>NC_136653.1:16955117-18377617 GCF_949748355.1 Melanostigma gelatinosum
GTCTGGGCTGGGCGAGGCATAGCCAAAGGGTGGAGGGCGACAGTGGGGAGGATGATGTTTGAGGGTTGAGTGCCTCCTTTGGATGACCATTCCCCGCTGCTGGAGCCTTCCTGATGCAAGTCCAGAGGGGAAGGTTCGGGGCTAGAAAGGGGGCTGCTGTGGGCGGCTGCCATGGAGTCGGGGTCCCGGGATGTCTGGCTGAGGTACAGCTCCTGTGCTGATGACACCAGTCCTACTGGCAGTGCTAGGACTGCTAGAACACCTGTAGAGAAAGAGACAGAAAGCTGGCGATTAGCACAGGATGATGGTGCAGACTATCCTCTTAGCTTCATGAATTATTGGGTTTATTTCCCTGTGGGTGTGTTTTTCAGCATGTCTGTCTGTCTTCACATCATTTCCCTCAAGGATCTTGCCACGCAAAGCAAGGCGAGAGAGCAGCCCGGCAGTTGAAACTGAAACTCAGGTGTTCAATAGAGACGCGTAGTCTTGTCTCGCATTCATTATTCTCCTCTGCCTTTTATCGACTGAATGGCCGGTGTTTGTCACTCACCTAGTTCTTTATCAACTACATTATTCACTACACTGTGTGCACCCATGCACGTCTAAGACGTAAGGATCTTCAAGCTTTGTTACTCTGCAGAAATTCTTAAAGAGCTCACTTTTCTTTTTTACCAAGGTCATAATACAACAAGCAATTATTTGATATCAATCTCCAGATAACACTGAAAAAAAGTTGATTTAGTACATTTCTAATGGATGTTTTAATAGTTTTGATTATTTTCAGTGCTGTGCAATGAGATGTCTTGATAGATTGTCTGAGTTAGTACGTTTTCTGAAACAAATAATCAAGTAAAAAATGCATTTGGAAATCGTCACTTGCTTTATCAGACAAAATGTGTTCATGACAGTCATAGTGTCAAAATAGCCCATTTAACATGCTAAAACCATCTCAGAGAAATTGACAGATCTCAAGCTCAATCCCATACGGAGGCTGTGTCGAGACAAGCCATTAGCAGGTGCCTGTGGGGAATATTGGTCCTATTATGTTATCCAGACAGCAGGAAAGAACGTGCAAAGGCTTAATAACTTCCCCTTTGCTCCCCTCCATCCCTTATTGACACTGTTAAACACAGATAATGCGACGCATTAGTGAACCGCTCCCAGCAGGCGGTTTCTATGTATTCAGCTGAGAACAGAACACGCAGTAACACAAAGCTAACATTGTCTAAATTCCTGTCTGAATGAGGTTATGATGATGTTTTTGCCACACGATGCTGAACAGTACGACGACGGTGTGAGACTAAAAGTTTCTCCATTATTTTGTATTTTGTTTGTATTTTGTTTCAAACATTTTTGCAGAATTGCTTGAAGGATGACGCTGGCAATATTGTCTTCCTTTTTGATTTACAACAAATCTCATGAAAAGACTAAAACCAACAATCTGTTAGGTTGTCGAGACACTTTCCAACTTCCAAACCTTTCTGTGGCACTCTTGCATTTATTCCTAAGGATGTAAACTGAAAAAAGGTGTTTGTGGGATCAATTAATTGTTTTGTTTTTCTTTTTATGGGATTTGTTGACAAATGTAGAATATTGCAGTCTTGTCCTTTAAAAACACTCACTGAAATGTGCAGGATTTAGTGGTATCTAGCAGTGAGGTTGTATTGCAACCGAATGAAAATCTCACCCGTCTCTTTCCAAGCGTGTCAGAGAGCTAAGGTGGCCTAGATCTGCACAGAAAGTCATTCAGTAAACACTGGCATGTTGGATTAAAGCCATTCAAGAGAATGCATAAGGAAGTAAGTATAAGTATCTTTTAGCGCTTACAGATGCACACACCATGGGCCTGAATATGCATCATGCTTGTGACAAGAAAAGCCTCCAAGAAATGTGCAAAAAAACCCAACGTGCTGACATGAATGAACGAAAAATGTGTTGAAAAACCTTCAATTTAAGGAGGCTTCAGAGAGAGAATGAAGGATCATGATTGTTTTGGTATTCATGGGACTCACAAACAGTAAAGAAGTCATAGAAAGAGAGTCTGAAGCTATCTGTGTGACCCAGATGTCGTGGCCAACGTTTATAATGGTGCTCAGTAACTATGGAAACCGAGTTTCCATTACCAAGAAGGGCAGACGAGAGGGAGTCGGGAGAATAGGTGAGAAAATCTGTTGAACATGTAGAAAGAAAGGGACAGAATATGTCATGAAATGATGAATTAAAAAAAACAACAACAGCCCAGGCGAATGTCAATATCGGTCACCTGAAATTTCTTTGAAGGCAAGGCAAGGCAAGTTTATTTGTATAGCACATTTCAACAACAAGGTAATTCAAAGTGCTTCACATGAAACCATTAAAAGCATCAAGGCAAAAGTAAAGGAGATTTAAAACATACATTGAAACAATAAAAACAGTTATTAAAACACAAAATAGCGTGGGACTCCAACCCCGCCTCGGGACTCTAACCCGGCCTCTCTGAGGTCTTAATCGATGTCTCCCTGAGACATTACGCTGCACGCAATCAACCATACACTGCCGCAATTCTGCAACTACTCGCACACAAACCACGTCTGGAAAAGATCTCTGCCGATCTGCGTTTTATCGTGTACGCTTTGCACGAACTCGGTCCCGGAGGAAATGGCGACATATTGTGCAGTTCTTTTATAAAGCTTTTGAAAGCTTCTCCATCCTCGGTCCTCTTTGTTCACCAGGGGAGATTTAAAATACACCACAGCAGCAGAACCCCACAGCACTGGCTATTTAAACTGAGCCTCTGAATCATGAGTCATATTACTCCATATCACACAGACTACCAGGACAGAGGGTCCAGGCCCCCCGTCTTCCATTATCCAAGCCTGTCACGTCTCTAATCCACGGAGCCCACTCCAGACTCATATCTGAGGAGACAACACACATGGCCATCCCTTGATTCATGACTGCTTGTCTCTCCTAAGATGATCCTTTAAGCAGGGAAATGGAACACAGACAAACCCAAGCTATCAAAGCTTAAGTATCGGGGCTGTTGTCGAGCGTCTGAAATGTGAACAGTGGTCACTTTGGCACACATTTAGAGGATAAGGCCCTTTGATGTGCTCAACAGAAGAAAAACAGTTCACAAATTATTATATACGGAGGACAGTGCATGAACAAAAACACAAAGGAAGTGAGACAGAAAGACAAAATGGAAATAATATATAAAGGCAGTATTACGTCCAAATCATAGGATTAATATATTAAACACTGACAGCTGCAAGCATTGTAGAGTTATGAATATGTTTATCAATGCAAAAAAATGTAGATAAAGAAGATTAAAGAGGCCAATCAAGAGCGAGGGTGTTGACAATGCCGTGGCCCGGGTTGAGTTCATACCTTCAATCAGTACGCAAACCTGGCAACCCGACACTGTGCTGGTACTGAATAAAACAACACCCGGGCTCCCTTTGCAAACAAAATGGACAAACTTAATGCTCAAGCACACACACACACACACACACACACACACACACACACACACACACACACACACACACACACACACACACACACACACACACACACACACACACACACACACACACACACACACACACACACACACACACACACACACACACGGGAACACATTCTTCCGCTGTGTCTGATCAGAAACTCAGATGTGCGGCTTCACCCTGGAGATTAATATTCATTTCAACTGATTCCGTTGGACTGTGTGGCAGCTGACAGATGTGGCACAGTGATGGCTTGGAATGACAAAAAAAAAACTCACATTTTTAACGCTTGTAATTGTTCAGGGAGACAAAAATCGGAAACTGTGTCAACATTAAAAACTGAAGTTTACAAAAGCAGCTGAGATATATCTCTGAAAGAGTGGCATATAAATGTACCTCTTAACAGCTGGTTTCCTTTAAGTTGCTTTATTTGTGAAAGAGACTTTTCTGTGTTCAGCCTTGAAAGCTTTGCAAAGTGATGCAGGCAACGACACAACATAGTAAAAAAACACACGTGGCGGTTAGCCTTATTTAGCAGTTTGACAACAAAAACAACAAACGGGACTTGGAGTTGCATTAGGAGTAACATGTCCAATAACAACAGCGTCTTTATTGATCTCTTAAACATGCTAAAAGCAGAAGTCAGCCAACAAAACCTGCCTTACTGCGGCCTAGAGGACACAGTTACATTTTAAATGAAAATATCCATCCAAGCTATCATTACATTGTGGCAGTGACTTTCAACCTTCACTGTTCGGAAACAAGAAATCCATCTATTTCTGACCCGAACAATGAATGTTATATTGCTAAAATTCAGCATGTGCAGGGATTACATAAGCATCCGTGTGTTCTTATACATGCACTGTGTTGCCCACTGAGGCAAATGGGTGTAATTTGTCACAACGGTTGTGTGTCTGGCTGATGGAGTGAGAGCATAAGCAGGGCGAACGCAGACCGAGAGCCGTCCTCCACAAAGACACGCATGGGGGGGGAGCAGGCACCGCGGGTGAATTAACGAGAGAAATTATTGAAAAGGCCCGAGAAGTGAATTGAGCTTCATGAACATCCATTATTGAGTTGAAGCAACGGGACTAACATCGGAAAATTGGATGGAAAAGGGGAAGAACAGCGTGGTCGGGCAGGGTGGGGAAATGTGCGGCGAGGATGCCAGAGGTGTAGCGGGGAGTAAGAGAGGGAGGTGTAAGACACAGACAAAAGGAAAAAAAGGTTGGATAAGACACATTACATCAAGGTCCAAAAAAAGGGCACTCAAAGGAGAATACGGTGTGAGAGATTGGCGCATTATAGGAGGCATATTATTTTTAAAACATTTGATGACGCAAAAAGAGGAGGCGGACAACAACACACCTCTGAATCTTTGTGTCCTTGTCTGGACCGGAAGGAGCCTCACAGCTCACACTGTTATCACTCACACCAACCTGTTGCCCTCACTATCTGTACCGCCCAGCTGACTGATCACCTCAGAATAGCACATGCTAATATCATGGAGACAAACAACGACCAGAAGATATTACTGTGAGATTATGCCCCCATTTATGTGACTAATGCCGTCTGTTTTCCATGCTCGGGGTGTATGGAGGGAGGGGCAATTTATGCAGGAAAACCTGCTGAATTAGGGCTCTCTTGAAATGCATAGGCTCCCGGGTGACATTCGTTGAAGTCCTCAATTGATGCCATCGGGGACATCAATAAATCATGTTGCAAAGCAGGATGCTGCGCACTGATCCAATGCAGGCTTTGTCCCACCAATCATTCATTTATCTTTCTTTCCAGGGGTCAACTCATGCTACATGCAATGGAGAAAGATGTGGTTCGACAGTGACAATCTGCCGATGAGGCAAGTGTTGGAGCGCGGCCGGTTGTGTCACATCATCAGCGGGCAGCTGTCAGTGGCACTATTCGAATTGGAGGCTCTACGGGAAGCCAAAAATTGGAGCTGCCTGCAAAACCATCCATCAACAGGACTCGTGACGGTTCACCGGGCTGCACTTATGAACTTCTACTGCTCCGTCGTCTCCCTGCTAAGGCGGCATGATCGGGAATAAAGAAGAACCGTACGTATGAGGGTCAAAATGAATGAATGTATGAATAAATGAAACTGCAACACAGTGATAAAACCGGCATTAAGATTGAACGTACGTCAGAAGTATGTGGAGGTTTTTTAATTACTTAGGTTAAGCAATAGCTCAATGTATTGTAGCACCTTCATCTTCAAAGATCTATATTCATTGATCTGAGTTAACTGTCATTTATAGTTTTTGCAAATTGTATTTCTCAGCATTAAGGTCTGAAGGTTTCCTCTAAGACCTCGACCCACAACCAGGATTAAAATCATGGTGGATAAACACTGAATCTAACTCCCCCCAGGTTGCTTCAACCTCCTGAATAATAACTATGGGCCTCGTGAAAATGTTACGGTATCTGACAAAGTATTTAGGATTTACCTGATCTATAGACTGATGCTGTTCGAATGATGAATATAAACAGTGTGTGTCTATCAACACCTAAGTCAATGTGCCCTCGGAAAACCCCTCCACCTACACTTTCTCTGTAAGTTGCTTTGAATAAACACATGAATGCCTGAGAAGCAAATGTACGAGAACTAAAGGGAATCGCTGTACGTCCACCTCATTACTCAATAGGATAGCATGTATTACTGTTGGTTGGAAAGCCCCAGGGCATAGAACCAGAACCAATAATTAAGGTTGCCGGCCCTCCGTGGATCCCATTTAGCCTCGTTTATGCTAATCACAACCAGCAGACAAACCCCCATGGGATTCCCTCTAAATCCCTCGGGCAAATGGAGAGGCTTTATCTACAGCGCTCATCAGAATACCAATGAGCCTTTATCACATCATATACCGGCGCATATACATATTGGGATGCGTTAAGCATCGCTTTAATGATGCAGCTGGCAATGGTGGGGCTGATTTTGACGACTTTATATATTGTTGGCGAGCGCACGGTAATCGATAATAATAAATCACAAAGTAAGAGAGAGAGTTATCAAATCACTGTCGGAGATTAACCATAAACTCGTGTTCACAATGTTTACTGAGGTAATAAATCAAGTGAGAAGTAGGGTCATTTTCTCATAGACTTACAATCAGACTTCTTTTTGCAACCTGAGGAGTCGCAGCCTGCTGACAAGTTTCAGGCATGGGCTTCACTTTTCAGACCCAGAGGTTGCCGCCTGACTGGAGCAAAAGTAGAAAGTAGCATAACATGGAAATACTTGAGTAAAGTACCTCAAAACTGTGTAGGATATTGTGGCTTGTGGTGGTGAGGTTGCAGATTACATCCAAATGAATACCCCGCCGCTCACTCCTCCCTTTCAACGTGTGTCTGAGAACTACAGTGGCCTTCAGTAAATGTAAAAATGAGAAGTGCGCCCTCTAGAAGCTAACGAAAACGCAAAGATTCATAGTTTCAGATGATTATACACCAATGAAAACGTAGCTTTGAATATCATATTCCATTGCTGCCAATAAATCTTGCTAAATTCTACACACTGGTCCTTTAAGTACTTTACTGAGTAAATGTACATTCCACTGCAAGAGCTTGAGCCTGAGTAAATGTCTGCGTAGGTACTGTTCTTACTATTGCTCATCATCCTCCTCCTCTTGTCACGGTTACTGAAACAATAAATAAAGGTTGTGCCATTCTCACTACACAAGGATACGGTTTGAATTTGAAATTTGTCATTGAAAAGTTGCGGTTGTAAAGAAAAGAACAAATGAAATACGTGAAACTGTAAAGCTATAAAAAACTGGACGCATTTCACCATGAAAGGAAATAAAAGCTTTTCCTTTCTGTTTGACGATGTTGTTCACGGATGTAGAATAGAAGTTTCTTCTTTCATGACTCAACGACATTCCATTGTACATTCCTGTATTGTATGATGACAATAATAAACCCTTGCACTTCATGAGATCATCCTCCTGTATACATGTTCCTGGGCGTATACATACATATAGAGTCATCTCTGCGGTACCACAGACACACACATTCCTTTGGTTTGCTTCTGGGTGTCTGTCCCGTGGGGGGAAACAGACAGATAGGGCACATCCTGTGGACCGCTGGAACCGTCCTGGTGGAGGAGGACTGGATGGGCGGAGTGGGTGAAGCGGCGGAGCGGGGAGGGCGCTACAGATGTGAGCCCTGAGATAAGAGGGGAAAGCTTTCGTAACAGGATAATGGCTTCCTGTTTGACTGCTCCTGCAAAATTGTTTGTCGAGTTGCGGCGGCTTTGAACCGAGACACGTTTATCTGAGAATCAGACGGAGGGAGAATGTGAAAACAAGAACAACAAAGAGTCCTTGTGCTGTTTATCGGTATAATGATTTGGCTACAGCGACTGACCGCGGCAACAGGAAGGAGAGACGTTAAACAGGAAGTTGTCTGGAATCTGGGGACAACACTGAATTGTAGGCTTGCAGTTATACAACTCCATTAAAGCCACAGACACTGCCAATGTTTTCCCCTTTACAGAAGATTTCAACATTGTTACTGTTGCTGGCGGCTTTAAAAAGACCACAAACTGTTGCAACAAGACACTTCAATCATACAAGACAAGACAAAGTCAGACTGCAGGATTACTCCAGCCTTCTGTACTCATTCACACTTCCGAGGAGCCGATTTCAAAACACAATTCGCAAACAACTGCCTTACTTTGAAGACAAACAAGAGCTAAATTCTTTAGAAACAAGTACGGTAACTTCTCCGCATTGTTTTAGGAGTATAATGTCATCACAACATGCTCGCTTTAGTACATCGGCAGCACTGACAAGGCAGAAGACCTACGAACAAAGAACAGCACAGAGGACATCTCTTCCTGCTCTGTCACCTATCATGAAGCGGCATCACCCGTCTCAGTTCTCTTCTATCTGCAGCGTCTCGTCTCTTGCATGCAGCCTGAGGATGTTAAGGCGCTCGGGGGCGCATACCAGATATCATCACCAGCCTGTTTAGCTAACCGTCCAGCAGTCCGGTGGGTCCCAGTCTGACCCTCCATGCTCCATATTCATGTGACATTCTGCGCTGGTGGCCTGCCAGAGCTGTGCACAGAGATGTGATCGTGTCCTCTGAATTGAAAGCAGCACGGGCTAGAACTAGAACTAAGGGGATACAACACTGTAAATACAGTATCTACAGGTTCCCTGAAGGCATTTATCAGGTCTCCAGCAGTATTTTGGGTTTACTCACTCAGCAGCTGGCAGCGCAGGACCTGCAGGCTTGTCTTCATGGTATCATGTGATCCGGTTCCTCCTCCACAGTGCTCATGGTTCTCTAGTGAAGACAGAGAGAGAAAGAGACAGAGAGGTAAGAAGTAACTCAGCCCAATGTCACGGTCAAAGATCCGTGTGATATACTGTCATCGTGTCCGGGCAGGTAGACGTAAAGTAGACACGGAAAAGTAAGAGGGGATTGCAGATCAGATTGTGTGTCTTAACCTGGACGGTTTAATCCTTGTAATGACCCCTCACAGCGGATACTATGAATTACACCGAACTGAAATGTCACAATAAAAGACCAGGTGCAGCGATGGTCAGCCTCCAAATCAGCACTGGCATCCTGCAGGCTGTGCTGGTGAGGAAAACCGATGATAGAGCATTAAACATTGACCAGTAAGCCTTGTTCTGAGACAGCCACTGCGTGTGTCAGCCAGGCAAGAACCCAAGGCTGCTCTTTGGGAGAATGACTCACTGATGGCCTTGTGTTAAATGAAAGAACACACACACACACACACACACACACACACACACCTCCTTTCACCCCCAGAGGAGTGTGTGCATGTGTGTGTTTTCACCTCCCTTTGTGGAAGTGCCCTTCGGCACTTTTTTTCCCAGCTTCACATCTGAAGAAATGACACTAGCTGCAACCGTCCCGAAACCCATCATCGCGTTCCACTCATAGCCCCACCATAATGCTGCAGCTCCATACCCTTGGAGCTTTACTCCTTCCCTGTGCTTTCTTTTGTTGTTGTTGTTGGCATCATGATGTTCCCGGCCTAATGAGCTCAATGGCACGGTGCGATGAGAGCAGCTGAGCCTCTCCACGGTGATTACACCTCCTCAGCGCTGCCAGGACAGCTCAGCCCCACAGACACGCTCTTTAATTTGCAGGGTACAAAGGGTGAGGCCGGGCGAAGGTGGGTGGGGGGAGAGCAGAGATAGTGGCACGGAGTGTTTTATACTTGTTAGAGCAAGGTTGTTGTTGAGAGGAGGAGAAGCTGCATGGACAAAAGACAGGCCTCCTGCTGCTGCTGCTGCGAGCACATGCAGGTAGAAGATAATATGAGATGACAGTCAGGGTCGCGGCACTAAAACCTCAGACAGGATGAGAGATTCCCCGGCTGCAGCTGGCGGTTTTGTTGCTGCAATGCCCAACGCTGTCCCACCAACACAGAAACCTGGATTCGCTTCCAGTGCCGCGGACTTGGACCGGGAAGCTGGTGAGGGATCATGTCGTCGTTGCTGCACAAGGGATTCCTACCGGGCGGATGGAGGCCCTGCGTGGAGGCGGAGTCCGCTCACACAGACCTTGCTGCTACGTTACCAAAATGCAGCCCCCTCATTCATGCCGACACTGGCTTCAACAGTAATAGATCGGATAATGCATCACACGGACACAGATTGACGTGTCGGGCTGAGCGCTGTGCACAGAGCAGTGTAGCTTTCTACTGTAGAGGGAGAAAAAAAAAAGTTGCATGGCAACTGACATGCACACAGACGGCAGCCATCACCATGGCAACCCTAATAGTACATTAGATTGAAATTCATTCACAAGGACATTTCGGGGATCGGACTGAATCAGAGGAGGGGGGGGGGGGGGGGATAAGAAAAGAGGTGGATTTAGAATGACATAAATTCCCACTCACCAGTGAGAAATCCAGTAACAAGCTCTTCTCTGGGACTCGATGCAGGCTTTGTGTTTGCAGTCCTGCTGACAGGACCTGGTCCTGGTCTGAATAGTGTGTCTGGAGGGGGGTACAGACGGGCCAAAGCCAAGGCCACCCGGGACGTCACAATGAAATAAGCCTGTCACTCCGACTCTCCGTGGCCACCGGCCGCAGGGATAACAATGCTTTTAATTTTGGACTTCCCTCTATTCTGCGGTTATGTTTAGGAGCCGTGGCAGCAGGCTGGCTGCTTGCCCACAGCGAGGAGGAGGAGGAGGAGGAGGAGGAGGAGGAGGAGGGAAGTGTGGGAGGCGACAACGAGGGTGCGAACTACAGTGTTGTGCTCTCACAGTCAACTGATAACTGGACCTCCAATCACGACTGGTCTGACTGATGCTTTTCTTCCTGCTGTTCTGATGCCACGCTCTCACGCTTTGGCTTTTATCTCTGTGTCATGAAGCTTCTCTCTACAGAATAAAGAGAGGTGAAAAGCGTGAAACCTGTGGCTCAGACATAATTGAAGAGATGCACGCAGCAAATCACAATGATGTATGAAAATGATCTTACAGCGTCAACAGCAGACTTGCAGTGTGATCACATAAAAATCGGATTACTTCAATGCTGAATTAATTGCATTAATTCCCAGACTTGATGTGATCTCAGCTCCATTTCAAGTTGTGTGAGGCAAACTTCCCTCAGCCTGCCCTCCCACAGCGACCCAGGGGCCTTGCTCACACAGAGGGTGTCCATGTCTCTTTCTTGATGCTGTTTTACCCTTTGGTGGAAATCAACGAACATTCCCCGATCGCTCTGTTTCTTGCTCTGTCCGTGTGTTTCGTCCCAAAAAGTGGCTGCAATTCGTTACACTCTGGGAGTGTTGACGCGTTGACTGTGGCTTATTGCGCAACAGGGATCCTGATTACTGATGAACAATTCTGTTATGAGAACATTTTCCGTCAGTGTGTGGGTTGAAAAGCAGTGCCGGTGACTCAAGAGAGACTCTGGGGCTTTGATAACTTAATTGTCCTGCAGGATACACACAACAACTGAATGATTACGAGTATTGATTCCCTCCAACAACAGGCCTAAATTAAATGCAAGCGGCAAGAACCACAAAGCAGGGATAGGTTTCAAGGGAGCTGTCTAATCCCTCCATCCCTGAAGGCGGCCATATTTGCTGAGTCACAGCGGTGAGCTGTATGCGTGAGCGCTGTCAGTCGTGGCCCCTGGATGGTAAACCTGGCTGGATGAGTTGCAGGTGCTGCGTCATGAAGGCTGGCGGGGGATGTGCAGGTTATCAATCAGCCGCATTACTCCCCTCCAAGCTCTGTACCGCGGCACAGCAACACGCCAGTCATTAAAAGAGCATCAGGCTCCCAGCATGCCACTCACTCTGAAGTGGCACCGGAGGAGACACATCACCTTGTCCCAGTCAGTCACTACCGTACTTTATGTGGCTGCACCAAAGCAGGAAACATGTGAAAGCTCTTACTCTGTGCATGTAAGTCAGCATATTAGCTTCAATATTGTTTATTTAAAAAAATACTGGACGTAAAAAAGTGTGCAGAATGTTTTTTTTTACAACTAATGGAATAATTACAGGTGGAACAAGTGGACCAACGTTAGGTAGGGCCACTGCAGAGCACCTATATGGTCCTCAGGGGAAAAGTGCATATTTACAGAAAAATATGCAACCAGCGTGGTTGAGATGGAAGCACAGGTTGTTCACCGACAGAAATATCAACTTTTAAATCTGCAAATTTCTGCAAACAGTGTGAAAAATGTTGCGGTAACTGTTTCTGTGACTGGTTACGTCAAAACAACAACCTCTCCTCAACAGAAAACCTAAACATGATGTCAGAGTACATAGAAGTGAAACAAAATGGAAATTCAGACCAAATGTTAGAGTTCAAGTGACCAATAATATGCACATATATTGAGCTTCTCCAAACGAATTCCCGTCTATGAAGCGGTCAACTTCAACAAGAAAAACGCCTCCAGGTTTATGTTCTTATGTCTCAGGATGCCGGCATCATGCTTATACAGACAAATCGAATGTGCTCAGTGAGCAAGCTGTCAGCTCACATCTGTGTCTCTGCCGTCGTCCACAAGTTAGCATATTTCATACGTCAGTGCTGAGAAGGCAGGACAGTGTAGCAGTAAAGACGATGCGCTTGTCAATAGTCATTAATGTAGAAGCCGCGGAGAACAGCACAGGACTGGAACATTCTCTTCTGAGTGTGTTCGTCACCATATGTCACATATATCAGCGGCATTGTTTTTTGTTTCTTTAGCCCTCTATCATAAAAAGCAACCTAAAGAAACAGGCAAACATAAAATCGACTTTTGACTTGATTTTGAGCATGCGCACCAGACACTTCTGTTTCCGTGGCTCTCGCAGGATGAATGAATCTCTAACTCGTTCAGAGGAGAACTCTCGGAGCTCCTGCGCTCGGAGGCATACGAGGAGGAGAAGAACAGCATCACCGGCCTCTTCATCACTCAGCGCGCACGCACACACGGCCACGACCAATTACTGAAGCAATTCATCAGAGGAATCATGGCCAAAGCCCTATCTGTGGGCGTTTGAGCACATGTGGGACACAGACGGAGAGATAAATCTAGATCTCCTGCCCATCTGTACAGCTGCAACAGAGTCCATTTTCATGAAGAGAGTTTTACAGCATGAGCTTCTGGTGCACGTCACAGCTGTTTTTTTTACATATTTTGGAGCTCTCGAGTCCTCTAGGGCCAGTCCAAGTCAAGTCATTGTAAAGTGAATGTCAAGATCTTACCAATTTATGAAAACTTGGGCCTTTGCTGTCAAGTTTCATGTCTCATAGTTCTCAAGTCCAAGTCAGAGTTCAAGTCTTATTTTTTGTGACTTAAGTTCAACTCAAGTCAGAATCTCTGGGCAAGTCCTCAATGAGTCAAGTCCGAAGTAAATCAAGTACAGATCAAGTCTTGAGTCTAGTTTTTGTGACTTCAGTCCGACCAAAATCTATCAAAGAGTTAAGTCTTCATTGAGTCAGTTCCCACAGAAGTCAAGCCCGAGTCTGGAACTTAAGTCCAACCCGAGTCCAAATGTAACGTTTTATGTAAAGTCTTCATGCAAGTCAAAGCTCAAATCCTAATAGTGCAATAGTGCTAATAGTGCAAACAATGGCGAAAGGAGCTAACAGTGTTTACCTGAGGGGGAACCGGAGGATGGTTGCTACTCTCACAGGAGTCAAGTCCAAGTCAAGTCCTCGTTTTGTGGACCCAAGTCTCAAGACTGAAGTCAAGTCGTTTGGGGCAAGTCAAGCTCCACAGCTGTCGAGTTCAAGACCTCAGTTTTATGACGTAAATCAGACTCGAGTCTGAAATAAAGTCTAATCTTTAGGGAGTCACGTCGATCAGCGCTGGTATGTTTTTACACTGTGAGAGAAGGTGCCAGACTCACTGTATCACTGAATGATTAAAACACATTCATTAAAACCAAGGGAAGGCCAGACGGTCTGACAGATTCAGCAGGGGATGGAATCAGTGGAACAAAGAGTGAGACAGGTAACAGAGCCCTGGGGAGGAAGCTGTGGCAGACTGTGCTATATCCCTGGAAAGACGACACCGCCGACTGAATATCAAGCACTCGGGATGATTGAAGTAGCGCTGCCGGAGAACGCATTTGATTGCCATTGAAGTCAGACCTGACAGGCCAACAGCACACAGTAAAATCTCTGTCGGAGATGTCCCCTGTGCTTCGATAATCACCCGCAGTGGAATCCATCATAGAGGACACAAAAAGCCTCCTTTGACACATTTTAAGAAAGGGAGAGGGCGATTATGGGAAGAGTACAAAATCAACTGAAACAGAAATAGAAGGAACAGAGCGGGAGAAAGTCTGAACAGCCCAAAAAAAAAAGGTAAATCATCACGAAGCACCTCAATGTATCACACGTAGACAAGCTCTTAGGTGACGAACACTGAATCTGAGTTGATAGACTTCTCCTATAAGTGGATCATCTTTTTTTTTGCACAGACACTCACACACCTGGATACCTGTATTACCTGCAAATGCTCTGCTCAGGCGTATTCCTTCTCTAGTGAGGGCGTGTTTGAGCCGGGCGGTAAAGGAGCAGACATTGGGATGCAGCTCACCCACGCCACTGTCTGAGTCGTAAATATCCTCTTCTCTCCGTCCTCGTGTGACCCCCTGACGGAGCGAGTGACTGGCTGCTTTACTGCGAGCAGCCTGGGGATGGAGAGTAACGTGAGACTACAGCGTGTCACGTCCCCGCTACGCTTGTCACAACCAGTAACACAATCAAAGAAGGAGCATCGCTGCAAAATAGGTGAAAGGGGCTTCGGATGACAGTTAAATTCACCCCACTGAGTGGATGCATAATGACACAGAGACAGTCGTTTTTTTGGTGCATCGGTGTAAACACAATCCAGACAATTATGGAAATGCATTGACGCATCCCAGCTCTGCAAGAGCAGATCTACAACATGTCGCTATTAGGAATAATAATAATGTCGTGTTTTTTAAATCCTCCTTGAAGATCAATATTTGATAAAGCTGACACGCATGCAAAATTACATAAATACAGATCGAGATAAAATGGTATTTTCGAGCAGCAGTTGTTTCTGACTGTGCCACTTTCAAAATGGGATATTTCATTAGCTTACGTTCCCTTTTTGAATCTGCACTAATGAAGTGAAAATGATGTAATGCGTGTGGACAAAGCATTGCTTTTCGTTTCACAGAAAAAGAGAACAGTACGGGAGAAAGGGCATGTCAGCAGGCAGCATGAATAATGTAAAAAATGATCTTTTACAAGACTTCTGCAGCTTTGAGAAAACGTGAATAATTAGACTGCATATGGAGCTGAGCAATCTGTTTGCTAAAATGAACACAACCCTGTTCTTTCTCCAACTTTAAAAGCATTGTTTTTCCTTTTTAGAAAGACTATTTTCAGGCTTGATTTAAACTCAACTAATGTGGCTTTGACTACAGCTCTTGATTTAACTTCCCAGAGTCCGAGACAAGCGGTTCCCTGAGAAGTCTGTTCAGTGATAACTTTCATTGCTGTGTGTTCTCCAGGCATGGATCCTTGGCCGGCTGGGGACGATAGACTAACTTTGCATGTGTGCACGGCTGTCTTCACTCCCAGAAGTCGGGGGAGGCTGTTACCGCTCTGTAAAGTGATCTCAGCGGTTCAAACACTGGGCTTGATGTTGCAGAAAAGCCCTGAGCTGCAGGGCCTCTCTCCTCCTTCATCTCCCATCTCTCTTTGCTCCCCACTTCCCCTTCTCTCATCTTTACTTCACGCTTGGCCTTCATGCTCTGAGTCCCTTGAACCAAAGTGGGCATTTTAAAGCTGCCAGTCTGGAAGCTGGTAATTATGGGACATATATATCGAAATAAATATAGGAACCAAGAAGGAAACAAGAAATCTCAACCTGTATTATAGCTATGTGTATCTCTGTGCACATTTTAAAAGACAGCAGAGAGATGACACATGAATGCAGACAAGTTAAATGCTTTAAAGCTGCACTAATATGTTATATGTTTATGTCAACAATGATACTATAAATAATGTCAAAAGGGCTGCTCATGGTGACAAACCCACAGAGCATTCTCACGCAACTCTGCAGTGTTTTAGCGTCTTTCAGCTCGTTGTTCCACGGCTAACAGGTTCACCATGAAAACTGTAAATGGTAATAATAAATCAGTATTGCGTTTTTATCTTTTTCTGCTGCCTCAGAGTGGCTAGAAAAAGCCAGAATGTCAGAATGTGACTGCTGCAGAGGAGATTAAAAGGAATAATGTAGTTTGAGATATTTGATATTCCAGAGGTTAAACATTTTCTTAATTCAATTATAGATTTTCTGTATTATTGCCTACATTTAGGGTTTTATTTTTTAAGAGAAAAGTTAAACGCATGATGTCCAAAACGTCTGCGTGTACAGGAGAGGTGGAGGTCAGATTTCCCTGTAAAGCCGGTGACGTGGGTGTCCTCCATCTGACAGCCCGTCTGCAGCAGGCTGGACACCTGTCACACCTCACTTTCTGCCAGTGAAGGTGATGGCCGACCTGCTGGTGGAGGCCGAAACAGAATGACTCAGCTGGAGAAGCTTTGTAAAATTTTTAGTTTTTTCTCAAAGGTTGAACAACGCATTTGTAAGACTTAACATCCGAGTCGGGGCATTAATATGAATTTATTAATACTGCAACAGTAAATGTGTGCAGTATACAACAATCTAAAAGAATCCTCAATAAAACCCTGCACATTTGCCTCATTTTGACCAAATTATTTTGAAACTATGGTCAGACTTGTAAAATAATTTCAGCACAGAATGAAACTTGAGAGCAAATGCAAAAAACAACAACAAAGTAGCAAGAAAGATGAACAAGATGAACACCATCATTGAAGAATAATCTGTAAGATAACGCTGCTGGTATTTGCTTGGTGCAACTTTCATTTCTAATGTATTGATCAGATGTATGCTTATGCTCTTTTATATTCAATAACAGTAAGCAACATCCCATCCAATCATCTCACTGCTCGACCTGTTCTCTGCTCTGATTGGTGAGGCAGCAGGTATTTTTAGCTCCAGATCGTCAATAAAAGCAGACGCTTCCCGAGAGGTTTTAAACTGAGACGAACAGACAAGCCAACACGACAGCAAAACAGCATGACACAGCACTGCAACGCAGAGGGTGCTTCTGTGTGAGCCACCATCTATACTGCAGCCTCCCAGCATGCATCACAAATAACACAAGGCCTCCCTGAACTTTACCCTCTGGCACAAGAGCAGATGAATCTTTAATTAACGCCACAGAGAGCGAGAACACGAGCACAGGCTTTGATACGCGGAGTCAAAACTTTGGGTCCGGTGAGAGTGGAGGCACTATTAATGCACTGCAGCACGACTGCTGCAACATTAAACTGCGAAGGACCATTTGTCAAAGTGCTTCTCCCCAGAAGTCCCCAATGTGAAGCCGTTTCTGAGGGGAGGAGAGTCAGTCGGAAGAAAACGATGACTCATACATCGATAAAGTTTAACCTGAACTGCCCTCTCATCCAGCTCTGATGAGAGGATGGATACTCGCATGTGTAAGGAGGGTGACGTCGAGCTGCATGTCTAAATGACTCATGTCATCTTACAAAGCATCACAAATGAACATGAAAGCAATTTTATTTGCCTCGAGGGTGAGAGATTAAAAAATGTAAGATGACAAAGGTTGAACCGTCTCGGCGTGATACCCAGCCCTACCCTTCTAGGTTTTTACTCCACGCTAAATAAGACCACCAACAAAGAGGGCACAATATCACAAACAAGCTTAATCCCTTGAAATCAGCGTAACATAATTAACAGGGCGGGACTTTGTACTTATTTCAACATGCTGGGCGTTGAAAAACAAACCCTGGGCTGTTGTGTCAGAGCAGTTTGAAGTCTGTCGGCACTCAAGTTATCATTACTGTTAAAAGATGCTGTGAAATTCAATAGACTGATGCAAGCTGCCCCCCCCCCCCCCCCCCCCCCTATGAATCGGGAGTCAAATCAGAGGGGTCATGAGATAATTTACAAGATTGGACATTCAGTTGTGAAATACTGGATACATGATCAAATATTCTTAATGATTTAAAATCTTAACTGCTGATGACTACAAAAAGAAATAGTGAGATTTGAGAGTTTTTGTCAAACATATTGACCCCAAGGCTCAAATATAACACTGTGTAGTTTTACTTCTTCGGGTCTCTAAAGACAAATTAAACAATGTGAGAATACAACATCACTCTTTGGTTGAACAACAACTCTTTAAAGCGCAACAACCCAAAAACGTTGGGGAAGAGAACATCCTGAGTGTCTTACACATTTGAGGCTCAAACGCAACAAAGGAAGCCCCAAAAAGGAAATAACGAACGATTCTTTTGTTCAATAACAACATACATATTTCAAGATGTCAGGGAGCAAAAATGTGACAGTAGGCAGTGGAATTTACTCTTTCCTGTAAAAACATACGATCTGATGATCTTAAGAGTATGAACCACACAGGAGCTACGTATGTCCGGAGCAGGACAGGGAAAAAGGCCCTGTGGTGCCTTCAGTAATGTCCATGAGGCAGACGCAGGAATCCAGTGCTGTACACAAGAGTTTGCAAAGCTAAAGGAGGGAAAATACATATTGTTTCCACCGTCCCTCCACACTTCCTGTCTCACTTCACGGGCTGCAAACATACGTTTGCAGGAACAGTTGAACACACACCTCAGAAAGTCCAGGAAGTTCCTCACTCTACACACACATTCCTAATTTTACCCCTTGACGCAGCCTCTTGGCTGGTGACAATGGCAGGAACGAAAAGCCCCGGAGAAGGATGTTTTCTGGAGGGGAGGGCGGTTATTGTACCTCGTTTCCTTGAGCGGCGCAGCAGAGACCGCTGGAGAGTCAGCGGGGACGAGTGAACGAGAGGAGCAACATCCGTAGAGAACGTCCAAGGTCCGGAGATTTCCCGCCGGGCGATGACCACGTGTCCGGAGATGGAGGGAGAGACGTTGTATTGTTCTCCTCTCTCCTCCTCCTCCTCCTCCCTCTCTCTGCTCCACCCCCCCACTATTAGTGAGACGGATTAACTCCAAGAGCCGCTAGTCCGGAGAGTGTGTCCGGCTCGCTGTGTGCGGACACACGCACATCGTATCCATTACTCCATGTGATTCAGGCTGACGGATGAAGGCAGATGAACCCAGCAAAAACATGACAAGGACAACTGGCCTGAAAGTGGAGAATTTACTCATGGACGAGTGGCCCAGTTGCTCAATTCTCCAAACAGACTAAAGGCCTAATAAGCCAATTACACCAGGACTAAATTGCATGTGATGCAACACACACACACACACACACACACACACACACACACACACACACACACACACACACACACACACACACACACACACACACACACACACACACACACACACACACACAACGCATGAAATGCCGGCAGACTCTGGAGGTGACTATTTCAGAGTGATGGAGCCTGGGGGTCTTCCATCCGGACAGGGGTGACCTTTCTTCTCAAGCCACCACAGGAGAGAGCAATGATTTGAGAAGTGGTATTTGATTTGGGAATGGAAGTGTAAAACTCGATGGAAAGGGAGCGCTGGCAGCCGCAGCTGTAATGACTGTAATGTTTACCTGGAGATGACAGCAGGTATGACGGTGTGGGGACCTGACAGCGTTGACATTTTAAAGTGAGACCCTACTGAGGCCAGTCCAGCGGGAGTCCAGTAACAGTGGAGGAGGTAACAGAGGAGAGTCACTTGGGTTAACGTCACGGTGCAAACAGCAACCCTGTGGTGCAAGTATTGTTATCAGAAAAGCAGCAAATCACGACGAATTTGAACAATTTCGCAAACCAATTTAGTGGAATGACAAAGAAGCAAGCGACTTGTGATGAAGTATCTCTGGAGGAACCGGAAAATAATTTATTAGCAATTAAGTGACAACATGTTTTGTTGTTTCTGAGGTGCAAGGGCTTTGAAGTGAAAGGAATATCTCTGAAAGCACACAAATAAAATGAATTGACAAACTCAGTAGACCTTTGTCTACATATTGACGAATTGATTTAAATATGGCTGCAACTAATGACTATTTACAGTTTTAATTAATCTATCTAGTATTTTCATAATTATTGGATTATCTATTTAGCAAATAGTGGGAAAATGGCAATCACTATTTCTCAAAGCACAAAGTGGCGTCATGCTAATGCTTGTTTTGTCCAAAGTCCAAAGAGACTTACTTTACGGAGGAATGAAATCAACAATTGTTCACATTTGAGGAGCTGGAAATACTAAAAGCCTTACGTATTACTTTGAAACAAGACTAACAGCCATGGGCTAAATGTGGCAGCGGCTATTTGTGGCTGGAGTTAGGTACAACGGTGCTTTGAGCTTAATGCTAACAGGATGCTAACGTATAATGTGTACCATCTCAGTTAAGCTAACTTAGCATGTTATAGCACGTTTACGTTTCCTCTTGGAGCTTAGAAAGCCCTCCACAAACATCTTGGAAACAGTCCCAGTTACAAAGACAATGATTACGACTGAATGACTGAAACCTTTAGTGAGAAAACAGCCGTCGATATCTTGGTCGCATACAAAAATAATCCTCGTCTGTGAAACTGGGACATGCAGTTGGTAATTGCTCTCCTGCTCACAGCATCGCGCTGGACCGCTGTGAGCAAAGCGAACAAATTATACTGAATCAGTTTTGAAGTCCTGTGATGTAGCTACATTTAGAAGTAATTCCTAACAGCATCATACAACCAAAGTACGAGAGCGTTCATGTGTTCATGTGGAGTAACTGCACAATGGCAGTTAATTGCATTGAGCTTTGGTGTCGTATTGAGCAAGTCTGATGCAAGAGGCTCAGGGTAGACGAGGGTGTGTGACTTCAAAACCTGTGTGTGGTAAATAACAGTGTTGCTAGGTAGCCTTAAAGTTTGACGAGTGATGTTCACATAAGGAGCTTTAGTGCGGACTTTCAAACTTGCAAATATCCATCAATTATCTCTCACAGATGCCTATCGGAGAAATAATGAAGCAATCAGTGCAACCACTCAGCACGCTAATTACCAGCGCGAGCCCGGACGCCCACCAGCAGCTTCTCAGGGTATGTGTGTGTGTGTGTGTGTGTGTGTGTGTGTGTGTGTGTGTGTGTGTGGTTGTGTGTGTCCTTTTTTAAAATGCTTTCCAATAGAAAAATGTCTCACCAACAGACATTTAATTACCACAGGATGGAGAGCTTTGGTTTGTGTGTGCCATCACTCATGGCTGAATTAATGAATAGGTAAACAAGCCGGACTCAGCAGGGTTCGGATGAGATTGGTGACACCACACACACACACACACACACACACACACAGTCAACAGTGTTTAAGATTATGGATGAAGTGGTGGTTCAATGCTGTGGTGGGGCGGAGATGGAGTCGAGAGCTTGCGGGTGATTTGTTTGGTAGGCTTCACAAAGTCTATTATTCGGTGATAAACCACATATGATACACGCCCTTTTGTTCTGACATCCAACGGGTAAAATAATGAACAACACGAAGAAGATTATACCTCTATTTCATTTGGAAACTTCACGGAGTTTTTGGTCTCAGACAGATTAACAGATGGATGACAAATAAAAGAAAAACTAGTGGAAGATGTCTTCAAATAGTCTAAAGCCTAAATATATTAATTCAACGATTAATACAACAGAGAAAAGCAGCAAACCACCATGGAGCAGAGCTGGAAAGAGACAAAACGGTGCCAGACAAAGTGAATGCCGATGGACTTCCAGTGGCCTGTTTATGGCTACCGTAGTTAAATGTCAAATGTTTGGCCCCGCGGGGGGACGGAGCCGGTCTGAAGAGAATTTAGCAGGTGTCGCTGCCTCCATCACTCTGCTGCCTCTCTCTTCTGTGTGATTTCGGGCATGGGACAATACATTGGGGATGAGCAGCAGGATTTCTAATATATTAGTGGAAGAGTGGAGAACGGAGTCTTTTTACAGCACAAACAGCCTGCGCAGTCGACCAGCGTTGTCCAAATTATTTGCAGCTTCTGATAAACCCAAAACGTCAAGTCATCTCTTCTCGCCCAAAGGACACTATCCTCTTCAGTCCAGCAGCAGTTTGAATTAGCTTGTGCCACCTGTCCTTCACAGCAGTGCCATTCTCAATACATTTGGGGTAATCTGGCAGTGAACATGGACTGTGAAATGGTGGTTCAGTTGGATCAGGGGCAGAACCACGTGAAAGCACAACTGTGAAAGTTAGCAGCGAAGGACAGTGAAAGTCCTCCCGACACGATATAGTGGCACTGTCTCCATGGTGATGTAGCTGCCACAAACCACAATCCCTGCCACCGCTACCAGCGCCACAAACACATACACACACGCACACTTACTAGAATCCCACTGTGACGCAATTATTATTATTTTTTTCAAATTTTAAACGCCGCTCTGTGTGTGGAAATCAATTTGCGGCGCCGACGCCGCTCTCCATCTCATTCAGTATTAATCTGAATCTCAGATTACTAGACAGCTTTCAGGCCCCCTGGGGCCACGGATCTCTGAGACCGCACACGAGACAAGGAGGAGGAGGAGAATGGGAGCAAAACCACATAAACTGCTCCCTAATTGGGGGTGACAAGTGTCGATAGTTTCGTATTTGAGGAGTTCTCCCAGAGGTGGTTATTGCAATGATTACAATGAAATGTCAGCTCCCATGACACCAGATACCAGAAGACATCAGATACATACTGTGTCATCATTCTGGCTTACAGGCTAGCAGCAGGTATACTAAGGGTTTCTAGGTAAACAACCTTTAAAAGAGCAGCTGGGCACTCTATATCCAATCTTTCTTCTTCCATCTCCTCTTCCATTTAATGCTACCTCGTGTGACCTGGACGAGGACTTGCCTTTTGCATTGCCAAGCGCTGCACATGAGTCACATCAGCCTCGCTGACAAAGGGGCTCTCTACAAAACAGACGAGAGAAAGGAAAGAGTTGTTTGATTCGTGACTGTTAAGCTTAAAGGCAAGGCAAGGCAAGTTTATTTGTATAGCACATTTCAACAACAAGTTAATTCCAGGGAGGACTACCATTTGAAGATTCATTATCTGCTCTCTCCTCCTGTTTCTTGGTAGGCCTGGTTGTGCTAGTTAGCTGTGTCTTAGCTAGCGTTTGTCCAGTGTTTTGAGTCCATTTACCTCCACGTTTACTTCTCGTCGGTGGATTTTTGTTTCCAAGACTGCAATCTTCTGTAGGAGTTTGTAGTAGTCATCCGTGGAGAAGGGAGGCATCTTGCTGCTACTTAGCTTTAACTTAGCTGCTAGTTAGCATTAGCCAACAATCCAAATAGCTCGACGACTTTCCGATGGATTTGTCTTCACTCAAACGTTGAAGAGTGATATATGTGATATATCTGGCAAGATATATGTGATATATCTGGCAAATTGAAGCAAGAAAATGCAAGAAAATGCAAGCAGAGGTGCAGAGGCAAGAGCAAGCAGCAAAGCGACTGCACTCTCTCATCAAGGTCGTAGTAGGTGCGACTAAAGGTCTTGCCTGTGAAAAAAAACTGAAAATGGTTTCATAGACTGAAGGGATAAAGTCTAAATCCAGCCTCATGACTGCCTTATACAAGAAGGCACTGGAGATTTCTTTAGCACTTGCACTTCAGAGCATTTAATCGAAAAAAATCCCTTTAAATATATCAAAATATTTCATTTATTGCCTGATTATGAAATAGTACTACTAATAGACTATACTTATCTTGTTTTTTTGCCTTTCCTCATTGTGTTAGACTTAATTTGTGTGAGAATGACGCTGCAGTACTGAGGGATCATCCTGTAGTTTGACACAAGCAGGTTAAATATTTCAGATTTTAATATTTCTGAACAAACCTTTATCATAAATGTCCATAGTCCACAGCCATGCTAGCGCTCTGTGAGGCTGCACAGCGTTGCTTTCGGCTAACGTCAGCAATGCTAACACCCTCACTGCGACAATGCTAACATGCTGATGCTCAACATCTTAGTTTAGTTTGTTACCATGCTATGATTTACTACTGGTGGACCAATGGGAATTTGCAGGTATTTGGTTATAACCAAAAGTATTGGACAAATTAAACATTTGACCTGCTGGTGGTGGTTTAAAACCACAAACGTGAAGCTCATGGTGGCACAATAGGAAACGTCAGAGGAATGCCAAAGTCTTTCGGACACATCATCTGGAAGTCATGAATGTTTGCAGCTACATTCCTGCCAATAAATCTAGAGAATGTTGCGATATTTCCGACACAGCTATCAAGTAATGTTCATCACATTTTATCACTTCACCTGGTTCACCTGTGACATTATTCTGGATAACAACTGAAAATGAAACGTATGCTAAAAGCTCCATCATTTTTGCTTAAGCTTGAACTGAAAATCCTTTTTTCCCCACTCAAAGCTATAAACAAGCCTCTGTGTGTGTGAGCTTTAACTCTCTGCTCTGCTTCCCCAAATCTCTAAAGCGACACTCAAAAATCGCCTCACATAACACATTATCAGGGGCTACTTCCTGAGGGGGGACCTATTTGGGCCCCTTCGCCCCTTGGGTCCTTCTCGGCACAGAGGGTGACCATCAGTGGGTGGAGGTGCAGATTGGAGTGGCGTGGCTGCAGCTGAGGAATGTGAGGAATTCCCCTTGTAAACACCTCATGCTCCGACGGTCGCCACACTCTTATCTCCCCCCGTGCCCGTCGCCCCCTTTCATCATCATAATGGTTCGTTAGCCATTACCATCTATCTGCTCCACCTATGCTGGGTCGGGGCAAGAGGGGTTGATAGCCCCAATGGTCCAACAGAGCCTGCTCTGATACCACTGTATACAGTATGAAGGCTTTCAAAAGTTAACACTTCGAAAGAGAGAGGTTTCTTTTTTCCTTTTTGAAGCACGTCTGGTCCTATGGGAACGCTCTTTAGCTGATACCATCATAAGGGCCTAAGGATGAAATGTATTTTTCTTCTTGCTTTTTCGCTTGCTTTTCAGAGTGCCCCCCCCCCCCCCGTGGTTCCTGTATACGTGCCCCCCCTCCCTTCTCAGCTTAAAGTCATTTTGAAACCAGCTGAGGGCCTTCGTTAATGCTGCGTGGCATTTACAAAACACAGGAAAAGAAACGGCGCAGGCACAGGTTGGCTTTTCCTCCCATTGCGTCGGTGAAATCCTGTTTTGTCAGGCCGGACGAAGGTGCAAAGTCCCTCGCACATACTGTGCAGCATGAGGGGCCCATGGGGGGGGGGGGGGCATACATTCCACCTCATGGTGTACCACTCTCTACCAGTCATCAGTGATGCTTACTTAAAAGCATGAAACCCATGAAACACTGCCACAGTCACATTCCCCAACAGTTTCCCATCAGCTCGGACTTTCTGCTGCAAGAGTCAGAAACCAGACTTTCCCTTTTCCTGGAACTTCCCTGATACGTTTGTTTTAAGAGAGGTTTGTTGCTCTGGATGCGAAAGCTGATCATTTCCGGACGTTTTCAGTGTCAATGTAGACTTTTCCTGACATTGCCGATAAGACTGCAGCTGTGGAGATTGTTCAGCCATTGCCTTCTAAAAACATTCTTCCTCATGTTGACAGAATCACACCAAATAGGAAGGTGTTGAAATGACTGACACACACTTTGTCCTCCATCATAGAGGACAACATCAGAAGGAAGTGGCAGGATTTGTTGGCGACAACCTAATGCCAATCTCCTCTAAATGCAATTTTCCTCTTTATTAATTGCTTAGTCTATAAAATGTAAGGAAATATTGAAAAATATAAAATATATCCACCACATATGCCACATAGCCCAAGTTGGCGTCTTCAAACTCCTTGTTTCCTCGATCAACATACATAAACCTGAAAATATTAAATTTAAAATGATATAAAGCCGCAAATCCTCACAATTGAGAAACGGAATCCAGAGCACCGTTGGAGTTTAATTCTAGCTCAACAAATAATGAATGAAATTGTACAGATGTTCACGGTCCCAAGAGGATGAACATTTAAATTGTGCATACTCCTGACTTGAAGTTCACATTTGTAGTTTTATGTCATGTTGATACATACTGAATAGGTTTCCATGTATTCTAGTGAAGACATTTGTGTTCCCCAGAGGATACGGAGCAGTATGTTTCCCGCCATGCATGCTTCGACAGTCAAACCAAACACTCGCTCTAGATAGTAGCATTCGCATTTTCGAGTCCACCACCGTAGTTCTCCCATATGCTCTGGCACACTGAAGAAGTTTCAGTTGGTTGCAATCTGCAACCTCACCACTAGATGTCGTCAAATCCAGCACACTGGACCGTTAACTTCGGACAATGTCAAACCAATTCAATCAGTGAATGGTTGCTGAAAAACAAAAGGATTTGGGACGAACACACATTTTTCATCGAGCATTTTCTGATCAACTGCAATCTATAACACAAATCATCTTCATGTGTTACATTCAACACATGTGATACCTCTCCAGATGCACAAGACATAAATGTCCTCATTACTGTTAAGTACTTTGCACATATGTTCCCTAATACCCATTCATGGTATCACAGCATGTCAGCTCGCCCCGAGGAAGCTGTCAGCTACAGATGTCAATACCCCCGCTGACCCCTGTTCCTCCCCCTACCACTGCACTCACATGGCACTGGAGGATTGTCCCCCCAGAACAAAGGAATGGGGGGTTTCTGTGGAGAACAGGCAACCAAACATTCCTGGTACAATGGAGAGAGTGACCGGCAGGTTCAATTATATACACTTTACTTTACAGTCCATACGATCCCCTTGTGCTCGAGAACAAAGCTGGAGCTCCACACTCAAACGGGGTATTTGGTGATGCCGGTTTGTTCACGGTGGTCTTACGTTTTAAGAGAGTTCCTCCTATTATCTGCTTTGTTGCTGCCATGTTGCCTGAGAAATAAACCACTTCAAGGGCACTTAGGGCAGAGATCCTCAAGTTGCAGGATTGATTGCTCTAAAAAAAACCTTTGAACTCCTTGTTATTGGAAGTAAACAAGCCAACCACTGTGGTTAATCAACTGGGATGATACAGCCAGCCACTGCAAGGAGTCTTTACCATTAATCTTTCCAAGAATGTAGTGCCACCCACATTCTTCACCCAAAAACACTTGAGAGCACATTTCCTTAATTGACCATGATGCTCTTTTTGAACAGGACACCATATACTGTTACAATCACAGTTGGATGCAGCGCTGACAGTGATTTGATGCTCGGGTCTGTGACTGTCACGGGGAACCTTCCACCAGGATTGCAACAAATCGGATCATCAACGTGATCAACACGCAAAAAGGCAGGCTATTGTAAGAGCAGCCAATACAACACAGTACAGGTTACACAGCAGAGGGCGAGCTGTCTGATCCGAAGTACAGACACAGAAACTGATGTACTCACCTACTATACACAAGGTGCGCCGTTACGTCGGGTACTTGGCGTATCCGAGAGAAATGAAACCCCAAAAGCCGCCGTGTCACTCTTCACAGCATCCAGGCGCACATGTTGCCAGTCCCCACCGGGAAACGTCACAATCAGGAGCTGCAATAAGAAGCCAAGTGAGGCACCCTCTGCGGGAGCGGACCGTGTCGCCGCACAGCGTGTCCAGCCGCTGGATGTGGAGATGTGTCGGGGCGCCACCCTACTGCCGGACCTCTGCGCCCACCTTCTCCTCACTCAGCCTTGACGGGGTGAAATATAGCGGGGTCGCAGTAAGCAAACTCTCCGCCTCAAGTGCACCGTGATCCGCGCGGCCGCCGCTGATGATGATGAAAACTGTGATCCGCGATCGCTTCGTAAATGCGTGGTGCGCAATTAAAGAGGCGCGCAGGACGCCGGTGCCACCCACTAAAGGAGGTTTTCGTGGTGAGTGTACGGACAGGGAATTTTAATGAGGGCCGCTGCAGAGTTCCCCCTCCCCTGATCGGGGGAGTCGTGCTCTCCCCGGGCTGAAATCCAAACTGTCCCGACAAAAAAAGAAGACCTGAAAGTTACCTGTCGGGAGCGGAGTGGCGAAATGAAACTCAACTGTTGGCCACCGGCCAGTCAGCAAAGTGGGAGATGAGCCCGTGGGACACCTGTTGACTGAAAACAAGTTCAGATGCACTGACTCAGATCACGCAAAGACCAACTGTGCAATGAAACCTGTGCTCGGCTATTGTGCTGCTGCTTCAGCTCTACAAAGCTTCACTGCTCGTCTCTCATGGTGCACTGCTGCAGAAACATTAAAGCTGCAGGACATTTGACGGACAAGCTTTCAGAGCAGCTGCTATTAATGTGAAATGCTGATTAATTGGCAATCATTTTAAGTCATGAGCTAAATACAATTATTTCCTACAGCTAGTTTTTTATTCATTTATTTATTGGATTTTAGATGAAATGAGTACATTTGCTCCAGAATCTATGACAAAAGATAAATAAAATCAATAACAAAACAGAAAACTCCTGAAATAAACTTGGTTGAAGATAGACAGTGGACCATTGCAGGGCATATTCATGCTCCCCATACCTCTGAGTCATATATCAGAAACAAATAGGATGGCTTCAGTTTATTCCCACATTAACGTTAATTAAAGTATAATACATCATTTTGCAGATAATATACATCCTGCAGGCTCCAGTGAGCTTCTTCTTCACCCGGATAGTTGTAATCTTTTTCAATCTGACGACTATATTCGTTGTTTTTAAAAATCTTTTAGTTCGAGTTATACTACAATAGATTCACATTAGACCATTCCATAAGAGTTTTTGGTCAGTTAAGTGTAGAGTGCTACAGATACAGGACCCATTGAGGGGGTCACATGAGATATTTAAGGGGCCGCAAGAAGATTAACAGAGTAGGAAAGGGATTTTGTTTCTCGTGAAATGTTGGATAGTTTCAGGTCTTAAATGTAAATATCTGTGTGAATAACAGAGAGTAGTGTTGGTGGTAAGGAGTGGATTTTTGCTCAAGCTACTCCTTCCTTCGTTGGAGGCCGTGAGAGGCTTTTCGACTCAGCAGCCTGAGTCATGCTCCTCTAATCCCACACCTCTTAGACAGCAGCTCAGCGCTGGTTCTGTGCGGAGGCCGTCAGCTGGTCGATCTATGATGAGGTTAAACCACTTATCCGGCCATATGGGAGGCAACCCGGGCATCGAACCTCGGCTGGCACCCTGGTATGAAACAGCACATTGCTCGTCCAAAGGCCTAAATCAACAACGGGTAAACAAAATCTGGTGTTTTTCTGCAACAGCAGATACAAGTGGGCCATGATCACATGGAAGAGTACGGCCGACTGGTTTGACTTCTTGTTACAAAGTGAACAAGCAGACACAAAGTTTGCTGACTAACAGTATAAACAAAGCATACATAGATGCAGTCAACAGGACAATAAATAAAGTTATTAACGGCTAATAATCATTTTTCATTAGGAACGTTCTCATTGTGTTGCTGAGGAATCACTTGTAACGCAGTCCTGAGAGTCAGTGACGATGCACTGCCCTCCACAGGCCACACAGTGTTATTGCATCCAATTACAGAACGTGACTCGACACTTTCTGTCAGACCTTCATTAAGTCATCCATCATGGCTACGCTCTCACACTTCACTGCACAGACTGCAATCCACTGGATTTAGGATGCCAAAACAAATGGTACAGTCATTTTATTTTTAGCATAAAGAGATAAAGTGTTATTTACAATAATTTCAAAGACAATATTTAGGGATTACAATTCAGTTCAGACGCGTCTTCTTCAGCTTAGAGTTGTCCGCGGCTGCTTTGCGCTTACGTGACGGAGTGCCTGGAGCTTCTTCAGAGGCAGCTTCGGTCAGGTGGTACAGCTCGATAGGCGGGGTGGGCTCCTGTGTGCAATAAAGCTCGGCTTTAACATTTAATCAACGGAGTCTAACTCAACACTAATGAAGTGATCGCACTTATTGCTATATAAACACATTTAAAGATCATAAGACATGTCTATTGTAGTATATGAATAAAACATTACACTGTCAGGATGCATCTTGTTACGTTTACATCAACATTACAACGAATGATCTCAGGCGTTGTTATTCGCAATAAGCCAATCCGGTGGTAATTCATTTGAAAAGCTTCTCTCACCTGCATGAGGTAGTCTGCGATGTACTCCGGCTTCAAGCACTGGACTCCGTGGGCGGTGGCCTCCGACACGTCCACTCTGAAGTCTCCGGGCTTCAGCCGGCTGAAGTCTGCAAACAGGTGAGAGGCCTCCTGGTACAAGGACGGGGAGGGACTCGGCAGCACCTGCAGGGAGGGAGAAATTAAAAAGGTGAGAACTATGGCTTCACTACGTTTACAGAAAAATACATCGTCACCTTCTCTGGGAAAATACAGAGCAGAATTGGCGCGGTAGGGGGGATGTAGCTTCCCTACCTTGTTGTGAGATGTCATGACATCTGATTAAATCGTTTGCTTTTTGTCAGCGCTTTGCTCTTTAGTGATTGCGCTCTATGGTGGAAACTGCGAATTAAAGCTCCGTCAGAGTTTTATAGCGGAGATGAGTCACCTCGCCTGAAACAAAGACCAGCAAATGTCATCTTTAATGATCGTGACTGTTGTTTTCGGAGTCATCTCCCAACAAAACGGATCACGAGGCGACATGTGTCAACATCAGAGTGGCTCACCAGCGAGGCTAAACCCGGGGGGGGTGGGAAACCAATGACCATATAAGGAGAGACGCTCCTTATGAATGTGTATAAATAGATCATTTGACAGTGCTATAAGCAGATTATAACACATAAGTATGTTTATAAAGCATTAAATAAAGTACTACCAAATCTCTGATTACAGTTTAGTTCAAACAGTTTAGCCTGATTTGAAAACAGCAATAGTGCTGAGTAGACGATGTTGGATTGAACACAACTAATAAACAACCTTGGCTCTGCCAGACTGCAGTAACCGCCTGAAGCCGGATTCTCTGTTCTGCTCGATGTTCAGCATGACCGTCCATCCACTGAAGGCTCCCTGGAAAACATATATATACACGTTTAACAATGCATAGAATACTTTAACACGAGTAGTACACAATACAATAAGGAGAGTGATGAGGACTGTAGGTACCTCTTGCTCAGAGCGTCCCTGCAGAGTTTGTCTCCAGCGCATGGCCGATAACGCCAGCCTCCTCTGCTGGGAGGTGATGGAGGGCAACGCGTCCAGGATGGAGCTACTGCCCCACTCGTACTCGTCCTCCTGGAACACACACACACACACACACACAGGTAAGGATGACTAAGACCACTGCAAATACGAGTGTTAGTAGACATCTGCTGAAGGCACTAAACCACAGCTCCTCAGATCCCGACCTGGATGAAGCGATCCACAGAGCGGCAGGCCTCCAGGTACGAGCGGTGCAGGATCCATTTGCCCGCCGCCATGGCTGCCAGGTACTTCTCGTTACGCAGAGGAGTCCCTACGATGATGTGGGAGCAGCTGGGGTCGAACGACTGCTTGTCCAGGACTACGCCGCCTAAAACACCAAACAGAAAAAGACAGGAAGGAAAGAAAGAACCGGGATGAGCTCCTCTGACTCCAGGCCTGTGCTGCGTTTCTGCAGCATGATGAAACACCGGCAGAGCCCAAATTAGGTGGAAGACTCACCAAGCTCCTCTATGAGGTGACTGTAATCAATGCGTTCTTGTGGGCTGAGGGAGGACAGCTGAAATCTGGGCGGCTGCTTCTCTTCCTCACGCTCCCCCTGAGAGGAAGAAAGAACCTTTTTAGCACCAGCAGCTTGCTTTAAAGAGACATTAATGAAGTGACATTAATGCATCAACCTCTTGTTGTTGTGTATGTAAACAGGAATCTTCACCTGTGGCTCCGGTGCAACCGGGGGGTTGGCCAGAGGGAAGGCGATGCTGGGCGCTTTGGGAGTGAGGATGTCATTCTCAGGCTCCTCTGCTGGAGCCGCGGTGACTCTCTGGCCCATGTGCTGCTCGATGACATCACAAGCAGCTGCGAGAGGACACAGTGATGTCGTACAGTATGTCAGACGCCATGTCGTTCCATTGTGTATGTTTATGTTGAAATGATTCTTTTCCTGACTAACTTGAGACTCCTCTACAGGATTGGTTCCCAGCCATCTGTAAACGTTGCACATGAATATGATCTCTCTGATCTCTTACCCATCTCCACCAGCTCAGAGTCCGTCATGGTGTCCCTGAACTGAGGGCCGTTCTCTGCGGTGGGAGGAGGTGGAGGTGCGAGGGGCTCAGAGTATTGCGACGGACTTCCGGGCCACTGTAAGTTACCAGCCAGCTTGGCCCGCTCCTCCCTGGCCGTAGGGTCGTCCCAAACTATCTGTTCGCTCTGAGACGGCTCTGTGTTGATGTCCAGAGCTGCTTCTCTGGTAACCATGAAATCAGGACGGAATGAGGCGAGTGCATTTGGACGAGGAAGTGTGTGAACTTGGTATCCAGGAGCTACTATAGCAGGGCGGAATCATTTGACCCTTTTCATTTAAAATACAACAACATCCAGACACTGGATTGGTTTTATAGCACAACAATAGTCCTAACATGATACCAATTTGCTTTGAGAGGCTTTTTAGTTTGAACATAAACTATCTTCCTCACCGCAGAGCTTCCAGAGTACGTCTGCTCCCGCAGCGTCCGAACCGGCTCCCATCAGGTATGTGGGGGTCCGAGTCGGCCCCTCCCGATCCCATCCTGCTGAGTCTGACCGAGGTACGCCTCCCTGTCGTCAGCTTGGTGACCGACATGATCTCCTGGAGCTGTCTTTGCAGGTTCTCTCCCATTTCCAGAGTCTCTGAGACATCTGGACACAAGACGATAATCAACCACACGAATCAGCATGTTCTTCAAACAGGCAGGAGCTTCGTGGGAATAAATGAACGTTGGAAAAAGGAACACCCACCGCTTCTATCTGCGGCATCATTCGTGTCTTCTTTATCGACGCTGCCATCGCTGACACGGCGTAACGTTGAGGCTTCTTCTGTGGCAATGTGTCCACACTGAAGGACGGATAATTAAAAACGGGCACACAGAAAGACAATTACATGAGACACTCCAGCATTAATGACGTACTTCTCTATCAGATGTCACTAAGAACATATTGTATCCGGTGAACCTTGGAGGTGCATTTACATCACTATGGAGACCCACCTTCTCGTCCTTTGCCCCTGTGATGTCTTTGAGTTGTGTTCGTGTAAACGGTGGAGACCTCTGAGAGCTGCTGGGCACCTGGCTGAGGGTCAGGCTCATCTTGGGGTTGTAGGTGAAAGGGTACAGAGACTCGGGGACGTGCTTCTGTTCCTCAGCACACTGATCAAGACGACACAGCACATATCCGAAAAACAGAAGCTTATTAGACATAATGAAACAAACATGGTGGAAACACAGCTGAAACTCCCATTTAGAGTAAAAACAGTCGTGAAGTAAAGAACGTGGGTTGTTTATGTTTGCTGCTGGGAGACGTACAGCCTGCAGCCAGTACTGGGAGACCACATGCAGCCCTCTCTCCTTCACTCCTCTGTACTCCCGGGTGTTGTCCCCCACTCGGCCCTGGTAGAGGTAGTGTGTCACGGTATCGTCACAAGCCCACCTAAAGACGCGGTGACAAAGGAATGTTTGTACAACCTGCAGCCAACATTTACTGAGAAACAACGACTGCAGCCAATAGCACTTTAACTGTACGTATGAGCAAGAAAATTAAGTTTGCAAGAATGTGTCGAGAACCTGAAGTCGGCTCCGAGCGAGGCAGCGATGGCGTTGAGTTCACTCTGCATTTTGCTCAGCTTCTTTCCCACACAGATCACAACACCAGTCAGAGGGCCGGCTTCTTTTTCTGGGACCTTACAAACAAATTAGATCACACTGTTGTTTATACATCAACTGATATAGACGGTACATCGTCTACTCCATCACATGTCCACTTTCCCTTGTACTATACATGAGGTATCCTGTAGTAAGTGAGAGAAGATTTCATCAGCGTCACTGTATTTAATAAACCACCAATGTCAAGTTTACAAACATTGTATTTTCATGTATTTCGGTTTACCTCCTTCTCAGTCGTCTTGGTAAATTGGGGGCTGGCAGTGATGGCTTGCATATCTGAGGAGCTCTTCCGGGAGCTATTGGCGATAGACACCTTCAGGTTCCTGTTGATGACGTCAGTCAGAGGGGTCTCCACCGTCTCTCCTGGTTTGGATTTTCCCACTGGAGTCTCCAATGCTCCTCGAACATCCTGAACAAAAGGAACAGTCCACGTATTCACAGAACGATCTATCAGATATCAGTGCACAAACGATTGCTTGGACTCAGTGCGTCCCAACCTTGAAGTTGAAAGACGGCCTGAATAGCTGGTCTCTGCTGAGGAAACGGGAGGGAGTGTCCAGCTGCAGGGAGGCCTCCTTCTGAGGGGGGTTCCTTCTGCCGCCCTGCTGGTTTTGTTTGGGGGTGCTGATGTCCTCTTTGGGCTTCATCTCATCCAACACAGAGCGTAACACTTTGCTCCGGAGGCGACCCAAATCCAGCGGAGTGACGGCCTTACCGCTCTGGAGACCCCGCAAAGGGATCTCTGGAGACAATCGTGCCGGTGGAGGCACGGCTGCCCTCTGGGAGCCACCGACAAAACTCTCATCATCCCTCTCTGTAGAAGAAGAGAAGAAAACCATTGGTAAAGCACAACCCTAACCCTAAACAATGAATGAATGAATTCACACCCAACGACGACGATTACAGCCACATTGATCCACATGACGGCTTTAATGAAGACACTCTTCTAACCTGGTGAGGCTGGCAGGTCAACTAGAAAGCGCCCCTCCTCTGCCCTCTGGCCGGTCCGAGCAGACCCCAGAATCCAGTGCACGGTGACGGCTGGAAGCCCCCATTTCTTTGCCGCTTGGTACTTTGTGCCTTCGGGGCTCTGCAGCACCAGATGAGTGCTGGCCAGCATCCCTTTCTTCTGGTTGGCCAGGCGCACAAAGTAATCCTGGACACTGCAGGAGGGAGAGAAGACAAGATTTAAGACAGGTAGTTCACACAGCTATGAGAGTACAAGTACAACATACTTACAACTGCTAATATTGTTACTAATATATTAGTGTAGGGAACGTTAGGATTCCTTTTATTATTATGTGAGGTCGGACTGCAATGTAACCGTACTTGGCTCCGAGGTGCTTGGCCAGCTCCATCAAAGACTCCCTCTCTGCTCCCGTGAACTGGCTGACAGAGAGGACGCAATCTTTGAGAGGAAAACGTCCGTCCCTCAGAGGAACGGGAGTGAACAAAGGGTTGGAGGACAGCTGCAGAACACACTCCTTCTCCACACACATGGCCTGAAAATGAACAAAAGCAAAGCACACCTGTCAGATATTAAACTTACAAAGCAATAACAGAACACACAGAACTGATGGAGAACAAATGTGTATTTCAAATCACAAAACACCCTCCTCCCGACACAGTTAAAGCAGTCTGACTAGGATCTCACCAGCCAGGTATCAGTGACCACCTCGTCCACTGTGGCCTCCACTGAACAGCCCAACAGCGGGACCACTGCATAGTCTGCCACAACACGTGTACGGCCCATCAGCACCCTGCCTGCATTTTCTGTCACCAGTAGCGAGAGCTGGGTCTCTGCCTCGGCGCCGAAGCCCACAAGAAGGAAACTTTTCCCAAAAAACAGGCCTGCCTCGCCGGCTTCCTGCAGGGTGGAGTCTGCCTCTGGTCCTCTGGTGAGGTTTGGTGCCCAAGACTGAGCAGGTGTACTGATGGACTTCCTGCTGTTGCCCTCTGCAGGTGGGGGCATGCACACTGGAGGATGAAAAAAAATTACATGAGCTGTAATATACAAAACTGTATCCTGTTAAATCCCTTAATGGTGTCCAATAAAACTGAGCTAATTCTTTAACAGATACCTACCGACTGTAGGGTCATCATCCATGTACTGAGAGAGCAGATCTTCCTCTGCTCTCGTCTGCCTGGGAGTTCTGGGACTGGCTGCGGGGGGACCGGCTGAATGCCGGGAGGAGAGAGTGCGGCCGGCAGACACAGAGACAGCAGCCGAGGCCGGAGGCAGACAGTCAGGGTGGAGGTAACGCTCTTCTGGGAGCAGACTGCCTTTGTGGAAACTGTCCAGCAGCCACTGCACTGTTACTACATGGGGTCTGAGAAGTAACATACAGAGATGACATCACAATCAATGATTTAACAGAAAGCATGTAAACATCCCCTTAAAGCAGGATTCTGTATTTTTTACTTTGTGACTACATAAGTTACAAAACAATGTAAGATGTAGGATACGGTAAGGATGTATCCTAAGCTTAGATTCAGAGAGGACTTAAGTCAATATAGCTTATTATATTTTAAGGTATTTGATCGTATAAATGTGAGGCACAGGTGTTATAAACTTGCTTTGGGCAAGGATGCAATACATATTATGTAAAGTAATACTCTTTGCAGGTCATACCTATGTGTTGCTTTGAACAGAAAACTCTTGAGGTCCTGGTCCAGCTCTCCCATGACCACATGTGTGAGTTCCTCACTGGGCTGGTTGAAGCGCAGACCTCCTGCAGCATTCACAAGATGCCGCAGCTTCTCCAGCTTCTTCCCTGGCAGACCACAGAGGTACAGCTGCACAACGTTTAGCAAAGCGTGAAAGAAAAGCCTCATCTATGTCTTTCCCAATGTCACAAAAAAGAAATGGTGGAAATGGAAATCTCCACTCTGTATGAAAAGGAGCATTATTTTGTTTACCTTACAGCCATCAAAGACATCATCAGCTGGGCAGGCGGTGAGATCCAGAGTCTCAATGGGGTCGGGAGCTTCCAGGCGGCTGATGGTGCCGTTAGTGACGACCGTGTCATTTATTGTCATGCTAGCATTCACAGAGATGTGGCTCAAGCCCAACAGAGACGGACCCTCTAGAGTTTAAAAAAAAAAAAAGGATTATTCAATATATGTTACAGACATAATACAGTACACAACAAAACAACTATCTGTCTGTGGCTCACCCTCCTTGCTGTTGGTGCCAGAGGGGGTGGAAGTGTGCGGTCGAGTGCTCTTTGATGCGTTACGCTCCACAGTGTACCTGTTCTCGTCTTGACAAAAGCCCTTTTCTATGCTGTCAAACAGCCAGTGCAGAGACACGCAGTACACGTTCCACTTCCTTGCACACTCGTACTTCTGACCTGCAAACAAAAGACGAACACTTACAAACGATACTGGCAGCAATAACGGAGCCCATTGTTGCTGAAAATGCTGGTGACGTACCTGTTGGATCACTAACGATGAGGTGCGTGCACTCATTCATTTTGAGCTGACCGGTGTAGTTGGCTCCGTGCTGATCACAGAGCCGCTGCACCTCCTTACGCTCCTTGCTGGAGAGGCCAGTCACACAAACAGTGCAGCCACGCAACACAGGGCACAGATAGTCGTCAATGGGGAGATCTGTATACCTGAAAAAACTGACGGGGGCAGAACGAGGTGTTAATGATCATCTAAAGCAGGGGTGTCAAACATACGGCCCGCCACGTCATTTTATGTGGCCCGCGAATCCACCAGATAAAAAAATAAAAAATTTAAGTTAGATTTGATAATAAAAATATCCCCATAGTCGAAATTCTGAGATGGAAAGTCATAATTATGAGATACTTAAACGTCATAGAAGCAGCTCTTTGGCTGGTTACTGTACACTTGAAATGGAAATGTATTGTGAGTACATTGAAGACTACTTTAAATGTGGCTTTACAACACATGAAATACTTCACGTGGGATTGTGCAAACGCACCCTTGAAAGGATTTTAGGCATTGAACAAAGTTATTGTAATAACTTGTTTGATATTTGTCTTTGATATTTTCTTTAATAGTTTGGTCTTTGATAGAGTAATGTGGGTTTCTTAACCCTAAATTAAAAGGATTTAAGGTATAATAACAGAAATGTGTTTAAATATATTTTTACATTTATATAACTGCATGTACAATATTTTTACACTTGAATAAACAATAATCAAATGCAGAGACAGTTATTTACCAATAAGTTAGGGAGTAGATACATTTACAACGTCTTACATTTACAACCGGCCCTTTGAGGGAAACCATGATGCTGATGTGGCCCAGAGTGAAAATGAGTTTGACACCCCTGATCTAAAGGTTACAATGTCATATAACAATTGTATAATTTCTTTGAAGCACTAATTTTGGAAATATTGACTGGTAAACTTTCAAATCCTGAAGGTTTTTAATAAACTGTTCAGTTTATTTGGCCAAGAAAACATCCCAAAAAAAATTCATATGCATCTTTCTACACAGAAATGTCCGTTTTAATGACATACCTGTTTTGAGATTTCTCCCAGCAGGCTTTGACCCACGAGGGCAGCAGGACGGGTTTACCCAGGCTGGCCGCTACCAGGTACTTCTTGCTGCCCACCTCTCCGGCTATCAGGTGTGTGACCGATACATTTAGATCAAGATAGACCCGTCCCCCCATGAGTTGAACCAGATCCATCACGTCTGCCTGTAGAGAGGCAGACGCAAACGCATTAGAGAACACTTAAGAAAGCGCTGTGCTTTCCCAACTCTTAACCCCCTATGGACAAGATGAATTGTGCACTATGTTACACTTATTAGACTGCCGATTTAAAAGGAGCAACAACTTGAAAAGCACCATACGTAGTGAACTTACCCGTGTAGCTTTATCCAAGCTGGTGCAGGAAATAGTGATGTCAGCCATGGCCATGTTATAGACGGGCTTCTCTGCTTTGGGAACGCAATGATGCTGATGCAGGCAGTACAACACCACCAGTGGACTCACCACTCGGCAGCCAAGCTACACGTCAAATAACAGAGTGAGAACGTAAATAATTACTCTCAGTGACAGGGGCTTCACCAATTAACCATGAAATCCAGGTTTCGATGTATCAAATATTGAGTTAGACCTTTTTGCAGTGCAGAAAGGCCGGTGTGGTGAAGCTGCTGAAGACAAACAGAGACTTGTCCTTCTGGTCCATCTGTAAAACTGCATCTTCATCAATGGTTTTTAAGTACTTGTCAGACTGCAGCTCCAAAATGGCCTGTGTACACATGAGAAAAAGGGTCATCATCCATTACAAAGGAAGAGACATTAGCACAGTGGCAAAGATTTGATAATGAACTTTTTACCTCGTAAGCCTTGGCAGCATACTCAGTTTTTTGTGCTTTATTTTCCACAAACTTCACAATGTAGTCATCTCTGTCTCCTTTAGACATGGCGAACTGAATAAGGATCAGATAAAAGGACATTAACGTTTGTTATGATGGCATTCGCTAGGCTTGGCAGTAACGTTAGCCTAACCGAGAATAACGTTATGACAAAACATATATTTAATACCAAACTGGATATAGATTGACAGCGTCATGTTATATGTAAACAATCTTAGCCAACTAGCTAACATTGCTAACTTTAAATAGTCTCGATAATGTTAACTACCATAAACTGATCAACTTACCTGTTCTTTGATGCCAAGCGTAACGTTATAATGTTAAAAATACATAAAATAACTTTACATATTAACATAAACAAACGGTCTCCACCGTGTTGGGTAAATGTCTGTACATTTTATAATAATTTAACGATAATAGCTTCGCAAAATTGAAACATCAGCTTTGTTATTATTCGCGCCAACGACGCACGTCCGGTGTTGCCTGATAATTCTACCGTGTGGAGTCGGACTCTGGTGTTGAAAAGATCCGCAGCGAGTGTTGTCGTAAAAATCCACTAGAGATTAAGCTGTACAATTTTGAATTAGTTTGAAAATAATTGATCAATATTCAGCCCTATACTTATAATGCAAAAATTCTGATCCCATATTGGTGTAACGTTCTTATAGTCTATGGGTGTAACCGGAGTGTATATAAGGTGTGACGCTATAACACATTAACCTTAATAACAGACATGTCGACACTATTACATTTTAAATAGTTTTTTTCTGATCAACGGTTTTAGCCTAAATGTGAATAAATTATTCCAGGTTTAATACCAAAATACCAAAATCCTAATCTATAAAACCTACATAATATCCTTTAGTCACAAAGCACTTTTCAAATCGAAATTAACACGTGATGTCAATTCAAGAACGGTTAGAAGTCTATATCCATCCAGATTTAAGGTCCTTAAACTAATTCAAACAAGACAAGCTTACTAAAGGATCATTTTAAAAATGGTAGATTTCAGAAGATTATGTCTATCAAATAATCAATTGTTTATTTTCAACATAAAACTTGTAACAAAATACACGTACTACAAGAAACCTATCATTTCTGTTCTAGTTTATGAGTAAAGCTAAAATATTTGATAGCATGCAGATTTAAAAGCATGCAAATATGAAATGTTAAGTTCAGAGAACACTGGTCAAACAAACTGCTCATTCTGTTGAAATATCTGCGTCGTCGACAAACACAAATGTATATACAAAAACAACACTGTGGGTTCCCTTTTATTCTTAAAATTGTATGTACAAGTGCGACTGATTTTTTTTTTTTAATGTACATTCATTATAGAAAGTGTATATCCGTAATATTACATTGAACATTTCACAAATTGCACAGGTCTTTCACATGATCAGTCAACATCATTCGTCATGTCTTAGCAGAAGCTCATTTCCATTGGTTGTTATTCACTTATAAATATTCTAGTGCTTTTTGCATTCTGGGGGGAAGGAGAATCACTTAAAAAAAAAAAAAAAAAAAAAGGAAGTGAGGCAGAAAGGGTAGCCTTCAAAGAGAGAGCAGAACAAACTATGAATTAAGATCAGAGGAAAAAGAGGCCGGACATTTGGAGAACAGATCTGTCAACTTTGAGAGAGTGACCAGACCAGACAAGAGGTCAGCGTCACTCCGAGGGTTCAAAAGACATTTTCTTCTGGAGAAACAAGGCAGCGAGATCTTACACGTGTTTTCCGATTACCGACTTTAGCATTTTTCTTCCTTTTCCATATCAGAATCCATGATGTAAACTAGTAAATGTTTATGTAAGAGGTGGATAGGTCCTGTGCACAAACATGGCCAAGTATATCCTCTGTTCAGGATTTGGATAAAGTGTAGCCAATCAGGATATGACCCAGATAATAAGAGAAGAGACAGTTAACTTATGAGACGCCTCAGTGTTCCAATGTCTTTCTCATGAAAAAACAAAATCTAGAGTAAAAAATATATCCATACAAAAAGTAAACTCTTCTGTGTGTCATTGGAAGAAACAAGAAAAGTAGCACAGAAACAAAACAAACGTGGCCATCCGTTACAACAATTTCAAAAGTGTTTGTGAAGACTTGAGTGCCATTTCTAAGTGGGGAGGAGAGTGATGCTGGAGGTGTTTTGGTGACGGTCAATGACGGCCCGCTCTCCTCCGTCTTTCTCTCTCTCTCTCTCTCTCTCTCTCTCTCTCCATCCCCTCGTCTGGGAGCTGGACAGTCCCTCTCTGAGCTGCAGCCGTTGAAGCAGCAGGGCACTCTGGGTGCCTGAGCGTGACTGTGAGTGTGTCCATTAGCCTTGGTCTCCAATGTCGTTGTCCACAGGGGGTGGGACGTTGGCCATTACCGGGGCGCCAGTTCCTGCTGTAAGGTAACCTGCTACTCCTGGACCTACAGGTGACAGGAACATAGATACAAGTCAGACCAGGTGCTACTCGGTGGGATAGCCGGGGTGCTAGTGGTGAGCTACAACGATGAGCTAAACTAAAAGACAACTACTTTACGTATGTTTCATTTTCCAGGGTATTTGTGTTCGTGATTAGTAATAGTTGGATGGAGATGAAGATGAAGTTAGCGATTTTGAAGATGGAGAGGTGGGAATGGAAAATGAAAGTGTGGGTCAAAGATGGAGGTAAAGGGGCAAGGAATGGCAGTAGGAGCGAGGTCAACGTCTACCTGCATCAGAGCAAGAGAGAGGAGGGCTGGGAGGGCCCAGCTTAGGAGTCTAGAGCCCACCTCGCAGTGGGCTACTGGCGGCCATGAGAGAAGGAGTGGATACCCCTGAGGAGGAAATGTGGAGGGACAAAGAGGAAGGGAAGGACAGAGCCAGGAAGTTATAGGACGTGGAGACAGGAAAGGGTCTCTGGGTTCAAGCACAAGTGAGGAGTCAGCAACAAGGTGGTTTCAGGATAAAGCAAAGCATTAAGATTCAAGAACAGCTCAGAGAAAGGCACACAAGACTTGCACACAGACAGGGAAATCATTTCAACAGCTTTGCTCGTTTGGAAAACGTCCCGTTTTTTGTGATGCCGAGTGCTCAATAGCAGGTTAAGTTTATAGAAATACTTTACCTGTCAGGTAACCTGCGGTCTGAGACTCTGAGATGAAAAGATCATGTTTCTGGTCTTTGAAGGCACTCCACACTGAAGACTTTGCAAGAATCTCATTCACCTGCAAAGAGTTTCAAATACGACAAATAACCAGTGTGATGTAACTTTGAATGATGAACAGGTCTGATCATTTAGTGGTTTTAACTGATAATGCTGCTGGTCATGTATTCCTATCGTACCTGCTCTCCGTACTGCAGACTGCGAGTCATGGACTTGAGAGCCTTTACTATCTGGGCCTTAGTGGCTGAAGGGTTGTCTAATGTCTCCAGGCCGATTCCTTCCAGCAGCTTCAGGAGATATGGGACCAGCTCCACTCTGAGAGCCTGTTCAGTTCATTCATAACATATATTTTTTATTACTCATTTTACATGGTCATCAAACATGACGCACACAACCAAATCAAAACAATATTAATGGTGTTAGTTTACCTGGGCCACTAGTTCCGTCTGCTCTTTCTGGAACATGCGGTTGAGAGCTTCACAAGCTAACCCGGCCATGTCAGCCCGAGCTTTCATCCCAGTCATGAGGGGGCCGATAGTCTCCAGAGCAGACATGGAGCGCACACACAGCTAGACAAAACACAAACAGTGTGTCAGAGTGCAGAAAGGAGACAGCTCACAGCTGCACTGTACATCGTTTGTTGGCAAATCTTAAGAAAGCAAAGTGAGACGGTGAATGTTCGTAACACATCAACTCTGGTCTCTTCCGAGTGTGAATCTTTAAAGGGATTTAGTATTGTGCACGTGAAAGCTTAAGAAAAAAGGTCGCTAAATATGCACGTTGGGCTCCTCACCTCATTGTCTGACAGCACGTGGATGAGACGGATGGAGCTCTTGGGCACGGCGTTGTTCTTGTGGTTGAGTGCTGCCAGGACACGAGGCAGGTGACCCAGAGGAGGAACCTGGTCGGCCAGCTGGCTCTGTGAGCTGAACAGACAGACTGCTGCCGTGGTCACGGTCTCCAGGGCCTCACCCTGCAGGAGGATCACAGGAAGAAGTGAAGACGTCAGTGTAAGAACTAGAGCTGATCTCGACCAAAGAAGTTCTGAGTGAACGAACACGACTTTGTCGACTTAAAACGGAGTTTCTCCACAAAGAATCACTCAAAAGCGCCACTTTAAATCTCGTGTGTTTGTGTTTCACAGCAAGGAAGCTCACATTGGGGTTGTTTTTCTCCAGCAGCTCAGTCAGGGTCTCCAGAAGAGACACCAGGAACTCTCGTGGCTTGCGAAGCACCCAGCCTGGCTGAGCAATAAAGATGCGCAAGAAGACACCACCAACTTCTAGCTCGCCCTGTCCAGCTCCATACGCCACGGTGAAGTCCTCTGGCAACTGAGCACACAAACAAGGAATCTACGGTCACATTAAATCATATTCACTGCTGTTTTTCGTTTGTTTTGTCTGTAATGTTTCTCTTGTGTTGAAAACGGGCTCCAGCTGCATTGTGTTGCGCACCCCTGTGGTGCATAATTACAATAAATTATCCTTGAATCCTTTAATTACTGTTTTATTCTAAGTAATATACAATTATACTTACTTTCCAGTTCACATCAGGATTGTCCTTCTGCTGTTTAAAGTGCCTGGAAAAAAACCCCAATATTAGACAGGTGGGATAATCCAATATTTTAAACGACTCAGCTGGGTGTTAGTTAAATAAGGTGTTGAATTGGGCTCATGTCATACTCGAGCATCATCTCCCGGACAGTAGTGGACACCGTCTCCCTCGAGCTGTCATTCCAGATGAGCTCAGGGTTTTCGTGCGTTCCCTCGAATATGTGCACGGCTGCCTCGGCGTTGTCTCTCATGGCGTCCATGAACACGCCAGGAAGGAAGCGGATCAGCGTTAGACGCACCTGGCAGAGATGAGGACATATACGATGACGCAAGGAGGGGCATTTATCGGTTAAATTTTTCGATTCATATTCATATCAAGACGGACCTTTGGCCCGACCAGCTTGTCTGAGGTCATCTTGGAGAAGAGCTCTGCAGTCTGTGTGCGGACTTGGGGATGTGTGCAGTTACAGAAGAGGTCTAGCAAGTAGATCAGAGCACCTGGGGAACAAATGGATTAACATGAGCATCTGTGCGTTCAGAAATCCCACAAATATGGAGAAGAAATGAACGAAATACACCGACCTTTAGCCATAGCCTCTTTGACTATCTTTGTGTTGGAAGCCAGTGCATACAAGGTTTCCAGCACCATTTGTCTGCCTGAATGATGCACAAAACAACATGTTAGTCCACAGAAAGTAGAGCGCAAAGAGCAAAAATTGTCGGTCAATGAGTGTATTTTTACTGGAGGGGAGCGAGTGCAGCAGCAACAGAAGGTTGGACAACACCAGCGACTCGGCAATGTTGCAAACGCATTCTTGGTTTGACGTCACTGTATTCACAACCTGCAGAGGAAACGCACTATGGGTAACATGCACAGACATTGGGAACCACAGTCATAATTAGATATCAGGACCAAGAACCTCTACCTCCAGAACCAGCTGCTGTACTCTGCCAGCTCCGTGAACACGCAACAAAGAGAAGAGCAGCTTGAAGTGGCCGATGCACTCCGACTCCGAACCTGAAATCATACAAAGATGACGGCTTAGAAAAGCTAAGACATCTAAATAAAACGAATCGGGTTCTTCAGACAAAGTAGAAGTGGAGGAAGTGTCACATCTTACCGGGGTTGTTCTTGATGACATTGCGGAGAGCCTCCAAAGCCATCTCAGCGAAGCGGAGCCTCTCAGCGTGCTGCTGGGACTCCACTTTGTTACTCTGACTCATGGCCAGCAGAGTGTGGAGGTACTGGGCCTGGGAGCCTACATAGTCCAGAAGACTTGCCGCAAAGGCTTTGGGGTACTAAAAACAGAGATGGAAACACATTACAAAAAGGTTTGAAGTCTATTTCATGTTCCAAATAAACCAAATGGACAATTAAATGTGACAGAAAATGGCACTATGTTGTTCTTTTACTCACCTCAAGAGGAAAAGTCGGTTGCTCATTGTAGACCCGCACAAAGATCTCTCCGACTATCAGCTCTTTGCTGTGATCACTGAACACAAACTCTGCACCAAAGCTTTTATCATTTTCTCCCTGTAAAGAGAGCATAGAAAGGATGCTTGAATAACGTTTTTGTTCTTCTGACATAGCTAATATCGCCGATATCTACATACTAATCAATGACATGATACATGCTATTCATACCCTCTTGATGTTCCCCGCCTGTTGACCCTCCAGGAACTCCAGCAGCTCGGCTCTTGTTCCATTGTTCCAGATCAAGTACGGGTTCTCCGAGTTGCTGTTCAGCAGCTTCAAGACCTAAACGCACAACAAAACACTCAGCTTGGTGTTTATGTCTGTAAAAGCTCGCCGCAACCCTCCCCGTCCACCTGCACCACGTACCACAGCAGGAGATCCCGTTCCCAGCTTGCTTGAGATGTATGGCGTCAGCATGGCTGCTAAGCTCTTGCGGATGGTGGGGTTCTCCGGAGGCGTGCCCTCAATGCCGTTGGTCTCTGAAACAGGATTGTTCCCGTCGGGGGTGTTTGGTGTCGGGGCGTAGCCTCCCAGACGGCTGAGCGCTACCAGGCTGAGCTTGGCCAGGCTGTTTGCAACCTGCTGTTGGTTTGTGTCCTGGCTAGCCTGCACGCCGCTCTCCTCCAGAGTGTAGTCGTAGTTGAAGAGGTGGACCAGCAGGTGCCAGAGCACACCGGCGTGGTACAGATGGGTCTGCAGGAAGAAATCCACGGCGAAGGAGCTCACGCACTGAACTGCCAGGTTGGCAGTTTTTGGGAGACCCTGAGAGGAGGCGAGGGAGAGAACATCAGGAAGCTGTCTGGTTGCAGAAAAAGTATAAAGCGGACATCACTGGTGCTCCATGTTGCATTTAAATATTTAAAAAAAGAAATTGCAGCCTCTAAAATGCCAGAATACCGGCATATTTTTTTATATGGTTTGAAATTTCACAAACAATCAAATAGTGACATATTGATGCTGAAGAATTGTGCACATGGAAGATGTTTCTTTGTAATTGTGGAAAGAAAACTCTTTTTAAGAAAAGATTAAAGGTTCTCACCTTTCCATAGAACAAGATGTGACAGAGGTCCCTGATGATGTTGGGCAGTTCGATTATCTTTTCCCTGCATTCCTCAAACTGGGCAGCTACACTGTAGCACCTACAGACGTGCCCGCACACCTGCGGCACATTCAAGTATCGAAGAAAAGTTGTTATTGAAATCCTTACAAGCAGTACTGCGTTCATGTCCAGAGAGAAAGGTGAGTACAGGTGAATAAAGACTCATTTTACCTGTACAGCCATGTCATCAGGCTTGCTGGATGCAGTTAGAACAGCAACACACCGAGAGAGAGCCTCCAGCAGCACCTGATTAAATACAGGAAGCCGTCATGTATTCAGTCAAGCCGCAGTGCACCAGTCCACATGTAGGTGGGCAGCCGTTTCATTTGGACTGCTTTACACTTGGGGATTTGTGACTGCGCGCATACCTCGATGCCGTTGTCGCGGCGCAGCTCCTCCGCATTGAGGGCCGAGCAGTTGACGGTGTGGAAGGCCAGTTCGGTGGCAGCGGGGAGGAGAGGGGAGGTTTTGGAGAAGAGCAGAGTATCCTCCGTTTCCATTGTGATTGTTTTTATGAGCATGGGGTAACCGGCGTATTTGTACGGTTCCAGTTCTGTTACAGACAAATAGGAGGAGGAGGAGCAGTATTAGTTACATGTTATTATGACATCTATTCTGCACTTCATATATATAGCCTGTCGGCATACCTTCTTTGTGGCGGTTGAACAGGATGCTCTGAGCTTTGAGGATGAGGATGATGTTCTCTGGGTCGGGGCCGTCCAGGATTCGGGCAGACTTTGTGCAAAGGAACTCATAGGCTTTGTTGACTTTCTCAAACATGTCCTGAAAGACACAAGTTGAAATTAAAATCGATGGCTGAATATATGATATGTAAGCCCTTACATGCATATCATGTCAGGGATGATTGTAACACATACCCTGCCCTCTGGGTTCTTGTCTGGATGGTACTTCTGCGCCAGTCTGAAGTACGCTTTCCTGATTTTACTCTCCTCGTGCCTGAAGACATAAATGCCATCATTTCTTCAGTCCTGCTATCTAAATCCACATTGTCCAAGTAAAACATCCACATTAATTGCTTTCAAGGATATTCAGGGTACAAAGAGAGTAACAACAAGGCCACTCACTGCCCCTGTCCTTTGGGGAGGTTGAGGACTTCGTATGCATCATCTACAGACATAGAGGGAGGCTTTTTCTCCACCTCCCTCTTCCAGGCTTCAAGGGTGTCTTTTAGCAGCTTCACCTGCAGGAATAATTGAGGTGAATCACAAATGTAAAGACACCACAAGCAGGAAGGTTTTTAAGGAAGTACAAGCTTGGGTATATAAGACATACAGCGTCTCGAATGGGCCAGTTGGGGAAGCGGACGGTGTCACAGAGATGCCTGAGGTAGTAGATGTTGCAGAAGAGCTCGTTGTCCAGCTGAGGGAAGCTGACCACGGGGATGGGGCAGTACTGGTAGAGGGCCCGCGTGTTGCTCTGCAGCCTGGGGCTGAAGTCAGCGATGTGGGCAGCGATCTTCTCGATCATCCTCCGCCTGAAACAGAGTTTAAACACAATTAATAATACATTTCTATAAACCACACGTGCACTTCTAATTATCTCAACATTGCCTTTAAAGCACACTAATTCGACATGAAGACAGAAACTGATACCGACCTCATCTCGCTGCTCCAAATGGCTTCAGGTGTGTCAAATTCTCCAAGGAATATTTCTGAGAAGCGTTCAGCCTCGTAGTTCTCCAGATAACACACCATGGCCTCAGGCAGCACCGGGCCCAGAACACTACGCTGCACTATGTCCTGACCCTTAGACTGGAGAGGAGGCACAACAGACAAGTGTTATTATTTTCAAAAGGAGGCTGGATTCATAGGATACAATCTGTTGTAATATATAAAGTTAAAAATCCAAATCAGAAACTTTACCTCCTCTGATTTGAAGGCTTGTTTCAGATGCGTGTACTTCAGGAACCTAAAGAAACCACAGGAATGTCTTTGAGGTCAATATCAACCGAGGTGTAATGTTCTATTGTTGAAGAACTTGGCACAATAATTGGCACACGGGAGCTTTCTTTAGCAGATGGCAGACATGGTTTGCATAAGGCACGGTCGATCTAAGGCAGCTCTCTCCTGGGTGGAGATACAGGTTCCCCAGGGTAAAAACAATGGGTTTAAATGTCTTTGTTCCAAGTACAATGCGCTCTTGAACCTTGTGCTCCGTATCACGCTGCACCCTAAGCCCAAACACTCTTTAGTGGTACAATGAAATCCCTCGTGTAATTATACACTGCTTAAATATTCAGTTTCACTGGGGAATACTTGGTGCAGAAGCTAAAGACCCTCCATCTTCCGTTTCACTGTGACTTTAAAAACGTTTGGGGATAACGTTATCACGTTTGCATGCTTGTGTGTGTGTTTTCACCTTGCGACAGGAAGTACGTTGGAGCCCGTGTACATCATGATGAAGAAGAAGATGCCAGTTAAATAGAGGCGCTGCAGATTCGGGTTGTCCTGCATCACCAGGTACAGAATGTTGGCCACCTTTTCCACCAGGATGGGGTCAAACGTCAACAGCAGCTGGAGGAGGAAAAGAACGGGAGACGATCAACATGTCGTTTCATTTCATTCAGCAATTCACCAAAATGGATATGACACCATTGTGTGGACAAAAACAAAAAAAATCTGATTCAAATCATGTAATTACCTGGACAATGTGAGGGAGGCAAGCGTTGTCACTGATCATCCTCTTGATTTTAGGCAAAGGACGGATAATGGCATTATCTGCATCCCTGAGTAAAACGTAGATAAACCAAAGATCATCACACACACTTCATTGCTTGATGGAATGATACCATGACACCGTATGAAATATGTTTCCAAACAGGGAGGTATTTCCTGCTCTACATACCTGCTGGGGTAGTAGGAGCACATGGTGATGAGCATGTTAAGGATTAGGGTAGCCAGGTCGGACTCGTTCATCACTGCCTGTCCAGTGGCCAGGAGGCACCATTTTAACTGTGGGATGGCCTGCAGGGGGCGCCAGCCATCCATCCCCTGAGCCCAGCAGCGCGTCTTCGCTGTCAGGACACCTGTGCTCCAAAACTCCTGCATCTGGAGATGGAAAAGTAAAAAACGGAAAACAAATGATAAGCAGTGGTGGCTGCATGAGTTACAAGCTACTAGTAGAGAGTTCCCACTCACACTGATCACGTAACCCGATGCCCTGTCCATGTTACTGTCGCGCGATATCAAGGTATTGCGCAATCAGCGCGGACCACGGAGCCCCGCTATATTGTGTATTGCCTGCTGTAACTGTCTGCATTTAGATAAATCGCTGCGAGTGGATGCAGAGTTTGTGTATTATTACTTGAGAGACGTGATGAGAAACACTACGCTCATCTCACCGCAGCGATAAAGATCTGTTTGGGGATTATTTTCATTTGTTTTATTTCACTTCGGGTGGCATTTCTCTCTTCCTTAACTCGACTCTGTGAGTGAGCTGAGAGGCGTGGCTTATCACTGCATAAGCTGCAGACAACGGTATACTTATGCGTGATAGAACCAGCGTACTCAGGCTCCCTACAACACCGCACGCAGAAGCTGATTCATGACCCCCCTTTTTCTCTTTTGCTTTGCTCCCCCTCTCTCACTTAACCTGCACACACATAGCCAGGACCGCTGCCCCTGGGTAACCCCGTTGCCTATTGTCCCAACTCACGTGCTGCATCGGCACACGTGATTACATACAGCAACCTCTCCGCCATTTTGTCAGAGTCACTCGACTCCGCCATCTGGTGGTAGCTTAGCTGTAGTTCCTTAAGGCCAGCCAGCCAGACACAGACACAGACACAGACACAGACACAGACACACACACACACACACACACACACACACACACACACACACACACACACACACACACACACACACACACACACACACACACACACACACACACACACACACACACACACACACACACACACACACACACACACACACACACACACACACACACACACACACACACACCATTTTATTCATTTGACTTTAGGTATTAGGCATATAAAAGTGTATGATAGCGTTTGTTGGTTGCAATATTAATTGATTTGATCATTTACTATTTTGATTTAATAAACGGTTATACTTTAAGGAGCAGTCGTCTGTGATTACTTGTGCATATGTGTTTAATGAAATTGTATGTAGTAGCCTGTGCTCGAACTTAAACCTTCACTGTCACCTCGAATGTGTAGTCGCACCCGACTATTGACATTACGAGTGGCTACTAATTATGAGACTTGGTTTTATCGTTTGGTTATCGGTCGCTGTTCGCAGGGTGGTGCCCCGTTGTTATTAATAATTGTTACATACATTAATAATTCTATTGATGTCAAGAATTCAGTTTCTTAAATGCTGATAACCCAAACACGCTCCATTAGATCCCAACACCCGATTGTGCATTCTCAGCCAGTGCTTGACATTCTAAGAAGATGACAAACCTCCTCAAAACTGAAAGGTCCTCTTCTTTCCTTGTCTGCGTTACCAAAGTACCACTCTTTCTCGCTCTCCCGCTTCATGTCTGCGGATGCTTCCAGCACGTTGCTCTGTGGAAATAAAGAAGACCCTCTGTTTGACACGCCGGACAGATTATCTACATTTTCACACGAGGGTCAACATTGGATTAAAGCTCATCTATGGCTCATAAAAAACAGCAACATCGAGTGTTGTGTGATGAGATCAAATCAACACAGGCATTTTTTTTCACATAACATGAATGGCCATATTTGTACCTGTAGGGGCACAGTAGCTCTGTTGGTATGCAGATGAGCCATGGTGAGCAGATCCACCAATATACGCACTCCATTCGAGTCCATCACCTCCTTCACATTTTTCTAAAGAACAGAAAATGAATCATCACTCGATACAGAAACACGGATTAAACGAACAGGCAACTCTAAGAGGCACTGCCGCTTCCAACAGCTTACCCTGTTGAGAATGAGTTTGTTGAGGAAGATGATGAGTCTGTCTCTTTCCAGTTTGTCTGTACACTGTAACATGAGAGCATTTTGGATTAATTAAAAGACATAAAACACTTCCAGTGCATTCAATATGACATCTTGCAGTAACTGTTTGTACTCACTCGGTCCAGCATGCCCACAATGTATTTTGTGTCTGTGAAGGGGCCAATCTCATCGGAGCACTTCCCGTAGACTATAGCGAGCGCCTGCAGGCACAGGCACTTCATCGAGACTTTGGGTGTAAGCAGAAAGCGATGGTAGAGTTCATTGAAGAACTCATATCTAGGAGCAGAGAGAGAGAGAGAAGCACGAGTCATCTTTTTGGATTCAGTACAGCTGGTTGGGTCGTTGTGTATCGTAGTCTTACGATCTCTTGATGGCATTCGATTCGTCATTTTCATCCTCCTCAAGCAGCAAACGCAGGTAATAATCCCCGATCTTTATCTCATCTGAAAGGCAGTCATATTTCACCTGCGAATAAAAAGACAAATGTTGTTCAGTGTATATATGTATATATATAAGCTTTAGAAATAACTGAACTATCGCGATATACTAGCGTTGGGTAAATCTCCAATACGTTTAAGTATTTATCTTATATTTTTATTCCGTCTGTATATTCTGTATATACTGGTATATTTAATATTCTTCTTTACGGTCTTATTTTATTACTGTTTAGTTTGTTATATTACTTGATTTTTATCTTTATTTTTTACTTGTGAGCAATGCTGCTGTAATCCTGTAATTTCCCCACTGAGGGACTAATAAAGGATTATCTTATTTTATCTTACAATCAAATGAGAGCCATGAGATCCAGACAGCAGTGAGCGTTGAACAGTCCAGCTGAGCACAAACCTCAAACTCCTGGTGGTTCCAGGAGATGACGGTGGCACTGCCGAGCTCGCGGTCCACGCTGAAGGCGCGCATCTCCCCCTCCAGAGCGTCTCGCAGCTCCTCCCTCGTCCTCAGGTTCCAGATGAGGTTGGACCGTGCATGGTCGAGCTGGAATCTTGAGAAAAAAAAAAGTGTTTGTTTAGCAGCTTGTTTTAACGTAAAAATATAGAAAATGCAGCAGCTCATAGAAGGCCTGAATTAAAGGTTCTTAAGGAAGACACAGAGGCATAAAAACCTGGATTCTGCACTCACTCCCAATATCATTGAAATCAGGATGATGTGCAAAACAATAGAGTCAACAAAGCTAGAATATGGCTTGTTGTACCTGTAGTAGAAAAGCTCCCAGTTGACTTCAATCTTTATTCTCTGGCGTCTCTTCCTCAGGATGACCGGCTTTTGGTTTGGATTCTGAAATCAGAAGGAAAGCTTTAAAACTGAGGAGTCGCTTCCAGTCGGTCATTATTATTATTGACAGCATTACATTTTTGTTCTTTTACAGCTTATGGCATAAAAAGATTTGTGAAGTTGAAATGGAAACAACACGAGTATTACTTTAAGGACAAAGACACCAGAAATGAAATAAATGGCACCAGTATGGAGGAAAAGGTAACACAAATGTTTTTGAGGATGGAGAAAGGCAGATATTAGGGACAAAAAACATGACAAAAAACAATGTCGTCATTATCATCATTATAGAAAACAAGGTTATGAAACACAAAGACCAAAGTGGGATCCCAAAATTGGATGTGTTGTGTAATTCTTGCTGGGCGGCACAGAGATGATCACGGTTCTCATTGATCTGTTGCCTCTCAGGATGTTGCTACTGGAGCCGTACAACCTTAATCAGCACAGCACTTGTGATTTGCAAGGTAAACGAATTCTCTTTTTTGGTGCCGTAAAGCAAGTAGGTAGATTTCCTGCATAAAGGAAAAATGGTGCGAGCGATGTAAAAAGAAAACCTCAGAAGCTGAACAGGAAGCTTGGAAAAGATCCTTCCCTTTGTGTTAATTACACTCGCGTCTCAAACTAAAAGTGGTTATTAGTTACTGATTACAAAACACTACAGGTTCTCTGAACGTCTTCTATTGACAGCAGGACAAGAAGAGACATGTTCAAATCCTGACTTCTTCTTTTCCTGCATCTATTTGACGACACCTGTAACAATCCCTCGTGGACGACAATAGTTCACCGCCTGGCTGAATTTAAAAAACACACCCAACGTGTCACATGAAGATTAAAAAATGGTTTCGTCGAGAGAGCGAGAGAAAGAAGATGGAAAGTGAAGAGCATGGATCCCATTGGTCAGTCCTACTTACCAGGTTATTTCTGTCCTGCTGCATTGTTTGACAGCAGAGAAACCACACAAGACAAAGGGGGGGGGGGGGGATACAACACAGAGATTATTGTTCCTCGGATCAAACAGATGATTTGAAACAAAAAGAGTTACAAAGAGATTCACACTGAAAAAAAAAAAAAAACACTGAATCCTTCATAATTTATTAGCCGACTATCCACTAGATTCATATATTTTCCACGGTGACATGCTGCTAACAACAAATATACACGGAGCATGTGCTGATTCGGGAATATTCAGTCAAAGCAAGCCAATCAAAATATGTCGTTGGTCAGCCATTTTGAGAGGTTCAAAAAGAAAAGGAAGCCGGGTGATTTTCTGGTGAATTAAGTGAAGAGGCTTTAGCTTGATTTTAAAGTGCATTTGATTTCAGTTTTGTAGAAACATCAGAGAGCAGGCAGCAAGGTTTTATTAATCAGTTGAGATGACGCCACCAACCTCAGCCCGCCCACACACTTTCTATAAGACTGACTCACACAGGCTCAGGCTGAAGCAGCTCACGTCGACTATGTGCAATTATCCTAACAAAAGGTATTCTAGAATAGAAAGTGACCTTTGAATTACATTCAGACCTGCCTGTAATGGAAAACATGAAAATGTGCACAAGCAGTTTCAACAGCAGATATATGCGAGGAACAGAAAAAGCATCCGATTGTATCTCGACATGTACCGCTTCCCCAAAGTCAGAGCAGACACCGCTCTGCATGCAGAAATAAACAGCAGCAGCTGAAAAGAGTGTTATTGAGTCTGCCTCTGCAGCAGTGTTCAGCGTCAGCAGGAGGATGCAACAGTTAGACACCTGAGCAGACAGCAGCCGTCTGATTGATGACAGGGAAATCAGCCCCTCAGCCTCTTTACAAAGATAAATATATCCTCACCTCCTTCTGGGCTATGCCCATTTTATCCCTCCAGTGCATCAACACTAGATCGGTCTTCTCCTTGGCGAACTTCTCCACCTCTTTGGCTGCTTTGCCGGCTATCCGCTGCCACTCGGGTACCTTGTTTCGATTTAGCTGGTCCTGTGGGAAAGGAATATAAAACGATGGACGGCTTTACTTTCTCATCGAGCCGTTTGTTCACTCTGCAGAAATGTACAGCTGTGATGCGATGTTTCTGCAGATACCTGGGCAAGTTTCAAGTTGTCGCGGATGTGCATTCGATCCATATCTTTCTCCGGGACTGGATCGGGACTGTCCAGGTAAGCCAGCAGGCCTGTTGGCTGTCAGCGGACAAGACAAAGGGAAATGGGTTCAGACTTAAACAGAGGGCCTCCTCTGCCAGAGAAAAGCATTGGGCTACATCCTGGAGTACTTCGCCTGCATCATATTACACTGATGGCTCCTGTCACGAGCATCGAACCTTTTAAAGTCTGGAATGGGCTGCTCTGCAGACTTACCAGTATCCTCTTCAGGAGGTTCATGGCAACAGTGTTTTCTGCCGTCCAGAGTCCCACCAGGTGACGACTCAGCTGCCTGAGAAATTTCACAAGTCGTTGGTTTGAGAACACACCTTCTTGTTTATCCACTGTAGAAACTTAAGCCGTCTACCATGACATACAATGAGTGTTCTTCTTACTTAAATAGAGAGAATTAACTAGCTGCTGGTACCAACAAATCCAAATCATTGTGTGTGAGTGTGTGGATTTATTGAGGTTGGACCTGTTTGTAAGCATCCGCTGGTCAGCGCTGATGGTGAACAAAGAGGTGTGCAGATGCCGGGGCAGAGCCCCTTCACTCAAGGCCAGGTCCTGCATCTTGGTGGCTATTTCCTTGTCTCCCTCCTACATTCAAACAAACACAGGTTGGTCAATTTATTAAAGCATAAAGACTTTATTATCGACACCGTAAACCACCGAACGGCTTACCTCAATAATGGCCTTCATCACCAAGCCGGCCCCCTTCACTATTGCCATTGAGGGATGCTGAAGATAAAGACAATATAATTCAACACACACGCATCGACTGAACTTATATCATATTACCATCATAATTAGGGTGGAGAGGTTGAGTCACATGACTCAACTACCTGGAAGAGTTTGAACAAGGTGCGTCCATCAGAGGCAACCATCTCCAGCAGCATGTCAAACTGCTGCCCCTCTGTGGTCTCACTGTAGGGGGCGCAGAGCGCAAACGTTAAGAAGTCCAGGAAGGAGCTGATGACCAGAGCTCCCGTTCCATGGTCCTGAAAACAAAGAGAATGAGAGATTTACGATACAAAAAAAAAACAAAAGGAGGTTTAAACTACTTTTGTACTTGAGAAACTTCTAAATTCTGCAGCCAGCTTGCTGACAATAACATGAAATGTACCACATTAGTGATGAATTTTTCAAGGAGGTTTTCCAGGAACTTCTTGGAGGACAGCAGAGAGGCCTTGTTCAGCTGCTCCTGCCTCAGGTCATAGTCATCGTGCATCGGCTGCAAAGAAACACACAAAGAAAAGATGTCTGAAACTGTCAGATAAAAGACAAACCCGATAAATGGCTGACGTGCAGATATTTAGGGGATACTCACACACATGAGAGCACAGAGCATGTCGACAGCAGCATGCGTCACACTGTTGTTGTTCCTTTTTAAAGCTTTTACCGTCTTTACTCCCAACTTTTCCCTGAACCTAGAACACACAAACAAACATTCACAGATTTACCAACGCCACTAAGAGGACCGTGCCTCGAAAACGTTAATCACAAACAACAGGAACGCAACACAATACAAACAATACAAATAATGTGCTGTTGAAAAAGAGGTCTGGGGTTGGATACACAAAGAGTTCATTGCTTCAGAAGTGGCTTGTTGTGTTTCTTTGGCTCATAAGGTGTCACATCTTCTACTGAACCGAACTACTAAGTGGAACAATATGAAAGAGGTTTCCCTTCAAGCAGAAATAAACCGTTTATTTCTTTGTAGTGATCCGTGTCTTGTTGGTTGTTTGAGGGAAACACCAAGCTACTCTGGCAATGAATCTTACAGGAAAACCAATTCTCATTTGCTTCGCAGGAACAAATAATAAACAGTAAATACAGTTCCTCTCATACATCTCAGTGACCCGAAAGGACTATGGGCTTCTTAAATATTGTGATGTGCAGAAATACAAAAGGATAGAATGGGCAAAGCAGATAGCGGGAGAGAAAATAAAGAGTGTGAGATGTCGAGAGAGGAAGGTCAAGACAAATCGAGGCAGACAGCTCTACTGAACACAGTGAAGGGACATAACCTCCCTTCTGAAGTGCCCGTCTAAAAGCCTGAGATGAAAGCAGAACAAAGATAAAAGAGGAGAAGGCCGATCGATAGACGGCAAACAGAGACTTTGGAAAAGAGCAAGAAGGATAAGAAACAGAGACAGGCAAAAGGGCAGACTGAGATGTATGGATTCATATTTACGTTGCATCTGTGACTCCAGACCCTTGACCAGACCTTGGAATGACAGAGCATGCCTGTTACCAGCAGCTCAACACAAAGTACACTTCAAAGAAATAAAAGCAGGAGGATACAACGGCACCACTGCTGAATTCTTACCTGGGCAGCTGGGTAAAAGCCTGGAAGCCCGCCTTGGAGGCCACCAAGCGTCGGATGGCCTGGAAATGGCTCTCCAGCTCAGTGTTGAGCACCGGCAGCTCGGCCTCCTGGGACAGAAGTGCCAGGATGGCGTTGTTGATGAGCTTCTCTTTGTTCTCAGAGAAAAGACCCTGAAGAGAAAAAAGAAGAGCGATAACGACGGGGAAATTAGTGTGAATGGTGCTCTGGTCGACAGACATAAATCACATGGATTGAACACACTCACATCTTGGGTTACTGCGTGCAGCACTCCACTGTAGGAGATGTTGGCGTTGAATCTGAACACTGCATCTGCAAAGTTTCCATCTGAGCAAAGGAACGAGGGATGGAACCATTAAACAAGAGACCATACAGGCATCAAGAACAATAACAAAGACATTGTTCTTCTGAATCTCATGAGGTGAAGTGCTTGAACTCACTCGGAGGTGCCGCCAGGAATTTGAGATGCAAACTCTCCACCTCCTCGTCCACGGGCATGCTCAGTAGGCCCCACCTTTGCCCTCGCTGCGTGGGGGCCATTTTGACGCACACGTCCCTGTTGCCTGATGCGCGGACTCCATCGAGCAGGCTGGCTAACAAGGAGTCCCTACAGACGCACAGACTCAGCTTGAATGCATTACAACGACCAGTGAGCACACAGTAACAGGAGAGTGTAAAGGCTGTGCACGAGCAAAAAAGGCTGATGAGAACATTTAATGAACCCACAGGGCCTGTAGTGTCACCAAACACGTGAAGACGGGTGTATGTGTACCTTTCTGTGGAGGAATACTTTCTGATCTGACCTCGGATGAACTCTACTGTAAACACCTGAGGGTTGTCTACGTCACAGATGAGAGCAAATACCTGAAGGGAGATGATACAAGAGGGTAATAAAAAATAAAAATAAAAAAGAAGAGGGAAAGGTTTACTCAAAACACACAGTGAGGCAGTTCATACATAATGAAACAAAGACGGACCGTTCTATTGAGATCCATCTTCAGAGGAGTACTCTTACTCGTACTTGGAATTCGTGATGCCTTGGGTGTGGCTTTAGTATCTGAGTGCTCACCTCTCCGAAGGGTTTGATGGTGACTATGTTGTATGAAGCCGGGTCTCTCTCCACCAGACAAGTCTCCGTCAGGGCCAGAATACGCTTAACGGGCTCCTAAGGACAGAGACAGGCAATTCATAACACTAACAAAACTGACTATTGTATTTGCATAGTAGACCCAAGACGCAACAATCAGTTAAGGGAGTCCTCATGTTGAGAACCCCTACCGTACAGCACTGCGAGGAACAAGGAGAGGCGGTGCTAACCGGGTGTCGAGGGGTGATCTTCTGCACCACGAACTCGGCCAGCGAAGTGATGCTCTCGTCCGAGCTGTACTTCCCCAACCTGTCCGTCACGAAATCCTCAAAGGTCAGCGACTCCTTCCTCAGTCGCAGCGTGATACCGATAAAGTTCCCAGCATGCTCCATGGCGGTGCGGATGATGTCATCCCGGTTCTCCGAGGCAAACAGATGCTGAGAGTAAAAAAAACAGGCGACGGCAAAGGAAATGTTAGGATCACACATTCAGGGTTCATACACATACTTTGCATGCACAACAACTCCATGAATGCATACCAGCCTGCTGAAGCCCCCATAAAGGATGCAGAATCCTCCCTGGTAATCAGAGACCTCGACGAATCCCTCTACGTTTCGGTAGTCGTAGGAACACACCACCCGATTGGTGTGCGGGTCGATCTGGTCGATGCCGCCCGGTGTCACCTCTAAACTCACGGGCTTCCGCGCGTCACTCCAGTGGTGCTTGTAGCAGTTGTAACGCTGCGAGCACGCGTGTTGAAAAGACGTTCATTTTTGGTGTCACCGCAGTGGCAAAAGATATAGTTTAATGAATCGTGTTTCTTTATAGAGCTCAGTACTTACCCTGCCAGTTATTTTCCCCTCTGAAAACTCTGTTCTGTATCTCTGTGAATAAGAAAAAGAAATAAACAAAAAGGTTGAAGAGTTAATATACACAAATCTCTTAAATCATCCCTTTTGCAACATTTCTTTTTTTTTTAAAGACAACGCAGCAAAATGTGCAGCTATGACGCAAGCAGACCGTCGTGAACGATGGCAATGAAGTGACGTCTCCTCACCAGTGCTTCTGTGAGCAGTTCCGTCCGGTGCTCCGTTGAGAACTTGAGCGTTTCGGACTTCTTGCCGCTGCCTTTGCGGAATGTGAGGTTGAACTCTGTTCCCTGACCTTTTCCGACCGGGCCGATACCACAGATGTCCCCGTAAGGCCACTGGTACCGTGGACGGCAACAACAGAGAGACAAACGCACCGTTAGAGTCACATACAAGCATTCTGAACATGAAATAACATGTTCTGGTACTTTAAGTCCTCCTTCTAAGCAGTAACAAACATCTCACAATCGCTTATTATTACACATTATTATGTGTTTACTGCATAAACGGTGTTACCGATGTTATTTTTACTCCATCTAATATACTTATTTCTTTAAAACCCGTTTAGACCTCTTCCTGACTGAGGGGCTAATCGAGTAAGGTTTCATGCCTGCATTGATTAGGACACGTTTCATGCTCTAATCAGTGACAACACAGGCAGTACTGTGTGTGTGTGTGTATTTAAAAACTGCACACAAGAGGCAAAAAATAAGACGTTTCAGCTTTTAGCAAAAGAGCAATGCGCCTCAAATGGATTTTCAACAGTCACATGGAACCAAGGACAGCACATCCCACGAGCGGCTGCGAGGCGCCGATAGCTGCCGTGACGAGGAGGTTCCTGGTTGACTCTGGAGTTCCCGTGTGACGGGCTGCATACACACTGACCTGATTTGTTACTTCTAGCGTGGCAGGGTTGTACGTGGTGATGCCGTGCGTCCCCACTGAGAAGACTCGCTTGTACCTGGAAATGCAGAGATGGGATGAGTCACAAACGCGGTCCGAGCATCGACCCCGCAACGGCACGGGGCCGTCGCAGGACATTTGCCGTGAATGCGTGCGGCGGCCTTTCACACAGGTGGGAGTGCCAGTTAGCTCGGAGCACTCGTGCTGTGAAGTACAATGTCTCGTCATGTAAATAAAGCTCCATTACATCTGCAGAAAAGCTCCATTTGCTCCTGTGGGACAGGTGACATCACCGGGGCTCAGTTAGCTTATGATATCATCCATACTACCGGTTTATCATCATGTTTACAGACAGCTTGATGAGGCAATGGTTGACATAAATCACAGACAGACTAACTGCTACTTTCAAAGCTGCGATAGCCACACAGTTAGCTGAACTGAACCTCATTAACATGCAGCCTTAATTCTCACCATTCAGTAAATGTAATACCAGCTGTGATATCTGAATATTTACCCAGGATACCCTTCCTTTACTACGAGGGAATTTGCTGTTCTTTGTGTGCATTTACCACACTCTGTCCCTCAAGTGACTTTAAAATAAAAGGTTGCAACTTCTCGCACGTTAACCGTTTGTTAATGAGTCACTCTTTGACTCTGAAAACAACTCACTACTTATTCATTGGAAGAGCTGAGAGGGCTTTCTCACGCAGCAGGAAGGAAGTGTGAAATTCTATTTTGTCAATCTTTCTGCATGTTGAGTGTGTGTGTGTGTGTGTGTGTGTGTGTGTGTGTGTTTGATCGTTGCCAACACATTTTTTTTCCCCAATTCAAAACATTCACCCTGCTGTTTGATTTAAAAATGGATCATTTTGGGGTTTTGGTCGTGTAAAAAAAAAAAAGGTTTGGTGAGGTTTTTAGATTTAGAGAGTGTTAAATGTATGTTTGTATCTGGTGTAGATGCATGTTCATTCATGTACAACATGTTCTTGTAGTACCGCCGAAGCACTACCAGCCTGCACACTGAACATGCTGACTAGGCTCCTTTCTTTCGTGCACATCCTCTCTGGGCCTGGACAACATTAAGAGGTCTGAAGCTACCAGCTCGTCCAATCAAAAGACAGTAAGTAACGGTAGTAAAAAGGAAGTCAAAATGAGGAGTTACTTCCGCATAATGCATTCAAACTTGAGTACATGACTAACATAAACAGGTCAGGCAGCGGCCTGAGGCAAGGCTGCAGTGGAATATTAGGTTCCTTCCTTTTTCACAATTATACAAACGTCACATCCTTTCTGCTCCCATTAGGAAGCCTGTTCACATATGTTCATGTAGTCCGAACCATCTATGCTACACCAACGCTGCTACCATCTATGCTACACGCTGACTTTTGTGTTTCTGTCATCTTGGGCCACTAAGTCTGAGACCATGATCCTGATCTCGGGGTGCTGTCTCTCTCTCCATGTCTTGACCTTGGTGCTAAGCGGCTGGTTTAACGAGGTGTCAGCACAAACTTACTTAATTATTGTTTCTCTGTGGACTGACTCCCCCCCCCCCTTCATCATATCTTAGTACAAAAGCAATATCCAGCCCTCCCCGGCTAGCGTGTGTTTGTCTGTTAGGCTAACGATGCATCAACTCATATTTTTACTGCATGTCACAGGTTTGTGTATAAAGACGTCACTTTTAGTATCTGTTCCGTTTGAGCAGTTAACAAACTTTCATACACGCAAATTTGAAAGATTTAATAGACGTAGAGTTTGATTGTTAACATAATGAGATCAGGCATAACCTCGTAAAGATGATCAACTGCTAAAAACAGACGGATTCTCTTGCTGAAGCGTGTCAATTATAGAATAAGAAGAAATGCGCTAAGTGGCTCTCTAGCCGGAGGAGGAGCTGGAGTTTTGTCCAAAGACTTAGAAGCCAAATTCACCTGCTAAAATAAAATAAAGCCTGCATGTGGGAAGAGTTGAGATTAAAGTGAATTTATTATAACATGTGGAGACCGTAGGAATTTAAATAACCTCACTAGTTTCTTTATGCTTTCGCTACAACAAATCACGTACACTTGACACGACTGCTCACCATCTTACAACACATGCCGCTGTGGTTCAGATTTCCAGTCACACAAAGATATGAAAATCAACTAAGCAGAGATTTAAAACGACCTCGTGTTTGGCAGCACCATGTCTGCTTACATATTTCAGTTTGTTTGTCATAAATAAAGCGGAGTCATGATGTTCACGTTGCTGTACAGATCGTCTTACAAAGCTTCTCCTTCCACTTCAAGGGATTTCATAACGTATCACATTGAGCAACTTCCCGTCTCTGACTCTCCTCTTTAAACAAAACTTCTCACAAAGACAACTGAGCTGAAGATTTGTTTGACGACATAAAAATCTCGGCCAACACGACATGAACCCTCAACAAACACTAGATCTCAGAGAATGAAAGAGTTGAGGAAAGACAGCTGAATGTGAGCAACAGACCCTGAAAAACACTTTAAAGACGTTTTAAAGATGTTCTGTATTAAAAGTGACGCGCTGTGCACTTTTAATGTGTGACACAGTTAAGTGTTTGAGTCTGAGACGATGCTGTGACTACCTGAGACAAATGTCCTCTCAGACGATGGTTCATCAAACTACAAGGTAAAACTGCTACCATTTGCTTTTATGCAGTTTCAATGCTACTGTATGTGTTTATGTTTAAAGTGGCAATCACAAAGACTTTTATTGAAATAAAGGTCTGTTAACACAATGGTGACTGAGCCTATAGTCTGCTGATGCAAGTGTTGCAATACTCACACATCTGCAGTGTTACAGACTGGGTGTCTGTGGTAACATTTACGGAAAAAGAGCTGTATTTATAAAAATTAACAGCATTTAACTGACGAAACACAAGTTCACTTCTATCATGAAGTATTCACAGGAAATGCAATGTGTTTGTCAGTGAGCTTGACACTAAATGTTGTCGTTCATCAAAAATGTGTCTACAAAACAAGACAGTGGGCATGTTTCTGACGGTGAATGAGTATTGCAGGTCATAATGGAAGAAGAGGGAGGAGCCACAGTGAGCTGTTAGATGAAGAGCTTCAGGCGACAGGATGCACACCTCCAGCATTTCAGGGAGGTGTGCCGACTGTACTGTACTTTCACTTCAGCTGTTTGCAGACTCCATGCCATGAGCAGCAGGGTCAGGTCACGGTTGTGCACAGAATGATGGAAATTATTATTATTGGTTGAAACTGGGAGGTGCAAGCTTACGTAAGCGCACTTCATATTGTGTGTTATAGGACAAAAATGCTATTTAAAAAAAAAGATTTGCACATATTGTTCAATAGGTGCACAGTGTGACTGATGTGCATTTTTCATTTTGTCCGCCACGCCCACAATATCTGAAGGTGGTGTGAAGCAAATTGAAAGAGGATATCCTGACTTGACACTTTCGGTTCGCCGATTCAAGCTCTGTGTGAGTTTTGCCCTTTTCATTCAGCAGACAGATAACGCAGATCTACTGAATTGCGCTGGACACATTCACATGAGCCTGCTGTCAAAAAGTTCATCTCTGGTTGTCAGCATTCGTACACTGATGTCTGCAACTGTGGTTAAGCTTCACCGAAAAAAATGACTTTAAGCACCAAATAAATGTATTTTTACGTCTCTCTCTCGTCCTGTGCTCTCTCGTCTCTTTGTTATCTCTCTCTTGAGAGTCTCCGAAATGATCTTTAAATGTTAATATCAATAAATGATGTCCCATGCCTGATGGAGATGCCTTTTCATCACCAGAGCTGGACTCAGGTCAGCGGACATGTGTCGACATACGCTCTGAACGGGACATCGGTCTACGCCGTCCACCACACATACATCAGCGCTCGTGTCCGGCGGACACTTCAGGAAGCATTAGCGGGATGAAGCTCTGATGATGGCTAATGCTTAAGTTACCAGAGTCAACGGCAGGCCTTAATGGCACAGAGACGTTTAGAAAGCAGGTATCGGTAATGTGATCCCACTGGCTCACCGCTCAAACTGCTCCATCCTTTAGCTTTAAGGGCCGCCAAGCATCTACATCAAGTCTCATCTAGTTGTAGGCCTGTATTGGCTTCAGCGTGTAATTTAGCTTTAATCTATAAAATGGAAACCGATACCCTACGCACTACATGATCCAGGACATTGGGCCATCCGGACAGATGTTTACAGCATAGATACAGTTAGTTGGTCTTATTCTCCTGTCATGGACTCTACTAAATCATCCATCACTACCTCTAAATGTGTTCACATGAGGTCACTATGACAACAGCTTCACTTGTGAAAAAATCTTTTGGGAAAAAAGGGTCTATTGAGGGGAAAAAACACATGTTAAAAAGCAAGACTTTAATATATTACTGTCCAACTCCTTGTAATCTTTAAAAGGAAGTTAGTACACATGAAAGAAGGCATATTGAGTGTATCTTGTGTACCAAAATATCAGTGCACAGAAGTCACTGTACAGGGAAATGATGTCCTTACTCATGATGTAATACAATGCTCATAACAAACAGTAGATGTACAAGTGTACCATTGGGTAACTCATGCGTTTGTTGTTTTTGTATCCATACAGTAAATGAATGTCAGTACATCTTGCTGTGGACTAGTGTTCATTGCCATTATCTGTGTCTATGACGGCTCTACCTCACTAGTGCTGATCGGTGAGTGCTGACAGCGGTCTGCAGACCTGGCTGTGATAAGGAAGTCCACACAATGAAAGTACTGAGTCAGGATTTCAGGATTTTCCCAAACTGTCTTCACAAGGTGACGACGGGAAGCGTTCAGGTCAATGTTGCCTTGTAGGCAACACAAAGAAGATGTGGAGTACACAATGCAACCAGCCCTGAAAACCGATCAGATAAATAAAAAAAACATTGTGGGCCTTACTTTCCCCTCCAGGAGTGCTTGGTGGTGTAGAAACAGGCCATGTCTTTGTTTTCTTTGATGACATTCATCTTTTCACAGGACCTGCAACACAGAAAAGGGTTCAGGAGATAAATAGGTGGAATATCTTCATTTGAACTCGACTTTAGAGAACATTTTTAACTACACAACAGAAGGGAAGGATGATAACCAACGGCTCTTCATGGCTCAGGTAATGTCCGCTCTATAAGAAGTCACCAAATAACCTGCGCCTTCACAGGTCATAACCACATCAAGTTTAGGTATCGCACATTCCCATATACTGCAGCACACACTTCACACAGTCGCTCAACATTTTGCAGCTTGAAGGGAGAGACTCGCACCAGACTCTCATCAGGAGTAATGCTGAGCAAACAGTGATTATCCAACGACAGAGTAGCCCCGTCTCTCCGACTCCTCATCGGTGTCGTTAGTTCAGCTATGAGCCGTAGCATCAAGGCAGCTGGTAGCACATGACTTTTCATTGTTTTGTTTTTTTTACAAACCGCTCTCCGACATCCACGCTCTCCTCTTCGTGTGTGCATTTTCACGGGCTCACTCTGAAAAGAGCCATACCTCAGCCAAACAGAGAGGAGGTAAAGGTCTTTCATTCCGGTCTTGTATCATAGCCACATACAAACAAAAACACAACAGTGCACCAGCTGAGCATGTGTCAATAAAGTCTGGTGCAAAGCCAGCGAGGCCTATCGATTGCTTTAGATAAACAGGGGTTAGGCCGTGTCTCAGTCTTCTGGCCCAGTGCATTATTTGAATGAAAATCCTTGTAATTTAACTTGCGATGCTCTCAAACCTGGACTTTAGTTTAAAGTAGGATCCTTGTTGTTGTCACTAAATACAACAAGGCATCAGTGGGATGGTTGAGATTGATATTTTGTGACAGATTGCTTCAAACAAATGAAAGATGAAGGCATCAAAGACAAACCAGTCAAAAGACCAGAACAGAGCAAACTGGGAGCATGACTGCCTCTCCTATCCTTACTGCAGTAATCTGCTGGCGGCTGCACTGTGACACGGGGAACCTGTGTCAGCACTCTGGCAGGATCCTGGAAAAAAAATAATAAAATCTGACTCCTGTTTTTCTTCCTCTCCTTTTTTAGTGTGTGACTGAAGCAGGGGGACAGCAAAACAGCCCCAAATGATGGAAACCACCATTAACAGAGGAGATAACTGGACACAGATACAAGCTACCGTCAGGTGCCACAGCACTGGACGAGGATCCTTAAACAATTAGCCAGTGTCTCAATAATTGATGCCTGTGCTGGAGAAACAAAAAGGTGCAAGGAACAGTCAAGAGCCAAGTTTTGCTTTACCGGTTTTTTTTTTTTTAAACACTCATTCATGCCGCTGCATAATTAATCTAATCCAAAGCGGGGGGGCTGATGGAAAGCACAATAGGAGATGTTAGCAGCAAGCAGTGCACAGCATGATCTCTACTGCAGCAGAGGGGCTGTGTAGTGCTTTCTTTTTTTATTACATTACTGGGTTGCGAGACCGTGGCTGAGTCCAGGACTGGGTTTATGTGATCACCCCTCCCACCTCTTTCTACTTGCATGCAGATGAATAGCACATTATTCATGGGCTGTCCTTGACAGAGTTAAGCAAAAAAGAAACCAGCAGGACAGTGAAGACAATGTAAATGAAACCAGGCCCAAAGCAAACATTTACATCATAACTTGCTCCAGACGGGTCTCACAACTTTTCAGAAACTTTAACAGAACAGCTTTGATAGGGTTTTGTGAAACCTCTAAATGGGATCTATCTGAACAAATGAAAACAAACTCAACTGCACATTACTGGTTAGGTACTGACTAACTAGATTACAGACACAGGTTATATACTGGAAGTGTCGCGAGAGCTCACTCTTGATACCGTGTGAATAGCTCTTTAGACTATTTATGTCCATCCTGTTTTTCCACAGCTGCTGGGGAAAACAATAGTTGGATTACCTGATTCCTTTTGAAAAAGAACAATATGAAGAATATGAAAACTGCTCAAGCATCAGTGTGGGTACAAGGGTCAAAGGATCATCTGCCATTACATCATAATATGGCCCTAACCATTTTATACATCAGTTGAAATGATCTTGAACATAAAGCTGTGACTACAATAAAAGCACATGATCATCTACAGGGGCTGATGGGGGCAGCTCTGGATGAATGACATATTAATCAGATATTCTATCGAGCCAGGAACATGGATGTTTTCTGCAATGTGGTTTTCCTCTTGCAAGCCTTTTCTGCACTTAAGACGTGTTGCAATGCCCCCTCTGTATTTGCCAATTACATGAAGCAATCTCTCTGGCCACCTTAAAGTCGGGCACTGACTCTACTTCATTTTTCATGGCTCTGTCATGAACCACCTGCTTGCAAAATACAATAAACCTGCAGCTTTTTGACTGCAGATGTTAAATATAGATGTTGCACGAAATGGGTGAAACGTAAATCCTTTTGAGGATGCACGCGGGGTACCGATCTGTCAAGTAAATTCACCACGAGCAGTATTACCTGGATCTCAAGCGCTTAGCTAAATTCTGCTTGATTGCAGCGGGCCTACACGGTTTAACCGAGGCTAAAAACAAGCACGACAGCACCGCTTTTAGCGATGTCGACAATGCCGCTGCTCCTCCCAACTAGAACACCAGATAGCGCAGACACGTATGTTAGCAGCGTTTGTTTGACGTTGCATAAAAAGGGGCTGTGGCAGGCTAACGTTGGGGTTAGCCACAAGCTAACAAATCACTCAGGTTCCTGTGGAGGAGCTAGCTAGCTGCTAGCACTAGCAGCGGGGCTCAATCAAGCAAACATGGAGAAGATGGCTTCAAGGCAGTGGCAGGTGGTAACGGCTGCATTTACCTGTAAACTCGCTAACGGGTGTTAGTCGTAGCCGTCCCGCAGGCCCCCACCCTCCTCTAAGTGCGGTTGGGTGCTTCTCAGTTTCTCCCACTCTGATGCTGAAGGTGCTCAGTTACGCCGTATTCCCCCCAACAGGGCTCAGGACGCTGCCATATTCCTCATACCAAAGAAGTGTGCTACTGCGCACGCGTGAGGCCCTGCCTGTCATGCGGCTGTCAGCTGATTGGTTTTGTCTCAACGCGGAATTGTCGAGATGCCGACCCGAGATCAGATTTTCATCATTTTTCATCGGTGCTTGTAATTGATACAGACAGCCGAACCTGACATCGGAACAGCCGATGCTGACGGTTATATTGTATAATCTTTAGTTTCCATTTGACCGTTTAAAAACTAGACAGATTACACCAAATAAACGTCCATACACATCAATAAGATCACATTATTAGAATGAACTTTCTTAGTAATCTCTGTGAATTGATCTGATGAAATGGAAACTGAATTGCACTATTTCTACCTCTGCATAGTTTGCTTCTTGATATCTTATAGGAAGTTGTAAAAACAGTTAATTCAACCTAAATTATTGTCATTATTATAAGCATGACTATTATTATGGCTAATAGTATTGTTCATTTGTTCTTTATATTTAATCATTTTACTTTTGCAGGTTTCCAGATATCAGTATCTATCTATCTATCTACCTATCTATCCATCGATCTATCTAGGTAAAAAAGAGGCACCTGGGGAAAGAAAGATGATTGTGCCCTCTAGGGGCACTGTCCCAACAATGCAGCAATATCTGTGCTATAATAGCAGTTTACACCAGTTGGGCCTACATGAAGACTGAGACCAGGACAAATATTAACTGGCCACACATACAGTCCTATACAGGCACATACACACATTTGTTCTATCACAGTGGCAAAAAAAATGGATTAAAATGATAGAAAAAGTAAATATATGTATATTAACTATCGTGTTTTCCTGTTATGTCCTTCCTACTGTACTACAACAGCTTAGTTAAAATACATCAATTGTTTGCTTTGCATACTTTTACTCTCTTGCAATGACCCACATTCTTCTACGATCGAATAACTTTGACACTTTGCTATAGTTGTTCACAGACCAGCTGTAGACATGACATCAACTAATCAACTCATGTTGGATCTGCCACAAGAGCTACGCAAATAATAAAAGTAACCACCATAGTCTAACTGACCACTGTAGAACATCCGCACCAACATATGGGATTGTAACAAAAACTAAGAAGGGTAATCTATTACTTGAGCCCTCCAGAATCTGGTGTCTAAAATTGTTAGTCACTCACTGCGATTGAAGGTAAAGGGGAAACATCTTGGTCTCTGTGGCTGACTGATGTTGCACAGTGAATTTGAGCGGGGCAGCACAGAGTGGTCACATTTTGAGGCATCTGATTCGGTGACCGACCATGTGCTGCCTGTTAGTCTAATTTAATTACAGCTAGAGACATGAGGGGAAACAACTTTTCCTTCTTTTTTCTGACCTCCTCAACAAAATTGATCGTGATGTCTTTTTGGCTTCAGTGACATGTTACAAGCAGACAATACAACAGAATCTCTGTGAAGTTTTTATTCAGCTCTCGTGCAGTCATATTAGTTTAACCGATAAAGAAGCAGCCACGATGAGTCCAATCAGTTAATCAATCGAATCATGTATTATAGCTGGGTGATTGTATTGTGAATATGTAAATTGCCCATACTGCTTAATACTATCCAAGTATATTTGCAGTATGGTTACACGTGAATACATGTTGGCATTTAAATAAATAAATAAATAAATAGATAGATAGATAGATAGATAGATAGATAGATAGATAGACAGATAGATAGATAGATAGATAGATAGATAGATAGATAGATAGATAGATAGATAGATAGATAGATAGATAGATAGATAGACAGATAGATAGATAGATAGATAGATAGATAGATAGATAGATAGATAGATAGATAGATAGATAGATAGATAGATAGATAGATAGATAGATAGATAGATAGATACTTTATTAATCCTGCAAGGGGAAATTAGTTTGCTACAGCAGCATTATGATACAGGTAAACAATAAAAGTAACAGAGCAAAAATATTGAGTATAAAAATGCACAATATAGACAATAAAATAGAATAATGTTAAATGAACTCACTAAACAGTAGTGCAAAGTTTAAATGAACAAAGTGCAACGGTTTTTTAACCAACAACAACAAATCATCTTAACCTTCTTGTACCTATAACTTGTTAACGGAGATGAAATAGTAAGACTTGGTGGCCATCATACCTTGACAAAAAATAAAAATGCACCTTTTTAAGAATGACAGACTATTTACTTGTGTGAACAGAGTAGCCTTGTATACAATTTATTGAAGCCTGTGATCACAATTAAATGTCTGTATGTCCTATTTATATGCTACTTTGTTATTCTGACAGTGTTATTTCAACAACATATCTTGTATTTTTTAGCAGCCATTCGAAACATAACTAGTTGTTTCATAATGTACGTAGCGCCGCTGAACGCACCCCCAGTAACCAAGGCAATGACGCTATTCTCCGTTACCAAGGCATTCTCAAGGCAAACACCAGCTGATCGCTATGCTAGCCAACCAGATAATCTTATAGCTATGATATAACCTCCGTGTAGCCTCTTCACCGAGCTGAACTATACTCACAAATAGTTTACTAAAACCCTCGACTCCAGTATATTACCATTAGCTTCTTGTCTGTTCGCTGCGCGGGCTAAATTAGAGGCTGAAACACCCTTTTTTCTGCCCCCTTTTGGATCATCTCAGGCTACAAGCTAGCTTAGTAACGTTGGCGTTAGCTGCACAGCCACCATGGTAAGTAGCTGCGATCATCTGCTGTTTTTTCTTTTGGTAGCCAAGCCACCTGTTTGCTTTTAGAAGTTAGCATGCTCATCATCTCACTCAGTTTCATATAAAGACAAGAAGGCAGATAGCAGTCATCCCCAAATATAGCACATTGTATGTGCAGGCTCATGTGAATAGGCCGTCACACATTAGCAGGGGGAAATCCTCTTCACGTTAGCTCATACGCTAGTCGTGGTTTCTATTACAGCCTCTCTCTCTCTGTCCATCTTTAACGTTACTCTTTTCTCTCTTCTTGTCTCCATGTAGGCTGAATTTGGGTTTAATGAACACCATCAGAATGAAGTCATCAATTACATGCGATTTGCACGTTCAAAGATGGTCCTGAGACTTAAGACCATTGACTCATGCTTTGAAGAACTCAAAGATAGCAGGTGACTGGTCATACTTACGTTTTTGTTGTTCTTTTGTATGTAAATTCATATTTTACTCACTGACTCATATTCAATAGAGGGGGAAGATATCATACACCGATGAAGTGCTTTTAGGTTGAGGTGGAGCTGTAATGTTCATGCATGCATGTTTCTCTCTGAAGGCTGGTGGAGGAAACCTTCACAGTGGACGAGGTGAAGGAGATGCTGGACGGGCTGCAGGCGGTGGTGCGTGGGGAGGTGGAGATGGAGCTCATCAACACAGCTCACACCAACGTGCTGCTGCTCAGGCAGCTCTTCTCACAGGCTGAGAAGTTTTACCTTCGACTGCAGAGCGATATCTCGGAGCTGGAGAACAGGTGAGCAGCGAGGAAGGAAGCAGAATCAGGCATTCCTGTTAGTTGTTGACTTTTGACGAAAAGGTGACCTGGTCAGGTTTACTGCCAAATGAGTACATCACGTTCTAATTCAGATGTTATACCGCACCTCTTGCAGCCTAAACGGCTTTGTGAGTTTTAAGGTCAAACAGAGTGCCACACCAAAGTAAGAAGTGTGCCAGGCCTCGAAACACACGATACCCCTTCATGTTCATGAGAATAACTCCTCCACTTTGTGCCACTTCCTCCTCAGGGCTGTTTAGGTTTAGATCTCGTGCATGTCACAGGTATGTATGCAGGGCATCAATGTCATTGCCAAGCCACATAGGCAATGACGATCTGACCCTTTTCTCCATTACAATGGTTTCTAGTGACGTTCATTTAGCTCGAAAACCACAACTGCTGCCACATTGTTGTTTACGTTTTAATGTCAGTTCACCCAAATCACAAAAATATCATACTTTGAGACTTCTACCAATACAATAGAGGCGAGAGCGGTATGAAGAATGTTGGCGAGAATGTTGATGAAACCAAAAAACTGAATTTAAAGAACCGAATAGCGATGTAACACCCCACAATGTATCATCTTGAGAAACAAGGACATTGTTTGTGGAATTAGACTTTGTATTTTTCAAATGAAATATTTGTTTTAGCCTCACAAAAAATGTCTTTTATAGTTTGGGTGACATAACTCTTTAATCCTTAAACAAAATTTAATTTGCAACTTTAATATTACATATTTTTATAGATTCACAATAATTTAAAAAATTGAATTTTAATAAAGTTCTTTTTTTTTTTACTGTCAATGACTATTAGCTGGTGAAATGCTGAAGTCGTACACAGTTTTGGGGCCACATGTGATGAAACAGAATTACCTAAAAGGAGTTTCTTGCTGTTGTTACCAAGCAAGGGGGCCAAGAGTGCGTCTTCATATTACAAGCCACCACATGCACACATGCACATGTGAAACCAGTAATAAAGATAAATCACATTTGAACTGTTGTCAGAGGGTACATTGCACTCTTGACATTTTGGTAAAGCATGTATTAAGGCTTTTTTGGCACACAGTGCACAAAATGTGCACTTTGCAGCTAAATGTCCTTAACATGTTATGAACTAACATGATATGAGCATATGTAAAGCTCTTTGTTTGAATGTACTTCTGTGATATTCAGGTGAACTTCACGCAACTTCTGACCTCCGTAACCTTTCACCTTGTTAAAACACTCAACTTGTTTTGGAAACGTTCTTTTGTTTGTAATGTGCACGTAGTGGGTGGATAAAGTGTGTTTTTTTCCTCTCACAGGGCTCAGCCCTACGTGACTGACACGGCGTACAAAGCAAGGAATACGCCCCATGTCACAGTCTACGTGTGTTCGGCTGCTTTTTAAAAACCACATATAAGCTTTCCAGAGAGCACTTCTGTTCACCACAAGCATAACGCTTATATCATAAGTGCTAAACTGCCAAATAGAAAAAAGGGCTGTTTACTCCTTGCCAAAGATACATAACTGCCAAATAGCATTTTTTATTTTTGTAACGTAGAAAAACAAAACATTGTAGTGGCAAGCTGACAGTTGTGTGAGGAGATCATCACATCGTTCATATTGTCAGATCAGTTCCAATCTGTGGCTCACAAAATATTGACAATATTACCTTTACATACTTTGTATTTTATAGATCGATTTCAAGCTTTTCGTATCTCCTTGCCTGTAATTTGATGAATTATTCTGCTGTCCAATTCTCTGCTTTTTTACCCATATAGGGAGCTGTTGGAACAAGTGGCTGAATTTGAGAAGACTGACTTTAAAACCACTAATAAGGTGAGTGTGCTGTAGCGCTTTACACAGCACAGTCAATAGTCATTAATCATGTGTTCAAAGGATATTTACACCCACATGGAATTCAGCAGCTAGAGTGCAATTGAAGTTGTCTTACATGTCGGGCCCCGTGCCCGTTCACGAGTAGCCGTGCGGTTAAGAAGTCACACATCACTGAGGTTGGCGTGTGGTTTCGCGACGCACTGTTAAAGGAAAACAAATCAGCATTGTAATACTATATGCTGCTCTTTCATGGGTTTGACTATTCACACCTTCTCAAAAGGTACACACCAGTCATCTTCACATTTATAAGGATATAAAAGCTTTATTTTTGCCATTACGTCTTACATACAGTAATATGACGGTATAAACAACATGTTTTAAGACTGTTCTGTCATTGTTTCCGTTGTAAAGTGTTTCCTTTATTCCCAGATAAACCAGGAAACAAGCAAAGTCAAGCTAGCACCGCTGAATGAAGGCGGGGTGTCTGAACTTCTGAACAAGGTCAAGAAATACATTGCATGAATTACATATTGAGTAATTGTTGTAAAAGTTATATTTATACACTCTTTCAACACCAATCTCAAATATTCGTTTCCAGGAGATAGTGAGACTACAGGAGGAAAATGACAAACTGAAAGCCAGGATGCGGACTTTAGAGTCACAGGTATAACAATCAGCCGTGCGTTTCTAAACACAGACACTTTTCTTCTGATTCGTGCACCAGTTTACATTGCAAACTCTCTGCTCTGATTCATTTCTGAGGCAATGAGTGCTCTGGATGAGAGAACCAAAGCAGAGAGAGCCCTGAAAGACGTTCAGACGGTGCAAGGTGACCAGCAGGTACTGTTTGGAGTTTGGCTTGGCAAAGTAGCGTCATCTTCATTTAGACTTTTTAAGTCTGCTCTCCATTCTACTACTTTTATTTTTGAACTCTTAATTTTGTTGCATCTGAACATTTGCTGTCATTTGGTTTCATCTGCTAACTTGGACCTCGAATGGTACGTACCCAGCCGACCAAAGTGTTGCTTTGGTCTCTCCCTGTGAATAGGAATAGGGTGTCGATTCTGTAGCAACAGCAATGATTGCCGTTCATTCCTTCTGAACTTCTACGCTGTTTCTTTTCCCCTTCAAGCTGGCTGCTCAATCCCAGGAGATCAGCAGTCTCGAGGGCACGGTGGCGGCTCTGAGATGTGACTATGAAAGGTCTCTTAGCGCCAACTCGGCCTCCCAGAAGGGTCTGCAGGAGAACCTGATCTCTGCCAAACATGATCTTCTGCGAGTGCAGGAGCAGCTGTCCTTGGCAGAGAAGGTGCGTCACTGTGGTTTTTACCTGCAACGGAGAGTAACCAGCATCTGAAGTTAACGCACGTCATACTGTTAATCAAACATGTCTATAGAAACAGCTGGTATTGCGTTCAGCTTCGGTTGCAGGTACTTTCATGTGTTTATTTACGTGTGTGGTGTGCAGGAGTTGGACAAGAAGTTCCAGCAAACTGCGGCCTACCGCAACATGAAGGAGATCCTGACCAAGAAAAATGAGCAGATCAAAGACATTAGAAAACGATTGCAGAGGTGAGCTTTAAGTGTAAAACATCGCTGGTCTCTCCAGAAGAGGAATGTTTTGTAAAACGAGCAGACACACCGGTATGGCCCTTCAAGTTCAGCCACTTTTGTGCTTGAAAAATTGGCTTTCATACCGAGATATTTGTCTAATTTCAGGTTTTTGACGCTGTTATTGCTCGTCTGTTTCAGATACGAGCCCAATGAATGAGTTCTACCCAAGACAACAGGTGTCCAGAGGGTTAGACAGCAACGAGAAACCACCGGTTCCACTGCTGCAAGGCAAGAGAGACAGAAAAAAGCAATTCTCCGGGGAATTGTTTATTCATGCTTTATCTGGCATCTTCAGTAATTATCGGCTTTAGTAAAGAGTGCGAGCAGAGCGGGGGGGGGGGGGGGGGGGTCGTCGGTACGCACCGCTGAGCACACTGATGAAGTAATGACAAACGATAGCCTTCTCCAGCTGTGCTTTTTTTTCCTACGTCCCAGTTGTGGAGCTGACTGACTGTAGCTGGCAGACTTCCCTCAGTGCTCTATGCAATTACTATCACGTCCCCGTTTAAAGAGGCCTTGTGCATTTGCTGAACTGGACAGATACGCACTGTCTGCCTGAAGCATTGCAGTCGTATCTATCAGATGGTTATCGGTGATATTTAGCTTTCTAGCACCGGGTAGTTGATCGTTGATATTTTGCTGATCGGTCTTCATTTTAGCAGTTGAGTTCGACCCAAGCCGGTGTGTTTATTAAGTCATATTTACCAACCTTCTGAGGTCAACCCCGCCTTCCCGAAAAATTGTATTGCATTTCACACACAGAATATTTCCAATGATGTGACATTCTGTGAAAGTCTGATCATCGAAAATATACCAAAACTTCTCGCATTTAGTTTTTTCTGCTCTTGCGTCATTGAATGACGTCGATGGTGATCTGGAATGACTTCCCTACACAAAGGGCATAGAATATTTTTGTCTGGAATCTTTAACTGTGTACTTTTCGTATTGCTGTGGGTGATGGCGTGTAAGAGAAAATGAACATATACATGATGTTCATGAAGTAATGCTCTTGTAGAGTATGATACAGCTACATTATATTATACTAGATGTTTGTATCGTGCAAAGTATGGGGTAATAAAAGCTGTTGACAATTAAACGTGTGTTCATTCTTAGTCATTGTTTTTTCACTTTAAGGTGTATTTAATCATATAAACACAAAGTACATTCACTGAAGAGTGAAGCTTTCAGACCTAGGATGTTATTCTAATATGTTCTGGCTGTGAAAATATCAGATCATAAATATGCCCTGTGAAAAACATGCCCAGGCTGTCTCTCTTCTCTGACCCACTGCATGCTGGGACACTGGCAATAAACAACAAACAAATGACAAACAGTTTGAAGAATAAATAGGACATAATGGATTGATTGTCTAGACTGACAACAAGGGGGCGCCAGACTGCAAAAATGCACATCATCTTAAAAGCCTCTCTGCATAAAGCATGACAAGCTGTGTACATGGGGATGTGTGATATTAGTGGCTAAATGTGGCCTGGATTGAGAAGAAGATTACGATGGATGCCCCAGGATGCCCCCGATACCTCGATCAGCATAAAGAGATATCTTTCATGGATTTTTTTCTCCTTTCTTTTGGATTATATTAGGAGAGAGAGAATACAATAAGACAAAAAGCCCTCCCCCTCTTGAACCGATTCAACATCAAGAAACCACAGAGGGCCACAGATTGTTAAATACATCCTCTCAAAACTCTGAATCAGCCTCCCGTTTATCAGCTGCACTTGTTTTTAATTCTACACATTAATTTACTTCATCTGCTTCCTTAGCTGTTTGAAGTGCCAAGAGAAAGAGCGCGTTGTTTTTGCATTGGTTGTGTTAACCAGAGTGGGTAGAGATAGTGGTCACCATGGTCACCAGCCCCCCCCCCCCCCCTGTTGTTTTCAGTGAAACTCTTGAAGCCACAGTCTGTCCTGAGTTGAACTTGTGTTGGTTTTGCATCATGTGCAGGACTTGTATGCATGGTGTAAAAAGGGGAGGAGGTGAAAGCAAACATACAATATTCTTTAAAAACCTGTTTGCTCTGCTGTCAAAAGATAAAAGATGTCGAATTTCTTATCAACCTGTTTATTGTATGTGTGTGCTTTGTACGTGTGAATTCACATTTGCGTGCGTGCATCTGTTTTCTATTAGCAGCATCAAAAGGAGAGACGGTCATGGGAAAGCTGCTCATCATTTCAGATGCAAATGCTGAACAGTTGTCTATCAGTGCATGCAATAAATCACAGCGAGCAGGTACACAGGAAGCGGTGACTTGTGTCTCTCGGTACCGAACTCGATCTGTCGCGCTGCTGACAGCTGTGTCGGTGACAGTACTTTCCCACAATATGGGCCAACTGTTAATACATAGCGGTGTACCCATTCACTGCAGCTTCCTGCTCAACGGCAAGGCATCAAAGGGGTTTTCTCACTTTCGCTCAGACAAAAGCTTCTGTTTAGTTTTTCTCCGGAATCACCGAGTCAACTTGTTGCTTGAGGAGAAATAGTTTCTGAATTCAAGGTGATGTCCAGAGTGATGTATGGTGTTAAAAAACAATGGTGGTGTGGTCGCTTTAATCTTTCGCTCCTTCATTAGAAATCCATATTGTGTGGCCAAAAAGATGCTGTCTTCTTGGGTTTCAATATTTCAGTACCACAAAGGAAGCAGAGACAGACTTCACTGTGCAGTACATTGTGTGTTCACTTCCTTAAAGTGAAACCATGTACGTTTTGAACAAAAATAACGCTTTCTTCCCCTTACAAATGTTACGTTGAATTCATAGGTAACAGAAAAGCGCACTCAGTAAAGTACAGATTCCCGACCACCTCTTTAATGTTTCATTGAATAAATACAAACCATAATTGTTTTGCCAAATCTAGAGAGGATCACGCGCAGGAACAGGACTCCAAACTGAAGCGTTTGTTGATCACTTGGCTCGGTTGGTTAAGTGGAGTGAGGAGACAGCAGTCGGTATAGAACGGTCAATAAAATGTGTTTTTCAAAAATTGTGAATCCCAATAACAACAAGAGGTCCTGGAGCATACAGTCATATATGTGCAGACAAAATATCAGGCTGATGGATCCAGCGGTAAGATTAGCTGTTGACAGACAGACAGATACACTACACACACACACACACACACACACACACACACACACACGCCTAACGCATGATCCCCTCATGGTTTACGCCTGCTGGAGATAATAAAACGTACCCTCATGGTGTTTAAAGTTTGCAAACTTAAAATACATTTAGCTATACAACATACTTGATGCCTCTTCTCTACGTGTGCAGTTGTTACACGATGTCTATTTACCACTGTTGTGTAATTGTAAATTGGAGTCTCCAGTGACCCCAGCACCAGTGTTATACCATTTATACTTCTATATCTTTAGGAGAAGTTCTGCGACAAGTATTCCAAGGTCGAGGATAAACACGTAGATGTAATATTTGTGGTTTATTTTCCCCACAGATATTCTGCGATTGCCTCCATCTCTGTGACTCACCCACTGGCTCCTCAGCTGTACCTGCTGAGCACAAGGCCTTGGCGACATCCACGTGTGTTGTGACAGAGGCCCGTGCCCGTCAGGAGGCATGTTATTAAGGCTATAAAAGGTTATGCGAGTTCTCAGCTACCAGGAGCTCAATATCTTTAATCTAAGCGTGCAACTTGCAAAAAATGTGGCACAGAACAGATTAACAGATATCAGCTATTTCAGTCACCTCTGAGAATTGTTGAGCGATACCTTTCCATGAAATCGCATATCTACAACATACCGTATACATTGAGTTCAGCAAATGACTCAACACCCTGAAGCTGGCTTCTGTATCATTTTATTTCTATGATGCTATGATGCAGAACCACGTGTGATTAGCATGTGATACCCGATGAAAAACTGCTGAATGAGTTGTGCGGGCTGCTGTTTGTGGGAACATGAAGATACATCTGGAGAGGTGTCATCATTTTCAACATCATTCGTGGCCCAGTATCTCAAATAAGGACTGTATATGTGATCAGTTTGTGAGTGTCGGTCGTACCGATTTCCGGTTTGAGTCAGCATATATACACTCACCTCAGAGACATCAGTTCATGCAGAGCACGCCAAGTAAACCTCCCACTTCCTATGAAACCTAAAACAGGGAACTTATTATTATTTGGGAAACTTATTGACGTGCCTTGTTAAAAGAGATGACGCTATAGCTGAAAATGCAACATACAGACTGCTGTACTAATTAGACGGAAGGTTTTCCCCTTTTGCCTTTTGTCATCCTGCACGTCAACCTGTCAAGTAGCTGAAACCATACTGCTTGCATCGTCCCATACTGGTGACCAATTCATGGCTTCTCAACTTTTTCTCACATGTGAAACTATTTTCGGCCTGTCAGGTCATACGAATTGACTGTAAACATGTATATCAGGAGGCATGTCAAAATGAAAGTTATATTATGTAGAATATGACGACAGTAGAGGTTGATCTGATGAAGAATTGCCCCTTTTTCTGTCATTGTGACTCTGTAACAGGGGTAATAAAGGCTTGTATTATTCACATGTGACCGTGGGATCATAAGTGCGTCGTCAAATCCAATTGTTGACACAATTTTTCTCTCCATACATAAAAAGTTATCCCAAAGACAGACCATGAAATATCTCAGTCAGAATAAGCAGTTAAAATCAGTTCCCAACAACAACAAAGATTAAAATGCCTCATTGTGTTTCTATAATCTTCAGCTTGGGACCTGAACTCATCGTCATTTCTTTCTGCAAGGGAGCGAAGTTGTGACTGTACTGTATTGCCCCACGCTGTGTTTTGTGTGCTCACAGATCAGAACAATGAGGTCAATTCGCTGCACTTCTGCAGTTAGCGATGCTGTGTGAGTGAAACCTCTCAGTCCACCACTTTCTTCAAACAGCTTGTTCCCAGAAGGAAAACGCTCATCTGATCATGACACAGCCGTTTCCCTCTGCCTCACTGTGAGCAAAACCGAGAAACGCAACCGGCATTTGGTCGAAATCTGAAGAGCTGGTGGCCCACACGCTCCGCATCGCCATCTTCACAATATGCTAAAAGTTATATCAGGCCAGGAAGTGAAACAGAGACGATAGCGCCACACTCCAGTCCTTCACAAGGGCCAAAACAGCCCCCCAAGAGAAACAGACACAGGAAACAACCAAACAAGTGATTGAAGCTCTTCTCTTGACTAATAAAGACTTTAAAACCATGTCATCACTTTGTAAACTCAGCTTTGTTCGGGTTTCAGGTTATGCAGTTGGTGTGACGGGGACTTTCTACCTTGCCGTGTTTTGAAGTGTGGTCAGCGATGTGACTACTAGTCATGATATTCATTTCCCTTTTCTCTTGTCAACACCAATGAACTTTGCATTTCCCTATCGTCACACAAAGATACTTCTTTTTTTAAAAACATGTCACATGAATGCAATTTTAACTTGGAAGCAATAGACACGTGATATGAGGCTATTGCGTGTGTTGGTATTGCAGTGCCTATATGCTGCTGTATGAACAGGACTTATAGTTTAATTTAACTTGGATAGAACAAACTCAAATCCAGGTTAAAGGCATAGTTTGACATTTGGGGAAATGGTTCTAGGTTCATATTTACTGTGCAGACAGAGGATCGATCTTTTCATCCAACTCTCAGCAAGACAGAAAATAATTGACCAAAAGGTTGATTTGTTCCTTTAAATTAACTTTAACAAGTTGGGCCCTTGATCTCATGATAGAAGGGGATGTTGTTTCATCACCGCTGACTTGAAATAGAAAATTGAAACGTCTCAAAAAGACTTCCCTCACACCGTTGACGTGTCTATCCAGTAAGACATTTCAAAGGAAAGATAACTGTTGCTTGGACAGTCATCTTAGGCCACACTGTCTGAGCTGGAAGTGTAACTATGGCGCTGACAACATCTCAACATTGACTACCTCCTCCAGATGTGAGCTTTAATCACACCTCATGGTTTTCAGTTTCATGCATCACTCATCTGTGGTGTTAAGTGCTCCACCTGTGTACACACAGTGTGTCAAAAACAGGCTTTGACTTGATAAAACTTAAAATCGGCTGTGGAAGGAATGTGGGTGCGTTGTTTTGGTTCTAGTTTGATGGACATGGCTCACTGGGTTGAGTCTAAAAGTCACCGCTTCCCCATGAAAATCTGGCACAATGTTCAAAGATGATATTTGGAAAGAAGTTGCCTTTTAATTCAATGCATACTTTATATATATATATAGCTGTGTTTAGGGTAAGAAATCTAGAGCACAAAGGGTCGTGTGTGGTTTGTTGTCTGCAGACGGAGGAGATGGATGATATGATTCAGCACGTGATCCATGTGGTTAAAGGGAAACCATATAAGCTGGTGAAGCTGTGTCTGTATGTCAAAGTTACCAGTTGTACTACCAGACGAAAAAAACAGAACTGTGACTGAGAGGCTGCTCCCTTCGTCTCATCACTCAATGGGTAAGTTATTTGTTGCACTGCTACACCACTGTAGAGGATGAAGGGGAGCATTTTCCATTGAACGGTTAATATTATATTTCTTTTTTTTTTTTACAAGTGTGTTGTACTAATATCCTGTTCTTTGTAGATAACATGGAAGAGACATTTACAGCTTATATGACCACAGGAACTGTTTCTGCTGGAACTGATTATGGAACTGTAAGTATTAATTTGAGATCATTTTCTGTAGCCACGACACAACAATGAAACAGTGGTATCGTAGATTTTGGTGTCTGATTAGTTTTGACTGCTCACAAATAGAGAAACAAACTTGCATGTGTGTTTGTTTGTGCTGTAGTATTTACAGTATGCTTTTAAAGAACACCATATGGTGAAGGTTCATCTTCAGGTTGCCGTGTGAACAAAGCCATGTCAGTGCTGTTTATTAAATACGATGTGTTAGATACTCTTTATTATCTATAAATCACACAGGGGGAAAAAGAATACAAGGTGTTATGATTGATTGTAATCATTTAAAAGTATCTAATAATAATAACAATAATGCATTTTATTTGTAATGCACTTTTCATTTAAAAGACATCTCAGAGTGCCACAGAGCCAGTACATAGTAAAAACATAGTAAAAAAACATAATTAAAACATAGTTAAAAGAAACTATAATAAAACAACTAGTAAGCATAAAAAAACTAAATAAAACAAAGTGCCATGTGAAAAGTCTTGGTGAGATTTCAAGAAATAAGATGGAATATTTAGGCATTTCAAATTAAAACACAGATCTTGAAATGAGCTAGCTATATTTCACTAGTACTAGGAAGAGCCATATAATTAGCCTGTAATGCCAAAAAGTGTCAAGAGTTTTTTCAAGATGCACCGTCTGAAAACAAGTATTGTCTCACTGCAATGTTACTTGTTAGGTGATTGTGTCTCATATTAAGTGTTTTGAGATATTTTGACGAGTAATTAGACAAAAACACTCGGTAAGATTGGGTTTTTGCAGTGCAGTAGATGTACAGTATCTACAGCACACATCTGTAGGATGTTCACATTCACAGCCGCATCAGCGTCAAATGTTCCATCGTTTGAGAAAACCTAAGTCTCCGCTTCACTCGCTGCTTATCTTTGCCCTAAATCTAAACGTGATGCTTCTGGGGGTACTGGGTTCTGCTGCGTGCCCCTTTCTGGAGCCCCTCAAGATCGGTTACCCCCCCCCCCCAGGCTTGGATAGCAGCAGGAAGTTGTGCAGTGGTGATGTGGTTTCTCCTGCACAGACAAAACACCTGCACCTGAGAGCAATTTTTTATTTTTTTTTGCACGCTCTGGTTAGCATGTACGTCACCGACCGCTTTTGATGTCATATCACTGTGTCCTCACTAGAAGCATGTTATGGTGAGAAACCCTGACAGCAGTTGGGTAAGAAGGACAGGAAATGAAAAGGGAGAAAAAAAGACAGTACTCTGATCTTGTACTTAAGTAAAAGTAACAGTAGTAGAAATATTTACATTTCTATTTATTTTTAAATATATACACTATGCAGCTTGTGGATTTCAGCAAGAGTTATCTTTATCCTTAATAATACATTGTACTTTATTTGGTTATATTTTGTATTATTACTCAAAATCTGCAAAGTAACTGGTAACCAAAGGTATCAAATACATTTACTGGAGTACAAAGTACAATATTTGCCTCTGAGATGTAGTGGAGTAGAAGTATATAGCAGCAGAAAGTGGAAACACTGATTTAAAGTGCAAAGTACAGTACTTGAGTAAATGTAATTCGTTAAAAAAACCTCTTTAATATCGAATCAGCTGATAAGTTTTTGTTTTCGACAGGAGGAGACGTCTGACTACTCAGAGGACTACGGTCCAGAGAACTCAGGCATGTGTGACAGAAGCTGGGTCAGGGATTTCCGTGGGCAGTACGAACCACCTCTCTTCTGGATCATCTTCCTCCTTGGCGCCGTGGGTAACCTGATGGTGGTTTGGATCTACACCACTGTGCGCAACCGTCTTAAAACCATGACCGACGTGTACCTGCTGAACCTGGCCATCGCTGACCTCCTCTTCCTGTGCATGCTGCCCTTCTGGGCTGTCGATGCCACCAAGGGCTGGGACTTTGGCATCGGTCTCTGCAAAATTATTTCAGCGGTCTATAAAATCAACTTCTTCAGCAGCATGCTCCTGCTCACCTGCATCAGCGTGGACCGCTACATTGCTATTGTACAAGTCATCAAGGCCCAGAACCTGAAGAAAAAGAGGCTGTTCTACAGCAAACTTGCCTGCCTGGGTGTCTGGTTTGTCTCCACTCTCCTGGCCCTCCCTGAGTTCATCTTCGCCCAGGTGAAGACGGACCGAAACGGGCAATCCCTCTGTACTCTGGTTTACTGGAACAACGCGTACAACCGCACGAAGATCCTGGTTCTGTCCCTGCAGATCTGCGTGGGCTTCTTCCTTCCTCTACTAGTCATGTTGTTTTGTTACTCAGTCATCATTCGCACACTTCTGCAGGCCAAGAGCTTTGAAAAGCACAAGGCCCTACGCGTCATCTTTGCTGTGGTGTTTGTGTTTGTTCTCTCTCAGCTGCCTCACAATAGTCTGCTGATAATGGAGGCCATGCAGGCAGCTAATACTACCATCACCAATTGTAACATTATAGCTCGGTCCGATGTAGCTGGACAGATCGCCAAGAGCCTGGCGTTCACTCACGCCTGCCTGAACCCATTCCTGTACGTCTTCATAGGAGTGCGGTTCAGACAAGACCTCCTGAGGATTGTGAAGATGTGTGCTGGCTGTCTGGGCAAAGGAGAGCTCAGTAAATTACAGGCAGTTCCCAAACGTCCCTCTGTCATGTCAGACACTGATACTACCCCTGCCCTTTCCATATAAAAAGGCAGATTTTCCTAAAATCCTAAACCTGAGCCGAGTTCAACATGATCATATCTACTTTTCTTCATAAGCATTAGTTGCCACTAACAGAGCAACGATAAAATGTACAACTTTGAAAGAAAAATGCTGTTTGGAGTTGACATTCATATTCACAATCACAATTGATCTGGAGTCACTGTATAAACTGTATATTCGTGTAAATACGTTTTTTTAAGCGTTTGTATTCTTGCATTCTTTTCATCATGTATTTGTCGTGTGCTGCTGTAACTGAATAAAAAAAACAAAGTATTGTAATTTAGATTTTCACATAAAAAACATCAATTAAAAAATGACAAAAGCAGGCTGCAGATTTCTTGATTGCTTTTCCGCACAAAGAAAAGGGAACTTTTAACAGTCGTTACAAGCAGATACTACAAAACGAAAGCGGTGGTAAGTGTTGACATAGACAGTTCATCTATTGTACGTGGGAAAATATTTGAGTACTTTCAGTGGGGGGAACGTGAATATGGCCTGTTCAATCCACAATGCTTTCGATCTGACGAGACGTCCTGCTGTCGACAGACTGTGCAGACACTGTTAACTGTTGAACCTTGTCTGGCTATGACTTGCCGGTTTCACAGTGGATGCCAACGGATGCCCAGTCAAACTGGCATGAAAGAGGTTTCCCACAATCTCCTCACAACGGTTGTAGCACAGAGACAGACATGTGTCACTGCCTGAAAAAAAAACTTTCCCTGTTCAGCCACAACTTTCCAAGTGATGGATTTCAGTTTCACCAACATCAAAAAGAGGCAAACTGAATCCACACAATCTACACGAAATTTAACGCACAAGTTAGCAGAAGTTATTACTTTTCTGACATGTGCCGGCGAACATCAAAGCCTAATGCAAGGACCCAAGATATCAGGAGAATAAACAATCACACCATTACATAGCACCAGTTAAACCTGCCTTGGTATAACCATAACAGCATCAGGGAGTTTCAACAAGGCAATCCGCTAAAAGAAAAATAAATAAAGGAAAACCTCATAAATCCATTAAAGGGCCAGTGAGTAGCATTTATTGGATCTTTTTGCAGCTTTTTCGCATCTATTTGCAGAAATGGAATATAATATGACCTTAAAATGAGACGTTTATATCTAGGGATGGAGCTGGTCCTCTTAACAGAGTCTGCTGTGTTGCACAAACCAAACACTGGCTCTCGAGAGGGCCATTTGTATTTTCACATAGGCCACCGTAGTTCCTCTGCTTGCTTGGCACGCGCGAGCAATATCAGTTGGTTGCAATCTTCAACCTCACCTCTAGATGCCGCCAAATCATACACACTGGCCCTTTAAGAGAAAATGTTTAAGTTTTAAATTCCAATTAAAATTCAGCCTATGGCTCTGTTGGTAGTAAACTCAGTCATCATAGCTACTCGTTAGGACAAACATCCAACAGAATCTTTACATGCAGAATTACACATGACACAAATGCATGGAGAGCAAAATGAGGCACTGATTCAAAAGAAAGCACTCAAATACCTTCAATCCAGTGCCTATAGACACCCTCCACTCCAAAGCCCTCCAAACCCGAGAGAGAGAGAGAGAGAGAGAGAGAGAGAGAGAGAGAGAGAGAGAGAGAGAGAGAGAGAGAGAGAGAGAGAGAGAGAGACCCATGGCAGTTGGTACTGAGGTTAACTGCCCTCTCTGGGGACACTGAACAGTCTCACAACAACTCTGCTCTCCAAACACCAGTCAAAGTAAACCAAATTATAACGCAGTATAGATAAACCCATTTGTACCATTGGAAAGAAGAAACTAAAAGCCAAAAGAGATTATGCATTGGCAGAATATCTCTGTACCGTCAGAAACACATCAGACAGTTGATGCTTGGGCAACACTGTTCTTGAAACTTTCAAACTTTCATTTTTATTTGTGTCCAGCGTTCCATGTCTCTCTGACGGGTGAGCTGTGGGCTATGAGCCGTGTCATATAATCACAGCTTCACGACACCCACAAACAGAAGCGGCTGGCGTCAATCTGATGACAATCTGACATTAGGCAACACAAAGCTTCAACGCTGAGATTTGAGGCTGGGATTATGGCTGGTTGTGTTTATCTCCATGACATAAAAAAAAAATAAAAAACCTGTCCTGTCTTGTTATACCACAACAAAAACTTTAAGCATTTAACCCACCCAAAGCATGATGCTATGAAGCCCCCACGGACCTCGAGAGGCAATAGTGAGTATCAAATGATACTGCCTAATGTGTATTGACGCATATAAAGATGAGGGCAAAAGACAGACGGAGGAAGACAAAAGAGAGGAACATCATAAAGTACATGACAGCTACAGTCTCACACATCGACTGTAAAAAAAACAAAAGCCGGTGTTATTGTGGTCACTGAGGTTAGCACCAGACTATTGCAGCCTACCTGCTGAATTCAGGTGAGACCACAGACGCACGCTCTTTCATTTCCCTGCCTTGTACTGCTTCTTCATCCTCTCACGACAGGAAACCCTCAGTCAAGTCAATAACAACGTGCTGCTGTGTAAGTGCCGAGGCCTGGCAGCGAGTGTCCGTGGGGACCCTGGCACACGTCTTGAATGCGTCTCAGTTGTTTCAATGCTGATGGCCACGTTACCATCTAGCACACCTTTAGCATATTCCGAATACATTTGTGTCTTCCAGTTTAATCGACTGACTTTGATTCTTGTGTGTAAACTTAATATGAAATGTATTGAATCCACCGTGTGGTTCACATCCCTCAGTTCATCTCGAGTCCAGCCAGGAGAAGTGTGTCTCGTGACTTTTTAAAAAGGAGAAACTGCAGTGTTGTGCGTCATACCCTGTTGCAAAATGCAATTTATCTTCTTGTTTCAAAAGGAATGTTGACAGTAATCAGATTGGATGTGGCCTGTTTAAAATGAGACATGATCAAATGTGGTAAACCCTGAATGCTATTGCCTCACATTTGTATCTATTGTATTAGATTGCCTTCCATATCTATTTTGTCTGATGTCACTGTCTATTACTGCAGAGAAAAGATGTATTGAATCCTTAATGTTCATTTATCAGGAAATAGTGATTTGTGAAATTGTTGTTCAGGCTTGATGTCTTTTTCCCTTTTCCTCAGTATTCAGTCTAGTTTGTATTTACCACAATATGGACTTAGAGAAACAGAATGACTCAACCATTAATCAATCACTTTTTAGGTTTCTGGTGACTTTTGCGTATGCACCTCCTGCATCAACGTCTGTATTAAAAGCATCAAACAGACTGCACAGTGTGAGCTTTCCTTTCATTAAATCCACCACATGGTGGCGGCGCTTGCACAGCATAGCGAGCCTGGTGTGGTTTAGGATTCAGTGAGCCACCAGCAAAACACACACACCATGAAAATGAAACTTACCCCATCTAGTGGCGGTCTCGATGGGAGGCCAAGTCTGGGGGGGGGGGGGGGGGGGGGTTGGACATCAAAGCTTCAAGTTCAAGAAGTTTTGTCTTGTTCTCGCAACACAATCTCCTTCCCGACGAGCGAGACAAGCAGATTGATCGTACACTGCATTACTAATATTCCATCTTCCTCATTATCCCACAACTGAAGCACCATAGTAATCGCCACTGGGGAAAACAGTAAAAAGTCAAAACCCAGCAGGTCTGGACTTCGTTGTGAAGAATACGAAAGACTCACAAGTAGAGCAGCACCTGTGGTTTGGGAGCATCCCATCCATCTTTTCTGCACAGGGGGGAATTGTGAGTGTGAGTGTGAGGGGAGGAACAAGAGGGAGGACGTGGTGGAGTCTGTGAGTAATAGGAGAGACAAAGTAAGCATATGTGACCCATTGACATTGAGCAGGGCCGGTTTCAACTGGCCAATGGTCTGATCCCGTGGACCACAGAAGGTCTCGGGGATGATGGCTTATGTATCAAAAACACACACGATTTACTACAATAGCAAGTCACAAATAGGCCCATCAGGAAAGTCAGGAGTGTGGCTCATTAGCAATTGTGAAGCGTTTTTGCAGAGAAAACAATGATGCATGAAAGGAAACGGATAAGGAACGCTTTCCTTTATCCCAGCAGACAGGATCATCATACCACTGTTCGGTGTAAAAATAAAATGTAATAGAACTTGGACCTCCACAATTCCAGCCCAAACAGGGAGCCCCTTATCAGCCGCCATCTCTCCCACAGCTAATATTTCACTTCAGCTCCCGGGCCCACAGAATGAGAGACGTTTCCATTTCATGTCAGTCATTTCCAGGCCTGTGTGTTACCTGTGTGGTGATAAGTGTTTGACTGACTGCGAGTGTCGTTAGTCACTGTCCGGCTCCGAGTGACAGCCACAGATTGACGCTGATGATGAGAGGAAGAGGAGAGGCACGGTGTGTTCAGGGACAGCAGAAAACCACGGCTGGTGTAGGGAGAGGAGTCACATTTACACATGTATATAAATATATAACAAACGCAAAGCCGTCACACACACACACACACACACACACACACCAACACACACACACACACACACACACACACACACACACACACACACACACACAACACACACACACTTCAAGGTGGATTTATAGAGAAGGCATTCTGTCTTTGCAATGACACAATCAAGAGACATGAGGGATAACATGCCTTCCTAATTTGCAAAAATCACAATTTATTTCCGTTACCATCGACTGTATCTTTAATCTTAAAAGGTGAAGAATTCCCATTCTCTTACATTTGCAATAAGTCACTGCTTATAATAGTGTGATGATTTAACACTTGTTGGAACAATTTCCTTGAATCGTTCCAGTAAAATAAACAATGTAATTTCTTAATAAATATCGGGACAGTTGTTGATTTGCAAGGGATTTTTATTTTATTCAGGGTTTTTTAATGAACCAATGCTCAATTTGAATGCCAGTAAATGTGAGTTAATTATTGGAAACCTTATTGTTCAGCTGATGCACTGAAGTCAAGACTCTTTAGGTTACACTAACATGTCATTTCAACACGAGTTTCCCCAATAATTCGTAAATTACGATGAACCTTCCTTTAAATGTACAGTTAAATATCAGTTTAGTTCGAGGAAATGCTTTAAAATACAATAAAAATACTTGACCCACAAATTAAAATGCTACCCCAATGTATTCATGGCAATTACTTCCAAAACTGGGCCAAAACACTGGGGGATATTTTTCCCCTTGTTTACAGCACAACTTTTACATAATTTTTCATAAATCATCCGCAGATAACACTGTTAATACAAGGCTTAATCCCAATAATCACGACCTCATAACATGTGTAGGGAAGCACGCAAACCACAGCTACTGTGCCTCCAAGATATTTGAAAGCTTGTGGTGCTAAACAACACAATACAGTCCAATTCATACCATCTGTTAGCTTCTACCGTGTAGCTGGTCCTGAGACAAGACGGCCTCCGCCGTGCTAAAGGTGTAACTGATGCCAACACCACAGCAACAGGGGTTCATTTTGCAAGTTTAGTGTCAGTTATTTTGTGTGTTTGTTTGCATGAGTTATTGGTATTTTCTTGTCTTTATTGTAGTTATGGGTTCTGTCCTCGTTAAAACGAGGTTGTTAAAATGGTTTGGCCAGTATATATGTTGCCCTCAAGTGTTGTCTCTGTTTTCTGAGGTGAGTTTGTTGATTTAAATTACTCTTACAGTTTTAAACACGTGTGAACACTATGCTGCATACAACGCAGAAAGAAAGCTAGCCCATTGTTGAACCTTACTTCCTGACCCCTGGCATGACGGGATCTTTAAATGAGCGTAATACGAATCAGCGAATATATTAAAACTGTAGTAATGATGATGACGCAGATAACAGCGAGGAATAAAGTTTGCAACACAATTTCAGTCTCTCAAAGACAAGTTACAACAGCCTCAGTTTGCTCTCACCACTACGGGCCAACCCGGGAAAGGAAGATATAGGAAATAATACAACACTACAAGGCCATGAAGTTCAATCTCTGGACATCTCTGGAACATGTTTCCACCCTCACAGTCTCTACCCTTCCTCTTTTACCTCCCTCTTCCAAAAGCGAGGCAGTAAGCCGCGAGATGGATGAGCCGAGCGTTGCAAGGTTTTCCAAAAGCGAACAGAGTCTGACTGCTGCTCTACCTGAGGAGCGAAAACAAAAGAGTCATCTCTACCTGTAGGCTTTGATCTGGACCAGAAAGAGAGAGTAGTTTGATGAAATATTGATGTTCTTTTTTTTTAACTGTGTCCTGTGGGAGCTCAGTCTGCTCTTAGGATGTGTGTGCTGATGCACAATACCGCTTCATGCCTCGCTAGATGAGAATGGACTTGTCTACGCGGCTCAAGGAGTCTTATCGGTCCAAAATGGGCCTAATGATGACCCCCCACTCGGGGGCCTGTATCGGTCAGGGACTTTTTTCTTTTTTGCTTGATCAAAAGAAGAGGTACTTTTAATCAGTCGACATCAATTGCAAAATACACACACAAGTGATGTGAGTCTGACAGCATCTTTACAGGATCTTCACAGCAAAGCCTGCACAAGACTGCAATCTTTATTTGGTGTTGGATGAGTAATTGTTTGCCGTTGAAACAAAGGTGCAACAGCTTTCAGTGTACATGTTGTGTACTTTAACATGTGCACTCATGAATGGAGAACGCCTCCCTTAAAACTCATCAGTGTTAATTTAGCTTGGACATAATTTGACCTAATTTGATGGTTTAGGTTTTTTTAAACGCGCTGACGACTTGCAAATGAAAATGTATCACCTTGAAATAACTCCAACAAATAAATAAACACTGGAAAATGTGACGCACATGTTTAAAGTGACTCTTTTTGGCCCAGCGTATGAAAATATCAAGGCCTTGTTGAGCCCAAATCAGACCATGTAATGTGATTTCCACTGGCTGCTCGGAAACTTTGCTTTGAGTTTGTATGAAGTGACCCACATTCATCAAGCAACAATGATCTCCATGCCAGAGAAAAAAAAAAATCTGAATATTGATAATTGCCCAGAGTGCTTTTGTCTGAAAGTTAAGAGGCCAACACACTACAATCAAACTGGAAAAGAGGTTGAAAGACGAGGGGGGGGGGGATTTATCGCCATCCCATGCTCACGTTCATACACAGAGATAGACGGCGGGCATAATGACTTCTGCGGGGGGGGGGGGGGGGGGAAGCAGAGCGATTATTTAAACTTGAAGGAAGAGGAGAAAGAGGCAGAGAAACGGGTCGAGGGGGGGGGGGGGTCTGAGGAGGAGCCAGGGGCAGGAGATAGTCTGGGAAAGGTCTCGCGTTAAAGTGGAATTAACATGCCTTTCCATTGGAGTCCATTAGATAATCATATTCATACCACACAAGGCTCCAAACCCGCTCTGTTTCATTATTCCCTTTTAATCCGGCCTGATAAGGGGGTGCAGGCGTCGTGGTTTTATTATGTCGTCATTTGGAATCCACATGAAATCCCCACGGGATGTTATCACGGGGAAATTGCTTAAATAGCCCAAGTGGATACAGTTTGGCATTTATTATTTCTGACGGATTCAAAATAACTGCAAATATCCTTTTCTGATTATTGGGGGGGCTGAGAGTCTTATCAGTCATTCACACTAATGGGCCCACTCAAGCCACCCGATACCTCCGGCGGGGGGAGGGAGGAGAAGAGGGGAGTGCTGTGTTTAGTGTCCTGAATGTACAAGTGTGTACACAAGTGTGTGCAGGTACAGTATATGTGAGAAGAAGGAAAGGGAGGAGGAAACACCAGCATAAGCGAGGCAGAGGGAGACCTTTTGAGCGATATGTGCGCAGCTTAAGGATGGACAAGAGTGGACTACAGAGGTCACGGAAGGTCTCCTTTGTGGTGTGTTTGTTTGGTCCCAAATCTCTGGTCCTTGGCAAACAGGCCCAGTGTGAAGCACTTGTAGTACTTAGATTAAGAGCAACCAAAACACTTTGAGTGCATCCTACAGGGCCTTTATTAGCTGGAGACAAATACAGACAGGAAACATGGGGAGTGAAAGAGGGGGAAACATGGGGAGTGAGAGAGGGGGAAACATGGGGAGTGAGAGAGGGGGAAACATGGGGAGTGAAAGAGGGGGAAACATGGGGAGTGAAAGAGTGGGAAACATGGGGAGTGAAAGAGGGGGAAACATGGGGAGTGAAAGAGGGGGAAACATGGGGAGTGAGAGAGGGGGAAACATGGGGAGTGAGAGAGGGGGAAACATGGGGAGTGAAAGAGGGGGAAACATGGGGAGTGAAAGAGGGGGAAACATGGGGAGTGAGAGAGGGGGAAACATGGGGAGTGAGAGAGGGGGAAACATGGGGAGTGAGAGAGGGGGAAACATGGGGAGTGAGAGAGGGGGAAACATGGGGAGTGAGAGAAGGGGAAACATGGGGAGTGAAAGAGGGGGAAACATGGGGAGTGAGAGAGGGGGAAACATGGGGAGTGAGAGAGGGGGAAACATGGGGAGTGAGAGAGGGGGAAACATGGGGAGTGAGAGAGGGGGAACATGGGGAGTGAGAGAGGGGAAACATGGGGAGTGAAAGAGGGGGAAACATGGGGAGTGAGAGAGGGGAAACATGGGGAGTGAGAGAGGGGGAAACATGGGGAGTGAGAGAGGGGGAAACATGGGGAGTGAGAGAGGGGAAACATGGGGAGTGAGAGAGGGGAAACATGGGGAGTGAGAGAGGGGGAAACATGGGGAGTGAGAGAGGGGAAACATGGGGAGTGAGAGAGGGGAAACATGGGGAGTGAAAGAGGGGGAAACATGGGGAGTGAGAGAGGGGAAACATGGGGAGTGAAAGAGGGGGAAACATGGGGAGTGAGAGAGGGGGAAACATGGGGAGTGAGAGAGGGGAAACATGGGGAGTGAGAGAGGGGGAAACATGGGGAGTGAGAGAGGGGGGACAACAGTCGAGTTCCCTGGCCTTATATTTGCACTTATATGGTCGCCTGTTGTTGCTGTCAGTTTGAGATTCACTGAAGGGGTGCTCCTTTGTGGGTTGAGAAATTCTCCGAAACCATTTAAAAACTCACTGAATTATCTGAAAATGCAAATTAAAAGATGACAATTGGGAGATAAATGGTGAGAGAAAGTGACAAAGTATAATTTACTCAAAGAACTGTACGTAAGTATACGTTTGAGGTAATTCTTCTTTGGTTGAGTATTCCCATTTCATGTTATTCTCTATTTATATTCCACTACATTCCAGATGAAAATACACTTGACTGCTTTAGTTACTGCAAGTCAGGATTTTACATATACAACCTTAGGTGATAGAATAAAATCCCCAACAATATATGTGTAAGTCAAAATGATCTCCACCATGACTGCCTTATAATGCCGCTTACACATTTAGAAATGAGATATTATGTATATATGATAAACATAACGCTCACAGCGACATTCTGCATAACAAGTACTGCTCCTTGTTATGCATAAAGTATGTTCTCCTGCTATATCTCAGATACATTGTCAATGCAAGACAGTTATTTGCTACGTTGTAATGACGTGAAAGACCTCAACACCAACTGCAGACACGTCCAATGTCCTTTGTCTTAAAGCACTGCCTCTCCGCTGTGAAAGACGTACTCTCTGTCACTTCTCTGTTCCTGCAGCCAGTGCGTTTCCAGCAGTCACATCTGTGCGGATATAATATGCCTATTCTGCCGTATCCATTTCACAGTGACATCTGTCCAGCGGCGAAGAAATAAAGGCAAAAATTCAAATGCCTACACAACGTTCTGCCAAGTATTGATTTACTGTTACTCGTGTAACATACGTGGACACACTGAGCACCACATATTATTTCTGTGAGATCATGGAAACACGCTCTGTCAGTTGGTCATTCTCAAAAAAAAAAGAGCACAAGACGCAGATGTTGATCTTCAGTGCAGAGCATTTATTTCTGATTGTGCTGTGAGGGAAGAGTGACATTCTGTGTGTGTGTGTGTGTGTGTGTGTGTGTGTGTGTGTGCTTGTGATTGGTTATCGTGTGTGTGTGTTTTTTTGAGAGCATGCCTGAGTGTCTACCTTGGTGAGTACACCGCCCTGTCTGTAGATCTCAGGGTGTGGAACAAACAGTGGTTCCTTCTTAATTGGGGTGAGATCTGGGGCTTAAAGGGGGCCAAGAAGGGACCCGAACCCCTTTTTTTTCTCCTCCAGAATCGCTTTGGCAACAGAGGTGCTTTTGATGTGTGCTTTGGCTCTGCGAGCCTTACTTTGGAATATGTTCTTGGGAGACCATTGGTTACTTGCCTCCAGGCAGAATCTCAATCCCCAGGATCCTGGCCCTCTTTGATGAAATACTTTCGGGAGCCGCTAACCCTACCGATGCCCATGTGCACCCCCTCCTCCCTCCTTTACCCTTATGTTCTCCCCCACCTCACCCCCACCTCCACATTCTCTTTGAGAGATTCATAACAAGGACTTTATCTCTGTGTAGTCCAGGCCAGATGAGCACCGCCTGACAAACTGACAGCAGAATTAGTCGTGTCTTACAGAGCACCTTTGACTGTCTCCTCGCTCGGCCCGACTTCCTGTCGTCATGGACACATGCATTTTCATTGTATTGATACTGATTCATATCACAGCTCACATTCCATCATTGTGCATGTGTTTTTTTGAACTTCTAACATTACATATTACGTCTCGGTTATAAACCTTTGTGCTTTTATTTTGATATTTTATCTGTATCTGTAGATTTATTGATGAATATAGAAGCTATTTGAGTTAAAGCACTGTAATATTTAAAATGGCTCCTCAAAGACTCATCCTAGTCGCCCAATTCTTACATTGAAAATCTATCTTCATACTCGGACAACATCCGATTAAAACATTTGGGGGTTTATTGATGACAAAGATGTTGACAGTTGTGACAGAAGATCTTAGGCTCTGATTGATTAAGGCACTAATTAGTCAATGCAGACGTTATTTGCATAATAAGCATTAGAAAAGTGATTACAAAACATAATTTTTTAAAACATAAAAAAAACAACCTTTTTACAGATTTCGTTATTTGCCGCAGCAGCTAATTGGAAGTGTGTTACAATCAGGATAAATACACTAATGTGACTTGATGCACTTGACCTCTCGGCCACACACACACATTCAAATGTTGGTTAAGCGATTAACCGGTGATTTTCCTCTCCAAACTCCCACCTCTTCATTGATTGAACCAGCACCCTAAAGACCTTTCCTACCACATCATTTCCCTGTATATTGATTATGCATATTGATTGTAACCTAACCCTACAGGAAGGCTTCCCTCTGCTTTACCGCAGCATTAGCTATCACTCTGACGGCTGAGCCCAGGAGACTATTTTAGCTCTCATAAATCGACAGCTTCAAGTATGTGAGCTCCATAATGTAAATTGGGGTTTTTAAGGTGGATATTTGAGAAAAGGGCCCGTGCAAATTTAATTTAACTACGAATATAAAACGTTACATTACACCTTACTATAATTACAAAACAAATCCACATATCTTCATGTTACTATTCTCACAAGCAAATGACTCAAAACAGTTGTCACATGATGCAGGACTTTCAGCAATATAATTAAAAAATAGACATCATGATTTAAAGCAGACATTATGCTGAATGTATTGTCACACATATTGTCTTTATGGATTCATGTAAATGTGCACAGAGCAACGTATTCATTGCTGTCCTTTAAACGTTTGTGAAAAGTGGCAGTATATATTAATATAAAACAGAGTCACAGTGAGTCTTTGATGTGATCCATTGACGACACAGTTTAATACAAACACTCACAACTAAGTTATATGGTTAGACAAGGAGAAAATAAACGGAGATAATGCCAAAGATTTTCAACATCTAACTTTCTTGTCAGTGTAAACACATTTTTCCCCTGAACTTGGATCAGTAAGACACTTCCAAATGTGCTACAAAGGCCCATAAGGAAGAGAGAGAGGTGGGTAACCGGAGCAATGTGGGGTCATGTGCCATACATTGTAGTGTTAGTACTAACTAGGATTAAAGTCAAAAGAAATGTTGGTTTAAAGAAAGAAAGAAAGAAAGAAAGAAATGGGTACCGAAAATAAAAAGGAGGGAGGCAGTGAGGAAAGGAGGGAGCAATCCGAAGGGAGGAGTCAAGCGAGGGAAGGAGCAGCTGGAGTCCCACACTTCGCCCTCTCTCTTCTCCTCGAAAAAGCGCACTAAATGTAATAACAACTCTCCATGCGCTTCTCTGACGCCTATGTTGGTTTTACGCACATCTGCGGTCTGCTATCGGCAGATTGTATCGGCAGGCGGTGGTTGTACACAGAAAACTGTGAGAAGGAGGAGAAAGACGGTCAAGAGGAAAAACTCTGGCAGCGCCGCTTTGGAGTTGGAGTTGCAGCGTAAAAAAAAAAGAAAAGTCCCAGGCAACTCCTGAGGCACATCTGCAACTTAGGCAGAGAAGAAGCGGAAGAAACAAGATAAAGCACTTTTTTTTCTCCCTGTGAAGATAAGAAAAAGTCAAGAATTAGAGGGGGAATCACCCAGAAAGAAGTAAGTAATCTATTTTACGCACGGGCGGAACATTGTTGCGCTCATGTGTCTACTTTTAAAGTTTATAGGAGCCGTTTGTGAAGCAGCAGAGGTTTCACGTTTCAAAACGATGGAATTCCATACGAGTTCAGATGTAGACATGAAAGTGGATTAACGGAGGAAACACTGGTGCGAAACACGATGAAAGCTTCGGTCTGGGATCCCCCCCAAAAAAAACAGCCCGAAAATGCAGCGCAGCAGACTTGTGTTACACTTGGCCTGGGTGTGTGATTTATGCTCTGTGAAATAAGTGTTGGTTGTTAGAAAGCCCGGATGGCACACTTTACAACTATCCGACAGACAGATGTGCATTTTAAAACTATTTTGAAGTTGCATAAAGTTAGGCAGTTATGGAAAACTCGGTTTTTTTGGATCCTTGGTGTGTTATAAGACTGAAGGAACACGTGCATATCTGTATGGAGGTTTGAACTGAAACTTTATGAACTTCTGCAGACATGTAACTTCATTGGACGTTTGCCTAAAGAAACGCGCGTGGGGTGAGAGGGGGGCGGGGGGGGCATGCATATGTATGTATGTGTGATCATATTTCAGGGTCTGTTATTGATTTAGTTTATGCTGTTCAGAGTCTGAAGACACATTGAAACGTTCACGTGGACATATAAAACACATTTCTTCATCACTAGTTTTTTTTTTGTATTTTCAAAACTTAAAAGTCAAGTTGAGGCCTTTTTTTTTATACAAACAGGAAATATTTGCACTGCAAAAAACCAAAAGTTTATTCTAACAACTCATTTAGTTTTGCATTGAGCTGACATTTTTGAGTGAAATTTGCAATGTGTCACTGAGGTGAAATGTGCTCTTTCATTTCATTTCAGTGTCAGTATCTGCAAACATAATCCAAACACTGAGAAATAATTATGTATTATTATGTGCTTCACCTTAAACAAAAAAAAAGACAAATGTGGAAGGAAACATAGTAGCGTGTTTGAAGGCATGTGCTCAGAGGAATTGAAGCCCATTGCAGGGGGGTCTGTGGCCCTGCAGGTGTCCATGTGGGGAGTTTTATGGGGCCCCGAGCTAAATTAGAAATGGTGTGAAGTCACTATGATTTAGTTTATTAGAATTCTCTGGATTTATCACAATTAAGAATGGACAAGACGGACTAATACAATCACAGGTTTGTCCCATCCAGAGACAGCCCTTCATTTAAAAACAAAACCAACACTGAAATAACAAACTCTCACATGGGCTTGTTCAGGGTGAAAAGAAGGAAGTCTATCAAACAGAAGTCTGTATTCATTTTTGGGGGTCTGGGACATGAAAACGTTTGCGAGCCCCCGAGCCTCCACATGTGCGGATATTTGTTTGAAACTTTCCCTCCTGTCCTCGCCAGCTGTTCCACATTTCATCTGCTTGTCTGCTCTCGGGTTTCATACAGACGACGAGGGTCCGAGGTGCTCAGCCATGCGGTGCAGCTCAAATCCTCCTTTTTTTTCTTTTGACACTTGGCAAATTATTAACGGAGGTCTGGCCGCCTTGAGACGGAGCAGTGAGGGAACACACCTAATAAGATGTTTAACAGCACACGTTCACACAGAGAGAAATCTCCTTTTAGATATTTTTACGAAGCTCTTCCATCACTCATCTTGGCTGTGGATTTGGATTTGAGCAGAGGTCTTGGTTACATTTGTCTAATTAAATAAAAAAGGAACTGTCACATGAGCTGTCACTTGATATGTCCCTTATTTTATTTATGATAATAAAATAACATTTCACATAGGCCTACAAGTAGGAAGTGAATCACTGTCATGCCAATGATTCTGCTCAGTTAGCAATGAAAAGAATGAACAGACGCTTCAGGCCTCAGATTTTAAGCTTAATATTTAATATTTTAAAATGACATCATGAGAATAATTTGTTATTGCAATTGTCTTTATTGTGATAAAACAAACAGGGCTGTACATTTCTCCCCTATATATGTTTGGCTCTTTATGGCTTATTAATAATTTTGAAATAAAACTGATCATTAAAAATACCATATGATTGTCTCTATATCATTTTTATTCGAGGCCAAAAAATTAGGATGGCATCTAATTTTATTTCTATAATAATTCAAGATATGATACATTTTCCACGAGCCTTAAATTAAATGTAATTAAATCAAAACTCAGTGACCGACTGATGAAAGAGAAATCTGTGACATTTTAGGATTTAATATTCAGGGGAACAACTTTAAACACAACCATGTTTAATATCTGTCTTTAGAATGTGATATATAATAAAACATAAAACAGCTTCATATTAAGGGAAAAAAAAGAACAATGCTATTATTAATATTCATGAATATTGTCGAAGAACAGAAAATGTTTTTGTACGATTACATTTTACCTCAAGGAAACTACCAGGGGGGGAGGGGGAGGGGGGGGGGGGAGGGTTCTGATTTCAAACAGGTGCACCTTTACCGAAAAAAAAAAAAAGAAAAGAAAGGACGTTGTCTCATTATGATGCAGCGGCGGTGATGAATGCAGCAGTGTTTAAGATGCTAATCTGCTGGAATGAGATGCACAACTCAGAGCCACTCGCCTACTGTAGCCAGCAGAGATGCATCATCGAGCCGCTCGCTGCTTCCTCCAGCTCGGCGCGCGAGGATCTCGCTTCCCGCCGCGTGAGTCAGTCCGTCAGATAGCGGCCGCAGCACATTGCTTTATCTCAACTTGAAGCACTCCTTAAAGTAAAGTTATGCGTGGCGACGCAGGCCCGGCTCAGCCGTGACCTGGCGACCTGGCAGAATAAGGGGCTGTCGTGTTAATGCAGGGAGATGACATGCTATTAGCTCTTGAGGTATGGCCCTCTCCTCTTTTTAAGGGCCTTGCATTCACAGCTTAAAGCAGGTTCTGTCCTCTGCCCTTTTTTTACACGCCGCAGGAATAATACCTGTTATCAGGTCTGTATGCAAGAGGCCCTAATGAGGTGTGTTGTTGTGCTAATGCTCCGACCTGAAGCCCTCAAAGAGGTGGCATATGTTTTGTTAAAACGACGGTAATGTGAGGAAGTTGTTTTTTCTTCAAGATAATGAGGGCTGTGGTTTATTTTTAGTGTTAGCTCGCTTGCCCTGCAGGTTTTTCTGCAGGTGTTGTGTGTTACAGGAACCGCAAAAGAGGTGTAAATACGTTTTAAAACACACAGCAATAAGTGGAAGTTTGGAGTAATTCCCAGTATAATATGATTAGCTGTTGCTTCCCTTGCATGTAACTCGCGTAGTGGAGTAGATGGACCCCAAAAGAAATCTCTCACTTTGATGATTTCGTACTTTGATATGTTGACATCAAATGAAACAGACACAGTGGGGAAAGAAAGAGGACAAGTCAGACAGAGGTAGTGATTGAGGACAAGAAAAGAAAAAAAGGCAGTGCATGAGAGCGGGTGGAAATGTGTGTGTGTGTGTGTGTGTGTGTGTGTGTGTTCGCCGGTGCGGTTTGCAAGGACTGCTATGAAAAGTTGGGCTGAGATGGCAAACCTGAAAAGCGTCAAAATGTCTGGATGCATTTGCGTGCGAGCAGAGACAAGAAGGGGTCTTCGGGCTCGCAAGGGCTTCTCCTCGGCCTCCTAATCCCCAGGCCCAGCCATCCCTTCAGGGCATGCCTCAGATCTGGCTCTCTGGCTCTCCGCGCGGACGACCCAGCTCCGCCAGCAGATTTAATATGCTATGTGTTCCTGCTCCCCCGGCTCCCCCTCCACCTCAACCATCATTGTCCCAGAGCGGGACCCCCGCTCCCCGCTTCAAGGAGCCTGCTAAAGGCACCTTTCAAGCCGGGGTGATGTCTTTGGATAAGGCGTACGTAGGATGTGGGGAAAGTGGCGATGAAGAGGGCGTGAGACTCGAGATATGGCACAGTAATTTTAGATATGTATATTGCACACATCCAGGAATCTTAATGCACTTGGGGCTTTTGCAAACAGCATACTGACACATTCGCACACCCCGGCACACTCAAAAGTGCATGCATGTACATGTAACCTGCTGCTCATTCGCACTTCTCTTTCTCTTCCTCCGTTTCTTCTTCCCTCGCTCATACACATGCGTGTTTAGAATTTATTTCGTCTTTTTTTTCTTTCCCCCTCCCTTGTGGAAGCAACTTTTTTTTTCATTTTTTTTTTCATTTGTCTGAAGAAATACGAAATGGGAGGAAAGAAAAAGTGTGAGCTCAAGTTGCCTGAGCAGAGGGCTGGGAGAAGGCTGGGTTGTTTTCCATGGCTCTGGCCTGTTGGAAACTCCAACTGGACCTGACAATTAGTCTGGTCAACTGCTCTCCCAGAGCGAGGCACCGAAAACGGCCATACAAATAAAAAAAAGAGGGAAAACAGTAAAGCAAATTTGCATCAAGTGAGTTGAATTTACGATCGATTAAGTCGTGTTTGACTGCTTAACATAAGCCCCGTTGTGGGTCGTGGCCAATGTTTACTGCAAAATACGCCGGATTCGTGTGCAAGAATGCAGAGTGTGCCGTCAAGCGGCCGTGTTTTCTTTCTCACACACTTGAGGAGAAACAGGACAAGTCACGCCTGCATGTGGGCGCCGCTCATCCCCTCCTCTGTTTGCTGTAGCCGCCGTAAAAAACGTCTTTAAGTCTGCGGTGTGAAGTATGGCAGCAAGAGGTGAAGTGCTTTTGGTTTTTGGGGGCCCATTTGCTCGTGGGCTGCGCGTAAAGCTGAGCTCCTGCAGACAAGGCGTGTCCCGGGGCCGGGGGCTGTTATTGCACATGTGGCATTGTGCCAGCTTTGACGGGAGCCGGTTGTGGCATCCGTGAGGGGGTCTGTGCTTTTCCCGGCCGTGGCGCTGATTGGGGGACAGATGAACTGGCCGCTTGCTGTGAACAATGATCTGTCACTTACCCCTGCCTCTTGACGTGTGAAGCCATGAGTCAGGCTCTGTCTGCACCGAGATACACCAGTACGTACACTCTCCGTGCAAATTATCTGAACTGAAAAACGCTTTTCTGTGCATTTATTTCCGAAAGAAAACTCCTGCCCTCACACCAGTAATTAAGTTATGCATTGTCATGCAATAATGCTCACAATGTGCACCCCATGTGTTTGCAATCCCATGCTGCTTCGTTGCCTTTCGGTGGGAGTTATCCCTGAGTATTGCTGCATCCTGGAGCGGAGGTCAATGAGGGGGTCTATTGTCCCAAGTTTAATAGCTGAAAGAAGCACAAGCCCGGACATTCTCTGTCCTCTCCAAACATGTTTAGATGAGTACCTCTTCCCCCACTCTGCTCCTTCATTTCCGTCTGCTGCGGACTTGGGCCAAGTTGGAAAAGGAGTGTGTGTGTGTGTGTGTGTGTGTGTGTGGAGGGGGGGCATACCGCATAAACCCCTCTAGTGTGTTCTTCTCAGCAATGAATGCTAACAGACCCTGGCTCTAATAATGCCTCATCTTGCAAAAACAAAAGGGGGAACTCTACTATCGGAGCAAATTTCTGCCCCAACCTGAAAGAGCCCTCCTTTTGACAGCGGAGCATTTGAAGACTAATCGTTTTTTCTCATGCAAAGCATGCTGTTTTAAGAGCCCGGGCTTCGGAAAAAAGAGAGGGGGCTGTGTTTTAACAATACTCCGCAGGGAGTGAGGAACAGGGTTCGGGGAGGGGAGGTTGGGTTGAAGGGGCGGGGGGGTATTCCTCTCTCCTTTGCTCCTCAGACAAAGCCCAGTTCCTTTCAGGGTTGCATGGGGGGTAGGGTGCATGAGGAAGAGGAGGGAGCATCCAAGAGTTTGAGTTCCTTGAAAGAGAGGGACTCCAGCCGGTTTTAATGACAGTTTGTCATCATGGCTCCTCCACCTTGCAGGGAAAATGTAGCGCCAGCCTTGCAGTGACAGGCCTGGAAAGAAGTGGGCCCCGAGAAAATTTATAGAGAAACAGAAATATTAACGTGTATGGGGCCCTAAAACGGCTTTGGCTATTCCTGCCAGACTTGTGTTTTTATTAAGAGGGGTCGACATGCTTTGGAAATATATCTTATTCATGAAGAAAGCCAGGTTAGACTTCCCAAAGAATTCATTATATTCCCCCAGATGCGGCTTTGCGGGTTGCAGCCGTCCCTCGGAGGACGTGGAGCGTGGAGCGCGACATTGTAAAGCCTCCCTCAGTGGGCGCGGGAGTGCGAAGGGTTCCATTTGTCAAAGGTGCTGGAGTCTTTTTCCCTCCTCAACACTTTCCCGGCTCAGTCTCAAACTCATTGTCTGAGCCAAGGCAGGACATTAGTCACCGCAACACCGCGGGAGCCCGCGGGGCTAAGGACCAGCGCTCTGGAGCCCGGGCTGGGACAGAGGGGAGGAGAGAGGGGAGAGGGAAGAACGGAGGGAGGGAGGGAGCCAAGGATAAGGTGAGAGAAGGGCAGGAAAGGAGGAGGAAATGTGGGGTAGCCGGAAAGTGAGGAGGAGAGCGCAGAGTATGTGTGTGGGAGAGGGAGAAAGACCATGGGGGGGTTAGAGGGAGTGGAGTCTGTAGCTCTACCTCAGGGCTCAGTACGTAAGCCCCTGTCTACCCCCCAAAGCTGCTTTCACAAAGAGATTTACAAGACAGGTCTCCGGTGTGCTTTGCTGCCGTGCATTATGAGTGAGTGAGTGTATCAATGTGTGTGTGTGTGTTACTGAAATGGACCTTTTTTATTTTCAGGGCTTGTTTTTGCATCATCTGTGCAAGAAAGATACTCACCTAAATTTACCAATCCGGGCAGGTCAGACTCACAACAGCCCCAGTGGAGGAGTGTGAATAACCTATTCCCCCTGGTGGCAGGGTGTGTGTGTGTGTGTGTGTGTGTGTGTGTGTGTGTGTGCATTCATGTGTGAATGTATTTCACAGATTCACACATACAAGGGATCCTGTTAGCTTTTGGAATTATTTATAAAGCCTGGCTTTTGTGTGGCGCTCTAAGTCGCTGTCTCCTCCCATTACTGCCTATGACTCTACCTGGGCTTCCCTCAGCCTCCCAGCACAAGGAACTGAGTTTGGTGTTATATGGAAACCATTTGCAGCCACTAGTTTCCTGAGAGACTCACTTTCTTTTCTCTCTCTCTCTCTCTATATATATGTACTGGCTAAAGATCTGCTCCTCTGGAAAAACCGTGTTCTCATTTAGAAAGTCATAATCTGTGGAGACAATCTATACACTTCACAGAGACACACAAAGTTATACCGACCCATCCCATATGGCCCTGATTACCCTAGAATCCATGAAAGTTCCCCCCCCCCCCCTTTTTCTTGCACGGACCGAGCCGGGTGAAGGTTTTAGTGTGTTTGAGATGGTTTATGCTAATGTTGCTTTTATTGAAACAAGCTGGGATGTGATTATAGTCCTGCTCGGTGCATACGAGCGGCGAAATGCTCTAGTTTCCCTTATCTCCCTCTGGCGTATAGAGATCAATGCAAACCAGCTAACGCGGGGTAATAAGCCATTAGTACACACATTGTTGGAGAGATTTACATACATCGACCGGCGAACTGATAAACTGGGTTCCGTGTCCTAGAGGTAAGAATTATTGTGCGTGTGAGTGATTAGCTGTGTGTGAACCGTCGCCGGGTGATCTCTTCCCTCCGACTGCCAGTCCTGTGTGATAGGTGCCAGATTGCGTAGCTGGGAGCCAGGTTGTCTCTGCTTGTCAGGGGAGCAGGGGTGGAGGAGGGGAGATGTGAGGGTGATTACACTGTACACTGTTCCTCTGATCTGATTCATCACCAACCGTCGCTCCTGCAAAGGGTGAACTTATTATCCCTGTCTCAACTTCCACCGTGCAGCCAGCTGCTCTCCATGCTTTCCAATTAACCCCAGGCTCCCGTCAAACGCTCCAATTAAGGCCTCCTCCTCCTCCTCCTCCTCCTCCGCAAATGTATTTGCCTGCGTTAGCGGGGGCCCGACTCCGGTTGGGATGCTCGAGCGTGCGGAGAGGAGTGAGCGAGTGAGCCGGCAAGCGTTGAGCATGTTTGTTTGGTAGCTGTCCTAAGCGATGGTGTTACAGCTCCCAGATTTATTCGAGGCGGGTTTGCAAACAGCTGAAACGAGTAAATACACCCAGATGTTTGGCTCCCTCGCGATCGAGTCGGCGGGCCCGAGGGGGGCCGCCTGTCTAATGATGGTCTTGTTTTTAGGGGGCCATTTTGTGACTGTGCTCTTTGGAGTTCATGGGAAGTTTTTTGTCAATCACTCGGCAGCGCTGTGAGGTTTATGGCATCTCATTCCAGCGCTGTGTGGCGTGCTATCGTCTCGGTATTTGAGCTGCGTGAGTCGTTTCTACTGGGAAAGGGAGTGAGTTTCTTCCCAACTCAGCCTTTCAAAATCCCCCCCAAAAAACTCAGCTGCGTGTTTCTGATGAGCAACAGCATGCGTGTGTGCGTGTGTGTGTGTGTGTGTTTTGGAGTGTTGCTGTAGGTGTGGTACAGGTTTTGCAGCACTGGCAAATCCTCTGAGACTTCCTGTGCGTGCGTGTGTGTGTGTGTGTGTGTGTGTGGAGTCGACGAGCTGGCGCAGAGGGATGGGGGGGCTCTGTGGCTGATATGAAAGTGAAGGGAGAGAGTTGTCTCCCGCCGCTGCCGTTGGGAGAGCCGTCAGAGAGCTAGAAGTCTCCGGGACTCCCTCTGAGCTTCAGCTGTCTTTGATCTCACACCTCGGCTGCCGTATACTCACACACTACTATAGAACACACTCGCGCCTGCCGCCAATCCTGCAGCACGGCCCCACGGGTCACGTGGATGTGGGACTCATAACTTGTATGCTCCACTTACAGACCTGCGCACAGGGCCAGTGCACCCATTCAGCGCTGTGGTTTCACATGAAAGCACTACTTGCGCAACGAAGATCGATGTGAACTTCAGCAACCGCAGGAAGGAGAAAATATTGAGCTGCAACAGCTGACCGCTTACATCATCAGTTAATCTGTTTCCATTAATTAGTAAATCATTTTGTGTATAAAATGTCAGAAAGTCGGGAAAAGTGCCCACTTGAAGTTTCCAAAACCCGCAGATGTCCAGTTTACAATTACATAAAACAGAGACAAATAGGCAAGTTTCCCTTTCGGAGCTGGAACAGCAAATGTTTTGCATTTTTCTTGATAAACGACCAATTGATTCAACTTATTAACCAAGCGTTTCAGCGCTAGATAATAAAAAAGCTCTGAATAATGGGTCATCGACCATGCTGATGAAAACAGACATATTTAATCACTGTTTTTTTTACAAGTGTGATTCGTTTCTCTGTTATTTTAAGACCAGCACAGCCACCTCATTAAAGGCATGCACTTTGTGTTGAGCATACCCCCCCCCTTGTACTCCTGTCCATCACTGACATGTTGAAATAAGGTTGGCGTGCTGACAGAGTGACCTTATTTTACGGTATGTTTCAACCCGCCTGATGAAAGATAAGGACAACGCGAAGACACAATAGAATCATTTAATTTTCTTTGCAATTGGTGGAATGTGTGACCCAGTGTTGCCCTTCTGGATCTGTTCCCATCCACACAGGAAGTCTAGCATTAAAGCAATGCCGTGTCTCCCTTTTCTCTCCCTTTTCCTCTCCCCCTCTGCCTGCATTCCTCCGACTGACTGCGGCACATTTCAGGACAGCTTCATTCAGCATTCCTTTACATGCCGATTTGATTGCCCTCCCCTCTTAGTTTCCCCCCCCCCTCCCCAAGTCTCCCTCCGTTTAGGTCCGGCTTTATCACGCGCGAGCCAAACACCAAGACGACTCCATCTCATCCAATTTTCACCCCTTTAATTCGGTTTAAATGGCATGGCCGCGAGGGCCAGAACGGGAATTAATAAGAGCCAATAAAGCTCGCCGCTGGGGCATCGAGGCCAGTCTTTAAGTAAACATTATGACTTCTTGAGGGGGGATTCAGGGGCAGCACTTGATGAATTGTGGCGGAGCTTGGGAAGGGCTAATTTCTCACTTATCCGTCCTGATGGGGCTAGCTAATAGGCCTTGCGCTGCCCGCCTGTTTGTCTGCCGGCTTTATTATTGTGCATTATCGCGCGCTGCCCCCTGGCTGTTGTTAGCGTTCGGCCCCGAAGAACGCCAGGGCCCGTCATTAATCACATAGCAGCACTGACTCACTCCGCTCCAACACTTATTCCGGTGACACAAAGGAATGAAGGAAAGGGAGACAGAAAGGAGGAGGGAAAGGGTGAGAGCAGGAGAGGGAGTATGCATGAAGTAAGTGTGAGGAGAAAGGGAACTTCCAAGTATTAGCAGGAAGGAAAGTTCCACTTTGACTCCGTAACCTGTCGCTGTACACCCTCCGGATTGCTCTGAGTATACTTCATTCGCCTCAAGGACTCTTTGTTCTACGCTGTGTCGAAGCCATACCTGCTGCCACTGCACCCACACAGGACCATCCATCTGCCTGACTCTTCTCAGAGTGCACGTGTGAGGAAGAGGAAAAGGAGGAGGAGGAGGAGGCAGAAAGAGTTGTGTGCGAGGTTTTCATCAGTAGAGGAATTTCTCATCCTCCACTCATCCCCTCCCTGGGGTCCCCTCTCTTATTTATGTTCTGCACACAGTGATCGCACTTGCCTACTGAGAGGCGTTACAGAGCACCTGGTGCATCCAGCTCCTTCCTATACACAGCGCCATGCTGCACGGCTCACACACTCAAACACAGTCCCTCGTCCTCCCTGTGCCACGTTCACGCACACACACGCACACACGCATGCATTACATAGGAACTGTGCTCTCAAACAACGCAGCGCGCCGCGTAACATGTACTCTTTCGCTGTGAAAGCACAGTGAAGGATGATGTCGTCGTGCTCTGGTTGTGGCATCGTGCGGAGCGCGTTCTTAAAGCCTTGTAGGAAGACTGCTTTCACTGGAGATGAGAGGCCCACTGACAGGATACAGACCTCACTCTCTTTTGCTTTACAGTGGGTGCCATGTGCAGGGGCCACTCAAGTGGAAACCTTTGCTGTAGAGTCTGCTGCAACAACTGATTTTATAATGAACTGAATTTGGATACAAGTAGGGTAAAGTATTTGCAATCATGCTAATCGTAATCTCTGCAAGTTCGACGCAAAAAAAACTTCTGCTTGTAGAAAACTGGTTTTTTTATTTTCCTCCCAAGGACTTTCACGCTGTTTTGCTGAAGCAATAGGTTGCATTGTTTGCTCGGTCCGCCAGTAAATGGCTGAACAAGCATCTTTTGCTTCTTCTCAAGAATCAGGGAAAGTCAAACAAAGGCTCTACGTTTTAGCATGGGGGAGAAAAAGAATAAAAGTGGAGAGTAGGGGAAACCAATACCGCCTAACTGGGCCACCAGTGCAACAAAGCCGCCTGCATTACCCATTGTCTTCACTCCTCACAGCCCCACTTGCCCTGACACAAGTGGCTCACGAACAAATGGAAAGTCAAAATAAATAAACAATCTAATAAGCAGGGGCCCGTGGGGGGAAACGCTGAAGATTTCCATTGTGGCGCGTGCTTTATTTGCCCCTTATCTACTGGGTAGCGAGCGCAAAAGAAGCATCGTGTAAGCATTACGATTACATCGTTTGGGTTTGTTACCCAGGAATGTAAGACGCACTCAGCTCAGTCTGCAGTGCAACACACAGGGTCCCTCACCAGCCCTCCAAAGCATCTCAAGTGGAGGGGTCTGAGGGACCGGGACGCACGCGAGGATAATCTTATTAGCTCCGCTGAAAGCTACTGATAGGCTGTGTTGTTGCATGTTCGTCCTTGACAAAACAAAATAAGTACAAACACTCCTCATTTGCACAGGCTTTTCCGATTCAAATGTTGTGCAGTGCACTTGTGATAGCACAAGATGATTTACGGATTCAAAACACGGACCAATACATCATCTCAATAAATGCATCAACTTTCATTTTCGCAAGGTAGCAGTACAAAGTGGGACTCACGCATGATTGTGGGATGATACAGAAACATGTAGATGACTGACAACCTGAATAGGTCGGGCATGTCACACGACACAAAAGGGTGAGAAGGCCGAGCACTAAACCAGTTTGCATGTGCATATGTGTGTGTGTGGCGGGGTGTGACTAATTCCTGCTAAATGGCCCCCATCAGCTGTAGGCCAGACTTAGTGCCATCTGGGCACAATGTTAAGTTTCACTGGTGAATGGGAGCCACAACCACCGAATCCCTAGTCCCCCCCCCCCACCCCCAACACCCTCTTCCCCTTTGCCTTCCAGGGCCAAGGGCGAGCCATAAGTGCAGTGTTGAACACAGCATGGAAACCTAAGTATGTGGTTCCCTCTGAGAGCCATTGAGTTTAAGAACACCTCCTCAGTGAACCCGCGACAGGTCCTCTAACCACCAGCGAGCCCTTCCACTGTCTCCTTAAGGGGGCCTCATCCCCGCTGCTGACCTTATCCAATGCAAACACATGCAGCCTGAGCCAGCGCATTCTGTTTTATTGCTTGATTCAGCTAATCTCGCTGAAGGGCTTCCGCTCCTCCTCCCTCTCTGCCCCTCAGTGTTTCAGTTATTCCAGCTGTGCAGGAGCCCTTAATGTTGTTGGCATAGCTGCGAAAATGTGCCAAAACACACGTCGTACACACAGGAAAACATGTGCAGGCATGCAGGGGCACAGTGAGGTGCACACACACACACACACACACACACACAGTCTCGTGCTCCTCCCTTCCTCCATTCATTTTCTCCCCCTCTTATCCCACTTTTGCTCACAATCTCCCTCAATCGTCTCCATCTCCCATCTCTCCCCTCCCCTCTAACTCGCTGCGCTGCGGTGCGTTTGTGCCACGTTGATAAGCCTAAGATAGCAGATCTCGGTGGTCGCTGATGTAATGATGATGAATGCTGTGGCGCTGCCAGTCTCCCCCCCCCCCCCCCCTCAGGGGGCCCTCGACACTGAACAGTCGCCCCTAATGAAATGAACACAAATACAGTACCCCGTCTGTGAGGGGGGGGGTTGCCAGATCTAAGAAGACACTTCAAGAGTTTCTATAAAAATGTCCCTCCGTTTCTGAGTGTGTGTGTGTGCCTTGTACAGAGGTACACCTTAAGCAGTTTCATGGAGTTAAGCTTGTAAAGATGGAGCCTTTAAACAACAAAAGGCGGTGATTTTTGACAGCAGCCGTTTAAGCTCGCATGAAGAAAAAGGCAAAAGTTTATTTTAGTGTTTCACTTTGATGTGTACAATTTGCAGATGACTTTCAACTCATTGCCTTTGTCGCCAAGGCGTATAATTTATGTTAAATTGATTTGCTTAATGTGCTTATAAAATAAGAATGTTTTTTTTCCGAGGGAAGAGTCTGAATTGTGGTATTTTAAACCTGTTTAATCGCCTCCCTTTCTGTGTGGAAGGATTACAGTGGAGCACAAATAAAGATACACCCTCTTTCTCTCTTCTCTAATTGGGTGTAGGACAGACATTTCATGGGAAAGACATCAATATGAAATTAACATTTATTTTCCGTAACAACGGCAACCAATGCCTCGTTGTAATTCCTTCTTTTGTGCCAGGCCTCTGCGACACACCACTGATGCAGGGTCTGTGAGGTCGTCCCCATACAAATGCTTATTTCTCTGCTGTCTCATGTAAATGTCTTTTCAAAATCAGATTTCCGCGTCTGGCTCGTGAGCACATTCGTGTTTCAGGTTCAAAGTGCTGAATGGAAAAAGACATTCAGAGTAGGATGTCCGTCATTCGATTTGTTTCATCTCGAGGATGAAACTTTTTCACATCAAGAAGCATTCTTTCCACACTGTCTCGATGCAAACACAGATGGAAAGAATTGTCTCGGTGCCGGTGAGTATCTTGAGTTTTTTTTCGGCGAAAATGAGCAACAGCATGAAAGCAGAGACAGGAACATCTGCAGGATTGGGTGTGGGCGTCCAGGTCAGAGGGATTATGGGTGAAAAGGTCCTGCTTTTAATTGCTGCTTTGGAACTGTGGCCTGCCTGGTGGAACACAAAAGACCGGTCAGACACGCTTCAGCGGCTTGGACTTGTGAATATTTGCCCGACCAGAGGAATGCCCCGCTTTCTCCTCCCCTACAAACCCCAACCCCCCCCCCCCCCCCAATCCCCCCATATTCACTGCACTTTCAGCTCTTTTATTTTAGCGCCGGTCTGACTCACCTGGGGGCAGCAGGAAGACACACACACACACACACACACACATGTATGCTCACTACCCACGCAAAGCATGTTGGGAGCCATTCAGCAACAGCCTGGAAGTATCGGTTCCCTCCCGTTTCTTTCCCCTCGTTCACCGCTGTTGCTCAAGTTCAGTCGTTAGAATGACGTCACGTCGAAGCAGATTGTTTCAGTTGCCACTGATGAAAGTAAACGAGTGGCGTTCACGACCAGTCGTCACCGCGGGAACTTACAACGCCGCACGTGCAGACGTATACGCGCTCCGCAAAGGATTCTGACCATTAACTCGCTCGCACTGCGAAGAAATGAAAGACTACATCAAACACACGCAGCAGTGAATTGAGATGATATCTGTGCACGTAGGACAACAAAGGTCTTTGGTTGGGGATGATGGCTACACGTGTATCCATGTGGGAGTGATTAGAGGACGAGCTCTTGTTTAATTCTGTTTTGATTGGTAAGGGAGTAATTGCATTGTTTTTTTTACCCCCCTTCTCTTTTCTTTTTTTTTTCGTCAGCCAGCAATTGCTTACAGATGTTGTTGTCGGGTCAGAATGGATGACAGACTCTGGTTTTTCAGGGGGTTGGGAAAAAAACAAAACAAAGCACACAGTGTTTGTCTGAAGTTTACCCCTCACCACTTCCCCCTCGCCTTCCCTCCTCGGGGAGTTGGTGAAAATCAGCAGCACTCCTCTGTTTGCATTATGGCTGACTTTACTGCTGGCCTTTGTATGCATGCATGTTTATAGGGCGGAGGGCAATTAAACAGTACAGTTGGGTAATTAGCCGGTCTTTATTGGAAAGAAAATGTTCGTCAGACTAAATATTCCCACTAATTACCCATGAATTATGGAGTCTAAGTAAAGGCTTTGTATTGGACCAAATGAAGCCGTCCTGTACTTTGTGTAAATGAGGGGTTGTGGTGTTTCACTGTGTTGTCTCCATAATCAGAGACCTCCATGACCTAGATAGAGTTGAGTTTGTAGACAGCCTCTGAGGTGCTGAACTGAGCAGCATGTCTGCTAGACTGTTGGCTGAACCCCTTCTAAACCCACAGACAGTATTAACTTGAACCACCTTTATTCTTTGAAAGAAAAATTGCCCGGCACCATGATATTCCCAAAAGGGCCTTCAAACAACCCTTGTTTTTTCAGGACTGTGAATGTTTCTCTCTCTGTGGTATCCCCTTAGGGTTTCTCCTTTCTCTCTGGAAACACTGCTCGAGCAGGATTATCAGTATATCCACAAGCTGCCTTTACTTCTATTCTGAGATATAAAACCGAGTCAGGATGTCCTCGCTGGATGTTTATAGAGCTTTTCTTTTTTTGACGTGAAGTCAGAAGTTTAGTGTGGTACAGTTGAAAATAAGGTAAGCTAAATTTGTTTTGTTTTTTTGGATATTTAATCACAGTTAGTAGGGAGGCAGATCAGAGCCCAGCAGGCTTGAGTTAAAATAAATCAGGGTGAGCTGGTGGATTGACCCGTGGTCTGCTCTGGGCATCATGAAAAGGGATCTGAAGTTTTCTCTCACTGGGTTCTCAGTGTTGAAGTCTTCTCTTGAGGTGCTCTGTTGTTAAAATGTTTAACTTCAATCAAGCAAGAAGATGCTTAATGTTTGTAACTTAATGCACGAATCAAACAACGATTCAAGCTCTTGAAAAACAAAAGAAAATGATGTGCTTCATGTCTTTTTCACTCACCCATTCTCTCTGCCTCCTTCTTCTCCAGAAGTTATCCCGTCTCCATGAGGTGTTGAGGAATGAGCGATCGCGATGGAAACCCACTCCCAGGCCAGTTCAGCAGCTGAGAAGAAGAAGAGGGTGGAGACCATCGTGGCGACCAAGGGCTCATCAGCGCGCAATGACATCAGCGAGAAGGCGGTGGCCTCCAGCACCACCTCAAACGGTACGCGTCACCTCTAACTGCACGCTCAGCCGCTGTGGTTGATGTAAATATCATTCTGGTCTGTTGGAGTACACCCAGTTCTGAAGAGACTGGTCCAATAGTCACCAGTTGAGTAATGGGAACATGCAGCACAAATTAGGCACAGGTAAAAACCCACGACACAGCTGATATTCAGGGCCAGTAAAGTATAATACACTTTCAACATTTCTGTCTTTCAATAAAATCCAGCGACAACTTCATATCTATAAAATGACGTGTATGAAAGTTTGGATTTTGCTGGTGACCTGCTGTGTTTTTCCGCCTCGTGATCATAGAAGTGTGGAGAAGCTCAACTTTCTCTCAGCAACCTCTTGTCGGTCACATCTGTGAATCGAACTTGTGGATAAACGTGCCGCTCAATCCCAGGTTTCATCCATTCGGATCCTAAATTTTGTCACAAAGATCTGAAAGCTTCTCCTTCTCAGGCGTTTTCTCGATGCTTTCCAGACCTCTGTGAGCTGGAGACGGGGGTGTGGCTACCATACGTGGCAACATATTTGAGCGTTGGGGCCACTGACCCACTGGGGACGGAGGAATGTTATTTCTGCCCATGTTCTCATTACTTTGAGATGAAACTAACTCCCAAAAGCATGATTTAAAGACCGAGACACACACATATCCTCGCTCACGTTACGTATGTTTACTTTCCCCCTTATTCTTGTGGTGAGTCACATACAACCCTCACTGGTAGCCAAACTTCTGGCATGTTTTCATAGCAATGTCTTTAACACATGCTGTTAAAAGCTGTGTGGAGCTTACAGTTCATCAAGCCTGTCGTCATTGAGCCTTTCATTCTTAATTCAGATGCTGGAATGAGGAATATTAAATGGCGATTTTTGTTTTTTGTTGTTTGGCTGCAAAGCCTTGGAGCATCAAGCTAAAGTCATAATAAAACCAGAGTTGAGATTACCGCGGTCTAAGCTGCAGCTGTGCTCATTAGCAGTGAGGGGATTTGGAGGTTTTTTTGGGGGGTATAGTTGGCTCTTGTAGCTGGAGCTGGTGGCCTGTTAGGGAGTTTTCTGTCACCCCCTCCTCGACTCTACTGGTGTCAAATGTGATCATCCCGAGAGTGCGAAGAGGAGACAAACAATCCAGGAAAGGTTTATGGGAGTTATCACAGGAAGTAGGTAAGGTAATGCATCCTTAAGCATCTTACTCATTTCCAGATGGCCAGCAGTGTTTTATTAATTAAAGGGGCAGCGATGGAAAAAAAAGTTTGTTTTGGAAAAAGCATGGATGTGATTTGGCTCCGTGATTGTGGATCTTTCTCCGCAATGTGCTGGTAATTACGGCTCTGAACAGCATAAAGGTTTGTCTCCGACACTGACTCAGCCACGCCACAAGAGACACTACAACGTTAAGAAATGTCGCACTCCCCTAAAATACAGTAGTCTCGTGATTCACTCGACGAAGGGAGGGACGATACTGATCTGCAGAGAAAGGTCCCTTTTAGATCCCAATCTCCCTCTTGGAATCAGAAGATAGCTTACACATTCTTTGTGTTGTTATAATTACAGCACATTCCCAAGTCGGCCCCCAGAACTCATAACCTCTTATCAGGTGTAACCCTACACTCGCCTCAACTTTAACCCCCGTAGCCCCGGCCCCACCGCCTCCATTCAAACAAAAGGTAATTGTAAGCAGCTGTGGAACCCCAGTGACTGGTTCTTCTTAGGAAGGCCCGGCGAAGTATTTCCCCCCCCCCGTCAGGCAGAGCAGCGGCCCCTGATCTCGGCGCTGCGGAAACCCTGCGGTGCGCCCGGCAACGGCGTGCTACGATAAGTTGTGAAAAGTGGAGAATATGTTGGTGGAGTGGATATGGCAGATGTTTCGCTTTTCCAAAGCTAGAAGATTTTCTTGTGATTGGGATCAGCTTGCAAATTGATCAGATCTTGCAGCCGGTTTGTTCTGATTAGCAAACTGCACTTCTGTCTGGAAACAGATTTAGCTCTAAAAACTTCGCCTTACGTGCTCTACAGGGAAAATGCTCCTCCTCCACTCTGCCTTCCCCTCTTGTCCCTAAGTTTAGTCCAAGTTGAGCAGGCCCCAGAGTAATTATTGAGTCCTGGTCGAGCGTTCCCACATGGTTGGCTAAATGGTGGCTTCATCCTGTGTGCCATTCATCTCTGTGCCCCCTCCTCCTGCACTGACAGCTCAAAAGAGCCGACTGTGCCACAACAATGCTGTGATTGGTGCTCTTTAGGAGGGGTTCGGGGGGGTGTGCTCTCCCCGCTCTTCCCTCCCACCCTCATCATTCGGCAGGCAGGTGGACCACAAAGTCCCCTGATTCTTTTGTTGGGTCCCGAGCTTAAAAAAAAAAAGATGTCCGTGCTCCGTGGCTGAATAAATCCTGTCGTCATGGGATAATTTGCTAATAAAAAAAGAGGGAGCGGGGGGGGGGGCTGAAGGATTGGTTATTTGCAAAGGAGAAAAAGAAAGGGGAAAAGTTCCTGGTTGGTTGGACTTTTCTGATACAGCATGAGTGCTGCTGATCTGAGGAAAGAGAGGGAGTGAGTGTAAGTAATAGGATGAGAATTGAAAAATGTGGAGCAGAACAACTGGACACAGTTCAGAAAATTGTCATTATTTGAACATAACACATCCTCTGTGAAGCAGGTTATGAAGTGGGAGAATTGGGACCTTTTTAATGGTCATGCTTGATAAAAGGGCCAGAGCAAGGGCCCTCAGAGGCAAACAAGTTAAGCCTTAAAGGGCAACGCATGTTAAGGCCTTCGTGTAGGTTACCAGAGAAATCCCTAAGCAAATGGAGAGCGTGGCGAAAGTGTTGAAAGAAGAAAAGGAACACTTGACTGCTTTGATGGCAAGAGGAGGAGGAATGATACAGAGAGAGGGGAGCGATAGAGGAAGAGTGAGGGGCCACCTTCTTTTTTTTTAAGGCAGCCATTTAAATGATCAACAGTAAATAGAGGGGAATGTCATCTGACAGAAATAAAGTTCCCGTTAACAGCGGGGATGGAAAGTCATTTACAGATACGCTGTCCCCGCCATCTTTGTGCCTCCCAGATAAGGTTTCATTTCAGAAACGGATAGGAGACATTTTCACTTACGGGCCCCCATTCTGGGACACCTGTGATAACAGCTTGTGGACCCCTAATTGAAAATGGGTTTCAAAATGGATTTTCACTTTTCTTCCACCCTCATTCCTCCTCCCCCCCCCTCCTCCCTCCCTCATGACTAACCCCCCCCCCCCCACCCCCGTCAACACCCAGCTCCATCCCTTTTTTTCCTTGGCGTTCCCTCGTCGTTGGCAGAAGGAGGCAATATTGGAAGGACAGGGAGGGAGGAAGAGAGGAAGGGAGGGAGGGAGGCTTGGGGGAAATGGAGCACTGAGAGCGGATCATCCCTCAGCCCGTGTCACAGCTATGACAGCCGCGTGATCCGTCTTATTAATGAAATCATTGATCACTTGATGGGACTCATAATCAACTGTTTCTCCACTGTGTCCTGCCCCATCTCCTCCTCCTCCTCCTCCTCCTCCCTCCTCATGCTGCCACCTCTGCTTTTATACGTTTTATCCCTGTTGTGTCCCCCCTAAAAGATGATCCGATCTTTCTTTTGTGTAACTGAAGACAGAAATGATTAATAAATACATAAAATTAACAAGAACACCCAGACGCAGACTGAAGTGATTTAAAAATGACAAGAATTGCAACACATATATCTTACTTCCTTAAACTGGCGTTTTCTTTTTCGACAAAACAAGTATTTAGGAAATGCACTGAATAGTTTGTACAACACCGCTGCTAAAAGGTGATGTCTGTCATCTGTATTTGTGCTGTATGTATTTCATGGGGACCAGAGGAGGAAGCAGGGGCCCCTCTGTGTTACCCTACTCTGGGCTCTGCCTGTGGGGGCTAATGAGAGAGGACTGATGGAGGGATAAGGGACCTCATGGGAGCTCTGGCTGGCCCACGGGTCAAACAGCACAATGAAGGAGGCGTTATAGAGCCTGACACACAACCCCACACAGGAAAACTGGCTTTTAATGTCAAAAGACCCCTGTATGGTACATAAATAATACATTCAATTCATAAAAACTTAGAATCCAAGCTGGAATAAATAGAAGAAAACACTCATTTATCCACAATATGGCTGTTTTCATGATAGCACAACAATGTGGTTTTAGAGATATATAAGTATCGCATATGAAATCGACCTGTAGATTTGGGTTTGTAAAGTCACTCTGGCCCCATGTGCACACACTGTGGATGTGCTTTGCCTTCACTGGCGAGCGATAGCCATTTCATGGACTTCTGCACTGAAGGCAATTTCCTGCAGCAGCAGGGGGACAGGCTTTGGCAGAGCCACCACACAGGGGCCTGAGGCGCAGGATTAGCTTAGCCTCGCCGCTACTCAGGGCGGAGGGGAACCTCAGCGGCCCAGCCCAGCCTGGCCTCTCTTGTCTGGCACACTTCCGCGGGGCCCAGATCCGCCTGCCGGAGCTCCGCTGCTCCTTCGCTGTTGGAGGATGCACATAAGCTGCCGCCTCACGACATTTGCACGCTGTGGAGATGCAGCCAGAATGTAACTGTAGTGGAATTGCATCTTTGTTTTTTGTTTTTTTTTTGGTCAGTGATCATCCTACTTGTTTGCCCTGGTGGATGTAGCAAGACATGTGGCTTTGAACCTAAAATTGGCCAAGCAAGCCTGAAATGTCAGTCCTTTGTTGGAGGACTGGACAGATGCACAACTATGTTAAACACAGCAGGTCACAGTTCAACCAGGAATTCAGTCCGGAAACTGTGATGGACGTTTGCAACATACAGTTCGGTTGATAAATGTATTGCTCGCCTTATTTTTTTTTCACAATTTGGGCAGCCTGGGAGTTTATTAGAACCTGTATGATTGTGTTCCTTGTTTGGACTTCCTTTTAAGCGATGGTGTTGCACATCCAGATCCTGGCAGTTCACTTGATAAATGGGATTATTAGCAGTAGAGATCATGTCTGAAATTACAAAAATAAGACCCAAATTGTAATTTCCCTTCAATTTGACTCAGAATTCATTCAAACGTTCTCAATCTGACATGTTGTGATAGTTCATGCTGACCATCACAAAGGCTCCTCGGGAGAACCTGAGATCATTTTCGCTGACACGCTGAGAGCCAGAATGGCCCTGGAGTCAGAGGTCACCCGGGTCAGAGAGTCTCACTACCCAGCCTCACAAAGACAGACCCGCCTGCCCCGTGTGAGGGGGGGTCGAGGGTCCAACCGACCAACGTGGCCCTGCTGCATCCCAGCAGCACTGCGGCCCTGCCGGATCCCGCTCCTCTCAGGGAGGGAGGCGACCAAGGGCCCCATAAACCCGTAAACCCATGAAGTGGGGGAAACAGTAGTTGATTATTCTACCACTCCGTCCATTTGTCGGGAGGCATCAGTGGCCCCCCTCCCGCCAGGAGGAACAAAGCAGGGGTGCCCTGACCCTGCCAGGAGGATTTATTGTCGTGTTCGCTCGCTGACGCCTTCTTACCACAGTTGGATTCTTGTTGAATGGGATGAAGTAGCAACTAGTGGCCGCGGAACCAGGGCTGGAGTTCATCGGAAGGACTATTTATCTTTTGCATTCTCTTCTCATAAAGATACTGTGATACTATGATACTGTACACGTGGTAGGACGTAAAAAGAGTAATTCTTTCTCAGCGTGCATCATGAGAGTTCATATACATTTTACAAGAAATAAGATGCAGCAGTTCATTCAACACATTTTAATATTTCTGTGCATGTCAAGTACATTTTGCTTACTAATATGTTGGCATAGTGGCAGCTGTTATTTAAAATGATAGATCAACACGCATTAACAGCATGCATCATAGTTTTAAAGTAGCAGCATGTGATCTGCTGTACAAAGATCAAATGAAAATGTCCATCAAAGTCTTGGGTTGAAGTCCAGTTAAACAAAGCGTATGTTTCATTCCACTTTCTGCTCTCTGCTCAAAACTCACTGGATTAAATCAAGACGTGCTTTCGGGTTTGAGGGAGCAAAAAGGCCCCATACCCCGCAACCTCTCTCCCCTGACCTCCACGCCCTCTGGGCCTTGACTCTCACCCTTCTCCCTGCTCCCCCCCCCCCCCCTCCCCTTTCCCCAGCTCTCTCCCTCGCAGTGCGAAAGAGGAGCTAGGATCAAATGCCACAAACCATGGCAGTGATTTCTGGTGATTGATTAGAAGCAGAGGTTGAGAAGCAGCAGCTCTCACCCCTCCATTCTTCCCACCCTCCGGTGCTGCGTACGCGTTCTCCCAGGGCTCTCGTAAATAGCTCATGCTTTAAGTGTGAAAAGAGTCCAGAAACAGATCCGTGCCGGGGCGGCCGGGCCAGTTTTTCTGCCTCTTCCTCCTGGATGGCAGGGGGGGGGGGGGGGGGGGTGTCAGTTGATAAGAACCATTTGTTGTCTCGCTCGGATCTGGGGAGGGACAGTGTAATCCCCTCGCCCTGGTCTGTTCGCAGAGCTGGAGGAAAAGAGCAGAGGAGAGGAGGGGGAATTGATTTTCAGAGAGAGGGCATGTGGAGAATTGAACTCAGATGTGTAGCAGAGACGGGGTCTGAAAGAAACATTCTACTGGCGGGGAAACAAACGTCTGTAGCTTACAGCAGAGGGGCCGCGCAATTTGAACTTGAGCAAGTCCTTCTAATGTTAATCAATTGCATAGCTGTCTTTCACCCTCCCCCCCCCCCCGTCCTGAGCCCAACTCCGCCTGCAGGCCTCTTGACGAGCAACTGGTCCTGTGAAGGCATTTTAATGGGCCATGTCCGTTCAGAGGCATTGAGATTAATACTTGAACCTAATCTCCCACATGCACGCTTTTCGCACAGAGACACAAATACACATGCACCTCCCTCTGTCGTTCCTACCCTGCCCGATCTCACCTGGAGCTGCGAGTCTAATGATGTTTCGGAGTGTGGGCCTCGCAGCGACAGCTCCAGTCCCGCGGAGATGTGTCTCATGTCAGACTCCGCGCCAGACAGACTCCAATAAGGAAAGGGGGGGCCGGTGGTGGGGGGGTGGGGTGGGTGTTCTTCAACGCAGCTGGAGCCAAGCCAAAACTAAAAGTGCAATTCTCTGAAGGTTTTGTTTTTCCTCTGTGGTATTTACAAAGTGATTGAGCACATTTTTGAGTGTCATGGAGTATCTCATTACGCTCTTAAAAGCTTTTTATCCATCGACAAGCTTTAAGATATGTACACATGCGGCGCATACTGTAGCTACTCGGCCATTAATGCACGCAAACACATAATCTCTCATTTTCTCCCACTTTCCTCGACGGCACCAAACTGTTCTCACACACACACACATGCGCTCGGTACAGCTGGAGGATGGGCCGTCGTTATTAACTGTTTGGCGACCTCATGACTTCATCTTCGGCGCTGTCAGAGGCGGCCCACGTTATATTCTCCGCTCGGCTCAATGGGCTCTTTGTTCTGGCTTGGCTCTGGAGCAGCTCAGCATGGGGCTGCGTGAGTCCGACAGTCCCACTGCGGCTCTGGAGGGGAAGGTGGGGGGGGGGGGGGGGGGAGGATGGAGGGAGGGAGTGTGCGGGGAAAGAGATGAGGGGAGATTGAGGAGATTAGGGAAAGACACGGGAACTGGGAGAATGTGGGACGATATCAGGAAACCAGGAGCGAGTAACGAGAGGTTAGTGGGAAGAAAGTGTGAATAAGATGCAGAAGGTGCAGAGAGAGGGAGGATGGAGAGGGAAGGGAATGCTACATGCCACAGGTGAATCCGAAAGTATGGGCTTGAACAGCCTTTTACTATGATGATTTTAAACTGTTCTCCTTCCATCCCACCGATTCATTCCCACAGCAGATTGCGAAGGCAACGTGTCATCTGAGCTGCACCGGCCATTCTGGTGTGGAATGTGGGATTAATGGCAAAGTAATGCAGAGATTAGAGAAGGAGGCGAGAGGTGAGCGGGAGAGGAGGATTGGACCGGCGGGAGTGACAGGAGAGGTCATACATGAGGAGAGCTCATTACAGGGAGGGGACAGTAACAGACGGGGGGGGGGGGGAGACGTAGGGAGGAAGGGAAAAAGGAAGTGTGAAAGGAGATGTATGAGCTGCCAAAGGAGCAACTTTCACGTTATAGACTAACTAAAGCTTCTTATTTTATGGTGACATTATCTGGCTGTGTCCATTTAAATTTTAATTGATGCATTTTCCTTCCCCCCCACTCACCTCCATCCCCCTTTCCCTGCAGGCAGCGGCTAAGTCTGTTTGGCCAACACGGCAGATCGTCTAATCTGCAGAGCTTTCCCTGCCTGCTGCAGACGCTGTAATGAAGGGGTCCAGGTCTCACCTGTACTTTGAGGGGGCGAGTGGTGAATTACACCCTGTTTATTAAGCGGGCAGTCCCATTCGTGTCACACGCTGGGGGGGGCGGGTGAGGGGCAGGTCTGGGGTTTCGCAGCCAACCGTCAGCCGTAATGATGATAGGATGTTGGAAGGAACGTGCTGATTGAAAGGTTCATAAAGAGTTCTTTGTGAGGTGCTTTGGCACCTTTTAGGGCTTGATGAAAAACAAAAATGGTGGAAAATGAACTAATGTTATTTTAGATAATTAATGTGTCAAGCTGTAAAGGCAAAAAGTTTATTCAATAGTGTTTTTTTTTGTTTTTTTTAACATGAGGTTGACTTAATGTTTGTGCAGAACAGCCCCTCATTGTGGGAGCAGAGTGAAGGTCTCAGTTGAGTTGTGTTATTTTTATGGCATTTGGCTTGTAGTTCTGAATTCTGATTGTCATGCTCGCTGGTAAAATGACCTTATGTCCAAATGTGACGGGTTAGAAACTGTAAGCAGTACCAGCTGCAGCATCAAAGACCCGTGCATGCTGTTCATTTAACCCAGATCCGTCACACTCATGTGTAGCCCCTGATTCAACCTGTAATGTAGACATTCAGCAGAAGGCATTAGACTGAGACTAATATAGAGTTATGGATGCAAATTTACTCCCAGCACCTGTAATATGTAATACTCTATAGTTCAATGTGTTTGGCTAGGGTGGGTTCTCTCGGTTTTGTTCCACTCCATGACGGCGTTTGTGACACCCGTAGATAAAGATGTTCAAAAATGACCTGGAAATGTTATGATGGCGTTCACACTTAAACCGCATTTCCAAAGTTTGCCTGCTTGGTGTTGTTCAAACACTGCTCCTTTCCTGAGCTGCATAGCAGGTGTGAGAATAGATCAGCAGCAGAATTAGACAGACAGATCTGAACATCCACAGTCCTAATCACCACGAGAGAGAGAGAGAGAGAGAGAGAGAGAGAGAGAGAGAGAGAGAGAGAGAGAGAGAGAGAGAGAGAGAGAGAGAGAGAGAGAGAGAGAGTCCACTCTGGACTTAGTCGTTCACCAGTCATTGATAAAGTGCTTAGCAGCAGGAAAATTAATGAATCCGGCCCGACTGGGAGAGGGGGTTTTGGGGTTGAAGGGGAGGGAGAGGAAGAGGAGGAGGGCTGGTGTGCAGGGGGGGGGGGGGGGGGGGGGGTAATCCTGTTCCAGCTAAATGGCTGATCCCTCTCATTCCTTAGATATCAAATGTCAAGAGTTAAATTAGCCTGCTAGCCTCAGATAGGAGTTAACATGCTTTTAAATGGGGCGGGGCGCTGCGATGGCGGGCAGGTGCCTTTGACGTGTCTAATTATCCAGCTCCCAGTAAGTGCAGGCTAACTATCTTAATGGGGGCCTCTATGCCTCAACGCAGCGCACAGTTATGCACTTAACACAGGGACCAGAATGTGTGACTGCACATTTTTTTACACAAGCACAAAACACATCGTTTACATGAAAGCATTTAGGGAACAAATGCAACATAGATGTCAAGTTTGAACTGTTTAAAGTTTCTATACCGTAAGGTGGGAAACATCAACAGTGGCATTTTGGATCGTTTTTGATGTGCTTGAAATTGCTGTATTATTTTTTCTATTTTATCCAAACTGTTGGCTCCGTGTTTCTTTGCTTTGGCTGGATATCCATTTCTCTTGGCGAGCCGTTCCTAATCTGAGTGCCACAGACTTGGTCCGGATCACTCTGGTGTCAGAAGTGGGATTCCAATGCTGAGGCCCAGTGGAAAGCTGGCCCACTCTGGTCTGGTGGGCATTGTGCCCAGATTCACCCTAAAAGACCCACTATCCCAATCGGACATAGTTCTGCCCTAGTCTGCCCCAGCACACAATCATTTTACATTGTTACAGAGGACAGTATACATAACTAACAGGTTATGGCTGATCATAGCTGGCTTGTGACTATCTGAAGCAATGCTCATACAGTCTATAAGCCAATCAGAGCACTGAATGGCATTTTTACGCTTTGAAGCCTTGATCAAATGCGTCTCTTGGTGTTTGATTCCTCAAAGAATGCAGGCCAAGGTGCCCTTTGAGTGAAAAACCTTAAAAGCTATAACTATCCATGGTCAAAAACGCATCAGTGTGCTTTCAGCTCTCTCACTGCAATCCTCATTGCTCCCTCACAATGTGGCCCTGATGAAATGGTAGTGGGGTTTCGGGCTGCTCTATGGTGGGCCTGCGCCCCTGATGGGTGAATAAGGGGTAGCTGGGGGCAGGCGGAGGCCTGGCACGATACAACCCTGCTGTGAGGCTGATTTGAGGTGAGCGCAGGGAAGAAGGAAGGCGCCAAGCAGGCTTTGATTTGCCCCTCCTCAGCCCCGGGGCCTGGAGGCCGGGATGGCGAGATGCTGAGCTCTGGGTGCGTCCCAGCAGACCCCTGGCGGCAGAGCGAGCAGGCTGGGACTGCGGGCTGTGGAGCAGGGGGTTGGGGCGTGGGCTGCCGAGAGCCAAATTGAGATGTGGGAGTCGTCGAAATTTGCCTCGATGAATATTGAAGAGGGCATATGCGGGCGCTGTGTGGGAAATCAGCCGCTGACAATAGACTGCTAACCAGGAGAGGGAACATCCTGACCTGCCCATGCCTCTCTCTGCAATTCGTCCAAACATCAGTCACTTGCTGATGGTTAAATAATGTACCACCACGGATTCACTCTCCAGAGACCGAATCAAACATGAGCACAAAGTTAAAGGGAGTGAACTCTGTGTATGCTGAAGTTCTCCAGAGCTCCGTCAAATAGTTTGACTGGGGATTGCTAACGACCCAGCCCACAGAATTCAGGCTGATGACCTGATTCTGCCTTCTGACATTCAGAAGATTTGTTCGTCAAGGAGTTTCTCGAATGTCACCCTTTTTAGGCAGATTTGGGAAGCTCCATTAGGACTTGCCTTCACATAATGCAGAGCTGAACTCTGTTGTGGGGAAGGTTACCCATCTCCAAGTGGCTCCGAGCACCGTCGGCCAAGGAGTTGATCAGAAAAAAAATACCTCACACAATTGCAGTAATCCCCCGTGCTCTTGTTGTGTTGGGGTTTGGTGGAGTTTGAGCGCTCTCCCGCTCCCTCGCCTTTCAGCCTGCGCTAATCGTGAATGATTCCCTCTGTCTATAGCGCCAATGCCAGCGCCGGTGAATCAGGTACATAAGCCTAAGCCGCTTGGAGAGGTGCTCTTATTAAACTCTAGCCAGCTGCTGGAATTTTTCTTCCCCCTCTCATTGTTAATTGGGGAGTCTTGAGTCTTTCCCGGGAGTTGATTTGCAAGAGAAAGAAAAAAAAGGAGCAAGAGATTATTGCACAGGAGGAGAGGAGCTTTGAAGAAGTGTTTTGTGATTTCACTGTATATCCTCCTCTCCTCCTTGTTCGCTCTCCATGCGCTCCCCAGCCAAAACCTGTTTGTGCCACTGACAACGGTGCTTTGAGAAGTTCGAAGGTGGAACACAGCATATGTCTGGCTTTGGCTCAGAGGTACAACAACACCTCCTCTGATGTTCAGGCTTTTAGGAAAGGCGGCGAGGAGGGGAAAGAGTTGCAACGTGCAATGGCCCTTTGTGCATCCTTGAAACATACATCCCGCAAGTTTAGAGAGTCTGACTGACTGAGTGCAGGCCGGAGGGCAAATCGGATGCTTGAGAGACAAGGACAGTCAGGCATGAGGAGGAACAGCAACCGCTGCCTCTTGAAAATACCTTCAGCAACAACAAGCCAAGGGTTTTGTTTCACTTTTCACTTCTTTGAATTGCCTTGGCACCCTTAACTTTAGCCCCCCCCCCGTCCCAGAGCCCAACTCTCAGAGGAATTGGCCCCACTCCATATCTCATTATCTCTTTTTAAATTTCATTTTGCATCCACGCGCTCTTTTACGCCGCCATATTAAAGGCCATGCGTAGGTTTTTTCTGAAGGTATTTGCAGTCTTACAATAGAGACCCTAGACAAGGGGAAAAGAGGGAGAAACCTGGGCTTCAGGATTTAATGAGTGGCTTGCTGGGGGTGAAAGAAGGATAGAAAGCAAGTGGGGTAGAGCAAGAGAGTGCATTTGTAGAGGGTTGGAGAGAGAGAGAGAGAGGAGAAAGAGTAGTAAGGGAGGAAGAATGCAGGAATGGTGCACCAGGTACCATAATAGTGGCAGAGAAAGCTCCTGAAATACTAGAGCTGGGGCGTGTGCTCTGATCAGGATGGCAGTGAGCACAATTACCTTCTTTTCAAATCCTTCAGTGACACTGCGGGAAGAAGGAGGACTTTGAAACTTGAAAGGCAGGAGCCTGCTTTCAACCTCAAACGCGAGCAGGAAAGGGCTCTGAAATTTGTTCAGTGCTCCCCATCCACCATTAGCTTGTTTCTTCCTCTCGCCTCCAGGCATTTAAGCGCTTTTTGAAAAGATGTTAAGAAATTCAATCACCATAGAGAGAGAGCGGGATGGTTTTTTTTTTTTTTTGAGAGGCATGCTTTCCTCTGGTCCACAGAGGACCGGCCTGCTGCTTTTGTATTGGGCTGAATAGACCTGCAAACTGGTGGAGGAGTGGATGCCGCAACCATGGGAAAAGAGAAGAAAATAAAAGAGGAATGAAAAATGAGGGAGGGAAAAAGGGAAAGGGGTCTGTTGGGCTGATGGTCAGAGTTAGAGGAGTGTTGCATGGTTGAACTTTTCAAAGTTGCATGTGTTTACCTGCGTCTGCCCTGTCTTCATTAGCCCTTCTTTTTTTTTGACATGTAAGGATACAAAAAGTTTCCACCGGCAGGTACAGAATAGAAACATCACTCGAGATTTCTGGTTCTCTTTTACCAGTCCGAGGAGTCGATTGACCCTTGTGCTGGCTGAGTGTTTGTTTAATCATTTAAGGTGTTGTAAACTGAAGTAATGAAGCCCCTTAAGGTGGTATATTGTAGAATGATGAACCCCCTCTGTGGTGACTGGAGGGGGATGGTGGGACTGTGACACTGCTGTGATTGAACTATTAGTCGCTTGACCTCCCTTGGAGGAGCGAGACGTATCTAAATAGCAGTGGGGGTCAGTGGAGAAGGAGTGGAAAGAAAGGAAGAACAAGAGGGAAAGAGAGTGAACTGGAAAAAAATAAAATCGTGAAAAAATAAGAATACATAGTGTGTCTTTCAAAGTAAGCAGTTGAGTCTCCTTAGTAGCTTTTTGTTTCGTAAATTCTGCAGAAAATGTTTTAATGCCCAGTGGCCTCCTAAATGCTACGCTATCAGAGGCCCCAGGGATGAATCTATTCATACAACATCAAATATCTGTATAAGGGTAAGAAAAGGAGCTCATAAAAATGGACACAGTGTTTTACTTTCCCACATAATGCCAGATCTTCTGGATGTGAAAGAGTACGCGGTGGAAGCGTGTGCTACACACAGCTACATGCTCCACCCTTAGCGGCGCTCGCTCCCAGCATAGTTTACCGTCTCGACTTCTTCCAATCCATGTCGGGAGATGAACCCAATTTCGAAATCCCTTTATGTTAATATTGCGCTTTTGCAAGAGCAGACCTATTAATCCAGCTTTAACCGTATAAGTGCCATTATTCCCTTAATAAGATCACTGGCTGCGCAGTATAGGATTAAATACTTATATCATAACTGACACTGTCATTTCCTGCGGATGAGAGTGGCTTGCCTCTCTGGCTGTCAGTTCCGCGTTAAGAATCCTTGAATCTGCTGCCAGTGCTGCGCATGAGGCACGGCTGCCCCAACGCCGGTAATGGATGTGGGAGAGTGAGGGGAATAAAAGCGGGACCCGTGGGTTGCTCGCTCTTCTTCGCCTCTCTCAATCTCATTCTCTCTCCCTGCGCCTCTCTCTTAACCTCCCCCTTTCTGATCGCTTCTCTTCTTCTCTGAAGTGCTACAGCGTCATGGCGGCCCTCTTCAGCGCTTAAGGTAGTGCTCTTTAATCTGGCCCCCTCCTCTGTTCTTAATTGGCAGTTGGATGCTGTTGGGCTGCAGTGCGTAGGGGAGCCTTGCACCGCTCGCCGGCTAATACGGCAGAACCTCTGGCGCCGGCACAGCGGCATTTTGCCAGGTTCTCAGTGATATTCAGGCGGGAGTCAAGGCCTGAATAGAGACTCGATCGAGTAAAGCGCCTCACTCTGCAAATGATCGAAGTGAAGAGCACAACACATTCAAAGGCATTTGTAGCCTTCATCAGTACATGCTCTGCCAGTTTCTGAGTTAGTCTATATCGTATCCTACTACAGAAAAGACTAATACCAGGTCAGGAGGCTAGCTGACCTTTATGCATGTCAGTTCAGAGTTCAGGCCAAGGGTCAAGGGTCATGTCTTTCTGGTGGAGATCAGCCCTTGAACTCAACTCCACATTTATCCTCTTTACCCAGCATGCCAGGAAGCTTTCTCCTGAGACCCCACTCCTCCTAATTTTGCCGTCAGAGTAAGAGATTTAGTTTGAGAACAGAGAGAGAGAGAGAGAGTGGGGAGAAGGAGAAAATGAAGGAGGGAGGGGTTCATAAACCCATGACGCTGGTTAATGGCCAGCTTGGAATGCAGACTGAAAGCCTGCGTTGCCTCCTCCATGGGAATCCATTTTTTCATCCATAATATCCATTTGCTCATTCACCGTCTGCCTCTGAACTCCCACATCTGGCGCCGCGGACGGCAAAACCCATAATACCCAGTAGGTTTTAAGCATACAAAGCTGATCTCCAGCTCCTCCATTCACCTGCCTTCTACGTGAGCTGACCTCACCATGTGTACGGGTGTTCAGAACATGCTTGTCTTTGGCTATGTGTGTGTGTGTGTGTGAAACAGGAAGTGAGTGAGATTCTCACATCTGCTTCTCCCAACTTTTATTCTTCAAATATATCTGCAGCTCATTGTTTTAACATCAGATTCCCTTCCTCTCTCTCTCTCTCTCTCTCTCTCTCTCTCTCTCTCTCTCTCTCTCTCTCTCTCGCTCATCCCTTGCAGAGGACGAGAGTTCAGGCACGCCTTACCACCGCGAGAGGCGCAACGCCATCAGCTCCCAGGCGCCCCGCGGCCCAGACAGGAGCGTGAGCGAGGAGCCCTCCACCTCCACAGAAGACCGGCCCTCCCTGCTCAAGAAGGAGCTGCACGGGGCCCTGCCCCACCTGATTGAACATGCCCTGCCGTACCGCGGCACTCTGTTCGCTATGGACCCCCGCAACGCATACCTAGACCCACACTATCGTAAGTCCACTAGCCACAAAATAGTAGGTATTATACGTCTTTAAAGTGGAAAACTTGTAGATTTTGTTCAGAAAAGAAAGTACACAAGGCCAAGTTTGTGTTTTTACTGTAGGCGAGAGGCAGGACTGCCAGATGCTTGATTAAGTCTGACAGATTAGCCTCTCTTGCGCTCACTCTACACACACACACACACACCTTTGTGAACACATGCACGCACACTTGTCTTGTTTTGTGCCTGGGAAGTTAGTATGGGGAACGGCCAGCGTAGCTTCTTAATTCCCTCATTAGGGGCCTGTCTGAACACAGTGCTCTGCTTTCCCTCATCAACACACACTTCAAAGCCCCAAAGCAGCGCCGCGTCAAACCTCACCACCCCCTACTCTCTCTCTCTCTGGGACTCAGAGAGAGAGAGAGAGAGAGAGAGAGAGACTAATGGAGATGAAGCCTGAGAGATTGAGGTGAAGGGAGAGATGTGGCTTGAGTAAGATACCGAAGATAATTTGGAAAAGAAAGGTGAGATAGACAATAGGAGTTCGATGAAAGCGAAGCTGCGTGTGTGTATGTGGAAAGAGAGAACAGGAGATAGATGATTGGGGAGTAAGAGGCTGATTAGGAGGTTAATTCAGCGGCCACTGTAGCCAGGACTTAGCCTGCAGACAAGGATTTGATGTGATAGCTTGTTTAGTTTGGTTAAATTGGTTCTGAATTGGGGCAGACAGAGTGGGACAGAGCGATTTTAATCCAGTGGCAGTAATGAAAAGTCCATTAGACCCCAACAGTATCTTGTAACTCTATTTATTCAGCCAGTTCATTAGCGACTGCTCCCTCGTGCTTGGGTGCCTGGGAGTCACCAAGGTGCCTCTTTAAGGGAAAGGTTACTCAAAACCAGTGCTGTGGACAGAGCCCTCGAGGGCAGAACATTACTGCCCATTACATCCTGACCTAACTCAGCAACACTGCCACTTTTCATTTTGTGTGTGTGTGTGTGTGGGTATGTGTGAAGGAGCTCTGGAGGTTCCAGACCACTGAAGCCTCGGGGTAGGAGTGGGGGAGCGAGGGGGGTCACTCTGAGGCTTGGGGTCATGCGGAAAAGTCACAGTCTGAAATGGAGAGTTCAAAAGCAGCAGGAAAAGTCAAAAGGGCCGTGGAGCTTCAAGAGGCTTTCTTTGTGAGGCTGCGACGACTTGCAATCATACGCGGCAGAGTGGAGCAGAGCACAGCGATGCTCGCTGAGAAGCTGCAGGCATGATGAACACAGATTGTATCCTCCTTCTGCACTGATTCTTCCACATTTGAATGTAAAAGTAGGAAGTGTTCGTGCTGGGATAAAAAGTCGATCAACTTATCTGCAATCATTTTATTTTATTTAGCAAAAAATGCCAAACATTTGCAAGTTGCAGCTTCTTAATATACGATAATTTGCTGCTTTTCCCTTTTTGATATCATGAATTGAATATCTTAAGGTTTTCAGGTATTGGTCACACAAAACAAGCAGCCTCAAGTTGAGGCTTTTGATTTTTTATAACCATTTCATAGACAAAGTTATTGATAAATTAATTGAAAAATTGTTGTCAGAATAATCAATAAAAAAGACAATTGTTAGTTGCGGCCCTAACGAAACGCTAACAACAGTTAAGACTTGATTTGCTTTAAGGAGAAATAACACCAACAAAGAAGAAAATAACAGTGAAAAACACAAAGTCCGAAAGGCTTCGAGTGTTTTTCATTGATGTCAATTCTCTGATCCGGACTCTGCTCAGGAAGACTTATGATCTGAGATGAGAACATTGCTGTGTGAAACACCTCCTCATGGCCCCAGGTGTTAAGGACATGGGGTGTCCCTAAAGGCGGCGGCCCCGTTCTGTCTGATTGAACCCAGCACCAGAGCTCAATCCCCACGAGCTCCAGCGGTCTGAGGGTCAGCAGAACCAAAGGGTTCCCCTAAAAACCTCCACTTCCCCCTCCCCCCCTCCCTTAGCGGCTTTGAACCAGAAGCCTGTAGTGTCTGTCGCCACTCCTGCGCCACAAGGTGTAAAAAGCCACCGGCTCCTGTTGTGGTGTCTGGTTCCATACGCATGTGAGCACACACACACACACACACACACACAGCCCTTACTCCACCAGCGGTAGTCCCTCTCCATGAGGGCTTTGTCACCTCCGAAATTCATCCCAGGTGTCTGCATCTGTGTGTGTGTGTTTGTGATGGAGAGCGGGCCCTAAGCCTTTGTGCTGTGCTTGCATAGTGCGCCACGCCACGCAGCAGACAGCCAGGTAAATCCGATTACTCTTAGCGCTGGTGTGTGTCAGTGCTTAATGTGCCTAAATGCGACGGCACCTGGAGCTTCCCCACACCTGGTCGCTGGGTCGTTAGCGTGGTGGGCGAGGCTCTGGGAGGCGTAGGAGTCTGAACAACGAGGAGAGAGCAAAAAGGGGTTTATCTTCCGGGGGCCCCTGCTCTGCTAAATCTCTGCTATTCACCCAGACTTGTGATCTCCCACTCCTCTCACGTCCGCGGCCTAAGACTGTGTTTACTCTGGTTCTTACACCCACTTCAGTGCAGAAAGGAAGAGGCGCTAAGGAAACATCGCCCCTATTGTTAGCATTAGCTAATTGTGGTGATGCCTGAGCCTTAGCCGCTTTTCTTGGGCAAACACTGGATAAGAGTCCACACATCCTTCTTACCACAACACTAATACACGGGGCTTTGCTGTGGGAGAAGAAGAAAGGATTGAGATGCGGATTAATGAGGGAGAAGTCTTCTTTTTTTTTTTTTTTAAGATCTTAATTGTGTAGAAGTGTGAATGGGATGCGTGGCGCCGACATCTGTTTGCATTGTGCGCTGATTAGCCGGTCAGTGGTCCTGCAGCAACAGTGAGCCCACTTGCTGGCAGAGCATCTCTGCTTCCTCCGAAGGGGATCTTCTTCTTTAAAGTGCTTCTTTCTTAAACACTTGCCCTTCTTTGTCAGACGACACACATCCGCGGAGGGACTTAAAGCGCAGCCTTTTTCCAATGGCTTTCTTGCAAATGTTAAAAACGGCTCTCAGAATGCTTATTGAAATGAAGGCAACGGGAGGAAAGTGAATTTGCCGAGCTTTAGAGACAATGCTTAAGTATATTGGCGCAGAAGTGACATAAGTTTTGTGGCTGCACTGCATCTGTGACACAGTGAATGATTGTAGACACAACCCATTAAGTGTCTCCAGGCTTTGATGGCTGCCTATCAGCCCGATAGTCTTTGGGTTAGCTCCTTAAAAATAATCTAACCCAGATCTGTGCTGCCAGGGCCTAATCCCCACACCAAAGCCTTTGCTGTCCTTCACTGATCTCAGAAACCATGCCTGCTAAGCTACAGGCAGTGGAGGTATGGATCTCTTGGCTGAAGGATTCCTTCACATGCATCACTGTAACCCTGCTCTCTGAGCCTGGCAGAAGGTGACTGCGACCTGGATCATACTGGCCCTGTGTCCTGGGAAAGCTAGCGGGAACACTGAGCCACAGCGCCAAACCAGTCCTGGGGTTTTATGATGTGGATGGGGGGTGTCCAGTCACAGGGGTTAAACTCTAAACTGCTGTGCAGGGCTGATCTCAGGCCTACTGGGCCGTAGCACGCGAGCCGTTGCCCCGGCGTCGGTCTGTCTGCCTCAATATCAAAATGCAGCTGACCACTGAACTGAGTGAGCTAGCTGTCACCAAACTGAACGTGATCCGCACAACAATGGCCTCTCCACGCTCCGCACTTAATTACAGTGCTCGGTCTTTCACTTCATATGGACTGGACCTTTCCATATGTCTTGAAAGAGCAGGAGCGGCAAAGAGAGCAAAAAAAAAAAAAAGAGCAATTATGAAATGTGTGTGTGTTAGACAAAAGTCACAACAGAGCACTCTTCTGAAATTGCAGTGAAAGAGCAAACTTTATGGCATCTTGTTGGTTTAAACATGACAAGTGCTGGCTGGGATACAGGTTCAAACACCCCCCCCCCCCCCCAAAAAAAACTGGGGAGTACAGAGGAGAGCCTGGGGTGAGAAGACACGCGCCTGTTTCAAGGGTAAGTGTTTGTCTTTGTGATTGTTTCAACATTGGCTTTTAGAGCGCGGTGGCACGATGTCGTCCCCCAGCGGCGTGCCGGCACAGAGAAGCCCGGGGCACACTGCAGGCAACGGAGAGGGATCCCTTCTACCCACCTCCTTTCATCAAGAAAGAACAACATGGGCCTGCGCTCTGCTGTGGCCCCTTGGTCCAGCGCACCAGGGATAATCAGATGATCCCCTTTTATACAGCTTATTAGAGGCATCTCATGCTGTAAGATAGGCCATATTCTCACATGCATGTGCCCCTTTGTAGCACATGATGATTTAAGGGGGGTTAAGCAGAGTTTGAAGTGCCGCGAAAAAAACCCCCATCTTAGGGTCATGTGGTGCCCTCGCCACAAAGCCGATGCGTGTGAACGCAATGTCTCCGAATGATGGCAGTTCTTATTAACAATGACAAGATTAAATGTGAAGGGGCTAAGAAGAATTAAGAAGAATTTCCAGAGAACTTAAGATGTTCAAAGAGGAATACTCAGCATTTCTTGGTATCGTCGTCTCAACATCTGTCAGTGTGTTTTACTTCCTTTCAAATGAGATTGGTTCATCAGTGGAGTCACAGAGGCGAGCAGGAACAATAGCACTTTCCTGATGTTGTGAAGGCTTAAAATGAAGAGTTGCTGCATCTTGTCCACCCAACAGGAGAATCCACTGCAGCAAACGCCACGGGCAACAATAACATTAAGCACGGTACTTAACAAAACAACAAGACGGAAAGCTCATGGGGGCGTTCGCTGCTCAAGTTACCCGGTATAGTCTCCAGTATTATTTGTATTTGCATTCCTCTCACATAGTGGCCAAAGATAAGCGCCCTCATCCCTTCAGCCAACAACCCGTATCTTGCCCCCGTCTCTGGAGGGTCGCGGGTATATATTGTTCTACACGGAGAGGAGGCTGATGAACACAGTGTAATTAAAATGTTTCTAGCCGCCTGGTGAAAATGTAAGATATCGCTGGAGAAAAGAGAAAGGAGTCAGGGCTGAGTCTGAGGGTAGAAGTGAGACAGAGGGGTAGGAAAGAGAGAAGAGCCAGAGAGAGTGGAGAAGAAGGAGGTGGAGGAGGGGGGTGTAACAAAGCAGAAAATGAAGAGAGACATAAAAGAATGGTAGCTCAAGGAGGTCAGGCCCATCACAGGCTTTAGTGTTGCCTTTAAAGATGCCTGGGACAGGTGGCAGCTCCAGACAATCTCGCACCACAGAGCAGCATCCTCTCTGGAGGAGATAAGGGATTCCTCCATCCAGGCGCCCTCATCTCCCTCCTCCTCCCACCTCTCCTTCACTCACTCTCTCTCCACCTCCCTCGTGCCCACACCCGCCTCCCCTTCCTCCCGTCTCTGGGTCCTTCCAGACACTGCCGCTTTGAAGTGGCTCAGTGTGAGCGGGCAGCTGTAGGCCACGGGGCTGCAGCAGCGCTGCTGGGCCACTGGGCCGGCGGACCGTTGGGAGCCGACTCGAGCGCGGCTCAATCAGTGGGGCCCGGCACTTTCAGGTCTCATTAAAGCGCTCCGGCAGGGTTAATCCTCTTTAAGGTTTACACGGGCCCCAGTTTGTCTCTCTGCCCAGGCTGGGGGAACCCCTGGGCGCCACCTGCGTGACAAAGACTCAAATCACTGTGACACAAGTTCCCTCCGTATGTTGCCGCTCTCCTCCACTAGACTTGTATGTACTCCTCTCCCTTCCCTCTTCCTCCCGCTCGCCTTCCCCTGTGCATTCGGCCTCTTCTTCCCTTGATAGTACCTAGGCCTGGTTGTTAGTCTTTTAGGATTATTTGGGTGTAATGTGTTGACAGGGGTGCAGTAAATGGATTACAACTTTGTCCTTGTTTTGGGGATGCTGCGAGGAGGCAGAGGGGAGAGATCAGGAGGATGCGCTTTGAATAATGAGCGAGGCAAAGAAAAAGAGATGGAGACAGCGAGCAGGATTAACGGAAAGAATTAGGAAGACGATGCAAGAGTGAGAGAGAGAGAGAGAGAGAGAGAGAGAGAGAGAGAGAGAGAGAGAGAGAGAGAGAGGGTGAAAGAGAGGCGAAGGTGACTGCAACGCAAGAGCGCCGAGATTGGAAAGAGGGAGAGAATCAGAGAGTTCTAGCTGTTGTTGCACTCACAAGACCTAATTGGTCCAGAAGCACGGAGCTCTGTCTGGCCCTGCAGAGTCCAGCAGCCATTCGTCTGATCGCTGTGACACTGGGCTTTGTCTTTGCTCCGTGACACACAGTTTCCTCCATTAGCCCAAATAATGGCCACGTACCTCTAGAGGCCTGCACAGACTTTGTCTAATGCCTGAATGGGTTTTAGTGGAAGATAGAGGAATAGACTTACAGTACAGGGGGAAAATACCATTTGAATGTCAAACATATTAAAAAGGAACGCGCTGGAGGTTTTGAATGCATCACCATTTTCCGACGGTGAAATCCTGGATGCCCTTGAATGCACCACTTTTTTTTTAAACGAGCCCCTTCTGTTAACCACATTACCATGTGATGATACGCACTTCTGACATAAAAATAAAGGTGACAAAACACTCGCTGTGATGGATTACCAATCTTAACCAAGCCGATATTCATAGCACACATGATGAATAGAGAGCAACTTGAGGCTGCAAGGGGATTTTTTGTGAAGAAAATGACATAAAAACGACCGGCTTTGGTCAGCGGCCTCTCAGCACGATTCAAAATTGAGAAGCTGTCCGGTTTCCCCAAGCAGCCCAGAGTGTTATTATGATGCAGGTGTATTAGCCTCACAGTCACTATCACGCAGCCACATGCAGTTTCAGTGTCACCTTCTTGGCCTAGAGAGGAGCGGTGACACGGGGCTATGGAGGGCCAGTCTGTCATGCGGTAGCCTGATACAGCTGTGGCAATCATGAACACTGTCACTGATACCACCGTGGCTCATAAATAGGGGTTGTAGTAAATCCGAATAATTTATCATACATTTATGACACGGGCAAAAAACAGATTGTGGAAAAATTGCTTTTTTTTTTTGGGTGACCCCAATCCCTAAATATAGATCTCAAAAAGGATCAAAACCTGAAGCGGCCTTAGAATACATCACACAGCGGGGAGCTGAAGCAAAATAAATGTAGCAGAGTCCCGGTGAGTTAACCTGAGGTTTAAATCAACTCCCTTCTCTCTGAGAGGTATCATTGTTTGGAGAGGAGGAGATAGACAGATGTGAGAGATAAAGAGAGGGAAGGGGGAAAGAGGTGTAGCGGCGTGTTTCAGCTACTAAACTGCTGTGTAAATCTCTCCCGAGCTGGGTGGGGGAGAGGAGGGTGGAGGGTGGGGTAGGGTAGAGAGAGGGTGCTGGAGCGAGGTTGGGGGGGGCAACGCACAGCGCTTTGTTCTGCTCCCCAGCTTATCCCAATCTGGAGGAATTCACCAAATGTAGGCGATAGATTGGCGCTCCGCGGAGGCCTCGTGAAATAACCTTCACTCCCTGATTCACACTGGGATACATGGGGAGGAAGGGAGGCGGGGACGGGGAAGGAAAAAAAAGGGGGGTATAGCTGGGGTTGGGTGGTGCTGGGGGGCCCCTGGAAGAGCAGTGTGCGTGCTTAGCTCCACTCTGCAGCAAGGCGAGGGTCCTCGTGCTGGCGTGCAATTTGTTAACTCGGCTTGCTAAATGTCTTGCAGATGCCGGAGCTCCATTTAGATATTTGTGTGACTTATGGAGAAGGGAAGGGAGCAAAATGCTTGGAGCACAGCCTACTTCCTGGTCGCTGAAATCAAGGCTTCTTACTGTGTGTTATTTCAGATAAATGTCCCGCGAATGGACACTGACATTCTCGGGGATACACATCTGTAAACCTTTAGATAAAGCTTGGCAGGGAATCGTTGCGGGTCAAGTGGATGCATATGAGCAGAAGTGGACGATTGGAAAATGATGCTGAAGTTAACTTTGGCACAAAGATGGAGATAAGCTGCTCGAACATTAAGTCCCAGCGCAAATATGCATCGACGTGTAGAACCATGAAGAGAACGGATGGGCATTCGCCGACTTCAAACAAATGACTTCCGACAGCGAGTAGCGGTGGAATGTATACGTGAACCGGGAGCCTGTTTATCGTGCATAGCTGACGTTTCCCTGCTTCCTCTTCTTCTGCCCTGCTCTTCTTTTCCTCTATGTTAATTACTTTTACCCACAGAGAGATGGTTCGTGTTTAAGGGTGTGAGAGCGATTGAGCAAGAGAGACGGAGAAAGCGAAAACAGAGGAGAACACAGCGGAAGAGAGAGAGAGAGAAAATCGATTGATTTACAGAGGAAGGTGTGATCTGCCAGCCTTGTTTATATGATGAATGGCAGAGAGATTGGCAAGGCAACACTTAACATTCTTCTGTTATTTAACCTCTCTGCTTGCTTTCTTCTCCCTCCTTCGTGCCGCTGCTCTCTGCCGAAAATAAAAGCTTTCTCTGTTCTAGCGCCCAAGCATCGCATACAGTAGAGGAGGCTCTGCACGGCAAGAACATTAGGCTAATTTATACGCCGGTAATTAGGCCATTAGACCTGAAACAATCTGGGACCCCGTAATTAAAGCAAAGCGCTCCAAAAGTCAACAGCAACTCCCATCGAGCTCAGCTAAACAGTCTCGGAAAGTGTTATTTACATGTCCAAACAGCTTGAGGTCTCAGTGTAAGCAAACATGATGAGAGACGGGGTGTGAAGGGATTGATCAGAGGGAGAGTTCGGCTTCACAAGAGAGCCGGCGTCCAAACTCCTTCCACTGATAGTCCGCATGGGGCTTCTCCGGCTCCTCGTATAGTTTGTAGTTTTAGCAAAGTACAAGCGCATGATGAATACTCATCGTCTGTTATGTCACATCTGTGTTGACTGAAAGATGCCCTCGAGCTGAAGTCTTACTCAGAGTGTGATTCATCTGCTCTTATTTCATGACGATGAATTGATTTTCCCGTGGTTTTTCTAAAAGGGCCAGTGTGCTGCAATTCGGGGTGATCTATCAGCAGAAGTGGAGTATAATATTCATAACTGTGTGTCATCACCTAATGCTAGGAATAGTTGTGTTTTCGTGAGCTTATGAGTTCTTTCGGGAGCGGGTCCTCTTCAGTTGCCACCATGTTGCATCGCCATGTTTAGAACGGACAAATCAAACAATGACTTTTAACCTTACATTACATCACAGCATTTGCTTTTTTGTGAAATATTAAATAGTTGTAATGCATATTTCGTTGTCATTTGCAAAGTGTGCTGGTGTACATTTAAAGCGGTCTTTAGATTTAATAGTTGGAGACCACTACTACCAAGACCTCGAGGTGACGTTTCCAGTAAAGAGCGTGAAAAAAACCCCACCAGTAACAGAATACGCCCAGATCAGCATTGTCCCGTTCTTTGCAAGAAGTCACGCATACGTGTTCTTGTTTTCACTCCCAGAAAGGAGCAACACGCAAACAGACCTCGTCTGGAGCATCCTTCGCACGCTCTGCCAAGTGTTGCAGTGTTCTGGTGTAACTGCGGGCCTCGGTGCAGACGAGCGTGCCGGAGCGGTGAGATCGTGAGCGGGGAGAGAGGTGGCATAATGAAATCTGGCAGTCGCAGCCCCGGCACCGGCTTCATATGTTCCACATTAGCAATTCACAAACCTCTGGAGCAGGGCCCCAGCAGCCCCTTTTCTCACTTCGCCTTTAGTCGCTTATGACAATCTGTCACTGGCTCTTTGTGCTCTCGCAGCGGAGCGTCGACGAGAAGTGCAGTGTTTGCGGAGGAGCGCTCTGTTAGAGCGCCGTCAGTGACCCCTCCAGAGCAGAGGAGGAGCCCAGGTTCAGCAGTTACGACCATCAACTCACAATGCTGAGTTGACAACAAAAGAGGAAGATGAGAAATTGTTTGTGTTGTTATCAAAACCCAAATCAGACTTGTGAGTGACAGCTCAGATTCTCCTAAAGTATCACATCACAGTGAAGATCCTTTGTGGTAAAACTGCGGTTATGAAAGGAGATTAACCAATAAGGATATTGCAAATGATGTGCTTTAGGCTTTATCCTCCCCTTGTCCTCCCCCCTCTTTTGAAATTATTCAAGTGTCCAATAAAGGACAAGGCAATTACCATCCTTTCTTTAATGAAGGGGAAGCTGGCTTTTGGTCTTGAGCACGGTGTGTTTGTGTTGAATTAGAATTAATGAGCCTGGTCAAAGTTTGCCTCTAATTGCCCTTTCATTAAGACCCATTTGTAATCATCTCTTAATGACTTCCATCTCTTTGCTCAAAGAATAAAACATTTTAAAAAAGGAAAAAATGTGCACCAAAAATGAAAACTGCTGCTCTGGAGTCATTAAAATGTCTGCGAAGAGTTCTGAAGAGCTGCTGGATTGAGAGCTGTACAAAATGTTTTATATTTCCCAAAAAGTTTTCAATCTATGCTCTGTTCGTGACTTTCGGTGTTGGGTCGGCTGAGATGACTTCTTCAACCCCTCTCACTGTGCCAGTGGTGGTTTACCAACTGCGCCTCGGTACAAAACCCTCGTGATTACACTTTTCCCCAGGAATGCTGGCGCTGCTGTGGCGTGTGCGGCCGCAGTGGGAAGGTAAAAAACGGTGGCGCGTGCGTCAACTTCCTGAGCGCCCTCCAGCTGTATTCTGTACTGGAGAGACGAGAAAAAAACGTGAATATCCAGAAGAGCAGGGGCAATTTAGTCCCGGAGTAAACAGTAAGGAGTCCCTACAGGAAATACTGGAGATGGATTGCAGGATGGAGTCCCCCCCCTCCTCCTCTCTCCTCTGCCCTCTGTTCTTTGCGACTGTATACATTCCCTCCAGTGACATAGAGCTGTTTGCCTCGCTAATGGAGAGCTGTGCCGGCGTAAAAGAGGTGGCGGGCTCTATTTAGATAGGGCCGTGGTAAAGTAAACTTCAGAGTTTGATTTAAATAAACCTCGGCGGAACGGCTTGCCATGCGGCGAGAGGAGGGAGGGAGGGAGGGAAGGAAAGAATGATGAAGGAGCAAGGAGAAAGAAGAAGAAGAAAAAAAAAGTCCAGTCCAGGCGCAGGGCTGTGCTGAGTGAGGAGCTCCAGAGACATAAACAGAGGGGGGATCTGGGTAATTCAAGGAGGAGAGGCGGATGTGGGATTGTAGGTGTGTGTTGCGGGGGTGAAGGGGTGGCGTCTTTAAAATGATTTCACAGTTCGTAATCTCTGCAGTCATCCCTCATTGCCTAACAGGACAGAGGTTAAACTCAGTGAGATTAGAGAACATGAGGCTTTTACTCCAGGCGAGCCAGAACACAGCGCGTGGACCGCGGTGAACCTGACGGTTCGTTTCCGACTCTGGCAGCCGAGGGCCGACAGCCTCGGAGGGGAGAGTAAACAAAGCAGATTCTACCACCAGCCCATCGCTCTATCCCGTAAACCCTTATCCCCCCCCCCCCGAGCCAAAACTGAGTCATCGGGAGGAAACTATCAAACAGACAAGAGGCTGAGCGGCCAGATATTTGCCAGAGCTGCTTGGAGGAGTTTTTTTGTGTCTTTGCTGTTAAGAAAACAAGACGAAAACACATTAAAAAAGATTGCCTCAGTTTTATTTTGACTCATTTCGAGCAAACACTATTGTGCAATGTGTAAATAATATATGGATAAAGTGAATTTGAAGAGTTGTTTGTGCATTATTTCTCTTGATTCCTCAACAGGTTGTTCCCTATTCATTGTATTCAAGATCCACATTCAGTAGATTGGGCCAAAAAAAATAAAAAGCAGCTTTCTGGGTCATCAACACAGGGAAATATGGTTAACTGTTGCAGGGATGTCTGGCTCGCTGTAGGGAGCCAGTGTTGTAGACTTATTAAAGGGACACTCCACCAACATGTCAAAGTCTATTTCCTTATCATGGGGAGCCCGATATAGCGTGGGAAAACAGATGCATAGTGTTGTATTTGGCTTTCCAAAGTCTTAGAATGTTACTCAGGTTACATCACCCGCGTGTCTCGGTTTTAACTTGGAGATCCACATGAGGGACTAGAAGTCGGGTGTATCTTGGCTATCTGCTGCTTCTCCCATAAAGTCCCCCACCTTTATGGGAGAGCAATAGTCAATTCAGAGCATTAATAAAGCAGCAAACAACTATTTGCTGAGTAAAGATGTGGTGGAGTCATGTCTATCTGAGCAGAGAATGAAGTCGCTCTCTGTGTGTCGTTATCCCAGCGTCCCCGTTCTTTGTTGACATAGCCGGGCCGGCCGTGCATGCTCTTCGTGCATGTTTGTGCATGCAGAAGTGTAGCACCTACCCTCCGGCTACACTGTTACCTCCGTCAGCACGTTTGCGCTCGTTGGTGCTGTTAGCGCCGTTTTGCCGGTGGCTCAGGTGTCGTCATGTTGAGAGCCGTTGAGAGTCGATCGGATGCTCCGACTCTCGTTTTGTGCACCTTTAAGACTTGCATTCTAACAGCGCAGGATTACCAACAACCCCCAACTGATCCCCTTTTGATTGTAGCGGTGTCGGCTCAAGCCGGCAGCAGCCACCACCACAAAGAATGACTCGGCGATGAGGTGAGCACACCTGAGAGGTTCTGGGGGGGGATCAACACCTGCAGCGTTGCCCAGCCATGCAGCTGCGTTTGGCGTGGAGCAACACTCGGAGAGCTGTCGGGCACCCCGCCGTTTGGCAAATGTTTACAAGCAAAAAAAAAACACATAGCTCGCAGCCTCAGAGACTTGCCAGGTGAAGGCATGCAGATGTTGACACATGCTTTGCCTCAGGGTGGTGATACGCAACTTGGCAACGGTGTCAGTCGACAGGCAATAAAGTGAAGTGTTCTGGCATTGAGTTCCATGTAGTGTGCGAATGAAAAGGCGAATTGTTGCTCTGTGGACCCCTGTGTTGCGTGTTAGTCATTTGCCGTTTCTGTCTTTCCGTGCAAGTTTTAACTCCTTTCAGTTTCACAACTCGACTCGACGTTTCAGCAAAATTCACGGTTCGCTCGTTGCAACTTGTCCAACAACGGATGCACGGTTGCAACACAAAATTCCGACTTTAGTTTTTAAAGATTGGCGCGTGGAGCGCAGTTAAGGTTGGGAGATGAGCGCGTAAAGATGTGAATTCAGTCTGGTGGCAATTTCCGGGGGTAAAAATAGAGAAGGGCTTGGAAGCTCACATTATGCAAATGTTTCAGTGTTTTATCTGGAGGGAGAACAAAAAAGAAGCCTCTCGATTCTTCTCTGGCAGTTGTGGCTAAACACTGAAACGGAAAAAGGATGTTTTTGTTCTCGCTTTTGGACGTTTCATCGGTTGTACTTAGACGTTATCCTTTGTGCGAAACCATATTATGCTTGGTACGGTGAGGAACATGCCATTTGGCTGCTTTTCTTACGGTTATTCATCGCTGTTTATTGTGAGTTCCTAGCAGCCTGGAGACATTTGCAAAATACTTCCTCGGCGAACATTTTGGAGCAGTGCAGCTTTTGATGAGGTCTCATTTGGTCTCATTTGGGCGGGTCTGCCCGAAAGACAGCCATCATCCACTGCCTTTCATTACAGCTGCTATTTAGATGAGCTGAGGAGGGAATACAGTCACATGACGATGCCATGTTTCAGAGGAACCAGGTCTCTTGCAAAGTGTAAAATGTCTTGTATTTATTTTTCTCTTTCTCTTCCTCTATACAGCTGCGCCGCAGTTCTTCCCCACCTTCCATCCTCCTGTGCCAATCGACGACAGACATACCCAGGGACGTTACATCTACGAGCCTTCCCCTGTGCCTCCTCTTCATGTGTAAGTCTCTCAAACTGCTCACACACACACACCAAAATACCGCCGATCATACCGGAGAACACGTTTGATTCAGCTGCATCACACGCATCGCTGGCGAGCTCCCCGCTCCCCTAATGGCGATACAAATCAAGCCCCGAAACTTCCTTCCGCCTGTGGGCGTGGAGCATCCTCATGCGTGGCTGATGGGCGCCTCTCTTTGCCTTTCAGGATCAAAGGCCACGGCCCCTGTATGTGAGCAACATGATCCGCATGTCAGAGACACGCAAATGAACATGTGTCAGAGACGCGGAAATGAGAGCAGGGTGAAGGGGGGGGGGGGGGGGGAGCGTGCGATCCTCATAAGAGCAGTGATCAAGCCCTGTCAGGAGAAGGAAGCCTCCGCTGACATCTACCCGTCTCTGACAGACACAGATGGGCTCCTGACACACAAGCCTGACACACCGCTAACCAGCCCGCCTCATCCAATCACGCGCACGTGCGGGCTATCAAATATGAAGCAGAGCAAAACATGGTGTCATGCCTCGTAAGAGAGAGCGGTAAGTATTTATAAGCAGGGGAAGTTCTTATTACAGTAGTATTTCCCTTCTGACGGCGATGTCCAGGTCAGCAGAGGACTTCAAAGCATTCCACCGGCTCGCTCACGTACATACACTCATGCACAAATTACTCTGCAGAAATACTCTTCCTGTCCTCTACTCCTCTCCATCATTTGTATTCCTTGCGTCTGACCGGCGAGCGGTACCACTCGTTTCCTACCCGCAGACACGGAGGAAGCGATCACGGCGCGACGAGGACAAATTGGATGGGGCAGCTACTTGGGCCGCATTATGTTTGATATTCTTCATCATTATCAACTCCCCCCTTCTCCTCCTCAGGAGTCATATCTCTCCCTTGCTGATGTGCCACTAAGCGTAATGAATTTTTGATGCCACCCCCCCCCCATCCCCTCTCTGCCTCCCCACCTCCGGCCCACCCTACCTCTCAACCCCTCATCTCCTGCTCAGGGGCTGCAGCAAGGGGGGGGGGGGGGGGGGGGGGGAAGAGGGGGAGAGAGAGGCGAGGAAATATAAAAAAAAAGGGAGGTGATTGATGCCCCGTGTCACTGCAAACAAAATGGCAAATATAATTTAGCATTTAGCTTATGCAGAGATAATGGGGCGAACACGCGCCGGCAACATAGGCTTGAACAAACAGCCGGGCTTGTTATCCGTCAGGAGTGCTTTGGTACGATGTGGAGCACAGGTTAGGGGGGGGGAGGGAAGAAATGAGGAAGGGGTGGAGGGACAACATGGAGCCGGGGAATTGAATTAAGGGGGAGAAGTTCCGCGGCGCCGGTGTCTTCAGTCACTCTGTCTGGACAGGCGTTATCTCTGCGCTTGGTTTGCTGTCAGCGGGAACACGGCCGTGCGCTGCCATGCTACTCATGGCCTATTTATCCAAGCCATTAAGCATAGAGCTGTTTAATACGACTCGCCACGCTGAGGGAAACTATTTGTCATGATTATAAGACGGCTGTTTAGTGGCCAGCTTTGTTTAAATCTGTGAACTCGCTGTCGCGCACGTTATCTTGCCAACGTACGCGGGTTTCATGCAGAAATCATCCCAACTACTTTGGAGTCTTTGCGCAGGGAAGCAACAATATTGCCTGCTTGATTAAAAAAAGCGGCACCGGAATTCCTCAGCGAGAAGAAGTACTCATCAGTTGCATTACAGCTGGGTCCAACCACCTGCTGGCACATTGCAGGTTAATTACACTTCCAGGTTCGGCTTTGTGCAAGTTCCAGCCAAACTTTGGGGCCGGAGAACTGCAGCCAAAAAGTAAACTGAGGATTTCGAAGTGATGCATTGGACTCAGTGATGTTGCTTGTAACCAGGCCGAGCAAATAGAGGCAGTCAACGTACAGCATGTCGCCTCAGGGAAATGGACAGGAGGCGGCTTATGGAGAAATATTGAATTGTTTTAAGACAAGTTCTCCTCGGTGAGCAGAATTAATCGTTATTAGCCCTCTCAAAGATATGCCTAAGTACACAGGGACTATTATTGCAGTACTTCCCCATGCAGCCTCTCATTACGGCCTGTAATTACAGTTGGGTTGGCCCCGCGGCAGTTCCATCAATCCAGCCAGCTTCCCCCCGCCACGCACGCAAGCCAGTCACCACTGGGCGTCCGTGTCCGGAGAAAAAACGCCGCTGAACGCCCAGCAGCTTGTTTCCTCTCCGCCACAATGACACATCCACCATCCGTACGCGGCAAATGAACAGAATCATATCCTATTACTGTGAAGGGCCTAATTGAAACATGTTTATTTATGGGGCCCCGTTTTTCAGGCGAGGGGCGAGCGTTAGCAGCGCAGCTAACGGGCTCCAGCGATACGAGGCGGTAGAATTAAATTAAAAGCTCATAAAATGAAATATGCTCCATATTAGCTGCTTGACACTTAATTTGCCTTCAAATGAGCAGAGGAAATCACAAATTAACTGTCCTTTGTTTTTTTTTTCCCTCTTTACCTCACCGCCCCTATTAGGCAAGGGAGAGCGCAATTACAGACAGAGGCTAATCGTTTAGTTTATGAATTCTTGTGGGGAAGGCACCAATGTGCCATTCAATATTAAAGCCTCAGGGTCAGGAGGGGGTGGGGGGGGGGGGTCTCTTCCTGTGGATGCTTGCTTTACTGAGGAGCTCGTATATTCACATGGAGGAGAGTTTCAACAACCCCAGTTTAAAATGAAACCAATGCCAACCACCAACACGCTGCTTCTGCCTTTCCACAACCTCACAACTTAAGCAAAACCTGAATGTCCTGTTCTGATCCAGGACCAGCAAAAGTCTCTGCTGCGCGTTTTCATCCGCTGGCCTCTGGTCTGGAAACGTCTGACCCTTCGGTCTCAACCTAAGAGCCCTTCGTGCTCCAGAGAAGATGCTTCCTGCTTAAATAAACACATTGATCGGTGAAGAGCAGGCTCTCCATGGGAGCTCTGGTCCCCTCTGCCACCTCCATTGTGCGGGACTGGCTTAATGGGAGTTTTTTTGGGGGGGGGGGGAGGCCGGGGGCCAAGAGAAGAGACCGCTCCTTTCATTGCAGCTTTATTGCCTGACCACGGTACACACAACAAAACAGGCCTCTCATGCGGCTCAGCGCCGGCTCTCCGTCACCCGGAGACCGCTCAGAACAAACAGAGGTATTCGACACAAGTCAATTATCAGCATCGGGGTTTACTCTGGAGTCCCGGGCCCTCGTGCTGTGAATGGGGGCCACTAAAACAACAAAACATTCTTATGGGATAAGCAATTGACTCCCAACCTTTTGCACAGCTAGCGTATGTGGATTTAGGGAAGAATTAGTCAATAAGAGAGTCCATATAGCAGTTTGTAAAGTTGTACAGCAAATAGAAAGCCTTGAGCTTTGACTTGTTTTTCACTGTGATTGTGGATTTGTAATGAAAAATGAAAACAAACATATTTGCGGAAGCATCTGAACTTGTGAACAAACGTTTCACTTCGAACCACAAGATTTATCCAGGGAGGTAAAGTAAAACATTGATAATCCAGTCTTCACTTTCTACACACCAAAACACCAGATAGCTTATATACTGGATATACATATATATATATATATCTTTCTGTTCTGAAATTATATACAGAACTGCGTTAAGGATTTAATGTGTTTCACAAAAGCGACAATCTAAAACTCAAAGATGGCAAAAAAAAGTTCAGAAATAGAAGTTGTCAGTGTGACTCATGAATAAAGTCATGGACTGTATGTTCTGTCAGTGTGGAGGGAGAGTGCAGGTGGGGGCTGTGAGGTTGTGTGTGTGTGTGGTTATTTCATTCAGGAGTGTGTTTATTCAGCTGCGGGCCACGGCCTGACTGGAAGGTATTCTGGAGGCACCGGGGGAGAGAGCTGCTGCTGCACGTCTCTGTCATCGCAGCGCCAACCTCAGCTCTGACACCAAGAAGCAGGAGGGACTTAATGGACTTAACGGCTGTGTGAGCTGTTGCATCATTTAACGTAAACCATTGTACCAAAAAGCAAGGGAATCGCCTCGTCAACCTACCGACCTCATTCAGTGTCCGTGCAGCAGCTCTTCCCCGTCGCTGTCCTCTGCCTTTGGCGGAGAGAGGGTGCTTTTTTTTTTTCTTCTTCTTCTTCTTTTTTATAAGATGTGCGCCGTGTTGTTTTGTTATTTACATAAACTGTTGTCGGAGCGCCCAATCTGGGCACAGAGGAGCGGCGTGTTGCTTAGCATAAAGACCGCAGTCTTATCTCAACGCCTCCTTCCAGATGGGACGAGGCCGAGCATTGCAATACAGGCACACACACACACACACACACACGTAATGCAAAACAATGGAAAGACAAAAGGGTCTGCTGTCGCTTTTGTAGAAGCAGAGGTTCTGTAAGTGTGCAGCTTCATCAAGGAGTGATTTGACTTTGCATTGTTGAGGCCTCATTTCAGGTTTCAGGCCAACTTCAACACAATTTGGACTCATTTTTCGTCAAACACTGGAATTTGTAACTGCATACTATTTTATTGTTTTTATCTTGAATAGAAACCACAGTCTGTTTTAACGATTTGCTGTTACTATTCACATTTCAATATTGTCTAGACTAAAACAGGATGTGGAACAGGAGCCATAAATTACATTAAGAATTGATGATGATTTCATAATCGCATCTGATAATTTGTGTCCAGATATGGCCGCTGTCACCGGAGATGCAGGGGAGAGACGCGAAGGCCACTTTTTCATCCTCCCCTGGAACTGTCCAAAACCCGTTCTGTGTGACTTCATAGGTCACCCCTCTCTGGTGCAGTCACTGGTTTCACTCCCTCCCCCCCCCCCCTCCCATAGCCTCCCCCCTCTGTAATACTTTCTCTATGGAGTAAGTCGGGGGGACAGGCGGTCACGCAGTAGCTGGCTTCATGATTAATGGTGTTTATTCTTGACAGAAGGCTCCTTTATTTATCTGCATTGCAGTTTCACTGATACTATCAGTCACCTGAATGAAAAATATTCAGTCATACCAATTTTGCAGTATAATTGAGTAGAGTCACTTCCTTTCAGTCCCCCCCCCCCCCCCCCCCCCCCCCCACTCGCTCTCCTCTCCCTCTCTATCTGGCAGCCTTATCATCGCCACAGTAATTTTCGCGCTGCGTTGTTTGATATGGAGAGGCTGGCTTTAGCCGTATATTTGACATAAAGCCTCTTCAATTTTCACTGGAGGAAAAAAAAAAAAAGATGGGAAGAAAGAAAGTTGTGCAGCGCTCTGTGAAAATGTGCGAAGAGGGGGGAAAGTACCACTCCCCTTTTTTCTTTTTTTTCTTCTGAGGCAATTTCAGGATTTAGAGAGAAAGGAGATAAATGCCTAAGCAGAAATGTGGGCAGATTGAAGTTACAGTATATCTATTTTTTTTGTAATACACCAGTTTCAGAAGCCTAAATGGGCAGTGTAGTCTTTTTTATTTTTTATTATTCAGCCTCTGCACAGGACCGTGGTATTTTTGAAGGCACCTGTGTATTTTGAGAATGATGGATCCAGCAGGTTGAGAGGGGGGGAAAAAAGAGTTTGGCACAGCAGACATTTGACAAGACCTGTAAAGGTTTTAGGGTTGAGTCATTACCCGTGGAGATCTGTTAAGACATGTTCCAAAAACTCTACTCACCGGGATTACCTGCACCGAGGCTGCTCCTGCCACCGTCATTGTTTTCCTTGCTCCTTGCTAAATGGTTTAATATATCTTGACGGCAAATAGTAATCTCAACTAAAGATGCAAATTCATAGTGTTTCTAATCTACAAATGATTCCTGACATAACACTTTTTTTTCTCATGCAAATCCCATCTGATTATTCACTCAACATATATCTCCTGTTCATTGTTAGTCCTTTGGTTACATTTAATTTTAGGCTCCATTATAAATGTCTTTGAAAAAAAAAAGGTACATTTGGATAAAAGAGGGGATACATTCATCTCTAATACGAGGCCTGTGAATTTGCACATGTAACACATTAGTAGGATTTGATTTTCTCGACTCGAGTCATTTGCCCCCTCTTCATGTTTGAGATCTCAATTTGTAGCTCTCCCATGGAGCACAATGGAAAACCAGGTCTGAGGGGAAGAGATAACAGGCAGGTGCCAACAGCTCTGCGCTAATGTGTGTGTGTGTGTGTGTGTGTGTGTGTCAGCATGGAGGCACTCAGACACGCACGCACACACACACATTAGCGCAGGCTGGTTTGAAATATTTTCTCGTCAGTGTTTGAGCGCCGGTTTATTTATTTCACTGTTGTCTTTTTGTTTGCAATCCTCCACCGTTTATTTTTCTTGTAAATATGAAATACATTTTCCTTTTTTTCTTAAATAGTAAACTCCTTACAGTTCAGATCGCAGATATTTAATAATGTATGGTTTGCTAAATAATTGTTTAAATAATTATAATATGCATTATACATAGGGCTGAACCTAATTATTATTTTATTATCACTTAATCTGACTGTTATTTTCGAGATTAATCATTCTGTCTATAAAGTGTCTGTAGTGTAAAGTGAAAAATGGCAAATCACTTTTTCCCAGAGCCCACGGTGACGTATTCATAATGCTTTTTTAAAAATGCAAAAAATAGTCCGTTTCCAAAGATAATAAAAGTAATAAATCCTCACATTGGAGCAGCTGGAACCAGACAAAGTTCTGCAGTTTAGCTTGAAAAATGTCTGCAACAATTAATGCAAATAGTTGCTGATTCATTTTATGTCAATCGTCGTATTTAATTCGTGAACTCATCTTTTCAGTTCTGATTTCAAATATCATGGCCGGCAACACTCAACAACATTTAATCTGCATGATGCATTCGACTCACAAAGCGCACACGCTGTCTTCAGTGGTTTCGGGGAGATCTTACTCGATGGGTGTGGCGGGCTGTCACTTGTATGGGCCGTGCCGGTTCTTAATTGGCTTTGTAAAAGACCCTCCTCTCATTGGCGGGGAGCTATTAGAGATATTACCCACGCAGCGCTGGCGGCGATCCGCCTCACATCATCTCCACAACCTCACGCAGCTGCTGACCTCGCTGCCCGACGTCGACCGCTTCTCTTCTCAAAGAGAAACGAGCCGCATTAATGTCGGAGGAAATGCTGATTTCAGAGAGGAAATACTTTGCTCCTTACCTAATGGCACAATTATCAATTTTAGCTCTCGACTCTGAGTCAGTTCTCTGCTTTTTTTTAAATTTCTTTTACTTTGCCCTACAGACTTCATGCTGTGTAGAAATGTGGAATTTCCATTACTCTGATCTCCGGGCTGTGGGCTCCAGACCCTGCGATCCCACTCTGGGGGCCAGTTACAGCGAGTAACGAGACCGGGGGAACAGGGTCATAAATCCTCTCCAGCTCGCCTCATTTTCCATCCTCCCTTCGTCCCTCCCTTTCCTTTCCTCCCTCTCTCCATCTTTCCTAGTCAAGCCTTCAATATGTGATTTAAAAAAACCTAAATGCAACATTGTAAAATATGAGCGCATGCCCCGTAGTCCAGCTGAAGTCCAGCTGAAGACACTTTTAATGTAAGAGGAAATGAGTTCATTGCCTCCCTTAAAGCTTCTGCACCTCCTCTCCTTCCTTTTTCCATTTGTTTATCTTCTAAGTCACACTCCTTTTACACCCCCCCCCCCACCAATGCAAATGAATTCATATCACATAAAGCGATTCTATTCTCTCAGCCCTTTCGTTATTTCCCTTATCAGATGCGGCGTCCATTTCATCTGATAGCGTGATGGTTTCCTCCAATAATGCCGTTTGCCCAAAATGAAACCTACTTCTGTCCCCCATGATGCTTCACTTTCTCTTTTTGACAAGGGGGTCGGCACAAATATGTGCAGTCATGCACGCAGCTGCAGGGTGACCGCAGCGATATTCTTTTGTTGTACGTCAATCATCTGTGTGTGAGTGATTTTGCTGCATTTGCTGATTTAAAATGGATTGAATGAAAGCTGAGACAAACTAAATGTTTCCCCAGAACAGGCTTATTAGGAATTCCCTCCCATTCATATCAGTTTTGTGTCACTTATGTCGCAGCTTTGTGAAACATCCTCCTCTGGGTAAATCCAGAATGTACACAGGTCTGTGTTTAAGCCGCCCAAAGCTTCATCAAGCCCGAGCTTGGCACCACCACGCACTCAGCCCCCTTCATGATTAAATATCAAGGAACTCCACATGACATTTTATTAGTCCAACAAGATGGATGAAATGGCCAGAATAAAGTAGGCTGTGTGTCTTTTCACTTTCCCACCAGCACTTGCCTTTCTTCTGTCCCGATTTTCTCTCCTTCCCCTCCTCTACAAGAAGTATGTATTAGGAAAACGTGATGGATTTCATTGTGAGAAAAGAAAGAAACGTATATTCTGGTTTCTCGTACCTGATGCTCCTGCTCTCCCCCCTCTGTGTAGCTCTCCCTCCTGTTTTTCTTCTTCTGTTGTTCCACCTCAGATCTCTGTCTGAAGGATTAACCATCTCCTGCAGTGTGTCTCTGCTGTCTTGTAGCGTTGTGTACTGTTTGTGATTTGCTCAGGCCCATCCGTGCGGTTTGCGCATTTCAGCAGCCCAGCGTGACGTGGTGAATTGGTTGGGCAGCCCTGGGCCACACTCAGTCTTCCTCACCTGAGATGGGCTGCACGCACGCCGACCCGCGCGCTCGTTACCTACAGTTGTCGGGGTAGCGGAGGCGGTGGGGTGTGGAACCCTGAACCCTGTTTAGCTGCAGGCGTCAGATGAGTTTCTGTGGAAAGGCATCGGGGCCATCGAGACGTTAGTTGAGAGGAAAAGGGAAGATAGATGTGCTTCCTCTCTGTTTTCTCAAGTTGAACACTTCAACACCCAGGAGTCCCCTCTCCTGTCTCCTCTGTAGCCCGGGGCATGCCAGAGGAACTCCAAACACTGACTGAGAACAGCGCTAATTCCACTTACTTTGAAAAAAGAAAGCAGCAATCAAGATAAGAAAAGAGGAGATGAATGTGGAAAGGCTGATGCAAAACAATCGCTCTGTTTGTAAAATAAAAGAGGCAAAATCATGCATGAGAGAGAAACAAAAAGGAACAAAAAAAAGTGTTTCTTTTCCCAGCCCCCTTGAACTTACAGGAAAAAGAGGCAGCCTCATTTTGTGTAATTTCACTTTCATGTTTTCATTCCCTCGCTATACACTCTGTTGATTCGTTTTGGTCGCCATTCTTATCTCGATGGCTGAAATTACATTTAATTGCAGAGTGGGAAAAAAATGGTTGGGAAGAAAAAGAAGAAGAAGAAGAAGAAGAAAAAGAAGAGAAACTCCTGCTGCATGGCAAAGCCAAACATCAACTTTTCATGACGCTGATTGCGTTCGGTCGTGATTTGGAACCAGAGCGAGCGGTGAGACGATGTGTCGTTTTTGATTTTTAAAAAACAACACAATCCCATGACTTGGTTGAAGTGGAAGGAGTGCCGAGGAGCCTCGATCTTCAACAAAAAGCGTTTTTTAAATGTGTGACACACCGTGAACGAGTTCACGACTCAGGCAGCGGTCATAGCCAGATCCTCTTGACACCTGGACCCGTTTGTTATGACTCGAGCTTGTCACACTCGCTGGCTCCCGTTGATGAACACATGTTATCACTCCAGCAGCGTGGAAGTGATACGTGCCCACGGGGATGTTCTGTGTGCTTATATGTAGACAATGCGAGTGTGACCGAAACACACAGGGGGGAGGGGAGGAGACTGAGAAGCCGAGGGGGGAGTCGTGGGTATTCAACTGGACAGTGTGTGAACTGACTCTGCAGTGTACGGGAATGTCTGGCACGCCTCCAGAAGTATCCCGCAGAGAGAAGGGGATCCTGCTTGATGTGACCGTGAATAGAAAGCCCACCTCCCTGAACCCACCCAGGTCCTTTGATGTCAGGGGGTCACACAGAGCCCTCGCGGCTCCGGGAGGGGGGGGAGGAGGGAGCATAGCTACCCTGAACGCCTGGCAACCTCCCTGTGCCATGCCAGGCCCGCCGTCTGCTCTGCCCAGCCAGGAGGGAAGAGGAAAAGCAGAGGCTGTTAACGGACGAGTTCCGGAAATATACCCATCGGGTTCTTTTTGAAGTTCATTTCAAATATGCAGCTCCACAGATTAGATCTCTGCGACGTCTGATCTGTTGAGGTGCTTGCCTGGGAAAGCTTCAAATATAGTAACTGCATCCTCTGTGTTTTTGTAAATCTAAAAAAAACAAAACGATTTATGTGAAAGTTTGATGCCTGCAGTGAAATGCCAAGATGATAATGGCAAATAAGCGAGCTGCATTTATAGTCGTGAGTTAAGAGGTTACGACCATAGACTGTATATTTCAAGTGATGTCCGCCATTGGTTTATGGACTGCGGTTTTGAAGCATTGAGTTCTGCATTTTGGCCGTCGCCATCTTGGATTTTGGCCGTGGCCATCTTGGATTTTTGCAACCAGTGAACAGCAGTGATCATATTTGGGCTGCGGAGGAGTGACGCCATGGTGCAGATGCTGTATCTGCACCGTATACGGCTCTGGTAGCGACCTGTCAATCACAAGGTAGCCCCGCCCTAAAGCATCTGCTGCTTTATGGTCTATTTTTACTCTAAAATTGATCTAAATTTACGAAATGAACATCATGCTGTATTGAAGAACACTTGAAACCAGAGATTGAGACTATAAACGCGTGATCACAATGTTTATTGAGGTAATAAATCAAGTAGGAAGAAGGGTCATATTCTCAGAGACTTTTATACAATCAGACTTCTTTTTGCAACCAGAGAAGTCGCCCCCTGATGGCCAGTAGAGAGAATGCAAGTTTAGCTTAGGAAAGCACATTGTACCAGCAGATAATCAGTCAACAACACTGATTCACCAGATGTGCTGCTGGCTTCATTTCAAGTCCACTGAAAAGAAGAGCAAATGAGGACTATGCATGCGACTGGGCGTGTTTCTTAGCCGCCCTCACAGTATCACATGTTGATACTTTGTTCACGTTCTAGAAGGACTTTTTAAATTCCCAGACGCACTTCAGCCAAAACTCTGGTGTTTAGCTACTCTTTAAAGTGTTCATGATAACACTTACAGCTCCACGACCACTGAACAAACTCCATCTGCTGATGAAGACCATGGCATACGCTTGAAAGCTTGAGAAAGCCAACTTCGGTTAGTGGTCATTTTGGGCTGTCAGGATTAAAACCCAAATCTCTAGCATATTTTGACATTAGAAACTGAAAAAACATGCCAGTCGCAACTCAAACTAAATTAACAATCAAGAGTTGAAAGTTACAGAAAGTTGGCTTCTCAACATGTTTCTGAAAGATTTATGATGCAGCAATCATCTTTTATTTTCCATCTGCATCACACCATGTTTCCACATTGGAGTATTTTCAAAAGGAAGGGGGGTTGGAAATTGTTGGCTCAGGTTGGAAAAATATGTTTTTTTAATACCTATCCACCGTTTGTTTCTTCATTCTTGCCAAAGCAAAAATGTATTTTAACTGCTGCTGTTATTGTCATCGCTAATGTGGAAAATGAAGTCATTGGAATGGGCTTCAGTGGCAGAACTTAATGACGACGTTCCCGTTGAGTCATTAGAAAGCCAGAATATATATCTGCCCTCCTCTGTTTGTGTCAGTCTCTCAGTCCGTCTGTCTTCTCTCTTCTCCCCTTGTCTCAGCTCCCTTTCCTCTCTCCTTGGGTCTCAACTGGCTCTGTTCCTGTGGCCCTTTGATCTCGGTGAAAGGGTTTCGAGCTTTAAAGTGCTTCTGTTTCCGCTGTCAGGCGCCCCTCTCTTCCTCCTCTCTGGTTTAGGCTTTCATCGCGGTGGCAGCCTTGTGCTGTGGCTGGGTGGGGGCACGGGTTTCTATGAGGTGGAGCTGAGGTTGGAGGGGGGGGGGGGGGAATGGCTGTGTGATGCTATCAGCCTCGGTCAGGAGAGGACCTGACACCCGACTCATCCCAGTTCCCTCCAAAACCCTTAGTTCCCTCTCACTCACCCCCTCGCGGCCACAGGGGTGACGTGTCAAGACAGATGGGTCTACATAGGTTGTGTTTTTGTCCGACCTCTTCTTCATGTATATTTCCCACACATGAAAATCACCTTGAAATATAATGTAACCTGGCTGCAACAGCAGGGTTTTGTCAACAAAGGATTTCTTTTACCAAAGATGCTATGTTTCGCATTTGTGACTATTAGTCACGTTCGGTGAGCAGCACGGGCACGAAGGAGCCAAATGCAGACGCCGGTGGAAAGACAGGACTATAAATACTCAAGAAACCAATCAGAAAACAAGACACAGGTGGGAAGACGTGGGGGCAGGCTGAAAGCTGATTGGTGGTTGAAACGATGGGACCGGAGCAAGGCTGACGAGACTAATGCGACACAGGTGATGCACCGAGAAAAGGAGGGAAAACCACAAAGACGTGGAGTCAAACAAACAGGACTCTTGACAACATTGTTTCCACCAATAAATGTAGAGAATGGAAGTTCCCATTTATAGCGAGTGAGTTGTTTTTGTGTCAGAGAAAACCGACCTTGTTTTCCAAGTGTTTTCCAAAATGAAAGCCTAACTTTCCATTCCTATCTCTTCCTTTTGCACAGTGGAAGATAGGGAGCTCTTGTCTTGGTGATAATTAATCGCTGTTTCTCAAGGTGCACTTGGGTCAGTATCGTGACTTCTCAAGCTGTTTTTCCTTTTGTTCTAATCTCTGCCTCGGACCACTCCAGCAGCTGTTCATGAGAAACCGACGGTCTATGAACATACACAGTCGCTGGATTATTGGATTTAGACTCACCAATTTCCTGTATACCCTTCTGTGAAGCACACATTTCGATTCCATTTCATGCGCAACCGTTTCGTGCCCGAGCTAAAAGTATTTTCGCAAAAAAAAGCACGGCCCCCTGTTTTAGCAGACCGCTGTGTCAACACCGCGAGGCCTGACTGCTGCACCACAATGATACCTTCTGTCCGAAGTGAAGTCATCAACCTCCGCCGCAACTGTGTGTTTCGACTGCAGCTTTCGCCCCAAAATAAATTATTAGTGTTGATATAACCTTGTTCCAAACAAAGATTCAAGGCCTGTTTTCACGAACACGCACCCGCCCATGAAACCTCAAAATCTTTTAGGGGGCGTATTTACACTTGGCAAGTGCGTATTCATCCGGTGCAATAAGACGACAGACCGCCCCGTGTAAACATGCGATATCCTAAAGAGGCGCTGGCTGGTTTAAGCGGGGCCACGTGAAAGGAAATGGCTTCCATATGTCAGGAGCTCAGTCGCTCCTTCTGCCCTGTTTGTCTTCTTTGAGGGTTAATAGGAATTATGAAGCTACGAAGGGAAGTAGAGGAGAGAAGAAGTTTCTTCCCTCTACTCTAAGGCAGCCTGCGGTACGGCTTTGATGTAAATCTTAAATCAGGTGTAACTAAGACGCCACTTCTCTGGCGCGCACACCTACTTCGGCGCACACACAGGGCGAACATTCCTGCACACACGCTGCCAGATTACTTCCTTTCGTCATGTTGATTAATGCACGCTGGCAGATGCTAAGACGATCACGGCCCTGCAGAGAGCAGCTGAGCGCCGGGGATCGGACACTCTCTCGCTTTTTTTCTCTCACGAGCACCGAGACGCACGCCGCACTCCCCCCAAAAACCATCCATCTCTCTGCTGTCCGACTCAAATCCCCTCACACCTGGCTCTGCACCCCCGGACACCTCTTTTTTTTACCTCCCTTTCTCTTAAGTCCTCTCTGTCCGCCTTTCCCTCCCAATTCATAGTCCATATCTTCACACGCTCCCTCCTCCTCCTCCCCCTCGACTACTGTTCCTGCTCGAACTGTCTTCCTCCCTCTCGGCAGCCCTCCCTCGTGGCCTCTCTCCACGCCTTTCTCTCACCCTTTTACCCTCCAACAGGCAGAAAACTCCCCGTTCCACCATTGCCACCGTCTCCTTACCAATCAACACGTGTCCTCTCTTTTTCTTTTGTCCCCCCCCCCCACCCTGGCCTTCCAGTAGGGCTCTACTCTTACTCCCTAAGTTAATTGGAAAAACAAGCCAAGCAGAGGCATTTAGCCAGGGTCAGTGTAGGGAGATGCAGCCGACGCATGACAGGGTTAATCAGTGTCATGGCAGCCAGAGAGGGTGTCTGGCTCTCCTCAAAAAGGCATGTGGAAGGCCAGACGGGACGGGGGGGGGGGGGGGGACGTCATGACATCTTTCTACCGTCCCTTCTGGGGTCTTGTTTCTACATTGAAAACGTCTCAGCCGTTTCAGGGACACAGACTTTATTTGTCCCATACTTTTCCACTGACTTGTGTATGAAAATGTCAGGTGCAGGATGTGATTACATGGTCAGCCATGTGGCATCAAAGTGAGCGTCGCTCCGCAGCTGTCTTGTTGATCTGTGTAAGCCAGGCGTCTCAAACTCCCGGCCCGTGGGCCGGATCCGGCCCGCCACGTCATTTTATGTGGCCCGCGAATCCGCCAGCAAAAAAAAAAGAAGAAAAAGTTTTTAAAAAAAAGAAAATAAAAAAAGAATTTGAAGTTAGACTTGACAATAAAAATATCCCCATAGTCGAAATGATGAGATAGAAAGTTGAAGTTATGAGATAGAAAGTCATAATGATGAGATACTTAAACACAGAAGCAGCTCTTTGGCTGGTTACTGTACATTTGAAATGTAAATGTATTGCGAGTACATTGAAGACTACTTCAAACGTGGCTTTAAAACACATGAAATACTTCATGTGGGATTGTGCAAACGCACCCTTGAAAGGATTTTAAGCTTTGAACAAAGTTATTGTCATAACTTGTTTGATATTTGTCTTTGATGTTTTCTTCAATAGTTTGATCTTTGATAGAGTAATGTGGGTTTCTTAACCCTAAATTAAAAGGATTTAAGTTATAATAACAGAAATGTGCTTAAATATATGTTTACATTTATATAACTGCATGTACAATATTTTTACACTTGAATAAACAATAATCAAATGCAGAGACAGTTATTTACCAATATGTTAGGAGTAGTTACATTTACACCGTCTTACATTTACAACCGGCCCTTTGAGGGCGACCGTGATGCTGATGTGGGCCGGAGTGAAGATGAGTTTGAGACTCCTGCTGTAAGCCAAGCATGCGATGCTGGCGTGCGGGCACATGATAAACACACCTGTTGCCCTCAGCGTGACTTGTGCTCGGTGTGGAGGAAGTAAAACAATCTCTCGGGAATCTTCTGACGGGTTAGACGTGCAGAAACACAACAAATGGAGGTGAAACAAAAAAAAAGAAAAAAGAAGAAGTTCCGTGAGCATTGTGTTGCAGTGACCTGGACGATCCCTTAATCTGTCACCTTTGCAGACTTTCACAAAAAGACGTCTCCTCCTCAGAGTGTCTTTTGAACAGAACACCTGCTTCAGCATCACTGAGACATGTTGTCACACACTTGTGAAAGCCTTTTAAAAACTCATCCCATTGCCCCTCTGGGCTCATTACAGAAGACACAGTTCGTGTGTGTGAATGCCTGTGTGCACACACATATATATGTCTGTCTGTCCTCATGTGTGTGTCGTTTCTGCTCCTCGGTGCTCATTATTTGCCCTGACCTGAGCTCTTTCATTAGGATGGCTGTGAAGTGGAGGGACAGAGGGGCCGGTAGGGGATCAGGGGACGGGGCGGAGGTCGTAATTGGGCTGTTTCCGCTCCCCTGGCCTTGCTCAATGTCACTGCGAGACAAACTCCGGGCCAGGTCTCGCACTCTTTCTTCCCCCTTTTTCTCTCGTCTTTTCCCACCCTCCCCCCTCCCTCCTCACCTCTCCTTCTTAAACCCCAACTTTGTCTTGCGTCGCTCATCCTCTCCTTCTCCCGGGGTCTTTTGTCACAGTAGACTGGTCCACTGGGGAGCCGCAGAGAAGTGGAGGGGCTAATTCGGTCTAATCTCTTAGCCTGTTAATGTCTGGCTGATATGTGGATTTCTCCACATCCTCAGGGGAAGGCCTTTGTGGTGAAGGCCATCATTATAAAGTTCCCTTGCCCTCCCAGCCAATTATAAGACGGGAGAGAAATTAGTTAATCTCAAACTTGGCTCCGAAGAAGTTTTCTTGATTCTTCTCAACTTTATTTCACATCTCATGGAAACAGTAAAGGTTGATGGTGCTTAATGTTTTCTATTTAAAGAAAAACAATTGTGCATCATGTGGGAGACCTGCTGATGGACTTTGTACAACATCGCCTCCGCCATGTGAAATTCCGTACACGGTTTCTGCTCAAAGCCAAGTTAGAAGCCGTCTGAGTAAAGTGGTGTGGCGTTGCTTGTCTGGCGCTGGCCGGCGGTGAGCTCGGTCTGACGTCTCCCTCTGATTAAGACGCAGTGGTGAAAGCTGCCTTTGATCTGAGGAAATGTCTGCGTAGGGAGCAGCTGGAATGCAGCGCTCTCCTCTCTGCCTTGCAGATGGAGGCAGAGAGATAGTGTCACGGTCCATTTGTCTGGCCTTGCCTCTGTCAGTCCACCCACGGCCGTGGAATCTGGACGGGGGGGGGAAATTAAACTGGAAACAACTGGATTACCGATGTTTTGTTTACACAATGTTTGCCGACATAATAGCGTCATCAAATCAAAAGATCATATTCTTTCACACGTGGTGTCGTAATTAGCCTCAATCAAACTGAAACCGGGAACAGCACGTTTTTAAATGTCCAAAAAATCACACACATTTTCCTTATATGTGTTTGAAAAGTTCTATTTAGCGTTTGTCGCACATTTAGAGTATTCATGCTCATTCTGTACTTTCTTCTCTGTGTGTCTCCGCAGGCCTCCCGGGCTGGCGGGCAGTCCAGCTTTCTCCGACATCTCCCTGATCCGGATCTCGCCCCAGAGGAACCCCTCTGTGGGGGCGGAGTCGCCCTTTCACCCTCCGCACCCTTACATCAACCCGTACATGGACTACATCCGCTCGCTCCACAGCAGCCCCTCCATCTCTGTTCTGTCGGCCACCCGGGGCCTCAGCCCTGCAGATGGTGAATAAAGTGAAACGTACACCGACGCACAAAGCATGACCCACACACACACACACACACACACACACATACAAAGTACCGACGGAGCAGAAATGGGCGACAAAGCTTCAGCAGACCCTTAAAAGCGATTGTTAAAATTGATGAGTGAGGTTCGATTGCTGTTAGCGGGAATCTCGATTCTCTGGATCAGTTTAATTCCTGTTTGAGATCAGAAGAGGTCAGCTGAGAGGCAACTAGATCCATCTCTGTTAAGACCCAGGGGTTGCTGAGATGGTATCTGAGCGAGGGAGGAGGTGGATGGGAGTATTATGAGTGAGGGGGGGGGGGAGGCTAATCCTTTTGATCTGTGAGTCATGTCAGAGACCTCTGGAGGATGCATCAGTGAGCGGCAGGGTCACGTACAGTTACAGCGCTCACGCCGAGGGAGGGGCGGGTTCAAGTTCAGGGTTGGGGGGGGGGGGGGGGTCGTTGTGTTGTGTGTGTGTGTCCGACACACACAACACAAGCATTTGTTTCATGAGTTCTTACGATGGCTTTGGACCAGAAAATCGATTAAAATGGACACCGGGAAGAGTCAAATAATAATTTGAAAACACTATTAAAGAGGAGAACTCACACTCTAATAATTGTATTTTTTAGCAATTTAGTGCTTTGTGGTGAAATGATTGGATGCATTTGAATGATGTGGTTCTAGTAATTAGTCGTGCTGAAATCAGAGGAACTGATTAGGTCATATATTAAGGAAAAGGTTTCCTTAATATACAAATATCTCCATGTGTGTTTTCTGAGATTGTCATTTTATGGATTAGATCATTAAGTTGTTAATTGCAAAAAATAATTACAGAATAATCAAGAATGAAAATAATTGTTGTTTGCAATCTTGTTATATTATTGTCAGTGTTTTTATATTGTGCAAAACAAAGCTGTGCCAGACAAAGGTTAAACCCAGTACAGCAAACTGCAGCGAATGACCAAACCATCAAAAGTAAATGTATTAAAAAACGTATTTAGCATTATGCATTCACCTTAAAGGTCTTGAGATGTTCCTGATGACCTATTACGGCCATCGACCGGTTGCCGCTTCAGCAGCTGAGAGTCACTTTAGCCCCTCACCTTGTGATAGCCGGGGCATTTCCTCCACACCGGCACGCACATCGACTCCATCTCCTCCAGGTCTGTTAAAAGCTGTGTCTAAGTGAAGGCCAAGAGTCTCACTCAACCCCCTACTCTCCTGCACTCCCAACAGGAAGTATATACTCAAGCTCAAGCTCTGTGCACTCCGATCTTCCATCACCGCGACATAAAGCACACCAGTCTCAGCTTGCCTTAAATCAAAACAGTGCCTCCAACCTACCACATGATCCCCGTTCAGCTCACAACGCTGTGAATTGCGAATGAGGCACCTAATTACTCCTTTAATCAACGCAGTGATTAATTAAGCCATCAGCGTTTGTGTTGTTACTATCGCACCACGCTTACAGGGAGCCTCCTTCTTCACCATGCTATTTTTTTTTCCAACCAAAATGCACATTTGAAAAATGATGAATTAATTAACAGAATCTAATGGGGATTTAAAGTGGGTGGGATTTAGTGCCACCCTCTTGCTGCCACACATTTGCTTTCACATCTTTTTTTTAAATTTTTTTATGCTCCTCCTCTCGCACACTACTTCTCTCTTCTCTACGTGAGACGGGGTTCAGAGGTAAGCTTGTCCTGATCCTATTGTAATGCTGAAGGAGCACCCGGTGGCTCACCAAGTCCTGAGGCACATCTCTGCCCAAGTGCCACACTGACAGCCTGCCCCCCCCCCCCCTCACCCCACTCCCCTTCTCTGCCCCCAGGATCGATCTCGGATGCCAGCAATTTCTGATTTAGAAATTCTGCAAAGCCCTTTTCTCTGCGTGTTGGAGACTGAATCGGCCATATTACGGTTGAATGCAAAAGCAAAGCTAAGGCAGAACAGCAGAGACAATTAAGAAACTCCCCCCTTCCTCTGAAGACATAATACCCAGATCGAATTAATTTAGATTTTTTTTTTTCTTACATTCATTCCACCAATCAGGGATGCATTTTGCAGGCATACAGGCCAGTCTTAAGAGGAAATCTCCTCATACAGTGTTCCTTTATTTATTCCCTCTGCATTTCTTCAGATGAGGGGGGAAAAAAAAGAGCCGCAGCACTCTGTAGGTCTGAACCGATTCTATACTTGCATCCAAAACCACAGTGTTAGTCTTTTCCCCCTCACTTTCTTAGAATATTTGCATAAGGAAGCCCACCACCAGATGTTTATTTTTAGGATCTGGTTCAAGGACTTACAGCACTCTTTAACTACGGGAATGACTTGGAAGAGAGAGGAAAACAGGGAGAAAGTGAAGTGGAGGCAGAATCGTTTGCTGTATCTTTATGCACGCGGACACGTTTGGGCAGATTTAGGCCTTTTGTCTTCCCGTTGAGTTTAAGGGAGCACAGTCGAGGAGCAGGTTGCATATCTGCAGACTGCAGCCCTGATGTGTACAACACACAAGCGGCATCTCTGGCAAACGATGTGTCGGCCCACATACTCTTACCACACACACACACACACACACACACACATATACACACAGTCGCTTCAAAGTGATCAAGAAACAGGAAGAAGAGGAGAAAAGGCTGTTAAAGAATTGTATTGTAAGACGATCCGTTCTGCTGTGCTCGGCACGAGTGCATCAATCAAACGCTAATACACACTCACTGTAATCTCTGAGCAAGCATCCGGTAATCCCCAGTGAGGCTCTCCACTTCAGGTGATGCTCCCTGTGCAGCTGTTTTGCTTAACTTGATGGTGCTGCTAATGTGCTCATTACTGTTCTGCCGAGCTGATTATCATCTGATGTAAATGAACGCAGGTTTTGTTTGTAAGGCGGTGCATCGGCTGACCTAGTCGTGTTTCTCCTCACTGCCTCATCCTTCTTATTGTTCTTTGTCTGCTCTCTCTTCTTCAAATGCTCCCCTTCTACCCACATCTTCGTCTGCTCGACTGTCGCCTTCACTTCTTGTTTTCCTCTTTGCTGACCCTTCGTTGTCCCGCTCCAGCCCCTCACACAGGTCTGACCACGGCCGAGTACTACCACCAGATGGCTCTGCTGGCGGGCCACCGTAGCCCTTACGCGACCGACCTGCTCCCGTCGGTGGCGTCCACAGCCGGCGTCAGCAGCGCCACCGCCCTGCACATGGAGTACCTGCAGGCGATGGAGAGTAAGTGCTGACCACACACAAGACATGACTGATGCACATCAGAGGTGAGATTTACAGATCATGGGAGCTAAAGCTCAATAATGGCAGGTTTCTATATCAGATCTTCACAAAACTTGGCAAGTTGGATAAAAATAATAATATCTTTAATTTAGTTTATTCATAGAAACCATTTTTTTCATATTGTCAAAACCATGTCTCCAAATTGTTCATGTGCTGTAGTAATAATACATATATATATACAATAACACAGCCCTGTTTTCAGCTTTGTGACAATTCATATAAAAAAAAAAGGTTTCATAGTTTATTTATCAGAAGTTTAAAAAAGAATTATGTAAAAATCAAGTTCACCAAATTTGGAGATATGTTTTTTTTCAGCGGATGCCAACGATCAGAATTTGGTGAATTGTTTTATTTATTCCATGAAGCATTGATACACAAACCAGACTAAATTCAACATCATTTAAATCCCAGCATTTCAAAATGCCGCATATTTTAATTACACATTGAAATATAATTTCAATTATTTTTAAACAACAATTTTAAGTAACATACATATCAAAACAGGATTTTTCAACCAGATGTAGCCCAGCAGGTGAAAGGACACCCACCACATCATCGCCTGCAGGGATTAGACCTTTAAGTGCTACGAGTGCATCCCTGCACATTACAGCACGGGTGGCCCCGGTGGGAATTGAACCTCTGAAATGCACCTTCACAATGCACCTCTCTTACACTATATATAGATCAAGCTACAGCTCAACCGCGGCGAGGAGGGACCTGCAACTTTACTTTGACATGATTTAAATGAGCTTTTGTCTTCATGTGTCGGGCTCGGGACTGTGTGCAGAGGACTTATGCTAATGAGTTATTTTAAAGTGTAAATAGGAAATTAAACGCACACTGAATCTTTGAAAGGTCAGCCAGCCTCACCCCGCTCCCTTTGATGAGAATGTATTTAGTCAGGCGGGCGCCGCTTTCACGGAAATCCGGGGTGAAGTTCCCCCATTCCTCAGAACAAACTAATTAAAACTAGCCAAACTTGTGCGGGTATCAGACAATTAATTGCTATTAGGTGGGAATTGGAATGTCCCGCCATTCATCACGAGAGGAATCCTTTCTTCTGTGTCACTTCTTAAGATTAATAGACTGAAACAAAACAATTAGGGCCAAATTTAAGTGGAGATGCGATGCTCCTCACTTATAAAAAAAACAAAACGCTTGTGATCATTGCCGGTAATAACTCATCATGTTTCAACAATGTGTGTTCCAACGCCGGAAAAATTAACACTTTAAAGCTTTGGTGGATTTCAAAAAAAAAAAAAAAAAAAAAAACGTACAAAGAAGAGAGTCAATCAAGAGGCTGTGGCTGATAATCTGGGCTACTCTGTTACTGCGGCTATTTTAGTCTCTTTCACATCAGTGTAATTACCTTCAGAGAGAGTTGTGCTAATGAAACAATGGGCCTGTCCTGCCTATTTGTGCTTTAATGGGCCATTGTCTATGTGCCTAATTAGTGCCATAGCTCTCATAGACCCCGATGCTAAAGTCTGTATTAGTTCATTTTAATTTCCCTGCTATTTTCTCTGCTGATATGGTGTGTTTTCTTATTAATAGTTTCACTTTTAGTAACGTTTTGAACACTGGATACTGCACAAGTAGATTGGCGATAATTGCATCTGTTCAGCAAAATTTACGAAAATGCTTCCACAAACTAAACGTGACATGTAATCTTCAGAGAGGAATATGATTACTGTCATATTTCCTCCAAAAGCAAGTTTTCTGTTACGCAAAAAATGATCTGTACGGCCTCATAGTCACACTTCAGCCCTCCCCTGTGATGGCGTGCGTCCGTCTCTCTCAGGTGTCCCCAAATTGTGTCGCCGAGGGTTCAACCCCAGTTTTGCAACGCCGTCCATCCGGCGTGTCTGAACCCTCCCTGGCCACAAGAATTAATGACGCGGCGCGTAACCAGCCGTCCCGTCCATAAATCAAGAGGAAATTAGAGGGACAGTCCCGCTACGAGCCGGGACGCTCCTCTCTCCGTCTCCCCGGTTGGCCGATTTATCATTTGGGCTGTGCATTAATAAACACCACTCCCATGAGGCTTTGCAGTGGTGGGACCGCTGGCCCTGCAGAGACCCCTGGCCCCACTCCTCACTTGTGGTGAATTAGGAGAAGTCGGCTTGTTTAAAAAGTGTCAGGTGTACCAAATGTTGTCCAATCCAGGAGAAAAAGGAGGATTTTCTGGGGTTTTTTTTGCAGGATTATATATTTGGTTTCAGCTGAATGAAAACGTGAAAAACCAGACGCGCCGAGGAGCGTCAGATGACAAATTACATTGTGTTTAGCAATTGTGTGCGCTCAGGGATTTGTATGTGAATATACGTATGCCCCCCCCCCCCCCTCCTCTTCACTAAGGCATACAAAAAGACAGATTTTCCATATAGTGACAATGTAAAGGGGGCGTTGCTCTCCATACAGCTTCCCGCGGTAGTGGAAACTCAGGCCTATGTATGCCAGAACACCACCGCAGCCACCACCAAAGAGGCGTCCACACACACACACGCACACACACACACACACACACACACACACACTCTGATTACCATGTGAATGGAGCGTTCTGTAATCGTTGGATGTGTCAAACGAGAGATGGAGCATTAACGTTTGGGAGATGGATGGATTGTGGGGGACGTAAATATGGAGGGGGGGGGGGGCGGGGGTTATCGGGGCTGCGTAAGCTGGTTTTGTTTGCCTTAATGAAACAACTCAAAATGTTTTATTTGCGAGTCTTGAGTCACAAAGTCATTGTGTCAGTTCGTGCACAAAGCGCGACATCCCCTCAGAGCCCCCCCCCCCCGTCTTTTTTTTCCCTGTCTTGTTTGTGACATCTCCATGTGAAAAGACAACACAAGTCATGTTTTAATCTCTACCCGTGGCTCATTGTGTGCGCAGAGAGAATGGTGGCGCCGTTTCCGCCTTTTACCTTTTCAAACCCCCTTTTTAGTATTTCCAGTCAACACTGACGCATTTGAATAACGAGTCAAATTGGACTTGATTAAATATTACCATACACAGTCAGAGCATTTCTCCAACATAAAAGGCATGTTTTCTCATGGATGAAATGCAAGCAGTGCATCAAGTGACAGCTGAACACTCATTCAGAGAAGCCCTTTGTCTGATGATTGACAAAAATGTCATCTGTTAGGGTTAGATTAGGTTAGAGTTTGGATGGAGTCAAACAGAAATCACGTCAACGTTCCTTTTTGATCCGTATGAATTCAGCTGATGCTCTTTGATGAAAAACATACAAACGAGGGAGCAGATGAAGTTGAATTTACAGTTTTAAAGACCGTTTTTACCCCTCTCACTTTCACAATCATTCTCTTCCAGTACCTCACTCCCGATCTCCTCCTCTCTCCTCGTCACGCAGACTCCCGTTTCTCGAGCCCGAGGCTGCCATCAAGGCCCAGCAGGAAGCGCCCGCTGCCCATCTCGCCCCTCTCCGAGCACAGCTTTGACCTGCAGACCATGATCCGAAACTCACCCAACTCCCTGGTCACCATGCTCAACAACTCTCGCTCCAGCTCCTCCACCAGCGGATCCTACGGTCACCTCTCCGCCGGAGCCATCAGGTAGTGGACTGTGATTTGGTTGTTATTATTGTTATTTATCTGGGATTGGGCTTGGGATGTCAATTTAACAGAAAGCCTGCGTTACAAACTGGAAGTGTGTGGTTGGAAAGCAGTGAGTTTTAGGAGGTAGAGAAGTGCATTGGAATTTTCTTTGCAAGTTGCATTATGGGAAATGTAGGATTCAGATTCTCTGGAGCTTTTATGCACTAACTTCTGCTGTCAGGATGTCTTTCCGGAGCTTTGATTGACTGCGTTTCTCTCAAGGTGGTCATTCAGGGACTCAAATGTGCCAACGATAGAGCGAACAGCAGCCTCTCCGCGGGGGAAATGATGTTGTAAATCATTTTTCTAATATCATTGATCCGTATTTAGGCACCATGATATTACTGTAGTTGCAATAGACTCTGTGCGAGAGAAAGGAAGCGTCCACGTCAAACCCCCGTGTGGGTGACGATCTCCCAGCCAGCCAGTCGGCCTGCCTCCCCGGCGGCTCGTGTCAGTCATCCGGTACACCTCATGGAAACATCACACACATCACGCCGCGGTACCAGAGGCGAGCACAGGGAAGCAAAAGAAAAGGAAGAAGAGAAAGGGGGGGTGGGGAAGGAAAGATCCATGGCCCCACCCACAGCCATTGATCAGCGATCTGTAAGCGGAGCCTGATCAATCACGCTTGCAGGCTCGGCCACTGTCCCGGTGACAGGACCCAAATAGCCAGAGCCAACAGACTGATGAGTGATATGACAAGCGTATGGGCCCCCAAATGTGTCTCGGCCCATTGATTTCCACTCGGCTCGTAATAAGATCAGCAGACATATGGGGCCGTGGCGCGAGCGGAGGCGTCAAGGCGCAGGATGAATGGATGCCGCTGCTGTCGAGCCACACGGAGCCGTGTTTATCTGGCCGTTCACCTGTGGTTACGCAGACCCCGGAGGAGCTGTGGTGGCTTCTGGGATTTTTTTTGAAGATAAACAAAGTTTTCTCAGGTTGAGGGGGACAGGGAACTGATTTAGCTTTATTTACATGCCATACGACACACTCCAGATTTGTTTATCATCTGTATCGTTTGCCCAGTGGAAGAATGACATACTGCCTTACACAGAACACAGAACACGTGATAATTCACTGTGTGTTAAACAAGCCGAACATTCATTGGCAGGGATTTGCCGGCAGGCCCGTGGTTCCAGCATTACCACACCGTCTCCTGTCAGATTGTCCTCAGGGAGGAGAAGCTATCCAGAACAATCCATTTATTCACTGTCTCTCCCCCTTTTTTTTGCCTTTGCAACTGATGTTTTGGTGAAGTTTAATCTTTTGATTCTTTTTGCCTTCCTGCTCTCTCCAGCCCAGCGTTAAGCTTCGCCTACCCTCCAACCCCGGTGGCTTTGCACGTGCACCAGCAGCTGATTGGCCGTCAGCAGGGCCTCGTGGGCTCTGCCTTTGGCCACAGCCCGCCACTCATCCACCCGTCGCCGGCCTACGCCACCCAGAGGCCCATGCCTGGCATCCCCCCCTCCGGGCTGAGCGCCAGCGAGCGCGCAGCCCTCTCCAACGACTCCTCACAGGTGAGAGCGCCGGCGGGCGCCTGTGCGATTCATCATCACAGGTAATAGATAGCGGCGTCGCATGCCAGCCACGTCTCGGAGAATCGCAGCGAGCTAACGTGGTACAGGAAGCCCCCCCCCCCCTTCCACTCGCTCATCTCCAGGGACTTTCCTCCGACTTGTGTTGTCTCTTGATTTTAGACTGCCGAGCTCGGCACTGAGCGTGCCTGCAGCAAACAACAAGGGGCTTGTTAGCATAGACTCCCACTGCTGACTCCATTAATCACTAGAGAGAGAACAAGGATATAGAGAGGGAATATTGACATGGATGGATGGATCCGAAGGGGCTTTTTCTCTCCATCCCCAACCCTTACTCTATATGTGCGGGCCCGCGTTTGAAGTAAATATTCAATGTTTATTACCCGTCCTCTCCGCTCTTTCCCCATCCCTCGCATTTGCTGTCATCTCGAATGAGGCCTCATTCAAATTGGGCTCGCCAAAATTGCCTTTTCCTTCACCTGAATGAACAGAATATTGCTTTGGGGGCCGAATCTCATTTGTTTCTGCGAAGATAGTTACATGTTTAAGAGACAGAAATAATCACTGCAACTCTGAGAGTCCCGTGAAAAACAGCAACATTAAGGGAGTTCACATTTACAAAAACTTGTTAATTCTTTTATTCTTGTGAGCTTTGTTTGCAACAAGAATTCCCCCAAGGGTGCATTTAAGCCCGGGCCAAAGCCGGGTCATCCAATGGTTCAGTAAATGGTTCATTGAATTGGTCCATGAGTTTGTTCTAATTGCCGTGATTAGAGGAGCTAATGTGATTCAGTGAATTGCATAGTTTTTCATTTGCACAGTCTGGGACTGATACGGAAATCATTATGGTTTAACTGCAGTTGTTTTTTCTGCTTGATTAAGTCAATGATTCATTGACTTATAAGCATCACATGCATTTTTGATGATTTTATCGAGGATAACCTAAGAAAAACAAGTAGCATGACATTAAATCATCGATATAGGAGAGCTCGAAATGATGAAATATTTCCCGTTTCCACAGATCAAACCAACAAGTGAATCTGCAGTGAGCAGCACGGGAGACCCGATGCACCACAAGCGCTCCAAAATGAAACCAGAGGAAGCGTTGCCGAGTCCAGGCGCAGTGAGCGTCCAGGTGAGGATCAATCATCAGCATTATTAAAACATATCCGTCAGCTATCGCACCGCAAACTGGTTGGTAGATCCCAGAATTCACAATGATTTTTTTTAGATTTTTGCACTGGAATAGGACGCCCACAACATGACTGGTCACATGCCAAAGGGGGACGCAACAATAGACAAGCTTACCAGCCACGGAGTGTATTTATTTACCTGCTTCCCACCCTGCTCTTATCAACAATTCATTGATCTTTGGGGGACTAGGAGGAAATTGTTTTTGCTTTTGTTTAATCAAAATTTTAAGTGGCTGGAAAAGAGAAATGTGATAACAGCAAGTGTTTGCATCTGCAGGAAAAAGCTTATTAGAGTGGATATGCAGGCGGCAGCACATTCAGCCTGAGGAGCCCAGACTCTCCTGTTTTTGCCCCTCACCACCTCGCCGCTCCACTCGGCCTGCTAACTGCGACAGTGAAATATGTCTGTGCTAATAGAGCAACCTACAGCAGGTTCCTCAAACGCCCGGTCCCGGTCGTATAACAAACCCCCCAAATACAGAGCGGGGCTTTCAGCGCTACATTTCCGCTCTGCACACTTTTTCCTCCCCGGCAGCCAAACAAGGCCAGATTCACAGAAGCACTGAGACCTGTGACCAAATCATTCTTGGCTGTGCCTTAGATGTAAACCAGCAGGGCCGTCAAAAATGACTTAAAAGATTGATGTTGGGCAGAGGGAGGCAGATCCTGTCGTTTTTCTTTTTGTATGTTTTTTTATTATTTAACTTTTTTCTTCAGTATATTATAATTTTTTATTTAAAAAAATACAGTTTCATGACCTCGTATTACTCATTTTTCTTTTCTTTTTTTACGTTGGCATTAAGTTCATTTATTCACACCGTTTCACGTCACGTGCTCGGTTGTTGAACTGGAACTTTTCCTGCTGTTGTTCCTCAGGACCATCCGGATGGGATGACCCTGGTGAAAGAGGAAGGGGACAAGGATGAGAGCAAGCAGGAGCCGGAGTTGGTTTATGAGACAAACTGCCACTGGGAGAACTGTTGCCGTGAGTTTGACACGCAGGAGCAGCTAGTACATGTGAGTATCACACATTTAAAACAAAAAACAAAACGGTCCAGCAACAACGTTTGGTTGTCTACATCAAGCTTTTCTGTACAACTCCAAATATACAATTTCAACATCCAGAAATACTGTGAATTGATATAAACAGTTAGGGTTAGGAAGACAAAAGAAACCCTCTTTGAATCAAGTGCTTGCTTGCTGCTGTTTAGCAGATATTTCACAGTTCACTTTCTCACATCCTGTGGGCAGAGAAGTGTTCACACTTGACACACACCAAAACTCCACGGCCTCTTCGTTGGTATGCTGCGAGAGCGCTCAGCGTTTCTCTCCTCAAGCTCAGGAGATCCTTGCAACATCAAACCGCAGCTGTGCTGTTCCGCACAATGCCTCCTATCAGGCCACGACCCCCGTCTGCACGGGATACTGCTGCCGGATTCCTGATTGGATCCAGGGACGGTGGTAATGGGCTCAGAAGCCGGAGAGCACATCTCGCAGCCGAACAGCCGCGAACTGATTTGGCGGGTCAAGCTTCCCAGAGACGGGACGTGAGCTTTGCGTACAACACCGGACCGGCCTCCTGTCCGTTATCAGAACTCTCACGCAGCCCGGGAGATGGATGGCTCACTCGCTGTTAAAGCTAAATATTAATGACATTATTATTACTGACGCTATTAGCTCTGCTGCTCGCTCCGCGGCCTGTGAACCGCCCACATGTCGGCCGACTGAGAGAGCACACTGAAGTTGGAGAAGTGGTGGAAATACACCAATATGATGCCATGAACAAGGGACGCCGGAGTGTATCCACACACACACACACACACACATGAAACACACATCAGCACACATCTGATAGAAAGATCCTCAGCTCTCCACAGCTGTCTATTTGCCGTCTTGACATTGCAATCCTCCGCCGCGGTGGTAACCCCTATCTATAATTGATATCCTCAGCGCGGAATGGGCTGCCTCCCGTGTTTGAAGGGCTCGACTCAAAGGTTGAGAATCTTGACAACTTCTTGCCCCGGTTTCAGGGGGCAGGATGAGTTAAGGAAGGGGAGGACGGCTTCTTAATAGAGGAAAAGCTCGCTCGCATCCTCCCCCTGCTGTAGTCACACCAGGTGGCCGTCTGAGCAAAACAATGTCCTCTCATCCCTCCTCATATACTATCCAGCCGAACCCTGCCAAGCCGCACTCACTATCAGATTCGCGTGTAGACAGACACCAACAAAACCATTATTAGTTTTACATTTTTCTTTTCTTACCCCATCTCGAGAAATCTTTTTTTTTTTTTTTTCGTGCCATTTGACTTTCTTGACATTGCATTTTATTTCTCATTTTCCATGCACATGCAGATATGCAGAGAGATGCCAATACAAGTCTTCGCCTACAGAATCCGTGCAGAGCGGACGAGCAAATGCTCTTATCTCTCCCCCCCCCCCCCTCAGTAATAGGATAAGTACAGTATTTGGACCACAGTGGCTCTCCCCACACACTGGGAGGGGTTTGGGGGGGATTTCCAAATAACCAAACAATGGAACGTCCCTTCCCCCTTGTACTTGTCTTCTGAAATGGCTTTGGGGAAAAAAACATGATGAGCAAAAAAATGTCTCCTTGGTTTGTAACCAATTTAACCAGCAGCTTTTTTTTGCACAAAGTTTACACATAGATTCATATTCAATGATGAGAATGTGGGACTGCTGTATTGACAGTCTGCGTCATGCAAAAACATGTTTTTAGAAGTATCAAAAGTAACCGCTGCACTGATTCAAATATCCCTTTTCCTTTGTGGTTGGCCTAATTTTAGAATTAAGCCTTCACGCCACCCTCATCGCTTTCCACCTCGCTCAAGAGCACTCCTGCCGCGCTCTTCGTGCGTATTTTTGACACTCAAGCGTGCTCTCACCGTGACGTGCCGCGGCGTTCCTTCATCGTCTGCGTTTAAGCGCCCTCGGTGCAGCCGATAAGATAAACATCAGATCTGTGCAACTTAGCTCACTTATCTGGCCTACCCAGTCAGCAAAAGCCAGGCGGGTGTCAATTGTAGTTTGCCGTATTTATTTCATTTATTACATTTCAACTCTCTATACCTCTCCACTCAGCTCCACGTTCTTTTGCTTCCCCTTTTTTTGGGCATAAACCTCTCCCTCTCTCATTTTCTCTTTCATTTTCTCTCCCTCCCCTCTTTCCCCCTTGAAGGGAGTACTTTTAAAGATAAGGCCTGGTGGCTTCTTTAATGTCGCTCTTGAAGTGGGCTTTGTTCACTCGTTTTTGCTTTGTCGCTGGAGATGCCAACCCCACACTCCCATAACTGCCTAATATGGCCTCGCTCAACAAGCTTTTATTTTCTCATTGATGTATTACTGATACTGCGCTGTGGAGAAATCTAAACGGGAGCTCTGCACTTGCAGTCTATCCATTAGGGGGGTGTCTGATGGGGTTGGTGGTCTGTGTATGTGTGTGTGTGTGTGTGTCGTTCCCACCCTCCACAGTCTTACCATGTGGTTCCAGGTCGTCTACCTAGGTGGCGCTGTGATGTCCTTGTTCTTCGATGGGGAGCTGGCTCTCCCCGTGTGCAGCCTAGTTGAGCGGGCCGCTGTGCGCCTCCCCGGTGTTAAAGGGAGATAAACGCGGGCGCAGTCTGAAGCCCCCCCCCCTCTCTGGCTGCTGGCGCAGGCTTTTAATTGGTAAAATGCAGATTTTTCTTGATCAGGAGAAGGATTAGGCCCCTTATCTGTCAAGAGTATCTTACTCTAAGATGAAAAGACTGCTGAATTACACATGCCAATTCCAGCTCCCTGCCCCCTGCTCGCTCGCTCACTTGCTCTCATCCTCCCTCCTACCTTCGCTCACAAAAAATGTTCCCCCTTTTTTACTTCCTCCCTCCTCCTTCCCTCCCTTCTTTGCCTTTTTTCATGCTCTTTTTTTCCTCCCTCTCTTTACACAAAGCACTTCAGCAACTGACATCACAAAAGAGCATATGATTTATTAGGCGGTGTTTGATAAAGCTAAACGGTGTTGCGGGTCCCACAGCTCAGTGAAATTGCCTTGTAAACAGGCCCTCTTTTCATGCACGCTCGCATTCTAATGCATGAGGGCTGTGTCCCAGAGAGAGTTTGATAAGGAGACATGGAGACGGATACTGAAGTGGGCAAACGCTGGGAAACAGGGGAGGAAAAAAAGATCGGATTCTGTCTCTTACAGTAATGTGTGTCGAGATGGGTTTGAGCATAGAGGGACAAAAATGATTTTAAATTGGAGGATTTCATTTTTTAGAAAAGAAAAAACAAGTGTTTGTGTGATTTAGTACTATTTATATTTATGGATGTTTTTGCCTTGATGAGTCCGGACCAAGAAAACAGTGCCTGCACCTGCGTGTATATATGTGTGTGTGTGTGTGTGTGTGTGTGCACCTCTCATACGTCACAGGCGGCTTCAGTGTCCCCGGCGCTCCCTGTCGTGCGACTCCCTCCTAAATCCATCTTGGTGGCGTTTTTACAGTTGTTGGCCGATAAGCTGGCAGGGGGAAGATGAATAACCTGCCGCGCCGCCGCTATCAGCACCTGTTTGTCGATTTAGCCGGCCAACGGGGCCTGTCTGCTCAGCATGGAGATTATTGATTCAATAAGAATTGCCATTAGATCATGCCATTAGGTTCCTCCGGCGGCCCCTCTCCCCGCGCTGCCTGTCCCCCTCTCTGTCAGCTCAGAGGCTCATGCATCACACCCGTCAGCGACCTCCTCCATTTGTACAAACAGGGTGCGAGTGTGTATCCATCTGTGTGTGCAAGTGCGTGCATGCGCTCGTGTTGTGCCAGCCAACCCGCGTGATCCGACACCGCGGCGCTCTCCCATCGCTCTCAGCCGGGGGATATTGAACGCTGCTCGCGGCAGACCGATTGCTTGCCACAGGGATTCCCTCACATGGAGGAAGAAACAGAGAAGACGAGTCAGTGTTTTCTGAGGCTCGGACCGAGGTGGGGAGGAGATCAATCTTGGGGAAACTTCACTAACGTCTGTGGTCATCCAGTCCCCAATCATTTCCCGTGGAATTAGTCTTGTTTTGTCACTTTAGAATTAAGAAAATGTCAAGCGAGAATAATGGAGGTCCTGGTGCGGATTTATTAACGTCAATTTTACTCTTTGCTTTACTCTTTACACCCTGCTGTTACTGCGCTGACTCATTTGTCGATACTCCCCCTTTAGTACCACTGGGAAATGAGTGCAGTGGCAGACTTAGGGTCAAAATGTCTTGAAGGAAGAATAAGAAAAATGGGGCGCTTTCTGGTAGATGTCACGGTTATGGTTATATGTGGGGTCATGATCTGGCCAGAGGGCAGGGTGCAGGGAAGGCACAAAGATGCCATTGTCAGAGCCGTGTCATGCCCGGAGGGGGAACTGTCCCTGAATGCTTTATTTGCTTTGGCGCTGCGTGTTTTATCGCTCAACAATCTTGCGAGTAAGAGCTCAAAGAAAGCATGTTTTCCCCAGACATTGAAGAGCATTCAAAGTCAAGTCTCTATTTATCTCCCTTCCTTCTCTCCCGTTTCCATCCCGTCCCTCTTCATTCAACCCCGAGGTAAAAAGACTCTTCTCCGCTGCTCAGGAATGTAATAATACCGGTTTCTACTGGTCAGGATATTGTGTCTGTCTCGCTGGCTTTAAATTGCTCCCCGAAAGGCACTTCAGAGGCCACGACAGTATTGTCTGTGAAAGACAGCCAGATGTTGACTTTGTCCCCAGAGGGTCTGCGTGACTTTTTTGTTTTTCCACCTTCACCTCCTTCCTTCCTCTGTAACATCTACCACCACGACCGTTTTACGAGATAGTTTAGTGAGGAAAGAAGAAGAAGAAGAAGAGAGGAGGGGATGGAGCAAGAGAAAGGTGGTGCTCACAGAAAAAAGAAATGCTTGGCTGGAGTTGTAAAGCCCTCGCATTTCAGATGCCACGACTGAACTTTAGATTTCTCGCCCTGTCTCCTCACCTCCCTCCCTCCCTCCCTCCCTCCCTCCCGCCTCCCCTCCTTCCTAAGCCTCAGATTGGAAGTTGCCACGGCAGCACAACTGTCAGCGCTTGTCATGGAGGGGGCGAGGGCCCAATGTGATGCGAAGTGACAGGGTTTTATTTCAGAAATCCTGTTCTGATCGGACACTGAGGCTCACGAGGCAACAGAGTGAGGCAGAGGAAGAAGCAAAGAGAGAAATTGAATTGAGAAAATATATACGTGAAAAGAAATGGAAAACAGGAAAGGGAACGTTGTATTTCAAAACAAATCCTCAAGCTGAACAACAAATCAAGTGCCTTTATCTTTTCTAGCACATCAACAATGACCACATCCACGGGGAGAAGAAGGAGTTTGTGTGTCGCTGGGAGGAATGTTCTCGAGAGCAGAAGCCCTTCAAGGCGCAGTACATGCTGGTGGTCCACATGCGCAGACATACTGGGGAAAAACCGCACAAGTGCACAGTAAGGAAACTGAGCTATTTGCTCAGATGAAAAGCTGTTTTACATGTAAGCTGCTAACAGCAGATTCAGACCGCATGAGTGATGTCCTCTTCTCTCTCTCGTCCTGCAGTTTGAGGGCTGTGCCAAGGCCTACTCCCGTCTGGAAAACCTGAAGACTCACTTACGCTCGCACACCGGAGAGAAACCTTACGTGTGTGAGCACGAAGGCTGCAACAAGGCCTTTTCCAATGCCTCCGACCGGGCGAAACATCAGAACCGCACACACTCGAATGAGGTACTGACGAACCCGATTCCAGACGATGATGCTCCTTCGACTTTGCTGCTTGAATGTGGTGTTTACAAGCAACGGGTTTTTTTTCCTCCCTGCTTTATCTGTCTCCCTTCATTCTTAGAAACCGTATGTGTGTAAAATCCCAGGCTGCACCAAACGCTACACGGACCCCAGCTCCTTACGCAAGCACGTGAAGACGGTGCACGGGCCGGAGGCGCACGTCACCAAGAAACAGCGCGGCGATTACCCGCGTCCTCCGCCCCAACGGGAGCATGGGGGCAACAGCCAGGGCCGGTCTCCAGGGCAGCTGCCCCTGGGTGGGTACACGGACCAAAGGGAGTACAACCATGCTACCTCAAAACAGGACGAACGTCTGCAGGTCAAGTCCATCAAGACAGAGAAGCCTATGGTAAGACTTTATTTCAGGCCGACTATGATTCTTCTTTTGTATACTTTTACTACTAATTCCTTTACTTTAATATCGCGAGTTTAAATGCCTAGCGTTCCTGTGGGATTTAACATTGAATTGGGGGCATGCCCATTTAACACTGACTTCCTCTAATGAGTAAACTTTCTCTTTCTATCCAATGCTTCGGCATTTCTCTCCTTCCCTTTCTAAGGACAGTGGGTAATCAGGTGAGATAGGTATCCCTTCACATTGCATTTGTAAAATATTCTTTCTGAGTCTCACTGTTTCCCGTCTCGCTCATAGTGTAATCGTCTTTTCTCATCCCATCACAACCGCTCGACTGTCACCCAAAACACGGCAGATTTGCCGGCAGATCCTTCATCCCACACAGTCTGCTCATTTCACATCGCTTTGAAGAGTGGCAATGGTGTTTCCCGAAGGGAATGCGTTTTTCTTTCTGAGCAATGCCCGTGCCTTTGGGCAGCGCTGTGAGGGCACTGAAAGTATGCCTGATACTGCCCAGGGCTCCGCTGTGCTGCCAACTTCATTCAACAGTAAACAGGGTGAATACTCAATGCCAGAAAAAGTAATTCCATTATTCCTCAGCGTAACATAGTTCCTAAAATCCAGTAAACAACTTAATGATGCTCTAGCTGGTCACACAAGAGGCCTTTTATCCTATTTGCCTGTCCTCTGAAAACAACCCAAACATGATTTCTCTTTTCTCTCTTTTGAGCGTGTCTGTCCGGCCCGGCTCACAGGGGGGGGGGGGGCATTACTCATGCCCCAATAATGTGCAAAACTTGCTGCAGTCGGTTCTGTGGCTCAGACTGCCGTGATTACGCAAGATGATTATATGAACACGTGAATTGTCTTTCATAATGGTCTGATCATTGTCTAATGTCATAGGGAACACATACATTGTATCATTTGTTTGTGACCCTGTCTACCTTCCCTTGTGTTTCCTGAAATAAACTTGGTAATCTTCCGTGTTTTCTTCTTCCCCGGCCTGTGTCGGCCAGACGTCTCAGCCAAGCCCTGGCGGTCAGTCTACATGCAGCAGTGACCAGCCCCCCGTCAGCACCTATCCCCGCAGTGGAGTCCAGCTTGCTGTGAGCGCCGGACGCTCGCCAGGGGAGGGGCTGGAGGAGGACGAGGAGAAAGAGGACAACGAAGAGGAGGTGGAGGTGGAGTGTGTGGGTGAGCGGGCCCCCATCATGGACTCCACAGTCTCCACGGCGACCGCGGCCATGCTGACCCTGCAGGCGAGGCGGAGTGTTGGCCGCCCCGTGCGCTGGATGGAGCACATCAAGATGGAGAGGCTGAAGCAGGTGAATGGAGCGCTGCCCAGGCTGGGGCCCCTGTCCCCTACACCGCCCCCGAAAGGTTCCACACTACCCAACATCCTGGGGAAGGGTAAGGGTTATCTCAGTGTCATCTTGTTCGTAAATGATTGAATGTGATGTCCAAGTGGGTTTGAGAACCTTTTTCTGAATGCTCTTAAAAAGTTTTACCAAAGTCTACATCCCTCACAAGTTCACTAAAGCATGTAGTATCTTAATTTCCCCCACGTGGTTGAGCTTGTGTGGCCATCTTTCACAGTAAAACAGCAGCTGTACACAGAACATAAACATCACCGCAAATGTGTGTTCAAATCAGGCTTTGAGAAATATATTATCCTGAATTCCATCTTGGCCCGTTTTGGCTGAAGCATTCAGGCAAAACAGATGCTTAAAATGTAGTGTTCCGCTGGGAAATGGTATCAGAACCATATCAAGCCGGATATCATATCAGAGAGAATAGCATGTAACAGGGTTTCATGGTCAAATGCTGCCTGTTTGAGGGATCTCTCCCCCACTTACACGTATTTGGCTCATTCTCTTTCATCCTCCTGTAATCGGCCTTGTTTACTGTCCAAACGTTATTCATTCCTTTTTTCCCTGTCTGTGTTTCTCCCCAGGATCCTGTCCGGGCAGGCAGTGGGGGGTGTCTGCTCCTCAGCCACCTGCTCATGCTGAGCTGGGCAGCATCGAGCTAACAGTGCTCAACTTGCTCCGGGACCGGCGTGACAGCAGCGGTAGCGCCACCAGTTCGGCCTACCTGAGCAGCAGTCGGCGCTCCTCCGGCATCTCCCCCTGCTTCTCCAGTCGGCGCTCCAGCCAGGCTTCCCAGAGCGAGGGCACGACGGCAGCCGCCCACCACCGCCGCAACCACAACCTCAGCTCCACCGACTCTTACGACCCCATCTCCACCGATGCCTCGCGCCGGTCCAGCGAGGCAAGCCATTACGGAGGTGGGACAGGAGGAGGGGGTGGAGGAATACTCTCAGGTGGGGGCTGTGGAGGTGTAGGAGGAGGAGGTGTGGGAGGAGGAGGGGGGTCACGGGGGATGCTCACTTTAACCCCAGCGCAGCACTACCACCTGAAAGCCAAGTATGCAGCAGCAACTGGCGGCCCACCTCCCACGCCTCTTCCCAACATGGAGCGCATGAGCTTGAAGACTCGCATGGCCATGATGGATGAGGGTGGTAGCAACCAGTCTTTGCCGCCTCTAGTCAGGCCACAGTGCTGCGGTGATGGCACCAACGGGTACACCAACGGGTACACGGGACATGCAGGTTACAGGAGGAGGGTCCTCTATCCCGGCGAGGGACCACTGAATGGGAACCGGAGGGCCAGTGACCCCGTGCGGACGCAGGCTCGTGATATTAGCAGTCTGCCCCCAGTACAACGCTTCAACAGCCTTAACAACCTCCACCCTCTTCCACCTCTGTCTCATCATTCTACACCTGAAACTCGCAGCTTTAGCCTACAGAACTACACGCGCTCTGAGGGCAACCTGCAGAGAGGCCTGCAGCACTCGCCGTACACTCCGAGCATCGCTGAACACGCGGCCTTAGAAGCCCTGGCCATGGAGGACGAGCCTGGCCTGTTGCTCGGGGATGAGGATATGCTCCCAGATGACCTGGTGCAGTATCTCCACTCCCAGGAGCAGGTGGACGGTGGCTCCTACATGCACATTGAGGACCAAATAGCTACTAGCCAAAGGGACACCTCCCATCCACCGATGGAGGAGATAGAACAGATCCAGACGTCAGGGTTGAATATGGGCTTCGCTGGGTCCCACAGTCTCCAGCCGCAGCCGGCAGCAGAGAGGACGAGCCCCAGTAAGCTTCCCATCCAGTGGAATGAAGTGAGCTCCGGGAGTGCTGACAGGTCCCCTCAGAGGGAACAAAGCCACCAGACACAGTGTGGAAGGTGGTCGGGTGCTGAACACGGACCCGTATCTGCGCCTTTTGGCAGGTTTGGAAACATGGTGGTTCAGCAGCAAGTGCCCCTTGATTTCCAGAACAGTTGTGCCCAGGCTCATCAGTCTCAAAGTGCTTGTTGTGTTAACCCCGCGGTGAAGCTAGAGACACCGCCCAACTCCTGCATGGAGATGAGAGGGAACAACTCTACAAACACCTTCGGAAGGCCTAACTTCGCACAGATTAGCAATGGGCCTCCTCAGCAGGGACCTCCGAAACAGAGCCACTTCCAGCAGAACCACAACACCTCTTGCCAGATCGGGAACAACCTAATCCTAAGCAGGGCCTCTTTGGACGTCCTCCCCAGCCTCTCCCAGGGAACTGCTCTTCATCACAATCGGCAGGTCCATGTCCCTCGCCCGCCCGACGGTTACAGGAACTTGGTCAGGACCCAGCAGTACCTCAATCCAGAGAACTCTGGCGAGATCCAGGCTACTCTCAACCAGCAGCAACAGCTGCAGAGAAGTGGGGACCACTGCTCCCTTGCACATCAGGTATCTGGGCTGAAACTGGAGGCCCCAGACCATGGGTACTTGGAGCAGGGCTTTGGTGACTGCCTCTCTTACGAACCATTGGATTGCAAGGCCTCCTCCTTCCCTGTCCTGGAGGACGAGTGCTTGCTCAACTCCATGGCCGAGTCTGTGGGCCAAGTTGTTGGCGGTGGCAGCGGGAACTCGGCCGCCCTTCTCTCCCCTGGTACAGACCAGGTGACCAGCACGATGGAGGGCAATGCGCCTGGTGTATTAGACGAGGGGGTGAGTCTGGACTTTGGCGCCATGCTGGAGGATGGCTATGACCAGGGTAGCCTGGTCTCAGGTGTGTTGAGTCCCTCCATCTTCCAGGGTCTGTCCAGGACCTCATCGCGCCTGACCACCCCTCGAGCATCCGCGGCCTTCCACAGCGTGGCCCCCGGCTTAAACAACATGGCGATCGGGGACATGAGCTCTCTCCTCACCACACTGGCCGAGGAGACCAAGTTCCTTGCTATCATTCAGTAGCTGCGCTCTCTCTCTCTCTCTCTCTCTCGCTCTGCTTTCTCCTCCCTTAGGACAAAATGGAAAACAAAGGAAGAGAAAAACTCTGGTGTATGTGAAGATTTAAGACCAAAGTGGCAATTATGAGAACTTTATGATGTACTTAAAAGTGTTGTGGAATCGGCAGTTGCCAAACCCATTTTATTTTGTAAAAATCTCATCCCACACAGAAAGGGGGATGTGTCAAAACGATGTAAAGATAAATAGTTGTGTTCCTTTTCTGGAATGTAGGCTATTTTTGGAAGCTCTTCTGTTTGTATTTCTGTGTGAAGGTGAGCAAAAGTTCACTTCTTTAAAACAGTATTCTGTGTGTTGTCGCTGTTTTTGCTGTACGCACTGTCGGTAAAAATGCATGTATTCGAGGTTAAACATGAACACTGTCTATATGAGTACATAGACCAGCCCGTGTGCCAAGTATCTCCCCTTCTCATCCCACAGGTACATGCCCATACTTGTAACAGCAGGCGGGTCATTGATTTAACAGGCCCTGATGATGACTTTATATATCATAGGTTTTTAATAAGTGGTGTATTTACATTTGTTGTCATTTTGTTTGTACGTTATTTTTGTGAATCTGTAAATGTTTCAGTGCTTCTACCAAGTTTTACCGAGTGGTGTTTTTGTCCGGAGTTAACTGCGGTGCGGTATCGAACGCATCCGAGTCCTCGAGGCGCCGGCGATCGTCGTCTCCTTGATATCTTGATTTAGTTACTCTGGAAAGGTACTCACAAGTGTATATAACAGTGTTTTTTTATGTTCTGTTTATCTGATTATTGACGTTGGATTGCACGGTTGTTTGGAGCCGATATGAAAAATGGACATTTCCTCCTCGATGAATCAAAGGTCCCATTTGGTGCTTAATGTACGCTTACATAAGTAGATATGAGTACTTCACGTTTTAGCGACCGACGGCGGTCCACAGCACATGAATCTCCCTCTTCATTATGATAAATGCTGTCAAGTGACGTGTTTCGTTTTATAGGAAATCATCTGTATTGTTTTCTCCAAAGCTCTTAAAGTCAGAATGTGTACTGCCGTCGAGTATGGCAGTGACGTTGTCAACAGTGTTAGTATTGCCTTGCAGTCTGATGTGACTGAACACAGAATATTGAGTAGTTTTCCTTTTATTCAGCGTCAAAGCAATGAGGTACAAATTGTTTTATTGTTCTTTGGTACTTTGGTTTGTAGCTGTGCATTATTTTTTTATGTTTTTTCTTCAAAGAAGTAGAAATCATTTCCTTTGAAAGAAGGAAATCACATTGAGGTATGTGCCTTATACGTATCTGCCTGTCGGTGAAGAGAAAGATCACTGCCAATCTTCCATTGTGAATTATGACAAAAAAAGAACATGTAAAGTGTCTTGTGAGACCTGGAAAAAAGATAAAAATTACAGAAAACATTTATATAAGAAAAGTCTGACTATCAGAAAAGTTAAGATTTGCGAAATGCATTCTACTTTTCTTTGATTTTGTTTTTAAGTTTTCACATTTATTGTGCTCTTTTATATATAATGTGTAAATACAGTACTCTTTCTGTAGGTTTAGCAGAGGAAATGGGGGAGCATCCTGGGGCCAATAAAGAATAGACTTTGAAAGCAGGGATTCCCAGGCCCCGGGGCAGAGGCCAGACACATCTGGCTCAGAGCGGAGCTCCAAGTGCCCAGCACGGCCCCTCCGCCAGAAGAGCCACTTTGCTCTTTTATAACGGACTACAAATGTTTGTATGGTTTTAATAAAAATGAGAAAAGAAATTAAAAACACATTTTATTTTAAGTCTCTTTTCTTCTTGATACTGGTTTTAATAACAGATGAGTCATAATAGTTTGTTAGTTTTTGTTTCTGTAGAAAAAAAGATACTTCAGTAATTGTGCACACATTCCTTATTACTATAAAACTGACATTATCAACCCACATTCAAATAAAGCCTATTGTGCAATTGAATTGGATCAAATGGTTTAACTTTTCAGATTTTCATTAATAATAAAAAGTTCCACGGTCAGTCACCATCAGTGACTTCAGTCATGTTGAATATCTAGCACTTCAGATGCTCTTCTGACCGTCACCAGAAACTACAACGGCATTGTCCGATGGGAGCTGTGCAATGTGTGAATGTCCTCATGAATTTAATAGCGTGATTATACAGTCGTTTGGTTACACGGTCGCATTAAAAGCCCTCGTCTCTGTACGTTGAGATTAAAGCCCTTCGGCGTTAGATTCCCTGCTCATTCACACGGCGCTCTGTAGCCCACGTGTATTTCCAGGCCGGCAGCCCATCAGCTCCCATCAGAAGTCCTTTCAGTGCGCTTCGTGCAGCCAGAGAGCTCTCGCATCATTCCCCCCAAAACTTTCCTAAGTGAGTCTCCCATTATGCTTTTCAGCAGCTCAACGCAAGTGCCATCATGCGACACCGTTAAGACTTTCCGCTGCGGAGATGGAGCATTAGCGCTGTAATGGTCACAAGATGGACCGACTTTTACTCCCAGTGCTCTGAGGGAGCGGCAACGTCTCCGCTCACTCTTTCACCATCTTCAGAATGCACTTAGTTGGGTACAAGGATAAAAAAAGGTTATTTTTTTGGAACATCCAGTTCCATGACGGCTTCGCTCCCAATAAAACACTTCATTTCATATGAAGAGTTATTGATGAACAGGATGTACGGGACATTACGTCATTCAGCACGTGTTGTGGATCAAACGAAGAAAGAGGTGTCGGTATACAATAGGAAACATTTTATTACTAAAAAGTGTTCTCATACTGAAGGTTCTCTTTCAGCAGCGTTGCCACAACTATTCTTTATTGAAATCACAAATTATTTTTTACCACTTAATGGAAAAAAAACAACAATAATTAACCACACATGAAATGACAGTAACTATGGACTATATACAACAATGGGAGAGGAGGGTTACAGGTGTGGCTTTCAACAGGCCCACATCGTTGGGTGGTGGAACACACTAGGCTCATACAGGAGGCACTTGAATGTGAGAGCCTTAAGAGCCAGGACCGAGCCAGAGTGCTGGAGGGGGAGGAAGGTAAAAAACATGGAAATGTCCAGCAACAGAAAACAATGACAAAGAAATATCTGGTTTCAAGGAGTACATACCGTAATATGCATCTATTCCTTCAATTCAGACCTCAAGGCCTGAAGACGTGGTTAGACATGGGGGGGGGGGGGGGGGGGGGGGGAGACACAGAGCATTTACAGTTCTGCACCACAGAAATCGAGAGCACATTCAAAAAGTGCACATTCAAAAGCATGCATCGCCCCACAATGACAATTGTGGTTAAAGAAAAGAAAGAACCGATGTACTTTAGTCCTCTGCAACTACGACGAGACTCAACTGCCTGCTGCTTGAGATGCTTACTGTGATTGACATACAGTATTTACAGGAATTATATTTTTCTTTTAAACACCCGTCACTCCAATGGCAGTTATTAAATTAAAAAAAATAAAAAGTCCATAACTGCATTTGCAGGGGGTTACAATGATGAATCGCAAAATCAATGTCTTAAAGAATGGCTCCCATTTCAATGAGCTATTTACAATAAAACAATAGGAATCCATAAACTAAATAAAGTCGAGGGAGAAAAATAAAAGTCCTGTCTGTGGGTTGGCTGCTTCAGGGGGTCAGGTCCGGTCAGAGCTGCTTTAGTGGTTGTTCTGTGTCTGCTCGGAGAGTGTGTGGCGTTCAGGGGGTCAGATCTTTTCCTGGATAAAGGGGTGCTGCAGAGCCTGGTTGATGCTGATGCGTTTGGCTGGGTCCAGCATCAGGGTGCCATCCAGCAGGTCCTTCAGCATCATCACCTTCTTCCTCTGGTCCTCGGGCAGCCGCTGGCCTCCGATCATGTCTATCAGCAGGTCTTTGGTGGGGTTGATGGTGCTCATCAGCGTCACCTTCTCCTGTTGAAGCAATCACCAGAATATTCTCAATATCTATCAAATACCTGACCAGCCAACAAACAGAACATTTCATTCATTTCAGAAAGTAGGAGCACCTTACCCTTTCTGTCACTTTGTCTACTTCAATGTACAGGAAGTTCAAATTCTGATCGAAGTGCTGGTCTTTGAAGAGGCCTTTACGGATCATCTGAGGAAAGAAATCCAGAATATTGCATCAGCCGTGCCTTCCAGAGCACCGCATGGAACAGCAGCACAACTCATCTCGGAGAGGGAAACAATATCTGAAATGATAATGATGCAACTTTACCTTGTTGGGCATCTTGCCCTTGAGGTCCATCGCTAGCTTGATCATCTGATTGTTAGAGGATCCGGGAAACAGGATTTTGCCGGTGTAAAGCTCGTATAAAGTGCTGCCAACGGACCACATGTCGATCCCATAGTCGTACGGCTTCCCTATGACTGGGACGGAAAGAAACGGTGAGCGAGGTCCAGTTTGAATCGCTACTGATCAATGGTCGATTCATACAAACGATGCCACTCACTGATCTCTGGAGCTCTGTAGAACCTGCTGACCAGGTACGGTGTGATGTCGTTGTCAGCGACGTGGGACGCAGAACCAAAGTCACAAAGCTTCAGAATAGTCTTTGACTCATTCACCTTTTAAAAAAGGACAAAACATCAGTACACACAAGATCACCCTTCTATAAGCTTGATCTTTAGACGGGGTATTTATACCGTACCAGGATGTTGTCGGGCTTGATGTCAGCGTGGAGTATGTTGCACCGTTTCAGCAGCTTCAGGGCCAAGAATAGCTGCTGACTGTAGGAACGCACTGCCTTGATGTGGAGCCCGACGTCTTTACCGTACTTCTTCAAGACCTCCCGCAGATTCATGCTACGGAGGAGAATACAGGAGGTAAGTCGGGAGCGAGGCCGTCGCATAAACGCTGCAGTGGGGCTCGACCGACGAGAGGGGAGGAGGAGGGTTTCCCTTTTCAGTACCTGAGAGGCTCAAATACCAGACAAAGATGCTGCTTGTGGTAGAAGTGCCTGAAGAGGCGAAGGCAGTGGAACTTGTCATCGGGATCGGCGTCATTCAGCTTCTTGAGGAATTCCAACTCTTTCAATCCGGTCTTCTGCCTGTTGACCCCCAAAACAATCATGTAGTTCATCAATACAAATTCAATCAGGAGGGTTGAATTGTTTGGATATACATTTTTGAAATTCATGGAGAAAAACAGGTCTGACTCACATGAGCTCGTTGTTGCGGATGATCTTGACTGCCACCTCCTGGCCGGCCCTGGCGGTGTCCCTGGCTCTGATCACGTTGCTGAAGACACCGTGGCCCGTGTAGCCATAAACATCATAGCGCTTGTCTAGTGTCTCCCCGATGTTCACCCCTAAATAACAAGAGATACTTGTTACAGTCCACCTCACAGGTTTGCCTCCGGACGACAGCTGTCGGAGAAAAGAAAAGGATTTGGGAGGCAGCCCTTACGGTAGTAGCCCTCAGCATCGGTCCAGTTGTCCCTGAGGTTGGGGTTCTCCTTGAAGTCCTTCCCTACACCCGCTGCTCTCATCCGGGCATTCTGCAGAAACAACACAGATATGAGGTCAGTGGCTCACAACGGCTGCTGAAACTCTTAAAAAGGGGTTTCTCTCATCATCTTATTTCCCCGATTCCCGACAGAAAACACTCACATCAAAGTCAGCGGCGAACATGTCGTCTGACTCCGTAAACATGTCGGGGGCTGAAGGCTTCTTTGGGTTGGCTCCTGAAACAAACAAACAAGAATAAAACAAGACAAAGTTACAGCTTCTAATCATCCACCATGTTGTAAAACAGAAGAGCTGGAACGTGTTTGATTCACATACTCTGCAGAGATCAAAACATGCTGCAGGTGGCAGAGACACTCAGGCTTTGGGTTACAAGCCAGCAACTGAATGAACACATGATAGAAAGAAACAACATTAAAACCAACTCTGCATTTCTCACACAAGTCAAGCCACCGAAAGCTATTTTAGTTCCGTATAGAACGCCACTCTCTGGTCGGTCAGCGTCATCACAGTGTGACAATCGGCCACAAGAACTGCAGGGAAGCGCAAAGTAAAGCACTTTTAGAGTGCAATTTGGACTTCCTCCGTATCTGCTGTGAACGGACCATGATTGCACTGGGGATGAAAAAAAAGAAGCCACTTTGCTTCCTATAAAGACAGGAAAATAAAAAGACACTATTCTCAGTAATCAATGTCCCGGTCAGAGCTTTTAGCTGTTCAGGTTCTGATCTCCATGATCACGTAAGATTGTGGTCTTCAGTATGAAGCTGAGCCACTTCTCTTTTCTACATTTCAGAGGTTTAAGTGGAGCTGTAGTTACCTGGGACAAGATGGCCCCATTCAGCCACAGACCGCTTATACGGAGCTGCTTCTGTGCTCAACTTATTCCATCGTCACTAAGATGTGGTTACAGTGAGCGGAACGAGGAGGAAGCGCCACTTCTGAGAAGTGTTTGGACGATGATCGACACGTGTGAGCGCCAACTTACACATAAATATGAACTATTCTGCCGGAGATATTGCCCAAGCCTCCGCTAATAATTATAGAGGAAATAATTGCACGTTGACACCCGTTAACTACGGCGCGCGCACGCCTGACCGCGAACATTCGGTTGGCCTCGTGTGCCGACAGATTTGGATCATTCTGACCAAGACATTACCGTCTTTCTCCTGGGCGATGAGGTTGTGCTTGGCTTTGATGCTGGCCTCAAAGGTGTTGAGGTTCTCGCGTTCGTACTCCTTGACGTCTGCGGCGACTCGCTCCAGGATGTCGTCGGGTGAGGGCGAGCGGCTGCGCGTGCTGCTCTGGGGGCTGCTGGGCTCCGACCCCATGTTGGTGTCGTCGCTCACAGGCTTGTATTTCTGTGGCAGGAAGTGAGCGTGAGAATACAAACACAGAACATGCTCAGCCATGGACATAGTGACTAATAAAACCCAGGTGGGGATCAGCACAGATGTAAACAGACCTGAACGATGGCCAAACGTTGCTGCCGGCGCTGTTCGATGAGAGCTTCTTCATCTACCTCCTCTCCATCAAAGTCCTCCAACCTGCAAAACACAAAATGCACTTTCCTGTTATTATCAGGGCCAATGGGCCTATAATTGGGTTAATAATTAAACAACAGTGTGTCGTAGATGTGTATTGTTTTCCTCTTAAGTATGACCTGCAGGGAAACATAAAGGCTAACTTCTTCTACTCACACTTCTTCCTCCGAGGATTCCTTGTCGACTTTCATCCCCTCTGAGAGGCTGCCCTTAAACTTGTCCTCGTCTCTGCTGCGTCTTCTTCTCCTCCCCCGGTCGCGGGACATTGAGCGTCGGTACTGTCGGAGTCTTCCGTACCGGTCTCTCTCTCCAGACCTACAAGGCAGAGATGTTGAGGGGATACTTTATTACTTCGTTAATCATTCAACATGAAAACGTCTCGACACAATGCTGTATACTCCAGTTGCAGAGAGGGAAGCTAACATGGAATTTAAGTCAGAGAAAAAGATAGAGAAACATCCTCTATCTAGTGAGTTGTGTTTAAAGTGCCATCACCTGTGTCCCAATGGAGACCGGCTCCGTCTGCGGGGGGAAGACCGGGAGCGCCGCCGTGGAGACATCGGTGACCTCCGCCTTAAAGGCGAGCGACTCATCCTGCGGCGAGCGGCCATTCTGGGACTGTTCTCGCGTGACCAGTCTCTGCCCGGCCCCGCATCTGGCCGGAGGCGCTTCCTGTAGAAACACCAGGAGCGGACACGCAAGCTGAAGTGGACACTGTAAATCATCTAACGCATTCATGAATGAACTGTGATCACCAACCTCATCGGCGAGTCCTGCCTGTCGGCATCCCTCCTCCTGGGGTCTGGGGAGCGGCTGCGGGGTCTCCTGGGGGGAGACCTTGTTTTGGACGGAGAGTAGCTCGGTTTCGATGTCCTGTCCACGGCGGTAGCCGGGGGGTGGTGGACGTCTCTGTGACGAGGGGAAGCGCTGCGTTTCCTCATGGGGCTGTGAGGCCCTCGTCTGTGAGGGGAGCGGTTCTCCTTCCCCGAAGACGCGTCCTTGGACGGGGACTTGGCGGGCCGTTTGTCGGCATCTGAGCGACGTGGTCGTTCTCGTCCAGGTGATCTGGACCGCCGGGCCGCTCTCTCCTGGTTTGGTCTGTCGTCCCGCTGCGGAGAGGAACGTTTATCAGCGCGGCCGCCTTTCTGCTCTCCTCTCCAGGTGGTGGGGGAGTTGGACTTCCCGGCTCCCTCCTTGGACCTATCCATGCTGTCCGAATGCTTTCTGTCTTTCGACCGGCTTCTGCCGCGGCCTCTGTCTTTAACGGCTGTGTCCTTGGTAGTTTTGGTCACCTTGTCCTGCTTAGACTCCTTGGCCTGTCCCAGCCTCTCCGTCGACTTACTCCGACTGCGACGCTTGGAGCTGGACTTACCCTCTGTTGAGTCCCGTCTAGATTTCCCTCCTTTCCCCCCTCTGGGTGATATGGGTTTACCCGAGCTGCCCCTTTGACGCTGTTCTCCATTTCTGATCCGACCTTCTGCATCCTCTTCAGATCCAGAGTTATAACCCTGGAGGATGAGGCCCATTCCCGACTGGACCTTGCCCTCCATCAACTGGCTGTCCAGCTCAGCTTTGATCATGGCCCTCCGCTTCTCCAGATCCTCCAGCAGGGCCCGGTCGTCCAGACTTGGATTTCCAGAGGAGGGAGAGGACTCAACTTTTTTGTGGCCGGAGGAGGCAAAGAGGGCGGCAGCAGAGGGAGACGCGACCTCTTTGCGTTTGTGTTTCCTGTGTTTGTGGCGATGCTTGCGTTTGCGGTCCTTGTCCTCGTCAGAAGCATGCTTGTGTTTTTTGTGCTTACTGCGATGCTTGTGTTTTTTCCTCTTGTGTTTACCGCTGCTGCTGTGATGTTTGGGCCCATCTTCTGTCTTCTCCCCATTAGCCTCCACCTGCTAGGACCAGACAACATTTCAGCTTGACAGCTCATTCAGGTCTAAGATTATTTCAATGTATAGATATCTATTCTCTTCTCTTTATATGGTATATTATATGACAAGATGAAATGTGAATATTAAATGTTTTTTACACAGTTTTTTGTTCAATTGAGCAGAATACCATCACAGTGCAGACATGAAGCACTACGGTTTGAGACAAACTAAATTTAGACTGTGTCAGTGAAATTAAACGAAGGTAGAAAGTTCATATCAGAATCATGGCATCATACCACTGAAGATATTTAGGTCTTGCTGATGTCCACCCCTACCTCTTCCTCTTCCTCCTCCCCCTCTTCTTCCTCCGACACGTCTCCGCTGTCCTCATTTCCACTTCTTACGTGGCTCTCCAGATCCTGCTTCCTGTTTTAAAAAGAGTTACAATCTTAAATATTGAGCACACACTATTACACAGTAAAGGACCAGTCAGGATGTGTTGATCGATGGGAGTAACTGACAAGAGTGTTGTTGGAAACCCTGGCTGGTCTATGCAAATCGTATGAATCTGATCAGGTATCAGCCGTGACATACCCGGTCCACAATAATGCAGTTTCTTTATAACTTAATCACGTATTTAACAAAATAATCAGTGCATTAACTGATAATGACAATAATCCCTGGAAGCTGTATTTTATTGTCTCTCCTCCATCACTTGCAACCATGAGCAACCAGAGTGTTTATACTTTTTGTTGTCATAAAAAAAAATCGAACTTTTGGTACTATGGTGACTTTTTACCTTACAATACTCATTAGAGAGGCCACTTTAAATACAACACAAATATATAATTATTTTTTTATATTGCCTAAATTACACCATCGAAGACTGCTCTCCTCTTCCAGCATTCATTGGTACACCGTGGTTACGTAATGTGCTGAATTTAGCTATAATCTGTAGCTAAAGCTGAAAAGCAACGCTAACAATAATGGCCCCAACTTTCAGTGAGATACGTCTGCTGTTTAGTGTCGCAACAACACTTATTTGTCACCATGCACTAGTTTCCCCTGAGCACGACCGCCAAGACGATTTTCCCCCATTAGCTCAACTACGCTAACGCTAACTGTTCTTAGCAAACTTGGAGCTAGCGAGCTTCATCCTCGGGTAGCATTAGCGTGTAGCTATGTTAGCTCGTAGCTATGCTAGCTTGCGCTACAGGATCGGTGCGTGCGACCAAAATACGAGTGCTTAGACTATGTGATCGGACAGCTCCATATTATGGAGGTTATTATACAACAATTCTGATGATGTACACGTCTACTCCTTTGCTCAACTTGATGCTAGTTGAGCTAAAGAGCATTAGCAAGTTGGCGAAGAACATTAGCCAGCCATTGCTAAGAAATGTAGCTAACGTTAGCCCCGGTAACAACGTGAAGCTGCTGCTGTTACTCCGCATCTGTAACTTACAGAACATTTCCCTTTTCATTTCGGACGGTGAAAGCCTTCATACTTGACTAACGAGGACATCTTATTTCAAATGAAATGACTTACACGTGTTCGTTGCCATTATTCATTCTTGTGGACGCGATGTCCATCTCAACGTCGGCCATTTTCCTCGGCTGAGGTGCCTTCTTCTTCTTCAAATATTTTGAACACAAGATTGTAATGGCACCAAGATACCGATGTTCCCTCTGTTGGGCTGGCGTGGAACTGCAATCCGGATTGGTGGACTAAATTTAGTATTTTGTCCACCAGGGTGTGTGCTTGTGTAACTTTACAGTACATGAACACCCAACAGGAGGCTTTAATGAAGAAGATGACGGCCAGCTGTGGAAGAAGTATCCAGCGGTGATACCACAATGGAAAGTAACTAAATCTGTCGAATAATTGAACTGGCGTAAAAAAAGTACAATATTCCCCACCAGAATATAGTGGAGAAGAAGTATGAAGTAGCACATAGAAATACACAAGAAAATACCCTAAAAAAGTGTACTTAAGTACAATACTTGAGTAAATGTTCGAATAATATTCCACCACTGCTGACAGCTGACATGAATTGACATATATTTATTTATGAGTTAGCCAACAGGATACGCTTGAGCCAAAATAAGGGATTAATACGTATATATTTTTTTCTGTCTATTGTTTTTTCCTATTGATTCCAGTATCTTGCCTCTATTAAGTTTTGGGGTTTCTAAAAATGAGTTGGACTGAGGGAAAAAATGCAGTCACACATTTCCTTGAATGAGATTTTAAGTTTTCACAGAGTTTATCTGCAAGCATACAGACTTTCAGCGTGTTAAATACTGAACGATCGCACGAGGAGCCCGCGGCGCAGCCTTTGAGACACAGAGGAAAAACAGCAAAGGGCGGATTCTGGGAATTTGCTTCGTTTTCTCGTACCACAGGATGGCCCTGGAGGTCAATTAGTGGTTTTTCAGAGCCCATTGTGCATCATGGGCTGCATGAGGGGGTTGTGCTCCTCACTGTGCCCCATATGATAAAAACAAATGTTACATGAGTGCTTGATTTCAATGTTCTCTTTCATTTGATGTTCTACAGGAGAATATATTTTAAGGTATTTATTGTATGGACTGTGCACAAGACAAATAGTTTCCTGAAATCTCATGTTTTAAAGATGAAGTTCAGTTTTCCATACTGGAAAAAAAACAGCCTTACAAGAGTAGAAACCCAATATATTTCTACGGACGTTTGTTGTTTGTATGCAAGATACATTTGAATCCACTCTGCACTCACAATGAGAGATGCAAGTTCCACTTCTGGCATGTTAGTGTGATTGCAGCCTCGGCCTTATGATACTCATCAGACCTGCTGAGACGTACACATGCAAAATCCATCATCAAATATGTTAATCATTCTCAGAAGGGAAACCACACCATGTAGTTACCCGGAAAGTGTATAAAATATCAAACGCCACATCTGATTGGGTGTTTTTGCCTCGTTTAAAGACACAATCAGATATGATCAGAATGAGATATCAAAACTGAGCAGTTGTTTCGAACACAGCTCGGTGAAATCACGTGGCATTCAAGGTTGCAAGTGCGTTCAGGGGATGGTTATTATCCTCACTTGACAGTGTTATATGAAGCAGTAAATCGTGTTATTGTGAAGCACCTGTGGTTGCTTATTCACAGTGAAAGTAATGGAGGCGTGTAGCTAGAACAGCATTAATGTTGACATCCAGGCAGATGGGACACGTGCTTCTGGCAGATGATAGTCCTGCAGGTGTTACCATTATCATTAAGTGTTTTAATGACATCTTACTTTGTGTAGGCTCGACTAAAATATGTAAAAAAAAAAAAGATATTTCCTTTGATTTAGTTTCCCATTAAAAAGCAATTTATATAAACAATCGAACAGGGTGTAGCTCACAGCCTGAGCACTAACAGTGTCTCTCAGATTTATATGGTGAAGTTGCAAGCTGGAGGTCTCACCGCAGATTAAAGTGTCGGTCATGGAGACATTATTCCATCAGGTGAGACCTCTGTCCCAGTAGTAAATCATGGACCTGTACAGTGGTTAATGGTGTGTGCTGCTGAAGACACGATGACTTTGTGTCATACAGTTTATGATTTATTATGTTGTGTGACCGGTTTGTTAAAATGAAGCTTGGGCACTTTTGTTTGTGCAATATATGCTTTTTCCTTCTTCTTTTCATCCGTCTTGCTGAATGTTTTCACCGTGTTAACTGGACAACAGATACATCGAATGACGTGACTTTGGACATGCTTGTGTACCGTTCTGCCTCTGTGTCCAGAGGGCTCCGATTTTTAGTCTCTGTATGTTTCCTGCCTCTCTGATTATTCACACCTGTCCTCGATTACTCACCTGCCTCTGATGTTGCCATTAGTCTACCTTGTTTACATGCTTCCTGTTCTGCTGCTGGATTGTCTTTGTTCAACCCCTGTGCTCATTGCTTTCCAATAATTCACAAGTGTAAGCGGTCTGTTTCTGGACTTTGCCTTCTTTTCAGTTTTTTTTTGGCCTTTGCGTGTCTGGATTTGTTTGCTCTGCTCGGATGGATTACCTGTGTATGACCACCTGCTTTCCAGTGAAGACCGAGCCTTTTTGAAACCTGCCTTGTGTCTGTAATTAACTTTCTGTTTGACTCAGAACTTTTCCAATTATCACACATCTTAAAAGAACAGTTTTTGGCAAATATTGTTATTCACTTATATACTTGCCATGAGTAGATTGATACAACTCTCACATTTGTCCCTAAAGTATGAAGTTGGAGCCAAGAGACGGCTAGCTTAGCATTGACACTGGAGGAACCAGCTAGCTTGAATTGAAGTCACTTTTCCCGATCAAGAAACAACAGCCCAGTATCATGGTGGGTTGTGAAATGTATTTGTGTTTAACTTTCTTCTTTTTTTTTTTTTTAGCTCGGGATGAAAATAATTCCAAAGTAAATTAGGATCCTTCTTCGTGGTGGACACACAACGCAACATTATATGCATCATGTGGCGAAGCAGCAGTTGGAGCAAGTGACGTAGTTTTTAATATCCAAAAATGACTGCTTGTGGTGGGCGGAAGGTGGATGTTCCAACAAATACCAGACTTTCAACTGCGCCATCAGACACAGCGGTGTTTTTGGTTGCCTAAACCTGTCATTTTTAATCTAATGTAGTCCCTAAACATATGAACAATTCGTGTCCCTGTATAAGAAATCTAATTATTTTGCAAAAACTGCTGCGAGGCACATAATCAGTTTTGCGTCTGCGCACTTTATGCTGACATTAGTCTTTTTTCCCCCCAAATGTCAATGTTCTTTAAGTCCTCGTGAATCTTTAGCGGGTCCATTGGGGAAACTTTCTTTACAAACTCATTGTGTGTGTGTGGTCAAGCATTCAAGCATTCAAACTCTTTTAAATTGAAAATGGAGGTCCCATGTGTCCTGTAAACGGATAGTTGGGGAACTTGAATAAATCGATGCACAGACTATTTCCACATGGTGTAATGGTGCCGTTCGTTTACATCGAGCAGCATCATCGAGCATTACCAAGGTGCTGGAACAAGAAAGAAAACAAACGCACATAAAGATGTGATTCATGACTTTTGTTGCTGGAACTTGGATCTCCATAGAAGGGAAATAAAGCAGGCAGACGTTCGGTGTGCCTTGACTTTTAGGGCCTCTGCTCTGCCACAACTCCCAATGCTTGTCAATGAAAAGGGAACGCCTGTTTCCATCAACGCAGATGTTCTTTGTTCACTGACAGATGTGTCCATCTTTATGTTTCTCTCCCTTTTCTCTTCCTTTCTGAACAGTCTTGCTTTACGAGCCTCTGATGTTTGGTTTTCTGAAAGAACGGGGGGCTGGCGTAGGATTTACAAGGGCAGAGAAGCAGGCTTGTGAGCGCGGCCGAAGCATACGGCCTTGTCAGAGTTTGAAATTTATGTTTGCTTCGAGGGAAGGTTCGCGGGTTTAGGAGCAACTGGGGCGGAATGACTCTGAAACTGACGGTCATTTCTCTGTTGTTCACAGGTGAGTTTCATGTAGAAATCTACAGAAGTTCTTTTAATTTGGGGCATCATTTGGTGCTTAATTGGACACATCTGTGTGAACACCATGACTGTAGGTGTAGGGCGTGGCAGAAGGCATTGAGGGAGTGGCATATTCGTAAACAGGAGCTGTAGAAACTCTAATTTCCCTTCTCTCAACTGCATAATTAAACATGGGTGTAACATTTTACAAGGGCGATAATCAAGGCCAAAATATCAGCCTTTGTATGTTGTTGGTCCACCACCCAAGTTACAAGCTAAACATCCACTTTATAGACCCCACTGAATGCTCCACTAAAGGTTTTTTTCGTGAGCTTTTCCTTCAGGGTTTCTTCTCGTTACTTTCTTTTTAGAAATTAATTAACACGCTTATAAGCGGCTGCATCTTCTGGCAGATTTTTATTTTTTAACCTTTGCGTAGAGCCAGGCTCGCTTCCCCCCCCCCCCCCCCCTGTTTCCATTCTTTATGCTAAGCTAAGCTAACTGTCTCCTGACTCCCGATTCGTACTTGATGGACAGATGTGAGAGTGGTATCAGTCTTCTCGTCAGCAAAAAATCAAATGTGAATATTTTCCAAAATGTGAAACTTTTTTTAGGTCTTTAGTGTTGAAAACTAAAAAATAGTTCTTAATCCTGAATTAATCATTTTAAGCTCAATCATTATTTCAAACCTAAACCCAGTTTTTAATCCTAACTTAGTCCATGAAAAGTGCAGACTGGCTCCTCAATTTGGAGCGTTTTTTCCTGTTCCTCTGTCACACGAACAAACTGTCCTCTATCTGGTGACACATCAGCCTCTCGTCAAACAAAGCAACCCTCAACGATTCCTCTCTCTTGCTTTTCTCCCCCACAGGGTTTCGGCCTCGGCTCTGTTGCAACGAGAGACAAATGTGTTTAAAAGTTCTGCACGAAAAGGCCTTTAAGGGTCGAGTGGACAAAAGTCTATTTCTCCATTTAAAGCTTACTCTTTCTGAGGAATTACACTGGAATGAGGTATTGAGACAGAATGTGCTGACTCTGTAAATGTGGGCAAACCACAGATTGAAGCCGGGTTCAAAACAGACAGATATTATTACACAGGGAGAGAAGGGCTTTTCTGTGTAATACAACCATTCTGTAATCATTCGAGCTTTAAGTGCAGAGAAAGCATCTCCATACGTGAAAAAAGTCACTAGTGTCAGTAAGAAAGAGATTATTTCACAGAAGGATGTGCTTCCATGTTTTCGAACACTTTAAAGTTAGGGATGGGCTGTTTGTCTGTTTAGTATCTTAACAGCTATTGTATGGATTGCTATGAATACAGACATGCATGGTCCCCAGAGGATGAACCCTAATGACCTAATGAATCTCTTTTGCTCAATAACACCTCAGTGGGTAGTGCTGCAAAACTGCCGTTTGGGAGAGCTGAATGGCAAAGAAGTTCATTTGGACCGAATCTACAGTTGGCAGACAAAGGCCAACAGATTTATCATTTTGGAGCATCAATTAGGCTTACTGGCTGTATAGATTTCTCCTCACAGTTTGATTCTCTCTCTGGAAGTCAGTCCGATGTTACTCAGAAATTCGTGGTTCTTCGACGCGGTCCACTGAGGTTGAACTCACTCACAGAAGCGTAATCAAAACCCCAAACCTCGAACCTCACTCTCTATCTCTTAACGTCTCTGCTTTTGCTCCAGTGAAAGCCGGCCATATAGCAGAGGAACGCTCAGGTCTGGGGTTTGGTTGCTGTTCAGTATGATTCACCTCTGTCTCTGTAGGTTGATACAAAGCTGCATCTCACACCTCATCTCGCTGTACGACAATTCAACAACAGCTATTTCATGATCACAGTGCATCACAGTCATCTTCTTCCCACTCTATCATTTCTGCCGTAATGATACAGGTTACTGTGCACACAGCAGACAGGAGCTCTCTGTAATATTCTGTTCTGCAAACAAACACAGAGATGGCTGATCACGCTTTGCTCCACGGCATTCTTTATGTTTCCCTTTCAATATTCAACATTCAATACTCTCACAAAACTACCACAATTGTATGTTTTGTATTCGTCAAGCATGTTACTTCAGACATTGTTCTCATAAAGCAAGAAGTAGTTCATTCAATCTGTCTCATCTCCATTTTAAAGTCACCAGTATGAGAAAAGATGCATTTATTCGGAAATTATGATCTCGACTACAAATCTGTTTCCACTATAGCCGACATACAACACTGTCAGAAGGGGCTTTACTTTTCTAGACAATAACACAGAATAGTACAGGGAAATAACATGAAAGGTGAAGTGCACAATGGAATATGACGAGGTGGAACTTTCGGTAGTCCCTCACTCTTCAGAATAGTTCATTTTTTCATCGATATTTCCCTGTTTTCTATCTTGTAACATCTTCTGAAAGCAGACACTTTGACAGCATCACCATGCAATATGCCAGCTCTCTACGACACAACCAGGAACTGAACAGGCCGAAGATGAAACTGGACTCTTTGCACCGTTTTAAGTCCGGCAAACTCGCACTTTACATTTCCCCGACTGGCTGCATCGCTGTGTTTGGAGTCGTAACATTTGCAATTTGACTGCAACACTCACATAGGTGCAATTGCGAGCTGGAAACGGGCACGAATGCAGAGCTTTGCAGCAGCCACCTGCTCCGTCTCGTAAAATGTAATGTGCACATTACAGCAGGATTGCTTTCTCTAATCTCAATATTCGGTTTTCTGCACAGCTCTGTGTGCATTTGTGTGTCTGCCCAGTGTTCCACAGCTTGCTTTCACTTGCAGTGAGCATGCTACTTCCTGTACTGCTATGAATTGCTTTTACCAGAACCATTTGCAGTAGTTCATTACAGCTGAATCACCATTACTTGACTCAGCCATGACCTCCTGTGAAGCTCTTTTGCTGGTGAAACATTCGTGTGCCGCTCAGTCATGCAATGCAGAGACGATCTGCTCCTTCTTTAGTCTCACTGACAGACGACATGTGCTGAAGTGCATCTTTTTTGTTTTGCTGTGGCTAAATATTGGCTAAAATACTGGTATTTAGTGGAGACGTGAGTTATGTGAGGTCAGAAATGGAGACGCTTGCACAGGCAAATGTTCATGCTCCCTGCTGGATTTGAATTTTTTTTTCTGTGGTTATTATTTCCAAACAACTCATTTTCAGATTAAGTATCCAGATTTAAGGAGCGACGTGGCGAATGGCTTCACATCCAGAGGTAATCAGAGTTGTTTGAATAAAGAAAAAGAGCAAACATCAGCTATTTCTCCTTCAAATAAAGAGATGGACAGTTTAGTCTTTGCAGCCCTTTGCATTCTTTGCATAATAATACCCTGTTGTCAAGGAGGGAGGACGGAAGGAGGGAGGACGGAGAGGGGAGGAAACTGCTGAAAGAAAAGCTCATCCAGACGGTGTGAAGTGACATGCTCTGGATTTTAGGAAAGTAAATGCACACTGGAGGAGGGAGCAGCACTTTATACTTTGAGAGCTCTTTGGACTTGTTATTTTGAATCTCGTCGACGTCTTGCCACAGATGACAGAAAAGTAAACATTTTGTCGGATCGATGGGCAAATCAATTGTTGCAGGGGCGGAATCTATGACTCTAAAGTCTGCTTTTTTTTGTTTTTTTCAGATCATGCCACGTTTGAGATGACGCAGTGTGATGGGCTGAGCAAATCCTCATCCTGCTCGTGCGTACTCGCAGCTGCTTCCAGACCGAAAAGTTACTGAAGTTGTCTTTCCTTCCAGATTTTTTCTTTTTTCTTCTTCTTCTTCTTTTCTAATCCTCCTGCTGTCCGCCGGCCCGCCCCAGCATGCTGGACTGACGTCTGAGGAATGGCATCGGCCGTGTTTGAAGGCACGTCTCTGGTCAACATGTTTGTCCGGGACTGCTGGGTCAACGGGATCCGGAGACTCATCATCAGCCAGCGGGGAGAGGAAGAGGAGTTCTTCGAGATCCGGACGGAGTGGTCCGACAGGAACATTTTATACTTGCATCGGAGTTACGCGGATCTGGGGCGGCTGTTTCAGAGACTGGTGGAGTCCTTTCCCGAGGACAGGAGAGAGCTGTCCAAGTCTCCGCTGATGGAAGGTGGGTCTGATGGGAATGTGACAGTTATACGACAGGAAGGTGATGGTAGAGTATTTAATACAGTGACAGTGTCACACATATTGTTTCTGTTGTTATACATTTTTAGGGTTGAATTCGGATCAAGGGCGTAGCTGCAGATTATGGGGCCATGGGCAGGAGGTGGCTGGGGGCCCCTCAACTTTCTCTTCTTCTGCACTCGGCTACTATATATAATTTGGCTGCAACAAACCATTGAGAAGGAGGAACTAAATGCCAACTATTTGCACGATAAAGGACTTAATAAAGGCAAGAAAAATAATAAAAATGTTTTTTTTATGCACTGATCAATTCCGTAACATTTGTTCTTTCAGACTCGTGAAGAAAACATCCAAACACATTTAGGTGTTTATTTTATACTTGTTGTCTATTTGCATCTGCAGATTTCACATACGTTAAGCAAAAGTAATTTTTTTAAAACGTCTGTTTTGAAAAGTGCTCTATAAATAAAGTTATTCAAAGTTTGCATCGGATAATGCCTCATTTGCATATTCAGACGACACATTTCAGAAACTTTCCATACAAAAAATAAAAAAATCGTTTTAATGTAAGTTATCAACTGCGGAACTTTCATGATGATATCTATGATTCACTTTTAGATTAAGTTTCTGTTGATCATCACTGAAATCCTTCTCTTCTTTGCTGCAACACAAATGCACCTTATTGGGGCCTAAATGTTGGATTCCCCACTGGAGAGAACTACCAACTCTGACTTCCATGTGGAATTTGCTCTCTGCATCTGACTCACCATAACTCTTTAGGGGGGGGGGGGGGGGGTGTTACTGGGCAGCCTGAGCATGCTATTATCAGGTGCTCAGGAACTGACCCCAGTTCTGCTTTAATCAAAGGCGATGACAGATGTGTCTCATATGTGTCCCTAATATCTAGCGGTGTGGGAGTGAGCCCAAACAAACACACTAAAGACCAGAGCTGAGATATAACCAGCTGTGAGATGACAATTCTTCATTCTGTCCCCGAAAACAATTGACATTTTGGAGATTTTTTTACAGGACATCAATGAATGGAGAGATAAACCCATGGCCCTCAGGGTTTGGACCTTTGACACTGCCAACAAGTTTGGCAAAGCTCCCGACTTGTTCCTGTTCCTTGCCACTTCCCTTTTGTCTCTACCCACTGAGCCGATACGAATGTTTTGGAAACATCCCCTCAGTGGTGACTAAAAAGCTTCGCTTCCTGGCCGTGCACTGAAATAGCCGACGAGCTTGTTGACGGCTCGCTGCTCCGCTGCTGCCGGCGCAGTCTGCAGTGCATTTTGGGAAGAGGCATTTTGGATCTCATGACTCACTTTTCACTTCTTTTTTTTTCTTTTTTTTACTGTCTGTGTCATATGGAGACCTCAGTGTTACTTTATCGACTCGAGCTGCTTTGACAGTTTATGCGATGGATACCCAGCCACAGGGTTCACAACATTGTCCTGATGGCCTTTCTTTAATTCCTACCTCTGTTCAATATTTCATTTGCGTCCCCTCTAATCGCCACTTAGATTGAAAGTCTCTTTGAAAAAGTGTGGCTGTGGCCTTTCTCATTCCGCTTTGCTCCAGTTTCTGGCTCCGCCGGTGTTTTTCTGTTTCTGTGCTGCGTCTAAGCAACAAGGAAGGCGTGCAGAGCGTCCAGACGGATGTCATGCTGATGAGAGAGAGGGAGAGCGAGAGGGAGGAGTGGACTTCCCACATTTAGTCCCTCTGGTCGGCGAAGGCCCCTTTACCTTACATGTGACCCCCGCGTGAACACAGACAGGAAGCGATTGCTCACATTCCATGTGAGACGGATTCCACCGAGGAATTCGGACACAAGCTGTGTCCGAAATCACTCCCTCTTACTCTCATGCACTACTACCTACTTCAGAAATACTTAACAGTGTTTCTTGGACACTGATGAATCATCATCATCTGGTTATTACACTGGACATGACATTACTCCTTCCCTCATGACAGATTCATGGAATAGATTACATTTATAGAACGTACAACCTGAAGGGTGTTATATTATGTTATATCATGGGCACTGAAAACTCTCGTCTCTGATTGGCTGACAGGTGTGTGTGTGTGGTTTTGTGAATTAGTGCCAGTATTCAAGGAATAGTTTGACATCTTGGGAAATAAACTCATCCGCTCACTTGTTTAAGGTTAGATGAGAAAATCGATATCGCTCACATGTATGTCTGTCAGATAGGAGCTACAACCAGCAGCTGGTTAGCTTAGCTTAGCTTAGCATAGCATAAAGACCGGAAACAAGGGGAAAAGAAATGCGCGTGGCCGGACACTCATGAGTTTGAACGTCCTCTGCTTGTTGACTGAGGCGTCCACAAATACCTCCATGACAAAACTGAGCAGAGTCAGTGGTGAGGTGATGATGCAGGCTGCCGACATGTGCTTATCAGATCCATGCAGGAGATAGCTGTGAAACAGCTGATGCTTACCACATGTGATGACTCTTCAGATAATGTCTTTGAGGATGACTTGTGCATCTACTTCTACTGTGTTATTTCAGCCACACGACATAATATATTTCAGTGTTTGGAGATACAATTCGCTGTTTTCTCTTTTTAGTGGCTGTTTGGTACTTTCGGTTGATTTACAGTGGGAGGAGAGGTGCAGCGGGAGTGGTGTCACTTAAGTGGCACACAGCAATTTTGGTGTCAAGATTGATGGCACCATGTGCCGCCCTCCTGCTCGCTCCAAGTCAGCACTGCTCACCCACGTTTTCTGCCTTTTCATACACTTCATTTGGTGGATGCGAGCCAGATAGACCTCTCCGTGAAACCCCCTTTATTCAGTGTTTTACCTTCATCTTCAACCGGTCGACACGTCTAACCGCACAGAATGGGATTCTGTTTATTGTAGTGATGCATGCAGAGTAAATATCTGTCAGCCACCACAGCACATTAACGTCCCCTCTTATGCTTCTGATGGCAGCAGGTATATGCGTTGAATCTGATGTCTCTATTCAGGGGAGGCGTGCGTCTTCAAATTACAGCAACGCACATCAGATCCACTGTGGTTATTCACGATTAAATCTTGCGCAACCATCACCGAGCTGTTGCAAAACATCACCACGCATACTTCTCTTTTGTACATGAAAGCAGGCCTGCTATAGCTCAGTACGCCACACAGTCTGCTCGTTTGTGCTTTTGTTTTGTTTTAATGCATTACAGCAGTTTTTAATGACTGAAAAGATGGTTGAATTGTCTGAGTCGTGCATCCTTAAAATAACCTCTGAACTCTGAAATGAAAAAGAGACATCCTCAGTCTTATGCAGCGTGTTTGAGCCCTCTACTCCATGACCAAACTGTTCGTATGTCATGGAGGAGAAACAAACCGTAAAAAGGGACTTTAATCAAACATGATCCAGAGGCGGTATGAGGTTCAGACCGGGTGGGAGTCTCAGTCGGTTCCTGCCGATGATTAAACTGCCCAATCACTCCTCGCGTCCCCCTGGGTATGATGTCATCACCGCTGGCCATTATGAATGGATGAGACGGTGACTGCGTTGCTTTGGGCTCTCTTACTCGGTACTTCCATGTAACAGTAACCGCTGTGTGACTAGGTTTTGTCTGCACCGCTTACATCAGACAGACTCATCAGTGTGGCTGCCGTCTTCATCGTTATTCTCTCCACCACATCCCTTTGTCAGCGCGGCAGTGAATGATGACCGCTCGCTCACGCGGGCGGCAGCCCCTGTGCTGCTAAAAGTGCTGATTTTACACTCCCACTGCTTCCTAAATTGCCTTCCTGGTGTTACGCAGGATTAACGTGTCATTGTGTAGCTTTCCTCTCTATTTCTTCCCTCTGTTATTACTACTGCCTTACAAATGTTGGCAATTACAGTTTTACAGCGTCTCACTGTGTTCTTGTTCCAAAGACAATGATAAGAAGTCTGTTTTTTCCCCTCCTCCTACTTTGGGTTCATATCAGGGATCATTGTTCATAAAAAGGTTACTGTACTAATCAGACCAATTTGGAGCAACCTTTTTCAAGACTACAGGGATAAAATCAGACCCGTCTGGCTTTTTCTTTGGACAGACAACAGTCTGGTGGCATAAAGGTCAAAGCAGCTGCCCTTTTTTAGTCGCACAGGCACAGAAATAGTTTTGATTCAGACTCTTTATTTGAGATTCGTTGATATTTTTATGTTATTCTTCAGGCTGTACTTATTGATGCTGTTGTATTGTATTGTGAAAAGTTCAGGGGTTGTAAAAAAACATGAGCGATAAAAAACAACAACCTTACAGTTGACACATCACCAAATCCTAAAGGTTACAGGCTTCACGAAGACGGGATTAATTGCAGAGTTGGTGTGTTGCATGACATTTGATGTTCACATGTATGTTTCAGGGCTGGTAAAAATCAAAGAGGCCAGCGATATTGAGGAGAAATTGAACGAGGTGGAACGGCTCCTGAAGAACGCCATCAACATGCCGTGCAAGGTCTGTCTCTAACGGTTGCTCATCAAATGATATCTTCTGTCTGTACTTTGTTAGCATGTCCATTGTGCAGCAGAAGGTTTTCACGAAGGTAGATGTTTGGAAACTAGATCGCTAACAATCCCGACTCCGCAGTATTCCAGGTCGGAGGTGATGTTGACTTTCTTTGAGCGGTCGCCGCTGGACCAGGTGCTGAGGAACGACAAAGTCCACAGAATCCAGCCGTGCTTCCAGAGTCCATACAAAATATCCGGTATGTACATCGAGTATACAAAAAAGAATTGAATAAATGGAGCCACCGTTGCTCGTCGTAATGACTTAACCGGCACTCTGGACCTTTTCAGAAATCATGCGGTCAAATGGATTCTGTCTGGCCAACACAGAGACCATCGTATTTGATCACAGTCTCCCCGAAGAAAAGGAGAGACCCTCCTCCACTGACTCTGTGGAACATACGTGAGTGTCAACACCGCTCCTCAATATTTCTTTCTTTTTAGTCAATCCATCTGCAAGATGAACAAATAAACTGCTTATTTTCCCACAAATATCAGGATTTCCATGTTTGCTCTTGAGTGTTTTGGTGAGTGGGGAAGTCCTTGCAATGTGACCCAACCACAGGACCCTCCACCCCCCCCAACAGGAAGTGTGTCTGTGCACCTCTTCCTTCCCTGGGTGTGTGTGGGAAGGAAACAAAAGAGGAACACATTCCTTCACATAAAACAACACTTTACAGAACTCTTAAACAGGCGATACTTTTTCTTACTCGTACAAGCAATGGAGTCTCTATGGATTGATGTAGACCATTACACGGGGGTTTAATCAACGCTTTTGATCTCTGTTTCTAGACCAAAGGTTCCATCCTGTCCTTGGAGTAATGTGTCTTTCATTTTGTTGCCAGGTATGAAGATGGAACCGAGTTTTTGCCAATGGAAGCAGACCTGTGTGAGGAGGAAACAGAAGCGTATGTCACCAACCTTTCCTACTACCACCTGGTCCCATTTGAAACTGACATCCTGGAATGAACAAGTGATGCCTGTTGATGGACTTCTGATGCTGCCACAGAGGAACACGTACTCTTAAAGGGAACCTGGCTATGCAACGCTGCACATAGCTGCTCCAAGTAAATGCCGCTCGTCCTGGTAAATATCGGAAAGACGGCAGCGCCACTTTTTTTGCCACATTAAGCGACGTCACCGGTGTGCCTCATTCAGAGCCTTACAAGAGTGTGCGAAGAAGAAACTTGACAGGATTGTCTGTGTGTCAGCTGCAGAGGGCTTTAATGTATTTCACGCAACCTGTGGCAGCAACAGTGAAGCCCCTTTCAGTCCCGGAGCAGATGCAAACAGCTGGAGAGGTTCCAGAAGAATTCATCAAAGACCTGAACTTGGAGTCACATTTACAGTCTCGGACCTTTCACTGTCACTGAAAAACATAGCAGAATCAACCAGCACTCTGTCTTTTTTCTATCTCGGTTGTCTTATCTTTGGCGTTCATTCTCCGGTTTGCCAGGAGGAACATCCGCCTGTCGTCTTCTCATCTAAACCTTTTCTTTGTCCACGGTGTCGCCACTCTGGTGTTTTATTCCTGCGGGAATACAGGAAGCTGTCACGAAGCTTTGCGCATGATGTTTGTTTACGGTGCGATTTTCACCAGAACATTTTTTTATTTGTAAAATACCAGCTTAAAACTGTGGCATAAAAATATATGAAAATAATGCAGCTTTTTATGCTAATAGACTAAACATACCGTATGTGCGTGTGTTTTACTTGGTTCTTGGATTACTGTCAAATTACAGAAAATACACATTAAGACATCATTTTGCCACAACTTTCCAAAGTGAAAACTTGATGCTGTCTGTGATATTGTTGATTAGGTTTTGTCTGAATTATAAATTATAATATGTGTTTGTAATGTAGCTTGTGTAACGTTGCTTATTTTATGTTTATGAAGAAAAATAATTTGATATAATAGAGCGGGGAAACATTCTTGCCGTTCTGTGGATAACTGGATCTTCTCACTGTTGTTGCCATGTGAAGAGTGATGAACTAGGGGAAAGAAAGCTTTGTTTTATGGGTCAACTGAGGTCACATCTGACCCGTTCGGTAAGATGACGCGTGTGGGTTCAGTCAGACAGCTGACTGGAGTCTTACTGAATGTGGGAGTCTGCAGCTCGGCCTGCGACGCGGGAACAAGTCCACTCTTTATCTCGTAGGAAGACAAACGATCTTGCTGTACTAAAACTTTCAAGAGGAAAAAACAAGTGTGGGAAATAATCAAACACTTGTTTAAAAGTCCTGCCTTTTGAAGGTTTTCTGGGTTACTCTCACTTCTCTCAGTGCCTCGTTTAAACCGTGGAACTCATCGGAGGATAACATGTGTTTTGAATGCAGGTGAAAAGCAAAACAAAATGTATATTTGTGTAGGGTTAACTGTATTCATTGTTTTTAACAGTTTTGTCAATCAGAAGTCATTGTGGCCTTACAATGTGGGCTCACAGCATGCGTCCACTTTCCTGCCCCCCCCCCCCCCCTCCAAATACAAAAGGCATTGGACCCGAACAAACTTGGCACACGGGGCTTCAACAGCACCATCCTCCGCATGAGTCTGTTTAGTAACACAGTCATGATCACCATTCACCCCACGAGAAAGAACAGCCCTTTCTCACGGTGCGAAACTATTTCACGCTTCTTTTTTCCTCTTTTCTCCAAGAATGACGACTAGAATCCAAGGACACAAAAGTTACAGTTGGAAAAAGTCCCAGCATACGTAGTGGTAATGATCAATGTGGTTCAATAGAAGGAAACTTGAATTTTGTATTTCAATTTGCATACCAAGGAGACATTTTTCTCTTTTTCAGAGAATTCATGTTTATTAAATGCTGGATTAGTTCATATTTCAAATGTCTACTAAGACCTCTGTCTATTTTAGGAGTCTTTGCAGGCTGGAGTAACACATAATAAATATTCTGCAGTCTCTGCGATGTTATGACTAAAATGACAATCATCATGCCAGCGATTAGAGGATTCAGTGTGACAGATAATATGGAAATAATATTACACAAAAGATTTTATTTATTTTGTAAACTTCTGCCACACTCCGTGAAGCTAACCATTTTAGGACTTGTAACTTTTTTATGTGCTCATGTGTGATGTGAGATTTCTTTGTGTGTGTACGTATATCAAAAGGCTTGAATGATGATAATATGAGTTATAACCTTTTGAAAATGTAGTTCATGTGGTAACATGTTTGCTATTTTTTAAAGCTATTCAGACAGTATTAGATACAAATTATTATTCTCAAAGCAAAACAAATATGTTTCCAATAAAATAAATGTTCATCTGGTGTTTTGTGTGGAAATTGTGATGGAAATACATTTACTAGCAGCTGGTACATTTACTCAATACTGCATTTGAGTACAATTTCAAGGTTCCTGCACTTTCTGTGAGTATTTTCTATTTTATAGCCAGACATTACTTCTTCTTCTCTTCATTTCAGAGGGAGGTATTGTACGTCTTATTCCACCACATTTATCTGACATGTAAGATAAAAGGGAAAGTACATCCTTGGCGACAACTAAATGAAATTGTTGCTGATGTGCGTAATCAAATAATGAGTTTACCAACAGAACAAATATGATTACTAACATGACAAAACATCTGGCTATATTAATGTTGAGTCGACTACTTTTCATACCTACAGCACATGTTGCTGATTATACTACACTATCATTTTGAACGCAGGACTGCAGCATAGATATGTGGCATACATTTTAAAGTATGTAAAGAATACAAGCAGTGGAAGTTTGGCCTGTTGCCCTTGTTAATTATCTTAGAGCGCCACCTTGTGGTGAGGATCGATATTCATGAATAAATGCAGAAAATGTTATGGTGGCATATTTTTTTGTTGTTTTACTTCCAAAGTCAAATCAAATGCACTGATAGTATTTTAAAAATACTAAAAATCAGGCACCAATTATAGTTTTTTGAAATGTAACGTTATATTTTAAAATAATTTCGAAATGCAGCCGTGAGTCGTAAAACCAGAAGAAGAAGAAGAAGAAGAAGAAGCCGCTGGGAGTCGGAGTAGCCCACGCGCATGCGCAGACTGGCTGGCTTTAGCAGCTGTATTTCCTGATTGCTGTTTCCACTCGAAGCGATGGCAGAAGTGAAAGCTTCCCTGATTTGTGGCGGTACGTTCCCTCTATTTTTAATTAATGTACGTTTAGAGATACACTAAACACGCTATCACAGCGAGAGCTGCTTGTTGTCGGAACTGAAGGGAAATATTGATGCTCAGTTAGCTCTGGGACGAGCATTAGCTGGTGATGCTCTCCAGTCATGAGGTTTCAGGGGAAATATACAGACTGTAGAAAGCTCTTGTTCGCGTTAAGCTAACCTGTACTCCTTCTGTTTTCAATGTTACAGTTGTAGCGGCTTTCCTGGCGTCGGCCGTGCTTGCATTTGTTGAAGATTTAGATGACACGTAAGTGATGCACCCCTGCTTCAATATGTCACCTTCCTGCTGCTGTGGCGTTTTAACGTGCTCGTGCAACTTCCGAGTATACCAAAAAATCAGTTCAGTGCTTACTTCCTCTCTCAAGTTTGGCATGTGCATTTTCCTTTGTTTTTGTGAGATCCTCTTATTTGTCTCTTTTTGTGCAGCTTTTTTTTTTTTTTACAAATAATAACTCTTAATATCGACGTAACTTGAATAGTAACTATTCTTAATGTCTTAACATATAACACGCATCGTGTGGTGGCAGTTCCTCAGTATTTTGCATATGAATAACTTTATCTAACTGTCATTCATTCTTCTTTTTTGACAGATTTAAAGACACCAGAGTGAACGATGTCTGGCTGGTTGATGTGAGTCTGACACACACACACACACACACACTTACCAGTCTGGGTCCATTCAGCTATGCTTTAATTCACATCCAGCACGCCACTGTCCGGATCATCCCTTGCAGAAGTGGTCGGGATGGGCTGTAGGAGGGCGGGGGGGGCCGGAGGGGTTGTGCAGACTGTCCTCTGTGTTTGTGATTAGAGAATCACAAGTCATGCATACGGGGCAAAGCCAGGGGGCTCGGATGGGTTTATATCAGTTTGTGTCTGGGTCCATACAAGCAAACCAAGCTTGAGCACCCAAAGCTGCTTTCACTCCACGTCCGGGCTGCAGCAGTGAGTCCTTGTCTAAAATACTAAATTGTCCAAATCCACTAGAAAAGGGTTTGTTTGGGGGAGTATTTGACCTGAATTACTGCCAGTTACATACTGTAAGCTCCACTAATCAGTGTTTTTATAATGGCAAAGAATAAAATGTACACGGTCTCATTTCCAGTGATCAACTCACAGAGAATTATTCGCCAACTGTGCAGCTCTTTTGTTTTGCTTTTGGCTTTATGGCACACTAACGATACGGTTTAGTCTCACAGCTGTTGTCAGTCTTGTTACCAGCAGAAGTCGTCCGGCCGTTGGCAGCAAAAAATGCTAAACAATAAACCCACTTTACAGTACACGCGCAGCACCCAACGGCAGACAGACACAGTTAGCGACTAGCTGGTGAATTTAGTGGAGCGTTTAGCTCTTAAAGAGTCGGATACTTCCCTCAGCAGTTGGTAGAGACCAAAAACGGAGCTCAAATTGGAATGAATAATGGACTTACATTTGTCAGGTGGCCAGAAACACCACTGCAAAAAATTAACTGTTTCATAACAAGTTCATCGTATCAACTTAAAAGGGGGTGTGTCAGTATTACAACTAACTGTAAATAGCTGGGCCTTCTTCGATGTCTTTCCAACATGGCGCTGTTTGAGATCGATTAACTTCCTGGTCCCCCCTAACCTGCACCTCTGGTACGGTTCAGAGGAGACCTGCCAACTCTGCAACTCCCAGAACCCGAGCGTGCAGCACAGCCTCTCTGTCTGCAGGGCAGCATTTAGGATGGGCCAGTACGGATGGCGTCACGTCAACGTCCTGCGTAAGCTAGCCAATATCCTGGAGGCATGCAGGCTGGAAGCGGCAGAGTGGCTGAGCCGACTTTGTCAGGCAAAGGCGGGTGAGGCTCAGAGCAGCAGCATGAAGGTGTGGTTCTGTCACCCAGAGGCCACTGGAACACGAGAGCTGACCTCGCTCGCCAGCTGAACCTGCGCTCACATCCGCTGCCTTCAAGTGGTCAAACAATAGCCTTTTATCTGGGTCCTAATTGGCAGCCTTGCATTCAAATCATCCCGACTGCTGCTCCCATTCTTTAAGGATCCAGTGTTGACCTTTTGTACATAAAGAATCCATTCCGGAGGTCATACACAATATCACCTAGTCCTCCAAAGTAAAATAGTGCAAACGCACTCAAAATTCAGGACGGTAATCTACAAAACTGTGTGTGTGATTCTAAAAGAATGTAGAATAGAGATTTGGTTATTCCCTTTACAGATGATGTTATATTTTGAATAAACATAATGTTTTTATAATATGCTGCACGTGATCTGAAGCTTCCTTCTCCTGTTTTTCTTCTTCTTCAGTTCTATGCGCCGTGGTGCGGCTACTGTAAGAAACTGGAGCCAGTATGGCACGACGTGGGAGTGGAGCTGAAGAGCTCCGGGTCGCCGGTCCGCGTGGGAAAGATGGATGCCACCGCGTACTCTGGTGAGTAAACGACGGAGCGCTTTAGGGGCTTCCCTTGCGGCCCGGTCGTCCCCAGGTGGTTACTTCATGTGCTGGAGACGGAGATGGATCAAAATAATTGACTGTTGTTCAACAACACGGTGAGAAGCCCTGTATGTGAAAGGCTTTCAGGTCTCATTAAAAGCACCATAGACAATATTAAAGATGGCTTTTGTTTTATTATTGTGACATTGTTATGCCACAATAATCACACAGTGAAAGATTAATATTGTGAGTAAAATTACAGTAATCCTCCATTAAATTAGTTTCAGGAGTAATCCACGGGCACATTTAATTTATTGATTGACAGACTGGTACCTTTGTTTTAATCCACGGGGCTTTTAAAGGAATATGTCAACAGTTTAGGGAAAGATGTTTATTATATTGTAGTGGACAGTTAGATGAGCTTTAGGTCTGTTAAATATAATGCTACAGGTAACAGCTTAGCTTAGCCTGGCTTCATGTTTTCTGTTGAGACGTGAGAGTGCCGTCCTATTTTCTCATCTAATTATCGGAAATATCCAAAAATGTCAAACTGCTCCTTGAATCCTCAGTATTTTAATCCCAGGATTCTTCAAACCTCTGAGGAGAATGATGGTTCTCTAATGTCTTTCTTTCGTCTGAGATGCTATATTTGTTTTGTATGTTGCAGGAATGTCGTCAGAGTTCGGTGTTCGTGGTTACCCCACGATAAAACTGTAAGTGACAGAAAAACAAGCTTTATACACCACTAAACTTTGTGTGATCATGAATCAAACACCGTGCACACTTTCTTTTTTGCAAGTTGCTGTAATTTCCTTAGCCACTCAGTGCAGCTTTGAAAAGGCCTAAAGAAATCCATATGAGATTAAAAGGCTTATTGAATTTTGTACAGACCTACGGGGTCCTGACACAGACTGATAATAAGCTCAGTAGAATATATCTGCAGATAAACTAGTCTTAAGTATTTATTAAGATTGTCAGAGAGGCATTTATTCAACTTTACCGTCAGTTTTGAGGCTGTAATTTGGTGTTCTACTTTATTATATAAAGCGTCTTTACTTTAGTTTGTATTATTATTATCAGACAATGTTGTCGTCTTTCCCCTGAGGTTTGGCCTGTTGAGATGCCGTTAGACGACTTATTCACGAGGGAACAAGGTGTTGTTGCTGCTTCCTTAAGGCACAACTAAGTGACACACACACCTTCACACCTTCTTGAGCTAAAATTGTATTAGCTTCGGCACTGAAGTTAATTATACATTTATTGTGCGATAAACCCTTTAAAATCATCTCCAGTCATTTAAATTTGACTCTTATGTTTTACTTTTCTCAGGCATATCCCAGTTCTTCTTTTGATTCATTGATTGATAAATCAATATTTGGTGCTACAGCCACTTGTGAACCACATCAACTGATTCCTCATTTTCATTTCTCGTGAAGTGCAAGTGACATTTTTATTTTGATCCATCATATAAAATGGATGAATTTGGGTCGACGCCAGCTGCTCCACGGCACAACTCGTGTTGACTTGGGACAAGCGATCCTCCGTGCATTCCATACGGACTCATTTAACTGCTCGCTGCCGTAATGGGCTCCTCCATTTAGTTTCATCGAGCTCATTTGGGAAGAACCGCCACAGGATAACACGGCAGGGTTCATAACATCAAACCAGGCGAGTGATGAAACATCCGTCGAAGAACACGAGAAGTCTCCCCCGGTGTGGCGGGAGACTAGATTTAGAGCCCCCCCCCCCCCCCCCCCCCCCCCCTCCCTGTGGGCTGATGCAACCGTAGCAATCCTTAATGCATTCTGCTGCTTGGAGGAGCTGCTGGAACTCAATGAGGGCCAGTCGTTTTGTTTTTGTTTTTCATTGGAGGCGAGAGGATTTAGATGAAGTTGACCTTTTTGTGATGAATAAGCGTTTCCTGATAGATTTTTGTATCATCAGCTCACCTTGAAATAGACAGCTTGTCATTGCTGCGCTCAGATACGTCCAAAGACAGCTGCTGTCTTTAATGGGCTCAAGTAGGGCCGCTACTAATGGACTCTTTTCATTATCGTTTTCTTTTACTCTTTATTAATTCATGTAACTGCTGAGTAGTAAGTTTATTTATTTAGCGCAGTTTAAAAAAAACAACCCTGCAGTTGACCAAAGTGCTAAGTGCAGAAATTGACTAATGATACAACAAAACGCAGATATGGGGGGGGGGGGGGGGGGGGGGGCGCCGCCACCGCAGAATGTTGACAATGCTTCTGACAGGTTTTGAGAGGCCCAGGTCTTTAATTCCCAGAGATATTCTGTTTACAATGAAGTTCATCAGTTTCTCTATTGTGAGCATTTAACTCAACAGAGCATCTGGTGGGAGATTCTGTGCATCCGACAAATCTATGGATTCCAGCTTCCTGTTGAATCAATGCCACAAAGAATTCAGCCTGTTCTGGGCGCCGTCTAATACCTGGGTGCCGTCTAATACCTGGGTGCAGTGTAATACCTGGGTGCAGTGTAATACCTGCCCAGTATAAAAACGGTGTACCGAAGAAAGCGACCGCTAGAATGTAGAAAAGCAGCAAAAGTTGACATTGGAGGAGCTTGAACCAGCGAATATTTCCCATCTTTGCTTTATCAGACGGCAAAAGCGATTCATTGAACGTCAAAATAGTTGCTGATTGATTTTCTGTCCGCTGACCGAGCTTTGCCTCGACTGTAATATCTCTTTTTATATTGTTTCATATTCTCTTTTTCTCACAGAATGAGGTTTTTTCAGACAAACTCGATATCCTGAATGCAAAGTTCAATGTCGCGGAACTGTTTTTCCATTTTTCATTTATTTTCACATGAATGTCTTCACCCGGCAGCGGATTGAATAACACAGAGATAAGTAATGGTACGTTTGAATTATCAGCCTCTCACACTCTGTTTGGTGTCTGTCCCACCTCCTCAGGTTAAAGGGGGATCTTGCCTATAACTACAAAGGACCGAGGACAAAAGATGACATCGTAGAGTTTGCCAACAGGGTGGCAGGGTAAGCCTCCGACCACCGCTTCAAAAACAAAGGGCACCAAACTGATAATGAAGTAGAACTTCCCTCATTTCACAGCTGCGCTAATAAGAACCACCCGAGCAAGTTTATCAATGCAGACCGTGTTTGTTTCATAACTCAATGGGTTTCCCCCTCCGACGCTCCAGTTTAAGCCGCTGTATCAACGGTGCCTGACAGATTTCCTCCTCCTTGAGGGAAATCAAGCTTGATCCGTGACAGAGTGGGGAGATCAAAAGCTTGCCTCTCACTTCAGGGCTGCGAGGTGCTGAGTCTCCACTGGGTGGAGCCACCAGCACGCGAATCAAGACCAGAACTGTTGGCGCCTCTCCATCAGTTATTGCATTAGTGTGCCATCTTTGTGCTGAATGGATTTCACTCATTTACATGACCTAATCTGCGCGGGTTTTATTTCCCCCTCCAGACCGGCTGTCAGGGCGCTTCCCAGCAAGCAGATGTTCGAGCACATGATGAAACGACACAATGTGCTTTTTGTATACGTCGGCGGGGAGTCCCCCCTCAAAGTAAGCACCTTTTGTGACACAAAGACATGAATCCAGGTTTTATTTTTTTATTCAAGCTTCTTCAGAGCTGCGATGGTAAACCTGCGTATTGACTGCAGGAGACACACTGCTGCTGTTCTAACACATTTTAACAAAGATGTTCTGCGTAGGACTTTGTAGTGACCTGAATTGCATCTGTTTGAACACCGATTTATTGAAAGCTATTGTGTGCGCGCTGAAAGACTCGTTTGCCGTTGCAGGAGAAGTACAACGACGTAGCCGCCGAGCTCATCGTCTCCACTTATTTCTTCTCGGCTTCAGAGGAAGTCTTTCCAGAGGTAACCCTTTGAATTTGCCTCCCTTTGAATTTCAGAAATACACTTATAATTTGTAGAGTCCCGTATTTTTTGTCATCATATGTTGATACTCTTGAGTATTGTGCAACCAGTAAATATCTGTCCGTGCCATTTCTCTAAATTGTAAATCATGAATTATTTTAGCGTAGCCTCTCGCAACTGCATATCCAGATTCCGGGCCTGCATGCTGTGTTTGCATTATGCAAAACACTACAAGTTTCACAGTTTGCCGCAAAGCTCTGCTGCCAACAGTCTTGTCCCACATTTTGCAGGTGCACCAACAACCATCCAGTAAGAATGACTTCTGGAACTTGGTTTTGACTTCTGTTTTTGTGTTCTCAACAGTCGGTAACTTTGCCAGAGCTTCCTGCGGTTGTAGTCTTTAAGGATGGGGCTTACTTTACCTATGATGGTGAGTATTGTGTTACCGCGTCTTCATCTACGTTGCCGTTTAAAGGGCCAGTAGGGCGCTCTCTGGGCACTGCTCCTCGTCTCCTCTTTCCTTCCCTGCCGTCCTTGTTTTCTCTCGCTGTGTTCCTCTAGTTTTCCGGTCTCTGCTGCTGTCCTTTCATCTTCCTCACCACATTGAGTTATGGTGTGCCTGGCCCATCATAAAGCACCCGGGGCTCTGCCCACTATTGTGTGCGCGGTGAGGCCAGCGATGTTGTGGTGGTTTGTCTTTTGGGGCGGATGTACATAGCGGGTCGGGGTGGATGGGCGTGAGAGACCACAGTGCAGAGCAGGCACAGTGTATACAGTCATTTAAAGCCAAGAGTTGACTCACTGGAGCAGCCGTCAAGTCTCTCTGACATAAGAGGTTTAGAGGAGCTGCTCTATTCTGTTGCCCAATTCGATGCTTCTCACCGCAACAACCTGAGTTCACCGCGTTCCCCCATGATGTCTTGTAATCTGCTGGCGCTGTGGGCCCGAGCCGGCAGGCGGAACCGGAAGGGAAGGGCGTCGAGGCACAGCGTCAACACAAACGGGCCCCAGTAGTGGCCGTTGGGCAGACCGGGTGCGCGGTGCAGCGCCCGGAGGACGAAATCCACCTCCGCCGCCGCCCGCCAGCTCACGTCCGTCTGCTCCACCTGGCCGTTACGGAACGGGGGCTTCCCGCGCCAGAACTGCAGCAGGAGAGGCTCGCCGCAGCAGACGTTGATAACGAAAACTCCACCCTCGGCAGAGTCCTCCAGGACCTTGATACGGAGGATGTGGCCGATGTCTGGCATTGCCATGGCGACGGCGCATTAAAGCTTGTCAAGGACTGAGAAGGGGAGCGTCGCGTGTCCTCCTCACATGGCGGATTCCTCCTTTTAAAGGTCTAGGAATTGTTAAAGAAAGACGCTGGTTATTGTAGCTGAAAATGGATGAAGGGTAATGAGAGCACAGCTCATTAAGCACTCACCTCCGATGACGGCCCCGCTCTGCATTACGGAAATAGTTTTCCTGATCCCGTTTTAACCATCTGTAGTCGTTTCTCAGAGGACCGGTCCGATGTTGGATGAGGCACCTTATGCAGGAAGTTTTTTTTATCGAATGGTGTTTGGCTAAAGTTTTGCATAGCCACCCAGTGACTGTGTTTTATGGCAGACTATGATATCAATGAAAGTGTTTGGATGAATAACACATTATTTATTAGCTGTGTTGTAAATCCACCAGCTTACGGAGGCTTTAAAGCAACTTTCCTCATCTCCCCCTTGTTTTTGTATTTGTTTTGTGATTCAGATTCAATCTGCTTATGAGACATTCAGAGCACGTTTGCTGTTCTCATTGTGCAGGTCTGACTCGTTGTGTTTCTAAACAATAGATGTCATAGAAGCGGCGTCACGCTGTCCAAACGCGGCCTCTCGCTTTGTGCGAAATTATATTTGACATTTAGTTGAGCTTTGATTGGTTTCGTGCGCATCACAAGCAGCAGCATCCTTTTTGAAGAGCGCTGTTAGAATATAGTACAGCACGGAGGCTCCAGCTCATACATATTTAATAACTCAAACCCTTAGTTTCATGCTGCTGTACAGGTCTGCGCTGTTGTTTTGCTTCAAGGGCCATATGGTTTTGATCATTGTGTGTGTGTGTGTGCAGGGAATTCTACTGGGCTACATGCTGGCGCTGTAAGAAGACAACAGAAAGATATAATTAGGATGTATGTTAGTCTGCACAGCATGCTGTTTGCACTCGCCAGAGATGTTTTTTCAACGATGTTTTTGAGTGTTAAAAGAGAGAAAGGGATATGGTGGAAAATATGCACGATCGGTCTGAGTTAGGGATGTAGATGTAGGTCTTGCCCATGTTGTCTTTGGGGAGCAAATCTGTAGTTCTTCCTCCTTCCAGTGACGTAATTTGTCATCGTTGGCGGAAAGGAAGAACTACAGAGTGCTACTTAAGCTTTGGTAGCTGAGGGCCGCAAAGCCGCTCAGAAACGCCCTCGTTCTCTTCGCTTGTGTTACGTCAGCCAAAATCGCATCGCAAAATATGGGGGCATGTTCTAGACGATTTTACAGTATTTTGGCTGACTCGGATATTCAACCGAGGAGAGGCCACTCGAGGATGCTGCTGCTGGGAGAATATGGCCGACGGGGACCCTCCGGAACAAAATCCTTCTGCTGGATGGAATGTATAGTTTGTGAATTAAGGACTTATTTTGACCGATTTGCTGAAAGTTGGAACTGTGGAAAGACCAAACAAGACGTGCTTGTTAAGACACTTGAATTCAGAAGGTTGTATTTTTCTGTTTAGGTTAAAGAGTATTTTCTTTATTGACATTTCTGTGAGTTTATTTATGAGGCGTAGTGAACTTGCCGTTCTAATGCAATGCATCTTGGTCCACAACGGGAGAAATCAGCTTTCTTGGTCAATAAAGCCACACTATTTCCATCAGCACTGGCTGGACACCCACATAAAAAGGTGGTGAATTTCCCCTTCAACACACATTATGGAAGGCTCAGCATCAGGCTCTCTGTTAATCTGTGTCAGTGCTTTGGCCTCTCCTTGTATGGACATGGACATGACACAGCCAGCTGTGAGGTGGCACTATTTTGCATCTGTTTATCGGCAGCACTTGACCGACGGGCGGCTTAACAGTCCATGACTGTGATTACCTAAAAAGGTAATAGCACACTGATGTTATGTGACGTTTGGTCACGGCACACATGGAGAGAATTGGCTTCATTGGTTATTTGAGTTGGCAAAGACGGCAAGGTCAGTGTGGAGGAAGCGTCAGCCATATTTTCCACACATGTAACATCTTTACTGCATCACAAACCAGGTGTGTCCTTTGTTGGTTCTAATTTTGGTCTGTTGGTCTTCCACCTTGGTCGGTACCAGGCGGCCAACGCTGAAGTGTCTTAAACTGGCATTCTTTCTAATGGCCTTTATGGTCTCAGCTGCTAGTTTTAAGTCTTCTTCAATACAGCATGATGTTCATTTAGTTAATATGGTCCCATTGAGAGCAGAATGGACGATCTAGCGGGGTGACTGGTGCTGAATTCAAGGCTTCAACAGACTGCCCACAAACCAGTGGGTTCATATATATATATTCTATGGTCTACACTGAAATACCTCAGCAGCTACAGAATGGATGAGGACATTTTCTACAAACATTCATGGTCCCCAAAGGTTGAATCTTACGGACTTCAGTGATCCCCCGACGTTACCTTTTTGTGCCGTCATCCAGTTATGAGTCAATTGGTCCAGAACTTTGGTTTCTTTGACATTTCCATCAGCCTCATCTGTACTCTGTGTTAATACGTGAATGTTGGCATGCTCACGTTTCTCCCACTGGCTCCGTTTCTGCACTATTTGCGTCGTCTTGGAGGTCCTCCGTACCATTAACCTCCATCTTTGAAACGTGTCAGAGCTGCCTCCTCCCCGCGCTCGAAGCTCTGACACTGGATCATCCTCACTCCACTCTTGTCTGTTGTTGTCTCTCCTCCCCCTCATCTTTCTCTCTCGTCTCCAGCTGTGTGAACTCTGGGCTGACAGGCTCCTGTAGGGTGATTGTGAGGTGGGCGCCCGCGAAGAGAGCAGCTCTAATTTGTTTCAAGGTGAAGCAGGTTCAGTCGGCCCCAGTACGGTCCCAGCATGGGGCCTTCAGCTAGCTAGCTAGCTAGCTCTCTTTCTTGCATCTGGGAGAAGAGAGTCGGGCAGCTGCATGCTGTCTATAAAGCCAGAACATCTGTGGAAAGGACTCTCTGTAATGTACCAGATTGACTGACTCAGCAGCCTTTAACAACAACTCTGCCTTTGCACAGCAGCAGTGAGGACTGGATTGCATTGCAATAAGGTCATGAATCTAGTACATGCTACGACCTCGGGGGGTGTTCAGGTTTTAGGTTGTCATGTTCGGTACTGTGCTCCCAGCTCGTTTGGGGAGCAGCTTAAGAACCACGTAAAAGTCATCAGCGTTGCTGTAATTACTGTACCGGAAGCAGAGGGGTCGTGATAACTTATGAACACGTCGTAATGAGGTCCCGGCCACATTTGACATCAATTATGAGCATCCTGTAGCCTCTCCCAGCCGCAGAAAGCAGTGCTGTAGCAGCCTCGCTACACCCTATTCAATCCCTCGGGGGACAGACTCCGGTTCCCGTTTGCATGTTGCCTTCCAGATGTTAGGGTAGAAACAACATGTGGTTCATTCAGCAAGCAATCCTTTATTTTACTTCACTTTATTTATTTATTTTTCATTTGTTGCACCTCATTTCGTTCTTTCTTTTTCTCCCCCCTAATGCATCTGTTGAATTATTCATTCGCTCCAAATGTGTAAAAATCTGCCCTGAAAATAAATGTATGTACGCGCGGAGATTAATTTACAAACCAAATGTTTTTGTTTTTTTTAAAGACAGAAAGGCAAAATAGCTGCGAAGAAAATGAGGTTAGTTGAGCCAGAAAAAACCCAGCGTCTATTTTGAATGAATATTGCAGTTTCTTTTGAATATCTTTACAACTGACTAAGTACGAAATGAATGCTTATCGGGCTGAACGTAATGTTCTTTCATTCGTGTCTTAACAACCAAACTGATGCATTTGATTGACTACTGGATCGATTCTCGGGTTGATTGATCCACTAGCTCTGACTCGCAGTCCATCGGCTGTCAGACCCACAATAGCCTCCCTGACTGCTTAACCCAGAGGCAGCCGGCTGTCATAACCGTTTGTGATCATTGTCTCGCTAACCTCTGTCTTTGAAAGCTCAGCTCGTGTCCCGCTCTCTATTCCCTCGAGGGCACAAGAGTGGTAAACACTGATCGTCTTACAATCCAGGCATCAATACGCTGTTGTGCTTTGCTTTTAATATAGACTGGTTGTGTGCTGAATGTCGATTTTCGTCCCTCTGCCTCTGAAAGGAAATTCTGTCTCTTTGTGTTGCAGAGTACGCAGATGCTAGTTTGTCATCATGGGTGAACAAGGAGCGCTTCCAAGGATACCTCCAGATTGATGGCTTTACACTCTATGAGCTCGGAGAAACAGGTGGCGTATGCACAACATTATTTGCACTCCCATCAGCATACATATGTGTGTATATATATCATATTATGCAGGTCTAGCTTAATTTAGGGTCCTCAAATGTCTTAATTATCACATATAACATCGTCTCTGATTCATTTTCTACTTGTTGTTTTATTTATTTTGAAACCCTATAATGGTGATTTGTCAATAATAATTTAAGTGTATATTTTTTGTGCCATTTTATGCTCTTAATGATTACGGAGCCGTAGTCTATAGTCAACATTTTTTAATTACAGAATGATTACCATCATATATAATTTGAAGTGAATCAGCACTCTGCTTTGCTCGGCCGGCCTCTTTAATGCAATTCACACTAAATCCCCGAATATTGAGCTTCCCACCGCCCAAATATCCAATCAACCACATGAGGACTTTATAATTAAAAAGCAAACATGTTGGAGTTGCTCTTGTCAAAAGTTCCTTGTATAAATATTAGTGTAAATTGTGTGTGTGTGTGTGGGGGCGGGGGGGCTGTGATGAGAGTCTGACACTTCCATCTAGATTTAGCCCACGTTGCTCTACTCCACCCGCTTTCTCTCTCTCAGAGGACGTTTAAGCTCCAGAGTGGAAGTCAAACGCTGTTAAACGGCAGTAAGTTGATGCTCTGTGCAGAGAAAGCTGTGCTTCTCATCTAGATAGTGTTTCACCTCTTTATGTGCAGTTGGACTGTTTTTTGTGGTCTGTTTTTAAAGGTGCAATGTGTGAGATTTGGCGTGAATTTTAGTTTAGCAACAGAATTTGAAGAGGTTACAGTGTTGATGTGTCAAAGACGTCCATGTATTGAGATGCTGGAAATGAGCGTGCTAACCAGCTAGCCCCAGCCCGTCCTGTCTTGTTTTACAACTTGTACCTCAGAAGACGATAGTGAGTAACTGTAGCGTCCATTCTGACATATTTTGCTCAAAGAAACAGGGCAACCCTAAGGGCTTGTCAATCACGTTGAAGGTACCGGGTCTGTGTAGGATTAAATCCAAAGAAACGAGAAAAGTGTGTTTGTTTCGTCTTCCCCGCCGCCGGTAGGATGCTTTGCCGGGAGGAGATCGACGCATGAACCAGGAGACGGACCTTCAGTAGCAGTTAGCTCGAATTCAGCTCGTGCAAATCCCAACACCGGGGCCAGACCGGCTAACTCTCTGCGCTCCACCAGCCCGCTGTGAGTCCCGGCGCTGGGGTTTGTGCTGACTGAATTTGAGTTGCTGCTGACTGGCTGTCCGTCTCCCCGAGCCGCCGAACGCTCTCCTCCCGGTGAAGAAGGTGTGGCTTATTTCCCTGTTTCTGCCCCTCTGGATTCAATCCAATATACCGACTGCACAGCAACGTGAACTGAGAGACTAGATAGCGGCGTTATTTTGAGCGGCTGGACCCAGTAATGGAGGTGAAATGATGCCCTTTATTTGTTAGACGCATGTGGCCAGATCTTCCACATTGCACCGTCTAACCCATTTATACCAAATCTGTAGTTTTTAGTTCTGAACACAAAAAAAAAAGTCTCTAAAGCGCCATAACTGGATGAACCCGATGTGACTGCTTTAAGACGGCACAGTCTGCAGCTTCAGTCCGCCGCAACAACAAACATAAATAGAGTATAGATCGAAGTCATATTCATGAAAACGGTATAGAATTTTCCAGCCTCGTCTCTAAAGGCTTTTCAATCAAGTGTCGAGTTTCAAGCCCTCGGGCTGATTGTGTGGCGGCGGGGCCCTCGCACGTCCATGTGTCTGTTTAAATACCAGTGTGACCAAAATCAATGAATAGTCTCGAGCTGTAATTTAGTTCTGTTTACGGGGCGAAACTTAAGGGACAGGCAGAGGCGAGGATGAATGACTTATTGAAAAGAAAATCTATTTGACGGGTTCACAGGGACTGGTGCTCAGAGGCAGAGAGGATCGTCAATGCAAACAACCACACGGCAAACTTTCACTGCTGACTGTTGCGCCGTGAAATAATGTCACAATCGCAACAACCAATGAAAACTGCAGCTTTTGGTGTGAGTTTTCTCAAGATTTTGCGCATGAACATGAAACTTTCTCCATGTTTAGACTCTCAAATGGTCAACTCGGCTGGATAAAGGACGTAGTCCAGTCTATAAATATGCTTCAGAAGAAATATGATGCGCCCAGCTTGATGGATGGGTAATCTTTGAAATTTGATTACATCACTCCACAGTGACGTTTGTGAGTGCTGATAGCTCTTTCTTTAAGCGTTTACCAGAACAATTAGAAACTTAAGCCCGTGGCCCTTTTATTATTAACTTAATGAAAAGGTTTCCTCATAGAGGTCATGTCTCATGTGACAACCTGAGTATTTATTCATGTTTATCAGCATTTTAACTCCATTATTACCACAAAGAGAGGTTTAAAAGGATTATATAGATCATTATTATTCATTGATTTTAGAGACAGAATATTTTATTGCACTCTAACCTCCATGTTGTGCTTCACACTGGTTAATGGACAGATATTTGCATCAGAATAAGACTTCCTCACCTGAAAATAGTGCTTTTTTTTGTTAAACATTTGGCGTAGAGGTCCCGTAGTTTCGCAACATTTCACTAAATATTTCTTTCATCAATATGCAAATGTATGATTCAGCTACTTCAACAATGCACCCTGTGCACCTCGTTAGGTGCTTCAAATAGGTAATTATGCGCTTTTTTGCAGGTTTTATTGACATGAAGAAGCATTGTAGAAGTAAACCGTTCATAAACTATTGTTCACTGCATTCCTGTTTTTCCTCCGACAGCCACAGAACTATCAGTCATTTTGGGAATGTTGGAGATTAATAGTGCACATATTCTCATATACAGTAGGACTGGCCCTTTAACACAAAAATAGTTTCTGCAGCTTAACTTCCATTTCCACACGCTCTGCATGTGAAATATTCATTTTCATGACAGTCCACTGCCGTCACACGAAATGCACCACCAGTGACCACCAGGGGGCAGGCTGGTACTCTCATCCAAACAACACGGCCTCAAACTAATGCACCTCTGAACGACGGACCATTTGAGTTGTGTAACAAAAATGTATTTTTCCAAGTAGACCTATTTGTCGTGTTGTGAGTTTTGAATTGCACCGAAAATATCTCTTTTACCAGAAGAGTGACCAAGTAGGAAGCCTAAACTGGCTTAATGTTTGAGTGATGAATGAATAAAGCGCTCTCGGTGCCTCCCTTTCTTTTCCACGGCTGAGAGGCGATTCGTCTCCTCCACTGCCTCTTATCTGCCTGCCATTGTCTTCTCACCCTCTCTTTTTTTTGGTGTGTGTGATTGTGATTTGTAATCCCTGTCCGCCACCTCAGGCAAATTGGTAGCGATTGCAGTCATCGATGAGAAGGACCCCACAGAGGAGAGTGGCAGGTACAAAGAACTCTGAAATTAAAAAGCATGGCTCTGTATAAACGACTCCCACACAGTCCCATGGGTTCCACCGTGGTTGTGTTCAAGTGCACGGCTTTCAAATAAAGATAAGGCTTGCTGTTTGCATCGCTCCACAAATTACAGGCATCGGTCTGAAGAAGAAGAAGAAGGGTTAGACTTCGACTCATGTGGTGTTTCCCTCTCTTCTCATTTGCTTTTAGATTAAAGACCTTGATTCAGAGGGTGGCAAAGGAATACAGAGAACATTTTAACAGGTAAGACACGACGAGGTCAAAGATGAATATCCAATTTATACATTTATTCGAGGATGGCGCCCTCGCTGGGGAGCGCCGCCCGTCTATTCACAAGCTAGTCCATGCCTTTGTCGGGGCACGCATGTTTTCATTGAGGTTCAGTAGAAAGGTAATTATGCAAAATGTCAGCTTCCAAATATAGGCGTTCTACTCAGCTGTCAGTCAGAAACTCAGCTCGGCTGGTATGAATGCATAATTCTTCTGTTTTCTCTTGTGCAATAACAACCGGAGATGGGATCTTTGTGTTGCGTGGCGCCTTGTTAGACCTGTTCTCCTCCCGGAGGGGAACTCATTAAACAAGGCATCCAACACAAGGAGGAAATGCACCTGAAATGTATAATCTCACAACCGCGTTGACGTTATTTTGGCTGTTAGCGGACTGTAAGAACACGGACACTCAGATGTTTACCATAGGGCTCCTGTCCTGTCACAGCAGCTGCATCTGTGCATGCTTCAGTGAGTGCAGTAGGTCACCCTTCAGCTAAAGCACACACGCTCAACTGAAGTGGCTCCAATTCAGATCGCCTCTAATGTTGCTGTTCTGTAGCTGGCCCTCATCTCTGATCACTCCCAGCAGAGCGCCAGGCGACAGGATTTCCTCAAAAGGATTAAAGAAATGAATAAAAAAATCACATTTTCATCATTATGCTGCGCTTAAGTTCCTCATCGCGCCCCGTCATTGACCACGTTGCTTCATCCGACAGATCTCTGCTTTTGATTGAAGAGGTGCATCTCAAACCGCCGTGATCAAAGTGTTTCCCTCGCCAGGCGTTCCCATTAGGACTGATTTGATTACACAGATCCCTATCAAGTGGACGACTATCCGCCACGCTGCTCTGTGCTGGCTTTCTTCTTTTTTTTTTTTGAAGACTTGCGTTTGAGAAACCCAGCTGAGATCAGAGCTGCCTGCAGTGTTCTGACATACCGAAACGGTTCTTGTAGTTACAAGTCAGGAGCTCGAGTGACGCCCCCGGTGGCGGGCGGCGGCAGCGCCTAGTCAGCAGATCAGCGGTGACTGATGGAGGAGCACCCGTCATTATTATCTTGGCTTTTATGTGCCGGTTGCTGCAGACGGTTGGTGCAACAAGACCAGACAAGAAGCCTTGTTCAACTGAAACCTTTGACTTTCTATCCTTCAATGGATCTGGACTCAGGTTTCACAGGCTGTGCCCTGCTTGGAGGCAATTAGATGTTGAGCAACATACTTAACTTTTCAGGACATCTTAAAGATGCGTTAATGTATTTATATCCCAATATCATGAATAAAGTACACTCCCCCCTCAAAAAAGACCTTTTAAGGGGAATAAATGGAAGAAGGGTTGAGGAAGGATCCCTCTCTCCACCAACAGACAATATGCAATATTGCAATTGTTTTGTGGTCTGCAACTTTAATGTTTTGTGCACACTCCCACTGCTTCCAGACGCAGCAGAACAGCTCCCATAAAGCCACTGTACGCTAGTTAGCTGGTGAACTGGCTGAACGTCCTGTAGAGCAGCTAAAGAGCCACATATTTGAGTTGCTGTGCTGCACCAAGTGACCAAAATAAATAAATGAAGACGAGTATAAGAACATCTTTTGCAAGAGACGCACGGTAACGCAAGCTCGTTTGACAAGAACTAAAGCTGACGGGTCATCTAAATGTCCCCAGTGTCTCGAATATGTGGTGGATTTATTTTCTTTGCATTTAATATATTTCCAACAACATGCTCCTTTATGATCATCGGTTGTTCAGTCATTCATTCCTGTCCACAAAGACATTAGAAGTCTATCTGCGGGAGCCCAAGGCCTCCTGGTGATACGGGTGACACGGTTTTCCTGTAGAACATTCTTGTGTGTTATGAACCGCCTTCTATAATTTGGCAATGGCTTTAATGCCGTTCACCTCCCACACACACACTTTCCCTGGTTCTGTGGGAATCTGGCTTCAGAAAACACTCTCTCTCCCCCCCCCCCCCCCCCCCCCATGAGAACCACATGACATGGCAGATAAGGGCAATAAATATCGGCTTCAGTTGTTGTAGTTTCGACACTTGAACGATTCCAGAGGGAACATTGAAAGTAAACAGACCAAATCTCAGACTTATGGAGAAATCTGAAAGTGTTTACGAGAAAGTAGCTGTTGTGCATTCTTTCTCCGCGCCGCCTCCAACGCATGCAGGTTTCTCAGTTGGTTTGCTCACCCCTCTGGGCCGGTCTGCTCAGCAGTCTGGCCAAGATGTGTCAGTGGGAAGATGGACATGCATGGGGAAGCAGATTTGTAAATGTTTAAATTATAGACACAGAATTAATGACACACAGTCTTGCACTTGTAGATCCTTTTTTCCAGTGACGTCGGATCCAGAACTCCCTGCTGCAGCCGTCAGAGCAGAAGCTACAAACTGACTTTTTGACGAGCTTTATTCCCAGTTTGTCCCAGTATTGTCAGCATTATTGTCACTAACGCAGACAGATTTTTTTCATATTGCATCCGCAGGATTTATCATGTAGTTCAGTCTCTTCATAATCGTGTCATCGATATAAGCAGGAGCAGTATTGCGTGGCACCCAGGGGACAACCGCGCAATATGTAGCTGTGACTCGGAATGAATATAATATATATGTTGAGGCCCCCATAATCTGTCATTCAGTGGAAGTCACTGGCTCGCCCCCCCCCCCCCCCCCCCCCCAATTCTACCCACAATACACCCTGCTCAGACATAGTGCGGCACAATGAGATACAAATTGAATTCCTTCTCCTGCCTTATCGTTTAGATAAATCACCTGAGTCTTTTCTGTGGTGGGGAAACGGGAGGCACGGAGCTTCGGGGGAATTTTTTTTTTCTTTCTGCAGTGACAAAAAAATACCGCTTTTCCATAACAGAACGTACAATTCCATTCAGTGTGTTCTCATAACTGCAGGAAAGTCGGCGTCCCAGTTCCGTGCAGTCCACTGGGCCGGGAGAGAGAGCGCTTGTTTTGCTCTACTGTGTGTTCTTCTTGATGCACGCTATCATGACGCTGATTTGTCTTGCCTCTCCAGAGACTTCCAGTTTGGACACATGGACGGGAACGACTACATTAACAGCCTCATTATGGGGTGAGTGCCTCGAATCCTCTCCCTTCTCTCGTCATGTCCTTCTCTCTTCGCCCCCATCATAATTACCTTCTGTCAGCTACTTATCCAGGTCTGGACTGACATGTAATTGTCAGCCTCTGCCATTAAAGATGCTTTTGTGGGGAATTCAATTACACAGACCGTCATATCTTTTTTGTTTTCAGTGCACTCGTACTATTGTAACCCTCCCCTCCCACACTATTAAGCACACATGCGATTGAAAAAGCACACAAGACCCCGCAAATCTGCTTGCACATGGGGCGGGATGGTACGATAAGGCTGTGCCTGGATTAGGTCTGTGATGGTCATGTGTTTTTAATAGCGCGTCGGAGAGCAGCGCTAATGACACAGCCGGCCCTGCTGCAGGAGCGCCGCGCCGAGGCCGACTGTTGGTGCGTCGGGCTCGGAGAGGCCCCGCAACTTGACAACCCACACACTTTTAATTAGACAGCTGCGCTATAGTGTTACAGGCCAGCAGGGCTGTAGCAGTTGGCGCGTCTTGTTTTTATATCTTAACAACGTACAGTGTCTAATTATGTCTTTGTGTAGTGTTGTGCGTGTTTTGTGTGAGAATCCCTGAGCGTACGAGACCGCTGCGGGATGTTTTAATTTGGGCACATTATTTGTGTGAGGGAGATTACAGCAGACATGGTCTCCTAAGTCTTGTGTAATTAAGAGTGCGTCAGTGAGTACAGTAGAAGTCGTATTGGAACATGTGACGGCGTTCAAACAGCAGGCTAAAATTAGACGGGCAGTGTTTATATTTAAGGATGAAAGAGGTGATTAGCCCTCCTAATTTTATACGAGTAGATACAATATGTATTTGCCGGACTGAATTTGGATTAATTGCCCTCCTTTGAGGAATGAAATCCTGGCCTGTCACTGTCCACTAATTCTCTCCCCGAGGAAACCCGTGGAAATGAACACTTTCTGTCATCGCAGCGATTACTGTGTTCTGGCAGCGGTCTGTCTGGCGTAAGGCTGCCTCTGCATCCACCAAACTCACACACACACACACACACCATGACAGGAACGTGTGTGTGTGTGTGAAGGGAATATTTGTAATCATAGAAGGTGAATGATTCGGAAGATTGTTACCTCACAAACCAGCCATTCGATTTGTCTGCTAAAGATTGCTTGTGTGGAAACTTCTTTCTTTTTAAGGGGCAGATTGTTTGTCATCTAGTTTGTATGTCCCCGTGCGTGTTTCCTGGACACTCTGTTAATCATTATCACCGTCCTCTTGCTATAATTAAAACCCAAGAACGGAAAGTGAAAAGACAACTTGCAGAAGAGGAATTAATGAAGTGCTGATAATGAGCCTGAGTCCCACTTAGTGAGTAAAAAAAACATGCAAATGGTGTTTTTAAAATCCAGTTTTCACCTTTCTATTCTTTTTTATAGACTAGTTCCAACAATTCGTTTTTTTGCACAGTTTGATAAGAAGATCGGTACCACACAAATGGAGCTGAAGCCACACAGTTAGCTTACAGCAGTGTAACAGTGTGTTCTCCAGAGCATTGCTCCCCAATTTAACTTCCCCCGAAACCACAAATTGAAGGTGCATCCAATCTAAAGAGCGTTGCTGTCAAACGTGTGCGTTTCATGCATCAGTGTGGAGGTGAAAACATGAACCAATGAACTGTTGTAAGACACCGTGGGAGTTGTCATTGCACTCAGCAGAAAACCTCCAGACCTTATGCTAACACACGCTAACGCTAAGCTTCATGGTGAACACACAGGCATGAGTGGTATTAATAATAAGCGTATTTCCCCAAATGTTGAACTATTCTTTAAACAAAAGAAGAAAAAAGCACAGATACACGTGAAGCACATGTATGACTGCGGTGGTGTCGATCTTTCTCATCTAACTGTATTCAAGAAGTAATTGTATTTCCTAAAATGTCGGATTGTCCCTTTTTTAATAATCCAGACGGACCTGGATGAACTTCCTCTGTAATCACGAATAATTACCCCTAATTATACAGTATGGCAGCCGCTTTTGGCAGCGGAAGGGGAATCGTCTTAAATGTGTGTTTTGTGCCAGCTCTAATTCTATAGAGTACAGTGTGGCCCTTCATTATGGGCGGCAAACCCCCAGTAGTCTCCACTCACAGAGGTGAATAGGCTAATCCATATTTATTTTAAATGGGTGCCATCTGTTGGAGTAGGCTGGTTGTCAGATGGACTACACACTCGTGTGTGTGTGTGTGTGTGTGTGTGCACTCATGTGATTGCAGAGCTCAGCTGGACAGAGTAGTGAGGTGTGTGTGTGTGTGTGTGTGTGTGCTCCTGATCTCGGCTGGGTGGTGGATTGGGACAGTGATGGATGTGTGTGTGCAATTTGTTGCCGGGTTGAGAAACACTGCAGGGTGTGAGGCGGCAGAGCTGTGATGGACTGTTTGTGTGTGTGTGTGTGTGTGTAAGCCAGGGCTCGGCGTTGTGCGAGACATGTGAAAGAGGGATTGCCTGTTGGTATGACCTTGTTCGTTACCTCACGCAGTTCTGTAATTCCTCCGCTGATTTGTCGACGCAGGCGGGCCGGAGAGCGCGCTGCGTCTCTGTGAAACGAGGCTTCTTTGTATACCTTCCGTGTGTGTCTCTCAGCAGTGGATGCAGAGTTGCTCTCCTCTGGCCTCCCTGCGATTCACCTGTCAGCTGTAATTTGTGAAGGTCTCTTTAACTGTGACCGGCACAGACCCATAAAGCGCCAGAGTTGCACACTGTATGCATAAACGATAGAAGAAGTGGCAGTCTGAAATGAGCCAGGCTGCATCTGCTTCTTCCTCCGAGTAAAAAAAAAAAAAAGAGAAGGAAATCCTTAAAAAATGATGGCCATGGGGAAAGTTCTGTTGCTCCAAGTACAAAGGGTTTGTTTATCTCACTGTTGTGTTCTCCGTGTTGGTTTGTTCTTAAAGAAAGCACAACGTGTTCCCGCCTAATGATGCACTCTGGTAATGGCAGTCCAAGGTGCTGAGGTTAAGGAGATTAAAAGCTGTGTTTTCCTGTTTCTCTCAGCGAGGTGACGGTGCCCTCCGTTATCATCCTCAACACATCCAACGAGCAGTACTTCCTGCCCAGTGAGCCGACTGAGACCATGGAGCAGCTGGTCCAGTTCATCCACGGTGTTTTGAACGGTTCTGCACAGGTCCAACTCTCCTCCTCCTCCTCCTCCTCCCTTCCTCTCGCTCTTCCTTTCTTTTCATGCATTCAGCTCGGCGTGTCCCTTCCCCTGGTGTTGTACCGTTGTAATCACACCAGTAGTCCTCATTAATCAACCACGTTGCCTCGCATTTTAAGTCCTCCCAGGAAAATGGATTCAGCAGATGAGGTATTTTTGCAATCTCCTTTTGCATGTTTAGATTTCATATTGCTCTCCTCCCTGGATGGATTATCTACAATAATTCTTTCCTCAGTCAAACACGGAGATTACTACAGGATTCTGTATTGTGGTGTACACACTAATCTGGAAAATAAATGTCATCGCTTTCCTCTGTGCTGCACTGTAAGTCACCAGCTGTATGAAACCATAAGCCAAACAGCCAGAGGTCCTGTCCTTTATTTTCCGAGGAAGGTCTCCGCTATTTATTTATTTTTTCTTGGCAGAACAAACCACCAAAACAAACCCCGGTTGCAGCTAAAGGTTGGACAGTCATGGACAGTCAATCTTCACGTCATGCTAGTAATGTCTGCCATGAGGCTGGTTCATGCTTCATGTAGAAAATACACAGAAAGATGTGTGTGAAGTGCTTTGAACTCAATTTAGGATCATGAAGATGGCGCAAAAAGGTAACAATAGTTACCGGTCGTTTCATCCTTTCTTGGGGGTATTGTGACCAAAATCTGAGTGTTCTCCATGAGAAGCATGAACATTGAGGTTCACAGACGGCGTGTTTAGCCTCGCACGACGCTTGAACCAGAGGGCGGAGCTGGCGGGCATCTCTCCAGCAGATTATGAAGTTTTAAGTATCTCACTGCTCTTGTGGAAAATAGAACCCCAACAACATGCGATTAAAAAAATACACGTAATGTTAAAACTTCTAACTAAAGGACAGACCTCACACAGCATCGGCATACGTCTGTGCAACAGCTGCCTCCACAGCAGTCCCCCCATGCCCACCTTCAGTCCTGCTCAATCACAGCTCACTAATTGGCCATCCTGATGAATGAGCGCCGAGACAGATCGCCCATTGGCTGCCCAGGTGCTGTCACCAACAAATGAGCTCAGACGGAGTAGAACGGCCGGACAGAGAACAAACTAGATTGCACATCGGCTGATTTTGTGCAAGGAAGCGTTTAATTAAAAATAATTATTTTAAATGTCTGGGATGCACTGTGTGAGGATGCCTGAGATTTAGATAATTCTGCGCGAGTACTTTGAGAAAGTTTTGGTGTCGACGAGGCACAGTGGCTCATCTGTCTCCATCAATTCATCTGTCTCCCTGCAGGCGCAAGGAGGCGATGGCTTCATTCAGAGGATCAAACGCGTGGCCTTTGATGCCAGATCCACCATCATGGTAAGTTGGTGAGAGTTGGTTCCAGGCTGCTGCATGTGGACGGTCGGAGAACATTTCTCTAGCACGTTATTGAAGTTTAAAATGTTCAAACCATTCAGCGATAATGAAGTCGCAAAAATAGTTCAATGCATGTCATTTTGCAGGATATCACCATCATGACTTTCACTGAACAAATGCCCCCAAAAAATGTCTTTGACCAAAATTCCGTTGCTCCAAAAGCCCACACACGTCTGATAGATTTAGTTTTAGTTTATGGGGTTATTTTGTAACAAGTATGGTACTGTAGCTTTAGTTAAACCTCCGTTAATAGAGCTGTATGTCCACTTGGGAACAGCACAACAAACTGTAAAATAAAGTAATAATAGTTATAAAAATGAGCAAACTGGTAGGCAGACGTGTAGCAACATCGGCAAAGACACGGAGTTGCGTTTCTGATGAGATGAGTGAACCGAAGCAGTAAAATGACCTGAAAGACGCTTAAAGACGCTCCGTAGACCTCAGAGAAACGGCTGACTCTGGATTATTCTACGTGGGTTTGTGTGGATGATGACCCATAATCCTTTGTCCAGTGTTCATGTAGAAATGTTGATTAGTCCAACTTTAGGGTCCATTTTGTATAGGTTTCAGGCTAATATTATTACCGTACTTGTACACCTCTTCCCATCTCGTTCTTTATTGTGATACCGCTGAACCCCTCGTGCTCGTTGATATGCTTCACGCCGCGCCTCACCTTCACTGTGTTCTCCAATCCATGGCAAGTACTGTACATGCGTAATGCGGCAAGTTCAGCAACACTGCAAAACAAATGCCGGAGTGCCCTGCTCTCTCTCTCCCCGTGGGAGGAAAGACAACATCCAGAGAAACAAGACGCCGAGTATGACTGAGAATATGCAATGCAGGCAGTCAACACAGTATGCGGAGAGAGAGCGAGAGCAGCAGGCGGTGGAGTGATGAGAGAGCACACCGAGTGAAAGTGGGAGGAGAAGCAAGTTCGGCGTCCTGACCCGAAGTAGTTGGTTCTGTTGGGTGGAGCTGGTGTTTATTTTACCACGGGTGTGCTAGGAATGTAAATACAGCTGTGCGGTGATTCTCCAGTTGTACTGTAACCGCGGGTAAAGCTCGACACTGCCCTCAACAATGTCCTTAAAGGGGAAATCATAGATTATATGGAAGCTAAGCTCAACGTACGAAGAAAGGCTTGTAAAAATCTGTTTATTGAAGGTTTTCAACATTTACGCTGTCGGCTCTGGTTTGACAGTTTAAACCAGAGGGAGAATAAAACCTGGTTGAAAAGGTTAACAATAAAAACATCTTTCTTTGGGCTGAAAGAGAAAAGCAAAAAGTGAAGGATTCTAATTGTTCCTCTGCACAAAAGTAAGAATCCACATGTGAAAGGCTTGTCTCACACCTGTAAAGAGGAAAGCTATTCTCTCCTCGCTTCCCTAAATTTGGCGAGCTGCTTGCATCCCCATGAACAGTCCTGCTTACAGTGACACGGTATGATCCGGAGCAGACAGGCAGCAGCCGTCACCTCGCCCCCGGAGAGCCTACATCTCAATGCACGGCTGACGGGAAGCGTGAGGGAGCAGCCGCATCAGGCCCAATGACTCACAGCCTGCTGTGTTAGCATAGCATACCCATCTCCACCTCATCGAGCGTCGCACAGCAACGGCAATTACCATCCCTCTTCCCGTGGCAATGACTGGAGGGCGCGTGAGTGTTTCTCTCCTCCTCAGCTCAGCGGCTGACAGAAGTTGTGACCGAATACTCCCTCCCAGGTACATTGTCTCCCATGTCGCCCGCTATATTCAGGCCAAATGACTCATTTCTCACTGGGATCATTTAAAGAAGGAGGTTGTCCTGCAGTGACCCGGGCAGTGCTGTTGCCGCGGGGACGGTGTGTCACAGGAGTGGAGTGGTACGTGTCACAGAAATGTTATGTGCAGGTTCGGGGCATGGATGTGAATGAGCAGTTACTGTTCTTTTTATTGATCTTTAGGGATTCATGCCCGGACAAGTCCATACGCCAAAATGTGCAGACTGTCACCAAGTTCTCATGAATGTAGAATCTACAGGTAGTAAATGAAATGGAGAATAGTTTCTGTTACCGACGCATTGCAACCAGATGTAGCTGTAATTCACTCAGAGAAAAAGCTACCGGGATGCGGGTGATTGGTACCTTTGCACACATGTAGCAACAGCACCTGTGTGAGCGTGTAGTCATGGGAGGTGAGCCTGTTATAGGCGAGGAAGACAGAAAATATCTTCAGACAGACTTGTGTATAAAGGTGGACCTTTTCCCTCTTTGAAGTTTGAGATTTCTTTATATCGGTTTAATCGGCACAATGTGGAAGTACAAGAAACCCAGTGTGTTGCAGATAAAAGGGTAAAAGTCTGCCATATGGTCATCAGTGTAAAACAAAACCAGAACAAACAAGACGGCACATTACGAGACAGAAACACAACCAGTATAACAACCCAGACATCAATTTAATACTAAAATATTAAAGCCTGGCCGGGTTTCTGCAAATGATTTGTGACCTGCCTTCTAAACACACACGCACACACGAGCAGCTTAATGGTGTAATGCTGATGAATGAATATATGAATGAATAAAAATGCAGTATCTCTGCTGAAAACATAAAAGCATGTCGGCAGTTCTTCACACCAATAATCCTGGATCTCTAAATAGGATTTTGAGTCGTCTCTCCCTAATGGCCGCTGTAATGTCAGTTTACTGCAGTAAACACTTCGACGAAACAGACGGACGCCCTCTCCACAGCTGGCAATAAGTGACATATTGGGGAAGCATTGAGAGAGTTAAACCATGAACATTTGATCAGTTTCTTTAATGTTTGATGTTTTGTTTTGTTGGGTCAGTGTTGGGTTTGGTTATAAGTGCAACTCTTCACACAGAACGATCCGCCTTCCGGCCCCTTATCACTTCTCATTCACTTGATTACCACCAAGCAATTTAGCAAATGATCCCAAACTAATTAGCACCCTGACGTGACCCGCTTTGTGATCCAGACTTGAATAAGACGAGAACGAGGAAGAGATTCTGAGTGATGGTAACATTTGTGGATGGAAAGGCTTTTTACTTGTATGTGTACAGTCAATTCACACCTCTCTTCTTTTGTCTCCATGTCCTCCCCTCACACTTCCCCCTTCTGTGTCTTCCTCTCGTCTCTCGTCGTCTCCTCTCCCACATCAGTCGGTGTTTCGCAGCTCTCCGCTGCTGGCCTGCTTCCTGTTCGGCCTACCGCTGGGCGTGATTAGCCTGATGTGCTACGGCATCTGCACAGCCGAGTCTGACGACGGTTCGGAGGACTTGGACGCGCCCAAGAGGGAGGGCCTGACTGACGAGGAGGAAGACGAGGAGGAGGAGGAGAGGCAGCGCGGCAATGAGCTGGAGGGCCCCGAAGAGGAGGAGGAGGAGGACGAGGAAGACGACGTCGGAGAGAAGGATCCCGAAGAGAAGAAAACCGATTAACGCAGGTGCTCCCGCCGGATAGAGGATGATGGGCCGAGTCAAATGCGGCGACATGAAACTCAAAGACTTATCAATGTGTTACTATTCTGCTTCTTTGTCTTTCATATCACTCCCCCTCAAAGCCCCTCTAGCACAGACCGCTCTCCCATCTTTGAGTTCTGTGTCGAAGGTCGGCCGCTCAGCGAAGCATCGAACCTTGTTTGAAGCGAACAGCCTGTTAGTGACGGCGTGTGAACGCGTAATGCTCCAGAGATAGAGGCGCGGCTGTGAACCAAACAAACCTTATTTGTCAACCAACCAGTGGTTTGTTCCTTGTGACGCTTTCTCTCCTTGTTTTGTAACTAAAATGCTTCTTTTTTTGTTATATCCCAATCTAGTTTTTACTTTTTGTGTCCAGTTTAATATATTGTAGAATAGTAAAAACCTGCCTTCAAACTGACATGAATACATCGACATTTTCCACCTCGACCCCAAACCCAAAGTTAAAGCTTAATTGGCGTGTGTAGAAAGCAAAGGAAGTGCCCGAGAAGGAAAATCTGCCATAAATCAATCGTGCTTCATCTATTGTATGTTATTACCTGAACATATTTCTTCTTCTTCTCGTTCTAGGGGTGCAAAATGCCGAGACAGTCGCGCATTTCTTACTTATTTCTCAAGCCAGCCACCTGTTGGTATCCTTTTATGACTTAATGGGTATCAGTGTGTCTGATTCTGGGATATGGCAAATGTGCTTTTTTGTTTTCCAATATGGCCAACCTGCTGAAATCCTTCATGTAGATGGGTTGTACCTCTATAGCAGACATCCATAACACGCATCAGTAGTCCCTGCAGCTTTTAACAAGTCATATTCTTCAGACAGACGGGCTCCGTCTCTTTCCATATTTCAATCTGTCTTCCATCACTCGTTGCCATATTGAATTCAGTAGGCAGGTTGAAGTTTAAATCCCGATACACTGAGCGCACAAAATATAAAGCCCGTCTTCCTGCTACTTGGTTTCACCCCTTCTTTTTCTGCCATAACGCACTATTGTTGGTTTTCTCAATGCCACAGCTGAAATCTGGTAGGGGTTGTGGCTTCCTCTTGGGTTGAAGTGGCCAGTCTGTTACATATAATAAACAAGTGTTTCTAAAATCTGCTCCTCCCAGTGTAATACGCTTTTCATGAGATGCTCAGTGGAGTGCTCCTTGTTGGATTTGGGGCCTTTCTGGCAGCGAGGTAAAGCACCTGAGAACATGTTTCATTGTCTTTGTTACACGTTTGTGACTAAAGAAGGAAAAAATAAAGATCACGCTGTAATATACAGAGACATTTCCATGGAAACAAAAGCACATTTTTCCGCAGCTGTCGTATGTTTTGTGCCAGTTGGTGCACGGAGATGAAATCACACCTTTCTTTCCCTCCAATTCAGCCGTGTCACCAGTGGGAAGAGTACAAATAATGAACTATGTGACGATTGGTAGATAAAAGTAAAAATCATGTTGGAAACTCAAAACTGAGAATTTAGGAAATGCGCTTATTCACTTTCTTGCAAAGCGTTGCATGAGAAAGTTGTTACTGATGTCTGAAGGGGAAAATATGAAGCCAGTGCCAGTAGCTTGTTAGCTTAGCTTAGCACAAAGAATGGAAACCGCTAGCCTGGTTCTGATAGTAACAACCGCCTGCCAGCACTTCTGAAGCTGTAAAATCTCTCTTGTTTTATCTGTACACAAACTGAAGTAACTTCCAGGAAGTCTTCTCTGGTTTCCTGGAAACCTCATGGTGAAGACTCCAGGAAGTCTCTGCACCCGACCAGGATTTCGTTTGGCACATAACCCCAATTAAAACCACAACGTGTTGTTTTTTACTCATTCCTTTATGGATTAAACAAACACGATATAGCCTGTTCGTTAGAGAGCTTTAGAGGGGCTGGTATGCAGTTGTCTTGGCCTTTGACAAAGCCAGGCTAGCCATTTCCCCTCGCGTCCAGTATTTATGCTAAGCTAAGCTAATCGGCTGCTGACCCTAGTTTTATATTCACCATGCAATCCTCTCCTCCAAGCCCCGGCGACAAAGCTAGTGAGCACACTTCCCTAAATGGCAAACTATTCCATTTAGAGTGGCGCACTGGATTATGATTATTCGTTCTGCATTTGTTTTACATTATTCATCCGAAACATTCCTGCATAATATTCAACGTACAGAGCTGGCGAGTAATTAAAAGTTTGAAATGAGCAACGACGGCTTCTGTAACAGGCTTTCTCTCGAGGGAACTTCAACACATGGTGATGAATGAGCATTGAGCTCATCCCTGACCTTGCGAAGAAGTCTCAGTCCTGCGTCCACATCCTCACTTTGACTTGATCGCGTCTCACGTAACGACAACTGAACGAACTGCTGATCTACTCGGTGGACGCTTTGAAATAGGAATGGATGTTTTGAGCAGTTTATGCTATTGTTGTGTAAAGGTGATCCTCCCCCCCACACTCTTAGAAAGTGTAACAGTGATATAAGATCCGTTGTTCTTCATTTCATCGTGCTTTTGCGGCTCAGTAAATCTTGTAACGTGATCGACTCGGGCTGCTCGACCGAAGCACACCTGCTGTTTTTAATATACAGAGGACATCTGCGTCATTACTGTGAATCTGCACTAAAGGAAACCATGCCCTCGCCTTGCCTTCCGGTCCCTGCCATTCTCTGCCAAACTTCCTCCTTTGGGTTTGAATTGATATTGTCACACTTTAATACAGGTTTGAAAGATTGAAATAAAGATTGTCTTTTTCTTTTTTTTTTTTTTTCTTCCTGTCTGGCATCTTTTGTCCATTTGACGTATTTCCTGCCTGTCCTCCATTTAGACATCTATTTCTCCATCTATCTCCAATTATCGCACAGATGAATGTTTTTTTTTTTTTTTAAATCTCTCGACAGTATAATTCGAGGTAGAGGTGTCAACTCAATTACAGCAGATCTAATCAGATTTGGGGAGATCTAGGTCTAACGGCGACTGATTGCGTTGCGTGATGTGAAACTCATTTATTTCTTCTCTTTAGGGAACGCCGGCGCTTAAACGTCAAAACTCGGAGACGTGACTTTACATAATGGGGAAAAGCACAAAGTCACGCCGTACTCTGTGAAGAACTGACCCTCGCACAGTTTGAGAGAAAGAATACTTCGCTTCTGGGAAATTTGATAGGGTTGTTTTTTCGGGTCTGATAAAGGAGGGGGATGTTCATTTTCCATTGGATGTCATTTTGGGGATAAATTACCGCAAAGGGGGAGATAATGTATTAGGCTACATCAGAATCGGTGTCATCGAGTGGTGCTGATGCAAAAAGTAATTCATCGCTCAATTACCTCGCCATGTATTCTGAGAACGAGTCTCATCTCGTGGCAAATGAAGGAGGCCTCCCGTCTCTTCTTCTGGAGAACCAACAATCTTGCGCACGAGACAAGGGCAATTACACTGTGCTGCTCGTTCTGACGTCTCTCGTGTTGAAATGGCATATTAAGGCGAGCCAGTGATCGTGACTCACGGGAGGTGCTTAATGGCGTCGGGGGGCCGCGCGGGGTCACGGTAGAAGAGATTGATGGCTATGTCAGTTAATGCGTTAAGGCCGTATTTCAGGGCTATTTCTGAGCTCAGTTTGTGTCACTCAATGGCTGATTAGCTCTCCTCACCATAGAAACCAACCCACTCCTGTTAGAAAAGCAGTGTTTTTTGCTTTGCGGCTGATAGATGGCCACAGCTACCAATGTCCATCTGTTTGCCGCCACAAATACCTCAACGCCTAATTACGCAAACAATGTCTGCAAATGTGCCCTTTTGAGACGTCGCTAAACTTCTCGTGTGCGTTTCCACCATCGGCATCGACGCGTAGATCATTTCCCGTCAGGCTATTTTTGGTGGATGCGACTTCACACCAACGGTTCAAACCGGGTTTAATAGCCGCTTGTCAGCCTGTCAGCCGATTGATGCTGCTTGTTTGCCGTCGTTTGGACCTGACATTTTGGAAAATGTTTTTTCGGGGGTTGTGTGAAAATGACTGTGTGCTGCATGAAGATGGCCGTCAAAGCCGTTGCAGCGTCTGCATCAAAAGTCATCAAAGAAACACACACGGGAGGACGGTGAAGAAGATAAGCGACAACACGGCGGAGTCAAACACGCATCCTGTTTCTGGAACGCAATGGAATGTTTATAGTTGAGTATTTCTGTAGGACAAATGACTAATGTCTACTATTTTTTTATCACAGTTTTAATTATGATTTCTATTTGATTATTATGCAGGATAAACAGCTACCAAAGTAGCATTGTAGCAACGGTGCATTGTAGTCATTTTAAAACACGTGTTCGCCTCGTTAGCTTGTGTCAAATACAAATGTTTAAACTTATGAAGTATTCATAATGCATTCACATCATAAACTGTGACATTTCTCTCCCATATATAGTAGATTAGCTGCCTTTTTTACAATCAACAGTGTTGACCTTAAACCTAAATTAGCGGTACCCCCCCTACCAGTCAGGCCTATTTCCGGCTGCTCAGCCATGATTGGACAACCACCGGCCCTGTGAGAGGTTTAGTAAACGGTCAATTCGAAATCCTAAACTTCAAGTCGACTGCGGCTCATCCGGACTCCATATCTCGGTTTGTGACAAATCTTTATTTATAGCCGAAGCGTACAAATGATGCGCAGCTCTGCAGAGAATAACAAGTGCATGGCCCGCATTATCTCTGTCACCTTTAAGTGCACCGTAAGCATTTCCCACTGGAGTCTTTCTGCTTATCACTCTGCCGAGGAGCCGCTGCCTAATGATGTTGACTGGGTTGTCATTTACTGAAGGGGCCTGTCCCCTCGGGGGGGTCAGGGTGACTTACAGTACCTGAGACGTAACTGCTCCTGGAGGAGGTGACGTGCTGACGCCGTCACTCGCACCTTTTTGCCAGGGGCCTGTTTCCATGCTCCAACCTGATTCCCCAAAGAGCTAAAAAAAAATCAGCTTTCACAGTCAAGGAAGACAACAGGTCCGTCAATTTGTGTGTGTGTGTGTGTGTTTAATCTGAGCCTTGGTCACTTTACCCAGATGTTCAGGGACGTTCCGTGACTGGCCTGCTGGGTCCAGAGCTTACTCCCAAACCCCCTCATGGTGACTGTAGCCAGCTGGCTGTTAATGATGGCACAGTAACAACACTTATGTACACTGATACACACTTATTCTAACACACCAACACTGTTGACGTGAGGACCTTTTTGCCGCCCAGGCAACACACTGTCGGTACGGAAAAGCTCGGGAAACAGTCTGTATATCTCTGGAAATATGTGGAGCTGAGCGCGAAGAAGAAAGTAGGATTTATTTAAGTTAAGAGCTTTTGCACGATAATCCTTTCAGGGGCATGTCATTTTGAATTGGTGGGGCCACAAGCAGAGGGCAGGGCTGTCTGTTTATGGAGATTATACTGAATATTATACGCTGTAAGTACTGTACCTGTATCAGAGCACAGCACAGAACCACAAACAAAAATTCAAAATTGGCTTGTTGTGGGGAGTGGTGGTCTTCAAATATTAATGGCCTTCTCTAATTAATATGCATGTCGCTAAAAGGGTATGATGTTTTAGGTTTAATTAGGCTTTGGACCCACTCTGGTGTATTAAATAATTCATTGCCCATTTGGTGCCTGATATTATCCTTTTATCTTTCACATCAACTGCGGTGTTTTGGCCTCAGTCCTCTTATCTTTTGTTTGTACATGATTTGTTCTAGTTTAATCCTCTGCTCAACATATAAGTAACTTGAAAAAATATTCACAAAACAAGAAAAGAACAAAAAAAAAACACGGATTCAATCCAATGTGGGATGCTGACATATTTATATTCAAAACATGAAATACCTCTACTTATTATACTGTGTACACAGAGAATTAAAGAAATGTTTTGCCATTTTGGGACATAGGCACATTTGGCAACACAACTTGTAGTCTTTACACTTGAGTTTTAGTGAAATGCAAAAATAACGTGTTAATCAGTGATCTTCAGAGGTGCTGGTCGGTGGCCAGGCTGTTTGCTTCCCTCTGTCTTTACACAAAGCTAAGCTAGGCTAACTGTCTCCTAGCTGTAGTGTCATATTAAATAGACATGAGATATGAACGGCATTAATCTTCTCAGCTCTTGGCAAGTAAGTTGTGTATTTCCCAAAAAAAAGTCAAACTATTTCATTGTTCATCATGAATTCATCGAATTGGTCTCATTATGACCCCGCTCATGGGGTCATGAACAAAAAAGGAGACACACCATGGCAAAGTTTAACAAAAGAAACTCTAAAATATTAAGTGATTCAAGTTTGTACTGCATGTTTAGAAGAAAACAAATAAAATCATAAAATCTTTAATGACTGGCTTAACTGAACTCATGAGGATAACCTCAGACCAGTAGCGCTGAGATCGTGGCCGATGGTATGCTGCTGTTGTTCAGTGGTAGGTACCTATCCCTAGAGTGGTATGCTACTGTTGTTCAGCAGTAGGTACCTATCCCTAGAGTGGTATGCTGCTGTTGTTCAGTGGTAGGTACCTATCCCTAGAGTGGCATGCTACTGTTGTTCAGCAGTAGGTACCTATCCCTAGAGTGGTATGCTGCTGTTGTTCAGTGGTAGGTACCTATCCCTAGAGTGGTATGCTACTGTTGTTCAGCGGTAGGTACTTATCCCTGGAGTGGCATGCTACTGTTGTTCAGTGGTAGGTACCTATCCCTGGAGTGGCATGCTACTGTTGTTCAGCGGTAGGTACTTATCCCTAGAGTGGTATGCTACTGTTGTTCAGCGGTAGGTACCTATCCCTAGAGTGGTATGCTACTGTTGTTCAGTGGTAGGTACCTATCCCTAGAGTGGTATGCTACTGTTCAGCGGTAGGTACTTATCCCTAGAGTGGCATGCTACTGTTGTTCAGCGGTAGGTACTTATCCCTAGAGTGGCATGCTACTGTTGTTCAGCAGTAGGTACCTATCCCTAGAGTGGTATGCTACTGTTGTTCAGCGGTAGGTACCTATCCCTAGAGTGGTATGCTACTGTTGTTCAGTGGTAGGTACTTATCCCTGGAGTGGCATGCTACTGTTGTTCAGTGGTAGGTACCTATCCCTAGAGTGGCATGCTGCTGTTGTTCAGTGGTAGGTACCTATCCCTAGAGTGGTATGCTGCTGTTGTTCAGTGGTAGGTACCTATCCCTAGAGTGGTATGCTGCTGTTGTTCAGTGGTAGGTACCTATCCCTGGAGTGGTATGCTACTGTTGTTCAGTGGTAGGTACCTATCCCTAGAGTGGTATGCTGCTGTTGTTCAGTGGTAGGTACCTATCCCTAGAGTGGTATGCTGCTGTTGTTCAGTGGTAGGTACCTATCCCTGGAGTGGCATGCTACTGTTGTTCAGCAGTAGGTACCTATCCCTGGAGTGGTATGCTACTGTTGTTCAGTGGTAGGTACCTATCCCTGGAGTGGTATGCTACTGTTGTTCAGCGGTAGGTACCTATCCCTGGAGTGGTATGCCACTGTTGTTCAGTGGTAGGTACCTATCCCTAGAGTGGTATGCCACTGTTGTTCAGCGGTAGGTACCTATCCCTAGAGTGGCATGCTCTACTCTGAGTCTGTATGTCAGGGTATTTGACGTTCTGTACTTGACCACAGAGAACGTACATGGAAGCGTCATGTGACTTATATGCTTGATGTTTTACAGTGTAATTGTATTTTATCTTTGAAGCGACAATCCCACCTTGCGTCTCCTTCTGCATTCGCCCCTGCTTCCCCACGCCGGAGAAAAATAATACAATCAAAATTGACCAGACACCTTTGAGAGTTCATGTGAACAATGACAAGTTGATTGGAGACGACCGCTCCTGATGGGCTGTTCTTTGGACCGGCGGTGGTCATTACTGAGCCCACTTTAGTATCCAACATCACCACAGAGGAATAACAGCACAGCGCCTGCAGAGAGCAATAACATCTTGCCGCTCCCGTGGCCACATTGGGCTCAGGCCAGTGGTTAACTTTGCAATCTAATAGGAAGTGTTTTCTTTTCAGCTCTCTCTGATGGCTTTTTAATTGCTTTCAGTGACACTGTCACCTCACTCCCTCAATAGCCCGGAGACCGTGTTGGGTTGGCTGTGGCAAGGGAGCTCTGTAATGTAATCATGGAATAATCATAATTAGGAAAACATAATTGTGACCAGTTATTTGGCTTAAAATGACCCAGAGGTGCAAAATAATCATTTAAAATGCATTCTTATTGATAGATAGCGCAGCACCACATTTAAAAACAAGCAATAATTGAGGCTGGAAGCCTATTATTGTTTGTAGGGACCAAACACACTCCTCTGGGCTTTCTGTTAATATGTAAGATATACATCTTCTGGGTCATAGTCTTCCTGGTTATTGCACTGAATTATTACCATCGCATTGGGCTACACTGAAAAGTGCAAACAAGTGGAAAACACATTTAAAAACGCAACTGGTTCCCTTCTGTTGGCGACACGGCTTCACTCAAGAATAAAATAATCTAAAGAGGATTTTTGATGTTTGAATGAAAACAATAAAACATTCACAAAGACGGCAAAATGTAATTTTCCTGTTTTCATCTGCTGCAACTAAAAGAAAAAGGCACAAGTTCAGCCAACGGTTAACAGAGACGAGCATCCACTACATGCTCCTTCTTGACAGGTTGTCCTGATAAATTTACCATATTTTGATTTAAGTAAAGTCAATAATGCACTGCTTAATACTAATTCACATACCTGTACGTCTCCACAACCCACGTAGCTTTTTATCCTGCTCTACAACCTGTTCTACCCATAGCAGCATTAAGGAGTGATCTGTTACAGTGAGTACAGTGATTGAAGAGCAAGAAGGGCCAGATAAAGTTAAACAGTTAATTTGTTCATATTTATTTTACTTGTTTAATCAGAAATATCATACTGTCAAAGCCCCATATATTTTGTGCAAAAAAAATTTACTTCTGGTATTGATACACATAACTGTTTTTGTGATAATAGGATACTTTATAGTGATAAAGTTAAACAAATACTGTATTGTCCATTTGTGTCATTCCCCTAAATTCCTGCATGATCTTTTCCAGGTTATTCTATTGTACGCAAGTCGATGTCCTGTCATTTTGGGGTGAAGTATTTATTGAAGTCAACATCAGTATGTGTGTAGCTATTGCATCTTCATAATGTAACTGTGAGTTGTGTTTGTATTGCCATTTTTGAATGTGATAAGACAGCCAATGAGCCAAACCAACAAACAGTGGCCTGCAAAGTTTCAATAGGAATATCTCTAACTTTGATCACAGCTGCAAACAAATGTAAAAACTCAAACTTAACTTCCTCAAAACCCCTCAGAGCTGCTCCAAAATAAAGTGAACAGCGGAGGAAAAACAACCCCACAATGTCATTGTCAAGCGGCGGTGCTTTTAAGGCGGTGTGACATGTGCTCTCTGTGGGGACACGAGCGGCCCGGATGAGTGGTGCAGAAGTTGTCAAGCATCCAAGATAAATCTTCTCCGCGCTGCTCAGACCACCCAGGAGGGTCTGGCCCGGAGGTTCGTCAAGGACAGCCAGAGGCAGATTCAGAACTGGCCCTCAGCCGTGCCTCTCTCTCTCTCTGTCTCTCTGTCTCTCTGCCTCGCTCTCTCTCTGTCTCTCTCTCTCTCTGTCTCTCTGTCTCTCTGCCTCGCTCTCTCTCTGTCTCTCTCTCTCTCTCTCTCTGTCTCTCTCTCTCTCTCTCTGTCTCCCTGTCTCTCTCTGTCTCTCTCTCTCTCTCTGTCTCTCTGTCTCTCTCTCTGTCTCTCTCTCTCTCTCTCTCTCTGAGCGGAAGCAGGTGTGCGGAGCTGCAGGAGCGGAGGTTTTGAGAGCGGTAGTTAAAGTGTTTTTCGACATTCTTCTTCGTTGGGTAATGTTGGGTATGATGGTGTAGAGGGGTGTGCAGGGTTCACGGGTTTTGTTTGCGTACTTTTATCGGGTTTTTGGGTCTTTTTTGTGAGCGGAGTGCAGCCGGGCAGCAGGTGCTGTCGGCGTGCTAACCGCTAGCATGCGCCTGACGGAGCTAACCAGAGAACACGGCGTGAAGATACCGCCGCCGCTGTTCGGGTGTTCGTTGGAGGAGATCAGCCTGGCAGTGGGTGAACTTGTCGGCCACAGCCACGTGAAGTCCGCAGCACGGATGAGCAGCGCGGTGGTCATCTTTTTGGACTGTATTGAACTTGCGGATGTGGTGTTGACGCGCGGGATCTCCGTGGGGGGGCACTTCCTGCCCACGTATGCTCTCGCAACACCCGAGGTGAAAGTCACTGTGTCCAACGTGCCACCATTCATAACGGGCGCTGCCATCGCCAACGAGCTGTCCAAGCATGGGAAGGTGGTGTCTCCGGTGATAAGGATGCCCTGTGGATTTCAGTCTCCGCTGTTGCGACACGTGTCGTCTCACAGGAGGCATGCTTTCATGGTCCCCAGTGACAGGAGCAGAGCAGTCAACCTCAGCTTCAAGATCACTGTGGGCGATTTTGACTACGTCATCTTTGCAAAGACTAACGATTTTAAATGTTACAGCTGTGGGAGAGAAGGACATCTGAGCAGAGCGTGTCCTGGGGAACACGGCTCAAACAAGGACCAGAACCAGGGAGGTACTGAGGCCAGTGGGGGCAAGCAGGAGGGACAAGAGGGAACAGGTGGAGCACGGGAGGTGAGGGTGGAGGACGCAAGTGGGTCCAAGGAGGTGAGGGTTGAGGAAACAAGTGGGACCAAGGAGGTGAGGGTTGAGGAAACAAGTGGGACCAAGGAGGTGAGGGTTGAGGAAACAAGTGAGACCAAGGAGGTGAGGGTTGAGGAAACAGGTGGAGCACAGGCAGTGAGGGAGGAGGGGACAAGTGGGGTACAAATGGCGGAAAAGGAGAGGAAAAGTAGGGGACAAGAGGTAATGAAGGAGAGGGCAAGTGAGGTCCAGCAGGTGAGGGGGAGTACTGGAGGACAGGTGGAGGCAGGTGGGGAGGTGGCCATGGAAGCAGACGAGGAGCAGCTCAAGGCCCCTCAGCTGAAGAGGAAACAGAGAGGAGACAGAGGAAGCTCACAGGCCAAGAAAGTGGCAACTACAGACAGTGGAGGAGCAGCCGAGTGTGAGTCCAAGCCGGAAGAGGACCCTGAGTCCGGTTGGGAGGACTCTGAGTCCAGTCAGGAGGAGAACTCTGCTGCAAACAGTGAGCCCTCTACACACGGTGCTGGCAGCTCTCGGGGCTCTGGAGGCTACAGCGTGGAGGAGATCAAGGAGTTTCTGAGGAGGAGTAAGAACGTGAGAAAAGTCAGAGTGGAGGATTACCTCTCTGACAAGGAGCAGCTCTCCAGCTCTGCCAGGTCTCACATGAGGAGCAAGGACAGAGGAGGTCTCACGAAGCAGGAAGGATACAGACTCAAGAAGATAGTTCACAAAGTGAACAGAGAACTGGACAAAAGTGGGCGCTGAGTGAGAGTCAGCTCTCAGCCTACAGACAATTACAGACATGTTCATGTTTGATGGACCTTATTTGTTGAACTGTTTTGAATGATAATGTATCGTGTTCAGGAAAAGGCTGAACTGATTGTAGCAGTTTAGCGATGTTTTGTTTGTTCCTATGACTTGAGGAAGGAAAAAAAAGCAACAAAAAAAGAAAACGTAAAATAAAGGTTTGTTAAAAAATCAAAAAAAAAAATCTCTCTCTGTCTCTCTGTCTCTCTCTCTCTGTCTCTCTGTCTCTCTCTCTGTCTCTCTGTCTCTCTCTCTCTCTCTCTCTGTCTCTCTGTCTCTCTCTGTCTCTCTCTCTCTCTCTCTCTCTCTCTCTGTCTCTCTGTCTCTCTCTCTGCCTCTCTCTCTCTCTGTCTCTCTCTCTCTCTGTCTCTCTCTCTTCTCTGCCTCTCTCTCTCTCTCTCTCTCTCTCTCTCTCTCTCTCTCTCTCTCTCTCTCTCTCTCTCTCTCTCTGTCTCTCTCTCTCTCTCTGTATGATGTGCGTGCCGTAGCTGCTGCAAGTAGGGCAGAGATTGTCTGTCATGCGTTTCCGCCTATCTGGACTTGATTTAAACAGAGCGGAAAGCGAGAGCGTTGCTCAGAGAGAGAGAGAGAGAGAAGAACTGTGCAACTCTGGCCAACGATGACGGACGGAGGGGGGGGGGGGGGGGGGGTAGGATGGGACGGTGCACATGGAGTTAATGAAAAAAATTCAACGCTCACACGAAACATGAAGGGTCCTGCAGGATCACAGCCTGCCACAGCCACTTAGAGGCTACATTTGTCACGCGCAGGGAACAGGCATGCAGAGAGTCCTCTGCTGCGCTACTTTGTATCAATCAGCTTGTCCTGACAGCAGCATGAGACAGGAAGACAAACACCTGCATCACATTTGGGTTGGATACTGCTCATGAAAATCAGCTGACATAGATTCAATACAATGCATCACATATTAATATGACAGCATGCTGATTGTTTCAGAAGTTGAGGCAGAGAACTTCTTAGAGAATAGTCAATTTCTTCATTTACTTTTTAATCCTGGTTTTGCATCTCTCAAAATATCTATTTCTGTAGAAACATATCTGCCATGTTTTATGATTTGACTATAGTGTCGATGGAAAATGTCTATTTTCATGGTCTGTGCAGGTATCAGACAGCACCTTAACATATTCACATGGGTGCAACCAACCTGAGCTCTCTTTGGTTCATGGTAGATGCCACATCCACTTTATACTGGAAAAACCCCCACACACACACACACACACACACACCCACACACACACACACACACACAGCTTCCCGTTACTCATGCGGAAACAACCTATCAATCTTAACAGCAGCATGAACGTACTGAAGACAGAGAGAATCTTATTGAAAAGGAGGCAGCAGCAAAATGATAAGCTAACAGTGTGCGATTGGACAGACACGACCAGCTGATGAGGACGGCTGATAGTGTGATTGACAGCGGCAAACAATGATGCCCCCCCCCCCCCCCCACGTCTCACTTTTCACTTCTATCAACGTCGTCTGATATCAGAATGAATCTGAAAAGTTGCCATTCTTTGCCTATTAGCATGCAGGAGAGACACCGTCTTTGTGCATGTGAATAAATAGTTGTTAAAATTGCCGCCAGAATCTGGAGAGGATCAAAGCGTTTCTCTGATTTGACACTTTCTGATTGCATCTTCAAGAGCAGACATTTGAAGAAGCCGGTGTTTATTTTACTCTCGTGGCAGCGGTTACTTTCGGCAGCCGGGTGACCGACTGAGCAGAGATAACCTTCCACTGGACGACCCGGGATCAGCTACTCATGTTCGCGAGTATCACTCCTCCAGCTGAAGCACTGCACGTTTGAGCAAAACACCAGCTTCAGCATTGTTGTGCATTATTCTGGACAGTTTCTTTCAACATTATATGACTTAGTATGAAGAGAATAAGGAGCTAAATTGGTTATGATTGTATGATGAGTAGACTGTACAGCTTACATATACATTTTTACAAGATAATTAATTTAGATTTGGTTCTGCTTTATGAAGAAATAATCTTTTGCCACGTTACAAGTTTCTCTCTGCGCCTTTTAACTGAACTTGCTACTTCTACGTTGCTATTTCTGAAGCTTGTTAACAAAGACAGCGTGAACCTGATGCCCTGTCGACAGATTCAGACAGATTCAAAGGCGAACCAAGTGAAACTACAGTGTGCACACACACCAACCCGATATCCTTCACTTAATCGTGGCATGTTTTATAAATGCATTCACTGAATTGTAAAGCCTTTATGAATAATTGATCAACAATTGTCAATACATGAATACAAACTGAAGGCAATGCAGTGACTGCTGCATGTTGTTTTTGCTTGAAAAGCTGCAAATGAAGGAGCAACTGATGCAGAATGAGCTGGAGGAATGGTGTTAGTTCAAATGTAAGAAACGGAAGAATATAGAAAAATGAGTTGATGTGTACGCAGTGAAAGGAGTAGAAGTGTCAGCTGAATTGTAGTGAAAGAAGTTGAAGTCACCACATATAAGTGTAGTGAGTATCCTGTCAACCAAAAGACATTTCCTTTTAACTGACAGTTATTAAAGAGTAAAGAGCAAAAGAGTGCAGTTTCAATTTCGCTGTCAGATACAACACCGACAAATGATCACCTTTTATAAGTTGCTCTATCTAACCCCCACATTAGCGTCAATTTGGAGCCGTGTTTCTGGCCACAGGACGAATGGAACCCACACATTCACTCTCCTGTTCGCTCTGTTTTGCTCTAAATCAACCTGTTAAATGCTCCACCATGCTCGTCACCACACTTTGTCTGGTTGCTGCTTGGTGCTGGGGAGAGAGTGTCGAGCTGTGATGGCGTTGAGACTTGACCAGAACAGTGAAGGAACAACCCAAGTCAAACAGCTGAAAGATGCTAATATGCTAAGAGCGGAGATAAACTGCAGAGTCAGGGATGTCTGCGAGTGGACCCCTTTCTCATGAGAATCGTTGGCTCGTACATGTTTTGAAGAGAAGCTCAGCGAGCTGCTGAGTGATGGAGATGTTTGATGTTTCCGCACAGCTCCCGAGCTGAGAAACTAGCTCCTCGTAACTCAGACGACAAAGACGAACAAGCCGGTCAAGCTTTCGTCTGGTTTGAGACACCGCCTCGTCGAAAGAAACTGAGGAAGTGTCGATGAGGGAGAGGGACTAGAAGCAGCAGCCCCGGTAAACTGCCCGCCATTTCGTCAACTACACGATGTCCCCTTCAGCCTGTCTGCTGCTCTTAAATGTAGAACATGCTGACATCAGTGGGCCTGCGATTGGATGAACAGGATGACTGCTTCCCCCAGTGTCAAACACGCGAGTGTCTGGGCTGTGGTCTCTGTGGTAATGAAGTGTTGTCTCGGCTAACAAGCGCTCCCTGACCTCCCACTGAAATCCTTAACAGCAGATGATCAGAGGGCCTCCACGTTAGCTTGTTATGTGAATAATGAGTCGTTGGCGACTGTCGTGCCGTGACACTTGTGTGATCATAGCAGGATGCTCCGCTCTCTCCCTCCCTCTCAGTTCACATCTCACACAAACACACTCATATATACGGGGGGAGATTGCTGTATAGCGTGTGTGACTTCTGTATCCACTTCACTAACATTGGATTGTGCGCCTCAGCAGGAATTTTATTGGCACCACTGCACATACCGCGCCATTATTCACTGGACCAAATGAATCTATGAGCTGTGAAATCATTGAGAGGGGGGTGTAATGATAAGCCATCACCGGCCTGTTCTAGCTTCTGTAGCAATAAAACACACTGATAGAGTTAGCGCTGTGAATATGCTGACACTTTGGAACGCGGAAAAGCTGCAGTTAGGATCCACCGCACTTCCTCTTTTTGCTCTTATTCATCTTAAAGCATGTTTCCTCAGAGCCGGTGGACACTTTTATTAAACCCCCAAAAAGCACCCAAAGGATGTCCATGCTCAGTCTGCGATGAAGAACGGGTCGCATGTTTCATTTTATATTCATGCTGACAACTTTCTGTATTTATTTGACACAACAGGGGCAGCCACAGGGAACGTGTTCACAAAGCAATTATGTCCATTAAATCATTTTCATATTATAACCAGACAGTAGCAGCAACTCAGTGCAATAAGCAGCTTTGGAAGCTTTTCTAAGATTGTAACAAAATAAATCCATAAAAGTACTGAGGAACTGGAACTAAACTTCAGTATTTTCTTTTTATTTCTTTATAAATGTTGCCACAGACATAATGCGAGAACACTTTGGCATATTTAAATTCATGAACACAAGATCACACTCAAGGGTATTGTAGTTCTTTGGCATGTGTGGACTACAACGATAGAAGGAGTCATCCCAAAATTAAGAATTTACCCAATTACAACAAAACAAACTTGCTTTTTACTTAAATCATGCGTTACAAAACTTGAAATATGTGCCATATAGCAAAGTGCGCCATCATTTAGGCAATTCATTTCTTTGTAAAATTAAAAAAGTGGTGTAAAATGCATGCTTTTTATACTGTGTCTATGGTAAACATTCTCTGTTTTGTTTCATAAAGATCCACCGATGGTCTTATGGTCACTTATGGCTTTGACTGAGAGATTTAAAGACGTTCTTTCCACATTAGATTTTTGCAAGTTGCTTTACGGTGAAACATTTGTCAACATTGAGTCAGACTTGATCAAATTGAAAAAGGTGGTGAAATGGGGTCAAACTTGCAAATGGCCCCAATTTGTATGTGATGACAGGCCTCTGCTCTGGCAGTGTCTCTCAGACAGAGCTTCTGTTTGTGAATTATGTGACCGATACCCCTGGGTGATTCATAAGCCTGTTGCCAAGCACTGTATCGCCTACATATCATTCTGTCCACATGTCCCTCCCCCTTCTCCTCTCCCCTCTTCTCCCCTGTGTTTTATAGGTGTCTCTTTACTGTCACCACACTGTCTGAGGGGAGGGCAGGCCTCTGCTATCTCAGCGCCCATCTGTCATCACCAGTCGAGCCCGGTTCCACACACTGTGCCCGGGGACCATCGGCAGTGCGTTGGCCTCCCCCCGGGGGGTGCCGCGATGACTTCAGTGTCCATTGCAGTCACAGAACTGCCCAGAGTTTGGATTTGTGTCAAGTCAAGCAGCAGGTTTTTAGCAGATATCAACTGTAATCTGAGGGTGTCCATGGAGCCGCTGCTGATTTTCACAGCCTCAGCAATTACGATGTGCAGCAGGAGAGGATGTGACTGAAGACCTCCATTCTCATGACAGACTGGATGATATATATATATTCTAATCAGAGTCATACATTTTTTAACGCATCAGAAAATGTACATTTATTCTGAAAAAAGGAGCTGCAGTGTTGTTCTTCATATATATTTTATGTGGTGGTTAAATGAAGCTTAAACACAACTTTGAGGTACATTACCGAATTTTCCACTTTCGTCTCCTTTACACAATATATTATTTATTACTTTTGGCAGCAGATAGTAGTTGCTGAATAAAACAACACATAAGCAGCTTATAAAACACATTATTATAGGGTAAACTATCAGTACATTCAAAATTGAAATCAGCTCTATTCTACCAGCTAGCCTGTAACATAACATTATCTTTAGGCCTACAAGTAAATGCATCCATAATTACAATAATTTAACCATATCTAACGACACTGACAAGGGCCATTCTGCAACTACTTTGGATACTCAAGTACATTTTACTGACAAGTAAATACTTTTTTAGAAGAAATGAGTCATTTGCGGCAAGTGCTGCCACCTGCTGGCAGGAGAAAAAAAAGTGTGGTTTTAGAAATGAATATATTTCTGGACTAATGCATAAAACATAAAAATCAGTGGCTGGATATGATAGTTTTAAAATAGGGGTTTATAATTGCAGCTTCCGCAATGCAACGTGAGGTGCCACGGCAGCGCGGTGCACAGCTGCAATGTGATTGGCTGCTTGCTCGTAGTTGGAAGCGAAAACGAGTCTTTTAGAGGGTTAGTTACTGCGGACGGTTAACCGGTCAGTGAAGAGCTTCTACCGATTCCCGTGCCTGTTATTCGGAGGCGATGGAACCTGGTTGAAGAACAGGCTTTCAGGATATCAAGCGCCTCCCTGAGAGGATTACGTAACGCGAACGCAGCGGAACAACGCCGTGAAGTTGGGCTTGAGCAAAGCTCAACGTTACCCGGATGTACAACGCAGGTATGTGCCCAGTGTGATGACCACCTGTGTTAAACTAAGATAATCCTTCATTAGTCCCACAGTGGGGACATTTACAGGATTACAGCAGCGTAGTGGATAGTGCAAACAAGAGACATAGTTGAAACAAGTATTGTAAATAAGTATTAAAACAGTAAAGAATATTAAATCTGTAAAAAAATCCACAATAACTAAAATATTATAGATACAGACAGAATAATTGTCATATTGCAATTACAAAAAAACCCGCCACTGAGAGTATTTCTTATGTTGTGGTATTGCGTTACTTACTGCTAACGTTACTTTTACTCACGTGATGTTAGAGGCTCTGAATCTTTACCACTGGTTACAGTCGGTTTCTTAGGACTTAGTTTATATATTTCTGTGTAACATTCGCCATTAAAAGCACTTCTTATTTTACCGCTAATGTCGTATTTGTGTTCTGGACACCCAAACAGCTCTAAAAGCATACAATATAATCCTGTAACATCGTTTTATTATCTCTAAATTGTATGTCAATTGCTGATTGGATACACTGTATCTGTGGTCAGTGTAAACTACTTCTTAATCCTAAATAAGTCTATTTAGAGTTGTGTAATTGGAGTTTTAGAATACTGTGCAATATTTATTTCCCTATATTTGTAGTCCATGTTTCATACAAAAATTATGAAATTATTTCCATATGTGGTTATTAACGATGCTGTATGGTTGTGGCAAAAGGAAGGGTTAATTGTCAACTTGTATGTATTTGGTTTACTTTTACACGTGGCATTGAAGGGTGTGGGAGATGTATCAGGCCAGTGTCAACAAAACACACCGGTAACTGATAAAGTAAGCTGCCGAGTATCATGCTGCTGCACGGCGTAAGTCAGACTTCTCGGTTAATAGCGAGACGGTGTGTATCCCAGTCTCCCTGCAGTATGTGCTGAACACGGGATTCTATCAAAGGCTCGCTAACCCAGATTTGGTCTCAGCTGAATCCCAACCCAGATCTGGTGCCTTGGCTCGCCACAGCACACAACGCTGAATGAGTGATTTATCAGTTGTTGGAGTGGTAGGAAAGTAAACTGCTGCCGTCTGACTCTTCCTCCCTCTCTTCGTGTCTCTCTTCCCTTCAGAGGTCATGCTGGCGAGGTGTAATTCAAAGCTCGATGGGTGTTCCGAATGTATGCTGAAGTCCTGGGAAGCCTCATATGATCTTGATGAGCACTTATGATTGATCAGAAGCCCGAGGTATGTGACATTTACTCCCTCACAATACTCATGCCCTGTCAATCCCAGCATGTATTCATGGTGGGCTGAACATGCACTCGCACAAACGCACACATGCACAGGGTGGTGTCAAACCGAATGAATGCACCAGCCGAAGCATTGCAAATGCAAGTTATTGCTTATTCTCTCTTCCGTAGAGACTGTGCCTGTTGAATAAAACATTTCCGAATAAACGCATATATTGATTTAAATATGACCCCATGAATACGCTATAGATTGCTCTTCTGATGCTGTCCCCTTCCTTTCCCTTTTATCCATTATTCCATATTCACTGACGTTAGCATATTCCTCAATCGCTCTTTTTCCATTTCACCTTTTTGCTATCTGCAAAAAAAAATAAATAAAAATGGATTGGACTATTCCCATCATGCATTGAGGAAACGCAACCCGAGGCTAGAAGTTGGTCAAATGCAAGCAAGTGGGATCCGCCGATCCTAAATGTGAGCCACTAAGTCGAGAATTTTGGGCCTTTGAACTGTCTTGACAGCTTAAATCACTGTCACTCTGGGCAACGACGCAGAGAGAAGCCGAACGGGAGGGAGATGGAAAGAGAGGGAAGGAAACAGGGGAGGAAATAATGAGTTTTCCCCCATAGTAGTCTATCTATAAAGCCACAAAGGCCACAGTAAATATTCACAGCATTTAAATTTAAGCTTGTCATCTGTGGCTCCATGCCAGATGACCACAGTTTGACTTCATGCCTTTTTCATGAGCCCCCCTGTTGATGGAAATTCATAATCCTGATCTGCATTCTCTGATCAAAAGCTCTCCTGAAATGTGCGAACAGATTGCCACTCCGTCTCAAGCGGAGATGTTTCTCTGCAAAGAGTGCGGGTAAAACCACTGCGGGACACAGGCCCTCTCTTTCAGTATGAAAAGGATACTTGAAAGGCAAGATATAATATTCACCGGAGAGAAATATGGGGGAGATGGCGAATAGCCGTGAGCGAGCTGGGCTCCTGCTGCGAGATGCAGGGAGAGAGAAAGAGACGGAGGAAGATGGGGGAGAACCGGGGACTAATGGAAAGTGAGAGGGAACGTAAAAAGAGAGTTATTGAAGAGCAGATAAGGAAAAAACGACCAGTTAGCACACGCCCCAACACTCTTCATCGGACTCTGTGCCTATTAAGTTTTGACTTTGCCTGGAAAGTTCACATTTTTTTTGAAAATTGGTTCTAGAGCTCAGAAAGAGGAGTCTAAAGCTGTGGTTCGGCCAGTCGCAAGGACACGAACTCATCCGCGTGGTCGGCGCATGATGGATGTGAACGGACAGTCGATAAACAGCAGAAGCGTCTGACGTCAAGAGCCCTCGCGGGTATGTCGAGCGTGAATCCCAAAACCCATTTGTGTTCAACGGGGGGAAAAAAATAACAAGCAACTTACCAAGAAATACCTGAAAACCCACAAGCAAATATGACACTTATTTTCCACCTGATATTTTATCCCCACACTCCTCAAGAGTGTCGGAGGCAGACGTGATCATTAGGTCATGGGAGGAAAAGCATTATGTATCGATTCAGGACGTAACATTTCTAGGTCGCCATTGATTCGCAGACGAGGGCTTTCTGCTTGCTTGCCTCTCTGTCATTTCCAGGCCCCGGCTTTATTTTTAGGCGAGGGCTGATCGATAGCAGGCCGCTTTGTGCGAGGCTCGGTGGTGTTGTGCCTCCCTGTGGAGCCCCCCCCCCCCCCCCCGTGTAGGTCAGACCAAAGCACCCCGAAAAGGTTGAATCAATGGATGGGGAAATGTCAACTAACATGGCTGGTTACCACAGTGGAGGTTGCTTTCTAGATGCATGTTGTTTCATGTGAGCTGATGTCTAAATCCCATTTTGCATCTTTCAATCCTTTAAACTGCTGCTAGATATGAATCTGGGGAAGCTGGCTAAAAAAAAAAGTTTTACTTTTAACATTTGGATGCTTCACCCTGATTTTGTGTTCGTGTTTGTTTTTCATTGTTTTTGTGACAATGTGCGAATCTTACCAAAGCGTTCATTTCTCCCCGTGCCGTCCAGAAGGTGCCGTCTACAGACTACCGCTCACCGTCTGCCTGGTTCCGTGTGACTGCAGCGTTAATTACTGATTTCATGCGTTGCCCTGCGAGTTCTCTCAGTGACCCACATCAAACACGCCCACGGTGTTTCACGAACAACAGGTGCATGCTGGGTCAAGCTCGAATACTGAATGCTAATGTGCTCATAGTGGAACCTGGTGTGTAAACACTGTGCAGGCTCTCTCGCTTTAACGTGTTTGGGAGCTGCTGCTGGATTCATATTTGTTGTCTCCCTCAGTGATGTGTCTACTGCTGTTGAGTTCATTTCTGTGGCATTGCAGTGTCCATAACTCTATTGTTTCTTGTTGCTAGTTTTTTTTCATGCATTAAGTCAACAAATTGTCCCAGCCCTAATTCAGATCTGAAATCTGCTCTTGTAATTCTAATGATCTCTCTCCGTCCTATGAGCAACACATCTGGCCGACGCAGTCCATGAAAAGTGACAGCGCACCATTAAATGGATGTTGTGAAGTGTTTCAAGCTTCACTCCCTTGTTCTGTCCAATGCGAGAGTCCACTCGTGGAGCGCACATCCACCCACTTCTGAGCCGCTTGAACTGCTCGACGATTCAGCCGTATATAGTTGCACAGTGGAATCGCAATCTGTTTTTTTTCCAGAGAGGCACTTAAAGATCCTTAATCCATTCTGAAATTGGCCCTGATGCAAGTGGCTGTTTCTACATCGTGGTGCGACAGATTTTTAGTTTTGTTTTTATGGTTTCAAACTGTGTTCACGGTCGGATATTTGTTTTGTGGGAAATAGTTTTGGACAGCAAATGATGCAACTATGAGGAAAGCTGTATGAACAGTGTGTACTCCAAGCTCATTATTTCCACGTTTTTCTTTCACATGAAGGCGAGTGGACTCTGTCAGTAGAAATGAACTGATGAAACTTCAGTTTTCATATTTAATGCATTATTGTTTTTTGAAGAAATCACTCGCAAACAACCATGAATGGAATATTAAATTAATCTTGCCGAGCATGTTTTTTTTTTGTATGCAGTTTGTCAGAGAAGACACAATAAGGACATCAGAAAAACATTTCAGCGGTAGAAAATGATGTTAATTATCTTTTGGAATATTCCCCTTAGCTTTTTGCTGCTTTTTTTTTTTTAATCTTTGGTTTTAATGACTTACTCATTCTACTCAAACTAGCGGCTTTAAAGTGTTTTTTAAATTTGTTTTACAAACATTCTGAATATTCCAATCAGTCCCGTCGGTCTACAGTGCGGACATTATATACTACAGACTGATTACACTTCTTCAGCTTCCTCCATCACTCCAACCTCCTCTTATGTGGTACGTTGTATTGTGGATTTAACTAGACTTGAATGTACTTTCGGCACAATCCTAGTATTTCTTGAGAATTCCCTCAAACAGCAGAGCCTTTTTCTACCACATCCAACTGTGTAACCGTAATTGGCCAATGCCGTGATGTCGGTGTCACTTGATCACGGTTCGGTCTTGTATCTGTGCTGGTATAAAGCGGGGTCATAAAGCTCTGGGACAAGCGTGACGCGTCACGTCGTCTCTGAACACACAGTAGGATATGTAGAGTGGATATTTAAAGTCTCGGCTCACCCTCCACGAGAAGACACCACAGCTCAAGACGGCAGGGAGCGGGGAGTGACATTAATAACTCCCTCGAGGGTAAGGTAGACCCAGAGCCTATAGGTGGATGCTGGGGGTGGCGGCGAGCCTTTTTAAGTGCTTTATGAACAATAGCAGCAGCAGCAGCATCAGCAAGTGACAGTGTAGCTTCCGGCTGAGCAGTGTGGCAGCAAGAGAATGAGCAGAGCACTGCCATAACACAAAAGAGGGCTCTCAGTGAGCGGGCGGTAAAATCAACATCGCCAATAAAATCCATTACTGAGTACAAGATAGTCGTCGCGATAAATGTGCCAGAATATGTTCCGGGCATAATGGCGGCAGAGTCACGAAGGCACCGTATGAAAGCCGCTGCAGCACTTGTACAGTGGTTCACAGTATCAGCGGCTCAGGTGCGGGGTTTGAGAGAGATAACCGGTGATTACAGGAACATCTACACCCAGAGTCACCCACACAGCTGCAGCAGTGCTGGTGTCAGCAGGGCGGTGGTGCATGCAGGGGAGGCAGGGAGGGCAGGGAGTCAGGCCGGGGCAACCGGTTCTCCGAGTCACAGCTGAGAACATTGATCCCGGCCTCCTCGTGCTCGTTAGTGGCATTACTCGGAGCACAGGGCTCAGAGATCCCCGCTCCAGTTGGACGGCAGAGCTAGTCAGCGGTCTGAGGAGAAATGATAACATGCCGGGTTTTCAGGCCGAGGAACGAACACACACACACACACACACACACACACACACACACACACACACACACACGGGCCAGGCGGATTAGAGCGACGCACAGGCTTATTTGGCCAAAAAAGTGAGTTTAACAGTCTTGCGGCCAGCTGGTCAACTGTAGTGTATATTAGAGGCTGAGTTGCGGTTTCTGTGCCCGAGGACACGATGACGGCCGCGTTCAGGCAGCAGTGGAAATAATAACGAGCAAGTTCAGAGTGAGCCGGCAGAAGGAAAACAATAGCTTTTTACAGATGTTTGTTTTTTTCGCTGGGAAAGTATTTCCCTTCCCCTGTTTATTGCAGCGTGTCACATTCACAGCAAACACAGTGTTTGACATGTCTGCTGTGTCCAGGCTTGCCTACTGCGGATGGATATCTGCTGATAGACCTTCAGCACGGAGGCAGAACTTGACACACACACACACACACACACACACCCACACACACACCGTAGGCAGATGACAAGCGAGATCTCAGGTTGTGTTTTTTGTTTTTGTTGGTGCTTTTAAATGCACATATTTACATATTTTCCAGAAGGGAAATGTTCTCTGCAGAAAAGTACTGCTTGCAGATGCATAAGGTTATGCGCCAGAGAGAAGACTCTCACGTTTCTCTCGCTGTCCTCGCTCTTCAGAGTCGCTGGTAATTTGAACAATTGTCTGTTGGGATGATCCAGTGATCCAGTGAGAAGTCGTGCATTTCTTATTCTTAGCCTCTAATTGACGGTATGTAAACAAGCATGTCGGTATTAAACCTTTATATGACGTTACGAAGACCACTGAGCACCTTTGACGCCAATTAAAAGACCGTAACGATGGTTTGAAACTTGATCAAGATTACAGCTTCAATGACCAGATATGACTCACCGCAGCTGAGAATGTAACTTCTAAAAGATAAAATAGCAGCACTGTCGTGGCAGACGTATGCATTTTTATTCCAGACAACCAACACGATTCAAACTTTCTTTTGTTTTGGGGATAAACCTTGAAATGGCTCCTCATGTAGAAAATAGACTTGGGGAGGCGGGGGGGGGGGGGGAGTTGGCGAGACCGTCAAGGACTCTCATGTCTTTTGCATCCCAGGCGTGTGTGTGTGATCACAGTGTCACTGATGCGCCATTCTCGATGCACGGCAAAAGAACAGGGGGCTTCATTTGATCCCAGTAGTACCGCGGTGCTCCCTCAGTACCGGCACAGAAATACTGCAGCGGAGGAGCACTGATGTTCCGCTACTTTCCTCCCAAACAAACGTCTGACATTTGCCGGCGTTCACATTGAACATTGCACCTTGTACTTCTGCAATCGCGTACCTTTTGACTTTCACACGCATTTCCTGTTTGAGGGCAACCTGAAAGGATGACGTGAGGAGAAGGGCCTCCAAAAATATCCTGTTCATTTATATCGAATGTTCAAAGCTCCAGACATCGCTTGCTTTATCTAAATATATATATTTTTCTCCTGAGCGGTTAGCTTGGAACGAGATGTGGCGTTGTCTCGCATAATAACAGGGAAATGTAAGAATATCTGAACGTCAATCTTACACACGTAGCATCCTGACATCAGTAAGGATTAACGTCCCGATGGGTACAGCTGAGTCAGTTGAGCTGGATATGCCTTGTCAGATAAACTCCTTGTTGCAGAGAAAGTCAGACGCTTTGTCCTCCAGGAGAGCTGAGATGATAGTCGACTACATAACAGCAGCCCTGGATCTACCGGGGAATTGAATGCCTTGCTGGAGAGCACTTCAGCAGGGTGGATCTCACGTCTTCAAGCTGAATGATGAAAGTGTTTTGTTTGTTTTTCTCAAATGATAAACCGGCGGCTGTGTAGTTTTAAAGATGAGGGGGATTCAAGAAGAAGCCAGTTTAATGGCTGGGTGTATTCAATCTACCAATGCAATGGAGACCCAAGGAGGCGACTGCATGGGCCCGATTCAAGCACGGCACACAAACACCAGCAAGCACCGTGACTGGATTAAACAAAGACGATGTGACGTGTTGATTCGTGAGCTGCTGGGAGGCAGACAGAGCCAGGCTAGCTGTTTCCCCCTGCTTCCAGTCTTTGTGCTAAGCTAAGCTAACTGACTGTTGGCGGTAGCTTCATGTTCATCCTATGTAAGAGTGGTATCGATCTTCTTAACTCCCGGCACGAACGCAAATCTGTGTATTTCCCAAAATGTCCAACTATTCCTTTAACCAGTCACCAGTCTGAATTACATGAGTAAAGTAGGCTGTCCAGCATTTTATGAAGTCCAAACTAGGGACTGAAAGTCAGGATATCTCTGCCTCTGCATCAATTTTAAACATTCTTCTTTTAATCCAGCTCTTGTCAATCCCCCATATTTATGGAAGGGTGATAGTAAATCGTGAGAACCTCTTGAATAACTAGTGGTACCCCCTTTTATTAAAATAAGAATTTGGGAGTCAAGGAAGGTGCCAATCTTTAAACTTTGCTAGCAGGGCTCCTGTTTTTAAGTTTCCTGATTTATACATTTGATCACTAGGTCACCCTGCCACCCGGGTTTGACACTCTCACCACTCTGCACATCCTCCGGGAGCATATACGTTGTCATGTGGGTGTCATCCCAGCAATTTAAGATTTGAGGCTCCAATTTGGTCATTCCTCCTCTTTGACGACACTCTTGAGAACATTTCCTCCAGCTGGTTCTCAACCAGAGAGGCTTGCTGCCACGGTCTCTCTGCTTAGCATGTCGGAAATAGCAACCGAGAGCACTTCCTTCAATGGGCCTGAATTAGAGGCGAGCCATGGAGGAAGAGAGACAGGATGCACCTCAATCTTGATAAAATAGAATGATTAAAGCTCTCGGAAAACCCCATGTTTCAGTCAATTTATGACAGCCCTCGTTACAGACGGCACGGCGTCGGATGCGTACCACACACTTAGCAGTCCTACATCATTGTATCTGTTTATACACTCCAACCACAAAGAACTGGCTGTGAAAGTAGATCATGTCAGAGAGAGGAGGCAGACCAGAAGAAGCATGTGACCACGCTAGTCTTTGCATCTGCCTCCTAGTTGCTCCGAGAGTATCTCCGAGATGGTGACAATTTCCTCGATATTTCATGTCTGCTCCGAAAACTTGCACTCCGTCTCCTTTTATCCTCCGCAAGCAGCGATCCGCTCTCCGCCCATTATGTGTTTGTTTGTTTTTCGGAGGAAGAGTATGAAGTTGGCAGGTACTGTGCAAACCTGATTGGTGCCTCGAATCATGAAGAATGGACCACGGCACCGGTGTCTGCATGTCTGACATTTCAGAGCGACATGAAGCAGGCCTGTCACACTGATAACGTCCCTTGGGGTGAGGCTGCAAGCGAAACATCCGACTTTATTTATTTCTTTCTCATTAATCCCACACAGTCGAGGTGGCAGCTGCGTATGGAGATTGTCACGTTTGCCGTATCTTTGTTGGCCTCTCTTTGCTATCACAATGTTACACCTTGTATCAAACGTGCAGCGTTTCATGCTAGCACCCAACTTTTGAAGTAAGAATGCTGTGATGATGTATATGCAAGTGGAGTATTGTGACGCTTCACGGAGGGAACGCTTGAAGGGTTTAAGATAATTGAGGCGAAACGGGACCGGTGGCCTGTTAGTGGTGGACCCTGGAGTCATGGCTCGTGCTATGTCTCCACTCCAGACCTTCTAAAAGTAGCGCTTGGCGGTTTTAAAATTCGAATGAGGCTCAATGCAGGTCTTTATCAGGCCTGATGATTCAAGAGCGCCCAGGGAACCGGTATGGCGTGCAGTGGGGGGGTTCAAGCCTCCTCGCTGGCCATTGTGAGAGTGCAGTCTCTGAAGATACGGGTCATACATCAATAATTTATTCATTGCCTTTGATCCACAATATATGAGAGAGAGAGAGAGAGGAAGATTTATTGGGAGCACATTTTGGATTTGTTACTGTATTGTCCTCTTGCGTTACATAAACAAATATTGAAATGTGCACTGACTGTGATCCCTATTAGAGCGTGTCACTGTGAAATGTGTTCTGTTTGAATTGTGCACCATACCTGTCTTGTTGAAGTCGTGCACTTGTTTATTTTCCAAGCATCTCAGTGGTGGAAAGTAACAAAGTACATTTACTGAAGTACCATACACAAGTACACATTTCAGTTCTTTTGACATGCCTTTTTATACTTCTAAATAAATAAATAAATTCACAAATGATAGGGAAGATGTCGACATTATCAGTGTTGATGTAGTCAAATTAAGCAATCAAAACACAAGAACTTAGCATGCGGGGCTGAGCGAATCGATGCGCTGTGCGCAGCTCTACAATAAAATGAAGAAACAAAATGCCAATTTACACCCGGGTGAGAATAGTCATAGCAGTTATCCCACGATTTACACTCGGCCAGGTTGAGTTTATGCTACTTCATTTAGCAAGAGTTAGCTAGCCGTGAGGCTTTGATTCAGAAGTAGTAATAGTTGTTGTCGTAGTTCTGTAAATAGCAACAAAGCATGTGTAGGGAATAGGTTGTGGTGGATGAATGGGTCAAACTCATGGACCCAGGAGACGGGAGTATGAGTCTTGGGAGGAACATTTTTACACGAAGTTGACCGTTTGTGTTCCGTTGTCAATAACCGTTTGGTTATATAGGCAACAAAACTACTTTGTTAGGGTTAGGAAAAACATACGTATCCTCCAGCAGGCTACATATACACATAAAGTATGTGGTTGATCATAGCGTTGCTGGCTACAGATACCTGGGTGGTTGTCTCTGCCACGCTATACACACCTGGGTGTAAATGGCCACAGCGGCTATTCCACCCGGGTGCAAATAATATTGTTTGCTTCTGACACCTGGGCTCTAATAGCAGCTGCCAAAAAAAAAAAGAGAAAATCAATATGTGGCGGTCGATGTTGATATTGTGGCGCCACAAATAAATCAATGTATGGAAAACACTGTATATATCCTCATGACAACATGGAACAGGGTGTCTGTTTTGGAAAAAGGACTCTCGAGATCATAACCATCCAGTACCCTCAGTCCTGCTGATGTTATTTTCACGGTCTGTGCTGAAGGAAAGTATGTCGACGGTACGGTACAGGACTTCTAATGGGGCCAATGATTTTGTTCCCAATATACGTAAAGTAATTTCAACAGTTCAACAGTAATACTTCCAGCAGCAACTGTAAATGTTTGAGGTAATACGGTGTGGGGTTTTGTGCTTGCAATGACTGGGGCATAATGAGAAGATATGAAGGTGATTGATGGCGTTTGTAATTTGTTACTTCTAAGCCCCTCACCCCCCCCCCCCCCCCCACTCTCTGTATCTTTCAATCACGCTGAATGTAGTGAGTGAACACTTTCGTCAGTAGACCTTAATTCCGTCTCTGCAGCTCGGCGGTATCTCCGACGAGCTCTACCTCTCGCGCTAAAATAACCGAAATGAACGACGCGGCGAAAGGAGAGGCTGTAGATTCCGCCGTTATCGCCATGGCAACCTGAGCCGGGAGTGCGAGCTGCCGGTTTTTGATATTGCACTCGGAAGCCTCGGCTCACTCTTGTTCAGAGGATGGGAGTTCAGACCATTGTGTTTTCTGGGGGGAAAAAAAAAGGCGGCAAAAGCATTGCATATCTTTTGTGTGTGTGTGTGAAAGCCTTCAGGCGCTCTAATGTACGTGAGGTGGAGAGGTTTTCTAAATAAGATGATTCCCACATGGAAACAAGATTCTAGAGGTGTGTTAACACGCGTGCTTTGAGGAAAATTCAACCTGCACTGGAATATCGACTCTTTTAATTAAAGCCAGAACAAAGATCTTTTTTCTCTGATACTTAAACATTAAAGGATTGAAGTACATCGTCTGATTGGAGTATTCTGCTTTTAAGTCATGACCCTAAATGCACATGTATAGTGAAGAGAAATTGTCCCAACAAAGCTGTGCAATCAGTAAGCGTTCAATAACCGTGTGCTTTAAATCTAATTATTGTGTCAGCTGTAGCCGTCCAGGCGATTATTGCAGCAACGTGTATTCATTAGATATTGACGTCTTGTCATGAAGCACTCCGAATGTTTCAGGCACAAATTTTCCTTCGCGACTGGTGTTTATACATCTGAAGATTATTCAGGCGCTGTTTTTGGGTTTGACTTTTAAGCAGAAATGTCCAGCAAATGATCACAAGAAGAGGTTAAAATGCCAGGAAACCTGACAAAGGATACTAAAGAAACTCGTTTACGATCAATTCTGACTCAGAATACACTCGTAGAAAAGCTTTTACCAATCCATCATCCATGTATCCGTTATCAAGGAAAGACTGAGGGAACAAAAACTAGTTCTGGAAAAAAATGATGCTATTAAAAATAGCTCTGACTAAAGAAATGGGTTACTAGTCTAGCTATTATGAGCAGTGCAAAGTTTTTTAAAATCTGTGCAGCAAGATATTTTTCTTACAGCAATAGTTTGATGTTTTGGCATTTGTACACTTTGGTTTTATACCGATTTAAGCAACCAAGAGGAAGTACAGTGAGCTTTAGAGGTGCTGGTTATCTTTATTGTGGGGTCACGCTATCATCCTTTATGCTAAGCTAAACTAACCAACGACTGGCCCCAGCTTCATGTTATGAGAATGGTATCTTCTCATCTAACTCTCGACAATAAATTGAATATATGCCCTTTCAAAATGATCAAACTATTCCTTTTTAAAACTTTCATTGGTCCGATCTGAATAAATAAAGGCAGAACAAACTGTGGCTGCACTGTCAGACTTTAAATTCTGTGTTCATTTCTTTTAAAATGTCGATCACATAATTCAAATGAGAACCCACTCCATTCTCTCAAATATCAGACCGTACCAAGTGTTCTTAACATAACTGGCAACTCATTTTGGTTGCCTCAGTCTAGATTGTGCCAGTACGTCCAAAGACAATTTTCTTTTGCGACGAGAGGAGCCGCAGACAATGGTTTTAATTTGCACGGCACAATGCGTCTCTCCTGGTCGTCTTCCACTGATGTTGCTGAAACACTCCAGCGGTGCGGCGGAGGGGAGGAGTGAGAGATATTCATCTCACAGCCGCTGGAAGCTGTGTGGCTACATCGATTTGGGCGGCGGAGAGGATTCCTCGTACATACAAATGATGCATGAATTGCAGCGCAAAGTGGGAGATACTTAACGTGAGAGCCGAACAATTTAATTTGATTGAAGTGAGCCACAGACAACCCTAAACAGCTCTTTAAGGAGGTGTTGCGTTTGCCGAAATCACGTCGCCACGCTGGAAACCAGAGACACCTTTCAGCACGAGAAACCCCCCCCGACATGAAGTGTGATGCCTCCACTGACACAAACACAGCAAACATCGTTTCCACCAATCGCCCATTTCTTGCGTAATGAATTAAAATCCAATTACAAGTGCTCATTACCGTAAACAAACACAACATCAGCATCAAGTATGCAAATGAGTGAGTATCTTATTACTCAGTGAGATGAATCACTGTGCACTAGATGAGTGATGTCTGTAGCAGACTCTTTTATCATTTTCCCCCAGCCCTGTTATTTGCAGCAAATACTATTCCCATTAAAGTTTAATTAGTTAACCGTTGTACCAGACACATTCTTTTCATCCTGTTTGGTTCACCGGAAATGCCAGCTCGCACATAAGTGTCTCAGAAATGCGTTGTGGTTTTTGTTCGGGTCCTTACAATTAAGTCTAAACTGGTATGTGCTGCAAACCAGAGGCTTCAAAGTGGAGCTGACAGAACTGTAGCGAGAGGCTATAATTCAAAGTTGCAGTGAAGCAAAGCCTCATGTTCTTGAGGCATCACTTTGGTTGCTCTCCCACTGTTAGTTTGTGTAATATTCACAATGCTCAGTGTCAGGATACCACAGGGAACATCGGAATACTTCACATTCATGCCAACCGCTCACAGAAATTGCGACTTTATGCCGTGGAGAGGAGAGCAACTAAGATAATTAAGAATTCCCTTTTAGAGTGAAATTACACAAACGGAGCGCTTGCATTTGAAAAGGTTATGTAAATGATCGTTTACGCGTTCACGGGGTCCAAAAACTGTTTTAAAAAACGAATACGGGTTTAATATGTACAAACAAGTCACAGCCACAGAAGCCCCGTTGGACATCAACATGCTAACATGCTAACAACTGCTAACATGCTGATGTTTAGCAGGTTTAACATGGACCATGTTCTCCATCTTAGTTTAGCGTGCTAACATTTGCTAATTAGCTCGAGGGCTGCAACTAAAGTCAATTTTGATAGTTTATTTATCTCTCTTACTTTTATTTATCAATTTGGTAAAAAGAAAAAAGCTTAATTTCATTATTTAAGGCATTTTATTGAAGAAAAACATCTTGCACGATTCTCTTTTACTCTGATTTAAAAATGTATTTAATTAAATGGACATTGAGGATGCACACAACATTAATGCGTCATTAATTATAATCCAGTCATATAATGTATATTATTCTGAAATGGGCAATTCTGCATAATTCATACATTCAGGTACTTTAAGTATATTTTGATGCTTATACTTTTACTTGCATGCAGGATTTTTACTTGTGACCAAGGTTCTTCCATAGGAGCAATGGGCTATAAACTCTTTAAAAGGTATTTTACTAATCCGGAATTGACATCGCAATGACTCACAGAAAACACTGACTATATATATTGGTGAATGTCATGTGACAGCGCAGGAGTCCAGCGGGACTATAATGTGGACAGTAAACTGCTCCTTTCATTCCATCCTGCTGCTGCTCTGCCTGTAAACTGTAAATCTCCACGGCCATGTGAGACCAAAGTGAAGGGATGGAAAGTGTCTTTCCATTTCACATCAGTGACAAAGTGCATGGACTTAAACACACACTCCTTCATGAAAGTGTATTTGCAAGACATGGTTGGCCCTAAAGGGACCCCGTTTTAACAGTGGTGCATGTCTGGGCTCTTGTCAAGAGAGTGGCCTTTTTTCTTAAGTCACAGAGGGAGTTTCTCACATGTCGCCTACTGAATCTGATTCTGGTGAGTCTTGAGAATTTACCATATTGCTTCTTCTACATAAATCTATGCAGTAGTCCTGGCAGTCTAGATTTGATATGTAGTCCGTAAAGTGGAATTGTAAAATCTCCACCACTGCGTCTAAGCTATACACTTCTCCACATGCATTAGTGTTCATGAACTCATACTATTTCGGTATGCATTCATGCAATATCACAAACATTAGGCCTGTGTTCGCTATACTCATTATAATAAGGTTATATGCATTTTTTAGACCGTGCTCAGAGCCAGTCTGTCATGTTTGCACACGCGGGTTTCTTTAACATACTGAGAACAGATTAACACAGCCAAGTACAACTGCATGTGATTACCATTTGTAGCAACAAAGTAATGTCTCTGCTGAACTAGGGGTCCCATTTGTTTCTTCCTAATAATCATGTAGTGTATCGCAGTTCAACTTTACAACATATCATGTCAACATTATTCCGTGTTGCTTTAAAAATAAAAGCAACCATAATTCACACCACAGATTTGTGTTAACAAGTTTGTGAGTTACAGCGTTTCCTGTGACTTCATATCCACCAACTGCCATGTGGGTCTCTGCAACAGCTGTGACATCGTAAATGACTGCAGCCGGACATCTAGATGATTCAAATGAAGCAAAAATATTTGGAGATTTAGCCCCTGGGAGGGCAAATCCAGTATTTGCTGTTAATTGTGTAATTTGGGATCTAATGTGCATATAAGAGATTTAAGGTTTGTTTCTAAGGCCATGTGAATCTGCGTGCACAAATAAGTCTTCCACTCGCCACCCACCCAAATGCATCATGTTCACCGATTTCGAGAACCGCATTCGCATGGACGTGTCACTCCCCCTCCACTAGTCCCTGTAGGCTGTGGTGCTTTTCAAAATATGGATTGCATTGATGTGTTTTCTCTAACTATTGACTTCAATGACTAGAGCGGCTGCTTTCAGTAACTGCAGCAAATGTTGTGGGACATTTAACCAGCACAAGTATAAAAAAGTATTGTTAAACTCGTCAACTTTTTGCTTTTCAAATAATCAATAAAGTTACGCTGCTGTTCTTTGTGCGTGAATGTTCAAAGCGTCTCTCAATTGCCGCCTTTTCCGACCGGGTCCAAGCCGCTGATTTACCGAGGAGGTCGAATTAATCTGCAATCGGCGCATCTCTAGTGCCTAAAGTAAACTCATAAAACGTAGTCTGGGAGGTATCGCTCAATACAAATGCATATCTCTGCAGATATAACTAAAGCTGGTGCTAATCATTCCATGTCAGGGAATGGAAAATGCTAAAACGATGAGCGGCATACTGCAGGTGGTATAGCTTGTTGGTCGATTATTCTTTCTAATCAACATCTCACCTAAAAAAGAAATCGATATCACTTAAAGTGTACGTGGGTTAAATGGTTTGAGCAGCCAAATCGGCTGTTTCAACAAGCTTTCTAATCGACTATATTTCAGACCGATTTTTGTGTGTGCTTGACTTTGCTATTGTATATTTATTTTGACTATTTCCAGCCAAGGATCCAGAGGCTTTAATGTGTTTGTCATTAGCATTCATCGCTGAAAAGTTTAGTCATCGAAAGTTATAATCCACGACTGCAAACAAATAAATTCTGGAAGCAAAAGCTTTCATATTTTTTTTTTTTTCAGGGGATAACTTTGATATAATGTGACAGTAAGTTCTTTGATATGAAGCGTTCTAACCAATGCAAACACTGGGAACAACACGGCTTTTATTGCAGCTGAGAACTATTTGAGGTTTTATTTCCATCCAGATTGTTTATATTAGGGATGTGCAGGGGTGTTTTAGATTATGTCTGCACATGATGTCATTACAGTATGTGGCCTCCTTTCAGTGGAAGGGACCGCCTAAACCCCGATGCCAGGAATTAGCTGGTGGATTATGTAAAACAGAGGTGCAGAGAGAAACGATCCCAAAAGAAAAGGCACTGATATTTCCATAACAAAGCACCAGAGTGTCTTTGTTACATCGGGTGATTGGCATTCACTCAGCAATGTTGGCAAGTGATTAGTATTTGAGCACGTTGAATAACTTCATCTAAAATCATCTTCATATTCGGGTTATTTTGGTCTTGATCCTCTTTAGCTGAAGCGCAGACATGTGGAAACCCGTTTAACCTTCACTTATTTCCCATCTGCCTCCTGTGGAGATGATGCCTTAGTAATTATAACCCGCAGCACGGCTCCAAAACCTAAACAATTTTAAGGCTTAATACCCGACGAGATCCTCGACAGGACTGAGCTTCAGGCTAACATTAATGGAAAGTCTGGCAGAGAAGTCGGCGGTACCTTTTGATAAATGGCCGACTACGTTGTCCTTTAAATTTACTGCCCTATTTTCTTTTTTTTTCCACTGTACACAATAAATTATCCACAGTGCCGCCTTTCTACATTCAAAAAACACACACGCAGGGAACCCAGTGGAGTATTGACCTGCTTCTAGCCACATGAGAGGAAGACAAATGCCACTGGCAGTGCAGCATCTGCTGGGAAGGTGGTGTCCCAGTCAGCCCCAGGTGAATGTGCTTCTTCCTGATGTACTTTTTACTTTTGTTTATAAAACACTGAGGTGTCATGTAAGCTCTCTGCACTGGCTTTGGCAACAGGTACATCTCTTGCTGTGGCTGCACTATTGCAATTTGGGTATGGAGTAGATGTCTACAGGGATGGATGCATTGAGTCTGTTATGTTCCATAACACTGTCACGGGGACCTAATTTGCCTTGGGCAGCATGCCTCAGAGGGAGAGCAGTAATTCCTGCCGCTGGCAGCCAGACTGATAACAAAAAAACTAAAGATACTTTCAGCTTTAGACCTCTCTATCGATCTATCTATCGATCTATCTATCTATCTATCTATCGATCTATCTGGTGTTCCTAAAACGTCATTTAGTTTTACCTTGATGTTCAAGTGACAAAAAAAAGGAAGTCATGTGACGTTAGAGTGACAAAATAAATGTACAGATCAAGTTGGGGTGGATGAATGAACCAATAAAACATGGCACCGAAACACAGGAGTCTGCCATTCGTTTCCACTTTCCAACCAACAGACAACCTTGTTTTTTAGTTTTTTAATAAGCATTTTGACAACTATAACTCCTGCTAGAGGCACAACAGGCCATGTGCAATTTATTGCTGAGGCAGGCAACGTCAAGGGGATCACATTTCTGTAGAGGTGGGGGGGGGAGATGTGCACAGCGTACGTTGTGTTTAAGTTCATGTGTTCTCATGAATGGAAATGTCCTCTCATGCAGGATGATGTGTTAAATGGTCACATGTCTTCAGGGCGCTGTACCTCTGTGATTTAAAACATTGTTGACCTTGTCTTACGTCATGTATATAGAAGGAGAAAAGTGAGCAGCCTTGGAATGAAGGGTAAACGTGTGCAACATCTCATCCCACAGCTCTTTATTGTTGTTTTTTCCTCTTCTAATTCAGACCTAGCCTCGTGGGAAGAGTCTGTCGTGGGCGTGTCAGGCCAACGTAACCATCTCTGACTGGTTCACAGGGACAGCAATTAACCTTTCTCCTCACAGGGGTCCTGCACAGCAGAACACTCACACAAAGCCCTGGATGCATGGCCTACTGGAATACATCCATTACTTTGCCCCTGTCCTTTGTGTGGACACTGCTAAGTATCATCCAGTAAAGCATTACGTCCGGTCCATTGGACAGGGTTATTACTAAGCAGTGATTGTGAGCGGATTATGCTGAACAGATCTTTAGAAGTGGGCAGTGAAGGGTGTCACAGGGCGTGATTTATACATTATATTTAAACGTGTCAATATTAAATTAAAAGGATCACAGGACTTAGTGACTACAGGCCCGTCGCCCTGACCTCTGTGGTCATGAAGTCTTTTGAGCGCCTTGTCCTGTCCCACCTAAAAACCCTCACCGACCCACTCCTGGACCCCCTGCAGTTCGCCTATAGAGCCAACAGATCTGTAGATGACGCAGTCAACATGGCCTTCATCTTCATCCTCCAGCATCTGGACTCCCCAGGAACCAACGCCAGGATCCTGTTTGTGGACTTCAGCTCTGCGTTCAACACCATCATCCCATCTCTGCTGCATAGCAAGCTCTCCCAGCTGCAGGTGCCCGAAGTGGATCACAGACTTCCTGTCCCCTCTTCTCTTCTCCCTGTACGCCAACAGCTGCACCTCCAGTCACCAGTCCATCAAGCTCCTGAAGTTCGCGGATGACACCACCCTCATTGGACTCATCTCTGGTGGGGATGAGTCCGCCTACAGGTGGGAGACTGACCATCTGGTGACCTGGAGCTCAACGCTCTAAAGAAGAAGATGGTTGTGGATTTCAGGAAGAACGCAGCCCCACCAGCCCCGATCACCCTGTGTGCGGCTCCCCCGTCGACGTGGTGGAGTCCTTCCGCTTCCTGGGCTCCATCATATCCCAGGACCTCAAGTGGGAGCTCAACATCAGCTCCATCACCAAGAAGGCGCAGCAGAGGATGTACTTCTTGAGGCAGCTGAAGAAATTCAACCTGCCAAAGACAATGTTGGTGCATTTCTACAGAGCCATCATCGAGTCCATCCTCTGCTCCTCCATCACGGTCTGGTTCGCTGCAGCCACTGCCAAGGACAAGGGCAGGCTGCAGTGCATCATTCGCTCTGCTGAGAGGCTGATTGGCTGCAATCTGCCGTCCCTCCAGGACTTGTTCTCTTTAAGAACCCTGAGGCGAGCAAGAAGGATTGTAGCTGACCTCTCCCACCCTGGACATAAACAGTTTATGCCCCTTCCATCTGGCTGGAGGCTGAGGTCCATCAGGACCAAGACCTCACGGCACACGGGCTCATTAACAGAACCCGGGGCCCCCACTGACTCTGTCATCCCCAGGACAAATTCCCACCGGTCACTCCCCCGCACATCCCTTCTATCACACTCGACACTTTCACACTACACTTCATCTCGCTGGTTTATAGTCCTGGTATCTGTCCGTTTGTGCACTCGACTTCACTTTATTTTATATTTCACTTTATCTTATATTTCACTTTATTTATATTTTACTTTATCTTATATTTTCTGTAAATTAAATTAGTTTCTACTTTGCATTGTTGACCTCCCGTCATGTCAAATTCCTTGTATGTTCAACATACAATGGCAATAAACGAATTCTGATACAGTTTAACGTTTCAGTATATATATATATATATATATATACATATATATATATATATATATATATATATATATATATATATATATATACACACACACACACAATGGATTAGCACAGACTCGTATACAGACCTTCGTGCTTCCCAGAGGATGTGTCCTGCTGACTTTGGTGATTCCCTGATTCTTCCTCGAGTTCCACTCTGGCATGATTTTAGTTTTTGTTTCCAGTGTGAAATCTGGTTCAGATTGTCTTGGTTCTCAGCAAACCTCTCTGGATCTGGATCATGAAATCAGACTTTTCCCAGTCGAGGATCAAATTGATCTCACAGTTTTGCAGCAAGTCGACAGAAGCCTGTTGATGGGAGGTACATCGATCTCTTCGGACCATCTTCATGTCCGCTGTGACTGTATCATACATTGTTTATCAAATAGCTCCAGCAGCATTTCCATTCTGTAAGCAATTCATAGTTTTAATAAAGATTTCTGCTAATCTTTAGTGCAATGCCTTTATCACTTTGTCTTTATTTGCACAGACACGCTGTTTACAGGAAGAAGTTTGACCTAACCGTATAGTTTGCAGTGCATACATTTCCATAATTACTTCATATTTTAAAAGCACTCAACTAGGAGTTTGAATGTAATGAACATCTTGGATAACGATATGTGGGAGAAGTGAAGTCTAAGTCCAATCCACCTCTAAGGTGGGATACAAATGATCCTGAATTTTCATCAAAATGATTCAGATTTCTGCATTAAACCTTTAATCCGGATTAAAGGTTGGATTTTATTCCCAAATCTGAATTCAAATGTTCCGGATCAGAAATATTGGGATCTGCTTAAAAATGCTCAGGTGTTGCCTCCTGTCGTGGTTGTGTCATACATTGAATGTGCTGTAATTACATTGAATGTGTTGTAATTCACTGTCCTGTTCTACACATGACATCATTGCACTTCTGTCCATCCTGGGAGAGGGATCCCTCCTCTGTTGCTCTCCCACAGGTTTCTTCCTCTTTCCTCCCCGTTAAAGGGGTTTTTTGGGGAGTTTTTCCTGTTCTGATGTGAGGGTTCCGGGACAAGAGGATGTCAAATGTGAACATATTGTAAAGCCCTCTGAGGCTAATTTGTGATTTTGGGCTATACAAAAACAAATTGAATTGAATTACCTTCGATCTCAGGGCTTACTCTCTAGCGTCTCGGGGCATTATCAGGTCAGAAGTACATTTTGTCCGTTCAGCCTCTGCTGTACTTTGTGTTTAGCGCTAATTAGCAGACGTTAGCATCCTGACATGCAAACCAATGGTAAACTTGATCAACATTATACCTCCTATACAGCAGCACGCTAGAAGACTGGCATGGACTCTTATCTCTAGTTCACAATTTTCTATTTTTGTGGAAGAAATAATGTTTTTGGGAGTATTTTATTTTCTATGGTATCAGATTAATTGTAGCTTGAACTTTTGTTAAATAAGTAACTGATCTATAAAGAGACGGAGGAACGTTGTGCAAAGCAGCCATGCATTTAAGACTTTTGTAAAAGGGAAAAAAACTCAATAAATACTTTATTGACGAAATGCAATAATCATCAATGACTCCATTTTTCCAAATATTGACTTTGCTTTCCCTCCACAGCAGCTCGTGCCCGTGAAGCTAAATGATGAGATTCCTCTCCTCATTGCATCTCTGCTGACTCTATATAAAGGGCAGACGTTGAAGCCGGCGCTGCCACATCTATTCTAACCTTTCCTGTCTGCAGAATTAAAGCGTTCAATTAAGTTCACTTTTTTTTTTTTCCACCCTCCTGTGAGCTGCCACAGCGATAGATGGGCCTTAAGGACACAGGTTCCCTCATCTGTCATTTCAGGACTGCCGGGGCACCGCCCCAAACAACGTGGTCAGCTATCTCCCTCCCAGAATGCAGAGGGGCCAAACTTCACTGCCAGCTGCACAAGTAAAGTCTTGAAACATCTATTTGTTTCAGATCAGATGCCAGTCAGGTATTTAAAGTAACGTTCCACAAAAATGCCAAAATAAGCTTTTGTAGAAAATGATTCCATATGATAGGTTCAGAGGCTGCTGGTTTAACAGGGATCTAAAATAGGCATTTAAATGGTCACATATTCCACAGAAGTGTGTCCACACCACAATTAATGCTCGGTAAATGATATCTTCTGTGTTATTAAATCCCCAAAGAACCTTCTTTTTACTCTAGGCAACCTTACATTTCATACTAACTTCACATCAGTCGGGCATAACGGCTGCACTGCCGACGCAGGTGGTCAAAGATGGCTCTGTTTGACAGCCTCTGAGAAGATTTGAGGTCAGTCAATCAGCACCGGCATTAATGCGAGGAATCCTCTGGCGGCAGTGATTGATTTGGAGGTCTATCTCATCTTAGACCTCCGAGTGTTTCCTCCGTGTGAAGCCACGGGTTATAAGCTGCCACCAATCCCTTAGAATTGTTTTTGTCTTCGCCATCAGATCAGAGGGAGACGAGGGTTTTGTTTGCCATTACATTTTAATAAGACAGATGAGAGAGAGAGAGAGAGAGAGAGAGAGAGAGCGGGGGGGGGAGAGAGAGAGTGTTTTCGAGAAGAAAAAATAAATAATCGGAGACCTCGCTGACTGTGGGCCATATTGCGAATGAATCAATGGACTATTAGAGCCTGAAGCCAGGCATAAAAATGCATCTATCTCGAGCTGAGAGATATAGAGGTCAGAGATGACGCTGGAGAGATGCTCCCGTCAGATCTGTGGCGATACTGTTGTCATGCCTCTTCGGGCAGAGTAGAGCTTCTGTTCTTAATGGCACCATACGTCAATATGGACATAACTGTCAAACCACCCACCACTGCCGCGGCTGGCGATTGTTTCATCACTATTGCATCACTGGGAAAATACATTCACGCGCCTTTTTTGCTTGCATATCTGAATACGATGTGACATTAACTTCGTTCCCGCCGCAGTGGGTGCAAAGTTCGAGATCGGTTGAGAATGAAACGAAGATAAAAACAAATCTCCAGAGACGGCAGGGTTGAAAAAAAGGCTAACTGAAAAACATAATGTGCTGACTGTGCATGATGAGATTCCAACTCTTTCCCAGAAATTACCTTCATGGTTAGCCATGCAGCCATTTGCACTTAAATGACCCATTTGTGTGACGTCATGTTGTGAAGTTCAACCCCACAATGGAGCGCGAGTAGACTATATTTCACATTTATTGTTTTTTTCGTCAAAGCATTTTTATGATATTGACATTTCCAGCGCACTTGAAGGCAGCTTCATTCATTTTCACAGCAGCTAGAGACCAGAAAAGACGGCGGGGCCGTGCCGCTGTGCTGGAGCTCGTTGCAGGAAACGTGCCACCAAATTCCCCACAGAGCTGCCCCAATGAGCATCGAGTTCTCTACCCTCATCATTTTTATTATTTTTGTTTTGTTGGAGACACTTTCTGGTTTCGGTTCAATATTCAATATTGCAATCATTTTCTACAGTTGTTTTTAGAGATTTGTTTTGCAGAAAAAGCTGCCTGCTATGGCTAATAAGTACTAATTCAGTTGGCATTATGTTTCTCTCAAAACATATCCGCTGCCGAGATACATAAATGTAATTTCTTGGCGACAAGGTAGCAAACTCAAACAGGTGTACTCGTCGTTAAGGCGGTCAAATGTCAACACGGAGACGTGAGAGGAAAGGTTGCGCGGATCCTAAAATGCATTTGACAGATGTCACACATGAGTAACATTCATTACCGTAAATCATCACGGTGTCACCAGTAATTACTCCATTTAAATCGACTAGCCCCCTTAAACCCACTAATGAAGGTTAATGTGCACGGCTGTCATTCTTCTTCCTGTAATATACCAACAATCACGGTCTCGCGTCAACAATACAATGTGCTCGCAAGCTCTGTAGCGGTGCCGCTGTCTCGATTTTTCCTTTTAATGACATGCCACGGTGTTGCCTGGTGACCAAGACACAAAGCAACACATCTGTATGAGATGTAAAGGCTACCGAGGGGATTTTCTCTTGGAATAGCAAAGAGCTTATTAACATTTCCACTGCTATGACTGACATCCCGGACGCATGCGGACAAGTTGAAATCAATTACACCGACTTCCAAGGTGGTTGGAGATGTAATAGAGATGTCAGATTTTTATGTTCACCAGATCACTGTAACCCGTTGGTGGTAATAAGGAAGAAGAAGAAACTACTTTATCTTTTTAAATAGTGTCTATCACCCCCTCACCCACACGGATAAACTAAACTAATCACGGATCAGATAAACATCGAAGTCTGCCTTCTGTGTGATGAATGTGTTGAAATCCCTGTTGCATCTTCAGCTGCAGTCATTCAGCATCTGACTAGAATGCATCTGAAATGAGTAATTGACAATCACAATTGTCACATTCGCTATTTCTCATCGTTACGTCTGTGATGGTGTTGGGGAAAACTATTGCGATCCGGCCGCGTTTGTGTGAAATCTTTGGCTGCTGTTGTTGACTGGATCCACGCTCTACGATCACACGGCGAATGCATGTTAAGTATTTCAAACATTCATCAGGCTGGCCCACTGGCCGCTTCCTGTTTACATGTTTCTGTTATCTGCAACAAGTGAAGCATTTGTCAACAGACGCAGCCCATCGCCTTGTCTGGGTGGCTGCGGGGGAAAGATAAAGAGGAGGCAGGAGGCAAGAATAGAGGGATGGAAGCGTCCCGGTTGATCTCTGAAGAGGGAGGACGCTTCCCACCGTTGGATATAGTTCTGCATACTGAGTCGGATAAGAGGACAGCGTGGGCGTGTCCGCACAGGTAGAAGAATTCTGATTCTGATTCTGAAGAAGATGGTTAGACTGAAATTGCCAGTGTATGAAACGTGTATGTGATTAAATATTCAATAACCTTAGATTTGATCGTTTTATTTCTGTCAGGCTACAACTAAGTCTCCCTCTCTGAAACAACATTTAGCCAAACGTTAAAACGCTCCATTAATTCTGTTGGATGATGATGGTGTCCCGGATGGGCAGCTCTTCTGGGCAGGCTGACCCCTCCCAGACATTCAGCTGTGGAGGACACTGAATACATGGTGGCTTAAAAATAACGCTTTAGTTCTCTTATGTGTAACAAAGGACTTAAATGAATGAATGAGAAGAACAAAACATGTCGGTTCAGGTTTCACGAGCTGTCTCAATCACCCACGGTGGATGTAAAATAATGTCTTACAATTAATTATATCATTGTAGAAATAAAAAAAACAACACATTGTACTCCCTCTTACACAACACTTTTCCATAATCACTATTCCCTTGTTGTGCTGTATACAGTTGCTCCTGTAAACACTCCATTATTGATTAACCATCCAATTTAAATCGCCTTTTTGCTTTCATTATTCAGAGCATAATGGCAGCCAGGCTGCTAAGTTATTTCAGAGGACGCAGTTTAACCATCGGCATCAACAACACCCACTCAGCCCACCATTCCCCCTGAATGTTAAAAACAATTACAGACTTTAACAACAAACAACGATGTTGTGCTAGTGCGGTAAAACAGTCTGGAATCGCTGGAGTCAGCAGCAATGCCCCTTTGTGCCGAGGCGGACTGCGTTTTTTCCCGTCTTAATTAAATCACAGCCATGTTTTAGGGGCGGGATCTTAAGTTTTATGATCCGTGGGTTTATGAAGGCGGTGTTCGCGCTCAAACGTCTATCACGCGCCATATGGGCAGTGAGTGCGCTCTCAACAGCAAAACACGTGTGACCGAAAGGCAGCCGAGTTGTTCGTGACGGCTGGGCTGTGTGGGCTGAGGGGGGACATAATTGAGGGCATATGAAAGCTATTTCGCCACACAATATCTTCACCATGAAAGGTTATCCATATCATTAATATCTATATCTTCTGAGTCTTGACACTGGGTGTTCTGCACCAGTTGCTGTGCCGTATTTAATCTCCCTCACATACTTATGATTCAAATTTTATTATGCTTGGCCGTATATGATTTAATCGTCAGGTTTTCTTTGGCATAATTAATATTCAGCGACCTCTCTAAAATCAATAGGAGAAATCTAATGACAAAGCCTTGTCATGAAGCTTTAATGACTATCATCAGTCATTCTTTTTCTATTGATATGCTATTCATCATTGACTCCACTGATGTTCAGTTAATAAGCAGCCAATACTTTGGAAATGAGAGCTAGATTAGAGGCATCCACCTGTTTTAACAATGTCAAACACACGTCTTTAAACAATGGTGTACCTTAACATGCATAAAATGAATATAGATGGGGGACATAATCGCAGAAATGTGGGTTCACATGGCTGTTAACTGTCAAACCGCCCTGCCAATTCTTTCATACCACAGAGTATAATTAAAAGTTGTTCAGAAGTGCAAATTTGGCAGAGCAGCTAAAAAAGAAGAAAAGGCCCTTGGGCGAGATTGGAGGCACCTCATTATCGGATGGAGAGGTAGACGCCAAGAGCCAGACAGATCACTGCCAGCAAAGAAAAAAAAAAGAAGATCAAGTCATTTATTAAACGATGGCTATTTTACTTGAAGCTGCCAGGCATCAACAAAACACTCGCCTAATGCTGGGCTCTTTGACGTCTCAATTTATCACCTGCTCTGCTGCTTTTGATGCCAAGAGGTTTCTATTAAAACTGGAGTGGACATGGAGCTTAATAGCACAAAGATTAGCTTGACGATAATGTTTCACAGATACACTTTAGTTGCCCCTTTAACACAGTAAAATGTATGCCTCCAGTGCTTAGTTTCATGTTATTTAGATCATTTATCATCGTAGCTGTTGGCACTCGTATCACATTATTTGGTTGCTTTGATTTTGACTTAATAAGATAATTGGGAAACGCGGATACATCTGGCAACAATTGGGAGATTAGCTTGTTTTCCCTTCAAATACAAACCGTCTCTTCTCCAATACAATCGCAAGAGTGCCTGTAACTCCTCTGCAATCACTGGTACATCAAGGCAGTCACACAATGCTGCTTTTGATGCCGTATCTATTTGTCTTTCTGTAGAGCGGTGGCAGGACGGCTGCTGTATGCAGAGGCTGTGTGTTGACTGCAAGGAATTCAAAACATGTTAGCAATATTTAGAAAAACCTGTGATGCCACAATCCCATTTCCTGTTTATCAATATGCCATTTTCTCACCACAGACGAGTGTTTTTTATGTATGGATTCAAGACGGAATATGTGTAAAAACAGATTGATGAAAAGGTGCTAAAAAAGACGAAGCTGGCGGTCACAAGTGATAGTCTTTTGTCTGCAAGCTTGGTAATGCAGTGGCTCCTGGCAGGGCTAGTTGACTGCCTTAGCTAGCGAGCTAACTCACTAGCACTGAGTAGTCACAATAGCTCCCGAGGCTTCTTTCTGTTTACGTCCTCCTGGCATTTTGTCCACCATTGAACACCATTTTGTTCAATTGAAGATTATTGAAGAGGGAAAACAAACCTTTCTTAGTTCGCAAAGTTATTTGCTTGCTATCTTAGCTTGGTTGCTAACCGAACAATAAGTCCACACGGTTTATTCAGAAGATTTATCCACATTAACTTCTGTCTCATAACTGTCGGCAAAGCATTGCTCTTTTGTTTTTAGCTCCGACAAAGGAGGTTAAATACAACTGAATTGTGAAACAGCAATAAGCTATGTTAGCTTCCTCCTTTTTGGACTGTCAAGATGGTTTGCTGTTGGTCAATTTGCGGGTCAAAGTTCACAAAAGCTGAACTCTACATGCATTCATTTGCCACATTGGGAGGATCTCATCATCTGGCAAGACCAAAAATGTTAAGTGGTAGCACTAGAGAAAAAATACGGTGGTCACCAAAGTCAATCATAACTGGATAGGAATCCATTCAATGGTGTTGATAGATTTCAGTCCAGAAATATGAAAGCGTCTTTTGCAATGTGTTCATTGGGAATGTTCATAATGCAATAGTGATGGAAATTAGATTTATCGGTTAGCGCCACCTCTGAGAGCTCCTAGTTAAACATCTTTGAACTTTGCAGTAATGGCGTTGGCGTCGTCACCGTCGCTCCTTTTCAGGCGGTCGGTGCTCGTGATGCAAAAACAATGTCAAACAAATGGATATTAGTCGGTGTGGGACAATATGAACATTTTATTCCCACGATTATCCTCGCCAAAATACTTGCGATTCATGATATTATCCCGATAGTCATTGGAATATACTTAAAACTGTATAATAGAAGTTTTATTGCATCACAAATAGGACTCGCAACTTTTTGGATGAAAAACAAACAAAATATCTTAAACAAGGTAATCATAAGGTTCCCCTGCATAAATAATAGATGCCTTATTCACTTATTAAAAAATAGCAATATGTTGTGAGTCCGTTCTTCCTTCCTTGATAATGTTCATCATTATACTTTTTAATCGGGCTCTTTTCTTCACTTTTCTACAGCGATAACTAGTTAAACAGCTTTTTCAACTCACTCATTACAGGATTTTCACGATTGTCCCGATAAAATAAATTCCCCTCGTTCAACTTATCGTGAATGTTTCTCACAGCAGCCTGTGACATCATCCTACATTGTCCCATCCCCAGAAGCCCAAATAGACAATAAAAAAGCAAAGGGGCGATGCTTGTCTAATATACAATGGCGGTTAGAGTGGTGACATGTTGTGACGATATTGTCTTCGAAACAAAAGCATGCGCAGCGGGAGTGCTCTTTCATAAAGCCCTGCCAGCGCCGTCAGATAAAGGATCAATGCATCAGGCAGACTAGACATTCAACTGAACAACCCCTCTGCCCCGACACACTCTCTGCTTCTAGGGGACGGAGAGGGGACGGCAGGGTAACAAGGCGGATGCATTTTGGTCATTCTGCTAACAAGTGGGACGGCGCACTCCCTCGACTCCCCCCTGCAATTCGCCCAGTGTTTGTACTGCTGCAGCACAGATGGGCCTTTTAGGAACAGCTTGAGAGGACCCAATGATGGAGATTATTTTTACTACATTAAGCCGGTGCCCTCCTTTCCCCACCTCAACACAATCAAAGGCTCTATATTATCAATAACATATCCTGCTGGAAATACAATTTCAAGGTCTATTTGATACATCAAAAGGCAATGATGCATTCTAGTTTATAAATTCCACTATGGCAGTTTCTCATAGCTTTGGAGGAGACCTCTTTGATATTGCAGGTGCATCAAGAAGACGTAGAATAGAACATACGTAATGCTGATAAACACCTTTGACTAATAGTTCTGTACTTCATTTAGAGTTAATTAGGAAATAGTGTCCTTCTCACTTCATGGTTTCTTCTCATATAAACAGACAGTGTTCTACTTGATATATAAAGCCATAGTTGGGCTTGAATCAAATTAAACTCTTATCTTAATATGGTTTCTTAGTGTATCAAAAACCTATTTGTTATAGAACGAAAAGATTAAGATTGTCCTCACCAGAGAAACTACAGCACAGGTTGTTTATTCACATATGTTAAGATGCCCTACGTTTAGAATCAAGCAAAGCAGGAAGTAGTTTTAAAACTGTGCTATCAACAGCACTGCAGCCTCTCACAAACTGGTGTTTTTTCTGTCCGTGTAACATTAGGGAAATAAAATGGCAAGATAACAAATTTAACAGGAACGGCACTTAGGTGTGCGGTTCATCTCCTAAAAACAAGTGCCCCAGGCAGACTACTCACCGATAGAAGCAGCTTATTTGTAGTGCAGCGAGCAGAGAATGGGCAACTCATGCATCAATCTGTCTTCCTGAAGAATCCCTGTCGCCATGAGGAGTGAGATGTACAGTAATCCTCTGCAGTGACAAACCGCGAGGCGGTTTACTCGGTTCAGCAAAAGAAAAAAACAAGTCCGGTCTGGTGGTATACTGCAGAGAACACATTCATTTGTTTAAGAAGGAGCTCGGGCGGGAACACATCTATTCGTCATGGCGATCACGCCGAGCAAAGGAGTGATCGAGTGGCCTGCGGTGAGTGACCCAGCGCGAGCATTACACAGGATGGAAAGAGTGAAAACTAAGACGAGGCTGAATTGGAAGTTAAGGGAGCCAGGAAACCTCTTTCTGTTTCTGCCTGTTCCACAGAAATGCATTTCCCAAATACAAAATGAACAGTTGTACTACACCTGCACTGTCACGCTATGAATCTATCTATAAAACAATGTTTTTCTTTTTAAAACGGCAAATTTTTGCTTTTCTCCAACTCACCACACCCAGCTCTGACTGGTATTTATCCTGGGAGCATGTTTGAAAGCATCTTACCGAGGGCTCTATTTTCATGACACTGCATGGGGCTCTTGGGCTGCATAAGTGTCATTTTCATCCACGGCTCCCAGGTTATTTCGCCGAATTAGAACATATTTGCTGCTTTGTGTAAGTAACGTCAACAGTTAGGTCTAACCTTGTTATCACCAGCTCTTTGCTCTGTTGCACCACTACTTCACAATCCTACTCAGGAAATAGTTGATTCTAGCTGAAACACCAGAAACCGAGTCAGGAACTTTCTCATGAATGTGGCTCGTATGAAACCAGGTTAACACGGTATTTTGTGCCTGATAGCACATCCTTGCATACGACAGGTGCGTGCTAAAACTGTAGCTGAGTCGTGTGCAGGTGCTGAATCACCCGCACTGCCGCAATTAATCCAACATTTTGGAGTCCCGCCAGGCTGAAGCCTGCAGATTCATTCACCCCGTTTTCAACCGAAATAGCGCAAAACATGAGTTCTAGTTGTCGATGTGTGTATGTGGCAAAACTCGATTTTTGTTTCACGACTGGTGAAGATACAGACTGTGTTGTAGACTCATGGTTACATTTTATGGACACTGTATCAGCCAAAATACTCAGTTGTGCCAACGGACTATTTGACGAAAGAACAAAAAAATGACTATTCTAATAATGACAAAAAAATGTCAAGATTATTAGCCTCATGTTGAAACTGTCTGCATACAGAAGGCAACCCATAAGATACCTTCATGCAAATGAGACCAACACAGCATCTGAGAGCGAATTGGAGATGTCACTCGCACTGTTTACGCCCACATGCAGATATAGGAATGGGAATGGAGCATTTTATTTTTAGATATTAAAGCATGTTGCATGTCATGTTTCACGATGACAATGAACTGACAACAAAATGCTGTTTGCCAGACTGACTGAGCTGTGATCAAAGGCTACAAAAAGCAAAGACAAAGAGACCGTCGTCTCTCGATGGGAGGGTTTGACTACGACCGACAATTTGTGGAGGAATGTTTTGTCCGATAATGTTCTAAAGTGCGACCTGGAGCAGCTAAATGATTGCCGTAATAGACATTTCAATCGTACGGCAATATTTTCTCAGGCTGAAATGTGAGCATGAATATCTGTGCCAGAAAAATGTTCAGTATCTCCACCAAACATCTTCCTCTGAGAGCAAAAGAAGACAGCTGCAAGGCGACAAAGGCAAACACTCATCTGTGCTCCAGCATTTCCGCCGCTCTCCAAACTGTATTAGCAATCAGGAAGTTTCTGGAGCGGAGTGCACAGGAAGTTGCTTTGATATGATCAATCCACCACCGCACTGCAACGATGACTGTGCAGCTAAACATGGCGCTCCTCTCACAAGAGAGAATGCGTTTTAATTAACAATCACAGAATCTGAATTCAACCATTGAGGCACAGCGGCAAACCATAACAGGAAGCAGGAAGTCTCAACGATCACCGAGATAGATAGAGGCGTCTGTGTGCATGGAGGTGTGAAAATATACCATTTTGTGGAAGAAAAGTACCTCCAAAACAGAAATTGTAGTCGGAAATATGATCCATGATCCAAATATGATCCATCCATTTATTACGTGTTGTATCGTTCTGCATTTTGTGGATCATGTGGAGATTTGAACTGAATTCCTATTGCAGACGCATCTGACAGTTTAAAGGATTTCACAAATGCGTTCACAGCCGTATACACATCATATCCTGACAACTAGGTGTAAAGTGCAACTTCTGTGATGGCCGTTAATTGGTAGGAACAATTGATGTGTCAAAAGATTCCGAAACTATGATGAAATACATTGCCAGAGCATCGCTTCTCTTCACTTAAGCTGATCGTGTCTCAGAGATATTATACATACATCGAGGGAGAAGAGATGATGTTTTCCACCGTCGGGGAGAAACGTAGGTTACGTAACATCACTTTGAACTCAAAAGGTGCTGCACCTCTTGACACAATCCGAGCTCTTGTGCTGTGGAAGTTTAAAGGGACAACAGAGCGTTTTTGGTCCCTTTTGATGAAAAGGCCATTTGAAATCCCTTTGACTTCCTTGAAGGGATGCTGCATCGTACCAGCACGCTTCCCTTCTGCACGACACGCAATGGAGCTTGGCGTGGCACAATGTTGGAGAGATGGAATGAGATGTGATGGTTTTTCAGACACTGACAAGCCCAGCTCCATTATGTAATCTTGGCACAAAATTCACTCTTTAAATTTAAATAATTCATAAGCGTGCCGAGGAGAGATTCTAGGAATTATTCACGGATGACAAATTACCTGATGAGGGTAAAAAAATGGGGATGTTGTCCTTTAAGTAGGTCTGATACTGTGAAAAATGCAAGCTCTGCGATGAAGCGTGCAAGGGAGCACATTTTGCTCTAGTGCAGCAGGACTTGGGTATCCACGGAGCAATATTTTATGATTAAGTGCTCTAATGACTGCCTTTAAGGGGCGGAGGCATAATTCATGTTACACTTTGCATGAGGGTTTTTCTCATGCTCCTCTATTCCAAAATAGTCTTAGCTCCCAGCGAGCCTCCATTTATTCACTGTTTGCCCGATCAAATTAAAAGTGACAGTCGGCGTCTGGGTTTGTTCATTCATAAGGTGGATCTGATTGCGCTTCAGGCCCCGTCAGTGCATACCGCCTGATAAGGGGGGCTTGCGCTCCAGCTGATTGCAGAGTGATGTTTTGGCTGCCATCGATGCCGAGTCCATTGTGAGCTCGGGCTGCATAACGAGGTTGATATGGTGACGAGACCGTCTCCAATATCCTGTGTGTGTGTGTGTGTGTGTGTGTGAGCAGTAAGACGTGGAAAAGACAGTGTTTTGGATTTCTCCAAATAATGATTGACGGCGATGGTTTTGTTTTTCTCGTTTATATTCACAACATTAAGCAACCTTCACTTGTGGAGTTTCACACCTGTCAGGAGCGTCGTTACACGCGGCCTCACACTGTCTGTTTAGAGTTACAGAAATTACATTTGTTTTTGCTAAGAAATCAGAATTTCAATCCTTGTTGCTTGTACTTATTTTGTCAAATTGGAAATCGCCAAAAACAAGACACGTCAGTTTATATATAATTTGTAATCTAAGTTGTATTTAGTTTTCTGCAGGGACAGTTTATTTTTGGTTCCAACTGATGATGGCGGTACGATAATTAGTTTGTTATAAGCACGTAAAAAAGACAAATGGACAAACGTCACCATCGGTATTTGCATCTGGCGATATTTTTCTCAACAATCTGCGTTTGTAATCAAGCATTTTCATATCGGTGCATGCCTCACTTTTGTGTCAGTTTGACTGCTGCTCTAATTCATTGTGCAAAAAGCAGCGATTCGCATCTGGCGCCATTTCGCTGAAATGTTACACGAAATATTTGTCTAGCGTTGGCAGGTCTGAGTAAGTCCAGCTTGCTTGTTTCCACTTCCTTGGTGGAATAAAACAGCACAAGTGTCCTTTACAAGTTAAGTGTTATAAAGAAACCGACAGCTTAAAATACTAATTATAACTGAGAGGGGAGAGATAGCATGCTAGCTATTGCAGCTAATTGAATCAAAATCAATAGTCGTAAAACCATAGAACAAATGTGGCGTCTATTCATTCGACGGTGTTCAGCAGAATGCCAGGGTGAAGGCGTATAACTCAAAGTGTACACACCGACGGTTTCTAAGTTGGCCGAGGCCCTTTCATTTTGGGAACCCGGAGGGAAATACATCATCACTGGCTGCTGGAGGAGACACAGGAAAGGTTATACATGTCATTTCAGCCCTCTGCGGACTTTTGGGGGCGAACTCATTCACAGTAGCTGATAGTCACGCTCAACAGCACACATCACGGCAAAAAAATGTATTCTACTCGTCACTATGAGGTGATGTGGTTCTGCTGTAGATAATAACACTGGCCAGGGACACAATGAGAGGCAGTGGACCTGACAGCATGGAGAGCCTGGATTAGACCACTCTATGAAAACAGAATCACTCGTGGCAGACTCCCGCGGCCTTTCACAGAGGTGGATCACAATAAGGGACATGAAAAAAAATAATCATTCTCGGTGATTTCTCTTATCAAACTGCTCTTTTCATTTCCGAAACTCACTGTTCAATTTTCTCATCGAGGCTCAACGTGGATGATGAGGTTTCTTTTCTTTGTTGTGGGCCATCCACACACTCCAGCCCAGAGGTTAATAATGAAAGTTAAAAGAGCGTCGCATATTAATGCCCGAATCTATTGAGCCACACGGCAGAGAAATAACGGCAGACTGCGGTCATAAAATAATTAACACAAGCGACGTGTTGGCCCATTCCATGCTCTGCTGAGATCACAATTCGGGGAAGTTCTCGCTTGGATTTATAAGGTGATAACATGTGAAAAAAGACATTGTTTCCAAAATGACAGTTTTAGCTCTGCGTGTTAAAAACTTCATGAAATCCATTCTAACTTTTAGATTTGACCAATTAATCCTCATTTCCCCACGACGACTCGCTGTGAATCTTCATTTACGTTAATACACTGCGTGATATGTACAGATGTTCAATAACACAATATTCTGTGTCTTATTCCAGGAGCTGTCGAAAGCATTCTTACTCAAGCAAATCACTGTTCCTGCTGCACTGGGACTTCTAATGTTGAGGAAGGTTTAGTATGAATCCTGCACACTGTACAAGATCTACCTTATGAGATATGATGACAAGGTTCATTTTGTCAACTGTAAAAAATACGTGTTGATGAACTTGAAGCGAAAAAATGAAACAAAGAAAAGAATTGACAAAAATAAATATTATTCTTTATTATTAAATATTCATATAACAACATTTATACATCGTAGAATAATGCATTTTATCTTCCCAATTACTAAAACTGTATCCTACCATAAAGATTCTTCAGACTCTTCTTCACAAGTTGATTTAGCTGCGTAACCATTTTTCGCTAACAATCAGCATCTTGAATTTCAGCAGCATTATGTGTCGGCTGACATCCTTGGTTCCGGGAACGGAAAAATACATTCAAGGACTGAAAATTGGACAAGACGCAACAATACAACTGGCAACACACTGGCAACCCAGGCAATATATTTCTATAAAAAGAGGTGAGCTGACATGAATTACTTTCAGGAGGCTCTCTTTGTGCTGGTGGGGCTCAATATGATTTAGTTCTGTCGACCAAAACTACATTAAAATTGAATAAAAAGCAACTTAAAAGAAATTTTGCTTTTGCTAACAAGAACATTATTAACCGTTTTCACAATTGCAGGAGCGGTTGATGTCAGTGTTACATTTGTGCTTACGATTGTGGTCCCTGCTGCTATCTGAAAGATCATTATCTGGCTTAATATTCTAACTAATGCACATTTAAAGACCTTCTCCAGACACGAGGTCACTGAAGGGTTGTGCCACTCAAGATAAGGCATAAGCATCTCTAATCCAGATTTTCTAAATTTGATTACAGCTTTGCCCATCAAGCAGCATGTAGCATCTCTTTGTGTCTGATGATGTTGGAGATGTTGTCTCTAAAGAAGGCAATAGATCTCTCATATCATAAACTCAGTGCTTGATCAAATGAATGCCTCCCCGTCGGCCAATTTAAATAATCCTCTGCAATGTCACTGATGTGACACCAGTGACCGATGTTAATGTTCTGTGAAAAATCTCATCGCTTTCAAAGCTAATTGAAGCAGGGGCGTGGATCTTTATTAAGATCAATATTAATTTATTTACCATTTGACATGTTTCCGTTGACATAGATAAGTGTGACTAGATTGAGTCCAACTGAGTCGCACCAGATCTGCTTATTTAGACGAATGGTTCCCGCAGAGGAGAAGAAATGCTGGAGGAGAGAGAATTGATAGATGTGCGTTGCATGGAAGAGAAGACGAGGGCAACAAAGAAAAGACGAGAAAGAAACAACGAGTGTTGAGCGGACTTGAAGGCTAGACAGGATATTATAAATCCACCACCAATTCCCCAAATCACTCTCGAGGTCACTTGCAACTCTGTTATCCATACAGAACTGCTGACTGGGCTCTTCCCGTCAGCAGGGTCAGCTGTACCTTTTTGACACTGCTGATGGGATCAACAGTGAGACAATGCAGTTTTGGGAAAGTTAGAAATGTCTGGCTAAGTAATGAAAGTATGAGATTATATTTAATGCAACTCTTTTTCTTTTTTGCCAACTCGTGTAAAAAAAACAAAGAAACAAAAAAAAGTCTGACTCGACACGACCTAATCACATTTTGAAAGCTTTTACATTAGATTTCATGGAGTCTGTTCTCCATCTCTGAGCTCAAACTAGCATAACATTGGCATCTCCTCGGATTAAAAGCTTTCCAAGACAAGAGGCGATTGAGGACAGATGTGGATGAAGCCATTTTCCTTTTGTTGGATTTTGTCCTTCGTGCTTTATGTTAAGTTTCCTCCACAGAAAATGTTAGCATGCTAACGCGCTAAACTAAGATGGTTAACCTGGTGAACATACTTTCTAAATATCAGCATGTTAACATTGCCATTGGGAGCATGTTAGCATGGAGCCGTTAGCATAAAGTTTTTTGACGTAAAGTGACATGTTGGTGATATTAAAGGTGCACTGTGGAGTTTTTATTGTAAACAACAGAAGGTTTATGCATTATGTGTATCCTGGAGGTTTGACAGACATGTTGAGCTTATTTCTCTCCACATAAAACATTTGCTAAGATGATATTTATTTAAAGTCCTGCAGTTTTCACGTTTACTTGCTAGAAGTCGTCTTCGCTGCTTTTGCTGATGCACTGCTATGCTTGATAAGATTACTGCTAGGGAGGTCCAAGGTTAGTCGACAACTAGCTCGCTAGCTGGCACCAGAAATACGAGTCGGACAAACCTTTTTATTATAGCCGACTAGCATGTGCGCTACAGGCTAAAGCTAGCGACCAACTGTGCTATAAATCCGAGGGGACAATGAGGAATTGATTTCAGCGGCATTTAAGATAAGCGTTGGTTATTGAAAAATGTGATTAACTATTTCAAATGGCTCTTATATATGCAATATTTATTTGGACAATCGTGAACCATATAACGTAACGATGGCCTGCCTCGGTCGGCGCTAGCTGCTCTTGGCCTGTCTCGAACGATTCCGTCGTGACGCCCTTTCCGGTCATTACGCTATCATTTTCTTCTGCGATCGCCAACCAAACGTAAATAATATTAATTCATACATATCAAATAATCTATGTGTCAAATTTCATGAATATATATGGACGTTTATATGTCTAAATATTATAGGAAAGTGACTTTGATGAGAGAAAGCAGAAAGAACGCTCGGGCGACGCTTAAACAGCTCGAACGGAAATTAAGGAGCTTTTATTGCATCATTTGGAGTTGTTGAAGCGTGATATCTTATTGTGAAGGACAGAACTACGGTCCCGGATGTGTTGACAGCATTGATGGTCATTTTTGCGACCCTGGAACAAGCGAATATCCCCGAAAAACCAGCAGCAGCCAGTGTTTACAACGTGTTTGTACGGATTAGGCCAAGAGCAGTGCACGGCTAATTCACCCGTGTTAGCATCGATTTAACGACTCTGGTAAAGGCAAAGCTAACTGTAATAATTACAACAATATTTTGTTTGAAAGGTACGAAGTTTAACTTCAGTTTAACACCATTAAATCAACTGAAAACATTACACCATCATTTTTATCAACATTGTCAGTGAATTGTATTGAAACATTAGCTAAAAACTGTCCGGTTTGGGGTACAATTCCGTTATATAAAAATGTAATTTAATTGTGCTCAATGTTGACTGTTTTCTGTTCTCTTACTTTTAGACAGGTCGACCAGTCTAGGTTTAAACTTCAGCTAAAACGTGGACATTAGTCGTTGGGAACATCCCTAGTTACTGCCACCAATTGTTGATTGCTGAGAATATTGAAATATTGATATAGTGTGTTAGCATGCATGCACAATCATCCTCATACATTCAACCAAAGCTTGAAAATAGATATTTAATCTGCCCCTCCTGTAAATTGGAGCTATACACACACACACACACACACACACACACCAGCTGATGACTTGCCAAGGAGAAGCAAATAGGAGCAAAAAGGGCTAAGCTGATAGACTTCAACCTTCCAGCAGTGAGACATGAGGTCATGACAATTTTGACGAGATTTAATGAACAAAACTGCAGTATTAAAAACAAAAGGAAAAAAAAAACGCTCCCGGGCAGGGAATCATTTAAAATTAACAAGAGAGATGATATTGTGTCACCGTAACAAGGTCAAGACCGGAACATCATTTGTTTTGCTGTGCTTTCCTTCACCATGAATCACTTCATCCTCCCAGTCTGCACTCCTGCTATGTCCTTCAAACACATCCTGTCCGACTGGTGTAATTGCACCATGACAGGACCGATTCCTCATCCCCATCAATCACTCCAATGGAGATATGGGCTTCTTCCTAACATGACTGCTCCCACCCTCCCTCCTCCCTTTTTCTCCCTGGCCTGCCTCCATGTTTTACGGTTATGGTGATAAATAACTGATCCAGTGTCCGGCCCCCTTTCGCCCGAGCCCAGAATCCCTGGCCTGCATCATATCGGGGTTGAACCAGAGCATTGAGTGATGTATTGACCGTGTTGGGTTAGTGACAGGTTTTTGTTATGTTAGTGCTGTTGGGCTGCCTTTAAGTGCTCCCTCTGTTTGGTATGTTATGTTTGCTTTGTGCTTTGTGCCCTACACGAGTAGGGAGTTAATACAAGGGACAATATGACATAAACTGTTCAAAATGTGTTTTTAGATTTTTTTTTCTTGTTTTTTTAAATTTATTTAAATATCTTTAATCCATTGAAAGTCCTGGAAAAGTTTCATTTCAGATGAAAGTATCCTGCACAGCCTCAAGGGAGGTCACTGCTTGGACAGAGCCGATCCAGTAATCTGGGACTCCTCAGATCTGCAGAGGAAAGATAAGAACTCTGTGTAATAGAGACTTGGCATTTCTGAATAGCTTTTGCTGGTCAAAGTGATTCGTCTACACGGCAGCATTGACCAGGAGAAGGATCTTTACGCCCTCTAATTAATACATATTTTTCAAAGGCAGGGTGTTCTACTCATAGCAGTGTGTACAAATGAGTCACTGGGAAGCCTCTATTCATCTGCACCGATATGAAGACTGTTTGTGTTGTGAGATGTTTTGTTTCTGATCAAATGAACAGAAGTGGAAAGTTTGCTTACAGAGCCGGTTGATAGCGTCTCACTTGCACAGCTGTGGGAAAACTCTGAATGCAAAACCAAACGGCTAGATACAAATACCAAGCAAAGCAAACTCAATACAAACTCAGGCCCACTCATATCTGAATAAAGTGCTTCAGTGTACTGACGAATATGGAAAATGTATGTCTAAATCACATCTAAAAGACCCCGCTTTCAAATCGTAGCCCTGTACTTTTTGCATGTTTTCTGTTTCTTTCCAAATCAAAAGACCTGCATACCACTTAAGGTATTACAAATACTACCCAAGTTGTCCTTGACCACAACACTTTCCTCAGAGGTAGAGTTGCTCCCTTGGTGCTGCACTGTGGCTGCACATTGCTCCTAAATAGTAAGGACGGGTGAAATGCAAGCGGACACATTTCCCCACTGGGATGAATAAACAATAACTCGGCCATTAACTCCAACTGTGTCTGTAACCCCAGACGATGTAGTTTGGTTAAATTACAACACAAGTTATTGCGGTTATTACCTAAATGAGTTTACGGCGTACATTTAGTCTGTAACCTAAAAAAACCCCTGGAAAACTGGACACAGATTCAAAATACCTCGGCATACAGGCTACTTACGTTTCACATGTTATTTCTATGGTTCTCTGACAGGATGACTCTGATATCTTCACATATGACAGCTGTTTCCATTCAAGCTGACTTGGCAAAATGAACACAAATGGTGCTAGACGCATCTGGGGCTCTTAGACTACATTTGACTAATTGGTGGTGTTGGCCTTAGTCGATTAAGATGTCTTTCGTCGATTCGTTCTTTATGCTTTTCTCATGCTGCATGTGCTTGTTTTCAAGAAACTTATGAACACTTATCTGATAAACACAAGATATGGAGTGGTGCTTTTCTGTAATTATTTTTGGAGCAACTATTGTTAGTTGACTAAGTTTTGGCAGTTTCTTTTTTTTTTTTTTTAACAATTATAGACATCTCTTTGTTTTTCTAGTGTACTCAGACTGAGCATGGAGTACATGTTTGTTTTGGAGCCCAGCAAAGACCCAGTGTCTGAGTTGTGTTAAGTTACTGCTGATGAAACTCCAACAATTCCTGAAGTTTCAAAATAAGAGCTTTTAAACAACATAACGGGGGACTTTTATTCTGAAAACGTATATACAAAAATGTGTTTATCACAGAATTATGCGGTGCTTTGGTAGCAGCTATTCTTTAATAACGGGACTTTTGTTTCATTTATTTTAATTAATAGGAAATTAAATGTGTTTATCAACTGTTTCACAGCCACTTCTTTGACCTCCAAATATGTCTTCCGATCACTATCTGATCAGGTAGGTCGCATTGAAGTGTCGGGTGTGGACTTTGTATGTGTTCACATCCCTTTGCCTTTAGTCTGTATACACAGTTAAAATATCCAAATCAGGGAAATGAACCAAACTTATTCATAAATGCAAAAGAGGCGCTGTAACTACAGTTGGGTAAAGGCCGTTTCACGCTCAGTAACTGAGCTGTTGTGGTTTATTTTCAAAATTGCTCATCCCTCCTGAGAGATCCGTCATCTGTGGAGGCTTTCAGCCTGTGTGCATGTTGCTGCACCCACACACGGACACTAGCGGAGCAAAGAGACAGACTGAGGGAGAGGCTGCCTACAATATTAGAGTCTGTGTCCCCACAGACTATTGGTCAGGAGGAGGCTGGTGCATTTACAGTATGTAACCTTCCTCTCCCCAATTTGGATCTATGAACACAACAAAAAAAATCACTTCTCCCAAAGGTGGAAACAACAGAGCTAAGGGCTAAGGGCAGAGTGGCTCGATGAACCTTGATACCAATGAAAAGAACTGGAAATCCCCAGGTTATTTCCACTGGATGAGTTTTATTGCTTTAAGGCTTTAAGACACGGTGGGTTTTTGGCTGTGAGACAAATTGAACCACAAAAATTGAGCTCTAATATTTCAAGGATACCACTGGCTTTGTGTTTGAAGCTGGGTTTTTGCTTTAAGAGACTATTTTTTCTAGTTAAATCCACATTTAGTGACTCCAGAGAGATCTGTTTTAAAGTTGGATTAGCTTCCTTCTGCCAGTATTTTATTATTGAATCTCCAGCATATATCCCCCATGAAAGAGATCCATATCAGTCTGAAGGCAAAGTCCCCTCTACACTGTAAACTCAGCAGTGCTGCTTCCATGTTCTGTTCAGGCTGTAGCTTTGAGGAATAGTAATGCTCACATCAAGTTTTATTCATTCAAGATAATCAATAACAGCAGTTTGAGAGCCGTGACAATTCCCTTCACACTAAGTTTTCACAAAAAGAAAACTATTTTTATTGGGAATATCAGACATTGGGGAAAATATTGACTCAAACAGCTTTATCGGAAAACAGTGACAATTGGGACGATCCATTCAATTCTATGTTTATGTACCGGAATTTGAATTCCTGTGTATTTGTTTCTGCCTTTTTGAAAAGGTTTTCACATGAATTTTAATGTTTTACCAAATAGATAACAATTCAGTAAATGTATTCACAAGTTATATTTTGTTATGCAATGTTTGTCAAGCTTGATGATAAGAGAATGATCCCAGCCACTCCCACACAGTGAGGCATACAACTCTTTAAAACACTTTCTTACATTATTGTTCATTACGCCTGAACGACAGCATCATCAAATGATGGCCTTTTAGTCAAATTTACCTGAACCTCAATTGCAACCCTTGAGGGATGTAATATAAAAACAACTACAAAAAGCTACCCAACAAAGAAACAAAAGCAGGAAAGGACAAAATGCAATATTTTCATTTGGAGATACATACAGGAAGTAATTACGATGCCTGTGTAATGGAAATATTGGTGCCATTGTGCTCGATGCCTCAGGCTATAGAAGAGAAATCAAGCGTCTGACAAGAGAAATACTAGAAACCACAATTGCGTGCGGCCTCTGTAATCTCACAGCTCATTATGATTTCAACAGAAACACCGGCCACCTCGGCTGCTATTTCGGTGATGTTGGTCCACATGTCAGCCAAGCATGGAATTATACTCGTTTGCGTGTTTTGTAGACAAAGATGACCCCTCAGAGGCAGATTTCTCAATCTTGAGATGGTGGGAGGGCCGAGTGTGTGCTGCAAAGGAGGAGAGATTAATCCATATTTTCTCTGCTCTCCTCATCCCATCATCAGCACAGATGTTCCGCTCCTGACTTTGCCTCAGTTTTTTAGGCTCCCCCCCCCCCCATCTGTGGGTTGTGCTCTGCACTAACAGACCCGCCCACAGAAACGTGGCCTTCTGCGGCGTTTCCGAACAGGTTAATGGACTTCTATCCCCTCATCGCTGATTAGGATGACTAATCAGACAGCGGAGGAGCTCAATGATTCTCCGCCCCTCCTCTTCCCCCCCCCCCCCAGCTCACTGGCTCTCTATTGCTGCCAGATGGTATCAATGCAAAGCTGAGAGCAGAGGAAAATCAAAGGTAGGCTTCAGAGGCTTGAAAACCAAGAAAGCACAGCAGTTATCTCCTGCTGTTCAGATGACACATTTACAGGCGTCATGCACTCCGTGGAGAATAACCCCAGGAGAGAGAGCAAATGAGAAAACACTCCCTGAAATAGCTGCTGTGTTTTACAATACAAATGTATAGAGGAAATAAAAAAGCACTTAGTGCTCGGGGATAGGGCGAGTCCATTGTCGCACAATGACAGATATGACCAGTTACATTTTTACAAACCGGCTTGTTAATGACTTGAAATGCAGAATTAATGATTGCAAATTCAAAGTTGACATTTAATTTCTATGAGAACAAAAGTAGACTTTAAAGCTGAGCTTGGTAATGTCCTCCAAAAACATTTTTTGGTTATATTTGTTGAAATTGAGTACTAACAATAGCCATGTTCGTTGCTGATGCTCGCAATGATACTTATGGGGGCGTGGCTTTGGAGGGAGGCCTGAAGGGACGGGCTGTCAGTGTTGGAAACTTTGTGACTTTCTCGCTAGTTTTAGCAACTTTTTGCAGCTAGTGCTGCTACTTTCATTGAAAAAGAGTTGGCAACACTGAGCTGGGTTTTTAGGTTGGATCATTTTTTACATCTAGCTAACTCTTTCTAAACATTCCTAACCCTAGCATCAAATAATAAAGGAAAAGTTAAACTTTTGGAGAATAAACTTATCTTTCTTTGGAGCCAAGATATAGTTAGCTAGCATAGCTTAGCATTAAGACTGAAAAAAGAGTGAAACAACTCTCTGGCTCTGTCCAAAGATTACATCATTCGCCAACCAGCATCTACTTAAGCTCACTAATTAACTCGCTTTGTGTGTCGGAGTACCTTTTAGAGGTGCTGCTAGGTGGATACCTTGAGACAGAGCCAGTTAAGCTAAGCTAACCGGCTGCTGGCTGTAGCTACACATTTACTGTACAGATGTTAGAGGGGAATTGATGTTCTGATGTCAATCTTGGCAGGAAAAGCAAATAAGTATGAGACAAAATGTCAAACCATCATTTACGATTTAATCAACCAAACAGCATGGCGTCGTAAAATGAGTTGTTTACACTGATGATGTTTTGAAGGTGTCTGTCAGCTGCAGCGCTTCATCGAACACTACGACTCCTTCCTCGCAATAATTGCAAATGATCTGCTTCCCAAAAGTGCCGAAAATAAAAATGGTCTTGTTTCGTTAACGTATTTTAATGATCAATAGCAGGGAATGGTAACTGTGGATGCATCTCAATGACAAACACCAGTTAAACTGCTTTAATGTGAAGACGCAGCGGTCTCCGTCAGCCGAAACTCAAATGTCTTTAGAGTAATCTATAAACAGGGAGGCTTCTATCAATGATTTACGCACAGCAACGTTGAAGTACATGCACGCGTCGTTTCGCACATCAAAATGTAATTAGGAGTGGTGGACTCCATCACGGGCAATTAAAACCACATGTATACAGAATCGGAATTACTGAATGTAAGCATCCAGCAGACTATCCAAGAAAAAAAAAAGGGAAGTTTAAAAAATCTGGAGACACTGGAGACACAAAGTCATTCTGCTGAGAGTTCTAGGGCAGCATTCCAGAGCCGACCTGCACAATTACATCCAAGATTCAGTTATTAGTTCAATCACAGAAATGACACGTACAAAGCCACGAGAAACCCACAGCCCTCAGCCTGTGTTATTAGCTGGAAATGTCAAGGTGAGCCACGAATCTGAGAGGGGGGAGAGTAGCAGGGCTTGCGTTGGCCTCTGGAGAGAGGAGGGCGTGATGTTTCTTTCTGCTGCCCCCCCCCCAACCCAACCCCATGCACGTCCACTCCAGTTGTGGCCATCGATATACTGATTCAGCAGAGGCATGGCAGGCTGCCATGGTGTTTTCTCTGAGAGGGAAGTGTTGATGAACGACTGTGCCCATTTTTTATATTTTTTTATTTGCATTGGTGAAAGTGGTTATGAAGAAGGCAGATTAAGCATTTCAAAAGCTGGCAGCCATTTCTTTTAAAAACTGCTGATAAACTCTTCGGGTACTTTCAAATACGACTTTGACTCAAAGTCTTTCTGTGTTAAATGATGATTAAATCTAGCATTCAGTTATCTTGATTGTCATTGTCACTATGTTTGGGGGGGGGGGGGGGGCTCAATGGCTTACAGAGAACAAGAAAATGACTTTTGGCTGCAGCTCTGTCAGTCCTCCACCAGAGTCCCGTGGGTATTCCCAGTTAAGATTCAAAGACAAAATGATTACAGGCTGTTTTTGTTGAGGGTGGCCTTTATTTAAATCGGCTCAAAGTACAGTGCAGGGACATGTATTTTCTTTTGTTTTATTCAGTTCATTTCAACGTCCCGCACAAGTCAACATAGAAGTTTTGGGAACCACACTGAGTCATTTTATCTTGAAGGACGCTTTCAGAAGATGTGGTGAATATTGGATAAAGCTCAAGTGAAATACATATGTTGTTTTTTTGGGGTCGGGGGGGGGGGGGGGGTGAATCACTGTGCTTGCTAGCTGCCAGCTAGTAGAGGGTGATCTTAGTATCTAATATTTGAAGAGCTAGTAGATTAAACCAGGCATTAACATGAAAAAGCACCATAAGGTCCCTTTCAATCGGTATCCCATTCCAAAGGTTCACATCTGCCACTTGATGATTGTAACTATTTTTCATCCCTTGAACAATGTCACAGATCGGACTGAATAGAGAAAAACAATTTGATTTCCCGGATAAACGTAACTACTGATATAATCTTATCTTTGCCACGCGAGTATTAACTTTAGTATCTGAGGGATAACTGGATGTGCTACGTGGTCGAGCCCTCTAATCCAGTGAATCCCAGCAGTTTGTGTTTGACCCCACAGCCTTATCAGATGAGATCAAGTGTACATGAATGGATTACGAGTTGGATGTTAATTAACACTATCTATATTAAAAGCAGGGTTTTTCCTCCAAATTCCTTCCCGCCTCCGGCTCACGACAAACTCTGACGGGTATCCTCATGGAAAACAGTATTTTCTAACAGGCGTTGCACTTGGTGTATTTCTGCAGCGGCCTCACGCCGATGTCATACCGCTGTATTGTAATCTGCTTGGCTGGACCGCAGCAAAGCCTGAGCCAGCACTATAAACACTGAAACCTGTAACTGAGACCTGTCTGGGTTAATGATGAAGTCGGCCATTGCACTTTCTAAACGTATACGTGCCACAGTGTTTCCGCTGCTATCGTCTTTGCCAACATGGCACAAAAAAGTCAATCACAGAAGAAAACGGAACACGGAAAGCCGATGACGTCGTTATTGGTCTCCTATTCAGATGTCTTCACGTAGTTGTATATTGCCGGCTGGTGTTTTTGAACACGGGTGCCTTGAACGCAGCCATGTGTACTTGTGTTAACAATTGTGAAATCTTTTCTTTCCCAGAAAACAAACGCAGCGTCCGACTTCCCCGCAGCCCATTAAACATTTGCTTACCTAAGAACATGATCCTGCTTTGGAGTGCGTGTCCATGTATGTTTAAACTCATTGTCTTGTCGGATTCTGAAGCTGAGGAGTTAATTACCTTTTGTGTGTGTGTGTGTGTGTGTGTGTGAGAGAGAGGTAAGTGTTGATATAGCTGACAGGTGAGTGACAGGTTGCAGCAGATGGCGCGAGGCGTCGCGTACCATGAGTGGGAGTATTTAATGAAAATGAAAGCGTTAAATGTAGTACGCTCTCAGACTGTCAAATTAGCTTTCTGACATCTATTTGACACAGCAGAAAGGTGTGAAGCCTTTCACTGTGCGGCTGAAGAAACAACTTGCAGGGCAGCCGCGGTCACGGAGTTAAAAGGAGGCTACGCTTTCGACAAATGAGAAACAAGTGAGAACATGAACTCGGCCGGCGGTTGGCCTCATTTGTGATCAAGGTGGCAGGACGCTGTGAGTCGGCTAAACACAGGCACACACTACACACTTAGCAGGGGCAAGTTAGCTTCATGCCTTCCAAAAACATGACCGCTCCAAAAATGATTCATGGTGTTTGTATTTGGTCTACCACATGAAGCAGCTCAAGGCTCTCACGGTTAGTCTGATGGGAAATGTTTTTATAGAGCAAACCACCGCAGTAACAGTGGTCGAGGGTTTTTCACACACCCATGACTGGTTTTCATTGTTTTTACATGGCATTGGGAAGGAAGTAACAGATGGCAGAAAAGCATACACTATTTTTCCACAGTTGTAAAACTTGGTGTTCTTGGTCTGTCTTGGATGTCTCGGATTCATTTTCATGTGTGGAAAACAAGCCTGCAGAAATGACTCCTTTTGGTTAAATTGTTCCCACATTGTGGGACATACGCGTATTTGCTTTTGTTCTCAGAGTTTAGTGAGCTTTAACGGTGCTATTCGGTACCTTTAGCCAGAGCCAGGCTAGCTGTTTCCTATCTTTGTGCTAAGCTACGCTAATCTGCAGCTAGCAGTCGCTTCGTACACTATACAAACAGGAAAGATTGCCTTTATAGTCAACAGAAACCAGTACTATTAGCAGGAGTCGGGGCGTGAATGGTGTCACATGCTTCACACGCACAAACACCCACCTTGACGTCCTCCCTAAGTTTTGCTTTTGATGCGTCGGGGTAAAGACTGCAAGACGCCGCTTGTCAGGGAAACATTTTTGGCGCAGATTGTCCGGGACGAGACACCGGGAGATCGATGCGGAGTCACAGAGGTAGCCATTGCCCTTTTCCTCTCTTTAAATGCCACTTTTTTCTTTTCTTTCTGCTTTGTAAGCACAGCATGTCGTTTCAAATGCCATCTGGATATGGAACCACACAGAGCCCCGATGAAGAGCTCTTATTTTGAACCGTTTTGAGCATATACCAGGAAATACATATAGTTGTAAATGTGATATTTAGCTCAGACTCTGTGCACTTGCCGCACTAGAAAAAGCCATCTGCAAGGCAGCATCCACCGCTGAGATCCCCTTGATGATGTCAAGCAAACAGACTTGTGTGTGAGCAAGGATGAGAGCGTAGGAGATGTTGATTCCAACAGCTCAGTGATTGTGTGATCACGGCTATCGGGGTGTGTTTGTGCCGAGACAATGTATTTCTGTGGCTTTAACTTTTAGACTCGGCTTCCTTTGCCTCCTTCGGCGTGGGATGGACAGGAGGCGCACAAAGCTTTTTCGGTGACAGGATCTTGAGCAAAGTCAGTCAAAATGACAAGTGTAGAGACAAGAAAAATAATAGTGTCACTGAAATTCTTTCCCATTTTATATATAGGTACAAATATATATTCTGTCTGTGGGCATAGTCGGCACACACGGCACGACAAAAGTGATTAGAGCCGAGTTGCCCGGATCCACTTTGTTCTAAGGAGAGCCACTGCTGGCAGCTGTCTGAGGTGATGCAACTGCGCCTCCAGAGAGAAACGCAGACCGGCTTATTTATAAAAGCCAAAGGGAGAGAGATGAAAGGACAAAGGGAGCGCGAGTGACCTGCTTGGAGAGGGAGGTTCAAAGTCGTAGCGAAGTCATCTGATCTTTACGGGGACAAGGGTAAGATAATGAGCACTGAGAATAGCCCTCGAGAGGGAATCACAGAGAGTTCAATTTGGCTTCCTTGCTGTTGCTTGTGGCTCAGTATGACTGCTGCGCGTGCCAGGATGAAAAATCTCGAGTTCTTTGAACAACTAGAGCCCACTTGGAGCGCCCTGTCGACCGCATCTCAACAGTATCGCCTTGTCGGCAATAAGAGGAGCGTGCTGCTTAAGTGCTGGTGTTAAAGCCCACCGTCTGTGAGGATTTGTGTCTAACTCTGCTGTATTTCCCTCAGTAGTGTCCTCCTAGGAGTCCCGCCCACTGCTGCGCCTCTCTCCGTAGGCACAGCTGTGCCTCATCTCCGGTGATCGCTTCCAGCTGACATAAATACTCCTGTCACTCTCATCCCAGTCCGTCCGTTTACCGACCTGGCGTACGACGTGCCGTACAGTGTCGAGCCTCGGGTTTTCACCTGTACGTAGAAACCTTCCAGTTCGTTCCTCGGAGATCAACTGTTTAGTCTTGGCGTTCCTGTGTCGAGCCTCGGGTGTCACACAGACGATCCAGCCTGCCTGCCTGCCAGCCGCGGACCGGGCTCTTCCCGGCTAAGGATTTTTCCCTTGACTGAGAGAAATAAACGAACCTTGGTTTTGAAATAGAACTTTGCTGTCTGAGTCTGCATTTGGGTCCGTGAAACACCCCACATCATAACACCGTCGAGCAGCTTGCTAATTGTTTTCACTTTGTTTTTGTTGATTTCAACTCCTGAAGTTTGAGGATGTCGTTTTAATTTATTGTTTTTAATTTTTTTGTGTATGGGAGTCCTGTGATTTAAAAGGAGAACTTTGCAGATTTTGAACGGGCTTTTGTGTTGTTTGTAATGTGGGTGGTGTGTGCAAATAAAAGTGTGTTTGGCTTCCCACCGTTTCACCAGGGCCCAGAGCTCCTCGCTCACCCGCCGGCATTTGCAATGATACAAAGCCGCTTGAAAATCTGAAAAGTTTCCACTTCAAGGGCCCCACAAATAAACAACTGGAAAATAACAAAATATATTCCGGTTTAGCCCCAAGATTTGCTGTAATACTCGTCTTTGTACCCTTGTTGAAAACGGTCATTGGAGAACGTTCATCGTTGGAGGCGTAGGGATTTACGCTCTCTCTCTCAGGGCCTCAGCTGCTGTTCAGTAAATATAGATTGGGACATGAATGTGATTCAAAGTCGCATCACCATCTGCTGCACATGCGTTACAATTTAAACTCCATCAACTGTATCAGAGGCAGCACTGACAGACATCATCACTCCGGTGTGCTAAACCCAGGGCACTGACGTGGCAACGCAAGGAATGAAAGACGTTTCATTTGTGAGGGACGATCCTTATTGACCCACGCTCTGCAGCAAACACCCAAAACAAGCTCGTGGGCCGGTGGCCGTCAAGCGGAGGAAACCGGTCTCCCTGCTCTTTCACTTTGTTTCTAGTTCTTCGATATATTTATATGCATACAAATATTAACATCTTGGCTTATATGTTCTAGGCTTCTAACCCACGTTCTCTCATTATAAATAAACATTTGTTGATCTAATTAGTTTGATAACCTAAATGTAATTGAGTTTCCACACACAGTGATTAATGAATAGCTGAGGCTGCAATGCAACGGGCCACCTGCCCATCGGAACCTAACCTCAATGAAATGCTCATTTACCCACTCTGCAACAGCCTCCGAGAGCACTTTGGGCTTCAGTATCTGGTCCAAAGACAGTTTGACGTGCGGACTGGAGGAGCCGCCGATCTTCCTATTAGTGGACCTCTCTCTCGCTCGCTCGCTCGCTCTCGCTCTCGCTCTCGCTCTCAAGCTGAACAATTAGAAATGACCTCACCGCCAGAGGGTCAGACTCATTCTGCTTCTGTACATTTTAAAATCTTTCTTACTGTATGCAAATCCTCCGTGCAGAATCAGCAAAATCTCACCATGTCTCGACCCAAAACCAAAGAATGTCTAATGCACTTGTTCATTAGAATAATGTATTTTTATTCATTTTGTCACAAATGTTTCCTGACAATCATTTGTGAAAGATGTCGGCATATTCGTGCAAACAGCGCTCGCAAATTCATTTTTGTGAAAGAGACATTGGTCCCATGTGTTTTATGTTCCACGTGAGGATGTTTCTAGATATGTACAACAGCGATATCAAGGTATTTGGTTGAATATATCATGCTATTTACGATCTCCACGTCGTCCGGCCCTATAGTTGTAAGTTGGCCCAGATGCAACAAGGGAAATAAAGGCAGAGTTTTAATTCAGATTTGAAATTGGCTCCTTCTCAAGCCAATCTGCTGCCCATATGCCAAAAAAAACAAAAGATACCACCTCGAGCTGCTGGACTCCAGATTGGTTCGTGCCCTTGTGTGAATGCCTGCCGATACTACTCCTGACTGAGATGATAACTGAACACAGCTGACTGTGTGATTATGAAAATGATCTGTTGACTTAACATAATATAATGTAACAATAGCTTTGATGACCTGATAGGGAAATTCTATTAAATAGCAAGTTTTGCACGTTTCCAAATTGTGTTGTCTGAAAGATTTGTCAGTGAGAATTGTCACGTTTCACTGCTCTGAAACGAACAAACGGATTATGTCAGCGGCGGAGAAATAATTTTTTAACAACTATGGTTCCCCAAGGACGTATCCACCTTAAAGCTGACACCTGGAAATGATCACGGAAGCTGTTGATTTTGCTGTCAAACTAATTTCACACCGGGCCGAGGAAATAACAATACACCCCAAATCTCATTGGCTGACCTACGCTGGCCTCTGCATTAGATATGGCGAGGCGCGGCTGTATATTATCGTTAAGTACGCCGATAAATCTTCATAACAGCTGGTGTTGGCTTCAAATTTATGGCTATAATTCTTTCGCATGAAGTCATTTAACAAAAAAGTCCATTCTCACTGCGTGTGTGTGTGTGTGTGTGTGAAGTTACTTAAATTGATTTAGGCGCAGAGGAGGACTGGCGCCATAATTCATCAAGTTTAAATTCTCATTTGCGGCAGTGCCCGTGAGATCAGCGGTGGTGTAAAGGAAGTGGCACGGCTTCTGACTGCACTGCACCCTTTTGCTGCCACGAGGGGCTCGACCGCAGATCACAATGGTGTTGAGGTGGATTGGATCTTTGGTGAAAAGAGAAAAAGAAATCACCTCTGAGGTGTTCAGAAATGATTTTTCCAATATGTTTTTCAAGCCCGTTCATCTGATTGTTTTCTCTCCTTCTGTGTACGAGCGTGTGTGTGTGGAGACAGAGCGGTACATGAGCAGGCATGTCGTTGAGTTGTGAATTGACAGCTTCCTGTTTGCGTTCGCGGCACGAGGCGTTTGATTTTGTCAGCTCAACACATGAACCGTCGCTCTCATAATCAGCCGTGACATTACAGCTCGGTAGCTGACATAATGGAGGTCTCTCCTGATCACACTTTAAATATTCATGTGCTGCCGGTGTAATTCACACGCTGCAACAGCTACCGCCTTGTTTCCTCAGTAGGGCTCGCTTCGGCTTCTGGATCTCGGTGTCGTACTCGACAAACCTTTCTGCTGCTACGGTTCACCTCATGTCACTGCGCTGGAAATAACGGCAAATTAGATTTTCACAAAGTTGAAAGAACTTAAGACTTGCAGCATTTAACTCTGGTTCAAAATGAGGACACGAGCTGTTGAGCATTCGTTCGGCTAAATATCTGGATTTCGAGTGGTCTTTATGAACGATTTTCAGCTTGTGATTTCTGGGGGAATTAAGCTTGGCATTGCTCAAAGCAAAACGTCAGTGCATCTTTGCATGTGCATTAATGTGTCATGGGTAATTATGTTGTCGGATCATTGGACAGATCATAAGCACATTAAATCCAAGTTGAAATGTTCCTCAGATCTAAGCTGAAGTACTGTATACAGGGCAATCTGTGACTCATGAAGGAAGGAGAGAGCAGATTTCACTGTTCAACACATACATACACTGTTATTTAAAAGGTCAATTCACTCAAAGTACCAACAAATGTCGTTATTTTTCCTGTTACACACTGTTGAAAAAAACATAACCACAGAACCTGCTGTAATTAATATATATATATATATATATATATATATATATATATATATATATATATATATATATATATATATATATATATATATATATTTGTTGTAGAAAGTATTTCCAGTGTAGGCAGTCGTCTTTATTCTATTTGTATTCAGCACAAGTCAAGATGCATATCTTAAAACCTGAGTAAGAAACCCCCAAACCAACTGGCTAAATACCACTAGAGGTAGGTGAGGAAATATGCTTTTTGTAATGTGGGTCAGCTGCCCCCTTTATCACATATAGACCCAGAACAGACACGAGCAACATATTAAAGCCCATGAAAAGTCCAACAGCGCGATACCTACATTAGCTTTCCGTCTGTGTCCTCCATAACCTCGGCTCACCTTCCGCCCATGACTCACGCAAAGCCCGTTACCAAGAAACCTTTTATGATTTTATAATAAAGACAAAAGACTGAATTTGCGTCACTGTCGAATTACAACAAAATCGTTTTCAAGGGAGTCGGTGAACCGTGCCGTTTGAGAAGTGCCGTGTAGGTTTGATGAATAAAAGTTCCATCCGCCCGACGCCGGTTTCACAGTGACGAATGAGCCGTTTGATCTGCTGCAGACTGACGCTTGGCTCGCGCACAGTGATAGCAATACGCTTTGAAGCTCCATCAGCGAGATGTGCCTCGTCACTGCTGCCCCATTTCTCAGACACACACACAAACAGTGTGTTGTAGCATGTGTGTCTTTGAGCTAATGCATTTCCATAATGTAGGCGGGATTTTGAACAGTAGAAAAAACAAGATGTTAAATGCATAAAATATGGCAGCTGGGAAAACAGTGACATGTGGAGGACATTGTAGTTCTGAGTAGGCTCATGACTTTTTCATGCGACACTTTAAACACGCTAATGAAAACATGCTGAACTTAGTGGCAGGGTCGGTGTGTCGGCACGTGTTTGTGTTTGCTCTCGATGCAGAAAGCGGAAGGTACCAAAATATGTCTCAGGTTAAATCTGCGGTATAATCTAACATTGTGCCGTGCCAAGAAAATATGTGAGAGTAATATATTTGTCAAGCTGCGTGCAAAGACTACTTTGGAAGTTTGATCTGCATTTCAATCAGGCAAACACATCTCCCTACTTGGTCAGATGCAGAGCTCCTGCCTCGTGGCGCTGAGCTCAAGTAAGAAGATGAAAGGCGAGGAAAACGCCGACGATGCCGCGAGGCGCGCGGAGTAAACACGCCGCCGTCTCGCGTCCTCATTCTGCACGTGTGAGGACACAGTTTGAGTCGACAGACGAAGACTGCCGCAGCATTAAATAATAAACGGCGGCTCTGTGGTTAATGGGTAACGGTGGGCTTGTGACGGGGACAGGGAGGAGGAGGCCACGAGCTTCAACTCTGGATGGGGTCTTCATCTGGTCGGGTTCTGGCCGCCGACCAAATTAGCTGCCGCGGAAGCCGGCCCCGAGCGACTGCAGCGCCTCCTCCTCGCCGCGTTCCCGCCATCGTCATGAAAAATAAAACAGATACAACACCCCCGCGTTAGGGAAGCTTTCAACCTCTGCTCAGCCTCTGCTTTAATATTTCATAGCCCCCTCTTACTTATTTTAGTGGGAATAATTGATCTGGAAAGAGCACCGCCACGCAGAAATGAAAGGCTCCGAGGAGCTGGGCAGAAAGACAAACTTCTGTTGTGGTTTCTGACGACTGCAGATTCTGAGGTTTTCTCGTGCGGTGCTGCCTGGCTGTGCACCGGGCAAGTGAATGGCTTTTACAACAATTTCCGATTGTAAAAATGCATTCTGAGGTGTAGCTACATTCAGAAAGACTAAGTGCTCCGGCGCTTGTTCAAGAGAAAAATGGATAGGTCGCTTTAAAAGGTGCATTCCAGGCCAGCGTGTGAAGCGCCGCCCTTGTCCGACAAAGCCATCTTTTTCACTGCAGTCCCTTTCATTCAGACAGACACCGACATCACAATAAGATATGTTTATTCAGTGCTGTGAATAACCCTCGTGCATGGGATTGGCTGTTGTCGTCAGCATTGTGTTCCGGTCTGCTAACACAATTGATTCTTCCTCAGGGCTGAAGGACTAAGGCCACCCAGGGCCAGGAGCTGTATTTATTGATGCACAGAAACACCTCCAGAGATCCCCCCCCCCCCCCCCCCCAGCCCTTTGAGAATTCCCGCTGCAACCCAGCTTCATGATTTGTAACAAAAACAAAGTTTCTGACAGCAGTAAAAAATAAGGTCTCCCTGGAAAAACTAGAAGTTGACTTGTCCGTTCATTTCGCTCGCCGAGGGCATTTTGCTCCAACAATTATCTGGTATTATCGAGAGATGTTCCGTTGAAGTGATGGAAGAGGTATTCAATATGTGTCTGTGTGTGTGTGACGCTGAGGAAATAGAATACCGCAGTGACGGGTAACGCTGCGAGCCAATGGCAAGGCCGAGACGAATAGAGTCAAATGGCCATTTATCACGCTGACAGTCGAAATCCCATCTCAGTAATTACGGCCAATGCCCGGCCTTAAGATCAAACCAATCATTTCGCCAGAGGAACAAATGATGTGGAGCCGGGGACCGTGGATTGCTTTAGAGATCAATGAACTTCATCAGGGAAGCAAGTTAGGCCGGAAAACAATAAACAATTGTTTCTCCTCCAACAATACATTTGCTGCATGTGATTGATCTGGACAGGCTGGCCACCTTTCCCTGGGACACTGGAGACGGGACGGAATTAGAGTGGGAGACAATCGATGCAGTGGCGAGAGGACGATCCCTCTCTACACTGTTCTATCACATATCGTGCATTGAAACCCATCTCCCATTATAGGTGTATCGTTTACAATGTTTCTTGGAGCTTTCTTTTTTTCTCCAGAAGCTATTTGGTGTAATAGTCTATTTGTTTGTTTAACTGGGGTGTAGTAAAAGTAAACTTGATATTGGAGTCATTTTAAAGGATAAGTTGGAGATCTCATCTAACTCTGCGCAAGAAAATAAATCTGTTTATTCCCACAAACTTTTCCTTCAACCATCACGCCGTATGGGTTTACTGTACTATGACATTTTTTAGGACAGGTTATGTATTTCTGAGAAGCGATTTAGAGCATTTTTTAAATTCTCCTTCAGACGCAAAAGCCCGTCTGCAGAAAGCTATAGAAATAGATGTTGAAGGTGTCTGCTGTGTCTCCTGTTTCATTTGACCATAGTGAGTCTCTCAGGTTGCCGGGGGGAAAGTGCTGACACTGTGCGGTTTCGCCATCTGCTCAGTGTCCTGTGAGATCCCCGGCATGTTCATACATCGGATGTCTGGCGGGAGCGGATCTGTGGGATGCGGTGCTATACTTCTAACGTGACCTCTGCAGTAAATGTATAATATACCGTGCACAAAAAGGGTTGATGGTTATGAGAAAAAAGGACAGATTAATAAAGAAAACCTCACTAGATGTATTGAGGAGACGCTGCTATAACAGCTCATATGTTAGACCTGGCTCAGCGCCACAGGAATCTGTATTTTGGCAGGATGAGTAAAAAGGTGAAGAACCAGATGGATGCACCCTGTTTGTCCTTTCATCATGAAGGACCTTCTCGTAGCGCTGGCAAGGACAGTACCCGTACACACCTGGATCAGTCATCTCCACTCTCTAAATGGTCCAACATGCACTATTTAGTCCCTTCACTTGTTCTTTTAGTAAGTTTTTTACTGTATTGAAAACTGGTTGTATGAAAAATCCACAACGTTCTTTGCGTTTCGTTTTTTTTTCTGATACATTAACGTATTTCCAAAAAGCTGAAGTGGAATTAAATAGAAAGAAGTGTCGGTATACCAGACATCAGATTTCCGTGAGCATCCCTTTACAAAGAGCATGAAATGTGAGTGTGTTCACGATTGTGTACCAGTATGTTGCATGTAATCATACTGGGAGGAAATCCATCATAAAAGTACAGAGATACCAACAGCGGCATCGCGGCAGCCACTTAAAGCTACGACACAGAGTCTTCCCTTGAAAGCACAGAAATGCTTCCTCACAGTTTGAGATGGACTGTTCATATCTGAGGCTGAACTATTTCCTTGAAATTAGATTTATTTCCAACATTTTTCCATTTAAAGTTACAATCCTTAAGATTTTCATGAAATAATATTTTAATGCTATTTATGGTCAGCATTTTTTTCAGCAGTAGCCATGCAATGTATTTACTGTCTGTAACTTTATACAGCAGTTTTTATTGGTTGTGGCGGAGTCTGCCATTCCCTCACTGGATGTAGCATGTCATCCAGCCGTCATGATTTCAATTTGATCTCATTTTTGATCAACATTACTGTTCACTGTGTGCAGCGTGATATCAGATCATGGTTGCAATTATTATTGACTGACAAACGTGAGTTTGCTCGGCTGCACTGTAAACGGATACGCTGGCTCTTCTGTTTTATTTCTGACAAGTAGCTGCTCAAAGATCGTTTGTCGTAGTATCAACGTGCACTTGCTTTAACCGATGACAACGGATGTTGCAAAATCAATCGGGACTTAAACCTTCAGGATTATTCGTTTAATAAGGTTTCGTTATCTTGCTTTCTTTCCCGAACTAATAAGTGAACTTTTGTTCTCACATCTGTCTGTCTATTTTAGTTTTTAAAATACATTCACCTGTGACTGTGAGCTTCTGATTGTCTTCATTACTATAGTAACTACAATAAACATATCACTGAATACAGTGATCTACAACATAAAGACGTACAATATGAAGCCTCTATGTGAAAGTCCTATTTTTGCATTCTGGAGTCTGTTTTGTCTTATACAATTTGACCTTTTCGTTCCTTTAGCAATGATGTTTAATACTTAAGTCTATACTGGTGTAGTATACATTAATTTGAATGTATGCTAAAACTGCAACTGAAATAGTCAGTATGGGTACAAAGAGAGGATAATTTAGGGACATGCGGCGTAGTGTTGGCGAAGCCTGGACTGCAGGTTCGTACGTTGTTTATCTCATGATTCTTTAATCCATCCCCTCTCAGACCACTTAAGCCCAAAAGGCAAATCCATTCCCTGTTCTTGCCCTTTATAAGTGCAGCGAGAAACACGCAGATATGTGCACTGCTGGGAACATAAAGCTCGGCCCATCGTGACAAACTTCTATCTCACAGGGACTAAAGTGCTCTTGTTTCCTTTTCTCATGAATGCCGTCGCCCAGCGGATTACCGTTTCTTTCATCGTTTATTATCCCCTGTATCTCTTTATTGCTTTCGTTGTAACAGTTTGTTGTTACCTGTCAGGAAGGTTGTGTGCTTTAGGAGAGGAAGAGTGATCATTTGATCTGCCAGAGGTTCTTCTTCAGGCGAGCTGCGGGTTACCATCAGGGATAATTGTTGGCATTGGCAAATGATTACATTGGAAACATAAAGAGACCCTGCAGGGCAGGCCTTCTGTGCAACATAGTGTTCCCGACCCTATAACGTCTTCTTATGTTACTCTCTCATGTGCAAAATAAACGCTGCGTCAAATTAAAAGGCATTGTAGTCAGCCAGCATGCAATCTAAACCGAGCCGTTCCTTTGGGGCGGGAATTACAGAGGTGTGACTCCATCTTCCCTTCGGAGGGATGAGCGCGAGCGGCACGGAGACAAACAATAGCAGCTGAGAGTGGGGAGAGCTGCCTCTGCAGCGCTGAGCCTAAACAGCATTGATTGCCGCGAGTCGCTCCGAGTGGTTTTGATAACATTTCAATAAATATTGAAATGAGCGCAACTCTCTGAGGGCATACTGGCGTAGCTGGATTGACAACGGTCTGGAGAGGAGTTTCTGTGTAGCAGCAGTGGGTGTGCTTGTGATTGAACAAAATGTATTTTGGCACAAAAAAAACCCCCAAAAACGTAGGTCCCTTGGAATGCAAACGTGTGCAAAGCAACGCTTCAGTGAGCTAATGCTCAGCATGTCACTGACGGAGCTCTACGGCCAACGTTTTCTTCACTTCTGACCATTTCCTGTCCACAGGCCGTAGCCTGGGTGCTTATCTGCTGCCTCGCAGAGTGCACACAGCTCTGCACATTCAGCTGCCTCTGCACCCCTGAGGTCAATGCCAGCTACTGAGCCGTGAAGCTCTTCAAGCGCTGCATGGTTAAATAAACTACACACACACACACGGTCCTTTCTAACCCACGGAGCATGCCTCGGACGCTTCGTCGCACATGTGTCTGCATGCGGCTTTCATTCGTTGGGCGGTTGCGAGTGTGATTTGCAGCTTGGCCGGCGTCCATGTCCGCGCTCTGCTTCAACACCGATCAAACAGCCTCACTAATGGCTCGGGATGATGACAGTGAGTGAAATTTCTTTCGCCGCTGTCCCGAGACAATTTCTTTTCAGACAACAATTGCTTGTAGCTGGCACCAAACAACCTTCATGGTCAAACGTAGTTGTGTTCAAATGGTTTGGATAAAAGGCGTAAGAAAGGTTGCTTTGCGGTACAACCACGTTCTTCCTATGTGACATTTGGTTTCCGTCCGTCGGATAGATCTGCGTTGAGCTTGGCTATTTTGGCTGCGGGGACGTCGGTGAAGCGATGAATGATGGATGAGAGTGGAAAGACGAGCTTTGATAAAAGAATGAGAAGTAAAAGGCAGCGATGAATCCAAGATTACAGGTTTAGACCAGCAGGGACCGAAGAAGAACTCTGATCTTGAATCGTCGAGCCAAATCAAAGACAAAAACCAAAACGCTGGTTGTTTATTGATTTTCGAGTCGACAGCTAAAAGGAGCGGCCTGAATTGTACCGAAACTGCAGTTTTATCCTTGCCCAAGTTTCTGTGTTATCCCCAGATTGTGTTGCACATTCCTGCCTGATCGATGGAATTAGAAGTCCAATGCCTCTGGCACGAAACTTCACAACAAGCAAAAAAATTCTGCTTTTTGCCCAAAAAAGTAATTTACAAGTAGTGACAAATGGTGTGTTTCACCTTGAACACAGGCTCGCTAGGCTCCATTACTTAACTTGTAGTCTCCGTGACAGTCAGTGTTTAATATTTAAAAAAAGTTTAACCTTGTTAATTGCTCACTTTGTTTTTTGGTTAGTATGACTGAACGACCTGTTGTGTTTCTGACTCCCGCTGAGCTTGATCCCGGGTCTTTGATCTGATAAATGACAGTTGCATTGCAGTTAAAATCACTCATCTTTCATCTTAATTAAAGGTTTTTTTTCAACTGGTTTAATTGGTAGCGTTCGCCTGCTGTCCTGCTGCGGCACAGTTCTGACTCTGATAGGAAAAACTATTGGAAAACTAGCATCTATGTGGCAGCAAAGGACACCTGTTTGATTCAACAGCATTGTATGCGAGTTTAAATAATACATTTGCTTTTAAAGGATTGGATGAATCTCCACATGGATCCCATATACCCAGAACTTTTTAATGAGGTTGGACAAAACTGTTCTTGCTCTGATCAGTGAAGTGAAGTAGTGCCTTTTTTTTTTTTCTGTAACTGGACCTATTTTCTCTGTGTTACATACAAGCAGAAGAGAGACTCTAACAATCGTCGTAAGAGGGAGGTCTTTTAATATTTCAATTACCAGCCGCTGTGCTTTGTTCTCACATTATTTCCCCTGTTACTGATTGCCGAGAAATGCAGTCGTGTGTATTAACTGCGGTGGCTAAAGCTGTGATTTTGAAGCCTCATTTGTCTCGAATGATCAGGCTATTGTAGCGAAGGAAACCTTTTTCCAATCTTAATAACTGGTGAGTTCTATAACTATAACATCCTTCCATCCATTGTCATTAACCACTTGTCAGGATGGCGGGATAACTATGCCAATTAAAAAAATGTTTAACTTTGTTTTACATCGATTTTACAAATGAAGAAAAAATATGTCACATTGAATATCAAATGTATTTTTGAAATATATAATTTTAAGAAATATTTCAAGGTTTGGGTAAATACACTTATTTGCTTTGTTGGTGAGATTGATGGTAAATGTATAGCTTGAACCTGAAGCTGGTTAGCGTAGCTTAGCATAAAGGCTAGAAACAGCCTGGATCTGTCCAGCACCTAAATCTGCCTACCAGCACCTTTAAAGCTCACAAATTAACGTTTTTTCTTTTTCCTTTACAAAAACAGTCGGTCAAAAACATCAAGTCTGTTTTTGTTTCTTTTTTAAAACTTAAATTAAAGTTGCCGGTGAAAATTGGTTAACTTTCGACAGAGACAAGCTAGTTGTCCCCCCTCTGCCTCCAGGCTTTATGCTAAGCTAAGCTAACCATCTGCTGGCTCCAGCTTCATATTTACCTTGCACATATGAGAGAGGTGTCAATCTTCCCATCTAACTGTCAGTGGAAGGAAAGGAACAAGTGTATTCCTTTTGTTACGTTTATGTAAATCGCTAGACTATTTACAGTTTCTCAGACAGCTGTAAACAATCCCATTTCAGAGAATCTAGGCCGATGTGTTCATTGAGGAAAGCTACGGCAGTAGATCAGTCTCATTCATTCTCCTGCGACGTTTCGTGGGCTGACCCTTCCCTGACTCTGCTTAACGTCTGAACAATGTAGAGAGATGGCCCATAAGAGTCACCGCAATCACACCTCACTGACAACAACGGGCCATAACTTCACCGAATGACCGGCCGTTTGGACCAATGTGGGAAACCTACCTTGGTGCAATATTTCACCTTGCAAGTGGAGGTTGCTGCCAATGCCGAACGGCACAGATTACTGCTGCGATGAACGAAGCGTGACCCAAAGCTTGACTGGCCAGGACGACTTTGGAAATATTCCAGATAATGGAATATTTTGCCAGGGATAATAGGATTATGAGGGCAAACACAGCCTGTCAGGGGAGGATAAACATTAATTGTAAAATTCAGAGGTTGGGTATTACAGGTTAATCTGCCAAACAGTGTAGACCAAGTTCAATTCAAGGAAAGGAAATCTTTTTATATATATATTTTTTCGCCCCCTCACAAGTCCTTGTAATGCACTGAGGCAGCACACGTAAACAAATTGAACAAGACACATTACAGTGCACCAGAGCACAGCAAAGGACATAATACTCGCTCTACACTGCCTTGCACTTCCCTAATGGCTGTCATGTCATCTTTCCATCCTTATAGTGTGTGTCTTTCTCCTCCTTTTTTTTTTCTTTTCTCAGCGCGAGCAAGGCTCCATCACACCGAACCACTCACTCGGATGGCCTTGGCACACTCCCTAGGTGCTAAGATTCCTGTGCACTCACCGAGGGCCCCTGCTCGCTGCATATCCACTAAGCTTGTGGAAAATTACAAACACACACAAGGTCACAGTGGAGCCGCGCCAGCCTCCCACAGAGCCCATCTGATCCAGCCTGAAACGCAGCAATTACCACCCTCTGTGCGCCTCCGTGTGGGGCTGCATCCATTATTTATTTGAAAAAATAGGATTACGGTTGGTCTGCGGCGGATTGATTGTGACGGGGGGGTGAGCGTCTCCAGAGAGCTCGGGTGCTGTGGCCCGGGTTTGCTGAGCCACTCTGCTGTGTCAAGTCCAACGGTTGCTCTCCTGTCTTGGTCTACAGCGACCACTGGACAGTGGAGCGTCGCCGTGTTGACACATGCCACCTGCTCCGCTGCGTTCCCCGCACCGATTGATGGGGAAATGTGTTCGGCTGGTTTGCGTGCACCGTTTCTGGGAATATATACATTCCTTGACACCCATAAGAAGCACCTATCCGTCATGTCCTGTGAGGCACGGCGGTCACGTTTGACAGCCTTTTGACAGCACATTCACATCCTCCGTAATGAAAGGCTTTTTTATTTTCTCAAAAAGATTGTCACTCACAACACGAGTTGTTTTAGAATGAATTTGCATCTAAATAATGAGGCAACAAAGTGACACCATGGAAGCTTCAAATCACTTCCAAATTGATTGCTTTAGAAGTGCCATTAAGTTATCAGCTAAATGAAAGTGCTGTGATTGAATGGGAAATGTGAGCATGCTCTTTGTGGGCTTCAACACTCAACAGCCTCTTTTCAGAATACCGCTGCTTGTCGAATAGTAAATGGACCTCTTTTAGATCGTCATGGTTTTATGATGACAAATAAAAAAGTACGGTTAGACTGTGCACAGTCTCACAGTATTTGAAATCAATAGTGTAAGGTTAAGAGAGCGCCCTGCAGAATAAATAAGAGAAAATAGCAGTCCGGATTCTTTGGGAAACATTACCATCAGTACCATCCGTCATTTTCATTCAGTGCAGACTGTGTGGTCTCTAGTAGCTAATAGCTCATCCCAGATGGAATCGGACCTGGCAGCCCCCCCCCCCCCCCCCACAAAAGAAATACCCTTGGATGAAGCTCCAGATCTCTGCGGTAGACTTATCCGCTTCCCGAGATTGATCGAAAGTCTTTTTTTTTGCCCCAAGAAAAGCAGGGAGCATTGTGATAGATAGCTCAGCCCCTCTATCTCCCTGATGGCGATATTAGTCCTGATTAAGATAAATGGGCCTTCTCCGCCTAACCATGCAAATGCTCACCGCTGGTGCCATTTATCCACCAATGTGAGACGGAGGAAACAAGAAAAGCATGTTTTCTTCAACTGATCTTTGGCTGGAAGTCGTTCTCGCCGGGATAAATTACACCCGCCTTCAGACAAATGCCTTCGTAAGAGACCTGCTTCAGATATTCTCAATGTATTTGCGGCCATGTCTGTATGGCATGTGATTTGGTAATGGGGGGGATTTGAGGCAAAACAGGAAAGGGCTTTTGTCCTCGTGTATTTATATGAGCGCCTAGTCATCCACGTATACAGGTGAAGAGAGCATTTACTGGGCTCTCGCCGCAGAAGCTGCTCTAATTGATGTTGATTAATCAAATCAGCTGTAGAGAGGGCAGGAGGACAAGTCTATCAAGCAGGAGGTGTGCCCTCTACGCTACAGAGCAGCCTAATGAATAAACAAAGACAATGGGTACATGCTGGGGTACGCATGCTATAAATGCTAAGTGATTTGAATGGCAAAACGCACCGATATTGATATTGTTAGTTACACTGCAGAGTCGTTGATTCAGTTTAGCTTTGAGGCTCTATTTTAGGGACGGCAGTGTTGGTTGGTTGCTCCACCGCTTTGGAGAAAACTAGATTTTGTGCAGGTATTCATAGTCCCTTCTGACTCTGGTGGTCCCCATGACTTTTACCTCTAGCTCCACTATGAGGTTGACATTTGGGATTATAAGTGAGATGTCTCAACAGCTACTGGGTTCATTGTATGGACATTTGGTATAGACATTCATGTTCCCCTCATGATCAATTATAATGTTTTTTTGATCCATTAATATCTAGATCCATCGGTGATTTTATTTGGTTTATGACCAAGAAACCTGCAAAGCTAATGACGTTTCCATCCTTTTTGTTCAAACCGTCAATCTTTCAGTGGCTAACAAATACAGCCTTGGTTATCGCTTGAAAACTATATAACTTTAAGATTATTCAGTGGACTCTTAAATGGTTTAATGAAGCAGAAAGTGACAGGAGTGCCTGACAAAAATGCAGCGATGCAAACATTTTTAATTGTCTCCAATGCTGGGAACTTATATATTAGAGCACATATTGGATTCCTTGAATATCACAGCCGCACAAAGCAGATTCAAATTTTGGCATTTATTTGTATGTTTTATTTAGTTTTTAATAACCATGGTAATTTCATTGTGTTGTCTTCTCATACAGCAGTATATTGACGATGACATTTTTTTTTATCTTTCTATGTTTCATATGCATTTTACTGTGTTAGATATTTAGATTATTCTTTTTTTTAAATATGTTTTATTTATTCAGTCAACTGTTGAATTATCGTTCTTCCTGAAATCAACAAGTGCTTATAAACTATATGCAACAAACTCAATTATAATATCAAAACTGTTGCAATGTTGTTGAAATTTACTATCAGATTACATCGTCCTTTTTCCTGTAACGTCTAAGAAATTATAAGGAAATGACAGGCCTGCAAATAAAGTTACAATAAAGTTGTATTTCCCGACATTAAGGTGCTTTCCCCCCTCCGCACTGAAGAATGAGATTGTGGTGGAGAAAAATTGAATTTGTTAATTTATTTGGCCTAAAACAAGTAAATTATACCCGTCTACAAATACTGAAATCAGCCTTAATAAGTTTACACTGTGAAATGCCACAAGGTTTCCAAAACCCCCACATTTCCCCGGGTATGACTTGAAATGTGCATAGCAATGACGGCATGCAAACTTGGACATTTAAAAAGAACTTCCAACTTTCCCTGTCCTCACTGTGGTCTGTGGAGCTCAATCATTGGAGCACTTTGACACACAATACTATGCCACCCTGCCGAGTGGTGCAGAATTGAAGCTGCCAATCAAGAGGCAGGAGCCTGAAGCTAATCAATCCAAGCGGGCCGTGGTGTGATTTTTCTTTCCTTCTCAAGGGTTGAACAGCCTGTCAGCCTGCTGGATGGCTGGATTCACTCACCTCCTGCAGCCTGTGTAAATCACAGAGCTATTATAACACATGTAAATGTCTCTTGCACACTCTGCTTGAAAGGCTGTCGTGCTGTTGCTACCACATTTACATAAAATCATAAGTAAATGATACGCATTGGCTGTTATTAACAACAACACAGGCAGTTTAAATGGGACCAGGGACTGTTTGTTTAGTGCGACATTTTAATCACATTGCTATTTTCTTTATTTTTATTTTTTGCCGAACCCAATCAGAAATCAGTCTTTATTTCAGAGAGAACGTCTAGATAGAGATGAAAGTTTGAAGCACTGGTAACATTATTCTATCAGGTTTTTCTACTGAATACTACAGATGCATTAAAGTGTAACAAAAGGCAAGACAGAAAGAGGCCGGGGTGTACCGTGGAGGGTTGTTCATACATTAAAAACAAAGATTCAGACAACTTAAGTGAATATTCCTTTGTGTCAGATTTTGAGGCTTTGATGTTCTTTGATGAAACTTGCTGGTTTTACTCCTCACGTTATTAAAGTTGAAGAGGTCAGGTGCAATCGTCAAGATTTGCCAAGAACTTTTCAATAACCAGACCTGAAGTAAATTGAACATTGTTGTAATTGTCTGCGAGTCTGAAAATGTTAGTGAGGCAGCATTTTTCAGCCCATGCCATCATGCATATGGAAGGCCGAGAGTATCTCTCCAAATTATTGCATAAATCGTAATTAGCACTAGCCCTGCTGCCAGAGAAGAGTAGATCCAAACCATTGGCAGGAAAAGCTACTCCAGCGCTTTGGCAATACAAATCATTGGTTTACACATTTATCAGATGCTTTATTTGTTCAATACGCAGTTTTTTCAACCAAGTAGTTTGATGTTTGACAGTGACAGAAACGTGTCTTAAGTGTTTGTTCCCATGAAGCAATTCGTGGCGCTTTGCAAGTGAATGAAGACATTCACTTAAAAGTCATACCACGCATTCAAACAGTTGTTCCCTGAGTGGGAAAAGTTTCCAAGTTTTTGGAAGAAACTTCAGAATTAATTAAAAATCACATCAGGAGATGTCAAGGGATTCACTTCAAGGCTCAGGAAGGCAGCGCCTTTTTTTCTGGTGAGGCATCCTTCAGCGAGGACAAGTCTGTGTTCATAATTTCATTTTTCATCAAAGTGTGTTTTAATCTCAATGTTCTCAGTATGCTGCAGACACGTCTTAACAGGGAATCCACTGGCCTTATCATTTATTTTATTCCCTACAAGTCTCGCCGAAGCCGTTCTTAACTTTAAAAAGGACAGATTTCCTCCAACAAATTGCAAGACAGGACTGCTTACTGTGCATATAGTTGTATTTCAAATGTTTATAATTTTGTGATTTGGCCGTTGAAGAGACTCCCATCGACCGATTACTTGAAGAACAACACGGAGTATTCTTGAGAAAACATCAGGTTTCCTTTTGGTCAAACTTGAAGCCTAAACAAAGCAGGGAGCATGTGATCTCAGCCTCGCCAGAGAATTATGCAGGGTCCACACCGGCTACTGGTCATTTCAAACACCGACTCCCTTTGAAGTCAGAATGTCTGTGGCCTGCGGAGCGGCTTCTTCAGGCCAGGCCTCCAAGCACCGTTCTGTGTCTGCCAGACAGGAAATGGTGGCAGTCTGACAGTAAGGACACGCTAAAAAACCTCAGAACAGATGGAAATGAAAACAGGTCCACGGCCTTTATGTGTTTTCTTTTACCAGCCAGAGTGAGTCAGAATTGGTGATATAAAGTGTAATTATATTACAAGGCTGCAGCTAGTACACTCCCTCAGAACTGCTTGTTTGATGGCCGAAAAGTTTCAGAAACCCCCTCCTCCCACACCTTTCCATCCATTTGTCCAACTCTCTGAAACCGATGATCTAACGTGTGGAGGCGAGGAAGGACGATGTGTTTGAACCTCTATCTAGCTTTCTTGTGTATTTGTGGCACTTTTTGCATACAAACCAGATGCATCATTCTGAAAGTCTTCCAAGATAGACTGCATGAAAATGTGCGCTGTTATTGGCATATTTAAAAATTGACAGTTATAAAATTGCTAACACTATGTTTAGCAGGTATAATGTTTCCATGTACACTCATTAAGTGAAGTATGTTAGCATGCTACCATTTGCCAGTTAGCACCAACACAAAGTAGCTGAGGCTGTAGGGAAGCATTGACAAATGGAAATGTTGATCGCCCTAGAGGAGACGTTAAGGCATCCCCAGAGTTATTACATTCCATTCCGAGGGAACCATACATGATTCAAATTCACCAACAGTAAGGGATGAATATCTGGACCAAATGTATTGATGTCGATCCATCCAGTTGTTGTTGAGAGATTTTACTGACAACCAAAGATATCAAACCTGCGGTGGCGTGAGAGGGAAAGTAAGACGACCATCAAAGTCATTGTGATTGATCCTCTGGGGACCATGAATATCGGTACCAAATTATATCGCAATCCATCCAATATGAGATATTTCAGTCTGGACCAAATGTGTGGACCGATCATTAACCTACATCACCGTTCATTGAGTGACGCTGCTAGCGTGGCTAAAAATAAGAAAATGGATGCAGGAACCTTTTCCGTAGAGATATATCCCGATAGACAATGACACCAAACATACAAAAATAAAACACATTTTAGGATATAAAACCTTTGTAGCATCCATTTAGAGAAGACTTTTCCCGAGGGGGAAGATTATTTGCAAACCGATTTGCCCTAAAAGGCCACCATTCAGAATTCCTTGGCTATTACAAGAACAAAGAAAATCAATGAGACATTTTGCTGTGAACTGCAGATGAACTTGCACTTGCGCTTGTTTATGGATTTTAATTAGGGCCAAATAGTCTGATGAATTTATGTAGAGCTCTCGTACACCAGTCTGTGTACATCACAGACGGAACTGGGGGAATAGGGCTCGCGGTTGCAGGCTGTGGAAGAGGTCTGTGTTCTCCTGCCAAAAATATTGCATGACATGAAGTAGGCACAGTTATCTCTGCTCTGCTTCTCATCTTTTAGTCCCTTTTTCAGAGACACTGCAGTTTCCCACTGGATGCTGCTGCCATGAGTGACACTAGAAACTCGTCTCCTATTCCCCTGCCTCAAGGCAACATGTCAGCCACAGACGCTGATGCGGTGTAGGGCCCAAACCATGAGAAGCAACTTTTCCCATTTCAATAATGTGCACCGATGAGAACACAGAATCTCCCCAAGCCTCTTTGATGTGTTTGCTGAGAAAAGATGACTCCTGACAGTGTCAGATGAAACCCCACTCACTAAAAGTTGCGAGAATGAGTGAGGAGGAGGAAGAGGGGGAGGGGGACGAAGACATCGCTGGAGTTGTAATCTCACCCTGCCACGAGAGCTAAACCTCAACTCTGGCAGTAAATGGTGTATCAGCCACAGTGGGATGTTTAATTTGGCACCCTCTGAGAAAATCACATGTCACTCTTTGGGATTGGAATTAGTTTTGAGATCTGTTTATTCGCCTCAGTACAGAGTCGATGTGTCGCGTTACACAAACCTATAGCTGTATCAGCGAACAGGGAAACGGAACAAAATCAATTGTAGCAGAGGAGGCACATTGTGGCCGCACACTATTTGTGAGCCTCAATTGGCTGTTCACGCTGTTTTTTAAATAGATTTTTTATTTACAATCCTCATCTCTTTTCCTGTCACCTCTTATAAAAGCATGCCTTTTTAAAATTCGAATGATCCTTTTGGGATGCTGAAATTAGCATCCTGAAATATTCACGACATATTTCAGAACTTGTATTGTACATCTCCGAGGACTTGAGCAGGTACTGTATCAACACTGCCTGTGTTCGTACGCTTTTCATGGGCACTGTGCAGCAGAACTCGGATCAGTGAATCATCAACGTTTCACACACCTCATTGTCTTCCTTCAAACGGATTCATCATCAAAATACATCAGCCTGAAGTAGCACTGCTCAGTGACCTAGCTGATTACCTATGTAACGTTTAAGGATAATTCTGGCTCATTACAACTTCTGTCTTACTTTCATAGTTTTGTCTGCAGCAAAATCAGATGGGGCAAGAAACATGAGCTGTCAGATCGAGAGCGTAACCATCTTGTAGCCCCCGATATACAGAAGAAACTGTGTTAATTATGCCCTCCTTTACAAACCCTGTCAACAGATCTTGCTCTTATTTCCTGATTTCATATCGCAATATCATAATTGCCCCTAAATGTTTGAGTCATATTTCTCCCCTCAGAATTCTCCGCAGGGAGAGAAAGAGGGGAGTCTTTCAAGGGCCTGGTTCACACCTCCTTTTGCTCCCAGCATGGCTATTTTTGAATAAGGGCACTGGTTGTCAGCACACGCATCTCCTTTCAATATGTAGAGCTGCAGATTTCATGTTTTCTTCTTCAACAAGCAAAGCCGAGATTTGCAAAGCTTCAAACTGCCAGCGTAAACAGCAGGAATGCTTACTCCGGGCATGGAGACACCGGTTGCCCCCTGTCCATCAACGGTGCATTCAGGATTCGTGTTTGACACCGTCTTGGTCAATCTACCGTTTACCTTTTCTGATCAGATGAGCTTCAGATGTTGCTGGGCAACCAGCGCAGAGCAACACCTTGAGGACCTCCTGCTCAACCCGAGGCCGAGCAGCGGTTAGCGTGTTAGTTTGCTGCGGTTTGTCATCGTTCAATCTTTCCACCACACCCAGGCTTCCTCTCATTAGGATGCTCAGTTGAACTCGTCCTCTACAACGCAAGTCTGGAGGGGGGGGGGGGGCCGGTTGTCAACATTCCTCGTTTGCTCGTTTGGAGGAGCGATTAGCCGCTGACTACAGGACGTAGCGCAAGGGCCACTAAATGAAGATCAAATTCGTCAAAAGTACTCTGCTGAGAAACATGGAGGTTTAACAGATGGGCAGCTAATGGAAGTGAAAGTATGGGTAGAGCGTACAGCAAAGGGGTGTATCCATTACCCCTAGTTACTACTGACTAACCATGATTACTGGCAATATGTAACCCGATAACCGAACGCTGAAGTAGCGGACGTCAAACACATTCAAAAGTGGCATAGAGAGAATGAATAGGGATATATTTTCTGAAGCTCACACGTGTCTACTTGGACCAATCAATACTTTCACCAAGTTGCTTCTGCTGCTGCTTCCAAAGAAGAAATACCAGCTTTGACATCAGTGGGTGAGGTGCATCCAGAAGCACTATGTGGTTAAAACTCGCAGCCTGCAGGAATGCAACGCTACTTTTCTCTGCAGAGACGCAGAATGTATAATAGTGGGTCAGATTTCCAAGCAAATGGTCCAATTGAACGCACTCACAGGAGTATGAATGTCAAATGGCGAGGAGAGGAGCTAGAGGCCTCCGCATCATTGGAAGATGAGCCAAGTTAGTGCTGATTTGTTCCAACTGTGTGTTTTTCCAGCAGCCATCTTGTTAAGGCCAACTGTGTGAATGTAGCGTGCACTTTTGAACTGAGGGGAATAAAAACAAAACAAAAAAAACCCATCATGCAACAGTGTTCCCACATGGGATACAATGCTGCAGAAAAGGCATGTGAGGTACTGTAGCGATATTGAGTGTAGCGATATTGAGTGTAGCGAAAGCGATCCATCATTAAGTGAAGATGCTGCACAGAAACCTAATGTACACGGAATGAGGTGATCAATGAGGCTGCATGCACACTGCCATGTGTTAGGACAGGCAAGTGTCACACATTCCTCTAAGGGGAGACGCTTTTGAGGTTATTGGATGCCTTTTCTGTTGCCTCAGGAAATGTGTTACAAAGACATGCAACTGAGACGGAAGATGAAAGGCTGTAAAGAGACATTTTAGGCCAAAAATTCATTTCTAATTTAGCATGTTAATGAGATCTAGTCTGAAATGAGTATTATTTTTGTAACATGAATTCATGCTGTGTCACTTCAAATGCTGCTATATATGCCAAGGCTAATCAGTCACCTCAATAAAAGATTTGAAGAGACTCGCTCAGGCAGACGGCCAACGAGAGATCCTATTGAGCTGAGCAGCGTCTGGCATGCAGTCTGAGCTCAATTGTTGTATATATCCTAAGCTACTGTAAGCTATTGAGTTTCCCTTTAGCTGAATTTGAGTGAATTTGAGTTCCCTATGGTAAACAGTTACGCAGTGTATATGTCTAGGGCTTTTATTGTGAAAGGAAAGTACAGTATGAGCTCATTTTGCTGAAAGGAGTAATACAGGTTGCCTTTTTTCTTCGGTCTACGGAGTCTCCCTGTTGTTTTATATATAAGGGCAACTCGTAACATGATGCTTTGAATATGTCCGGTCCGCACATCGTGATTGGTTGATGCCTTTATTCGCGGTTAAAAGCTTATAAAAATGACGTTATTTCGCCACATAATATTCACAATGCTGTGTGAAAATCCTCATGACAAAATGTATTGCCATACAAATGAATTGCTAGAAAGAAAATGCCTCCCGGTGTGTACAGGCCTTAACGCTAATCCACCTAGCAGCACCTTTAAAGCCGATAATTCGTGAGCTTCTGTGGAAATATTTTTTTAAAGATGTCAAAGTAACAGTTTAACATTTTTGGACACGCCCTTATTTGTTTTCTCGAGTTCGATGAGGAGATCAAGATCATTCTCACACTACAACCAGAAGCGACCTAGCTTAGCTTAGCATAGAGACTGGAAGCAAGGGGGAAACCGCCTGGCTCTGCAGCAAGTAACACAAATCGCGGGAATTCAAATAAATAGTTTGACATTTTTGGAAATATGTTTAACATGCTTCTTGTGTTGGATGAGAAGAATGTCTTCTCGTCTCATTTTGAGCATAATCCAAAAATGTCAAACTATTCCTTTAATATCAGTTGTGTCTGTTAGAACAATGCATGTTTTGGTAGATCCAAAAAGAGTGTTTTCCAACCACTTGTGTGATTTAGCCTCTGTAGCATAAGTAATATAACATCATAGTGTGTGAGGGAGAGAGAGAGAGAGAGAGAGAGGGGGGGAGAGAGGGAGAGAAAAATATTTCATGAGCTGAATATTCAGCCTTCCCACTCTCGAGGCTACATAGTAGATGAGGCTGGGCTTCTGAAGTCACGGCTCCCTCTACAGTTTGTACAGTGGAAATTTTCCACCCAGTGCAGAAAAAAACAATCAAACAGGCTGTGTTGAACAGGGGGCACACACAGCGGAGACGCGTCCGGAGATTACACGCATACACAGCTTTCACTTGTGAGATGTGCGTCTCGATCGGCGGCGGATACGCAAAGATCCCCGCAGACACAGAACATTTTACATCTGGATTATTGATCATTGGGGATTCGTACTGTTTCCCGCGGACAAACCCCAGAAACATGTCTCATTCTTTGCATACTTGAGGAGTGACGACAACTTTCCTCCTTTTCGGACTTCGCCACACTAAAAAATAACGATAGATGAGCAACGTGGAGCTGAGAGAGAAAAGCAAAGTAACGGATTTAACAACGCAAATGGATCAATTTCCCGATCAGGATTTGCAATTTTAAGCAGCAGGCAGTTTGGAGTGGAGTCTCTGCGGCCGGCGGTTTTGGAGTTGGGGTTTGGGGGGGGGGGGGGGGGGATACCAAGCAATGTTATCTGCGGAGATGCGTTGTTTGCTGAGGTTCCTCTCCGCGGATGTTGCAGCTCGCTCGGGCTGCGCACGGTGCCTTTGGGTGGCTGTGATTGGACCGGACACTGACTGGAGCTGACTGATGTTTGTTTCGGGAGGAAATGTTTCGGGGGGGGTGGGGGGCAGGAGATCAATGTGAGTTATTGGCGCACGCGATCGGAGAGGATTGCCGGTCTTCGCGAGCACACCTTATTACTATGAGAACGGAGGAAGACATGCAGGATGTTTTTTCTTGGATTTAAATTCAAACCAGACCGGAAACATCAGACGTTTATGGATAATTAATGTGATGCGTTTTGTTGCCTTTGCAAACTGTTATGAGATTGTTACAAGTGGATGTGGATCGTGTTTGTTCTTGCAATACAGTTTTTTCCCTCTTCTTGACTGTCATGCATGGGACTTTGATATTGCACCATTTGTCTCATAAAGGATCTTTTTTTGTGGATTATTGCGCCTCAACAACTATATCTCACCTGGACTTTTATTCTGAAATAACAACTGAAGTTGTTGGACTTTACAACAACATTTTGCCTAATTTTTAAACGCACTAAAATGTATTCACAAATGCCCGGCAACATGGCAGTTAACTGGGTTTTATATTCAGTTTTTTTGCTACCACTGTTCGCAGTGGGGACAGCTTTCTCCGGGGTCTTCAACGCCACGGACAGAGACATTTTCACAGATGACTTGCTGCAGGTCAAGCTCACAAAAGCCAGAGCGACTGAGCAGTGGAAACTCCGGTCCTCTGATTCCCATCCCAACCTATATTTTAACCAAGTGGATGTGTTGCACTTGAGGCAAAGGTCCTCCACCACCCACAGTCACATATTTAAAGTTATCCGGGCCGCTGCGCTCACCATGTTGGCAAATATTCCCTTTTACATGCCTCCTGTGAAACATGCAGACTTTACAAGCAAGTGGAATGAGATTTATGGCAACAACCTGCCTCCCCTGGCTCTGTACTGCCTGTTGTGCCCAGAGGACTCTGCTGCCCTGCAGTTTCTTATCAAATTTATGGATAGGATGGCTGAATACCCCGACTGGAAGGTGACCAGTGCTCCTAACGACGAGGTCCCCACTGCGCACTCTCTCACTGGGTTTGCTACAGCTTATGACTTTATTTACTCCTACCTGGATGAGCGGCGGAGGGATGTTTACCTCAAGAAAATTCGCTCTGAGACGGAGGAGCTGTTTGACATCTCAAAGCACAGGGGGTGGGGGAAACAGTACCTCCATAATCATCAAACCACCAACATATTAGCCGTCCTGATCGGTGCAATCGTGGTCGGATCACATGACGACCGGGAGTCAATGATCTGGAAACAAGTGGCGGTGAACTACATGGAGAAAACTATGTTCCTCCTTAACCATGTCGTCGATGGGTCTCTGGATGAGGGAGTAGCCTATGGGAGCTACACAGCCAAGTCCATCACACAGTATGTCTTCTTAGCTCAGCGCCACTTCAACATCGACAACCTGCAGAGCAACTGGCTGCGGGGACACTTCTGGTTTTACTACGCCACTCTGTTGCCCGGCTTTCAGAGAACAGTTGGCATCGCCGACTCCAACTACAACTGGTTTTATGGACCGGAGAGCCAGCTTGTTTTTCTCGACACGTTCGTCATGAGGAACGGCACGGGCAACTGGCTGGCTCAGCAGATTAGAAAGCACCGGCCCAAAGATGGTCCCATGGGGCATTCGTCTGCCCAGCGCTGGGCTACTCTTCACACAGAATACATCTGGTACAACTCCCACCTCGCGCCGCAGCCTCCCCACGACTTTGGGAAAGCTATGATGCATATTTTCTCAAACTGGGGTGTGGTTACATACGGAGCAGGCCTACCGAACGCCCAGGGTAATACTTTTGTCTCCTTTAAGTCTGGCAAGCTGGGTGGCCGTGCCGTCTATGACATCGTCCACGACAAGCCCTACTCCTGGGTGGAGGGCTGGAACAGCTTTAACCCAGGTCACGAGCACCCCGATCAGAACTCTTTCACCTTTGCCCCAAACGGACAGGTGTTTGTGTCGGAAGCACTTTATGGTCCAAAGTACAGCTACCTTAACAACGTCTTGGTGTTCAGTCCGTCTCCCACCAGCCAGTGTAACGCGCCGTGGGAGGGTCAGTTGGGGGAGTGCGCTAAGTGGCTGCGCTGGACCGATGAGGGGGTGGGTGACTCCAGAGGGGAGGTGATTGTCGCCTCCTCACACGGGGACACCATGTTTGTGAGCGGGGAGGCGGCGTTGGCTTACTCCCCCGCTATGAGACTAAAGAGTGTGTACAGAGCTTTAGTCCTGCTGAACTCGCAGACCCTGCTGGTGCTCGACCACGTAGAGAGGTGGAGTGATTCACCTGTGAAGTCCCTCAGTGCTTTTTTCCACAATCTTGACATTGACTTTAAATACGTCCCTTTCAGATTCATGGACAGATATAATGGCGCCATGATGGATGTGTGGGACGCTCATTATAAAATGTTCTGGTTCGACAGCCAGGGTCACAGCCCTGATACCAGGATACAGGAGGCAGAGCAGGCGGCGGAGTTTAAAAAGAGGTGGACTCAGTATGTCAATGTCACTTTTCCAGTGACGGGCACAGTCAGCAGAGTAGCTTACGTGTTACATGGCCCATACGTCAAAGTGTCCAGCTGTAGATTTGTGGATGACAGCAAAAACGGAGTGAGACTTTCTTTAACCATAAATAACACAGAGAAGATAGTCTCCATTGCGACAAACTACAAAGACATCGGCGCCAGGTTGACTTATTTAGGATTCGGAGGTCACTGTAAAGTTGAGGATAGATATCAAATCACTCGATATGGCCTTGGGACTCAACTCATCCCCAAACCAATCAGCAGTAATAATCAGCTGTTTGACTTTGGCTTCACAGTCAATGTGATAGCAGGGGTTGTCCTCTGCGTGGCCATAGCATTTCTGACCATACAGAGAAAGTTTTATGTCTGCTTCAGCAGGCTGATGCGCTACGCCCTCCTCTCTGTGCTCATTCTGTGGATAGCCGAGCTGCTGTTTGTGTCTAACAGCTGCGATCAGCTCCTCTGCGGGGTGAAATGGAAAGTCGCGGGTGCCAAAAGCGAAGCAAACAAACAAATCAGACTGTACGAGCAGAACCGGCTCCCCCTGCCCACCGTCGTCATAACAGCCCTTCCCGGATCGGGATCGGAGATGCTCAAGCACCTCTTCTGCAACAGCTCGGACTTTGTTTACGTGCGAGTTCCCACCGAGCACGTGGACATTCCCGAGACCGAGTTCGAGTTCGACTCCCTGGTCGACGCCTGCGAGTGGACGAGGTCAGACGCCGTGCAGGGACGGTTTAAGATTATTCAGGGCTGGCTGCAGTCACTGGTCCACAACACCAAGCTGCACTTGCAGAATATTCAGCTGGTAGAGGGCAGCAGGGCCAGACAGGCCCAGAGAGTCGGCCCCTCCAGGGACAGGAAGAACAGATCCAGGAGGAGAGAGCCGGCGTCTGAGCTGACGGGCAAACTGAGAGCGAGCCTGGACAGAGATGCAGAGTATGTGAGGGAGATGAGGCGGCATGTTGCCGAGTACCCCAACGCCCGGGTGGTCCTCAACATGCGGAGCGGAAGCTGGGCGCTCAAGCTGCCTTTCATTCAGGAGGTCGTGGGCTCTTCCCTGAGGACAATCTACCTGGTGAGAGACCCTCGGGCGTGGATTTATCTCATGGTTTATAACAGCAAGCCCAGCCTTTACACCCTTAAAAACATCCCGCAGCACCTTTCCTTGATTTTCAAGGAGGCCGCTGCCGGTGACGGGTGCCCGACAACGGCGCCGGAGTTTAAAATAATCCAGAGGCTGCTGTCCCGTTCTGAGACCAACCCCATTCTCATACTGGCTCATCTGTGGCTGGCTCACACCGCGGCAGCGCTCCGAGTCAGCGAGAGCCTCCCCGAGGAGTCCTACCTCCAAGTGAGGTTTGAGGACGTGGTCAACTTCCCGCAGGAGACGGCGGAGAGCATACACACGTTTCTGGGGGTGCCCGTCTCGCCCGCAGCCCTCAACCAACTTCTGTTTACCACCTCCACGAACCTGTACAATCTGATGTACGAAGGAGACATTTCACCAGCCAACATTAACGCGTGGACGCAAAATATGCCGCGAAAGGACATCAGACTAATAGAAGACGTGTGTGGGAGTGTGATGAGGGGGCTGGGTTACACCAGTTAACTTGCTACTGCTGCTGGTCAGCTGATATTGAGCTGCCATCGAGTTCTGTAAAGGTTTTATTTTTTGCACTGACCTTAAATTTAAAAAAAAATGTTACAAGTTGAGGAGAAACTGAGTAGCATTTCTGCCTTTTTCCTGTTTGTTGTGTTTGTTTGGGTGTTGTACAGACTACAACAGCAGATGTTTGTGTGGGAGGAATATTTTACATTAAAATAGGTGAAAGGGAGCTCATGTTATTGTTTTCCTCTCAGCAGCCCCTTCACACTCACTGGTAGCACTTTTCTTTTTATTGAGGGAGACTTTAGACCTTTGCTGTCTTACGTGCCGAGTTGAATTTGTGCATCAACATGTTTGTGCATCTACATTTTGTTATTGCGGCATCCTACAACAGCTCACTTTCACAGTGACGATTATTTGCTGTTTGTCTTAGTAAGCGATGAGAAATGAGAGTTTTGCCGATCCCTAATCTGTGATGTCAGAGATGTTTGTGCAAAATCCATATCTGTTATAACTGGCTCATTAGCTTTTTTGGGGGGGGGGGAATCAAGAGATATTTACTGGTTTGAAACAGATTCATTATGAAGCTCATTAAGGAGTAAGACTCGTACTTATTGGCAGTCTTCTAATTTGTTGCTCTGGGAGAGAATTTTTTCAAAGACCAATTTGGCTGTCATGAATTCAATATCTGAACTTCTCGTGTTGTTTCCCTTTTAAAACAACAAAATGCTGCAATGTACAGAGTCGTTGGCAAAGCAGAGAAAAAGAAAGTGTTGCTTTATTGCTCTAATGTCGACGTGTGAATGATACGGATTGTATTGCCGTTACATCAGTGGAGGGATTTCATTTGAATCTCAAATGTGCCACGGTGGCTTGGTGGCGTAGCACTTTCGCAGGGACTCCGTTGATTGTATGTGGGGGCTCAGTGCATTTTCCAAAGCTAACTCTACTTCATGTACTCGATTAGCTTGGAAATATAAAACCTCTGAAGATATTACGTGTAGAAGAAAGAAAGTTAGAAGTATTTATGGGTTCCAAAGACACATATCCCAAAGGATCGGGACTGAATATGATTATTATAACTCCCTTTGGTATTTATTGAATTAGATCAGAGGAAAGTGCTTAATAGGAATCAAACTTGGAAAAAAAAGAAAAACCTGTCAGCCTTGACACATTCCTAGTCAAAGCAATTTCCAAAGCATCCCCCTCAGCTGCTCATATTAATCTGCAAGATGCCATAACTGAGGCTTACCCTGTGTTTTATTGTTCTGCTCTTTTCATTATAAAAGCCTGAAGGATATGCAAACAATTTTTGATTTCCCGTCGCGGTCAAGCAGATATCCAATGATTTGTTGGGGGCCTTTGTCTTGAGAGAGTTCAGCGAGCAGTGGACTTAACAAGGACTGAGCAGGGGATGATTATTAAGTATCGCTGAAGAAAAAAACAAAACAAACTCAGAGACCACTTCGACTCTGTGACGTTGTGCTCTTTGGCCTGGGCTCCACAGTAACCTTTGATGCTGTCCTGCTTCAACATGTATGTAATGTAAAATGGATCACATGTAACATGCAGATGGTTCGCTCAATTATAGACCGCCCCCACGCATCTGTACACAAAAAAAAGAAGAAAGAAATCATACTGTGCCCATTCAGAAACTCTCCTCAGCTGGAGACAGTCCTGTTTGTTTTCCGTTCTACGGACACTGAAACCCTTGACTGCCTGGAAAAACCCATTTGATGTTTGTGATCTTTGAATGTGTAGACCTTGCAGACATGCTTTCACTTTGGTGTTGCAATCCTGTTACCGACTCTGTTTTGTATTTGCTGGTGGGGATATGGTTCCTTGCTTCTGTGGCCTTGAATTACAATCATTTTCTTTGTTAAAGGTTTTCTGTGGGCTCTGGAGCAAGTGGTGGAAATACTGTAAAGAATATAATAAATTCATGAATATATCGTCTTTTGTTTGGATGCAGTGAGTTATTAGTGAATGATCTTGCTCTGTGATAAAGGAATGTACCATCTGATGACGTAAGATAAGTCCTCATTTGCAGCAGATATTATTATTATAGACTGCACATGTTAAACTACTACTATTAATATTCCTACATTTTCATAGTCCCGTTCACAATGGTCACTAACTAAAACATATGCAGACGTCTCTGTGCTGCTACAATTATTCAAAATCTCTCATTTTATTGGAAATGGATGACTGAAGCCTAATTGCTTGTATGAGTGACATGCATGACAAGGAGGAGCCAACAATTAAAAACATGTCAGGCAATTCTTTCGTCACGCTCTGACTGAGAAGAGACCTGAACGGGCTTCAAAAAACAAGAAAAGCCACGTTGTGTGTATAGCATCTCAGACTGGTCCCGATGAGCGGAGTCATTTCATTACTCCTTTGTTCTTCATCCTTCCTGTAACACTCGAATGCTTGTTACCGCTGTAAAGGTCCTGCATTCAAAATCTTACCTAAAATATAATAAAAGTACCAAAACTTAAAGTATTCAAGATGCAATATGGCCCATCTCAGAATGATATATATTTTGCCACTTGATTATGATTATTGATGCATTAAGTTTCCACTACTTTACTGTTGAATGTGGTACAGGTGAAGCTACTTTCATCCACTTTAAATACTGCCAGGTTTCACTCTTTATTGATCATCTGAATCTGCATAAACTACAGCTGGCAATGGAATATAATGGAATAAAAAGTAAACAATATTGCCTTCAAAAATGTTGTGAAATTATAAAGTAACATAAGATAGAGGGGTGCCTCAAAATTGCTCTCCAGTATCGTACTTGAGTAAATGTACTTAGTTACATTACACCACGGGTAGCCAATAACTTGAGTTCTGTGGAATCATGCATCTTATTTTGACAGTTTTTGTTGGATTTTATCAGCCACTTTCTCATAAAATAACTTAATGGTTTTATTAATGGTCAATTCATAAGTTACTGGTGCTTTAGGGTTGCCATGTTGGGGAAATCCTTATGCCCATCCAGTAGGCAGTGGTGGAAAGTAACTAAGTACATTCACTGTACTTTATACCTCTGGGTCACTACGTTTCAGGAGGTTTTTTTTATCTTTTTACTCTGCTGCATTTCAGTATTTAATGTACAATAATACATCTCTCACAGGGGCCATGAACAGTTTTGTTTGTTCTACTTTTTGAACAATTTGCAGATAATACTTGTTTTGAAAACGTCCTCTACATAACTGCAGAACTCACAGTCCTTTTATTAACTATTTATTAACAGCTGGAGACTTCATGGATTATTATAAAACCATTTACAAGCCACAGAGATATTTACAACCAGCAACAGCACCCACGATGCTCTCAACAATGGCTTATACCTGATCTATAACTAATTAGTAAATAGTTTATTAACCATTCATGAAGCTATTGTTTACAACTTTATAAAGGCACTGGATTTATATTTCATGCTACCACTTTCCACTAAGCCAGCCTTTTTATAAGGTTGTAACTAATGACTTCATTAATAGTTAATAAATCATATTCTAAGACTTCATATGTTATTATTCATATTTGTGAAATCTGTTTATCTCTTCTATACATAAGTAAGAAAACATCATGAATTATTAATTACTTGATTCGGGTGGTTTTTCATAACCTGGCAACCCCCAAAGTCGCTCTTATTTCAACTGAGCTATACATAATTAGTAAATGATTTATGAACTATTAATGAAGCTGTTATTTTGAACCTTTCTCAAAGGTTGCCTCGTAAGAGAGTATTTCTGATGGGACACAGATCACTTTGTCATTGGACGTTTTACCAGGATGAAGCTCATCAGGTTAGTTCACACACGTTAAGTCTGTAATCTTTGCCAATGAAATGTAATGGCGTCTTAGAAACGGCCTAAAAATACAACAGTATGTCAGCGTGTTTATTTCCCATCTGGAAATAAGACTGCTGCTTCACAGGAAGACAAATAAGCTTTATGTAAACCTTTTGATGTCTGATCACAAAAAGCAGATTTTGCGGAACTAATTTCAGCTCCAAGGTTTTCTCATAGACTACCGCTGATGTTTGATAACCGATACATAATCATTGCATGAAATAGGGTTTCGAGAAATGATGAAAAGCTGCATTCTAATCTAATTCCATGCTGCAGCTTGGGTGAGTGACCAAGTGGCTCTCTCCCACTATTAAGCACATGGAGGCTATCCAGAGAGAATAGCCGACTCAATTCCAACCGAGTAGTCATACCCCTGTCGCTGCTCCACCTTTATCTTTCACCACTGGTGGTGAGTGCAAGTCCCAGGAGAGCGTCTCCCTCGCCGGAAGCCACCGCTCATTAATTAACCTTTTGCTGCAGCCGCCATCAGTCAGCGAGCAGCCTGATATTCTGGAGAGGAGTAATCATCGATGCCGTGTCAGGCTATTGTGCTGGAGAATTAGCCTGCTGATGGAGAGCGAAACCATCCTCGTTCAGAGTTTTAAAACTTCAATATGAATTCGACGTGCATGACTTGTGTCCTTGCGATGACAGAGGAGAGGATGCTTTGCAGACTTCACTGACCAGATGGAAGCAGCTGGCGACGTCGCTCCTCTTCTGTTTAGTCCTTTTCACTTTTGGCAAACAGTGCCGCATTGTCAATTTGTACCTGGTGGCAAGTCAATGCTGTAGTGAAAATGGGATCTCCCATGCCAATAAAGAACAGCAGCAACTGCTAATGAAGCCCAGTCTGGTTTCATAGCGCAGGGAAATCAGACCGCATGAGGCATTTGTAATTTCACTCCAAGCAGAGCTCTGTATACCGAGGCTGGCTCACAGTTGTGAGTCAGAAACATTCCTTAAGGCTTTCCTTATTGCCAATTTCTTTTCTTTTTTTTCCAGTTTGACAGGATATATGATCATCAGCCGAATTTGTCAAAATGAGATAATTCCACATTAACTGCAGATCTGTTTTCTGAGGGTTTCAAGGTCCTTGGTGCATTTTAATTATAATTTACTCCATATGTTTATTTGAAAACTAATACTTTATTTCCAGTAGCTGAAAGGTTTTTATGACCATGCCTCTTGTCTGAAAGTCAAATGAAAGTCTGTAGGAATTGAATTTCCCCTGAACATTACATAACAAATATGACAGAAGACTTTGCTTTGAGAAGTTTCAGACTTTTTGACTTTGAAAGTGAGACCCTTCAGTATAAACCAGCTTAACCTGTCACCCTTGACAATTTGGTTAATCCCCTCTCTTGTTCTGTACATCACAGACAGTTTTTGCAGGGCGGACCGAGCTCTCTGACTCTTGCAAATTGAGCCACTGTTGAATGACTTTGTGCAGGGCTCCTCTGTTTCTCCTATTTCAACCGTTGTGATTCGCTGGCAGTGCGAAAAACAAAACGAGCAGAATGATGTGTAAGCTGGAAAAAAAAGAGACGAAAAGAAACGATTTAGCTGTTGCCCGACTAATGCGAGTTGACCAATTCTGTGATGGAAAGGGTTAGCCGCCGCTGTCGTTTTAATGAGCTGTTCCTGACTATTAAAGCAAAGAGTGGCCGTGCGACAGCGTTTGAGGCCTGGTGTTATTCTGAGGTGTAGGACTGAATCCAGAGGCTCTTTTCCGAGATGACACACTCAGTAGTCCTTCATTACGGGGACCCAGAAACCATAACCCGCCTGTCGAAGTGCTGCCGCGGCCGCCGCTCTCCTGAACCATGTGTGGGCACTGACATCGTTTTCATGTTTTATGTTGTACACAATAGGACTGACAGGAGAGGAGGGAAAAAAGGGGTGAATGCATGCCGTACAGTTATTGTGGGGGCGTCCCAGCCGGCCTAATTACATCAAGCATGAGTCATTGATCTCTAATTAGTGTAATTTATGCCTTGAGGAGGAGTAACGGCCCCTACGCTGGTCACATTGTGCCTTGGAGATTACAGCAGAGCGACATATCGCTGTAAAGTCTTTTGAAACGAAATGCATCGTTCCTTCTCCCTGTGCTCACTTACATATTCACATCTCAGAGTTCTTTTGATGGAGAGGAAATGGAAAGCTATTTCCTACAATAAAGAATTGACAGGAGATGTGACTGGGTGAGGGATTCTTGCACTTGTGAGCTTCAGAGATAAGAAAATCATTTCACTCTACACAGATTTCATATCATCGCCTTCCCACAACCGTCCCACCCGGAGCGGCTATCTACACAGTCCAAGAATGCAAACCTTAAAATTAGGTTTTTTTTTCTGTTCCCTTTGGGTGACTTTCCCCTCTTCTCTTCAAGAAAAGAAACTTCACTTTTAACATTCCCTTGCAATCGCACTATTGGCTCTGTACAGCTTCCAACAACAGTGTTTTATTTTTAAAAGAGACATCTTGACACTGACAGGCGGCAGGAGACGAGGGACGTTCGTCTCTCTTCTCTCGTCCCCTCGTGATTTTTATCTGCCGAGGAAGCCAGATGGTCAGATTCTCTGCTCATATGGTTGTGTTCCTAGGGGATCGTTATTCTTGGTCTGCTTGGCAAAAGAATAAAAGTGAGGAGATGCTAAGAAATGATGAGAAGTGAACAAGGCCAGGACAACAACACCACTACTCCTGGGGGGAATTTGACTCCTTCGCACATTGATTCCTGATGTGAGAAACAACACTTCATAGTTTGCCACCAGTAGAAAGAAAAGGCAGAAGAAACGAAACAACAACAAGAGGTGTCACTGCTTTGTAAGAGGTAAGAGGTGTCCTCTGCTGGTGTGAGATGATTTACAATGTATACCAACTGTTACATTGTCCACCAGCTCCATGGCTGGATTAACCTGCTTGGGGGCCCCGGGGCAAACAATGAGCTGCCGGGCCCCGAATACACCCAGAGGCCCAACGCATGCTGTTAGGGTCGTTGATTGGGACTCAAGATGAACAGAAGGTGTATGCTTCGACGGGGGCTGGTCGCCTGGATAGAGCGTGCAGGAGGCGGGACATGACGCAAAAAACATTGTGGGCATGTAGCCGGTCCGTAATTTGGTCATTAACAAGCAAGTCTCTTGCCGTTGTTTGACTTTGTCTGACGATTTCACTGTCTTCCCAGAATCTAGTCCGGCGGCGTCTTTGTGTAAACGACCCCTCCTCTTCACCCTTCGATATTTGTATTATTGCTCTGCAATTGCAAAGTCAATGGAGAAAAAAATGCACCAAGACACAAAATTGTCCGGAGCATGACGAATTGACACTAGGAGTATGTCGGAAAGTTTAAAAAAATGCTTCTACTGAAGTGAAAAATCAGCAAGGGGCTTTATGAATCTGCTTCCTAAACATACAGAGTATAGAGGAAACAGGAGAGAGACTTGAGGGAATTGACAGAATCTTTGCAGTTGCTTGCTAGCTTACAGCTAACGTACAGTTGGTACATTTGGCTGTTTGGGGTGAATGAACACAAAGGGCCCAGCCAGCAAGTTCTTGAAGTTAAAATTCACTTTGCTGTCTTTCCGAACGCACTTTTACGAATACACCGAATGCATTGAGGTCCAAAAAACTCTGAATGTAAATACAACTTCTCGTGAAGGAAAGTTCAAGTACCCTTTCTTAAAGTAAGAATCCACAACCCTTTCCTCAAATATCCTCTTTTTTTTCTATAGAAGATTTTTCTGTTCTATCTGGTTCCTTAGAATATATTTAGAAAATCCCCTTGAACACAGGCCGTGGTGTGTTTTAAATTGAACAGTCACAGTAGTTTGTGTGGATTAAATTTGCAGAAGTGGGCAGTTAACACGAGGAGTGAATCGCTTCGGGGGAAGGCAGGTTTGCTGCAAAGGAAAGTGACTACCTCCAAGCCAAAAACAGTTGCAGATGTTGGTGCCTCTCCAAGATAACGCACTCCGCGACTTTAAACTGCAGACAACACCCGCACGTTACGACAGCGAAGAAATTAAGTGGAAAATGAATTCCAAAGCAACGTTTGTTCATCACCAAATGTATGAGTGAAATCAAAGGAAACAGGAACCTAATGGATGCACTTCAATGCCAGAATAATTTACTAGAAGCGCCAATTCATCTCTTCTCTGCCAAAAAAAGGAGAAAATGAGGCTCTAAATATGAAGGCTCTTGTTCAACACTGCACCTAATTCCGAGAATTTCCCCTCCGTATAAGATGTGCGATTTACTCTGAGCTTCTTTCCAACAGCTGCCCTCCTTGTCTCTTGGGGTTATGTCTTAAATCAGGTCTGCAATTTCCCTTTAAAAATGTTATCAAACCGGGACATTCTCCTCTGTCACAGCAAAGTTGCTTTTAATAATTCATCACTTCTGACAAACCTCCTCCCCCTTGGTCTCTGGAATTGCAGTAGAGATTAGCAACCGGAGGTTTCCCCGAGACAGAAAGGTGACACGGCTGCACCGCTGCCTCTCGCTGTGTTTACTAAGTGTCATTTGTGTCCTTTGGCAAACAGTCTTTGACGGCTTTCTGATGTGACTGGAAGGCACGAATGATGGCGTTGCTTTAATAACCGGCCGCGGTCACAGCAGCTTTGCTCCTGAGCGGTGACTATAATAGCTGTAATGTGTGGATGGTGTCCCTCTAGCTGGGCTGCCTCATTAAATGGCTGGAGAAGAGTGACTGGCTGCAGGGGCGATGAATTATTGATGAGCGAGCTTGATTAATTGAAAATATCCTCCATAGCAGGCAAGGGTGTGTGCGTAAGGGTGTGTGCGTAGGCGTGTGTGTGTGTGCGGTTTGGAGTAAGTGGCTTCATTTTGACGATAATCAGTTGATGCATAAAGCGCAGTGTTTTTCTTTGTTGGTATTCTGCACAGGCACACACTGCCAAACATTGACTGTGTGTGCAATCACAAATATGAATCATTTCAATGATGTTATTCATATAAGCACAGGCCAGGTGGGAGTTATAACCTCGGGCAATCTGCAGAATGTCAGTTGTTGTTACACTGCAGGAGATATTTGTGTTGGGAGGCCGAGAGCATCTCCCTCGTCGTTGGCGTCCTGCAGCTGCGACGCGGGACAAGTGATGAAAATAAAAGATGAAGCCGTCAAGAGATGAGCAACGTGGGCCGACATGAATTAGCTCAAGTAATGACTCGCTGACGACACCGAGGAGGGTGTTTACAAGCTGTGTTTCAATTTCAGAGGCTGACCTGAAGGCGAGGTCGAACCTGTGTCTCTTCCACAAACAAGACAGTTTATCCTCTCGGTGGCTCGAGCTAACGACGCGTTCGGGCGCTCCTCGTCAACTCGTAAAGTCTGACTTTTCCAAGTTAATCACCAGGAAGGTTCTTCGAGTGGTCGACAAAGTGTAAATGCTGGTGAACCGGGGAGTCTCACGGTGCCAGAGTATAAATTATGAGTTATTAAACAACGTTTGAAGAGTTTTCAGCCACAAATATATAAACCATGAACTAGAAATGCAATTATGACAATGTTAGAAAGAGTTGAAATACAACAGGATTAGTGGCAGTGGTAATATCGGACACTAAAAAGGCACATTATGTCAAAAAGTAATCAGTGTTTTGGCATTTTAATGACGGTGGAGAAGGACAATGCTGTCCAACATTATCAATTAATTAATTATCAATTCACGTTTTGTTATGTATAATGTATATACATAATGTACTGGTATTTTAATTTGTGTTTATGTTTTGACCAATTTGTTGCAATGTATATTTAAAGCCCGATGTTGCCTTACAAGAAAGATCACGGTCGCTTGGGCAGAATATTGCTGCATTTCTTGTTTCCTTCCCATCTTTTGTCAGCCTTTTGTGACAAAGACAAATGTGGACTTTGGAGAATCCAACCCTGATTTGGCACACAGCAACAATACCTCCATTATCTTGTTTCCTTCCCATCCTTTATCAATATGCAAATTCAGTCCATTCTCCTCACTGAACTTCCATTAAGACCCATCAAGGCTGCCATCAGAATTCCGTCTGAAGTCATGCCAGGGGAAATTACAGGCCTTATGACTTACATATTAACCCACATAGATTCTAAATGCATTAAGGCAGAATATATTACAGTCTGACTCACTTTTTAAAAACGCTAAAAGGACATAAACTCATTTTTACCTCCTCGTTTGATATGACATTTACCAAATCCAGCGAGCCTCATTGCAAATGCAGCGATAGCTTCCATATCACCCGTACATCAAGGTCTTACAGAGTGCGAGGGAAACCTGGCGTTAAGCAGAGCCCTGAGGCAAGTAAAGTAAAGTAAAATGTTATGCGATAGAAAGAGATACGCTACCACTTAGCGCATCGCTACTGCGAACGGCCACGTGTGAGGAGTTAAAGCTGTCGCGTCTCTGAATGTCTGGCTCTGTGACAGCGAGTGCGGCATAACGAGGGCTGAAGCTGCAGTCACACACTGTTTGCATTCACATGTTAAAGGTTGGAGTCTGAAGCATCTCTCTGCTCCCTCTGGAGACACGGCAGACAAACAGAGAAGAGAATGAACTGTGGAACCAACAGGCTGCAGTTTATTGTGATGAGCGGCTGCTGAAAGCATCAGTGTGCATCAGTCGATTAAATCACTGATATCAGAGGCCGAATTCATGAAGCCTCCCAGTACAAAGAGTTGCTCCTAGTGACTCAATTCTAAGAACTATGACGTTTTCCGAGAATTTCCCCTTACAGTTGAAATCCTGGTGAGGATAAGAGTCATACACAAAGCATCTGATCCCTTAATAAGAGAGCTCCTAAAGTAAAAAAAAACCCCAACTGGAGTAGGGAGGAGTCATTTAAGAGGCTTAAGATTTTCTTAAGCAGAGGAGAAAAATGTTGGAAAGATAAAGAAGTGGGAGAAACATTCTCCAAACGCTGAATGACAGTGATTTAATGAAATGCTACAGATTAGATGGTGCAGGGATAATGTTTGTGGTCCATCTCTTTGGAGATGCGCTCACATCTCCCACCCATGAAAGTGATCTCAACACTGAGATATTTGCTGGCTGATAGATTCATGTGCCGACCCATGCTGACAGACTAAACAATGACAGAAGCGGATGGTCCCCCCGTTGATATGAAATAGATTCGGTACTATGGTTACCAGCATGACAAATAAACACAAGCAACTAAAAAATGACAACTACCCGCACTGAACAAGTAGGCCTGTGTTTTCAGATAATGAGTTGGCTACTTTCAAAGAAGGCCTGTGGCTTACAATTTATTGAAAAGAGATGTTCACTACATAACATATTGATGTCAGAACAGATGCTAAATTGCATGCGTAGGCCTTTTGATTCACTGTCCATCAGCTAAGAGTGCATTTGTCTTCTTTTATTGGATCCACCATCACGCTTTCTTTATTAAAGCAATGCGTCGTGACCAACAACGGGGCCAACCACACCTCCTCGCTAAGGTGAAGGAGTTTGTCCCTTCAGAGCTGCTTTGAGCAGTCGATCCTAAAAGTTTGGAGCTCTCTAAGATTATTCTCAGAGTGTTTGCAAATGCAGCCCCAGGTTTGTGCAAGACGAACATGTGCGAGTAATTAACAGATTCTAGAGAAGAAAACAAAATAAGTGGACAGCCTATCATTCCAACTACATTGATACATTGCCACATAAACATATTGCCGTGGAGTCTTTTAACTCATTTAAAACAAAAGAAAAGGAAAGAAACGACAGTTGAGATCGTTCCTCTTTCACACCCGTTGGGGCCCAATCCAGATAATCCATTACGCCTCAGACTGAAGCGAAAGCATCTCTGCTCCTTAGGGCATTAACCAACTTCAATACCCATATAATGTAGTTCATTAACCACATGTCCGCGCCTGCTGAAACGCCTGACAGTGTTAGATTGCATGCGTTCACTTGAACGCAGCTTTTACATTGACGTCTTCAGCTGTTTCCCCCCCAAATAGAACCTTTACCAGGATGTGGATGAGTAAAGCTATTCCCCTCATGCAGTACAAATTAAAACACCTGTCATGAAAGAAAAGTGGCAAAAACCATTACGGGCTCAGAGGCTTCTTGAAATATAATCCTGCAATAGAAGGGAACACTAGAATCAGTACATATAATGTCGTTCTCGTATCTTCACAGTTAAATAGGAGAGTATTGTAGCACTAGAGCTGGATTTCTTTCATGATCTTAAAAGGAAAGTCTTGCTGTCTCTTTAGGACACACTTCAGTATGTAAAATCCAATACACCGTTGAATGGATGGTATACTTTCAGCAATTTAGTTTACCATGTTTGTGAACAATAATTATCATTGTATTTGTCACTGTCTGGGGAACAGGGCCACTAACGAAGCTAGCACCTTGCTAGCAGCTCCGTGGGGCTGAAATAAATAGAAGCTCGCTAAATGCTAGCGTCAGCATGCTAACATGCACAAATTGACAACCCTAACATGTTGATAATTAGCGAGTATGTGTTAGCTTCCTCACATAAAAACACTAAAAACAGTCTAGTCCAGTTTAAGAATACACTTTTGTACAACTTGACCAGATGGCTTGGCGAGGTAAAAAGCCAAGGGACCAAACGGTTGTTAGGATCAATCTTTGTTCAAGAGATATTAAAATGTTAACCTCATGGTGGCGCCAGAGGAAAAGTTAGGGGAGGGGGGGGGGTTCTCCAAAATCATTAGGATTCATTGTCTGGGCACTGTGATTGTCTTTGCAAACTCTCAAGGCCTTTCATCCAATAGTTGTTGAGATATGTCAGTCTGGACCAAAGTGGCAATACACCAATGATAACCATGATAACAGTGTGACTAAAACCACAGGTCCGGATGCAGCCGCTGAGTCCAGAGAGGTGATCATTTTGCATCTTGTGCGCACAGAAAGATGTTTTATTTTCTCAGGACCGTCATTGCCTTTTGATTCATGTGCATTGTTTTGTGGGTTTAAACTGATCAATTCAGAAACATGACGTCTCAAAGGTTAGCTGAGTCTGTAAATCGCTTTATATATTTAGTTGTTGCCTCCGCTGTGTCCTTCTTAATGGGCCCTTTCTCATCTCAAGACCACTGACTGTAGATAATAGCTTATTCCTCAGAAAATCAATCAGATTCTCTTTGAAGATTGGCGCCCGGCGTGTTGGTTTGCTTCTCGTAGTGTTTGCTCAAAGTGTGTTCATCAAACGACAATCATGCCCCTCGACTGAAAACTCACTGAATTTAACTTTCTAGCCTTTGAGCATCAAGATAAAGGCCGTCCATATGTGTTCTCCTCTCGTCACTTGATGTCTTTTCAGTCAAGAACAGAGAGGAGGAACACATTTTCTCAGCAAAGCCGTGATGATTTTGCAAATAGAATTCACTTCCTGTTTGAATGAGAGCCAAGTCATTGTAAAATAATAACCCCCTACAATAAATTAGAGCCATTTCAAGGTGTTGTAACCTCAAGGTTTCATTCATGAATTCATTTGAAGATTTTCTTCACGAAGGAGCGAAAATTAGATTTCTTGATTTGATGTCATTTTTTTAATCATGTTTTTTCAGCCCAGGCGGACTGCGGTGCCATTTGGCCGACGTAATGTCAATATAAACCCGGTTAGCTGTGTTTTCTTTGGTTGACATGCCAATTTATTAAAGACTTTCATAATTTGTTTTGCTGGGTTAATATTTCACGGGAAGAATGAATAAAGCAGGTTATTTGCTCTTTCAAGAAAGTTCTCATGAGCAGATTCCAATAGTTTTCAAGTGATGGACGAGGAATGTGTTGAATTATTGATATCAGTCAATACACACGAGCTAGTTTTATTTGACCAGCATTTAAAAAGGAACTCATTGATGTACTTTACAATGTGGTGTGCTGTCTCGATGGATTGTGGAGCTTCTTCTAACACACTTCCACGATATACCGTCAACTGGTGTGCTGTTGTTGTGCAATGTTCTTGGGTTTAGAACAGATGCTCCTCATAGTCAATGACACAACAGTGTGAACCGTTGGCTGTGGTTGAAACAAAGGAGGCAGCACACAAATGTCTTAAACTCTCCTGTAATCTCAGTTCAATATTACAGCTTGCAACCAAGCATTCAGAACGTGTCTGCTGTTTGTTTTGTTCAGCCCTGTGGAGAAATCACCTCTCTGCCAAATGATCCACTGTGAACTTCAGCCGTCATTACCGGGTGACAAACAATCATGCTATTTCTGAACTTCACTTTCTCCGTCACCATTGTGTCACAGCTTGTCTGGAGTTGCCTGATCTTGTTACTTGCTGTTGTGCGTGTTGAAATATCCCTTCAGGAGGTGTTATGGCTGACACGTGCTGATTGACTCCTCAGGAGCAGGAGGATTCAGGAGGAGGTGTTCTCTCCCGGTGTTTGCTTTATGCTTTGGGTCGGATTTTGATTATATTTGTTCATTTGAACTGCTCCCACACACCCATGTTCAACTAAAGATGTTGTAGTTTGACACGAACAAAAAGCCATTTGTTACAGTGTCATGTGACATCTCGTCTTCCTGCTGGGCAGAGACTGTTCCGTTGCTACCTTTTTGCTCTTTTAAGAAGTATCTGTCAAATGTGGGCGGTGCCAAGTGGGGTCAACATCACACCATAGACGGTCTGTAGATAAGAAGTGGACGTAGTCACCGGGACATCGCCCATTGGTTTACTGACGTCTGATGCCTTGAATTCAGTTTTTCACTGTTGCCTTTGGCTCAAACGTCCACTTGTCCTCAAGCACGAGCTGATTACATTTTGTTGATTACAGGTCAAAGGTTACAATCTCACACAAATGTCTGATGGGATCAAATGATGACGTGATGACGTTTTGGACGGACATGGATGTAAACTGCAACTTGACTGTTTGGCGAAGGCCTCCGACCACAGGAAAGCAATTCTAGTTTGCAAACAGAAGTGACACGAGAGCGTGGAGCTAAAGCACAACCTAGCGCTGAGTAAGGCATTTTTAGGCGACCGAAAAGGTTACGATTAACTGCAGACTGAAAGCGCACTCTGACAGGGTTAAAGTTTTGACTCCCAGACCGGACATCGCTGCGGTAGCGGCCTGTCGATCACAAGGTAGCCCCGCCCTGACGCAAACCATGCTTTATCGTCTATTTGACTTTTGAATGGGACCATCATTTACAAAATGATCATCATGCGGCAATAAAGAAGACTTAAAATTAGCGGCTGAAACCACAAACTCATATTTACGATGTTTACTGAGGGAATACATCAAGTGAGAATTCTGCATGTGTGACCGCGCCCTCGTTGGTGCTCCAAGGGTTGAAACTTGTCCCAACATACCGAATACAGACTGGTGCCAACACGCTGCAGTAACTCATCGACTAGATTCAGATTGTGAAACAGGCAGTTGGCCCATAAACCTGCAGATCTTGTTGTGGAACTAGCACACGACCGTGGGAACAGAGACCATGTACAGAGATGTTTTTATTATTTCTTCTTGATTGAGGACTGCTTACTTGTCTTTTGCACATTGTACTGTAGGGCGGGGCGTCATGTAATGCCGTCGGTTGACATGCTGGATAAGGACCTGAGACTACATGGAGAGAACTTAGAGGTCTTGTTTTGGGGTTTAAAAGGATTCTGTCAGTACGTGTTGAAAGAGCCCTTTTCTTCTTCTCCCACCCGTCAACTCCTCCTGATTCCAGGTGCGGAGCCAAAAATGAAGATGAAAGCAGCTAATCTCATCTCTGACTGTTTCTGGTGATGCATGTACTCGCTGCCGCTGCCTTTGTTGTGCTCCAGTTTTGTGGCCCTTCAGAGATAAGGAATTGGCAGGCGAAGAATATAGACGATCACGCCTTCATAATACGATAAGTCCAAGCATCAGCAGCATCTCCTCTTTACCCCAAATTCAGATCATTAAAAGTTTAGAAATGTATCAATCTGACATTCATGGTGATCTGTGATAACTACTCATTTCACAGCATGGTTCCTGCTTCTGAATCAAATTACCTCAGAATGAGTCGTTACCACACAAATAGTCTTGTAAAATGTTCAGTGAGGCTCTCTATTGAAAGGCACTGACTTAAAAACAAAAACAAGCATCGACACTGAATGCAAAGACGAGCAGGACAATCTGAGTCTGTTCACAGCTTAAAGAAGACCACAAGCAATTGTTGGGTTGGCCAGAGAAAATAACCCCAAAAATACCTAAATGCTATATCTGTGTGAGGATATACAATAGTCTTAAATATGTTTGTAAGGACATATTTTCAGCGCAGTCAATCATCTGCAGGACCTCAAGGAGACAGACGATGAGGTGAAGAACACTGAATGTGTGCGGCTCTCTCTCACTGTCGGACCTCTCGACTGCAGTGTGTCTGCAAACGAATAAAATATGATAAGAATTTCACTCGGATCAACAAAACACGAGGCCACAGGCTGTGATCGATCAAATAAATCGGTGGTTTCTTCGCATACAAAAAACTACAGTTTGCTCCTATCTTGCAAGAGATGTTCTTCCCCCACTGCTTATCCACAACAAGAACCACGAGCAGCACTCCTGCCGAATCCAGCAGAGGATCCTAACTCATTCCAAGTCGATATAATGTCCAGTAGGGCTTTCTGAGATGACCCATAAAACCTCCCCTCTAGAACTGATAGGTGCCGTTAAATCCTTCCCAGCGATGCATTTTGTCGATGTAATTATGTTCCTCAAATAAAATAATGCACATTCCGGCCAGCCGATTTGTAATTATTGCTGAACCCGGGTCTTATAACATTTTAATCAGGCTGCGATATTGAACAGCTTGAGGTGTAATTAAAGCAATGAGCAGGCATTAAAGCTGTACACGAGGAGGAGGATTGGCAGGACTGTCGAAGACAGAGAAGTGAGTGCGTCATTTGCGTTGTAGATTACTTTTTCGGAGCAAAAGAAAAAGGATTATTGAAATCCAAAGCTGACCTCGTGAACAAAACATGATCAGCTCAGAAAATAACGGTAGAAGTAGAAAATGGGCCAATCACATGTTCGTGAATTCAAGAAAGCAGTGTAATGTGTTGTTGATATTTCTTCACTGTTGATTGTCTTGCAACCTTTTGGTTTCAAAGCAAAAATCACCAACAGGGACAAGGGCGCGTGTGGGATCAGAAAGCATGCTATTTACGGCGGCGCTGCCACGGGGATCGGCCCCAGAGTCCCCGACGCTCGGCGTGAAGTTCGTCACCGAGGCAGTCGTCCAGGCGACAATGAGGCGAGGCGCCACGAGAGAACTCGTAAGACTTTCCCCGGGCAGCCTCACCGTGCTTTATTCGTGCCTCCTGGCCTTCCCCGCTTGTGATTCCCCCTGCGAAAGTGATAAATTAGTCAGCGGATAGCACTCTTATTTCTACACTCGGCTCCTCGCAATTTGATCGGTTGAAGTGATGCTCGAGAACGACCCGAGGAGCAGCAGAGAGGCCGTGTAATGGAAACACTTGGCGGCTCATCGCGCGGAGGTTGACGGCAATGTCAAAAGTGAGATCCTTTGCAGACGCGATTAAATATTTAGAAGTGTTGATCGTGCAACTGGAGAGTGTTCCTGTGCTGCTGGGATACAGACGCTCTAAAGAGGCCTTGTGGACAAGAGCTGTTCATTTTCTCCTGCCACGTCTCGCATCCCCACGCCTGGAAACCGGAACCCTGTGTACATTCAATTATCCGCAGTATATAAATACTGAGTGAAGTTTTGTTTGCCCAACCATGTTGCTTCTCATTTCAGGCATCACAGCAGAAATGTAGTCATTAATGTAAGGCCAGATGGCATTTGATCATCTGTCTGTATCACTCTGCAGACATGCCTGCAATTCATTTTTCCTAATCAATGTATGATGATGTCTTTGGCTATCAAAGTTTTAGAGGCATTTTCAATCCAGTCAGTTTTTATGAATTATATCATACTTTACTCGGTACAAAATATAATCTGTGATGCTGCCACTTTCATTTCAGTAGATGCATTTTGGATTGTGCAAATTACATACATGAAATAAAGGACGGTCCTGCCTTCCAAACCAGTGTGTAAACGGTGTATAGCCGTAGTTGCAATCTCAGTTCATGACAGCGGAATTAATGTGGTGTATTTAAAATCACATATTAAAATGGGTTGACTAAGTCGACACAATTAGATATGTGGTTAGAAATCAATTTGAGTTGTCGACAAATGTGTTACTGGTGGAAATATGAGATCTGGATCACACACACACACACACACACACACACACACACACACACACACACACACTGCCGTTTGCACAGGCCCCGGGGCCCGGCGGCGTAAAAGGGCCCACGAGATGCGGGGGTGGAAAAAAAAATTAAAGAAGAAGTTTTGTGTTGAAGGTCTACTGACTTAACAGGAGAGGCACAGAGGACTCTGTGCTGACGGGCAGCAGGTGGTTTACTCCAACATCACCTGCCAGGAGAGAATAAAGAGGTTTTACTGCAGCTGTATATCTGTTTCTCTTCTGACTGACTGACTGAGTGAAGGGTGAGATGTGACTGATGCTCGGATAAAGAGGAGGCTTTCCTTTGACTCTCTCTCCCTCTCCATCTGTGTGTGTGTGTGTGTGTGTGCGCGCCATCATGTGTAAAATAGATGAATATTGTCCTTCAGACGGGCTGTACCGAATAGTTTGAAGCTTCATTCATGATGTTGACATTCAAATGATTATCCTTATTCATTTACAGAAAAGTGCAAACCACCCCCCCCCCCACACACACACACGCACGCGCACACACACACACACACACACACACACACACACACACACATAAGCTACAGGTGTTCTGTGCTGTTTGTAATTGTCTCAGTCCAAAAGTTATGGAATAAAGATAAATATAATCATTTCCAAAATTCACAACATGTTATTATCTAACCACATATTGCCTCCGTATTTGTTGGCGTTTAGCCTTTCAAAAACATTTTCAATGCGATCAAAAAACTCTCCTTTGCTCTCCTCTTGCGCCTGTTAACCAGGCTTCTTAGCAGCAATCTAATGGCACACATTAGATTTATATAACCACATTCACACAAAATCCTATTGATCATCATCACACTCAAAGAGTCTGGCTCCTAGGTGGCTCCTGCCATCGTCATCTTCGGCAGTGACGATGCAGTTTACATGAAACGGGTAAAGAGGTGGATCGTCGGTGGAGATGAGGAGGCCCCGGGTGACACCGCACTCAATGTGGCCACGCCCTTCATTTTGCAGAACTTAAGTTGCACAAAAACATGTTGCTCCATGCCGCTGTAAACCTGTTTATTTCTGCTGTGGATTTAGGCGTTTTTACACGGTGGTCTACAGGGATCAACTTCCTTCTGGAGAGACTCTCAAGTTGAGGAACTGCAGTTTTTGGGCTTGTCTTCCTCAGCACCAGAGGTTGCCACGGATGCGCTGGTTGAAACTTAGATTGAGCTGATGTGTGGAGACTTTCCTCGACACCTTTATTCCACAGTAGACGTTGAGATTTTCCGTTGTATATTCTGAAGATTGCCCGAAGGCGGAGTGCAGCAGCTGCATTTCTTCATGGTATAGGTTGGAATATGGCAGTTATTTTTCTTTGGGGAGGTAAAACAAAAACCTCAAAAAGGCACGAAATGATCCTCTCTGTCTGCTTGAAGTTAAACATTGTTTTCATCAACCTCAGCACCTCTGGACTTAATGTAAAGTTGTCCACTACAGACCTTCCTCCTCGCTGACAACTCAACATCTCTCAGTGGTTCCTTCTATGAATTATTCAGTTCTTCACTGACCTTTTATCTAACCTTTTATCTAACTTACACCATCAAGGTGTGGTGAAGATCTCCATAAAGTTGTCGGGCTTCAGGGGGACGCTTCATACTTAATTGTCTCTGTTTCAGCACAACAGTCCAATTGAACGATAGCCGACCCAAAGTATCGACAGCTTTAATACAAACGTATACTGCTATCAGTGTGTTTTGTTATTAATCCATTTTTCTCGTCATGATTCATGTCGCTGCATTTGCAAACACTAACTTGACATTTGTAATTAAAACAGAAAAGACTTGATGTAGTGGACGTTTTCAGCTGCAATCAATTAAAGTGTGGAATTTTTTCACTTTTCTTACAGAACTGCCTAATTGACATTTTAATCACGAGTCGGTGTAATGCAGAGTTAAAGTGTGAATCAGATAAATGAAATAAAAGAGAGTAATGAATTCCTGAATTCTTATCTTTTTCATTCTTCCAAAGCTTTTTTATTTTTTACTTCAACAGTCCCGATAAGTATCACGTGTACTTCTATGAAAGATGAGTTCATGCAACTTGCACATTTTTTTCCTGGCCTTTCAAAATTCACCTACAGCAACATGATAATGGAGATATTTCTGTCATTTTATTCCCTAGTCTGAACGCTGATGAAACACAATTTATTCATGAAGCATTGTTAAAGTAGCTTCAACCTCCTTGATCAATAATACAACAGAAAAGCTTCAAGAGGGGAAGAAAGAAAATGAGTCAAAAGCGGAAAACCAGCGTAACTTTTGATTGAGTATGACGAGGCTTTCTAATGGAGTGGAATGGAAGAGAAGCTGAGGGGTAATGGAGAAACCCCCTCGGGAGGGGCCGGCCTGGAAGCCAAAGCACCTCCGCAGATTGGATTAACATTGCATAACATGGCCGCTTGTGCAGGGGCCTCATCCTCTCTTGAAGGAACGCTGATTGCCTGTCTCGCATTCTTCAAAAGGATAAAATTATCAAAATACTACAATAGCGAGGCGGCGATGAAAACAAAGCCTGAAAAACATCAATGACAAACAAAAAGAAAAAGCTTTCAAGTGACTCCTCTGAAAGGGACAATAAAGAACCAGTGACAAGGAGCATTTATCTCATATTTATCTTGCTCTAATGGCAGAACATGAGCTGTTTTTGCTGTTCTGGAGACAGAAGCATGGTTGCAACACACTTTTCTTTCCCTCCTTCCCCTCCAGACTGTGTTTGTCAGGTAATTTGTGTTTAACAAGGTCTGTGCTTTGACACAGGTCCATGTTATTGTGCAGCGAGGAGCTGCAAACCTCGTGAGCTCTGCATGCGTCTGCGCTTCAGATATTTCTCAGCCGAGGTTAAACTTGGCCTTACATCTTGTCAGGGAGACTCTGAGCATCCTCACGTCCACAGAAGCTGTGTGCTGCTTTCAGCTTTTGGTTAGAAAACATTTCACGCCGCGTGCGCGTCACTCAAACGAAGCGCTTCAGTCATCGTCTGCTGGAGTGATATTGTCAGTGTGGACAGAGATCCTGTGTGTGTGGTTGTATCCCTGAATATAAGACAGGATCGAGCACAGACAGAGGTCATGGTTCAGAGACACACTGTGTATTTCCCCTCTCTCTCTCTGCTTTCAAAAACAACCTCCGTGTTCTGACCTCCCTGACCCTCTGTGGCTCCTAAGGGATCCTGTCGAGGATGACAAAGAGCGGGCAGCATTTGCCCAAACATTTGTCATGTTGTTTTTGTCTTTTTCCCCCTCTGCGTCTGTGCTGCAACGTTTGATGAATGAGAGGAGTGTCTGGGACACCTTTACCCTTTCTCCGTCACGCACAGTAACCGTGCAGTTAAAACACGCGGCTGTGACCGCAGGCAGCTTGTGACTGCTGAGCTTCCTGTCGCCACACTGTTTGAGCGCCTAATTACCCTGATCAGGGGTTGATTCTGTGAAATGAGCACAGTGCGTGATTGGATTCTCCACAGCAAAAAAAACTAAACGGAGGGACACAGTTGGACATGAGCATCCTGCTTTGTGGGAAAGTAACAGATTTTTACTGCTATCAATTTTGACAGATGTTTGTGTTCCGGCGCTCAAGGTTTCTGTGAGCGGTGATTGATTATGTTGTCAGCTGTCGATAGCAAGTACAAGAGTAGCTTAGCGCACACTTCCAAAAAAAATCTGTTTTCATGAAGCATCTAATAACAGTTTGATGGAGCGCCTGTCTGCTGCAGGTAAACAAATCAATGAATATGAGACGATCAATAAGGCAGTGAGACTCCACTTCTGCGGCTGTGGTGACTGCCATCTTCTGGCTGGCTCCGGTAACTGCAGCTCCTTACTTTGCTCAGGTACTTTTCTGTTTCCTTCTCCTTTATACTCCAACTCAGCAGCATTTCAAGGGAACATGTGGTGTTTGTTACTCCTCTATATTGATGTTACAGCCATAGCGACTCGTGCATTTGCAGCTTTTGCATTCAATACACGCTTGTAAAATACAACAAGTTGAGTTGTTAGCAGTTCAAAGAGGCATTTATTCTCTCGTGTTCCTCTAAATAACTGTTTGAGACTGCAGAGTATCTGATGATCAAGCTTTATACCGAGAACACAAAAATGAAGATTTCCTCGAACAGACAGCGAAAGAAAATGCATCTCTCAGCTTAACACATGCCGTATTTACATCTCTGCACTTTCCCACGGGAGTCTCTTGCACAACGTGCTCTCAGGAACCTGTTTCACCGATAATAATTCATGTTTACACATGTTTCCCAAAAGGTTCAACCATGTGACTTGTTGAAATTGATGATGACAGAGAATTACATTGTGTTCCCATTCAGAGTGAGATGGGGAAATACTCCACTCCTGCAATTTACTGAGGCCTCGCGAAGACTACAAAGGCTTACTGCAATTCAGCACTCACTCATACAGGGAGGAGCCCATGAGGAGCCCATCGCCTTCACTCATTAGTGCACAATTCTGCGAGCACATGTTCCAGCTGTGCTCCTGCCTATCCGAGTGATATGAAATAACGAGCGATGTGCCCCGTCCCTGCGCGGTGCAGAGCATGAAGCAGTGCACGTGTGACAACAGCAATTAGGGACGCTTCCTGATGGCCAGCCAATGAAATTGCAACACTAAAGGCCGGCTTTCAAAGCTGGCCAGGAATACAAATGAGGGATTGAATATTAAAATATTGATTTGAAGTAATTTCAATCAAGAGTTTATGGGCAACAGAAGCTTGATTCTATGAACTTTAGAAGCAAATTGACTCCTGAAAAGTAATCACAAATAAGAGATTATATGACAACATGAGCTTTCACAGTTGCTACATTATATTGGGAGTCATGTTATTCATGGAGCACGAGCAATACGACTTCATTAAGAAGAATAAGAATTGATTCATAGACTTACTCCTTATGGTGAATTGTGTGATCAGAGACTTCGCCTTCTTCTGGCATATTGTCCTTTATTTATTCATTCATGTTCTTTCCTGCAAATCACACCATTCAACACTTGCACTTGGACATAAACTGCAACATGACTTGGCAAAGGCATACAACCACGAGGCAGTAATTAGTTCTTCATCTGTCTTTCACAAATTCAGATTCATAAGAGATTGGATTTGAATTGTATCCACAAATGGCCTCAGTTGTATCTGAACCAAAGCAGGATACAAACCTTCCCCTTTTGATTTTTTCTCTAAGCTGGGCCGGTAAAGATAATTGAATCTTGCCTTGTGCAGGGGGCACAGCTGCAGGCTCCTCGTGCTTTGGGCGGGAAGAATTTGGGAGTCGCCGGTGGGATCCATCCATCTTCATCCTTGTCAATTATGCCGTTAGCGAGCTGCACATCTTCATTTCCAATGTGGGCACTGTCTCAAAGTACTTCCCAAAGTCACCGTAATCCAATTATATTCTGGCGTTCACTATGATACAGCCCATTAGAAAAGGCTTAATCAATGTGAGGTCTTCATTAGAGCAATTTATGAATATTCATCATGACATTCAATCCGATACTTTATGGGAATATGAATCAGACAATTTCCCCCCATGGCGCCATAACATAACCTGACTTTAGTTCTAATGGCAGCTCTTTAGGTGGAAGGGTAATACGGTGTATTAGTTCGGTAATGTAAAGCTCCCACCACTTTACACCCTATTTAATCCACTGAATACTGCACAGTCAAACACAAAAGGACGTTTTTAGTGAGAGGTGTATGTCGGACTTTCGATGGAACCACTTAGGAGTCCCCACGTTCATTCCCAGGCACTGTGCATAAATAGCTAATTGCTCTGTAACCCTCAAATTGGTTCTCTCAACAGAGAATAACAAACAGCCAATAACTCATTTGAGGCTAAGTATCCATTACAAGCGTCCCCCCCCCCCCCCCCCCTTTATCTCCAAGGAGACCACACACGCACACACGCACACACACACACACACACGCACACGCACACACACACACAGCAGCCTACTAAATTCAGTCTCCATGTCAGAAGCCACAGCTGATCTTCATACCGCTGCCTGACTGACTAACGTAGTACAAACAATCCGACATATCGATCACTTTGTGAGCAAACGAAAACCTCCCGTGGAAATTTCTGAACTTGATGAGTTACTTGCCTCATCGTAACTTCCACCTGTTTCCAGTCTTTATGCTAAGCTAAGCTATGATAGGATGTGGTGCAGGACATCTACTTTATATATATTTACGCGGTATCTGAAAACAAGTCGTGAATTACTTAATTTGTGTTCACACTAAAGCCAGAGATTGAGCAGCGACTTCAAATGTAATTTCAGCAGCTCTGTCTGTATTTGTCCTATTTTTTGCAAATTTTCCCTCTGATTGGTAATGTGAAATAGTGGCACCACTTAGTCCCCTCATTTGCATTTCCAGGCAGATTTTAAATGTCAGACATAACAAGCTGAAGTCTGATGGTTTTAAAATATAGCTTATTATGCAAACTATGTTTGTTCCTTTCTCAGATCATATCCAACGATCTGTACCTTCCACCATGCCAGCTCGCCGATTGGGATTCAATCATTAAATCTCTCATCATTTAAGGCAATTTAATTCACTCATAAAGCCCATTAAAATTGCTGCTGGAAATAACTGGTACTCAACTGCACTGGTGTGTACATCAATAAACTGTATCGAGACCTGTCAGTATTATGAATTGTCACATCCAAATGAAGAAAAAGATAATAAACCAATTATGCATTGTAGTGACACTTGTGGTGTTTCAAGTGTCCATTTTAATGTGAGCATCAGAGATAAGCACATCTTGTTGCACAACACATTAGATTAAGGAGCCTTCAACCTAAATGCCCCGACGCTTTGGCACAAACCTGGTACACACACACACGCACACACACACACGGTTCATCTTATTTAGCATCTTCTTCTCTCTTACGGTTAAGGTGGGACAGTTGTACACATCATTATTCATGACACGCAGAGAGATTGATGGCGTTGTGCAATTCCCAGCGAGGCACTGCACAACTTCCCCCCCTTAGGTCAACTCGGCCACAGTAATGGAAAGCACATGTGTGGGTGTGCAGGGCCTTTAATTAACTCTAATCTGAAAGCATATCTGGTCCTTCCACAGGCTGAATCAGACACAGTGAAGGTGGATGAGCTCTACCTAGTGGCCATAAACCGATAATACAAAACAATTGAACCGACTGCATTGTTTATTTTTCAGATCATAGCCCATCATTTTATATATTTTATATATTCTTTGTACTTACATGTGTTGAAAACATCACCTTATGCCCCTTAAATCCCAAGAACACAAAGACATCTATTCTCACACAAACACGCATTTCTTATATTTATTCTCATGTGCATTTAAAGCATTTCTTCACTATTTCTATGTGTGCTGCATCATTTAATGCCATAATAAAGAGATTTGTTTCCTCAACATGTTAGATTTCTTTGTATGAAAAGGACGTTTTAAACGTCATCACTTGACTGAAGATCTTCTGCATGCAGGGTACAGTGTTTGTACTTGCAGATAATGTCCACTAGATGGCACTGCCTTCAAACTGAATGTGTGTGGGTGCTGCAATCTCTCACTTTACACTCACCCAGCCAATGACCTCGTGCTTACACCGCCCACTAATTATAGCTGTAATTAAATTGCAATACACATTGACTTGTCGCCTTCTTCCCCCTCCCTCTCGGGACAGAAAAGAACACGTTACACATTGTAGAGCTACTGTAAACGTCCCCGTTTCATTTCATTTGAATATCAGTTTGTGTTGAAAAAATGACTGTAATATGTTTAGGGAGCCTTTATGAGACGAATCAATAATTCACAATCGCTTAAAGTGCTCCAGTGTTTTCTGTTCCTCGTCAAAGCTGCTTCTACCTTAAGAGGGGAAAGAATGCTCTGACTCATCTCCCACACAGTGTGAAAGTCTCATTACAGCAGTTAAGAGCATCCATCATCGTGAAAGGTCAATACAATATGAAAAGCCCCTTAACAATATTCGGAGCAAATTTGTCATTTGATGTGCTGCAGGAGACGAAATTAAAACTCTGGCCGCGCATCATTCATTGATCTGAACGAGCTGCCGTGCAGAATTTAGTGTAATGTCATTATTTGAGATGATGCAGTGACCACATGTGCAGCTTCTGCAGATAAATAGTTATCTAGCATTGATGCAAATGCAAAATAATGGATGAACTCGCTGACCTATAGCTATAACCTCTGCAACAGTAAGAAAGGGAGGGGTGGCAACATAGAAGGTTAAAGCTGTATTTATTGGTTGAAAAAGAGACCGGCTGCTCTATGAAACAGTGTGTTTATTAACATTTTAGAGCTGGCTGTCCATCAGCTTCTTCTTCCACAGGACCATTGAATCATGTCATTTCTGTCGCGGGTGAAAGATGAAGGGGCGAGCAAAGCGGGACGGCAGAGCTCGCTATAGTTTCACAGGCACTCAGGTGAGTGCGCAGATATCGCTCGCTTGAGAGTCTTTTCCTTTCACATTCATTAGAAAGGGGGTTCTTAAATGAATGATGCATTGTCGACCACGCCGTGCGATAAGATGCAATAAACAAGCCAAGGATATTGATGAGGCTGAGGTGTGGTTTATCGCCTCCTGGAGAGCTCATGTCTTGTCCACAGTACACACTACATAGGTATGGCATGCAGTTGTTTACCGAGCTAGCAATATTACCTCACACTTAGTAACACACATATTTGTATCCCACTTATTAAGTATTGTATGAAAGCGAGTTAATGCAGCAATGATGGATTCCGTGGCCATGTGTGGCCAGCAGAATAAGCTGTGAACACAACGCTGACATTTCATCCCCCTCAACAGCTGGATGTGTTAATAGATGACATCCAGCTGACATGGAGCTGCATCAGCATTACAGCAGGCTAATGTTGCTGCATGATGTTCACCGGCAAGTCACTGACGCTGTCTGTCTGTCCTTTGGTGTTTTGTAGGTGATGTTCAGATTTATTTCGTATTTTTTGAAAAAAGTACAAAGCAGTTTATATTGTTGGTGTCAAAGTGATCTCATCTCTACTCGTCATGTTTTGCCGCTTGGACTGAAGGAGCCGGGGGCGGCGTTCAGCGTACTCTCTTGACACGGAGGGTTCCGCGTGTGGTCAACGCTGTGAAGCGGTCGCCGTTAGGTTGAGGCAACAGAAATGCTTGATTAAAGTTAGAGAAAATACTTTGGTTTGGCTTAAAATAAGCTTACGCTTGTTACCTAACCTAAGCTGTGGATGTAATGTTGTGTTACTCAGTGACATAACGTTGCAGGACATTACATAATCAGTCACAATAACTCCACTTTTAGTCCTGTGTTTGTTTGACCCACCCGCCCTGAGCTAACTTTCTCACCTAAGTCCGTTGCTCTGAGCGTCTAAAAGTGACATCTTTACATTGGAGTTACCTGAAAACGTGATGCATCTAAATGAGACGTCGGTATCAACTATTTGCCCTGAGAAACACAACTCTGACATATTATCACCTTATAAAGCGGTTACATATTCAAATATTTACACTTCAAAAAGTGACGCGGAGCAACATTGGCATTCGTTTGGATTTGTGTTGTGAATCCAATATTCACTCTCCTTTGAACTGTTCTGCTCTTCATCATTTCCAAAGAAAAACCCAAACTTTGTCCGTCTGCCATTTGCTGCTGGGCAGCTTTACGGTGCAGATCGAACACAGTTAGTTGATTCCTCCATTAGTTGAAATTAAACTATTTTGAAAATTGTTCAAAACGTTTAGCTTCTAAATTGTGAAAATGTGCAGCTTTGCTTTTCATCCAAACAATTTTTGATGAATTATTGAATGAAAAGAAGTAATTAATAATGAATAGAAAATGACAGTAACCCCTATAGTTGCAGCCCTAGAACAGTTGCTCTGTCTGAGATTTATTGTTGTCATTTTAGTCATTGGAAACATTGAGGACATGAAGATATTAAACAGCGCAGCTTTAGCCCGTGAGGCCAAACAAACAACCAAAGACATGTTCCGTTAACAAGCAGTTTCAAATAAAGAATTAATGTCAGTGATATTTCCAGGTTTTATAAATAAAGTGGGTCGCACACTATCCCCTTCATACTCGAGCAACTCTCTGGTCGTTTTCATTCTTTCATGTTGAAACCACAATCAAAGGAAATAGAAATGGGCTGTAAAGCACCTTCCTCAGTTGAATGAATGGAAACTGAAGTGAACAATATTCTATGCAATGCAGACGCCAGAAAGCCGTAGAGTGTTGGAAGAGAACATTCTCATGCAAATCAAGAGCTGTCAATATCAAAAGTATTCGCCACATGAATCTTATATAATGATCTTGGATATGAATAATATAACAGAATATATACATAACGCTTGCGGTGTGCGATGTGATCTTGACGTTAGAATCAATATGCCTCTCCGTAGCTGTCCCTGATATACACCCGACAAACAAACCTGCATTGCCCGTGCCCTAAAATAATAATGATAATAATACATAATGCATCAGTGCATGCCACATGGATGATGCCAAGTGTACGTCCCACTTCATTAATTCATCCATAATGAGTTTTGCAGCATGTAGGAGCAACTACCTTAGAGGCAGCCCCAAGAGTCAAAGCTAATTAACTCAGAATCTTAAACCCCAATCTACACACATCTGCCTTTGTTTGCAGAGTAAAAAGCACAAATGAGCTTCACACACACACACACACACACACACACACACACACACACACACACACACACACACACACACACACACACACACTCATTCTGTCTGTGCTATTGCTACAGATGTGGACGCTATTCTACATGACATGTACATTCTCTTAAGTTTTTAGACCACATGTCAAAAAAATAAAAGGAGATTCAAACCTGTAGGTGTCTCTGTGACACAAACAAACCCTCTATTATTAGACAAAGTGCTTCATTGAATGCCATGGTCATATTGATCTCCATTTTGTGTGTGCACAGTCTTGAGAAAGCCGAAAATTCAACTTAACACTGAGGTCAAGTGCAACGCCCTTTTGTTAATTGGTTGCTGGAAGTGTGATGCACATCTTGGAGATTGCAGGAACTGAATCGCCGTGTGCGGAGTGTCTCGTTGCAGGTGGCTGAGCGAGGCAGAGTTCATCTTCCTCGCTGTCTGACGTCGGCCGCAAAGTCCTCGCGGACGCGATCAGCAACGGAGAGCCGAACCCTCATTTGTGTGCTGCCCAAATCTCGCTATTCTAAGTGATTAAGAAGCTGTAGCATCTCATGCTATTGAGCAGTGATGCAACCTTTTCCAGGGAGGTGCATGCATGTAGAGAGAGGGGGGGGGGGGCAATTTTGCATCGAGCACTTTTTTTTCTTTGGCCTCATGAATTGTTCATCACTGACTCTGGCCTGCATTTGTGTTGATTCAACACATGAATATATTGTATCAAAACAGACCCCAGACTGTACATAATGTTTCTTGAATGAGGGATCTGCGTGCTTAGAAATCCCCACAATTGTTTGTCAGCAAAGGAAAAGAAAAAGAAAAAGAGAATCTACGAAAAAGAGAATCTACGAGCTGGATACAGATTCCCATCTCGCATGCTCTCGCCGAATACTTCAGCCCGTGGTTTATCTCTGTAAGAGGAGCTGTCTCGGAGTCCCTGTTTGAGTAACCGAGCGCAAAACGTCACGCGTCATCATTAATCATGTGAATGTGTCATGCATCACACAGAGGTGGATTGCCGCATCTGGTCTTCAGTCATATATCCTAATCATCGCCATATCAGCGTTCCAAATCTGTCCGGGAATATACATTATTCAAATTTAGTTCATTAGAAAAGTCATTTCAGCCGATAGTTAAGTCCACCTAGAACCCTAATGACATTACGTTTCATTGTAATTCTCTGCTCTTGCAGTGGGGATATTGTATCATTCATAATGACATGTACATTCCCAAAATATCAAAGGAGGCATGTGAAGTTAACTTTTCTTTTCACTTATTTTTCATCTTAGCGAAAAAAAAATCAAGTTTCTAATATTTTAAGAAGCACTTCTGGTGTCTTTCTGGTCATTTGCTTAACGATGAAGACATCATTAAGCAAAATGAGCTAAAAACAAAAGCCCCATATGTTGTTTTTTTCCCCTTTTGTACAGCAAAGGAATCATCATTGCCAATACCGTCTCGTTCCCTGAGTCTTCCAGGACACACTGTGTGTAGTTTATTTCAGCCTCTTGTATAACTGCATGACAAATCAATCATAGAATTGTTGTTCAGATTGTTTTGACCGATAGGCACCTTGAGCCCCGAAGGAGCCAAACAACCAAATAACTACAACACACACACTAAAAATATCTGAAATAGAAAACCATGCATTTCTAGCTGCGGCGATCCTGCTGCAGGTATATGTTGGTGGTTCACTGCTATAATGTGATCTCAAGCTTCTCATCTTACTATCTTGTATTGTATAGGTTTGTATAAACATCTATAGCTATACATCCTGCCTGGAGGATTAGACCGGCTTACTCTGTGGAACGCTTACCAGAGACAATGCACGATCCATCTGTCTGCAGAGAGAGTCTTCCTTGCCCTACCCTGAGCTAATCTCACCTCCGCTAGAACCACAAGTCTCAATTCACCTGTTGACGGAGGGCTGGTGGCAGACTTTACCCCCGAGTCAAACATCACATCTACCTTCCATTCATCAAGGAGCAACGAAGGAGCTTTCATGTGGAACATGCAGCCCCCGAGGCCGAATTTCAGGAATCCGTGTCTGACACACTTTAGGAAATAATTCACCAAATCGTTTTATATGAGCCTCTCATTTTGTGTTTACTCGACTCTTTAGTTATGACCTACTGGAGCCAAAACATTTTCAAATATAACTGGCCATTCAACTGCAGGCTCGGGACTAATTTACATTTTCTCTGCCTGCAGTGAAAAAAATAAATAACCGCTGATGATCCTCAAGTTGACGACGTTGATGGGAAAGGATGCATTTTGTTTCTTCCTAAGCCTGACCTGGGAATACAATATAAAAAATAAATAAATAAAAGAAGCTGCATTACAGTATTGTTGGGCCAGAATTGGGCCAGAATTATTCCTTTTTATTGGACATCAACCTCATGTTTACATGCATGTTGGAAAAATGGACGTGAAGCTTGAATTAACTGGACCAGGAAGGGGGGGGAGGGTCACCTGGTGGAGAGATGCAAGTAACTATAGCTCGTAAATTACTGTAGTGGATTACAAGTAGGATCAAATGAAAATATACTCAAGTATAGTGTACTTAAATCTTACTTCCACCTCCGAAAAGGGCATCATCACAGAGCTGAAGAAAGAGACGTTTTCTTAGCTCATAGAATAGTTGATGCTTTGCAGATACGTGGTTTTGAGAGGACAAACTTTACCGTGACAAATAATAACATGAATTTGCATGAATTTCCGATTGCTTGTATGGCTGTAAAATGCTGAATTATCAGAACTTACAAATGAAAACGAGCTAATTAAATAGCTTGGAATGGCAGAGTGGGATTCTGCTCGACCGTGACCCGTCATTCTTCAACAAAAATGGTCTTATCTTGCCACCCAACACTGTAACAGACAATAGTATTCTTGTCATTGCATTGTTTCTGGCTGCGTTGGCCCAGTTGGTGTTTATTTTCCTAACACGCATGTCCACAGATGATGGCAGTGATCCATCCTGACAGCCAGAGGCTGAGCGACAGATTCCACACAAGAGGGAACCCCAAGGTAATCATTTGCATTTGTTTTTTATTGCAATCATTAGGGCTCCCCTGCCGGGCCTCAGCACAAGTCTGTGTGACAGACCCCATGTTTTATCTCGGAGTCAGGGGAGGTGTGTTGCTGGGAGCGAGCGGAAGAATACAGTACGCTGCACTGATAAAGGAAACAGGCTGGCGACCATGCATCATAGAGACGCTGACATCTGTGTGTCCCTACGTGGGCTTTGTAGAGTTGGAATAGAGCAGAATTTTCAAAGCAGACAATCTGTGATTACAAATGCAACTGATACTCATTATCATACTAACTTGTGTTGCCAATTTTCCCTGACAGTGAATTAAAAGGCATGGAATTATTGAAATGTTGTGTCATTAAAAGGAGCTGTATTTAACATTCTGCGCATTAATAGAGCAGAAAACAACTATTATTGAGATAAAGATGTCGTGGAGTAGTGTCTACCTGAGCAGAGAATGAAGGCACTCTCCCACTGTGTGTTGTTATCCGAGCTTCCCTTTGGTTTATTGAGAAAGCTGGGCCGACCGGGCGTGCTTTTAGTGCATGTGAACTTAGCTAGGGTTAGCTCCCGGTCGCTGATCTGCACAGCTAATACTTCTGTCCTGACCGACAGCTTCGTTGCGGTAGCGTAGTGCCAATCTTCCGGTTCACCCCTCAGGAAACACTCTGTTAGCTCTGTCTGCATCTTTTGTCGTAGTTTTCACCGTAAGTGCTGTTAGCACCGTTAGCTCTGAGCTGCCGGCCCGCCGTCAACATGTTAAGAATCGTTGAGAGGCAAAACGAAGAACTCTCGGCCTCAGATCTTGCATTTTTAAATGCCAGTACACAATATAGCACAGGCTGCCGACAGCAAGAGAGCTCACCTGAGAGGAAAACTATGGGGAACAAAAGACAGAGGAATCCTTGATCAAGCCGGGCAGTGTCATGACCTCTCCTGGGTGCCAATGGAGGCCCGGATAGACCACAAGTGGTACTTGAATGCCGAGATCCATGGCTGTGCATCAGTATACAAAGATCACCCCAAGCCTCTACCTTCTTTTAATTATCTAGAGGTCTTTGGGAGAATGGGACTGCGTGCAAATAACTCACTTATTCAGCTTTGTCTGCAAAAAATAAATAAAAAATTACCTTTTTGTTGGAAGGCTCGCTAGAAAACCTCCTATTCTTCACAAAGTGCAAGAAAGGGTTCCTAACAGCTGGCCGTGTTGAGAGAAATAGCTATTGTTCTGGTACTTGATTACAACAAAGTACCATGGGTAATAGTGTTTTCAGTTTTACCACGGTACGTACTGACAATGGTGCAAGCAATGTACCACTGATTGTCCATGGTATGAATAATGTAACATAATGTACTTCAAAATAGAACTGATACTAATCATATGAAGCCAACCCTCATTGAGAATACTCTTTCAGTGCTCATTGAGACTGAGGTTGGCCAACATTAACCTTTTCCTGAAATGTAGCACTCTTAGATTTACACCAGTCAATACGCTTTCTAATACATTGGCCTGTGCAGCATATTCATTATAATGGTCCCTCGAATGAATGCACAGTGTCACTGATATACTCTTGTGCTCTTCTCAGTGCATGCAGGATCATTAAGCTTTGATGAAACAATGACAGGGCCCAAGGTGAGCTGGAGGAAGCCTCCCACGCCGAGGCCAAGCTAGACTTACAGCCACAGCATATTACACTCATCCAGCTCATTACAGAGCAAACTAGGGCTTTTCTGACTACCTTGCTTACTTGTATGTCCCTGCACACACACACACACACACACACACCTCTTAATAGATGCCTGGGTCTCCCCACTCTTTTTGTCTGTGTCGTCCTTATCTGTGCTCCCATGGAGGAAGTGTACCCCTTCTCGCCATCGCTGCTGCTTCTCAATCAACGTGGCTCCAACCTCCAAATTGGTCTCATTCCCACGATACAAGAGCAATTACTCTGTCCTAGCCATCTACATCCCTCGCCACACTGTATGCCACCAGCTTGTCACCGAGCCACCACATTAAAGGAGGAAAGTCTTTCACGGCTGTGAATGAGTAATGGAAATGGATCCTGCAGGTTCCGCATTGCTTGTGTGTTTCGATCATTTGTACTGTTAATCCTACAGCGTCAACTTTTAAAGAGTTAACGAGCAAATGCTGTTTGGTCTAGCTACTTGAGCTACAGGAGAAAGTTTGTGGGTCGCCCTCACAGAGGCAGAAGCAAGCTTGTGGCCACCCACTACAAACTAAGCCGTGGCCTTCGACCAAGTCTGATGGCAAAAAAGTGTATCTTCTCAAAGACATTCATGGTGTTTGACACGGATGGAACTGGTAAAATGATTTGTTGTTAGGTCTAGAAGATTTGTGCCAGCTACTAACAGGCCACAACATTTGCTGAAAACCTTCTGTTGCCAATCAACAAGAACATAAAGTAGGCCTTACCTGAAACCCCAGTCAGCCCAACTAACTTCCAACCGTTGTTCTCCTCATCGTGTCATTGAACCAGCATGCTGCTCTTCTCGACAACTTCCCACTGACAACCAATAATAACTTCCATCATTGGTTTCAGTTTACAAGGTTATCAAATATGCACAGGAAATAAAACTACAGATGAAGGTTGTCCTTCATTGGTCTCAATGAAACGTTTCTGACAGCCTCACACTAGATAAGACCCGCCTCCTGCAGTTTGGCAACCAATCGAAAATTGCAACCTGTGACCCTGACAGTGATGCACTCACATGTTCATCCGAAGTGATGCTAGTAGTGGTGTTGAAAAATGTAAAGAAGCGCTTGAGAGAGACGTGCTAACCCTGACTGCTGTTCCACCTCCGCACATCTGGCAAATTGTTGCAACACTTGGGATGTGTCAGAGATCTACTTTGAGGCAACTCCAAGAGATTCAGCCACGTTCTCAAAATGAGTAGATAAATGACTGATAGCCACTTGGAATATTGAAGGCGGGAAGAAACACTTTGTCCACATCCAAAACTCAACAGTAACACCCTAAGTATTCGTAATAGAGTCTTTGCTCATCTCTTTGGCAGAGGTCACTGCATAGGTCTCCACAGTGGGAGGGTGCCAGGGGTGGACAAGATCTGTGCTGAAGTAATGAGGGCTCTGGGTATCAGGGTGTCACGGTTGATACATCTCTCAAATGACATTGAGATTTCTTGAACAGTGATGTTGGACTGTCGGGTTGGGTGGTGGTCTTTTTCTGATAAAGAAGGGCCCAGAGGGTACGCTCGAACAACCCAATCAACAAGATCACAAAGCCTGTTTGGAAGAAGTTGTAAAGGAGGACTGAATAGGACCAGAATAAACATCTTTGTCTCACTCAGATAGGGAGAGAGCAGCTGCCCCAAGTTGAAAAAGGTGGTCTTCTCCACCTCTTACGGTACAATTGGGAGATTTACTGCAACTACAATTGTTTGGCGCAGTGGCAGTAGGAATGTAGGAATTTCAGAGAGTGGTGAAGGCAACATAGAGAGGCTCTTGATTTAACAGTCAATCCTATTTAAGTTACAGTTTCAAAAGAATAATGGCGATGATGGTGTTCCAACGCTGGGTCAAGTCTTTCTGACAGGGTGGCAAGCGATTCAGGACAATATAAGTCACAGTGACAGTCTGTTACTCCATGTGATGTTGACAGGAGCTTGTTGGGGTTGTTTGGACTCTGGGGCACCTCCTGCTGGAGGTGTAACAGGATTGGCGACTAAAGACGTGATGGGCGGGCGACTGCAGGTCATAAACATTTAACGTCTCTTAATTTCAGCTGCTCTTTGCACTTGTAGTCTTAACATTTAGAGAATAGCTTTTTAAAATGAAATAAAATGTCATCATGCACAGGGCATTCGGGGATTTGCACAGGGAATTGCTAATGGATTTGATTCAAGCAATCTTTTAACTCCATTAAACATTTCAAGGCCACTCAGGGGCTTAGATGGAGCGCTGCTGTCCATCCTAACTCCAAGATAAAATCGAGACAAGACTTTGCCATTGAGCGTTGGTCTTCCAGTCCAATGCTAAAAGGCAAAGTTAAATGACTTTATTCTGACTTTATTCTTTCCTTATTTTCAGGCAGTCACTTTGGTGATCCCTAACTTTTCCTCTCGCTCCACACAGAGCATTTTAATTCATATTTGGTGGTTCCCTGGCTTTCATCAAGTCGATTGTTTTTTCTTTATTCAGTAGTTTGGATTATGTCAAAATATCAGCAAAACTACAAATATTGAGTACTTTATGTTCAGTGCCACGTTGCAAATGTTAAAATGCTAACATCTGCTACACGAATATTATAAAAGTGGAAACATACTTGCTGAACTGTCAGCAGACAATAATATTAGCAATTAGCTCAAATCTCCAAGTTCAGTCTCAAAGAGTCGCTAGCTTGTCTGTAGACTTGACATTGTTTTAAACTTTGTTCATTTAAATTCTCTATTCACGTGTTCTTTTCTTCACTGCCATGTGGAATACTCTTTAAATATTTCTTGCCATGTGCTCATAACATTTTAAACTTGGTAATTGACTTACCTTTTTAAGCTGCAAAGGGATCTTCCCTGCAACCACAATTCACATAAGTGTCAAGACATTTTTAAAATTGGTGTGATGGTAAAAGGTGACGGGGTGGCAGATCGTGGGAGGATTGTTCTCGCTGCAATGAAACAATGAATATCAGAAACTGCACATACCGTACTGTATTTCATTTAGCATGCAAAGGGTCATCTTTTAAAATATAACTTCCACCATGGCCAAATCTTTGACCTATTGCTGCAGACAAATATCCAAAGTTCTAAATATCCAAAGTTTTCAACAACTCAATATGTCATAACTCATATATGTTTTATTATTTAAATGTATCTCTCTTTCACACCCACACCCACACGCTTTCACACCCACACTCTGTATGTTCATCTTGAACATAATTAATCAGGAAGACGGCAAGCCAAAGATAAAACAATCGTCAAAAATGACTCCTGACCTTTTCTCAGTGGCACAATAAGCCTCCCTTCTGGTTTTCAGTAAATCGCCTCTAAATGAGAACACAGTCTGAAAGTTTCTCCCCACACACGACGGACCTTGTTCATCCTCCAGTGTCTCCTCCGTTTTAAGGGCCATGTGTGTTGCAATAATGGGGATGCATTGGCAGAAATGGAGTATGATATTAACAAGTATGTTTTCTTTAGTGTATTATAATCTGAAAATAACAATGGTTTGGTTTTTTCTTACCTGCAGAGTGAGTCGTTTATATCTACATGCAGAACCGGCCGACGAGTTTCTGCAGTTGCCCAGAATGGACAAACCAAACACTGCCACAGCTGAAATGAAACTCACTCACTTTGCTGTTTTAGGGCAGATTATTCCAATTGATAGTTGTATAATGTTTTTCCCTTTCAATACACCTTTTAATCATCTGATGTCATTGCTGAAACATCACATACGTGCATAGAAATCTTTCATTTCTTTCGGTATTTGGTGTAATCTCAGCCTGAGATTGATTGTTTACTTTTCATATCCCTCTTCAAGTTGAGTCGAAGTCAAGGCACTCTGAAGTGGAGTATCAAGTCAGCAGAGAGGGAGTTTAATAATACAAGATCAGACAATAAGTCTCAATGAACACATCTGAATAATAACTAATTCCCTGGAAATGTCAGGACAATAAGGCAGCAGCTGTTTCAGAAGGCTGGCTAAATAGGATTGTGTCATCCTGAGGGATTATTTCCAAGGCCTTATTATACGGTGGAGCTATTGTGACCCACAATATGCTGCCTGTATTTTAGATACTGACAGAGTGTACTGTGAATGTGAAGGATGGAAACAATTCTGTAAACAGTGACAGTGCATTGACAACAGCATTTTGGAGAGAAAGAGTCTCAACTTGTCAAATGTTTCGCAGGCGTCCTCATATTATATTTAGCTTCAAATCCTCAGTGAACAGCCGCGTCTGTCTCCTTATACCGGAAACAAGAAAGACAATTTTGTCCTATGCTATAATGTGAAATGTCAGTCTGACTTCGCACTGAGCAGATCCATTGAAAATGAATTGTAAATGATAGAAAATGTGACTTTGACAGTAATCCGGGATGATTTCCTGAGGATCAGGATACATTTATGGCTCCGAATTTGCAGCGCCACCCGGGTATAAAACTCAATCAAATGGAAAAGTTTAGACAGGCATTGTTGAGATGGTTTTTAGTGCACAAAGTCCTTTAATTATAGCCGGTGTACGCGGTTCATCGGGACACCATCGTGATTTCGAATGCTGTTTTCTAGCTGTTCACACATTCTGACTGACTGAAGTAATTTAACATTATTACCATCAACAACCTCAAGTTGGTTAAATTACCCTTTAAAGTATTATGATGATAAGTGTTTTGAATGTATGTTTTTGTTTTTGTAAAGGAGTCATTTTGGGAGATTAGCTTATTCGTTTTCTGGCAGAGAGTGAGCTGAGAAGATTGACACCACTGTCATGTCTGTACGGTGAATATGATGCTAATGCCAGCAGCAGGTTCGCTTAGCATTACGGCTAAACACAGGGAACCAATCCAGCCTGATTCTCTATGAAGTTTATAAAATCCATCACCTCTTAAAGCCTCCAATTAACATATCTGTACAAACACCTGAAGTGTGTCAACAAAACCAAAAAACAGCAAAGAAATGCTGAAAGAAAAGAACAGGTAACACGATAACAATGACCACGACGGACAGTGAAGTCTCAGAGCGCACTGTCGGAGATCTACTCTCTTCTTTTGTCTTTCCGGGGATGAAAGATGTGCATTGTGTGTCTTGGTCTCAGTCTGCGGTGGAGTTTACCCTCCGCTGCTGTTATTATTCATCGGGGGAAATCAATCAGAAAAGCTTAATTGCCCCTTTGAAGAGCACGCGTCACACGCATCGATGCGCTGCGCTGCTATCGCCACCATTTTAATGTTTTACCTCAGAGGTGTCTTCATCAACATATTGAATAACAGGTGTTGTTTCTAATGGATTAATTACAATTCTCCATGGAGGGGGGGGGGAATTGAATGGCAAAAATCCCAATTATCATAATTAAGTCATCATTTTTCAATCGATATGAAAATGAAGAGGATTGCCTGCTGCTGACAACTGCATTTGAGTGTAATGAAAGCCGTAAACTCGCACTTCTGCTGCCGTGCAAATCAGTAGCTCATCACATGATGAGATGGCTCTACATCACACAGATACCAAAACTATGTCTTTATATATATCTTTAATTGTATTTTCTTCCCTCGGCTTCTTCATGTATTGTTCTTTGTTCTTTTTTATTTGTTCATTTGTATCTTATAATTATTTCATAGTTTTATTCTGTTTATTTCCTGTTCAGTAGGAGGCACAATTACATTAACCAGGAAGCAAAACTAAGTTATTGTATTTAAAAAAAGAAACCAGCAATGTAGGTTTTGCCCCTGCTGATGTGTTGATTCTGTTTTATCCAATCTGAACATATGGCGCTTGACATGCAAATGTCCGTGCATCCTGTGGAAACTCTCTGCACCATAGGTGCTTTGACAGCAACCCACCAGTTTTTACAACAACTCCGAACTGTTTAACACATCTCCATCATCTTTCATCACTTTGTACACACACACACACATTATGAACTCCAGGCATCCAAATCTTTCACTGAAATCTAATATTCCATCTCCACGAGGCTCTGCAGCAGCTAATCAGAGCAGCATCAGACAACCGGAGCTGAGCATGTCATTAGTTGTATAGCTGTGTTTACATGCAATAATCCCATCGTCGTCCTCACCCTGATTATGTACATAAACCCATTATGTTGTTTGCAAGCATTGTGTGGCGAGCAGCCTGTTAATAATTCCATCTTAAGCCAATCTGGCATCTTGTAATTGATTAAATATAGTAATTGCCTTTCTGCTGCAGGCAGTGCATAAGTGATGCCAGTCATCTCCCCTTTCTTCTTACCTTCAGTCAAACTGATTGCAGTTTCTACATATTAGCTGCTGCCTTGATTACAGGCTAAATATCAAAAAGTAGAGCATATTCTTCCAATGAACCATTGCATAATATTTTGGTTTTATCTACTTAGGTTTAGCGATTTCCACCCTCAAGCTTTTTTTCTGCTAATTTAATACAGAAGACGAGGCAGAAATGTTGCTTGTGGTGCTTAAAATGAACAAAATAACATTAATATGTAGATATATGTACGTTCGATGTCCCTAGTGCGAGGCCCGCATGGCATCTGTGTTTCATGTCTCTTCCTGTCACCTCTCTACTTTCTGCCAGAGGCGTAAATATAGACAGTGCACGCAGTCCAGTTGCAACGGGGCCGGTGGGCTTCGGGGGGTCGTACAGAGATCTGTTCCCATTACAACAACTCGAGTAACTCGTTCTCATTTGGCTGTAAAATCCAAACCATTGTAGGTAAAATATATACGCCAAATGGTATGTTTGTGTGTGTGTGGGCCCATCGTACTTGACTACACCCTTTAAAGCATCGATAACGGCTGCAACATCATACGAAACAGACCAGCAACATGTTTACTGTCACAACTTGGATTTTTGTCAATGTCAGCTGCATTTAATCTATGATTAAGGTATTTAAAGGGGCATTCACTGATCTTACACATGGAGATATTCGTCATGAGGACTACTCAGTACTTCTCTTCTGTAACAGTTGTATCATGTCTTCAGTTTCTCTCTAAAGTCTGAGAAAATAAACCCGATCAGATGTGACAGGAATCCTGTGTTCAAAGAGGATTGAAGACACACTTGTGTCACAGAAAATGATTTTGTATGTTATCAACGTAATCATGAATGAGGAAGTATAAAGACCGCCAAAGCCCCTCACCGGGTGGGCGGGAGGGAAGTGGGTCTTTGTTGCCCACGTGAAACGTGACATCAATGTTGATTGATTTGTCATGTAACTGGCTTACTTCAGTTACGACACTTCTGTAGTTATTTTAACCTAAACTTTAATCTTTTCCTGAACCTCAGAAAGTAGTTTTGTTGCCTAAATTAAACGTAGTATTTCAGGATACGACTCTTTTTTTTTTAAAGTCTTTTTTTAAATCTGTCTCTCACCCCCCCAGCTTTAGTGACGTGCAATACTAAATGAGTGGAACACCCCTTTAAATAACCCTGGTTATGGTTGTTTTAGTCACATTAATGTGGTTGAGTGCCTCACATTGGCACATCTAGAGACCCTTTTGTTGACTACATCAAGCCAGCTCCACAAATTACGCAAACTGTCTCACAAACACAATGCAAGTCGTTCCTAGACGACTGCAATCGGATAACAAATAAAACATGAAATGAATTAATATTACACACACACACACTGATTTGCCGACCTAAAACATAAATGTTACATAACAGCAAATGAATGCGTTCTGAAACTCTGAGGCGAAAACTCTCCAGAGTGAGCCAGAGATTTGTCTGATATAATGTATCAGGAGACGTATTACCTCAGGGACTGTCGCCCTACCAGGCCAGCCACGATAAATAATGCAACAAAAATACATCATGGTGATGTTTCTCTTTATCCAACATGTGTAGCTGTCAACTTTGATCAATAAGAACGCACTAAAGGCAATGGTATAGGAACACAGTCCTTTTTATGTTCATGCATGCTGTTGAACCCGAAACACTGCAAATAAGACATTTAGATGCAGAATATTTCAGCCCTCAAGGCCCACAAAGTCTGTGAGGTTGACCCGGGGAGTGTTGTACAGCAGGAGTATTGTCAGCGAGATAGAAACGTCCAGGAGGAGAGGGTTGGAGCTGTTGCACAACGATGGTCGAGGCTTTCAAAATACCAACGTACACATCACACGCTCCACATCCACTTTGTGTCCACTCGCCGTATACAGGCAGACCACGTAATAGGATGGATCATTTGAAATTCTAATTTCTTTTCTCTCATCTCTCATCACATGGTTGTAGTGATCTGAGGACCAACCCATCAATTTTAACTGTCAGATCAAAAAGGTCTTCATTTGCATCGGCTGGTATGAATTTTCATCTCGCATATTGCGTTTTCATTGTCTGCGAGACATTTGAAGAATTAACACAAGTTGGTGTTCCTGAAAAGCAGAAAGCTGGCATTACATGGATGAGACATTTTTCACCTCGATGTCCTGTTTGCGTCCTCGTTGATGTCACCGTGATACTTCCTGACGTTTGCTCATGAAAATGATTTTTAACTGACGACGTGTTTCAAGCCGGCTGCAGAAAATGACACAATACCTGTTTTGGGTCTCAGCTGTAAAAACTCATTGAATGAAATTGATTTTCATCTGCTCTATGGCTGTGATGTTGACGGTGCTTTTCATGAATCTACTTGGATTTTTGTTACTGGAGTTTTTATAACAGTATAGGCTTAAGAGGTCTGACTGGGAGTTAAACCTCTCTGGGGTCTGACTGAAGCCAAACATAATGTTACTATGTGGGATAACATTCTGTATTACTTTGACTTTTTGGCAAACAAAAGAGATATACGTTTGTCAGCATAGACCATATGAAGTCAGAAATATGTCCTTGTTTGGTGTAATAACAATGCTGTATGGTCATTTCAGTGTTTAGTTCCCTTCATCAAATGTGCAAGCTTCAATACTTTATAACAGCGAGGTTCATTTTGCAATGAGCATTGCCGTCTGTGAGACCCCAAATAATAAGGGCGTTTCCATCTATCTCTTTTATGCTTATTCTCAAGTTGCATATTAAAAAAACCTGCGGAAACTGTGAAGGAAATGACAAAAAAATCAACTCTTTTGCCAAAAGATTTTATGCTGAGCTGAGGTGGGAAAAATGGCCACCAACGGTCCTAATATTTGCATTGACAGCAGTGATTCGTCCATTAGTACACTTACAACTCTTGGGACCTAATGATTGTAGTGAGGGATATTTAAATGTTTGTACTGGGCAGTTTATTCACCTCAAAAAAAATGGATCCCCTGAGTTACTAACGTCTCAATGTCTATGCTTCTTTTGTAAAATTTGCTCTTTATTTGAGTGTAAACCTGGCTGATGAGGAAGTAAAGCCAGTTCTCAACACAGCACAAGGTTTAAAGGGGAACTCCACCGATCAGTCTCCTGATATCAAGAATTCTCTCAGTGATGATAAGAACATTGGACCCAGCATGAGCCCTTCTCTCTCCCTGCATTCATTTCCTCAGTCACCATGAGCTCTGAGTCTGAAACGAGCAACGTGTGATTAGCATCAGCACAAGCTCTCTGAATTCAAAACCTGCCGCCATTAATAAAGACGAGAGGGGAAAGATGAAACCAAAGGACTGTACTCCTCATGTGGTGCGGCCCAAGAGATCCACGGTGCCCAGGGCTCCCAGGACTTTCTCTGAAGCATCTTTTTGATGGAAAAGTCAAGAAGGGCTCTCAGTATTCCACAGGCAGCCTCGCCCCAGCCTGACCAGGCTGTAATAGCCTATGATCAGAGATCTATTACTCACCTCTTAGAAACGGGCTCGGGAAGCACACTCATCTGCCGTTTTAAATTGAGCTGTACTTTTGGTTTCTGGTCCGATGAGACAGAATCTCTCAGTTTCAATTTCCACAGGCGATATGTTACGATCAATACATTACCAGAGTAATATCATAGCTTATTCTCTGGACTCTGATTTGCATAAGCATTTGCATTTCATTGCGGCGCGGGGATGGGCAAAGGTCTTGAATTCAGCATACAGATTGTGCAGTGTCTCAAGAGAGGACCGTGGGACAGTGTGGAACTTCCTCTGGGCGAGCTCTCTCCCAGTTGTGTCCCTTCCCTGCCCAAACATTTTACCATCATCCGCCACGAGCTGGGACAGAGCGGCACAGAGGAGGATTTGGAATGCATTTGGCTGAGGTAACAAATTAGATTAGTCTATTTATCCACTAGCCACCCTCTCGTTCCTGCTTTGCCTTCTCTCTTTTCTCAGCAGGAGGCCACAGTTGTGTCACTCCTGTCTCCTCTCCCATTTCCCCTCAGACAAACCTGTCCATGGTGATCAGCCTCACCGCTGCAAGACAGAGCGGATATAAGGAATCAAGAGAGGGGAGCGCTTAGCATCTTGTGGCCAGATCATGAATATATTCAACACGCTGCGAAAAGACTGCGACCCAGCTGTTGTGGGGGTATTTCATATTACCATCTTCCACGTGTGAGGCAACACTTGTGTGAATGAAAGCAATGCATATTACATTTTCATTTCCCCTTTCTATACAGCCAGCTGTGGACTTTTATTTGACTGAGCTCAAAAAAAAAGCACGCTGTAATAATCCACCAGTTTGTGCATAAAGGTAATGTTCTCCTTCTGTGCTGAGCTCTGTCAATATTCGCTCATCTGTTGTTATAGTGTACAATAACTGAGTAGCAGGTGTGTATTACAGGGGGAAAAAAACCTTCCAGTTTTATTTCACAATGCTCATTGAACCGTATCCCAGAAAAGTCTTGAAGTCATGGAAACTGCATGAATGTTTTAGTTATGCCGTCGGGGTTGTGTTATAGTAATATGGGTATGATTGCGCAGAGAACGTTCAGTACAGGGAAATAAACGTTCTCACCGGTGCCACACTGTGCTAACGAAAGCTGTTGGGCAGCTCGAGCAATTCAAGCTCCATAAAAACATGAAAGGGCACATATTCATATACCTTTTACCTCACGCGACCATGACAGTAAAGTGTGAAGAATGCTGTAAACAAGTTAAGGCAAAAACCTGGAGCGGTGCCAAACGTCTCGTGATGTTCCCCGAGGACACCGCGCTCTGGACAGTATTTTCCCCTCATTTCACACCCAGCTCACGGACGTCTCCGTTGCACTTAAAAGGTCCCGTGGCCATGCATCAACAAGATGGCTTAATTCGAGTAAACAAGTGACTTCAAAGCCACAAAGGTGTCGCTGTAAATCCAAATTAATGAATTTTGTTATCTGGTAATTACATTGTGTGTCATTAGAGATGGTTAGAGTGATTTATGGCTGGTTCTACCGTTTACCCGCATTTTATTCATGCGAAGTGTCAGATTGATATTGAAGTCTTTGACATGGAAGAGGAGCTCGTTTAGCACCACTCCAGCACGTGTGCACTCATGGTTTACATGCACTCGTACGGAAAATGCATTGTTTATTGTATACACTACTGATGAGCAGATTTTAAAACTTTTCACATTTACAGCTCTTCCTTATTCAATACAATAAATTAATGCCAAATAAGCTAAATTGAAACACTCTAATATGAGATGATGAAAGTAGATCGCTTCCATTTGTAACCGAATGGACTATACAGCCATGGACAATGAACTAGACAACGTTCCCCTGGACACACACTTCACTGCTCCCTATATATACAGGGATGGGTCAAATGCAGAGAATAATTTCCCCACTGTGGGACGAATAAAGGAATGTTTCTTCTTCTTCTTCTTCTTCTTAAAGGCCCCACACCCTCCGACAGAAGCAAGACACCCAGATTGTGTCTTTTGCTGTCGGTAAGTCTTTGTGATCCTTTTGCGTCTCTTTGCGTCTCTCAGGTTTTGTTCTGGAGGCCTCTTTGTGTCACCGTGGCTGCTTTTTGCATCGTCATGTATGTTTTGTGTCTCTTTGTGGTCATTCTGTGTCCCTTTGTAGTCCAGTTGCTCCTCAGTAGCCGCTCTGCACCTCTTGCTGTTTAGCATCTCTTTGTTTTGGTTTCATGTCTCTTTGTGGTCATTTAGCATCTCTTTGTAGTTGGGTTGGTTTTATGTCTCTCTGTGGCCATTTTGCATTCTCTTTGTGTGCTCCGGGCGTTGAATCGGTGGGCTTGTTCAGCAATCCTAACCTGATACTAACAAGCCAACCACCTCTCTCACCTTCCCGACTCCGGTAGGGGGAGCACCACGGATGGCCAATCAGATTCCAGAGGGGGCGCCTGGCCGCCCCTCTGGCCCCTGTCATGATGTCAGTCCATCATGACAGTTCACAGACTATCCGTGCCACTTCCCCCTGATGATACCACAGCAAGAGAGGGAGACTCGAGAGATAAGGTCTTATCTCGTTGTATGCAACCGGACAACTTGTACGAAAGCGTATCAGTGCTACAGTGCATGTATCACAATAGGTTGAGCCGCATTTTAAATGGGGTGTTAAGTCGAAGTGAAATATGGCGACAATTATCTCCTTGCCTGATATTAGAATTGGCAGCAAGGTACTTAATAGGGCCAGAGCGGCAGAATGATGCTGTAGTTGTAAAGCCTTTGTGTGACATCCAATGACTGTCACTGTCTCTGTTGACCTAATTCAATTTTCTTTTCAATTACCTGTAGTATATTACCATTACAGCCATTGGTATTGTGGTATAAATCACCCAACCGGACCCTGCGGCTAGAGCAGACAGGCACCCCACTGGGTGATATAGAGCTGTGTCCTGCCTGGCCCCTGACTCCCTTAAATATATTTTAGATGAAAAAAAAGAACACAAAACACTCCCGACCCACATTGCAGCAGCTAGACTGGGCCGCTGGGCCCCTTCATAGGAACGTAATGTATAATTACGGTGACTCAAGGTTAGACACAGACAGAACTGATAGCGGAGAACAAAGCTCAATGAGTTCTGGGATCTGAGGATTATTATTTGGGGGATGTGTAATTAAAAAGGCCTGGCTGTAATGTACTCCCATGTCTTGCGTCTTTGTTTCAATCCTCCCATCGTGATAGCTTGTGGCAGGTTCACTGAGGTGAATGGTGGTTAACGAGCGGGGGGCCATTGATTGGGCTGTGTTACCAGTGTCACCTCAGTGTCCTACTGAGGTGAGAGCATTGATTTATTCAAGAGGGAAGAATCGAGAGCGACCAGGTTTGAAAACATCCTTTAATCAGTACGGGCGGTCTATCCAATGTGCTTAATGTGCGTTCAGAATTATCCATGCTGGCATGTGCTGTGGGTGCAGACCAAAACCAATACAGTGTGTGGATGCTCATGAGTTCATGAGTTTATTTATACATTAAAACACTTAGAACCAAGCTAGTGGCGGTTTGTTTGTCAATGACTCTTTGATATTATACATTCATGGTTCCCAGAGGATGGATCCCAATGACTTTGATGATCCCCCTGACTTTTCCAATGTGAGGTTGACATTTGTGATTTTCAATTTTCATTTCTAACTGGCAAATGTTAGCATGCAATGCAACTGAGGACTATTAGTCTTGTGATTGGATACGAGCAAGTTCACAGCAGCTAAATGAATAAAGAATCCTTTTAATATCACCTCATTACATTTTTCAGCCAAATGTTCAAAACTGAAAGAACGATGATCCGCAGCACAGTTTAAGACGAACACATGCAGGTGTGTGTAACCCTGAGATGAAGCAAAGAACATGAAACAGGGCTGCTAAGGTTGTGTGTGCTTTTGTACACAGAGGGGGGTAAAGAGAGAAAGGCAGGAGGAAAAATATTCACTTTTCGGCAGTGCCAAGCGGCTTTGTTAAAGCTGGTTAATTAAATGCGATGCCTGAGTCGACTTGTCTAAATTCGCGGCCTTAATGAGGTTGATAACTGTGTTCTTTTTAATGAAGCTCTATTATCTCCGACAGCCTATAAATAGAGGTATAGCCGATGAAAAGAACATCACAAATTGCTTGTGAAGTCCTGAGACCCTGTGTTGAGAGATGCTCGCGCCAGAGGAGGAAGGTACAGAGTCTGTTGCGTCTTGATAATAAGCTGCGAGGTGGAGGACAGGCAAATATCATGCAACACATGAAAACTTCATTATTTAGTGATAATTATCTCTGGGTTTCTCGCGAACAAGTGACACCTTTCACACACACGTGAAGTTGTTTGATACAGTGTTAATAGAAAAAAAATCGATTATAACTGACATAACTACTACTGTCAGCGGGAAACACAGTAACAGTGATAATTCTCGATTATCAGTGCAACACTCTCTACAAAATTCATTTTTAGGGCGTAGCAGCGATATCCTGCAACATATGCGCAACACTTTTAAAAGCACTGCATTGCAATCTGAAAATCTAAATATTATCAACATGAAAAATATCTTTTGGTATTAATTATAACTGCATGGTCGTTAACGTCATCTCTTTACAACATCTTAACTTGTATTGATCTGCATGATCGAGTGGCAGAAGAGCAGGGAGATAAATCAGGTTTGGAAAAGGACAGAGCTGAGGGGAGCCCTGAAGAGACAATGTGCAGTGCTTTATTTGCATTAAGCAAATGGGAGTTTCAGTTGTATAGGCATTTCTCAGAGGCAGAAGTAATCTTATTAGTTTAGTTAAACCTGGCAGAGCTAAATGACCAAAGGTTTTCTCTGCCCTTGTTAGGCCGAGTTTCTTCTGTAGCATTTTCTTTTTAATGCCATGGACTATTTGCGGGAGATAATTCATACTAAGGACTGTCACATTCAAATATACAGTTTGTACACCTGCAAAAGATATGGAAACTCACTGTATGTTATGTGCAAAAATATACAGCATAGCATAAATGATGTCACATTGTGTTAAGGTGGTATGAGATGCTTGGTCAGATTCAGATGCTAAATAAGGGAACTTTTGTTTGTTTTGTTGGACAAAGCTTTTTATTAAATGTTGCATTGAGCATGAGATTAGTTATTGACATAACACCTCTATATACCTTATTTTCCACAAGTCGCTTGCGCTTGCTTGCGGAGCCGATGTGCCCTTATGTATTATTTTATCCTATATTTGAGATGTGTCTGAGGTGTATAGGGAGAGACTTTGCCACAGTGGGGTTTCCAGTAAGGAAGCTGTATTACTTCAGGGTGCCCGGTACCTTTTCTGGTCACATGACAGACAGGAACCAGTCACCAGCATAGCTTTCTGTAACGACAGTATATATTAAAGCAAATTGACATTACAGACAGAACGATAAAAGGGAGCAGTAGCTGTTATCGCCCTGACACCGGACGCCTATTATAGAATAAAAGGAGGCTATTAAGTCACAATAAAAAGCTCTTAAAGAAGATTGGGCTGAGTTTTACTTTTTGTTTGGGGTGTTATTCTAAGAAAAATAAAAGGCTTTTGGTCATTGTACCCAAAAGACATTTAGGAAAAGTAAGAAACAGGAAGTATAAATATTTAACAGCATTGGCTTGTTTTTGTTGTGAATTTGTTTACCCTTCCCGTTGTTTGTTTTGCAACCATGAGGCTTGTTGTGGTATATGCCATCATTTCAGAAGGTTGAGAGCTTGCCAGTGAGAGAGTCCATTTAATATTGAGCTCCAGCCAGCCTGCATGTTTAACGGACGATTAGCGAGCCCACCCTGTAGGGTTTCCTGTCAATCGTCCAATCAGACTCGGGCTGCTTTCTAAGTGTCCCCCGTCTTCAGTGGTCCTCGTTTCTGCCCAAGTTTGACCTCATATTAAAAAAAAAGATGAATTATGTATCAGTACTAACGATAACAAGGGCAACAGACAACACAGGCTACTATAGGTGGGAGAGGAGTGTTGAAAGAAATCTATAAAACCTTGACACCACAGACCTGCACAAAACAAAGAATAAAGAAAAAGTAAAGAAGCAACTAGAAGGAAAGCTTCAGGGTGTTACTCTGTCAGCACCATCCACATCAGAGCAGCTTCAACAACTTGCCTCCACATGTGTATTTATATCAAGAATATTGCAAAATCCCTGGTTAAATATCAAACACCCTTCAAAATAAATGAAATGCATCTTCAAGGAGACATGCTCATTTTCAGCTTCATATTTGTATTTCTGGCTTTCTACTGGAACATGTTCAAAAGATTTAATGTTCAGAATATCATTATTTGTTTTTTACTTTACGTCTGAATATACCTGTGTTTGAAACGCTCTGTTTTGGTACCTGTCTGTTGAAGCCCCCCGCCACCCCCCCCCCCCCTCTCCCGAAAAAGCAATTGCAAATGTTTTATGCGGAAAGAAATGGATTGTTAGGCCCCGCAAGCCAATTCAAGCAAACAGCAATAAGAACAGAACAAGGATACACACAATGCGTTCGGCGGGTAACACCTCTGGTTTGTTTACAAGAAAACTCCACAGGGTCCCTTTACCTTTTACGTTATCGTCCTGCTAACCTACTCAGTCGTGTACTGTCGATATAAAAGGTGTATTTTCAGTGAGTCGATCAAACCCATAGTGGGGACCAAACAACTGAAGGCTTGAAAAGGTTAGCTCTCGGCCCACTTCCAAGTGGAGTCTGGTGCGGGTGGTTTTGTGGCGTGACAGGTGTGAACAGCACCTAGCTTTAACACAATACAATGCAGCAGCAACACCGCCGAAGCCTTCAAAATGACCATGAAGTTGAATCAACACCTCTCTTGAACAACATCTGAACGTTCTGACCTTCACAGAGGCTGGATTTATTGCAGGACTGTCGTATTATATTGCTGCTGGTGTCCGCTAGGTGTACCTAATAAGATGAAATACCGGGCTACTGCGTGCATTTAGCCCAAAGTCAGAGTGCTTCTGTGCGATTTGACTGCTTGTACGGCCAGATGGACCTGAGACATGGCTGAGGGTGCCGAGTATCGCACTTAAATACACAAATGGAAGCACTGACCACTGCTGCTATGAACTGTGGTCTTGAAAAAGGGAGCAGGAATGTGGTTTGTAATCAGCAATAGAATGTTCTCTGCTTAAACTCTCCCCGCCACTGTGTTCCTCAGAAAGAACTTCAACAACAATTATGTAAATTTCCTTAATTATCCTGATCTCTTTAATTAGTTTCTTCCCCAAGTAATAGTGCCTCCAGGTGATTTCCACTGTGTCCTTTCATGTTGTATGTTCATCGAACAGGCAGTGTTAACACTATTTGAGAGGGGTTGTTTTGTTTTGTAAAATGACATGAGTTCACTGTATTTATGTCGGTTTGTTTTTCTCCCCGGCTCACAGATGGTCACTTTGCGGCAACAGAAACACGCTTTGACACAAACAGAGAATAATTCAGGCAGCGCAGGCTGAGCTCTGGGTTGTTCACAGAAGGATGACCAAATGGTGTCCGAGTCTACTTCACGGTGTGTCCCATCATTTGTGTTTCCCACTGGGATGTGTAAGGCGGCACGAGCACCTGAGCTACACTCAGTGTTACCGCCTGCCGCCTGCATGCATCAGGAGGAACGGAGGAACTGTGTTCGGCCCGTGCAGGAAGTGTGTTTGCGCCACCTCTGCAGTTCCACATTATTAGTTTGTCCTCACCAGGGCAGGGCGACAGAGACGGCATTGCCTCGTATCTGCTGACGGATCAGTCTCTCAGCAGTGGGAGAAACCCTCACGTCAACTCGGTGAGACTGCGCGGCTCACCCTCCCAGCTGAACAAATAAGATCAGAGTCAAAATGAAAAGCATTATTACTGCTGACATCTTTATCTGTGGCCTACCTTATTTAATAATCAATTTCTTTCAAGGCTTCCTGGAGGAGTTTATCCTTTAGCCTCTCGTTGCAGCTGAGGATCTGCTGTTTAGTTATGTACACTGTGTTTCCAGAGGGGGAGAAGCTGTTCCATAGCTGGTGGCCTTACAGGGTAGTTGCACAATGTATGTCGCCCTTTCTCATATTGTGGTTTTTCAAATAAAGCTCTGGGGTGTTTCAATGGACAAAGGTGTTCAGAATACAGCACATGGACCTGAGGGAGAAAGAAAAAAACATCTTTGCATAATGTGGCATTTCATTTGTCTTTGAAAGCAAGAAAATGAGTCATATGATTAATCATTTATTTAAATGGTGGGCCATTTGTGTCCATGCATAAGATTAATACGTCTATTTACCTAATGGCTGAGAAAAGTCTTCTTCTTCAGTGACAAGACAACACAGGGAACCGTCTACAGCCGTGCGTGCAGCTCTGCGTGGCAGTGCTTATAGGTGCAGTTGAGCTAAATGCTAATGTGTTAGCAGATATCGGGTGTTTCTCAAAGTCAACGATGCTTCCTTATCAGTTTGGGTCCTTCCAAGTCGGATCCTACAGAGGCAAGGCAAGACTCCTTCTTTTGCATTTGGAGAGTGCACATTGAAACAGTCTAGCTGTTCCAAAAACAGATTCAAAACATGTAGGCCTATAAAAAACAATTATAAAATCAAGAGGGATTTTTACAATTGCTATCATTTATAAACGTACAAAACATACAATTTATATGCTTTCCTCAAAGCCACTATAAACTCCATAGAAAAACAACTGGATTGACAATTGTTCTACCCAGATTTGTTCAGAAAGAGATTTTGATGAACTGCTGAGGTCAAATAACTTAAAGTTTACTCGGATATTTCTCCTGTTTCCAAATCAAGAGACAACAAATGCATTGTGTGCATAGGATTGTGGGTGTTTATGAGCCAAGGAAACACACATGCATCTTTGAAAATCCTCTGAACAAAGGACTCAGTGCTCAATAGAATTTGAAGGGTTCTAAACACTGGAACAGTTGCATGTGATGGGCAAATGTAAATGTCACCTGATACTCAATAAAAAGTCCAATTCTTCCTGCAGGGTTCATGAACGTGTGTACAGAATTTCACGGCAATCCATCAAATAATTGTGATATTTAATGAAAAGCCAAACATTTCAACCCCTTTGTGGCGCCGAAGGGAAAGTCATTCGACCACCAGAGTCAGCAGGTTTCATCCTCTGGAGTGAAAGAATAAAAGCATCATTTTTATTTTGTTTTAATGATAATTGATTTTCTTATTGTTGTTTTGACACCAGAAATCGGTGTGTTGACATCTTGATGAGAGCACTCAGCGGTTACTATAGTCGTCAACTTTAAACCAGCAGAGTGAAGCTCGACTCTCTGAGGTGCCTTCTCTCAGCCCTGGTTCTGTCTCCCGCAGCACTCCTGTATTGAAAACCGATGTCCACTGATGAATGCAGTTTTAGTTTTAGAGTACAACATGTGTAGTGTGGAGTTTGTGATTGAGACAGGATTTATAATTAATGGTACAGCAAAGGGGATCAATTGCAATTAGGTGTTTGTAACACGCTGCGGCTGATAAGCATCCCCGCCATCGATCAAAGTGCCGACACGACGGTCTTGTGAACCCGAGGCTCTCCCCGCGTCTTCTCGCAGCAAACGTAATTGACCCCACAGGGTCAATGAACAAAGCTCAGGATTTGTCATCGCTCCGGGATGATGCCTCGCGTGAGCGGGAAAAATCGCAGGCTTTTGCATTTGCAGTCGTGCTTATTTTCATGCAAATGCTCAATAATCTATGAAAAACACCGGCACAGTTGGGACAATATGGCGCCGTGCTGTATGCTAACGCTAAGCATGAAGACTGCGGGATGTTTTGAATTCTTCTGCATTCTCAGCAACACAAAGATTAGCTTGTGGAGTAGATTCTGAAAACAGAGCTGTACTTTTCTTGGACTTTTTTCATTTCTCTTGGTTTTGGCCACAGATGGAAACTCAATGATATAACTTCACCGATGTTTTCTATATGCGTGGTTTATTTTTTCCCTGCAGCGCTGTAAACTATTCAAAGGATTTCAGCTGTCTAAACCTGTGTATGCACTGAGCCTAGCACCTCTGTGCTTTGATCTGTTTGTTACTGTGCGTTGATGGTTTGGATGTTCTGACGTACTGCAGTGAGTGGATTTGCAAATACGCTAAACGTACATGTTTTTTGATCTTGCACACTGCAACGCTTTTGAACAAAGAAACCGAATACACGATTTAACACGAATAGATTCGCATTTGGGAATTTGTAAACTAATGTGTACCCATGTGTACCCAACATTTATTTTATTTTGAAATTCATGATATTGAGGAAGCAGACACAATACAGAGAACAACGTCTCACTCTCCTAACTTTTCTTTTTTACATCGAATGCACATGGACAAGCTAAATCTGTCAACTCCGAGTACCTAAACTGTGAGGAAAATAATAAAAATGTTCGAACATGGTATTGCAATTAAATAAAAAAAACGTAGATGGAAGCATGGATGAAAAGGTTTCACCATTTGCAACATCATAATTTCCCATCAATCCTTGTCACTGGTCCTCATCACTGGTTAGCCTTTACTGACACATAATCATAGCTTTTCAAATGTAATTAAGAAGATGGTTTCAAAATGATTCGAAAGACTGGCTGTAATTTCAATTCACACATTTAACAATGGCGGCAATCACAGCAGCCGCATCAGCAGCAGCAGCAGAGAGAGGAAGAGAGCGCTGTGCCTGGAGGGACGTTGACCCTGTCATAAGGCTGCAGTGTTTAGAGAGAGAGAGAGAGAGAGAGAGAGAGAGAGAGAAGGAAGTGGAGGCAGGACAGATTAAGTGAGGAGAAAAAAACAGAGCATTCAAGAAGTGAGTGAAAGAGAGCAGAGGCTAAAGTGAAGGAGATAGAGAAGAGCTCGGCTGGAGTGTAGGCCGGAGCCGAATGGCACCGTGTGCCAAAATGTATCCATTATATACATAGTGGACACAACGTCAGAATCTTAATCCGTGGTGGAATGTAACTACATTTACAATACAATTATGTGTACAAGTACATTGACCCAAGTACTGTACTTCAGTAGTATTTTGGGGTCCTTGCACTTACTTGAGTATTTCCATTTTTTGCTTCTTTCTACTTACACTCCACAATATTGTGCAGGCAAATGTTGTGGAGTGTTTACTGGATCGTTTTGTTTACTAGTTGCAGATTCAGATTACCATGACAAATTATAATCAGTAAATACATTAGGGCGTATTATTATAAGTTAAACACATTAATGCATCGCTAATTATGATCCACTCATAAATCATACATTATTATCAAATGGGACATTCTGCATAGTGGGTACTTTTACTTTTGGCACTTTTGAATATTTTGATGCCGATACTTCAGTACTTTTACTTTAGTAAGACATTAAATGCAAGAAGGAATTTCAACTTTAGTAAAAGATCTGAGTACTTCTTCCGCGCATGTTGGAAGGCACTTAAGTTGAGATGCATCTGACATCAATGAGCTGAATCTTTACCTCATTAGTAAGGAAGATTTAGGAATTGCAAAGTTGTTTTTTGCTAACGTGGTTGTAGAGTCCCTTAAATTATTAATAATAATTACGTGCACAATTAATTTGGTCTTGACGTTGCAGACAATTAAGTTTACTCTGGTCATGGCTTTGTTGTAGTTCCTTCCATGCCCTTAGATCTGCTCTCAGGAAGTTATTCGAATTTGGAAAAGTTGGGCTACAGCCTCACATTTCACAACTCGAGAAAAGCTCAGACTCTCTTAACTCTATTCTGTGGACACTGGACAGCTTTGATACATGTGTGCAGAGAGCTTCCCAGCTCAGCTGTGAGATTAATATGGGCAACTGTTTCCCGGAGCAGTCACAGTGTTGATTTATGATTTTGAGATGTTGGTCTGCAGCTGTGCACCTGGAAATGTTTCTTATGTGCATAAGAGACTCTTCACACAAGTATTGAGATACTTGAAATCAAGAAAAATAACTACGCTTTCAGTCAAGGTCAGTGTTGCAAAAATAATTCAATTAAAGAAATAAAGATAAAATAAATGAAATCCAGGGCCTTGACAGAACACTTTACAATAAAATAACACACTTTTATTTCCAATGAATCAGCATGCACACATTATTAAGTCAGCAATTCTAAATAATTATGTATGACAATCACCAATCCACACTCTGCAACTAATTATCATTCTTTGCATGAATGCAAAACATTATTCTCTCATTTCTTCTCATCCTCCCAAATTATACTTTGATCATTTATACAAATATGCCTTATATTCCTGTTTGTATTGCAGAAGCTGAGAGCATACACAGCTCCTGAAATGCATGGGCGTGTCCTATGACTGGCTTTGGACCTGAGGTCAAACTGTAGCATCACATGATAGCAGCGACACGTTTGGGTTTATATCTCACCATATATTTAAATTAATTTCGATCCCTTTGATCTGATATTTGATCCTGTGCAAATTGAAAATTTGTTCATTTTCAAACTGACAAATAAATAGTCAGAGAACAACGAATCTCAATCCGTGTTTCCTCCTGGTTACAAAGCTCTTAATACCCTTCGAATGCAATATGCATACTGTGGCAATTCACAGCTTAAAACCAGCTTCCCTGGGAAAGAAAACTCCAGCGTCGCTCAGTCTGCAGCGCTGAGTTACATTCACTTCTTTCATGAAGCTAAATACATAGAAAGGCAAACAAAAACCTTACAGCCAGCGATCAACGCACTTTTAGTTTCAGAGGAAAATCTCACTCCTATTGGAACCTGTGTGTTTGTCTGAGTGCCAGGAGGATTACACAGCCAACACTGGCATCATCATTTCCTTTCTCGTGCATTAAAAGCAACATTATGACTCAGGCTACGGAGGTTAATACCTCGAGTGCAAACAGGAACGGTTCTGTGTAAACACTCACATTCAGATTCAACAGACTGCCGTGTGACGCTTACATGGTTTACTTGGATGGTTTTGAATCTTGTCAATGTTGCTTTGCTCTAAACTCACGTGTGTTAATCGATATTCTACCGCTGTAAACAATTTTGGCCATGTCTAATTTCAATTCAATCTACTGACGATTTTGTCAATTGACTGCTTCGTTAAGCACTGACCCCTAATTACTGTCGCTTTGCGTGTCAAGCTATTTATTCTAGCGCGGCGCATACTTAGTTTACATCATTACCGGTGGCACATTTCCCGCTCTTATCATCAGTAATTCAGTCATTTCTTGCTCACAACGATCTATTTTAGTCTGATAATATGACAACTGTGGCTAGCATACTTTGTCAGCTGTAGCTAGCTAGCATGAGCGAAGGCAAACACTGAAACAGTTGAGTGGCGCGTCAACGCAAGCATGACAGTGTTCATGCGAAAGTGTTTTGAATAGTAAGGTTTCAGCAAAGATGTGTATGTTTGGGAAAAACTGAGCATGTGACTGGATAAATGGCAGCGTGGCCCCGTTTACTTCAATTTACTTCAGAGACAAACACGTTTTTTTGTTCAAGATTTCAAGGCAACAGAGGTAGTAATTGATGTACAAATGGATATTTTTTTGGGGTGAAGTATTCCTTTTAGGTTGTTTTGCAAAGAGTTTGTAGCTTGAATCTTATAGCTGCTCACTGGACATGCAGTTAGCACATCACCATTTCATTGTGCTTGAGATTAGTCTTCCACTTTGCAGGATGTTATGGGATCTGCCTGTTTGTTCTCGCTCCGTGTCGTCTCTGGATTGCTGTGAGGAAGTGAGACATGACGTGTGCTTCTGTCTCTTGTCATCGTGAAATCAACTATTGCAATTATTCAATTTATTCTGATGATACTGATGTTTCCCGCACATGTAATCTTTGTAATCTGTGATGCAATAGTTACACAAGGTGCATCAATAAAACAGTACACGGACGTAAAAGCCAACAAGCTGTGTGACATATGAATATGCTGATGGATTGATTTACATTTTGTAAATGGTTTTGAAACTCTACTAAAGACGCTCTCTTTCCGCAATCAGATACATCCTCAGACTGACAGAATCAGGTGAAATGTATCTGAGGTGGCACTCGGCAACCCCAAAGAGACCGGCTCAGCTCCGGTCTGAACGTGTAGAGAGAGAGACTGAGACGTAGACGAGTTCAACCTCGCTGATTATGAAACGAAAGAGGCCATGCTCACATCAAAGGGACAGTTGGAAGAGTCAGAGATTTGCAAAGTCAACCCCGCCCCCCCCCCCCCCGTTAGCTTCAGATACACTGCTTGATAAGGTCTTTGGATCGATTCGCTGATGGACACGGTGACAGAGGCAGGCTGGTTATGTGCACCCGACCACCGGGATCTTTTTATGTGCTGTGTTGTTGCAGGATCGGCTCATCACGCTGGACTTTGAGTGACCCATGAACATCTTCCTGGAGGTAGTGTGTACTTCTTAAATAATCTGGATTTCACAGTGCTGGACAGTAGCAAGCTTCAAATGTCCATTCCATGCTGTTCATACTGAATGAATACTATCATGTACTTTTGGTTGCAATGAATGAAAATCTCCAGCGTTTGCGTCCATCTTTTTGGCAACAGTGGGGAAGACCTTTCCTATTTCAACATGACAATACCCCCGTGTGTGCAAAGCCAGGTCAACAAAGACATTTTCTCAGATTGGAGAGTAAGAACTGGCCTGGCCTGCACAGAGCCCCTACCTTGACTCCTTCCAGCACCTTCAGTATTAACTGGAGTGCCGACGGCAAGCCGGGCCTTATCACTAACATCAGTGTTGGACCTCACTAATGCTCTGAATGTGAGTAAATCCACACAGCCAGCATCCACACTCTTGTGAAGAGCCTTCCTGGAGGAGTGAAGGCTGTTACGGCAGCTGATATAATGCCCTTGGCCTTTGAGCAAGGTGTTGTAATCAAACAAGGGTGCAACGTTCTGGTGCCCACATTCTTTTCACCATGTTTGCTGTATTATGAAAGGGGCCCTTCTGCAAATCGAGTTCTTTCATTTTGATACGTAAATACATTTTACTGATAATCTGTGCTTAAATAATAGTTTGAATGCAGGACTTTTGCTTGTAATAATACACTTTAACATGATGGTATTGGTGCTTTTGATTGAGAGATTACTCCAGAGATTTATACAAGATGCAAGAGACATATTATAAAAATAGATTGCTCAAAATTGGTGCAGCCGAGGCCAAGATATCCTGACTTTTGTCCTTAGTATGGGTGATGCTCGTAAAAACACTGGATCCTAAAACTCCCTATAATGCAACTCATTCACTTCATGATATGATTGTGTGGTCTCCAAACCCAAGCTAGCTAAGGGATTATACAACTGTTTTCACGGGCTAACTGCTGTAATACTCCCCGTAATAGATTCTTATCCTCACATTTGATGGAGTGCCCCTTTAATTTGCATATGTTTTTCCACCACTGAGACTTCCCTTATCCTAAGAACCCACTGTATTTTGTCAGCACCCTTTGCATACATTACATCAAGCAGTCATTACAAAAAAAACACAATAGATCACAAAGGTTTCCTCTCTTTACCTTCCCTCTAAAAACTGAAACCACATTGTCATGGAAAACGTATTGAGCCGCGCTGCAGGGGATGAGCTCCCAAATGTTCTTTTCCTCGCCGGTCGAATGGAGATTTTGCTGTGACTGACACTAGGCCGTCAAGAAAAGACAGTCCCCCTCCTCCTTCCCCCCCTCGCAGACTCCTTGTGTTCTTATCAGCGGGAAGGAGATTGAAAGCCTCAATTGGGTTTATCGTATCAATTGTCCAGACTGACATTCAAGGTTCGGACTGGCAGCTTTGTCACGGTCAACGAACAATTCACTCAACACAAAAGTTGTGCTCTTAACTTGGATGCAATGTCAAAGTGTTGCAATAACGTGTCAGTGATGCAATAATGTTATTTTATAGAATCTAGCTACTGTATATTACAAACTGTATTACAAATAATTAAGTGAGTCTGTCCATACATCATTCTGTCTTATTGCAGGGAGCTGGTGTCCCAGCATGCATTGTGAAAGAGTCGAGATAGACCGTGGACAGGTTGTCTATCAAAGGGAAAACACACACAGGCAACTCAGGTTTGAACTGAGGCCCTTCTTGCTGCGAGGCAGACACTGAGCCACCATGCCACCCAGCCTTATCCCCTGAGGCATCGTATCCCTTTGTGCCTTTCACCTTTTTATTTTGTTGTGCTACAGTGAAAACGCATGGTTTTTTATTTATTTCCATGGAAATATGAAAACATGCTGCGAAGTCTAGGGAGACTAAAATCTGAGATTTGTTTCTGAACACATTATAAATGTTGGAACCCCCTCATAATGTGATATAGAAACACACACTATCAGTACTTCTGCTGCCCAATTGCGAGTTAACACTGTAGCCTACAGTTTGCCAGCTAGCCGAGGTGTACTGGCCATCTTGCATCCTGGTGGAAGGTCAAAAAATTCATCATGTTTTTATCCATCCGCCGCTGTCTGTCTCTTTAGAAAATCACATCATTTCACGATCAGAATTTGATGATTTTGCTTGGATAACATCTAGAAAGTCTGGAAGACCAACACGATTAAAATATTTTATCTGCAGTTGACATTCCCTCAGAATTTCAGAGCAGAGAGGACTGCTTATTTTTTCACGGTTTGGAAACCGAATTTCTTTGTTGACCTGATGATAGTGTTAGATTAAAAGTCAGGGGATCACTAAAGTTTTTAAAATTTGTCTTGAAAGGGAAATTAATATTTTTACCAAATATCATGGTAATCTATCGTTGTTGAGACATTTCCCTAAAAAAGACAGAAGTCAACCTCATTAGTGGTGTGGGAGGAAACAGACAGGGTATTCACCCCTCTGGAGAACATGCATATTTGTACCAATTTTCGTGTTAATCCATTGAAAAATTGTTGAACTATTGCAGCCTGCACTTAAGTGATGGACGACGTGATGGCTTATAACATAATATTTGCGAACTCTGACAAAAGACTCCAAAGAATATAGATCCTGGAGCCATCCGAAGACAAATCCTGGAGCTCTTCGCAATTAAATATAAATCACTGGAGACTGAGTCTGTGCTCAGCATCTGTTTGAGCGATCGCACCCAAATTAGCTTTTGTAATAATAGTGCTGAAAGGTCTGAAGTAGGAGATCAGAGTCTGTCTTATCTCACGAGTCCAACATTGGACATGTCCCCTTTTGGAGGTTAGTCCTCTCATATAGTCTCATGTTTGTCTTAGGATGTCCTAAAATGAAGGTAGTTACCGAGGCGGCTGAAGGCTAGCATGGTCTTACTTTCATGTTGGTTTTGATCAAATTCTCAAGACCTGCCCCCCCCCCCCCACCCCTTGTTACCCTGTGTGAAAGTGTCCTCTTTGTCAGTGACAAAGGCTGCTGCAGCTTCTTGTCCTAATAGGAGTTAGCTTGTACGTCAGTGAAGTTATTCCAAGGGCAGGAAGTTGACTTTCCATTCTGTGTCAAAGACGATTATTCAAATTCAGCCCACCATACTGTCAGAAACTGGGCATGCTTGTGTTTTTTTATCCAATTTAGAGATACATCTCAATGCAGTAATTCGTTTTAAAAATAGCTCCTATTTCAGTTTGCTGACAGTTTGATTTCGGTTTTGCTTATTTTTCACTTGTTCTAAGTTACCTGAAACCTTTCTTGATGATGTAACATTACCATGGTGGGTGATATTTATTGTATAGCATATAGTGAGTATATCTTCAGCACCTTTTCATTTCAATTTATATTTTTTATAGTAACTATGCTCCCAGTACTACTTTGGTTGTCTAAGATGTGATAATTTGTCTGAAAGTAGCTGTAGAATGAATCTAGTGACAAAAAAGTGAACTCTTGTTCAGTATTCAGTGTACAATTTATAACGTGTGTCAAATTGGAAGCAAGAGCTGCTGTGCAGGTGTGAGAGGTGCAGACATTTAACAACAGCATTTTGATTCAATGTCCTGTTCTCTGAGAAGAAATGCGGCGCAACATAAAATCTGACATTCTGCCCATGATTCAATTTCAAAATGATTTATGACAATGCTTACAAAGTATAACAGCTCTATGAATGTAGAAAAGCAACAAACACCTGAGGGAACGCAGGCTTGTGATGGAATGATTAGTGGGGCTTGATACAGAGACACAGATACAAGTGTTTGGCGGATGATACAAGTTTACACAATGTCTTGCATGTTTAGCACATAACTCCTATGACTTGATCTATTTTGATCTCCTGCTTTAAAAGCAGGGGTTGGTCATCTCAAGAAACCAGCAGAGTACACTAGATTATTAAAAGTATGCAACCGAACACCCAGCCCAGTGTTTCCTAATTTTTTCCAATGAAAGTAGCTACCAGCACTAGTTCCAAAAATCTAGCAAGTAAGTCGTCAAGTCAGCAACACCGACAGCACAGCCCTTCAGCCCTCTCTCCAAAGATCTGAAACAACGAACATGGCTGTCATTAGCACTCACAGCCATCAAGCTAGCAGGAAGCCCGACCAATCATTACATCCGTGTCGAATGAAATGATTGGATGGGTTTATTACAGTCCTGCTGCAGCCACAAATGTCCGATTTATTTCTCTCTTTTTTTTGTCAGAGAATTGAATCAATTGTTTCCTCTCAGGATGTCAAATTTAAATTATCTCCAAAGTATTTAGTGCCAAAAGTTTGTGTTGCTACAATATGTTTAGGTGTCAACCACATAAACTAGGTGCTGCCGTTTATATCTGCAAAATAAAGAAAATAAAGACAGAATAGAAAGGAAATGGCGAAATGCAGCCCTGTGACACCAGGCCACGTAATGGATTTTGAAAGACTTCCCACGTAATGGATTTTGAAAGACTTCCCTGCATCATTGGTCATTTATACGTTAAAAAGTGGATACTTGCTTAAATGTCTTGATAAAAATCGCTTTTGGTTTTAGATCAGTTATTCCCAAAACACTGGGCGGGGACACATCCGTGGGTCGCAGGAGATTTTATTAGGCTGCCAAATAAATTGGCAGAATTTCTTCCATTGTCTTTTATTCACCATCTTATATCTGCAGTACACATTTGAGCCACAAGTATTTAATATGTGTGTACGTTTTCAATAGCATGCAAACATACATCTCCTCTAAATGGCTCGTTAGTGATGCAGAAATGGTGGTAAAACTATAAGATAAGACCTTTTGTGAATTGGGTCGCGCTGGTTTGTCATTTTTAAAAAGTGGGTACCCAGGAAAGAAAGTTTGGGAAACACTGTTTTAGAGCTTAAATTACAGACATCATTTTAACAGCAGTTTTGGAGACCTCATCATTTTTCTTAAACAAGTCCAGGATGAAGTGACAGTGCAGCCTTCCAGCCCGAGAGAAACGCAAGTGTCCAATAAATCCCCAAAACTATTACAAAATATTAGCTAATCTTTTTACAATTCAGAATGACATGGATGGGTTTTTTTTTTTTAACAGGTGCATTACTGCTGAAGTGCCTTGGGGGGGGGGGGGGGGGGGGGAGATTAGCTCCTGCGCCAATGCATGACTGCAGGACTGAATGAATAATGCCACGAGCTGAGTATGACTGTGACCGGCTACTGTGAGGACTGATTCTGCTGCAATCTGAATGTCAATATTTAAGCTCCTACTGTATATCCCCACGACTGACATTTGTTAACCCCACAGATATGTTTTGCAGCTTATAAAAATAATGTCAGAGTCTGTAGTAATTTGTCAACTGCATCTATTATTTATGAAAAACCAGCCGGGGGCAATAGACTTCTCGGCGTACCGACATATCTACGCATTAGCTTGCAGACACATTTTGTGCTCATTTTGTTTTTGGACGTACAGTGTAAAATGAAATGTTGTCTCACCGTGGCAGGGTGTTTGCGAGATTATGTGCAAAAATAAGGGTGGCAAAAGTTAACGAGACACGCTGCTCTCGCCTGCTTGTCAGCTTGTGGCAAGATGCCCCCTCGGCAAGCACTTTAATTTCCAATATCTTCGGATGGGCTGCTTGTGGCTGTAATAAGAGCTTCTAGTTTGCAGACATACCTGCGTTTAGATTGGTAATGTTATTTGCTTGTGTACAAACAATTTATGAAAGTCAAACTGAGTAAACACCACAGTGTAATTACCCGGCACTTACCGTGTAAGTGCCCTTAATTCATGGCGTACTATCATTGGATAAATCAGTGTAAATAAATACGAACCGGTTCCTACTGGGACTTTAATGTAGTTACAGCGGAACAACGGAGTAACAATTGGGAATTTTGGAGGAAACAGATGAGTTATACTGTAAGTATTTTGTTGTCATCAGAAAGGGTAAAATGTCTTGTATCAAGATTCGTGTTTTCTTTTGTGATAAGCGAATCTCATTCACGGTAGCTTGGACCGCTAACGTTGTGATCGATCACGTGATCATGTGATCATGTGATGCAGAGGAGAGGAGAGAGAGTTTACTTCAGTGGGAACAGTGAGCTGGTTATGGCAAAGGCCACTTAATCTTCGTAGGCAGTTCACAGTACATGCAGAGTGTATAATATGCAGTACGTTTATAGTGTGACATCCTCAGCACAACACTTTCCTGGTCATGGATCTCAGAAGCAACATGCTGTTGGAGAAAGACCTTGACGAAGAGATCTTAACTGCTCCGCCCAATCACTGCTGCAGTGAACATCTGTCTACCAGCAACACCGGCACAACTCACTCATGAATCACCTGTTTGTCTTAAATACTGCTGCACCGAGGTGGCAGAAAGGAGGCCAGCTATTCTATGCTTTCATTAGCGGCTAACAGAGATGATTACCCGGAGGGCATTTGAAGGTAATATTCAACCATTCAGAGGTTATTATTAATATTATTAACTCTCAAACCTGGTCAGGAAAGCTTTGCGGGAATACCAGCAGCTTCACGACAGAGAGATGACGAGCCTCTGCTGCAAACAGAGATGAGATCACAAAGAAGCTGAGATGTTAACGTCGGCCTTCCTGTCGCAGGTTTTAGACTTACCACTTTAGTTCGTGTCCCCAGAGGTGCCTGCTTTCCCACCGACTCAAGGTAGAGGACATTGTCGGGACACGGCAGCTTATACATGTTAATGTCCCCTTTTTCCTATTCCACTCCTGTTAGATTGATGGCTCAGCAGTGGTTCTCATTGATCAATCAGACACAATCTGCGTCTGAAATGAACCCAGGCCAGGGGGATTGTGCATTCTTCCAGGGGAACCACGTCCCTAAGGGTATGACAGCGCGCTTCCACTGGATCGATTGTTTTCAACTTATTTGTGTAAATACTTTGTAACCTTGCCGATTTATCATCTTCATTTCTTCGCCACTGTGTGAGAAAACTACAATAGATATCAAGCCCAGCCTGCTGACACGAGCCCCCGAATTGTAATTTCCATCTTTGCGGTCAAGTCTGGAGAAGGATTGGAGGAATGATGAGAATTAATTATGCATTTCATGAGCATGATGGATACTGCACGTTAAACTCAAAACTATATTTCCCCCGAGAACAGAGAGGAGTCGGCTTGTTCCTTGAGTGACTTCTTTGAGAAATCCTGTGAGTTCTCACTCTCAGAAGATGAAACTTTGCTAAAAAAAACCATTGCTGACTTTCTTACCACTGTGGAAAATGTCGGTAGCGTTACGTCTTGTCATCTTAACACTGTGTGGACGAATCTTCAGAATACTGCATTCTAATGGTACGTAAATAGACTGCAGAAGATACTCAGACACGGGGACATTTATGACACTTATGCTGTCTTGGAAGTTTTAGTCATGTTTGAAAATTTGAAATCACGACCTCAGTTCCACCTAATGTGTCCACGGCCATGTTGCCTCATACCGCTTGTGGCTTTGGTCCATCATCTCCAATCTTTAGAATTTATATTATGAGTAAAAGCTGGGTAGCAAACTTACAAATTATTATACAGTCCAAAACAACACATAGAACCCTTTTGATTTGGTGTCGCCATGGCTTCCTTTATGTGTGTTATCATTGGCTAATAACAACTCAGCAAGCCTCTCCTTGCACATATACCACGGCCACTTTCCAAGGGAAGAGCATAGGATCAAATTTATTGAAAAGCACAGTAGGATTTTCCTAAAAAAACAATGATTCGTACAAAAAGAATCCCTCTCAACCCTCACTTATGACCCAGTAGCAGTGCTTGTGTTTTCTCTTTTCTTTCCCCCTCGCTGTGTTGGGGTTGTTTCTGAGCGTTTCTCTCCCCCTCGCTCTGCCTCCAGCTCTCCCTCCTCTCCCTCCTCTCCCTCCTCTCCCTCCTCTCCCTCCTCTCTGTTATGCACTGGTCTATCTATCTACTAGTGTCATTGCGCCCGGAGAGGACGGGGGCCAACTCTGAATGTTGTGTGTTTACAAACCGCAACGGACGCATCCTATTTATTCTGTGAAGTGTTATGGTGTTTTCAACCAATGCTTATTAAGGTCACTGCATGGCAGCATATGGCAGTGATGTTGTTGCTGTGGTTATCTTCATCTTGATTAAGCTGTGAGATGGAGGTGGCTGCCAGGAGGTATTTTGCCCCCTCCGCTCTAAATTTACATTTTTTCTTTCAATGGTATCCTCTGTGTTACTCAACATAGAAATATATCTCCCGGATAATAATAACAGCATCCAATACGTTTACTCTAAATACTAGTACACCCATAATCACGCTATGGGTATTTAAAATGCTTTGTTGTTGCGGTTGGGAACACAATGCTATGCTTGGGTATTTCTACTCACTTCTACTTGGATGACTTCACTTTACTTTACTTTACTTCTATGTTGGATGACTTTTGCGTATCCTCGCCCCGCTATTAGTTCGTAGTTGGGTTTTTTCGAACTGACGACAGTAAATGTTGCAGGGCCTTTACTTGTAACAAGCTTAACGTTCTCAGGTATACATACCTCCAGACTGTATTTACTACTTTATAAAATGCACCTTGTTACTTCCTCCCTCGAGCTACATATTTTATACACGGACCACTTTATGTCAACAAAACATTGCTGTCTGCTTCCAGGAGATTTCCCTCGCTGCCCAGGCGTGCAGTTAGCGCTCATTTGTGGCAGAGTCCTGGAGGGTTTCGGAGACCTGCGATGTCTCACAAGTGTCGGTGAGCAGCTGGTCGAGAGTTGGCTGCCGGCCATTCGTCTTATCTGTTGCTTCAAGCATTACTTGAAACCGCAACATTGTTTATAGGTAAACAGCGATTTATGCATTTCGGCTTTCGTTGAGCGTTCCCAGAGAAAGTGACCAGGATTTATATATCCTTTATCAGATGGAAGACTTTATTTCTTTTCATTTTTCTCTCAGACTTTTGTGTAGAAGTCTATGCAACGTTTCAATTGCGACCCAATTTCTTTTCCCCTCCATCAGCCCATGCGGCTGACAAACGCTCGGTCTCATGTGGAGGAGGCAGACTCTGCTGATGTTTCCTCTCGAATACAGAGATCCACCTCAGGCAGCGTCGGCTCCGTCCTTATTTGTCATAAGTGTCCGCTGTTTCCCATGGCTAAAGACAAAGGCCAAAGAACGTATGAGGAACATGCATTTTTAATGTGACATTCTCATCAAATTCACCACAGTGGACTGAGCAGAATGCCAATGACGCTTTATTCTTCTTCCAATTACAGCGAGACAATGCAACAATATGAATGTAAGCCGTGAAGGGCACGACATGACAGAGCCTGAACCGTTCAGAGCTTCATCTCCTGTGAGTCTGAACTTGTGAACTTTATATTGACGCGTGTGTTGTGTTGGATTCGGCATTAACTTGTTTTTCAGACGAAATATTCAGAAATCATCAATCAGAAGAGCACAACAGCGGATACAAATGTGAAAAACAACATAGTGCGCCTGTGTGAAATCATCAGTTTAATGTCGGAGCCACATTATCTTCTCTTTGTGCCTCCTGTGGGCAGAATGATGTCTTTGCTGATAGTGAAATATACAGGATACACGCCTGCAGTTTATCACCATTACAGCCTGCATTATTTACACAACATGACACCCCTGTGAATGCTGATTTGACCGGACTCACCTTTATCTTGTCGCAAATATGCTGACCATTACTCTGAGCCCATCATTTGACAGCTCTGAAATGTCACCGGAGACTGAGAGATAGTCGGGTTCACCGCTGCGTTCCGGGAGACGAAGACAGCGGGAATGTAAATAATCCTTGCTGGCACCAAACCATAGCTTTTGGTGTCTGATGTTCTTTTTGCAGTGGCCGGTCCACACTCCATCATTATAATGAGGGAGGTTCAATTAGACAAGGTCTACAATGGGGTTTTTAAATGTCACAGTGCAGGTCCTGACATTTCTCTGTTTGATATGGAATCAGAATGGGAGGCAGAGGAGTTCACGGGGAGAACTAATCTCAACTACCGAAATAACAAATTCCACCCTGTCACAAAGCTCTGAGGGAAGGATGGCGCGTCCACCGCCAGTGCGAGCTTTCTCCTGTTAGAACACTCTAATGATTGAATCTATTTGCATTGCTCAGGTTCGTAATTAGCCCTCGGGGGTGAGCATGTGTACGAGAAGCACTTAATGAATGCTTTTTGTGTATTTTAACCAAAAGGTTATTTGGTTGTCAAAAAAAACAACTCGTTGAAATTGGAGTGATCATCATTAGCGGGGCTGAAGTGGAGGGTAAACGCCGTTCAAGCATTGCTCTTCTGACATTGTACAAAAGCTGCTCTTTAACAAAAATGACGCTTTACAAGCTCCGGCAATGTTTTAAAACGACTTACTGTCACCTGAGTGACTTATATTACTTTACTTTTGTCATGAAACTTCAGGCCTCTATGTAACGTAACTAACAGTTATTTTAACCCAAACACAATCTTTTCCTGAAGCTAACAAAGTAGTTTATTACTAGTAGGGACTTGCACATTAACAATGAGCCAACTGGAAAGTGCGATTTTATATGATTGACGGGATTTGCTCGAATCAAAACTCAAGAGCTACAATAACAACGGAAAACCGAACAATTTCTTTACAGAATTGAACCTTGGAAAATTAGCTTTTTTGTCACTTGTTTGTCACTTTTAAAATAATGCTGATTCAATCAACTTAATCTGATCTTGTTAAAATTAGCATGAATGAAACTCCAGAGCTAATTGACTCCCACAACATTAAATTAATCGACTGTTGAAGCAATTAACAGCAGTCAAAAGAAGCCGTTTTATATTTAGGCTTAATTAGAGAAGAGACGGGATTTTATAGTGGAGCCAAAGAAACATGGAGAAAGTCAAGAAGGTGTTACTGATTCAGGATTTAAGAAAAAAAGATGAAAACCCTTTTAGACGCCAGCTGACGTTTTAGAAATAGTTCAATTTAAATCAACTCAATTAAAAAACACAAGCTACATTTAAATGAGTGTTTTCCTTTTCTTTTAAAGCTTTGTTTCAGTTATGATCAGTTGAAAAAGACTGTGTTTCAGAGTGATAGGTCTGTCTTTCTATCCAGAGGAGTTGAGGTGATGTCACCCACCCTTTATTTCCCACTGTGGCCCTCCATTACATGTACATGTAAACATCCGGGCGACTCTGGAGGACAAACAACGTCTCAAGTTATTTAGCATGCTCCGTGTCATGACAGGTCAATTTTTTAAATGCGAACATATCAGAACGTGCAGTAACAGCGTACCCTCTCGGCTTGAATGTCAAAAAACAGACCGTTGCCTCCCTATCACGAGCAGAGATAGCTGTCATACAGTGGATGAATTACCGTCCCCTGCATGCTCCATCTCAACTCGAATAAGCGCTGGATTGTTCACAAAAATGGGGAGGAAAAAAACCCAGAGAGGGTGAAGAGATAGAAATCCATTTGTAAGCCTGGCTGTGACTATTTGCATGGCGATGAAGGCCCCGAGTGTTCTGCAGTGTCCCAGACAATAGAGCCTGTGTTTGTTCTTCCCCGGGAGGTTTGAGAAGGGCAGAAACGGGGAGAGAAGAAGAAGAAAAGGGGAGGTCGTCAGCGGAGGGGATTCGGCATTGTGAAAACCAGACGCATTCGCTTGTGCTATTGTGGTGAGTGAATTGCTTTGCAGTACCAGGGCGTTTAGTTAAGCAGATTGTGTTTCTTCACACCCCTGCGATGATCTCTCTCGACGGCGGTTGGTGACAAGTGGCTCGGGGGACAGCAGAATGACACAAACAGGTGGGTGTGGGTGGTGGACGCTGTACATCCTTGTGAGAAGTTTTTTGTTCTGTCAGAAGATATTTAGACGCAATTTCATGTATTATCCGGGAAACGATGGATAGAGGGATTCGAAGAGCAAATGCGCTTTCAACATAAAAGCAGCAGGATTTCTGAGATTCATAATCATTTAAAGGGTCCGGGGGGGTCTTTGTGTTCGTCACAGCGAGAAATCAGCATCTTTTGAGATGGCTTCTTGCTTTTTTGTTGTAGCTTCTGAAATGAGGAAGAGCATGCTGAGGAATCTAAGGAATCATAGTTTACCAAAGTGATCATTCAGAGTTGATATTTGAGGCAGCTGTATTGATAATCTAAAAAGTTAATTTCATAGAAATAAACACTTTTTGTACTAGTCTATATTATGTAGCAACAAAACACGATCCTTCAGTTCAGTCCGCCTGTGGTGTGATTTCATCGTTATTTTACAGTTTCCCTGACCTTTCTTTCACATGTCCGACAGTTTGGTCCACTTATTCAAAGGCAGCAGGCAGATATGCACAAATACCACATTTGTAACCGCAGAACATCCTCAGTGTGTGAGGGGAAAACATTGGCCAAACTAATGAGATGTGTGCGAACCGCTAACACGATGTAGCGTTTCAGTACGTTGGAGAGAATGTTGTGATTCTCTGCTCCCTGAATGTTGTCCATGTCATATGTTTAATGACACTTTTAAACTCTTATATAGATAATTGCCTGTAGTTTAAATTCACCACACTCTTTTTTTTAAACTTCGGTGAATTGTTTTTGATGAAAAAGGCAAAAAAAAAAAATAATGGGATGAAGTCCTATCGCTGATAAATGTCAGAGGAAATTCAGAGCACTTTGCTGAAGAGTAATGATTTTTTCCACTTGTGCACATAATAAAATAACAAACAAATTACTTTCCAGCGAGTACATGATAGCTTGACATTCCCCCGTTGCTCTCGCTCAGTCTCTGGCCTCATTCGAGGTCCTGATTTAGGAAACATGAACAACATGTCAGCGGTGTTGTTTTACAGAGCTGAACAGTAAACATCAGGGCCCATGATAGGCTCCCAAATGACCAATTAAGGACGTATTGTCTTGGAAGGGTGAATTTAAAGAAGCGAGGCTTGGCAGATGGATTTGCCTTCAAGGTTGCAGATAGCTATAGAGTCTGTGTTCAGATCCATTGTCACGTTCTCAGCGTTACACCTTTTCGTGTTCTTCCATGATGCTGGAAAAACGACATCATTAATGCTCGCATAGAGTTGGCATTACTTAGCAGTTAGCGGCGGCAGTGCATATTGATGCGTCATTCACAATGTCAAGTAAAAGATTCTTTACCGTTATTGCCACGCTTTAAACATCTTTAACAGCATCCCCGAACCATTGCTACAACGGAGCGACATTTGATCAACTAGAACACATCGCCATACAGGACAAATGATGCCGCGGTCTCAGCGCAATCTGGTGCTTAACATTGTGAGACTGCAGCTCATTGTCATTCTGTCGTGCGGTGGAGAGGCATGTACTGTATACATACAGGCTACAAGAAATGGGAGGAAGGCCTATCCGAGCTAATGAATGGCTGTCAACCACGGGGCACTCTGCATGTCATGTAGAAATGAGAGTTTCTTTTGGAAGGAGACAATTAACCATGTGGAGTTTCATGTTTCTTGGGGATATTTTTAGCTTCTCATGACTCCTCTCAGGGCATATTCTCCAGTTAATGATACCTGATTGATTTGTGTTTTTATAGGCTTTCCACAATATGGATTTACTTTACACTTTTTAAAATCGGCCACAATTATGATCAAGCACCATCAAGCCAGCTGTCACACATGGACATGTGTTTTTCCAACTCCCTAATACCTTTGCTATTTACAGACCTGGAGCTGGAAGTTTTCATGGTCTCCTCATTATTTTCCCAGAATTTCATTTCTATAAAAGGCCCATCTTGTTAAATTGGCACCTAAACATCTGTTGACCTGTGCACTATTCCAGCCACAGCAGTACAGGCCGATACCCCCGGGAGGGATGTTTTTTAAGCAGACTCCTTGGCATGCTGGCAGCCAAAACAGTTGCTCAGAGTAACATCATTGAGGGCCGTTGTCTAGTTTTTGACTCAAGGCGTTCAGTTTGGGCGCGTGCTTGGCAGCCCCATGAAAGACCATAACAGCTCACCATTCACTGGCGACTAATTGGACTGTCACTCCGCAAACGCTCGGAGATTTGAATCTGGCCCGTAAAGACATACATAAGCACAAACACATACTCTCATTCGCGGTCTGTATCGGAAATTGAATTTCAGAAATGAAAGGCTGCATCAGTAATTGATTTTACCAGCCCATTACAAATGGGTCTTGGCAGCTAATTTAGTTTTACAAGATTAAACATGAACATTATGAGCTGTTAAGCATTAACGCTGCAACTACTCTAACCGCCGAAACGACGTCCCGGAGTATGTTCTAAATTTCCACCGGGACCACCCATGCTAAAAATGCATGCACTTGCGCTCCCGCGCAGCACTTTGGATTAAGGCGTCCACATATTTGGGACTCTATATGTTATGTGCTGATATAACGGTGTCAAAGAGCTTCAGAATTATGGTCGTTACTCCGAGCCCTCAATAACATCTGATCCCACTGACTGGTGATGTATGGTTCGCTGCTTGACTGGAGAGCAGTAAAGTCGGGTTCAGGGTTTCGTGTCTAGACGAATAATTTGTGTGGCTTCGCAAAGCAAACAACTGTAAGACAAAAGTCTGAAGTGATGAGAAAGCAAAGGAACATCCATAGTTTCCGGGCAAACACACCTCTGCTGCAGAGGCAAAAATACCAATTTCACAGGAGAAGTTAATTGCTAATTTACTGAAAGGAAAAGACGAGGTTGACGGCAGTGATTACGCAAGTGATATTTCCGTCTCTTTGACACGTCGACAGTGGATCATTACTGCTGCTAGTCGAAAGAGAATGAAAAGCACACCACAGTTGATCTGTTTATCTAAAGGGAATTGATGCATTTGTTGAAGTTCAACTCTGTTAACTTTGACAGGGGGGGGGGGGGGGGGGGGGGTTTAAGATATTGTATTTGTGTTGTCTTGACTAATTTGCTGTCTTGTCTGACTTTCGTTGTCCTTTCACTCTTGACCCTGGTGCACGTTATAATTGCATCGATTCCACTCATACGTTGTCAGAGGCATGTGTGTCTCTGTTTTCCATGTCTGGGGAGACATTGATCTAATTAGGAATCTTCATTAGTCAGCTGCAGAGTGCAGTGTCATGCTTTAGGAATGATGTGCAGCCCCCCCCCCCCCCCCCCCCAGTGAAACACAATGCAGGGCCTTGTCTGAATTCAAAACAGAGGGCTGTTTTCAAACGCCTGTGCAGGACCGCAGGATGCAAGACAAAAAAAACGAACAAAGGGTTTGTCTTCCTCGTGTAAAATGCAATCCCTGCTCGGAATCAGAATCAGAACCGTTTATTGCCAATGAATCTGTCATGGCGGGATCCAGCTTCCTGAGTTTAATTTGTTATACATCTGAGTTGCTGTTGTGCAACAGCTTTGATGTAACTCTTGGGATAGATAAAAGGATGATCCTAATGTCATCACAGAGCTCAAGGAGAACACTTGGTTCTCAGCCAAGCCCCCATGGCTGACCTCGAGTGGCCTTCATCGACGCCACCCATCATGTTAAGTTGTATTTTGAACCTGGATGTTGTTGAACACCATTGTATAAAAAGAGATATTGTTAGGGTACAATCGTGTTTTCATACAATTGAACTGTTAATGTTTTCTTTTGTTTGGTAAATGTTGTATTTGGACTAATAACTTAAAATGGCTGAAGCTGCAACTATTTACATAAAACATGAACCATTTCAGCCATTCATCATAAACGGCTGAAATAGTTAGCTTCAAGTAATGGATTAAGATTTTTGAGAGAGTTAATTAATTAATGAAGTCATTAATTTTTATTCAAATAGTAATATCTATTACCTTTACTTAACACGTTTACTTCACACTCGCTAACTAGTTTACATGTACTCTCAATCACGGCACGTATTCATGCTCATGTTTGATTTCTTTTTTAAACCAAGCAACTGCAGAGCTACTCCCTGAGGTACAAGTACACCTTGTTTGTAATCGCTGATATAGAATACAGTCTTAGATTTTTATTTACTGCATGTAAACTCTTCGAAGTCAGCTCTGACTTTCTATTATACAGCCTTTAAATGGAGCTTTGCGAAGACATACAGAATATTCCACATATGTATTTAAAGCTTTGTCAAATTAAACACTTGATTTTTGAATTCCACAGTGCCAGAGATTTAAGTTTCCTCATTTTGCGAGCGCTGTGCACTGCTGGAAATGTCTCACTGCAGCCGTTAATTAAATTGTTAACTTTTATTTCAGAGACATGAGTATGCATTCAAACCACATCGTAACGAGATGGGATACAGCTCTGCCGGGATCATGAATTACTCTGCTGTTGAATGGAAGAATTGGTGATACTGGACCAGTGAAACCTCCGTCCTCTGTCCACTAACCATGGGCAGTGCAGAGGAAATGCACGGGTGGACAGTAAAAATGAGCATGCCGAGTGTTTTGGCCATCGTTACGGTCTTTTCTATGATTCCTGGCGGGGTGCTGAGCGATACGAGAGGTGCTCAGGGTCTGGAAGCCCAACAATTGGCCCAAGGGTCCACTCATCTGCACCGCCGCCTGAAGAGAGGCTGGATCTGGAAACAGCTGTTTGTCCCCGAGGAAGATCCCACTCCTCGCGTTATTGGCCAGGTACCATTTCAGATTGAATGTCCTCCATGTCCTTGACACGCTGCGTCTCTTTGAAAAAGCTTGTTTTCTGGCTACTTCTGAGCTTTTTATTTTCTCCAATCAAGCTTTCATATACCTCCTCTTCTTTTTGCAGCTCAAATCCGACTATGACCGAGGTGAATATTCCATCAAGTACATATTATCAGGAGAAGGGGCCGGGGATGCGTTTGAGATGGATGAGTATTCTGGTGAGATCCGGACACTGAAGAAGCTCGACCGAGAGGAAAAAGCCTTCTACGTCCTTCAAGCCCAGGCTATCAACAGGAGGTCCAATGAACCAGAGGAACCCGAGTCAGAGTTCATCATCAAGGTGCAGGACATCAATGACAATGTCCCGCAGTTCCAGAACGAACCGTATGTGTCCAGCATCCCTGAGATGTGTCCAACCGGTATGTTTTTGAGAGACGAGAGGAAAGTTTAAACAGTAAAAAGAAACGAAAAGCACAGGCAGGTTAAAAGAGTTGTTCTCAATACAATGGAGGTGAATGGATAGTCATTATATTTTTGAAATGTCAGTTTCAAAGAAAGCTGAAAATCGAACAGCAAAATCTGTTTCAAAAATTCCCTCCTAATGTCCCGATTACTCAGGATGATCCACAGACCCCACTCACTCCTGTCCGTTTTTTCCTGGAACTGCATTGTACTGAATGAATAGATTTTGATGAATGTTACTTTTGATGTCGGCAACTTTAGTTCAGACTGAAATATCTTGGCAATTGTTAGAGGAGTTGAGAATTTGAACAACTATTACTCTTCTCCAAGGGTTGACCCCCTTACTTTTCATCCAGCAACAAAATCTGAATTTGTACTTCTTTGGTTTGTGACCAAAAAAACGAATGACATTCGTTTTTTTTCTAATTCGTAAATATAAGCATGCTAACACATTGAACTGAACTCCAAACATCTGCATAACGCGATCATTTAAAGTGTTGGAAAATATGCATATTGGCTTTTTAACGCCTGGTTTTGGTAAGACCTGTTATATGCTCATGGTTTATTTATGATTCCAATGTGTCGAGGGAATTATGTATTTAACATATTATTCGTACAAACAAATTTGTTTACGGATAAAATTTCAACTTTGCTATTTAACAGATACAAACTTGCAATTGGCTTTATTGTTTCTAGAGTTGTACTTTTAAAATTATTTTTCTGAACTTAAATCTTGACGGAAGACAATGAACAAAAGGTTATGTGAATGTCTGTCATCTGTCCCCATTCAGGGAGTTAGAAGTATTGGATTCTGAATTGTAGCTTGGATGCCTTTCTTTTTCTTATATAATGTTATTATAACCACTGCCCTTTCATTCCACAAACATTACCGTTTCAATTTATATGTAATCTGCTTTTGCAGCAATATCTCGCTCGTAATAAATCACAATGCGTTTGACTCGGAAAAAGAAAGCGATAGGGGAAGGTTGGAATGCTGTGGTAAACCCCTGCCTGTGTGTAGAAAAAAAAGCAGAGTGCTTTCTGGGAAAAAAAAGAAAAAGAAAGAACAAGATGGACGAGGACTGAGGGAGAGGATATGGTCAGTGGAGAAAAGGGTAGTAAGTGTGAAAGATAGAGAGGCGAACTGAATGAGAACGCGATGGAGAGAAAACGAGCAGCAGGTGGATGGTGAGAGAGATGTCGCTATAGGGCTGTGGAGGTTGTCACACACACCTGCACAGCCTTACTGAGTTGTGAAAGGCCGACACTGCTCCCCCACCATCCTCCCCATTGTCAACATCCCTCCCCGAACCCTACCTCAACCTCCCCCCCTCCCTCCTTCCATTCCCACTGCTCCCCCCCCCCCCTGAGCCAGACAGACAGACCCTGCGGGACCGGGGCATAATCTCTTTATTTCCCCGTCGACTGGAACTGCTGCCCGAGCTAACTCTGTCTGTGTGATCCCCCCCCCCACAGGGACCACAGTGGCCCAGGTGACAGCCACAGATGCTGATGATCCCATGTTTGGAAACAACGCCAAGCTCATCTACTCCATCCTGCAGGGGGAGCCCTACTTCTCTGTGGAGCCAAAGACGGGTAAACCCTTCCAGATAAAGAGGCTTTTCGTTTGAACTGCACTGACTTCAGTCGTTATCTTAGTTAGCTGCGCAAATATCTCGACAGCCACAGTTTGGGCTCTTAGGGAGGCGCACTAGAGATTTGGCTGTGCAGAAATGATGTTTAGCTTCATAGCGAGTGGGCTTAAAAAACAAACAGAAGGGCAGAAATATTTTCAATCTCAGACTCTTGAGACTGAAATCTGTTTTGTCTTTGGCTTCCTCCCTCTGGTCCGAGTCACTTTTGACAAGTGATAGACGACTCATCACTTTGAAAATTGTATATATTCCCCTGGCAACGTTTTTCCTTTCAACAACTATTCACAGACTTAGCTACTGTTTCGAAGCCATTGGGCGATATGCGAGTGCCTACACCCCTACGAGGAGTCTGGTTCAATTGATGCTCATGCATGTACATTTACACTACTTATTTGTGTGATACAGAGGTCAGTTGTAGCACCTCCCACACACATTGTTGAACTCTGCTGTCAAGAGTTGTGGAATGGCATTATTGAGTCAGAAAAGTTTTAACATGCAAATGAATGCAATGTGTAAAAGGGTAAATCTAACTTTTTGGGGAACCAACTGTTCATTGAGGAGTGGGCAGCAGTCAATATAAGTTTGTTCTGCTCATGGCCTCAGTAACGGATACGCCTGGAGACACTTTATAAAGACCAAAACCACCAATGAATTGATCCTATAGGAGCAAATACTGTTTCCAAAGTCCGATACATGTTTTCTCATAGACGTCTATACAATCAGACTTCTTTTTGTCGATTGGAAACAATGCAAGTTTAAGGCTCCTCCCCTTTGGCTTCACTTTTCAGAACATGAAGGTTTGATACCTGATCACACTGCTGTTCCTTCATTGCAAAGAACATTGGCACTTCACAGCCTTGATGAATATGTATTACATTAAATATGTAATAACCCTCCGCTAAAACTATAGTCCCCAACAAATACACTATTTAGTCCTTTTTGTGTAACATCTTCTGCAAAAGGAATTTTTTTTAGGAATGAATAGACTTGAGACGGACAGACAACATCATGAAAGACACACTGACAAACATTGTTATCCTTAAAACAGATAAAAACTGACCAGCCGGCTAAATCAGGTGTGTTACCAATACAAATATTGACTGACTATAAGATAGTTAATGGCTGCTGAAAAAATGATGCAATCCAAACACAAGATTAGATGAATAACTAGTTTAAATGCTGACGTCTTAGGCAAAAATAGCGTCTAATTCTCTTGATTCTAATTGTTCTGTTTACTGTTGCGCACAGTCTCCACTTTGGCCAGACGGAGGAAACATTAGTCATTTAACAACCCTCTTTATATTAATAAAGTTTGCAGATTTTAAATTGATAGTGGTGCAGTTTTACTGCAGGCACCCTTGAAGACTGCTCGAGGCAAAGTTTACTCACATTTTGAATAAAACAAACGCAGAAAACCACCCACAGATACACTCGATGGCATCCTACGAACCTCTTGTATACCTCCTCTCTGTCTGTCTCCTCCACCTGCAGGGATTATTGTAACGTCATGGCAAAACATGGACCGCGAGGCCAGAGAGCAGTACCTGGTGGTGGTGCAGGTGAAGGATATGCTTGGTCTCAGCGGCGGTTACTCCTCCTCCACCACCGTCACCGTCAGCCTGACTGATGTCAACGACAACGGACCCACTTTCCAGCATCGTGAGTCACTCCTACGAGTCACGGCGATGCAAACACACAAGCCATACACACTCCGGGAATCAACGAAAGAGCACAAAGCGTTGCAGACTGCGAGGACATGTTAAATATTGCACCTAAGAGGCATTTATTTGACCACACTTCTCCGGTTCGGGTGGGTGGGTTTGTGCTGAAATTAAAAGGAGACGGTCTAAGAATGAGACTGGGGGAGAGAGAGAGAGAGAGAGAGAGAGAGAGAGAGATGGGAGAAAGGAGATGGCGATGTTCATCTGCTCGTGCACGGTCGCACGAGTCGCCCACTGGATGAATTTAATCACTCACACATGAAAGGACATTTGTCATGATCTTTAGAAACAAACCTAGGCTTCTCCGTGATAAACCCGACTAAATGAATGCCCTGGGAAAAAAAATCTATTTTGTAGGAATGAGACAGCAAGGATGATACCTTTAACTATTAATGTCACGTTCACATTCATTGCCGGTGCGACTGTATCCCTCGGATTCCGCGTCGAGTCAAAAGGCCTTATAAATATTGTGTGACCGCACTCCGCACTTTGAACTGCGCCCTCTGTTTTGTAACATGATTGGTAATTATTATCAGGGATTCTTCTTTCTTTTTTTTTCAGGAGCAGCTGGTTGCCGTTGACTTCCTCCCAGTTGTGGCAGCCGTCCAAATAGAGTCACTCAAAGACACAATCGCATTTTCTCATCTGCTTATTAGAGAGTTGCTGGGATTATGTGGAGTTGCCACAACTTATCTGTGACTCACACAAATTGACCCTCCACCACAATGTTCTCCCTTCTTATCGCGTTACACACTAGCAGACTCTCTTGACTCGCACAACTTTCTGTCAAGCTCTGTAGGCGATGTTTTAGTACAGAAACTTCTTCTTTTTGTTGTCGTTTTTCACCGAAAGTGAGCTTGCATTACATGCTGCAAAAGCACCAATTTGACGTATCCCAACGTTCTCCGGCTAATCTTTGAAAGCATCCTTGTTTCTTCAGACCTGTACGCCTTTGCCGTCCCTGAAGATGCAGCAGTGGGCACCACAGTGGGCAGGGTCATGGCACAGGATGGAGACACTGGCATCAATGCCAGGATGACCTACAGTCTGGAGGATGACCTGGAGGAAAGCTCGACTTTTATCATCAAAACAGATCCAGTGACGCAGGAGGGAGTGGTCCTGCTCGCCAAGGTGAATACATACACTCCATTATCACTTTGTCTAATATATGAATTTTATATGGCTTTATTTAAGCTGATGTGTCAAGGGCAGTAGCGCAGACAGAAATCAAAGTATCAGTGGGCACAGGGGCCGTTAGGTTCTGAGACATTATTTCCACAAAAACTCCTTTTTAATCTCCGGCATTAGGGATTTAATTAACATTACAGACACCGACGCAAACTAAATTTTAAAAAATCATTTGGGCTGATAGAGGGCACGGCAACATATCCTGGCACTTTGCGCGCGCACAAGACAGCTGGCACAACAGCAGCGGCATCATCAAAGCCGACCAGACGCAACAGTGTAAGAGCCTGGCACAGGGACCCAGCAGCCACACAGAGTCACACAGCTGGCAGCAATATTGACTCCTTTCCAGGTCACGATCATATAGCAGCGTAATCTGAGCCAACGTGCACAATGAACGAGTGAATGCTACAGGCTTCAGCTTGAGCATGCATGTAAATCGCTTGCTTTGATGATTGCATGACAGCAATGAAATTAGCCAGTTTATGTCTAATTGACACATTAGAAGAGGGATCACTGTACAGTTAGTTGTGTAGAGGGACAAGGACTGTATGCCTCTTGGGACAATGTGAAACGTCTCTAATTCTAGCACTGAAAAAGCCGCCACATTTGTCTACTTACTGGCAGAATAGTTGAATAGTTTGAGTCTGTGGGAGCAGGTACCTTTTAAAAATGAGAGCTGAAGTATAACTTTTTTCTAAAGCGTTTTTGTGGAACAGCCTTGAAGCAAGCTTGGACACATTTTGGGAAAAAAAAATGCTTTTTCACTTTCTTGCCAAGACTTTACTCTCAAGTCCTTTCTAGATATAAGGCTACAGCCAGATAGCTTAGCTTAGCACAAACACCGACGCCTCTTTGGTCAAAGTAGCCATACTACTGTGTAGAAATAATCTGTTACAAGTAAAAGTCCTGCATTCAATATTTTACTGAAGCACAAACGTATTAGCATCAAAGTATTCTTAACGAGTGCTCATCACCCATATGCAGAATAACCCATTTCAGAATTATTATTAATAGTAATAATCAAACAACTGGATTATGATTATTGATGCATCGATGTGTTCATCACTTTAATGTTGCAGCTGTTAAAGGTGGGGCTAAATGTATTCACCTTATACACTGCTGGTTAATTGAATAATGCATTGTATTCTATTTGTTGGTTCGTATTTTTCGTATTAACTGAATTAAAGGTGCTTGAGTAAAGATACTTTGTTACGTTCCATCACCTGACGGTCCTAAACATACTCTCAGATTACTCTTGTTTTCCGCTCTGTGTTTGTTCTCCCACGTATCGTATCCTTCTTCATCGCACCGGAGAATTCAATTTAGATGCCGTGATAATGAAATAACGAACACAGTGTTGACTCTGTCTCTGAATCATTTTGTAAATGCAATAATGGTTTTCATGCTGTTTTCTTATTACCGGGATCATAATGTTTAAAAAACAAATCGATGAAACGCAGCATTATTTAAATGCATGTTCACAGCTGGGAACTTATTGACATTGACTAAACAATTTTAATGTCCAGTCAGAGTCGTGTCCTGCTCCCTCAGGAACAATCATCTGTCTTGGCAAAGCGTATTTGGAAAGCTGTTACTCTTTAAGCCTGCTTAATGATGATGGACCAGGTGTTCTCTGCCTGTAGGAGCCTCTGTATTAATATGCATTGTTAAAAAGGTATTTCTTTTTCTCCCAGCCTTTGGACTATGAAACCAAAAGACGTTTTGTCATGGCCGCAGAGGCGGTCAATGATCACGTGGACACTCGTTTTCTGACTCTGGAGGAGTTCAGGGACCGGACAACGCTGAAGATTGTTGTGGAGGACGTGGATGAGCCGCCTGTCTTCCTCTCAGTGGCCTACGAGTGGAAAATCCCTGAAAATGCAGCTGTAGGAACTGCGGTTGGCAGTGTTAGTGCCAGAGACACTGACACAGTCAACAATCCCATCAGGTACAGTAATGTGAACCATCTAAACCGGGAAGAATGGCACCTGCCACCCAACTGCAAGCATGATAATGACGAGGCAGATGCCCAAGCTGGTGGGGGCGTAACGTCCCCAGACAGCTTCCTCCACACGGCGGAAAGTCATTCCATTTCAGAACGCGTTACTGGCTCGGTGCATCCATTTTTACCCTTGATCTCTGGATACTCTGTACACGCTCATATTTATCTCACATTACATTAGTATTAGAAATGAGCCCCGCTGAATAAATCATGACGATTATTTTTTTTTTTCATACCTCACAGACTTTTGCCGTGGTATTATCACAAAGCGACGTGGCTAGGACGTAGGGATGAAATAAAGCACCGTACGCCGTGGCATATGGAATTGAGATTTGCAGTCATTTGCAACTGGGGCACGTTGCAGAGGAGACATCAGCAGCACTGGTGCCTGTAGTCCATCTCAGCAGAGCTTAAGAGTGGCAGGTGCTGCATATCATCCTCAGCCTAGCGTGTATTACTGTCCCTTTGGAGGCAGTGTCTCATTGATTAATAAATTCAGGCTGACATTTAAGGGCTTTCCGCAGTTCTTCTAAATATGATTGAGTTTGCGTTGGTCAAATTGGCTTATTTTCCGTGTTGTTATTTGAAATATGGCTCAGAGAAATGATTCATTCGTCAGTGTGTTTCACTCCTTATTACCCTATCACCATGGTGTTATAATCACATATACATATCTATATATGTTAATGAATCCTAAAGGTATGGTACATGAACACTTCTGCTTGGTCTGTGGATGATGCTTTTTATTGAATGTTTATTTTACATTATGTATTTTAACATAAATAAATCACTGGCCCTAACTTGTCACCCACTAAACAAGACACGGTGATGTGTGCTCTGTCACTCAGCTGCACCACATGTGACATATTTATTTATCATTCATTCCAAAAAGACTGAACAAAGTTCCCTTATATTTACAAGATCCCCTGCCTCACTGTTTTTAAATCACATTACCTCTCTGAACACAAATATATACGGTCTGTTGTCAGGTTGAAGTAACTGAAATACATAAACCTGTGTCCATCTGTGAGATGCTTTGTCTTCAGTGTTGTTGTCACACTAGCTGGTGTGCTCGCTCTCTTTGTTGGATATCTGTCAACAGATTTAAGAAAATGAGCAGTTTGCCTCATTAATCTCCCCGCGGTATCACAATGTTTTGTTGGCCCAGAAAGCAACCTCGACTGCTAAATGGTGTGTCTCTGTGCTTTCTCTTCCAGATATTCGATTGACAAAAAGAGCGAGACCACAAAAGCTTTCAAAATAGACCCAAACAATGGAACTATAACTGTCGCTAACGCTTTGGACCGGGAGACGACAAACTGGCACAATGTGACTGTTGAAGCCAAGGAAACAAGTAAGGAGACTGCCCGTGTTTTGCTCAACAGCATCTTGTTGATAAAGCCGTCTTATGGCACATTTATTTTCACTCATGAAACCTGTTCAGAATATATTAACAGCAATGTGTTGATGACACGTCTTTGTCTGGAGCAGCGGTTCACAGCCAGAAGTACCCCAGGGGGCGCAGCGGTTGTCTGATTTAATGTGGAAAGATTATGCAGTTCATTAACTCGAAAAATATAAGCTCCGGTTTGGTCAAGAGGAAATGTGTTCAGCTGTAAACATGTTGAGATTAAGAGTGCGGCGAACTAAACGATATAGAATTTATTGCAATCGCTAAAAGTAATGAATGAATAAATGGTCTTAATAGTTCAACGTGCTGTACGTTGTCCTTCGAATGTCCAGCAACACCAGCGATCAGTGAGACTGCACAAGCGTGATTGTAGTTAAAATAACTATGGAAGTTACATAACAAAAGTTAGTAAAATTAGGATTTTACTTTCCTGGGGACAAGCACAGTGGTCTCCTGGGTGAACGTCCTGCGTCCCGTCTGTCCATCCTGTCCCCCATGTAGACTTTGTCAGGTTTTATACCACGTCTCCTGGCTTCCTTAGAGGCATTCCTTCGTGTCCTGGCTCACAACAGATTACATGGGCTGTACACGAATTATGGTGCATTACTTTTTGTAGGTATAAGTACCAACAGTTAATGAGAACAGGCTGAGTAGTTAGCTAAAAGTAATGGGATAAACAGTTATTATCTAAAAGTAATAAGTAAAAGATTGAAATTGTTATTTATACATTGTTGATAAATAATTATTAGCTGAGTAATCAATAAATGGTTGAATTGTCCAGCTTCAGCAGCTTTAAGTGATCGTACGAATGCAAACCTGGCAGATCTAAACATTGAGTGCTCAATTATACGACATTATTGTTTGCTAACAATGTCCAATTTCAAGAGCAAAAGTGCAAAATAACATCCAGTTCAAAATGAACTTCACATAAGCAGATGTTGATGAAGGGGATGGCTTCAAAAAGTTGGGGACCACTGATCTAGAGTGACGTAAAACCTCAAATTATCTTTGAAAAATTTGCTTCTTCACAGTTTTATGAATGTTCATTTTGTCTTTGTTTGAAGAGAAACGCCATCGCCCATTTTTGTTGAGTCATGTTTCTAAAAGAAGAAACAGTCATCAGTCATAAGTATTATTTTGAGCTCTTAGAACGCATTCATGCAACCCAGTTGACTCCAGCAAATGTCTATCTTCACTACTGCAGCGCTGAACCATTTGTCCTCCTCCGTGGTGGTGTTCATCACGGTGCTGGACATAAACGACAATGTGCCAAGGCTGGCGAGAGATTACCAGCCATTTATCTGCGAGGGAACACAGGCGGGAGAAGTATGTATATTATGATCCACTGATATTCATGATTTACTCTATAGGATCATTGAGAATTTACATGAAGTGGACAGCAAACTATTTCACATTGCAACATATTGTATTGCATCAATGTACTATTTTTAAACCTTGAATTACACACAAGGAGCCAACTTAGTATTGAACAGCTCAATACCACAATACATCCACGACATTGTCAGTCGAAATACAAATGAAATCTGCTTATATTTTCTCATGTGTCTTTGTGTCTCTCAGCTCATTCAGCTGCTCAGTGCTGTCGACCTGGACGGCCCTGTGGAGGGACACCACTTCTACTTCTCCATGGTCTCTGAGAAGCACATCAATCCAAACTTCACTGTCCGAGACAATCAAGGTTATAATCATGTAGCAATGCTGGAAGACATGTTTGGATCTCTGCCTTGAGTGAAAGTATCAATAACCACTGTTTGGAAAGAATGCATTCGTATTTAATTCGTATATAATGTAATTCGTATGTGTTTCTGGTCTTTGTGCTAAGCTAACAGTACTGCTGCAGTGGCACACTCAGCATGAACTAAATGTGTTGCTGCGGGAAATTTCATCCAGTAAATTACTAACATTTCCTGGGTTTTTTTTAGGAAATTAAAAACTGCACCTCTGTTTGCTTCATTTTTAGACAACACAGCCAGCATCGTGGCACGAAGGAGCACTTTTACACGCAAGGATCGAACCCAGTACCTCCTGCCCGTTGTGGTGACGGACAGCGGCTCTCCGGCTCTCTCCAGCACCAGCACTTTGACCGTCAGCGTATGCAGCTGCCAGCCTGCCGGCCATTGTCCCACAGGTGGGGTGGAGGCCCTCGCCCTGTCCATGGGGGTCAGCCTGCAAACCTTGTTAGGGCTGGTGGTCTGCCTCGTCACACTCAGCGGTAAGAAAGCACGGATTTATTTTCTATTCCCATTCCATCCAAGTCCAGAATATCCATCTATGATATAATAAGGAGTTTTTGGGTGAGTGGGCTGCTGTGAATCACCCAGGGACCACTTTGGGGTTCAGTGTTTCACTCCGGGACACTTTGACATGCAGAGAGGAGGAGCTGGCTGGGGATTGAACCTTTTATTTTGTGGTTAAAGGACTACCCGCTCAGCCACAGCCGCCCCGCATGAGCAACATAAAGATGAGAAAATAACAAGTCTCAGGCTGGAAATGTTTATTTTAATGAAAGATGTCTAAATGTAGAGCCCCAAAACTGACAAAATCTAGTCGAAGTCAAGTCAAAAATATTACTCAATATATCATATTTTGTTAAATAAGTAAAAATGTTTCATGGTTTTCCTTTAACTTCCAATCAGTTTCATTTAACATTATGTAAACCTGATTTTTTAGGGGGTTGTTAAAATACAGACTTACGGTGAATAATGTGCTTTCAGAAGGAAAAGATTTTCTTTGTGTAATTTTGCGTAGCTCCATCTCCATCCTCCAGACACATGCGACATCACGACACCTCCGTAATGTCCGGAGCAATTCAAGTGTAAGAGTAGCACAGCAGGGCGGTTATATATACAGTACAAGCCAATAACATTACACTCGAGAAAATACTTATCAAGTTTTTACAGAACATAATCCAGAGGTGCTGTTTCTGGAGCTTCTTCAGACGTCTTTCAAACAGCCAATAAAAAGGCTCCTGCAGAATCACCAAAGATCTTTATCGGCCAAATTTTTGGCAAGAGTTTCTCCAGACCTCAGTGTGATTGACGAGAGAGACGTGAGAGGCATTCTTTCAAGTCTGTTTTGTTTACACAAAAGAGGTGAAGTGTACTGGCGAGCTGATTGTTTCTGCACGGTGGGCTCACAAAAGGATTCACGAACAATATAGACTGAGATTGTCAGAAGATAAAAAACACTTCTATGATTAATTCACTTATAGTCCTGAGACATTAAGGTAACCGAGGATCAAACTCCCCAAAAGTCTGTATAGTTTGATTGGTTGATGGATGGATGGATGTTTGATTGATGGATGGATGGATGTTTGATGTTGGATATTTTGTTGTAAAAAGTCGTTCTTTTTCAGCGGATCTGTTGAGCTAGAGCAGCTCCGCCTCACATCATTTTGGCAAGTACATGAACGTGTGTTAAACAGCAGGATTTTTCATTAACAAATTTGCTCTTTCATTTGATTCCCTTTTTTAAAAACTCACCAGCGTGCCTTTAACACACGCTTTCTAAATGCTGAAAGCTTGCAGGGCTATGATGTCAGCTGATGAGCATACTGGTTGCAATACATCAGCAGCAATGCCATCCTGGGACACTGATGGGTTTGCACAGTGAAAAGCTTTATTATGACCTCGGCTGCTTTGTGTCCCCTCTGTGCCCATCACATGAAAGATTAATGACAATACCTGCTATGCTACCATTCCGTCGGATGAGCACAATACCCGATGAAAACACAGCAGAATGAAATCTTCGAGCATTCTGTGCCGCATGGAGCAAACAAAGAAGTCTTCTTTCATGTCTGAGCTGAAATTAAAAACGTTATCGCCGAATTTGCGTTCATTTAGATTTTCCGCATCCACAATAAGTTACTGAAAAACAAATCTGGCTGCCATTATTTTCGGTGCACGAGTTCACGCTATGCTCCATCAGGCACCCTAGATGCTTTTTATCCCACTAAGCTCATGCCCTGGTGTTTAACGGTAATGATCTCCTGCTGTGTTGTGTCTGCAGTGCTGTCAGTCCTAATGCTCATGGTGAGGAGGCACAGGCGTAAGCAGCAGGAGGGATTGGAGGTGGAGGTGATGGATCTGGAGCTGCCTGAGACGGTGTCGCAGAAGGTGCTGTATTACGGAGAGCCGGGGGGTGGGGGAGCACACCTGGGCTTCTGCCAGCCTGTTGTCCCGTTGCGACACCACCCGAGGAGGAGGGAGAGGAGGCTGCGGAGGGAGGATGTCAGGGCAAGCATACGGATGTCTCTCAGAGAATCCCACCTCATCGGGCCGGACGACGAGGTCTTCCGGCAGTTTATTCTGGACAGGCTGGCAGAGGCGGATCAGGATCCTTACGTTCCCCCATTCGACTGCTTCAGAACCTATGCATACGAGGGGTCGGGGTCTCCCACCGGATCCCTGAGCTCACTGGAGTCATCCGCTTTGGAGCTTGAACACGAGCAACCTGTTTGTAATCCCAGACCCTTGATGGTTAAACTCACCCCGTGGCATGGTGGAGGAGAGGAAGACACCGTCTTCTGAGGTGCTCTTCTTCTTCTCCTTTAATGGCTGTTTATCTAATATATAATACCATATAATACCATAATATCACCTCTAGGCGTTGCACTTGATTCAGCAGCCGCTCCCTGAGATGAACATAATGAGACAGAGCGAGTCCATCAGGCCTTTTTGCCTTGCTTGTGTTTTTCTGCTAACCTCTTTTGTCGGTTTTAAATTCATAATGTTGCCACATTGGCACGTTTCTAGGTTTATTTGAGACGAACGCTGCCAGGTGTCGTCTCAGCACCCCCCCAAAAACACACACATTTACTACTGAACAAACACGACGTGCGACTCTTTCCGCCTCCCACCTCTACAGACATCTGATCCCCTTCATGTTGCCAGCCTTGGCTCGGCAGAGGCTCCATTCGTCCATTTATAAGCAAACATGATGTTATGTTTATCGAGTTGTCATATTTCTTCTTACTAACTCAATACAAGCTGTATTTAGCGCCTGTGATGCCGTCGGCACAGGTTGCTGATGTCGGCTTTTAATTTTCCAGAACGTGTCATATCGGTTCAGCCGGTTTACATAAAATCAAAACCGGTTTAGGCTTGTACACCAGACCGGACCGGAAAACATATCCAACCGTACGATGGACCGGCTCAGTGCATTTAAAACGAGCACCCATCAGTGACACCAAGTTCTACTTGAAGGAACGTTTTAACAATTTGGGAAATATGTTTGTTCTCTTTCTTGCCCATAGTTAGAGGGGACGATACCACTCTTATGTAGGCACGGTAAATATAATGCTGTAGCATCCTGTTAGCTTAGCATTAAGACTGGAGACAGAGTGAAACAGTTAGCCCGACTCTTCCTTTGGAAGATTGAGAGGTGTCGGTCGGCGGTTTTCTTTCTTTCTCCTGTCTAGCTGCTGGCTGTCGCTCCATATTTATCATACAGACACGAGATTATCTCATTCTCAAACTACTCTGAGCGACTCTGTGTATTTGACAAAATGTTGAGCATTTTCTTTAAAGATGAAATCAATCCAGAATGGTAATAATTGCACTCATGCTTGGCATATTTCGACCCGTTTTTGGTTTGCTCTATTTTTATTGTGTTCTTCCTGACAAGCGACCTTTTATGGTTGTGCAAATATTGGCTGCGTGGGTTTAGCGTGACCTGACAACATGTTGAGGCTACAAACGTGTTATTTACTCTCCAGAAACTGCAGATTGCATCCCCTGTTCCACCAAAAGTGAATGTTTGTGTTGTCCAACCATAACCATGTTCCTTTCCCAAGTTGAAGACGCAGTATTATCACAGTATGACTGATTGCGTGAGTACACATCCAGATGTGTAAGAATATAGGAAATCATTTTAAGTCAGAGTCCAACCGTGGCTCTCCTTCTAGCTCTGTTTTGTTCTTCACCAACCCCTGAGAAAAGTTACATGGCTTCTTAGCGTTCACTAGAATTGTATCCTGAAAACAGCTTCCTGCTGCAGCTGAAAATAAAACTCTGTTGAGAGCTGTCTTCGTTGGCTGGGAAACCAAAACAATTAGTTTAAAAAGGCTAAAGCACTCCTCAAGAAGGACTCCTCAAGACGAGGGGAAATGCAAAGGTGGCGACAAGTCTTTGTCGGTTCATCGCTACGAGAGGCCGCTGAACATTGCACATTGTCGCTTGATCCGTTCTTGATTAATGCAGCCTTTACCAAGTACTTCTTGACTTCATTTAAGCAAACTTTAATCAGAAGGTGGATCGTTTTTAATCAGTCACATGGGTTGATCTTTAGGGCGTTGACGAACAACCTATTGTGTTGTTTCAGTACTTGTTGCATGTACAGCAGTGCCAAAAGCCTGTGATGAGATCCACCCACGAGACATGATACTCCTCTACTGTACACTCTTTTCTTGCTACCCTCACTCTGACAATTCATCACAGTGCACAGATCAGTCTACGCCCAGTCGTTGAGTCACTAGCTGGTATAAAGTCACTTTGGCAGATATATGTACCTCACAATCTGAAATACAACTCGAGAAACCATCTTAGAAGAAAGTGGATACACCAAAGAGGTGGATTAGACCACAATGAGCTGGGGGGGGGGGGTGGTTCCCAAAGAGTGCAACAATGTGATTCATGCTTTAATTATTGGTTATTAAAGTGTGATATTATGACCCTCATCGTATAACACATACAGTATTACTGACCTGTGAAATGTACAATTCTGATACTATTTGTAATATTGTTAACTTTTTTTATCATGTTTTATATTTTCTATTTTTGCTCAGAACTGTTTGTACTGTACAGTGTTTGTATTTGTATTTTACATTATGAAATTATATAAATGAATGCATACCTCACATGTCTGGCAACATATTTTTTTCGACAGAGATTTTGTTTCCTGATTAGCCTTTTTTTTGCACAGAAATTAGAGTTCACACACAGAAGAGGTTTCCATTAAATATGAACTCTTTCACATGTATAATGCTGTATGATATGACTTTCTGCTTCTTGTTGAGTCACGAGAGAGCAGAGCACAGGACTCATGTAAGCCAATCAGCAGCGGAGAGACATCGCATTGGGTGGCTGGCAGCAAAACGCCAGCAAAGTAAGACTGAGAGAAGAGAAAAAGGCTTCATCTGAAATGCATAAAGAGAGTGAAACACAACAGCACGTAGCGCTGTGAAACAAATAATGTATACAGCGCCTGGCTCTCTTTCTTTCTTCTTGGCCATTTACAGTATTGTTGGCAAACGCCATCGCGTCTGTTGTGTGGGGGGCCGCTTGAGGTAATTGCATGGGGCTCAGGTCCAGCACCCTTCACCTTCTCGTCCACTAATTGGACTGTTTGCTGTGCGCAAAGGTCGACTTTTAGACCAGAGAGAGTGTAGTTCTCACTGGAGGAAAAAGTCAACACAAATATGTTGACACACCTTTTTGGAAAGTAGTTGGGAAAGCCTCGAGGTAAAGAGACAATATGAGGGAAACTAATAGCTTGAATCTGTTCAGCTTTTCCTTTGCTGCCGTGGTTACTTGTATGATATTTGCACCACTCAGCGGGACATTTTGCAGACATCAGTGCAACTCAAGTGAGCTTCAAATAGCTTTCACTGTTGGAAACAATCTATCCGGCCAGCTCTTTTTTGACTAAATCATCGGCTCACGGTGGTTTCTAAAGACACAGATGCTCTCTTTTTAAAGTTCTTTCAAACCAATCTTCACAGTCCAACATGGAGGGTATTGAATTTGCCCACAAATGCTCTGTTATAATTCCCTTTTCAAAAAATACCTTAATTTCAAAAGTCATTCAGCTTCTGGTGTCATTTAACCTTCTGAATTTCTGTCATTACCCACGGTAAATATCACGGGTAATTTAACCTAACAGCTCCTTTCTTTGTGTAATTATACCCATTACAGCAATGCGAAGGATTTCGCTCCGTCAACTGTCTCTGTCCTCTGAACGGGTTATAGATTCAGCTCTTCTTTTCAAACCCAGTGCCAAACTCATCACAAAGCACCACAATGCTCACTGGAGGGTCTTTGAGAGGGGACTCTCATTTGGCAGACAGTGAGTTGATTGAAAAGATGCCTGAAAGGATTTTGAGACTTATTTTTATATTTTAAAAAAAAGGGGGGGAGGCCTCAAGGTTTGGCTGATCAGATCATTCGTGTGCAATTTGGTAATGTGAATGTAATTAAAGAGTATGAAGATAAAGACACGGACGTGATGGTGAACATCACAATAGTTTATTCGTGTCTTAACAGTTTTCATCCAACAAAGCTCAATGATGGAGGAATTGAATTGTTGATGTTACACCTCAGTGCATATGGCCAATATGTGTTGGATTTTTAATATAACATATTGTCCATATATCCATCATTTGAAATGAATGGTATGACCCTGAATAATATGATAAAAGGGGTAAAAACTATTTTAAAAAGTGTACAATGAGAAGGATTTTAATGAAAATGCATTTTTAACCAAATTAGAGAGCTCCGTCAATTAGGCCCCTGTGTCTTATGTCTGATCTCTGCTACAGTAAGATGCTTGGGACGATGAAGATAAGTTGAGTAGGATGATATGTGAATACCGTGTATGTTTTTATTAAAATCCTTTGTTGATTCGCCACCTATCCCATTAATGTCAAATTGCAAACAATTGAGCAGGAACATTACAGAGACTGAAGCCTGAACGACGCTCACCGCTCAATAACATCGAAGCAAACTGTGAGTCATCTCAAACGCATGAGCCTGCACACATGAGGCTGTTATCACCCCAGCATGTGTGCTGGTGTCAAATCTGACAAGCAAATGTGTTAAAAGATATGCAAACTTTAATATTTTGGGATTTACGGAAAACATTTCCTGCATGTTGTTTCATGTGAGCCTTCGCCACTCTGGTCCGTTAATGAGCTTTTCCTCATCGTGATGAGACCTGGGGATTGTCAGACTTTGAAAAGGAATGAATAATGCTGGGCAAATACTTTAGAAACTTGTTTTGTTGCTCAGCAGAGGCTAATTGGTGGCTGTTTGGGGGATAATACGCGGCCTCATTTACAAGACAGTTGATAGTTTCATATCATGCTGGAGGCAACTCGATTATTATTACTATTTGGGCTCAAGCTGAATTTTGTTTTTGATGGATCTGGCTAAAGAAACGGAATTTTTTGTTTTTACCATTTTACATGGGTTTGCGGCAAGGTTAAGATTTAGGCTGTTTTTATTGAATTGGCCAAAGTTGTGATTAGGCTGGAAACTGATCTGGCAAACTTTTGTTTATGTTGTTATTTCCAGGATAGTTATTACTGTGAGAGGAATATTAATCTAATATGAACCATAGTGGTCAATGATCGAGCTACAACGCTTCTCTATAATATACTGTGAGTATTTCCTCCTGGCCAGCAGGAGGCAGTGTGGAAACATGAAGTCTCTTTGTGAGTTAAATAACTTTGGAAACTAAGTTTCCACCTGATTTAAAAGTTATGTCTGATAATGTACTTATCACCAAGACCCATACACTTAAGGTTCGGCATTACCAGCTTTAAAATATCATACTCATCATGATGTTCATTTAGGACGCAACCATTTTGTAATCACCAGCCCGATTAGTGTGACTTCTTCCTGAAATTAGAGGAAAGCAGAGCAGACTGATTCTGTGATCGTAGAGTTAGTGAGCCTGTTGCTAATCACCAATCAGCCTTTTGACGACAGCATGAAGTGAACATAAAAAAGCATGTCCTGCCATTTCCTATGACAAATCAGATGGCAATTCACCCTGCCTCGTGAAAACTGAACAGTAAGCTGCACAAGAGGCAATGGAGTGGCGTTATGAATGGTAGAGAGGTCATCCTTCAACTACAAAGCCTCGGCTTCAAGCCCCATCACAGCCATCATTATCACTGACAAAGTGCGTTTGGCACTTGTGTGGTTCTCTAATTTCCTGTTTGACTTGTATTGGTTGAGATGCACTTTTTGTAGCAGCTAACTAACCTTGCACTCTGATAAAACATACAAATAAATGAGCTGTCTCAGCTGAGCCAGTTGGTTTTCGGTTAATTCACAGGCCGTGAATACTTATAATCTCAATCAGTTTCTAACTGATGATTTCATGGAAACACATTTAAAACATCTTTGATTATTTTTACATGAAATATTTTTGTATTTCTTGTTTTTTCTCTGTGTTCTTTTCACTGGTTTGACGTGGGCAGGACGCAGCTGACAGTTGGCGGGATGTGTGGTTACTGTCCATCACATCTCAGCAAACAACACCCACACACTCCTGATTAAGCAGATTAACTGAGTTCTTGAGTGGTCAGCTCTTAATAAGAATGCCTGAGATGTTTGTTTTTATCTTTGATGATGCATATTAAGCCATCAATATTCAATTGTATAGAGAAAATAGAGACAGCTTTGCTGCTCTAACTGGGTTGGGTGGATGTTATGGCATGGCAGGGCATGCATTCATTGCCCCTACTGTACCCCTAGTCCAGTGTGTGAGTTAGGACAAAGGTTACATTATTGTAACCGTAGTTCTATAAACATGTTGCTCTCTAGGAAGGAGGCGCCGACAGTGGTGTGTGCTGCCTAATATGTTGGTCATTATACATTACTAGTCCTGATTGCCCAGCTACACTTATGCAAATTTTCAGTCTGCATATGCATGCTTCTGATTGGAGGAGAGTCTCACCCATAGAATCCAATACAGGGCGCCATCTGTGGTTAAAGACCTTGGGTTACCATATCGTAACATTTGTTTTCTCAAAAAACAAGGCAAGATCGTTGTAATTCGTCAACCTGAACCAGAAGACAAATGCAATTGATTTGAAACTGAAGCAACAAAATACTGTTTTCCTTTGTTCGTACTCATCAGAAGAAAGGGTTTCCCTCTCCACACATGCCATCAGACTTTTTCATTTAATCAAAGTACACAATAAGCTATTTTCAGAGATTGGCTTCTTCCATCTCATCATTTTTCCTTCTTCTTCTTCTCCTTTCTCGAAGAGGCTTCTTTCGAAAGAAATACTTTCCATTTGTCATACGTAACGCATCCACTTGATCTGATTTCATATTGTTCTGTCCTTAGGTCTGTGCTATGAATCTACTATTCTGGAATACCAAAGGCCTTGGGTCCAAAGTGAAAAGTCCCATTAATAAAGAAGAGATTACTTTCACTTGATGTCAAGGCCCCGTGCATCTAAAGGATTGATGCCCTCACATTAAGTCAGACCCTTGAAAGGTCCTTCCAAAACTGTATGAGTGCCAACTGTACAGGGGATTTTTGTTTTTGTTCGCTGATATTGGGATTTTGCTTTGTTTGTTTGTTGGTTTGGTCATTTTTTAAAAACGGTGTATTTCTCATTGAAGTTTGCACACTTTCTTTCTTTCTTCCTCTCTTTTTTTTTCTTCCTCCATTGCGCTCCTCAGAGCCACAGGGTTTGTTGTCGGGGCCATCATTCAAAATGCCGGGCTTTCTTCTGACAGGCACTGAAGCAAGGAAATGAGAAATGACTTCCACAGTTTAGCTCCTCTTCATTTTCACTTGCTTTATTATTATCAAACACATGCACATGTTCACACATAAACACACACACACACACACACACACACACAAGCGGGCGAGTACATGTACTCAAACGGCACGCACTTTTCACAGATGATTAGTGAATTCTCCTCAGCAAAAAGACACCCAAATCTGTAAAGCGGTGAGAGGTTTTTTGTCAATGTCCATACATGACATGCCAGTACATTTAGTAGACTTTGACACTGAAGAGAGTGATGGGCCCTGCACACCACTAATTAGCTGTCATTCATAATTGATTGAAGTCCAAATGTGAATAATAAATGGAAATTGGATTTTATTTGGGGTGTCTTGTCAACTACATTTACCTAAGGCACCACTGAGAGTAGATGTAAACGTGGCTGCATAATCTCATGCATTATTTAATAACAATAATTTAATTGTCAAATTTAGCTAATCATGTTGAAGGGCAAAGTGAGGCTATGTCACCGTTTTTATTTAAAATTTAAATTTTATTTAAGTCTTTACATATTTATTTTTGTGATAACATTTAAATTCCTGTTGTTTCTCTGAAGGCGTCGGCTAAAATCTGACATTTACTTTGCAGGATCTTTAACTTCTGCCTGAGAAGAATGCAAAACAGACTTATTAAAATTGCTTCTGTTCCTTATTATGCATGAGTTAGAACGTCAGTTGTAGTTTGTTGGTGGTAAAAATGATCCAATCAATCAGTCAATTGATGCACACAGACGGTCTATTCTGAAAAGTGTGTGCCATCTTCTTCCCTCTCTGTTCTGTTTAGAATGTAAAAGACAAAATATATTGATAAAGTTGGGAAAAGGACTTTGGTGTTCACCTACGAGAGGCTGAGTGGACTGGTTATGGTGTGGCAGAGAGGCTGAGTGGACTGGTTATAGTGTGACAGAGAGGCTGAGTGGACTGGTTTTACTGGGACAGAGAGGCTGAGTGGACTGGTTATAGTGTGACAGAGAGGCTGAGTGGACTGGTTATGGTGTGGCAGAGAGGCTGAGTGGACTGGTTATAGTGTGACAGAGAGGCTGAGTGGACTGGTTTTACTGGGACAGAGAGGCTGAGTGGACTGGTTATAGTGTGACAGAGAGGCTGAGTGGACTGGTTATAGTGTGACAGAGAGGCTGAGTGGACTGGTTATAGTGTGACAGAGAGGCTGAGTGGACTGGTTATAGTGTGACAGAGAGGCTGAGTGGACTGGTTATAGTGTGACAGAGAGGCTGAGTGGACTGGTTTTACTGGGACAGAGAGGCTGAGTGGACTGGTTATAGTGGGACAGAGAGGCTGAGTGGACTGGTTATAGTGTGACAGAGAGGCTGAGTGGACTGGTTATAGTGTGACAGAGAGGCTGAGTGGACTGGTTATAGTGTGACAGAGAGGCTGAGTGGACTGGTTATAGTGGGACAGAGAGGCTGAGTGGACTGGTTATAGTGGGGGAGAGAGGCTGAGTGGACTGGTTATAGTGTGACAGAGAGGCTGAGTGGACTGGTTATAGTGTGACAGAGAGGCTGAGTGGACTGGTTACAGTGGGGGAGAGCGGCTGAGTGGACTGGTGGTTTTACTGGGACAGAGAGGCTGAGTGGACTGGTTATAGTGTGACAGAGAGGCTGAGTGGACTGGTTATAGTGTGACAGAGAGGCTGAGTGGACTGGTTATGGTGTGGCAGAGAGGCTGAGTGGACTGGTTATAGTGTGACAGAGAGGCTGAGTGGACTGGTTTTACTGGGACAGAGAGGCTGAGTGGACTGGTTATAGTGTGACAGAGAGGCTGAGTGGACTGGTTATAGTGTGACAGAGAGGCTGAGTGGACTGGTTATAGTGTGACAGAGAGGCTGAGTGGACTGGTTATAGTGTGACAGAGAGGCTGAGTGGACTGGTTATAGTGTGACAGAGAGGCTGAGTGGACTGGTTTTACTGGGACAGAGAGGCTGAGTGGACTGGTTATAGTGGGACAGAGAGGCTGAGTGGACTGGTTATAGTGTGACAGAGAGGCTGAGTGGACTGGTTATAGTGTGACAGAGAGGCTGAGTGGACTGGTTATAGTGTGACAGAGAGGCTGAGTGGACTGGTTATAGTGGGACAGAGAGGCTGAGTGGACTGGTTATAGTGGGGGAGAGAGGCTGAGTGGACTGGTTATAGTGTGACAGAGAGGCTGAGTGGACTGGTTATAGTGTGACAGAGAGGCTGAGTGGACTGGTTACAGTGGGGGAGAGCGGCTGAGTGGACTGGTGGTTTTACTGGGACAGAGAGGCTGAGTGGACTGGTTATAGTGTGACAGAGAGGCTGAGTGGACTGGTTATAGTGGGACAGAGAGGCTGAGTGGACTGGTTATAGTGGGACAGAGAGGCTGAGTGGACTGGTTATAGTGTGACAGAGAGGCTGAGTGGAATGGTTATAGTGGGGGAGAGAGGCTGAGTGGACTGGTTATAGTGTGACAGAGAGGCTGAGTGGACTGGTTATAGTGTGACAGAGAGGCTGAGTGGACTGGTTATAGTGTGACAGAGAGGCTGAGTGGACTGGTTACAGTGGGGGAGAGCGGCTGAGTGGACTGGTGGTTTTACTGGGACAGAGAGGCTGAGTGGACTGGTTATAGTGTGACAGAGAGGCTGAGTGGACTGGTTATAGTGGGACAGAGAGGCTGAGTGGACTGGTTATAGTGGGACAGAGAGGCTGAGTGGACTGGTTATAGTGTGACAGAGAGGCTGAGTGGACTGGTTATAGTGTGACAGAGAGGCTGAGTGGACTGGTTACAGTGGGGGAGAGCGGCTGAGTGGACTGGTGGTTTTACTGGGACAGAGAGGCTGAGTGGACTGGTTATAGTGTGACAGAGAGGCTGAGTGGACTGGTTATAGTGGGACAGAGAGGCTGAGTGGACTGGTTATAGTGGGACAGAGAGGCTGAGTGGACTGGTTATAGTGTGACAGAGAGGCTGAGTGGACTGGTTATAGTGGGGGAGAGAGGCTGAGTGGACTGGTTATAGTGTGACAGAGAGGCTGAGTGGACTGGTTATAGTGTGACAGAGAGGCTGAGTGGACTGGTTACAGTGGGGGAGAGCGGCTGAGTGGACTGGTGGTTTTACTGGGACAGAGAGGCTGAGTGGACTGGTTATAGTGTGACAGAGAGGCTGAGTGGACTGGTTATAGTGGGACAGAGAGGCTGAGTGGACTTGTTATAGTGGGACAGAGAGGCTGAGTGGACTGGTTATAGTGGGACAGAGAGGCTGAGTGGACTGGTTATAGTGTGACAGAGAGGCTGAGTGGACTGGTTATAGTGTGACAGAGAGGCTGAGTGGACTGGTTATAGTAGGGGAGAGAGGCTGAGTGGACTGGTTATAGTGGGGGAGAGAGGCTGAGTGGACTGATTATAGTGTGACAGAGAGGCTGAGTCGACTGGTTATAGTGGGACAGAGAGGCTGAGTGGACTGGTTATAGTGGGGGAGAGAGGCTGAGTGGACTGGTTATAGTGGGACAGAGAGGCTGAGTGGACTGGTTATAGTGGGGGAGAGAGGCTGAGTGGACTGGTGGTTTTACTGGGACAGAGAGGCTGAGTGGACTGGTTATACTGGGGGAGAGAGGCTGAGTGGAGGGTGGTTTTACTGACAGAGTGGTGGACTGGTTATATTTAGAATTTAGAATGAACGAGCAGAGAAGTTGAACCTGGAGATGTTGGAGAACTTCAAGGTGCACAGGACTCGCTAATGACGTTGAGACAGGTGAGTACAACAACACACTTTCATACTGTTGTAACTACGCACCTGTGTGGTGTGTGAAACTGTGCAGTAGAAACATTTGTTTGTAGTAAATGATGAATCAGTTTATTGACAAAATAATTTGCAGATTGTTGTAGTTGTGGCTCTAACTTTTATACAATTATAATAGTGTATGATCTGCTTTTCTTTGTGTGTGTAAACAGCTAAACATACCACTGATGCAGGGACTAGGTGCTTTTATTTTGAAGGCCAAGTTCAGTTACATTCTGTTGGCTATTGTAGGACTGTATTTCTTAGGTGTATTTGACCCTTTGTTAAACCATATTATGGTCAAATAATGTGTACAGTGTGAGTGCACTTATGTTTTGTACTCCATGCAAGCAATTCTAGTAATCACTACCAGCCAGCCAACAGTCTCTTCTTTATTTTGCATGTCTGCGTGTCTCTATTGTGTATGCGCATATTGTGAGGTGATCTACAAGTCAGAAAAAAAGCCATCGATGCAGTCCTCAGAAGTAGCACATCATTAATAACGGAGGGACCTTTGAAGATCCTGCATAAATGTCTAATTAGGTTTGGTAACCTTTAGGAAACTCAAGTGGGTGAATACTAAACAGGCCCGGGGATCTTGTACTGCATGACAAACTAAGCCCTCAACATGTGGGAGAGAGCATTGACATTGAGGAGGTTTGTTCCCCCGCCTGAAAGGGCATGCAATTTAAGCCACATTACAAGCACGTCTGAACTCATTGGCCAATTTCTGCCCAATTTATCGTAGTTAGCCATCCTGTGTATACATGTCATCAAGGAGGTGGAGCAAATATATGCACTGCTTTTTTTTTTATCCTGCCCTTCAAGCTGTGTGGATCATTGTTCTGCATAACTGTGACAAGCCTGTGTGGCATTTAGCAGACCCAGAAGTCTGAGCATGCGAGCCACCAGCCATGTTCGTGCTGATAGTGTTGGAAGGATGTGACCTGGAAAATACAGTGAAAAAAGCACAAGGGCTAACTACACTGCCCTTGTCTCTTGTTGTATAACACCTGTATTACAAGTTGACAGCACAGAACAATAAATAATATTGCCATGTTGTGTTTTAATGCACCTCCTGCTGCTAGTTCAGCTTCAATCTTTAACTGCAGGTTGAAACGCTGCTGTCTAACTGCGACTTTGTAGCTGGTTAGCAGCAGATTTACTCCTAAATTAACAAAGAAATTACTCTCAAATTAGTAGAAACCTTTCGAAAGAGACCCTCTACTTTTGCAAGTGTGCTATGTAAGTTTCGAAACACATGAAAATGGATTTATTACTTGGGGTATGAAGCTTTGCTGGCCCCACGATTCACCCGTCAACGATTTGAATGCACAACGATTCTTGATTCTCGATGCATCGCAGTGTATGCCATCCTACTTGGTTTAAGTCACTGCAGCTCCAGACAGAACAACACTTTCGTTGAATTCCAGTCTGCATGCGTTTCAGCCTGCAAGTCCAACATTGTTAAAACAGAGAAGCTAATATTGGTAGCGAGAGGAACAAGTTAGTGTATTGCCAAGTCGTCTCTTGGCTCTGCACACATGGAGTGTGTGTGCAGAGCTCTGCCCTCTGTGAAATACAGAGACTAGAGGAGAGGAGAGGAGAGAGGAAAGCAACTAGAGCGACAGCAACACACAGTAAAGACTCAGTAAAGACACTATTGCAATGATCTGAAATGAAACCCAACTCCTAATTATGTTCCGTCACTGCATTGATGCAGAATCGTCCAAGTTCCCATCGCGATGCATCTTAGAATCGAGAAATTGACTATTAATGTACGACTGTTGATGTTTAAATTATTAAATCTACTAATTACATTGTAATATATTTAAATTGAAAGGCAGCAGGGTTGTTAGTTGGAAAACTCTAAATATTAAAACCTAACAGAGTGATGAATGTGAATTTAACCCCTTGACTCTTCTGAATGTGAATTACAAGTATCCAATAATACACATGTTTAATATACATGTTATTGACAAAATGAAGCTATGTTGAATGCTAGGGTGAGAAATCGTTTGACTTTAAGCCTCTGATTCAAGAGAAAACTGCTCTGATAACTGTAATGCCATAACAACACATTACTTGTTCGTTCAAATAATTACATTGCAAATTGGGAAGAGTTACAGGCCGTAACGTAAAGCAAAACATATATGTGTTGCTTTTTTTCCAGATCCAGAAAATAAACAGATTGTGTCCCCGTCATGGTACCTTGAAGCTCCCTGCTGAAGCAATATAAACATACACATCCCAAGACATACATCACAGGCACTCAAACATATTTATTATATGCACCAACAGACACACATGCAAGCAGAGGCACCAACACACACACACACACACACACACACACACACACACACACACACACACACACAGTTGTCAGAGCACAGTTTAAAATCAGAGGGGCTGTTAATGGAGGCGGACAGCTTGGCGGCTGTTTCATAAATGCAGATCTGTGTCCTGCAGGATGCAGGGAATTGGATCAGCTTCCTTCAGTCTGCTGAATTTGAAACACATACCAGCGGGGATTAGACAGCCTTTACCACTGAACAGTGACTTTCTAATGGCCGTCCATTGCAGTTTTCCAATTAATGTTTTCATCAATTGTATCATAGTACGATAATAAATACATATTAATGTTAAATAGGATCCTAAATGACATAAACTCAAATTAGACGGACACACTGCTTCTTCTACTCCAAATAATAAATGTGCAGGAGACATAAGAGAAAAAGATGAAATGGACAATAACTTAATCACTGAGCACCGTCCTGTTATGAGACTGTCAGAGTCATCTGTGACGTTGCTTATTTGTATTTCAATTTGAACCTCGAATTACCGCGGAGAAGAACGGCTTCACTTTAGAGCAGCTATTTAGTGTGTGAGACGACAACAAAAACAAGTTCGACTTCACGCCATTACAGGTGTCAAAACAAGGTATTTACTAAGACTAAATGCGGGAGCTACAGCCATTCCATCACAGCGTACCAACAATCCACCAGATGTTTTGTCATTAGCTATCAAGGCAGCGCAGTTCATCTCCACCATTCAACAAGGACAGGGTTTTTTACTCTAGCATTTAAACGAATCACCCTAAGGCTGATGTTATTTTAGGAGAACCCACGTCAGCCCTCGGGAACCATATATGTCATTTTCAACAATCTGTCTGCGCGGTCTTTACTTCAAGGTGAGGGTCAGAGGGGGAAAAAGCGTCAATTGTCTTCTTTGTTATATTCCATCAACTGCGACGGCAAATACAAAGTTTTACAAATGAACGTAATCACCTGAAATACATTCTTACTCCCAGTCCTCCCTTCATTCTGCTTCTTTCTCCAGAGAACGACAAAGAGAAGGTGTCAACTGGTTGTTTGCCATTGATGGAGCCGGGGGTCTGTGGAGACCTCTTCTGAGTGAACGGTCCCAGAAAGAGCTAATGATATGTTAATGCTGAATGGCAGACATTAGGGAGGCTAAATGACGTCAATCCCAATTACCTCTGAGGGACGTGCCTTGTGTGATTTTGTCACGCAAACAAACTCTGTAAATATAAATAACTTGCGGAACATTGGCTGAAAGGACTCCGGGGTGGCTGACAAAATGTCATGGATCTGAGAAAAGAGTTGAGGAACCGGAGCCCATGCGACTGATGCTCAAACAACAATTACGCCTCCACACTTTGTTTGCAGCAAAAACAACACAAAAACGAACTGCACATCACTGTGCGAGATTTACATCCTTCGGTTTCCTGCGAGAGCAATTACACTGGTGGAGTTCTTACTTACCAAGAATGTCACGAAACTTTCTTGAACAACAATGCAGAAAACTTTTGCTTGTTCCCTTTGTTCGTAACTTTTCCAGCCCTCAAGTTTGGCAGGGATACGGGAATATCATCGTGTTGACTTTATAGCAGCAGCATAGCTGCGTGGGGCGGAAGCTGTGGGAGGAGGTTAGTTTTGAATGGCACAAGATTGAAATATGTCACAGCGGATTTTTGAATTCCCGAGCTCCCCTCCTTGTACATATCCCCTTGTGTGGGTTTTAACGGTGAATGTATCAGTTAGTATGTATGTGTTCCTGTTTGTGTGCAGCATATGGCCATTGTGATGGAGGGTAAAAGGAAATGACAGGCCATTTGAAGATGCTCTAGTCATCATGAATAATGCAGAGGGTGCAGCGAGCAGGTTCTCAGCGCCAGCTTCAAAGTTTATCGGCCTCCCCTGTCTCCCTGGGAGAGAGACTACAGTGCTGTGGGGGAGATTAGACCGACACCGAGCAGGGACCTGGTCAAACTCAATTAAATACAGCCAGGATAATTCCATCCTCTCATTGTGCCATTCGGTTTTATTGGAAAAATAAACCCGGCATGCTCCCACCTTGAAATGACAATAGAACGTGAAAACAGCCAGTGAATTATTAAGCAGGGTGTAGACTGTGTGCTTAGTTGCTTCATGTAAAAATATGTAAATGTGTGGATGGCAGAAGACATGAGTGATGAATATTTTCATTAATTATGTCAGACAAACACACTAGGATCGGCAGAGAGAGGCGTCTTCCGCAGTCGAGTCAGTAGAGGCCGTCACACTGATAGATTCCAACACAATGGTGGTACTAAAATGCACAGCAGTGGTGTTAAACCTTTGTTGATGGGATGTAATAGTCCCATTGATGGATGATGTATTAATCATTCTGATTGGAATGTGTAATTCATCTGAAGACTAATTAAAAAAACTAAAAAACACCTCCACTAAATCTTGCGGTTTCCCTGCACACTTTGCAGAGTCTTGTGAGATCTAATTAGCCCTGAAGCCCCTCCTGATGGCAGATGCAAGCCTACAGAAACACCCCCTCCCACCGAGGCTATTGTAGCATGTAACTATTTTCCATGTCTACATGATAAACAAACACTTATGCCGCCCACATCTTCCGTGCTGTATCAAGCCAGGCTTGGCTAATGATGATAAACCTACGTAAAAGTACAAAGTGCTGCTAATTAGGCCTATGTCGATTATGGCTCATTAATGCTGATGTTGCCCTGACATGTTTTTGCCAATCATCGCTGGAGAGGGCTCCAGTGCATCATTCTCTAATGACTTTAATTCATCATTGTACTGATGCTCTAAGCATGTTCGTATCTGCGCTCACATGTTTAAATGAGAATTAGAGAATTCAAATAACGCCCCTCGAAAAAAAGTAAAATAACTGAGATTGTTTTTTGCAGGGAGCGCACTGTCCACTCGCCCCTATTGTATTTTGAATGAGACATTGCTCCGAAAGATGTTCTTTCAACTATCCAAGGCAAAGAAATTGGATGATGTAATTAGATTTTCTTTCAGGGTGAGTTTTCAAAGCTTGACAAAAAGTCAAAGTAAAAAACTCGGATCAAATACAATCTGGATTTAACATTCCAGGCCAGCCATTAGGATTCATGGGCAGGGACATCTTCCCAGATTGGGCCCCTCATCCACACACACACACACACTCTCACACTTCAGCACCACCTGCACCCAACAACCCGACGCTCTGAATCCCAGCTCCTCACCTTCTCTGTGTTCAGCATGGCCTGTGGTGCTGCTTCATGCTTTTTATATGTAAATACATATCATTTGTAAATAATCATAATTTTATGGGGGCTTCCTTGAACCAAGAAATAGTAGACTTGAAATGGTATGATGCATGACTGAAACACTCGTATGTCTATGGCTAAATGATGTGCAGATAACGAGTATGAAGTTGTGTAAACCCTCAGCTGTAACTGGAGGAGATGTTGAGTTCTCAAAATGATCTTGTTGTTTCTGACCCTTCTGACACAAACAAAATGGCAGCTTCTGAAAGCTAAACGATTTGTGCATCCTGACGTTCACATTTCATATTTATCTGAAAATGCAGATCAACATTTTCCTCCACTGGCTACTTTATCACTCTGGCCAATTTCCTTGGACATCAATGTGTCATTGATGGATCCATTTGGAGTTATTTTCCAGTTATTATCCTAAATTTCCCCGTTTTTACACCCTATTACCCTAATCTTGCCACTTTGACCTACTTTTCCACTCCTTGCAATCCCCAGGCGCCTCAGGAGCAAGCTTGTTGCATTCATATTCCCACACACATCCTCAAGAGAATTATTTATATTGCCCAGGTCTGGGACCAGTCTAATTCGTGTGGGACTACAGAGCGCACAAACCTCAGGTCTGACATTTCTCTTGCAGGCAAACTGTGAGCACTGCTGCGACAAACAGAGAATAAAACATGGTGCTGCGAAGGCTTTTGATCTTCTTTTTCACCCCTTTACTCTTTTTCAAAGGGCCAGCGAGGAGCCGTCCAGCTGATGACGGTGCAGGGGCTCACCGACACGCACCCCAGGATGGACGGCCAGCACATTATTTATTTAGTTTAGAAAACCGGAGACGGACTTTCTTTGGTGTTTTGGTTCACGCTGGGTAATCGCAGAAATAAATATTCACTCGCATGCATTAATATGCGAGGACTTAGTCCCCAGTTGGCTTGGAGTTAGTGTTGTATTTCAACTCATTCCTCAGTCTCTGTGCTAGAGAGCAGGGTATCTAATACATGAGTTAAATGTCTTGAAGCCCTGCAGAAAGACATACCTTTGGTACATTTCTTCATCTTCATATCATTAACAAATTCCTCTCATGATAAACTGCCTACACATAAAAACTCTTCTGTTTATGGTATAGCGTGCCGAAAAGTCATAGTATATATATATTAGTTAATGCGTTGTATACTGGCACAACCACAAACATCATTATCTTCTTTTCCTTACAATTTAAAACTCAAAATTTTTATTTTAAAAACACAATTAAAGAAGTTCGACAAATTAGAGAGTTTCTGAAACTGGACACCTCTTTGTCAGGGCGACCCGTTGATGATGCACGGTTATGATAAGAGTTGAGTGAAGTGTCTGTCCGCTGCCCAGGGCCTCCAGAGCCGAGGCCAACACGAGTAATCAGCCGAGGTCCAGATTGAGCTCCTGATAGCAGGGGGTCCCTGATTGCTCATAAGTACCCCCCAGGCAGCAGCTATTGAAGACACTTTCTGCTGATTTTGATTGACAGCTGGTCAATCAAAATCATCACCTTGTCGCAGCCGTTATCAGTGCGAGAGATGACATCAGGTGTCTGTGTTCAAGTCCATCTGCTTCGATAAAAGACATCTCATGAACTCTGTGTGATATACCAGCTGTATCTTGCCATGATATCACGAAAATCTGTATTGGTATTAATCACTTTCTATAAAACCCACGGCTTCGGAGGAAATAGAGGAGAGTTGTATTTGAGTTACATAGTATAGCAGAGTATAGAAGCTTCTTTCGACATGCTATACTTTGACTTTTTTGATGACTTTCTTTCGACATGCTATACTGTGACTTTTTTGATGACTTTCTTTCGACATGCTATACTATGACTTTTTTGATGACTTTCTTTCGACATGCTATACTATGACTTTTTTGATGACTTTTTTTCGACATGCTATACTATGACTTTTTCGATGACTTTCTTTCGACATGCTATACTATGACTTTTTCGATGACTTTCTTTCGACATGCTATACTATGACTTTTTTGATGACTTTCTTTCGACATGCTATACTATGACTTTTTCGATGACTTTCTTTCGACATGCTATACTTTGACTTTCGATGACTTTCTTTCGACATGCCATACTATGACTTTTTCGATGACTTTCTTTCGACATGCTATACTATGACTTTTTCGATGACTTTCTTTCGACATGCTATACTATGACTTTTTTGATGACTTTCTTTCGACATGCTATACTATGACTTTTTCGATGACTTTCTTTCGACATGCTATACTTTGACTTTTTTGATGACTTTCTTTCGACATGCTATACTTTGACTTTTTTGATGACTTTCTTTCAACATGCTATACTATGACTTTTTTGATGACTTTCTTTCGACATGCTATACTATGACTTTTTTGATGACTTTCTTTCGACATGCTATACTGTGACTTTTTTGATGACTTTCTTTCGACATGCTATACTATGACTTTTTTATGACTTTCTTTCGACATGCTATAGTTTGACTTTTTTATGACTTTCTTTCGACATGCTATACTATGACTTTTTTGATGACTTTCTTTCGACATGCTATACTATGACTTTTTTGATGACTTTCTTTCGACATGCTATACTATGACTTTTTCGATGACTTTCTTTCGACATGCTATACTATGACTTTTTCGATGACTTTCTTTCGACATGCTATGCTATGACTTTTTCGATGACTTTCTTTCGACATGCTATACTATGACTTTTTTGATGACTTTCTTTCGACATGCTATACTATGACTTTTTCGATGACTTTCTTTCGACATGCTATACTATGACTTTTTTGATGACTTTCTTTCGACATGCTATACTATGACTTTTTTGATGACTTTCTTTCGACATGCTATACTATGACTTTTTCGATGACTTTCTTTCGACATGCTATACTATGACTTTTTCGATGACTTTCTTTCAACATGCTATACTATGACTTTTTTGATGACTTTCTTTCGACATGCTATACTATGACTTTTTTGATGACTTTCTTTCGACATGCTATACTATGACTTTTTCGATGACTTTCTTTCGACATGCTATACTATGACTTTTTTGATGACTTTCTTTCGACATGCTATACTTTGACTTTTTTGATGACTTTCTTTCGACATGCTATACTTTGACTTTTTTGATGACTTTCTTTCGACATGCTATACTATGACTTTTTCGATGACTTTCTTTCGACATGCTATACTATGACTTTTTTGATGACTTTCTTTCGACATGCTATACTATGACTTTTTTGATGACTTTCTTTCGACATGCTATACTTTGACTTTTTTGATGACTTTCTTTCGACATGCTATACTTTGACTTTTTTGATGACTTTCTTTCAACATGCTATACTATGACTTTTTTGATGACTTTCTTTCGACATGCTATACTATGACTTTTTGATGACTTTCTTTCGACATGCTATACTTTGACTTTTTTGATGACTTTCTTTCAACATGCTATACTATGACTTTTTTGATGACTTTCTTTCGACATGCTATACTATGACTTTTTTGATGACTTTCTTTCGACATGCTATACTGTGACTTTTTTGATGACTTTCTTTCGACATGCTATACTATGACTTTTTTGATGACTTTCTTTCGACATGCTATACTATGACCTTTTCGATGACTTTCTTTCGACATGCTATACTATGACTTTTTCGATGACTTTCTTTCGACATGCTATGCTATGACTTTTTTGATGACTTTCTTTCGACATGCTATACTATGACTTTTTGATGACTTTCTTTCGACATGCTATACTTTGACTTTTTTGATGACTTTCTTTCAACATGCTATACTATGACTTTTTTGATGACTTTCTTTCGACATGCTATACTATGACTTTTTTGATGACTTTCTTTCGACATGCTATACTGTGACTTTTTTGATGACTTTCTTTCGACATGCTATACTATGACTTTTTTGATGACTTTCTTTCGACATGCTATACTATGACCTTTTCGATGACTTTCTTTCGACATGCTATACTATGACTTTTTCGATGACTTTCTTTCGACATGCTATGCTATGACTTTTTCGATGACTTTCTTTCGACATGCTATACTATGACTTTCGATGACTTTCTTTCGACATGCCATACTATGACTTTTTCGATGACTTTCTTTCGACATGCTATACTATGACTTTTTCGATGACTTTCTTTCGACATGCTATACTATGACTTTTTTGATGACTTTCTTTCGACATGCTATACTATGACTTTTTTGATGACTTTCTTTCGACATGCTATACTTTGACTTTTTTGATGACTTTCTTTCGACATGCTATACTTTGACTTTTTTGATGACTTTCTTTCGACATGCTATACTATGACTTTTTTGATGACTTTCTTTCGACATGCTATACTATGACTTTTTTGATGACTTTCTTTCGACATGCTATACTGTGACTTTTTTGATGACTTTCTTTCGACATGCTATAGTTTGACTTTTTTATGACTTTCTTTCGACATGCTATACTATGACTTTTTTGATGACTTTCTTTCGACATGCTATACTATGACTTTTTTGATGACTTTCTTTCGACATGCTATACTATGACTTTTTCGATGACTTTCTTTCGACATGCTATACTATGACTTTTTCGATGACTTTCTTTCGACATGCTATGCTATGACTTTTTCGATGACTTTCTTTCGACATGCTATACTATGACTTTTTCGATGACTTTCTTTCGACATGCTATACTATGACTTTTTTGATGACTTTCTTTCGACATGCTATACTATGACTTTTTTGATGACTTTCTTTCGACATGCTATACTTTGACTTTTTTGATGACTTTCTTTCAACATGCTATACTATGACTTTTTTGATGACTTTCTTTCGACATGCTATACTGTGACTTTTTTGATGACTTTCTTTCGACATGCTATACTATGACTTTTTTATGACTTTCTTTCGACATGCTATAGTTTGACTTTTTTGATGACTTTCTTTCGACATGCTATACTATGACTTTTTTGATGACTTTCTTTCGACATGCTATATTATGACTTTTTCGATGACTTTCTTTCGACATGCTATACTATGACTTTTTCGATGACTTTCTTTCGACATGCTATGCTATGACTTTTTCGATGACTTTCTTTCGACATGCTATACTATGACTTTTTTTGATGACTTTCTTTCGACATGCTATACTATGACTTTCGATGACTTTCTTTCGACATGCTATACTATGACTTTTTTGATGACTTTCTTTCGACATGCTATACTTTGACTTTTTTGATGACTTTCTTTCGACATGCTATACTTTGACTTTTTTGATGACTTTCTTTCAACATGCTATACTATGACTTTTTTGATGACTTTCTTTCGACATGCTATACTATGACTTTTTTGATGACTTTCTTTCGACATGCTATACTGTGACTTTTTTGATGACTTTCTTTCGACATGCTATACTATGACTTTTTTATGACTTTCTTTCGACATGCTATAGTTTGACTTTTTTATGACTTTCTTTCGACATGCTATACTATGACTTTTTCGATGACTTTCTTTCGACATGCTATACTATGACTTTTTTGATGACTTTCTTTCGACATGCTATACTATGACTTTTTCGATGACTTTCTTTCGACATGCTATACTATGACTTTTTTGATGACTTTCTTTCGACATGCTATACTATGACTTTTTTGATGACTTTCTTTCGACATGCTATACTATGACTTTTTCGATGACTTTCTTTCGACATGCTATACTATGACTTTTTTGATGACTTTCTTTCGACATGCTATACTTTGACTTTTTTGATGACTTTCTTTCGACATGCTATACTTTGACTTTTTTGATGACTTTCTTTCGACATGCTATACTATGACTTTTTGATGACTTTCTTTCGACATGCTATACTTTGACTTTTTTGATGACTTTCTTTCAACATGCTATACTATGACTTTTTTGATGACTTTCTTTCGACATGCTATACTGTGACTTTTTTGATGACTTTCTTTCGACATGCTATACTATGACTTTTTTATGACTTTCTTTCGACATGCTATAGTTTGACTTTTTTATGACTTTCTTTCGACATGCTATACTATGACTTTTTTGATGACTTTCTTTCGACATGCTATACTATGACTTTTTCGATGACTTTCTTTCGACATGCTATACTATGACTTTTTCTATGACTTTCTTTCGACATGCTATACTATGACTTTTTCGATGACTTTCTTTCGACATGCTATACTATGACTTTTTAGATGACTTTCTTTCGACATGCTATACTATGACTTTTTAGATGACTTTCTTTCGACATGCTATACTATGACTTTTTTATGACTTTCTTTCGACATGCTATAGTTTGACTTTTTTATGACTTTCTTTCGACATGCTATACTATGACTTTTTTGATGACTTTCTTTCGACATGCTATACTATGACTTTTTCGATGACTTTCTTTCGACATGCTATACTATGACTTTTTAGATGACTTTCTTTCGACATGCTATACTATGACTTTTTCGATGACTTTCTTTCGACATGCTATACTATGACTTTTTAGATGACTTTCTTTCGACATGCTATACTATGACTTTTTAGATGACTTTCTTTCGACATGCTATACTATGACTTTTTTTATGACTTTCTTTCGACATGCTATACTATGACTTTTTCGATGACTTTCTTTCGACATGCTATACTATGACTTTTTTGATGACTTTCTTTCGACATGCTATACTATGACTTTTTTGATGACTTTCTTTCGACATGCTATACTTTGACTTTTTTGATGACTTTCTTTCGACATGCTATACTTTGACTTTTTTGATGACTTTCTTTCAACATGCTATACTATGACTTTTTTGATGACTTTCTTTCGACATGCTATACTATGACTTTTTTGATGACTTTCTTTCGACATGCTATACTTTGACTTTTTTGATGACTTTCTTTCAACATGCTATACTATGACTTTTTTGATGACTTTCTTTCGACATGCTATACTGTGACTTTTTTGATGACTTTCTTTCGACATGCTATACTATGACTTTTTTGATGACTTTCTTTCAACATGCTATACTATGACTTTTTTGATGACTTTCTTTCAACATGCTATACTATGACTTTTTTGATGACTTTCTTTCGACATGCTATACTATGACTTTTTAGATGACTTTCTTTCGACATGCTATACTATGACTTTTTTATGACTTTCTTTCGACATGCTATACTATGACTTTTTCGATGACTTTCTTTCGACATGCTATGCTATGACTTTTTCGATGACTTTCTTTCGACATGCTATACTATGACTTTTTTGATGACTTTCTTTCGACATGCTATACTATGACTTTCGATGACTTTCTTTCGACATGCCATACTATGACTTTTTCGATGACTTTCTTTCGACATGCTATACTATGACTTTTTTGATGACTTTCTTTCGACATGCTATACTATGACTTTTTTGATGACTTTCTTTCGACATGCTATACTTTGACTTTTTTGATGACTTTCTTTCGACATGCTATACTTTGACTTTTTTGATGACTTTCTTTCAACATGCTATACTATGACTTTTTTGATGACTTTCTTTCGACATGCTATACTATGACTTTTTTATGACTTTCTTTCGACATGCTATAGTTTGACTTTTTTATGACTTTCTTTCGACATGCTATACTATGACTTTTTTGATGACTTTCTTTCGACATGCTATACTATGACTTTTTTGATGACTTTCTTTCGACATGCTATACTATGACTTTTTCGATGACTTTCTTTCGACATGCTATACTATGACTTTTTCGATGACTTTCTTTCGACATGCTATGCTATGACTTTTTCGATGACTTTCTTTCGACATGCTATACTATGACTTTTTTGATGACTTTCTTTCGACATGCTATACTATGACTTTCGATGACTTTCTTTCGACATGCCATACTATGACTTTTTCGATGACTTTCTTTCGACATGCTATACTATGACTTTTTTGATGACTTTCTTTCGACATGCTATACTATGACTTTTTCGATGACTTTCTTTCGACATGCTATACTATGACTTTTTCGATGACTTTCTTTCGACATGCTATACTATGACTTTTTTGATGACTTTCTTTCGACATGCTATACTATGACTTTTTTGATGACTTTCTTTCGACATGCTATACTTTGACTTTTTTGATGACTTTCTTTCGACATGCTATACTTTGACTTTTTTGATGACTTTCTTTCGACATGCTATACTATGACTTTTTTGATGACTTTCTTTCGACATGCTATACTGTGACTTTTTTGATGACTTTCTTTCGACATGCTATACTGTGACTTTTTTGATGACTTTCTTTCGACATGCTATACTATGACTTTTTTGATGACTTTCTTTCGACATGCTATACTTTGACTTTTTTGATGACTTTCTTTCGACATGCTATACTTTGACTTTTTTGATGACTTTCTTTCGACATGCTATACTATGACTTTTTGATGACTTTCTTTCGACATGCTATACTTTGACTTTTTTGATGACTTTCTTTCAACATGCTATACTATGACTTTTTTGATGACTTTCTTTCGACATGCTATACTATGACTTTTTTGATGACTTTCTTTCGACATGCTATACTGTGACTTTTTTGATGACTTTCTTTCGACATGCTATACTATGACTTTTTTGATGACTTTCTTTCGACATGCTATACTGTGACTTTTTTGATGACTTTCTTTCGACATGCTATACTATGACTTTTTTGATGACTTTCTTTCGACATGCTATACTGTGACTTTTTTGATGACTTTCTTTCGACATGCTATACTTTGACTTTTTTATGACTTTCTTTCGACATGCTATAGTTTGACTTTTTTATGACTTTCTTTCGACATGCTATACTATGACTTTTTTGATGACTTTCTTTCGACATGCTATACTATGACTTTTTAGATGACTTTCTTTCGACATGCTATACTATGACTTTTTCGATGACTTTCTTTCGACATGCTATACTATGACTTTTTCGATGACTTTCTTTCGACATGCTATGCTATGACTTTTTCGATGACTTTCTTTCGACATGCTATACTATGACTTTTTTGATGACTTTCTTTCGACATGCTATACTATGACTTTCGATGACTTTCTTTCGACATGCCATACTATGACTTTTTCGATGACTTTCTTTCGACATGCTATACTATGACTTTTTCGATGACTTTCTTTCGACATGCTATACTATGACTTTTTTGATGACTTTCTTTCGACATGCTATACTATGACTTTTTTGATGACTTTCTTTCGACATGCTATACTTTGACTTTTTTGATGACTTTCTTTCGACATGCTATACTTTGACTTTTTTGATGACTTTCTTTCAACATGCTATACTATGACTTTTTTGATGACTTTCTTTCGACATGCTATACTATGACTTTTTTGATGACTTTCTTTCGACATGCTATACTGTGACTTTTTTGATGACTTTCTTTCGACATGCTATACTATGACTTTTTTATGACTTTCTTTCGACATGCTATAGTTTGACTTTTTTATGACTTTCTTTCGACATGCTATACTATGACTTTTTTGATGACTTTCTTTCGACATGCTATACTATGACTTTTTTGATGACTTTCTTTCGACATGCTATACTATGACTTTTTCGATGACTTTCTTTCGACATGCTATACTATGACTTTTTCGATGACTTTCTTTCGACATGCTATGCTATGACTTTTTCGATGACTTTCTTTCGACATGCTATACTATGACTTTTTTGATGACTTTCTTTCGACATGCTATACTATGACTTTCGATGACTTTCTTTCGACATGCCATACTATGACTTTTTCGATGACTTTCTTTCGACATGCTATACTATGACTTTTTCGATGACTTTCTTTCGACATGCTATACTATGACTTTTTTGATGACTTTCTTTCGACATGCTATACTATGACTTTTTTGATGACTTTCTTTCGACATGCTATACTTTGACTTTTTTGATGACTTTCTTTCGACATGCTATACTTTGACTTTTTTGATGACTTTCTTTCGACATGCTATACTATGACTTTTTGATGACTTTCTTTCGATATGCTATACTTTGACTTTTTTGATGACTTTCTTTCAACATGCTATACTATGACTTTTTTGATGACTTTCTTTCGACATGCTATACTATGACTTTTTTGATGACTTTCTTTCGACATGCTATACTGTGACTTTTTTGATGACTTTCTTTCGACATGCTATACTATGACTTTTTTGATGACTTTCTTTCGACATGCTATACTGTGACTTTTTTGATGACTTTCTTTCGACATGCTATACTATGACTTTTTTATGACTTTCTTTCGACATGCTATAGTTTGACTTTTTTATGACTTTCTTTCGACATGCTATACTATGACTTTTTTGATGACTTTCTTTCGACATGCTATACTATGACTTTTTCGATGACTTTCTTTCGACATGCTATACTATGACTTTTTGGATGACTTTCTTTCGACATGCTATGCTATGACTTTTTCGATGACTTTCTTTCGACATGCTGTACTATGACTTTTTTGATGACTTTCTTTCGACATGCCATACTATGACTTTTTCGATGACTTTCTTTCGACATGCTATACTATGACTTTTTCGATGACTTTCTTTCGACATGCTATACTATGACTTTTTTGATGACTTTCTTTCGACATGCCATACTATGACTTTTTCGATGACTTTCTTTCGACATGCTATACTATGACTTTTTCGATGACTTTCTTTCGACATGCTATACTATGACTTTTTCGATGACTTTCTTTCGACATGCTATACTATGACTTTTTTGATGACTTTCTTTCGACATGCTATACTATGACTTTTTTGATGACTTTCTTTCGACATGCTATACTATGACTTTTTTGATGACTTTCTTTCGACATGCTATACTATGACGTTTTTGATGACTTTCTTTCGACATGCTATACTATGACTTTTTTGATGACTTTCTTTCGACATGCTATACTGTGACTTTTTTGATGACTTTCTTTCGACATGCTATACTGTGACTTTTTTGATGACTTTCTTTCGACATGCTATACTGTGACTTTTTCGATGACTTTCTTTCGACATGCTATACTGTGACTTTTTTGATGACTTTCTTTCGACATGCTATACTATGACTTTTTTGATGACTTTCTTTCGACATGCTATACTTTGACTTTTTTGATGACTTTCTTTCGACATGCCATACTATGACTTTTTTGATGACTTTCTTTCGACATGCTATACTATGACTTTTTTATGACTTTCTTTCGACATGCTATACTTTGACTTTTTTATGACTTTCTTTCAACATGCTATACTATGACTTTTTTGATGACTTTCTTTCGACATGCTATACTATGACTTTTTTGATGACTTTCTTTCGACATGCTATACTATGACTTTTTTGATGACTTTCTTTCAACATGCTATACTATGACTTTTTTGATGACTTTCTTTCGACATGCTATACTGTGACTTTTTTGATGACTTTCTTTCGACATGCTATACTGTGACTTTTTTGATGACTTTCTTTCGACATGCTATACTGTGACTTTTTGATGACTTTCTTTCGACATGCTATACTATGACTTTTTTGATGACTTTCTTTCGACATGCTATACTATGACTTTTTTGATGACTTTCTTTCGACATGCTATACTTTGACATTTTTGATGACTTTCTTTCGACATGCTATACTATGACTTTTTTGATGACTTTCTTTCGACATGCTATACTTTGACTTTTTTGATGACTTTCTTTCGACATGCTATACTATGACTTTTTTGATGACTTTCTTTCGACATGCTATACTTTGACTTTTTTGATGACTTTCTTTCGACATGCTATACTATGACTTTTTTGATGACTTTCTTTCGACATGCTATACTATGACTTTTTCGATGACTTTCTTTCGACATGCTATACTATGACTTTTTTGATGACTTTCTTTCGACATGCTATACTATGACTTTTTTGATGACTTTCTTTCGACATGCTATACTATGACTTTTTTGATGACTTTCTTTCGACATGCTATACTATGACTTTTTTGATGACTTTCTTTCGACATGCTATGCTATGACTTTTTTGATGACTTTCTTTCGACATGCTATGCTATGACTTTTTTGATGACTTTCTTTCGACATGCTATGCTATGACTTTTTCGATGACTTTCTTTCGACATGCTATACTATGACTTTTTCGATGACTTTCTTTCGACATGCTATACTATGACTTTTTCGATGACTTTCTTTCGACATGCTATACTATGACTTTTTGATGACTTTCTTTCGACATGCTATACTGTGACTTTTTTGATGACTTTCTTTCGACATGCTATACTGTGAGTTTTTTGATGACTTTCTTTCGACATGCTATACTATGACTTTTTTGATGACTTTCTTTCGACATGCTATACTGTGACTTTTTTGATGACTTTCTTTCGACATGCTATACTTTGACTTTTTTGATGACTTTCTTTCGACATGCTATACTATGACTTTTTGATGACTTTCTTTCGACATGCTATACTTTGACTTTTTTGATGATTTTCTTTCGACATGCTATACTTTGACTTTTTTGATGACTTTCTTTCGACATGCTATACTATGACTTTTTTATGACTTTCTTTCGACATGCTACACTATGACTTTTTTGATGACTTTCTTTCGACATGCTACACTATGACTTTTTTGATGACTTTCTTTCGACATGCTACACTATGACTTTTTTGATGACTTTCTTTCGACATGCTATACTATGACTTTTTTGATGACTTTCTTTCGACATGCTATACTATGACTTTTTTGATGATTTTCTTTCGACATGCTATACTATGACTTTTTTGATGACTTTCTTTCGACATGCTATACTATGACTTTTTTGATGACTTTCTTTCGACATGCTATACTATGACTTTTTCGATGACTTTCTTTCGACATGCTATACTATGACTTTTTTGATGACTTTCTTTCGACATGCTATACTATGACTTTTTTGATGACTTTCTTTCGACATGCTATACTATGACTTTTTCGATGACTTTCTTTCGACATGCTATACTATGACTTTTTTGATGACTTTCTTTCGACATGCTATACTATGACTTTTTCGATGACTTTCTTTCGACATGCTATACTATGACTTTTTTGATGACTTTCTTTCGACATGCTATACTATGACTTTTTTTATGACTTTCTTTCGACATGCTATACTGTGACTTTTTCGATGACTTTCTTTCGACATGCTATACTATGACTTTTTTGATGACTTTCTTTCGACATGCTATACTATGACTTTTTTGATGACTTTCTTTCGACATGCGATACTCATGACCTTCATGACGTTTTCAACAAACTTCAATCTATGAATGAAAATAATAAATATTTTCTACCCCTCCCTCCACCTCTCTGGATCCTTGAGCATTTTGTTTTTATTCATTGATTATTCCTGTGTTGATTCTGGTTGTAGTTTATTAAATTCCCTTTATTTACTATTTACTCAGATGAACTCAAATAAATCCCTTTAGTCTTTTAAGGAACTGAATGTCAATTTTATTTTCAGCAAAAAGGATAAAAACATCATTTGCACAATTCTGCTTCTTCAAAATAAATAATACATATCGGTTGTACATGTTGACACCCAATTAATTCGTTTAAGCTGGGAAAAAAAGAGCATACAGTGTCCCTTTGCCATCATTTAACAAACAACCCACGGACATTATTGATTTAATTTCTGAATGACAATATATGCTTAAATCTGCAAGGCAGAGGCACAATCATTTAATTACAAACTTCGAGTTAATGTCACTTCAGAAACAGATTACTTTTTCTAGAATCTAGGTGGCGTGAATCTTGCCATCAAGCACAACAAGGACCCTCAACAAAGCTTCCTCTTGTCGCAGACGTTCCCCAGATCCCCCCCCCCCCCCTCGTACAAAAGCAGAACGACCAAATGCTGACATTTTATAGCTCAGAAATCATACATTGGACTTGTCGATTGAAAGGCGGAAGAAAAAACAGACAAACACTACTACATTGCAACATCTGCAAGATGTATTGTTTGGAGAATAAGAGAAATTATACTTTCCTGTTCCACCCAGTAGAGACATCAAACACGTGTCATATTTTTTATTATTTGCACAGCATGTCTTCACTTCCTTAGCACATCAATTACTAGTTTATGCTGTATGAGTGCAGCTGAACTTTTCATAGTGTTGAGAGGAAAATGTTCATGAAAAACACCTTATCTTTACCTTGATCCACAACCACAAAAAAAGGAGAAGAAAGTAAAACCCACAAAAATTTGTTGTCAAATTTCATATGTCCAGTCAAGTGACTGTTGGATTAGCATTTCATGAGAAACATTTTTTTTTTTTTTTTAGCACAAAGATAGCAAAGGAATGCATCAAAGCAAGAGAGCTGGGCCCATGCCCATCGCTGGAATGAAAGGACAGGTGCCTCTCCGTAAAAAGGCTCCGACATGTATGCATTCTGCAGTCAATGGTTGGACTGGAGCCCAAGATCTGAAACCTTTAATGTCTTTTGCACACAAGGTCTCCTCCTCAGTCAAAGCCACTTTTGAAATCGGTGTCAAAACTCACCATCGCACGCTTTTGAAAAATCCACACGAAGGAGGTAAACAAACCAAAAACCTTTTGAAGTCAAAGTGTTTTCTTTCAATCTCTCTTCTGTTGTCTTTGAATCTTTTCCTCCAGTGCACTAAGGCAGACAAAATCATTTTCTCTGACAATAAATTACTCGTTTTTTTTTCTTCTTTTTTTTTTAAGTCCGAGAAATGTTAAGAGAGACATTTAGGGGCTATGAGAAGACACTGGTGCCGTCGCTGTTGCCATACAGGTCAGCCAGCTTTTTGAAGCGTGGTCCCCAGTTGCTGAGATAGTCATAGTTCTGATCTGAGTCTGTACTTAGTGACTCCAAAGAGCTTAGTGACTCCGCAACAGAGCCGCTGCCTTCAAAAGCATATGTCTGCAGAGAGTCATACGGGGGAGCTGCCGGGTCCACATCAGCATCCTTAAGTCGCTCCCAAATGAACTCTCGAAACACAACGTTGTCCGGCAGGGATTTATAGGACGGACGAGTAGCTGATGAGTAATGAAAGAAGGTGGGAGTATCTGGTGTTACGTCTCGCCGAATATTGGGGTCTCTGATGACGTTTAGGTTGCGGAGGGTTACCATGTCGAAGGCCTCCGTGTCCTCCTCTCCCCCGCCCTCGTCGTCGTAGCGGACGATGTTCTCCCTTATGTCCCTCTCTTCCTCGAGAATCAGAGGCTCCTTCCTCCTCCGACGCATTGTCACAATTAGCAGAACCATCACTGCAGCGAAAGGGAGAAGAGATGTCAGAGTCAATATTAACTGACAACGTGCATATTTTTGCGTGCCAGTCAGCTGAAAGGATGCAGGGAAATGGTTTTTTTATGGAGCTGAATACAGTCTGACAGAGAGTAAATAATTGAAAAGTATGACTAAAAGTAACACATTTATGGTTGAAACACCCAGCTTCAGTCTCGCTAAATGGTAGTGGTACAAATGCAAACATTGACAGTTAAACTGTAGAGAGATATTATTGCAGCTAACATTACCCACTTTCATGAAATGGCCAGGCTTAAACAACTCCCTGTTTAAAGTCGATTCAAATGAACACATTTGAAACATGACAGGGGTGTCAGTGAAGGGGTGTTTGAGTTCATCTAGCAGGGCTGTGGGGGAACATTTGACTACTATGAATCCAATTATAGTTTACAAAACTCAACCTGCAATGTAATATATTGTGCCCCTCTGTGGTTTCCACCACCTACATCTTCCTTCAAGACTTGTACAAAACTCCGCCACACTGGAGTCGTCGTCCTCCTGAGATCTCACCAGGAGCCCTCCTCCATCCCCTGTTCCCTCTGCCATACATTATTGCTGAAAATAACTCCACGCCCAAGCAAACTGGCAAATGTCTAATGATCCTCTATCCATCAATGTCAAGCTGGTGCCAGTGAAATATCGCTCCGTGGGCCCATTTTTCTTTTCCTTCTCGACGTCGAGCTACTGCAGGTAGCTGAGAGAGAGGCCCAGGAACCGAATTCAAACACCACTTCACATCCTCTAATAAGGGAGCAAATGGGAGAGATGGAAGGGAGGAAAGTGTCACATGGAAAGGCTGCAGGAGATGAATGGGTAGCCCTCTGTTGGCTATTTGTACCTTGCAGCAGTTTTTTTTGTAATATACTTGGACTGTTCCTCCAGTCAACCACTACTAATATCCGTGACACTTTAAGACAGGACGGCAAACATTTCTGTGGAAGATTGTTTCCTTTAATTTTAGGAACTCGAGTCATTCTAAATTATATTCGATTCAGTGGGGCTTCTTCCAAAGTGAATTACAAAGTGGCACATTGAAATAGAATATTCTAAGTGCTTTCCAGCAAAGCTCTTTAGGGTTTAATGCCTAGAAGGCAGCCTTGATGCTTCACAGCCTGGAAACGGGCCAGCATCCAATCACATCCTACTAGGATGAGCAGGTGGATGGCTGGGCATACAAATAGTGAGTCTGTGTCAGGTACCAAGGGTCCTGTAAGAAATGATTTCCAGCGCCGACAGTTGAGCAAACACACACACACACACAAGCTACGACTCTTCATAACACATTTACTGATGATGTACACTAAATTTAGAACGCAAAGGAGATCAAATTTGAGTACAAAGGCTTTTTGCTGAAATTGAATTGTTTGAATGATCTACTCGGCACAATCGATATCGAACAAGGTGAGTTTTCTGAGCTGCCCTTTGCTTACCAGCATGCATCGTTGAATGAACTTTCTCATCACAGTATTTCTCTCCATGTGCTCCGTGATTCAGGTGAAACTGGCACTGATTATTCATTCATTTTGTGTCTCTATGCTGCAGTTCAATTTCTAAGAGAGGCATCAGTCAGCAACTGTCTGCTGGGAAGATCGTCAAAAATAAACCATTAAAGGACCTAAAAAAAAAACAATTTTCTCAGTTCACATTTTATGAAAAAAATCCTCCGTGAATGCAACATTTTCTGCAAAGAGTTTGACAGTTTTGGTCAAATGATTTGGTCATGAGATATTTCTGTATTTGTGTTTTTCTCTGAGCTCTGCTAACTTGTTTGAAATGGGCGGGACTCAGTTGGTATGCAATGATGTCATATTCCTCCATGCACAATCAGCATTTAGCAACATGGTGATCAAACCACACACACACAGTCATGAAGAAACACACTGGAGGAGGCTTTCAATGTTAAATCTCTTAATTAATGAACATTCCTAATTTAAATTTTGACTGTTGCTAACATGACATAGTTGTGACTATTTTGCTGTTCCAATAGATACTTTAAAGCACACAGTGGCACACAGTGGCAGTAAATCCTCACATTTGAGACGCTGGAACCAGTAAATGTTTTCCCCCCCCATAATAAATAACCTAACTAAAGTTGCAACTGGCCTTTGTTTAGCTCTAGTCACCTGACTTACTGACTTAGAATGTGTAACTACGAGAACAATGAGCACGGAAGAGAGCCCGCAAAGAAAACAAAGGTGTCTCGACGGAGGTCTCAAGCGTCCTCATCAACATGACAGACATCACTCTTCTGTATAGAAGACACTGCAACAAAATGCATTCTGCACCACAACGTGACAAAGGGCATAGAAACAATCACCACCTGCAAACACAAATCCTCCATGTTATTGGCTTCTTTATCAGCGCTGCCGTATGTTTGCTGCATGATTCAAACAGCTTTTATGCTTTCTTTGTTGTCGCTGATGTTATCTGTCACACTTGCGTATCCGTCCGGATTGTGGGCCTGCACGTCTCTCTTTTTCTGTTTTTATTTTGTTCTATGTATCCTTCTGCAAGCTGTTTTTTTCCCTCCCGACTCCCTCACAAGAGGTCTTTTTAAGCTTCTGCCAGGCTGTCATTAAGAAGACAAATCTGCTCTTAATTGACTTGCTTCGAAAAAAAGGCCCGATTTGATATTCTTCCTTTATGTTTAGCATGTCCACCAGCGTGATAGCTAATAATTGCACAGTTTGAAGACAGAAATCCGTAGGTTACAACGTGCACAGTGGAGCTTAAAGTTCAGATCTGGGAAAAAATAAATGAGTCTGCCGTCTGGATACAGACTCATAAATAGAAATGCAGATGGAGGAGCAAATATGGGACACAGACAGTAAAATAAGAGGCAGTTCTATAGACATGAAGATTTATAGAATGAGTCTGATAAGCAATACTCAGACAGAAATAACTGTCTGGAGATTTAGAGTGCTACGTAATGTCCTAATTGGCCCTCTGGAGGATTGAGCCATACCTGACATGTACTGGGGGGGAAAGCCACTGGATCTTAACAAGATCATGACTGGCTCAGTAGTTTGGGTGCATCATCCCCAAAGTGATATCATTAAAAAATGTTTTAAATAAAATGTACCAAAAAAAAAAAAAGCAACAACAAAAGAAAACATAGTCGTACCCAGCAAAGAGCAGAGGACAAGCTCTGTAATTAAATCTAAAAATATCAACCTATGATTAATGACCACTTAGCTTATGAGCGTGTAGAGGCAAAGCCATGTGTGACGGAGGAAAGAAAAAGAAGCCGATTGAAGAGTGGGTACTGAAGCACAATTTGGAGGTTCTTCGTTGAGAATTTCCATTTCATGCGACTTTATACTTCTACTTCAGTTGATTTGTATTTTTTTTTTCATTATATATATTTGATAGCTTTAATTACTTTGTCAAGTCAGATTATTAATGTAAAATATAAATCAACTGATAATTAATTCAGCGGTATATAAAGTAGTTCAGATCAGCTCCACCATTACCAACATTCAAGAGATTCATTATTTGAGAGCATCTGAGGACGACAGCAGTTCGGGTCTTATTTCGGCTTGTGTCACATCCACGACGATACAATCACAGCAGCAATTGCTACCTACAGATTGAAAGAGGTCTTGATGGAAGAGCATCAAGGAAGATGATAATAGATGATCACACATGGGCTATTAATACAAGGGGGGGTATGCACAAAGAGGAAACAGAGAAAAGAAGGAAAGAGGCTGATCCAATTGAGCAAAACAGACTGATGGGGACAGCGGAGGACACACACACGAACACAGAGACAAGGCGACTTGGTGGTATATTAAACTGGAGGCCATTAGTCCTGAGCCCGTGGCCTGGGGCCATGCCGTGCAGTACAGAGCCAGCTTTCATGAGCGATGCTGGGTTCAGGGTTTCACCGCCACATATTTCCCCCTGTTGCTCTTTTGAAGTTTTCATTTATCAAGATACAAAGTTGACCCCATCAAAGAACTCATTTGGGCTATTGTATATGCTGTTTAGATGCTCCACAGCTTTCAATGAAGATCAACGCAGCGTTAAAGTACGTCTCTGCCCTGAGGTGGTAACGCTTTGCCCGTGGCTTTTATGAGCAATAACGGAGACGACGGCTCAGTGCAGCATCATCTTTATTAAGGGAATGTTAATGAATCCTAATTTGCAAGTGTCTTTACTGATATCTGTGTTTCACTAACAGAAGCAGGGGGGAGTGCCTGTCCTTGAAATGCAGCACTCCAAACAATACTTCTCTCCATGACCTGAAATACTACAATCAAGTTTTTAAAATACACTGAAACGTATCTGGAGGAAAGAACCACGAGAGCTCTTTTTAGGAGGGGAAATTATCTAAAATCTCATCACTGACTCAGGCTGCCTGCAGGCACTGCTTTCTCACAGTGAAATTACACTTTCAGTTTTTTTTCCAGAATAGTATGCTCGAGCGCAGGAGGAGCACTGTCACATAAATGACACATAATATTAACTGGCAATGGAAAGTTTTAATAACAAGCTGCTGGAGACTTAACCATAAAGTACACATACTTACAAGACCCTTACGTTTAAGTGTCCAATCAAGTGAATGTATTCCTATAAAATTTCATTTCGAGTAATGACATCACAGCTAGTGCGTCTTTTGGACAAATCGCTGATATTTCACAAGGGTTGGACAAACAGTTAAATATCTTAAATATAATCAAGGTTAATACCTTAGCAGAATATATTTTATCATCTGCTGGGTCCGGCTGAACACTCACTACAAATACTCCACCAAAACCCCGGTTTACCGGCTCTACTTAATTGATCCTGTTGGCAATATTTCAGCGGTATTCTACTTGTAAACAGCAGGCTGCTATTGAGAGCCGGCTGACCTTTGGTCACATGTATTTACCAGAGAGGAAATGTGAGGGCAAGATATCTCCCTCCAGGTTTGACATGTGCAAGACCTCAAAATGCAACTCTGTTTTAGCGAAGCTTCTCACACACATTCAATCGCCTGCAGAATGTATAATAGCGAAGACAAGTCCGAATGGCTCGCAAAATACTGGAGGTAAGCAGTGTTTTGCAGTGCAGCACAAATCTAACATTACCACCACTTACCAAATCTGAACTTGAATCAGAACGGGAAAGATTGTCGGCTTAAAATATCTTCCCGCTGCAGCAAAGCCTGCGAGCTACTTCAGGCAGACAACTGGAAAGGTTTGTTATGTTACAGTCGATATAAGCTGTTAATGACCCGCCCGGCCTTTTGATTTAATAAGAGTCTGTACAAACATTACAGTGAGGGGGGGGGGGGGGGGGGGGGGGGGGGCTCCCATCACAGATTCATTCCCCCCATGTGAGATGTATTGCAAAACGAATTGTCATCTGACTCACATATCAGGCCATTTCATATATCATCATAATTAATTATATTTTATAATGTTCAAAAATAGTGAATGGCCTGAATATTTAATGTTGTGTTTGTCATCAATACAACCTTCTATGACATCAGCATGGAGGGTATTGCTTGTTTATTATTCATTTGTTTTGTTTTTTAATTTCAAATCGAGGGGAAGGTCCAAAGAAATATCATAAGACGATAGGGAGCTACTTACTTTTAAATAGAAATAAAACCAAATAAAACAATCCCGCCGCTCCACAAGCATTTTTTGCACGGCCCCTAATGTGATGCTGCCTCTGTAGAGTCCATTTGCTTACTATCTATAACTCTGATGCAAACAACTTTCTGCCATCCCTGCTGCTGCTGCCGGTCATATTTCATATGCATAACAATGTTTGTGTCGTGCTTTCTGCTGCTGCTGCTTTCTAACATTCAGTGATTTGGTTTTGCTTGTCGTCTGTCATTTCAGCTGTGAGGCTAATCGACTTGGCAACAAACACATTCCAAGCTGAAAGTATACTGCTATACACGAGTATGGCACGATGTACTTCATACCTCAACTACAATGTTGCACTTTGTTATAAGAATAAACTACAGAATAAACTAACACGCTGCATATAACATACTTGACATTAATTCCAACTCAACAAAATACAACAGCACAATTCTAAAGCATCAGTAAGATGAAATAATTCACCAATAATAGAATATTATTATTATAACATTGTGGTATTTGTATAAGCAAAGGATCTAAATGCTTCTTCCACCACTGCCAGGTAATATAAGCACCACCATGACGATTTAGTTAGTTATTTTGGTGAGCAACTACGATAAAATTGTCGAATAAAATGTCTTCGTATCAGATAGGAGTAGCGGCCAAAGCTGCAAAAAGATCACCTCTACAGTAAAGATCACTTAATAACAACCTCTTCAGCGACATCAAAAAGAAGAACCACACAAGTTGTTGTCACCGCCGACACCGAGGTCATACAGAGCTTACCCAGAAGCGTGATGATGCACCCTAAAATAGCCATGAGGGCGCCGGTGCTCAGGCCAGTCGCAGTGTAGGCCACAGCTCCACAGGACAAGGCCACGCCGTCAGAGTCACAGTCACACACCCGCACAGAGAGCGTGTTCGTGCTGCTTAACGCGGGACTTCCACTGTCCACAATCAACACCGGCAGCCGATACACCGCCTGCTCCCGTCTCCTGAAACCACCTCGCTTCGTCAGTATTGAAGCCGTGTTGTCTGCAAAGTGGAAGAAGAACATACATCGATCACACTTGTAAGAGATGGCTTGAGAGCCGTGTTTCATTTGCAAATATGTGACGTTCAAATGAAGAATGAACTGCATGTGTATGAGGAGCAGGCGGTTCGACGTCTATTCTGCAATGATCGCTGTGCTTTGGTGCAGTCTGAAATGGTTTTACAGTATTAAAAGCGGGAATGCCAACAGATGGTGTCATTAACACAATTCATTATATGACACACTCTGCCTGCTTCTGGCCACCTGTTGGCTAATAACAGCTTTGGTTTGATGGTGAAAAAAAATGTAAATGAAATCTCAGCGTATGAGAGACAAAGAGGCAGCCAGAGGAGAACAATATGCCATTACAGCAGTGGGGAAAAAAAAACAAAAAATCCATTTCATGACAACTACTTCAATAGATTGAAATGCACTTTCAAATTGAGCAGTCACACTTGAAATGTAGATTCTTCCTTGAAGGACAACTCCTTTGTTTGTGGATGTCCGGCGGTATTGAGATTTCTCTTTGAGTCTCAGAACAAGGTAAAGATGAATACATGCCACAATAGTCAAATCACCAAAGATGTTTTCACCTCTGAAACATAAACACAGTTGGTTGGGCTGAAAATGAAACAATTGGTGTCAAATAAATATCATCTGGTGGTGAATGCGAAACACTTGGTTTGTGTCTGTTACGTGTAATGTATAAAAGATGTTGAGGCATTAAACTACAGGGTACAAGTACTCTGTGGTACCCTTATATGAGTGCTGAACAGTGGCGTAAGTACGCAGATAGAAAAGTAGCAGTACCACAGTGTAGAAATACTGTTGCAGCTGCTAATGGTGGGGCGACTGCCTACTAATGCTCATAATCGATATGTTGATTATGTTTATTTCAAAGCCAAGATTTAGTCTGGATTCAGACCAAATCAGATTGACACTAGATTCATATCTTACCATTAAATATGAAGCTACAGCCAGTAGCAGGTTAGCTTAGACATGATAAATAAATAACATAATCATACATACATATACATATAATCAACATATTGGTGGCACAACCTGGCTGCTGCTGCTGCGACCTCTAATATATAACACTGCAGCTTTACCCGAGCTCAAACAAAAGACGGGGCGTTTACCTCACAGAGTGCATCAGCTCGACACAAAAGCATAAAACAGTGGGGATTGTGATGGACTCTGGCAGAATTATGATGCATTGTTAAAGCTGTATGCTCATTTTCTTCATTCACCCACTACCTTGCGTGTAGGTGGTGAGCGAATCATTACGGTACAAAGGCAGCTTCCAGCCTGTGCGTTAAGGTTCTGTGTACATAGACATCCTGCTGTCGTGGATTCAAGCACTCCGGTTGCTGCGGAAAGTTTGCTTTTGCATTCAGTTTTGATAAAGAATTACAGCAAAGGGCAGCGAGGGCATTGTCATGGCAGAATTATGGTTTCATTTGGCACCAGTTACGCTGTCACTCCTTCTCCTGAGTCAGATTGCGGAGTAGATTGTGAGCAGATTCGGGGCAGATATAGAGAGAGCCAGAGTGAGCAATGGCCAAAGTATCAATTGCTTTGCTGCCAGGCTCAATTCGAAGGAAAGTAAGCAGCAAATAGATCGTACCTAACTTGACCAACACCCTTTATCTGTGGAGGCCGAAGGCCACTGGCAATTTTCTCAAGGGAGCGTTTGATTTAGCAGCTGAATGCAATGGGGTTGATCTGACACGTGGGTCTTTGACAAGGTGGTAGACCTGTGGTATAATATTTTAATTGGTGACTCACTCCAGGGTTTCTGCAGCAAAATGAATACAAAAGTCCACTAAAAAGACTTTTACTTTGAAAAACATTGACGTGATATTCAACATTTTACTTTTTGGTATCTTCATGGCCTTTTTTTTTTGGTGGTATTGAATTCAATGCTTTTGTGGACTTTTACAGATTCCCGGGAATTTTTCTGCAAGATAGGAATATGTCTACATTTTAATCACAGATGATCACAAAACAGCAGTAACACCAGGTATGTTTCCAGCAATAACACGGACGGGTTGTCACACCTTTGTTATCACGCAGGGTGAAGTTGAGGTTGCCGGCTACAGGTGCAGCGAGGGCGAAATAGAAGCGGTGGCCGCTCAGAGGTTCATCCTTATCGACTGCGCTGATGGTCTGGATCACCTGAGGACAACAGGTAAAACAACAAGACATTGAAGATGAGTTATCTTGCTGCTCTTTATCGGATCTCACTGGCAGATTGGGTGTTAACTGAAGCTATGAATTGTTCAATGTGTGCATGCGGTAAGAACTATCAGTTTAAGGAAAGCATTGTATTTGCATCACTTTTCAGTCCGTCATAAAGTTATTTATATGGAACTGTAAATCTTTCTTAAAAAGCAGAGCAATGGTGTGAGTGAACCCGAGCAAATCAACTTGACCGTGATTGATGGAAAGGATTTGTTTTACAATGTTTGGCTGTGGTTTTGTGTCATTTATCTCTTCAAGTGCAGTAAGTGCTTATTTGGCAAGCGCTTGGCAACCTCTTAGGGATGAAGTGTTTTCTTTTGGGAAGTGATTTCTTCTGAAGCTAATTATTGCCCAGCAACTATTCTCTTTGTCCCCACACCTCAGACCATAACATCCATGTTGTTAATTAATAGCCCAACCCAGAAAAACCCCGATGGATTTTATTTTTTTTTGCAGTTTCTTTGGGCAATGACAAGAAAAATACATTTATTTTTTTTCCAGGCATTAGCCTCTACCAAATAGTTGAGATGTCCTTTCATGGCGAACATGCATCTCCACCTGAAGTCAGGTTACAGTAAAAGTAGACTTTTAACAATCTGTATTTTGGTGAAGTAAAATGCATTTTCTGGTTACACAGCTCTTTCATTGTTAAGAGCCATGTCCAAAGCAAGAAATTAAGCATTTTACATGTAACGTAAACACGAAAAGATGAAAAGTTACACTTTTTTGAGCGATGGATACATTTCTTTTGTGGATTTCTATGAGCCATATCTGACTCGTATACTTATAAGTATTTCTTCCACTTAAATTTGGACGCACCCTTTGGGCAGATGTTGCACTTCCTTCAGTGATAAAAGTGAAGTATCTACATTTTCACAACTGTTAAAGTGCTTAAATTTGGCATTTTTAACCCGACATATACTAAATGTCAGGTTCGTCTGACTGTTGTTTCTGCTCCTGCGTATGTTATGCAGTCAGACATGGACTTCATTAATACAAGTATGAAAATGACTCATGATAAGAGCTGCTGTTGCTCGAGGCGATGCAAGACAAGCATTCATATCTTTGAGTTAATAAGTGAATGCCATTTGTTTCCGGCCCACTTTATTTTTGCCTCTGAACTCCGGACTGCACAGAATCTTCCTCCCTTGTATAGCAGTGTTGCCATCTATAAATAATGCAGGAAATCAAATGACCAAATCATCCAATTTATTTCCACCCACCAGCATGTGCTGTAAAGATGACTTTTATGCATAAAAACATTCTATCTGAAAATCAAGTGCGCTCTTTTCAGCAAATAAATAAATTAAAAAAGGTTTTCATTTCTCCTGTGCAGCAGCACTTAGATGCAGTAAGATCCACTCGGTACATGCTGTCCAGGAGGAGCATATCACACACAAACACGCCATATGGACGACGAATGATAGCCACCATGACGGCCATCAAAGTGGGAGTTACTGCAGCAGTGTCCTTATAAATTTAGATCAAACCTCGAATCCTTTTGTCGGCAATCTAGGAACTCAACCCGGTGACAACTCACACCCGTGGACGGGATCCAGGAGATCCTTAGAAGCAACTCACACGAAATTATCACATCTCCCAGCACCAAGCAGCTCTGCGACAAACATCAAGTCAAAAACAAAATGATGAAAAAAAATAAAAGCAAATGATCCATCAGTGGTGAGACATGGATTATCAGTTGTCAGCTGTGATTAACTGCTGCTGGTTACAGGCTGTCAGGTATTAGGGGTTGGTGTAGGTGGCAAACAACATCCTGCCAATTATTAAAACTGGCAGGCGGGGTGAAAGATTCATGACTATTTTACTCTTGTTTCTTAACAAAGTTAAAATAGTTGCTATTTCATCAGCCAAAGTCATCATAAAGTCCGCTTTTTTTTTCCTGTTTTCCTGTTGGGTATTGCAGCGCAAGGGGAATTCACACTGGAAGCAGAAATGCAAAGAGGTTATCTGCTCCAGCTCAAGAACGTTTGGGATATCTGTGTACACAGACAGAATTGATGTTTGTGTCAGCACCACATCGGTGCCACAACCACTGAGCACCTAAACATGCAGTGTGTGCATGCCCGACTACATGTCATGAAAGCTGCCATTGATTCTGGGATCATAATAACTCACATGCCTCTCACTCTGTTATGGAAATTTCACATCTGATAGAAACCTCGCTTTGTGGCTCTCACACCGACGATGAATCCTGTACACAATCGCAACCCTTTGATGTCCTTTGAATGTTGCAGATGGATTCCCGAGCTTATCTCCGGAAAGGTTTCTATTTCCCTCTGCTGAGGGACAGGACTGTAAATCATCCTTAAATCAAACACTTTGTAATGTATAATGCCTTTCATTAGCGGGGCTCTGATGCGAGGCATTCCTGAGAACCTTTGGTGGGGAATTCTCTAATGGGTTGAGTGGCAGACAGGAGGGGAGAGAGGCATGGATGTAGACATAAATTCTGGCGGAAAGACATTAACGGCGGCGGCAGACTGGTGCCTGTCGCAAGGCAAGACTGAGGAGGCCCATGAATCACCGAATTAGAGGCATGTTTTGAGTTCACACATCGGCTGCTCAGATCAGATCAAAAAGGATATAAAAAGGACAACGGTGTCTCTGTTTGTCGCTTTGAAGGAGGAGGAGGAGGAGGAGGAGAAGGAGGAGAATGTGCAAACAACAGGGGCATGAACGCACACACTTCCATACACATTCATTGGTAGTTCAAATATTGTCATCTTGCAGTGACTGGCATTCGATTTTCTGCTTTTATCTCAAATATAGGGACATCTCCTGTGTGCTGAAAACCTTTGGACACTCAGTACAGGCGAAAAAAGTCAAAACAATTTAAAATTGTAAAAGACTTTTCTGGGTATAAACAGTGCCTTAAAACAGCGATTCCCTAAATGTTTGACTTGCTTCGTCTTCAAACAAAGCACCACCGAGGTTGGATTGAGACAGAAGTGGGCATTCAAGAGGCACGGAGCGTCTGCTCAAAGTCACTCAATGCCAGTATTTACACAACTAAATTTCCGTGATACCATGTTATGGCAAAATTGACAATAGCTTGCAAACAACAACAAAAAGAGACAAACTCTGAACTGTAATGTGTTCATAGTATTGAGTATTAAAACGTGTCTAATTTGAGATTGAATGCTTGGACAGATGTGCCGTTTATTTGTTTCCGATCTCCGATTTCCTAAAATGAAACAATTAGAACAAATTAGACACTTAAGATATTTTAATCAGGCAACGTTTAAAGAATATGCAATGAGCTGTTTAGCATATCCTGTTAAATGAAAAATAACTGCTTACGGATATATTCTCCACCACAAGGCATCGGTGTAAAGATCAGGCATCATACTGACATCAAGACTCCCACAAATGAGCTTCAACGACAATCAAAAAACAATTCCGTCTTTAATCCAATGCCAACTACTGAGTCCATCATCTTTGATTGAAGACTTCAGTCTGGTAATTTGGACACACATGTCTCCGGACTACGTATCACCTGGATGATTGCGCTGAACCTTCACACACCAAACACTGCTCACTCAAAACGTCCACACACATCAAATCCTGCCAATTAAAATGTGTGTGTTTTCAACGGTTATGGAGGTGGAACATCCGTGATTTAATCAATCCCAAACTACTGAGTGTCTTAGTGAACTACTATGACCATAATCCATTGCACCTTTGACACAAAGCCTCTATAATGAGGACAGAAATGCCAGCTCGACAGAGAGGCTTTGGTGTGTGAACAAATCGGAGCGATAACGAGCTTGAATAATACTTTCCACTCTTTGACACCAGCAGAGTAAATACGCTGCATTTTAAAACAGACTCATTTACTCCTCTCAAAATCTGCAGCGTGTTGATATTGTCTGTAAGAAGACTGCAATTATCAGATACAGTCAACCGGATGAGTCCCATGTCGAAATCAAGCCAGCCACTTAAAAAGTTGAACTAAGAGTATAAATAAGCATCGCGTGAAATAGGTGGCAGTTGTTGCCATGGCGGCAGCTGCCCCCCCCCCCCCGGGGGTTGTGTTGACGAAAGGAAGGAAGGACGGGAGAGGTGATCCTGCGTTTTTCACACCTTTCCGATGACATCGACGACCCAAACATCACCCGTGTGACACCCACAACTGTGTGCACCAACGAATCAACAGCACCTGCACACACATGTCACCCTGCTGTCATCACACACACACACAGACACACAGACACATGCACATTCAACACAAATGCTCTGTGATGGCCGTCAATATGTACAATTCAACAAATAAGCCGGTTCTCTCATTTCACATTGACTGACCGAATCATTTGCTGTGATTGGTCCTCATACATGTTTCGTTGGCCTCGTCCCGGTGAGATCTGAGATTACATTTTCTCCGTGCTCTGTCTTTTTATAGAACAGACGGTTCGCTGCCACGCACTAATCTCTTCCACGTCCCTCTGCGTCGACATATCTGTTTTCATCTCGACGCAACACTCATAATAACCTGATAATTTGAATGAAGACTGGAGGCGTGAAGATGTTTCTTGTGTTTGTGTGACTGATGTTGACAGCCGAGGCAGTCGTTTAGAGGTGTCGAGTAAAGTTTTGATTTGGGAAAAGTGGGGGGAGAAGACACGGTAAATGTTCTTGACGAAGAGTTTTCAAAGTATATCCACATGTTTTTAATACAGGGCAAGTACATGTACATCAAGTCATCATCTCATAAACAATATTTCAATATAAAGGCTTCGTCTTAGTTTTATTTGTGGGATAATCATGCTCTAAGTTTTGGAACGATAGTTCCTATAACACTTTGGGGAACGCAAACAGAAGATATAATGTTTGCAGTGCATGGATGTCCACAACTCCCGACTGGATTCATTTTTTAGAACCCATTTAGAAAATCTCATAACAAAGTATCTTTGCCTCACGTCTCTCCGCTGTTTCCCCAGTTTGAAAACTCCTGTTCCAGACGACCCAACATTCATGAACCTCGGGAGGATGCTGGGCCTCCTCGGGGAGGCTGCAGGAGTTCAGGGAGGGGTAGTAGAACAGATTGGGGGCAGCAGAATGCCAAGTCCACTCATGTATGTAATGGTTACACTGAAGTGATTGTACAAGGTGACCCCCCCCCCCCCCCCTGCCATCCCTACTGCCCCGGTCCTGTCCACCCCATCATAATATCAATTAGTATTGTGGCAGAAGACAGACGCACCGATGATCCGTAACAAGTGGCATCTCTGGAGAGAGCCAGTGCCACGAGACGGCCTTAATTAGGCCTGAAAAATGGCAGGTTATTCCATCCCTGCACTCCCTGTTAATCTGTGCTACAGAGCCACAGAGTCAACCCCGGCCCCAACTGGCAAATGTTGTTATTTCATCTTTGTCGCAGCTGTGAATAAGCCAATGGGCGTGACAGCCAGTGGGCGGCCGGAGATTTTCAACAACGCTTTACAGGGAAGCAAACACAGTTAGTACAGCCAACTGTTCGGCGCTACAGCCGGACATACAGTACACAACAGGAGCATTTTAATAAATTAGGAATCAGGGAGATGGCAGAGCGCACATCTGACAGGTTACGAGTCCAACCAGTCTGTCTGCCAACAGACAAGCCGACACCTAGTTGTAATTCAAACTGGGTTCTGCATTCAAATGTCAACCTCTCTCCTTCCCTTTACTCTGAATGCGTTTTTGGGGTGTAAATTTCATCATGAAATTTCCATTCTGCCTGCCTTCATTACTCAGACTGAAGGTGCAATCCTGCTGGTGCACTTCAGTGATGCCTAAACACAAGGCTGCGTTTGAGTGGGATTTAATAGAAATTTGATCAGAGAAAAATAAAAATAAGAGCACATCTGGACTGTAGGAGCAATAAGGTGGAGGAGATGAGGAAGCACACAACACGAGTGAAACACACATTTACATTTTATTTTGTTAACTGTACATTATACATTTGCATGATATCGGCCTATGATTTTCAGATATTTCACGGGTGAAATGTATGAAATATGTTACACATGTCATGAAGTCAGATGTGGTTTCTGAGCTTTATTGTGATTCTAGGAACAAAAACTCACAATAAAAAAACATTGGTTATGGGAAATTTCACACGTGAAATATCTGAAAATCACATATCAATGTGGAACATTCACATGAAATCTTTGAAATATTTAATATTGTGTTTTTGTGCTTTTTGCATTGATCATGTCATTTAACATGTATTCTTTTTTTTCCACTCAGCAAATCCGATCTCAGCAATCCTCCATATTTTTTAATAATGTTTTATAATATGATACAAATTTGCATGGTATCGACACACATGATCACGGAGATGTAAGCAATTTGTGTAAAACACACTTCAAATATCATTAATTCTTTACAATTTCACTTGTAACTTACCAACTTAGCGAAATTACCAAACTTACCAACTAGCTAAATACCCGCTGCAGCTATTTCAATTTTCAATATTCATCAGTCATTTGGAACATTTCCCTTCAGTTGAATATAAAGGAAGTTAAAAAACAATCCACCCACAACCACAGACACACAAACTATTAGCGTGTTTAAAAAACTAGCTCGTAGCTACAGCAGCTCGTGCGACGACTGCACCACCACAGGACGACACGGAGAGGATTTGATTGCCGCACGTCTTCTCGCCGGTGTGGACGAGGACAGAGGTCTCCGTCACCAACAGCTCCTCACTTTGCAGCAGAGCGGCTCGTACAGCTACACCTCGGGGCGACCTCGCAGCTCAGCTACCGCTGGCATTGAGTAAGCAATCTGTCTGCTTCAGCTGAGTAATTACAGATATGCTGTACCTTTTTCCTGCTGATGATGCTGTCATGGGCCATGGCTGTTGCTTTGTCCTCGGGGGTCCGGTTTGAATTGTTGGGGAATTACTTTGTTTCGGTATTGTCATAGGCTCTGCGCCATAATTTATCAGATGCTAGTGGGGGGAAATGTACAAATTATCTGTTGAATTTGAAAGCCAGGGTGTACTGATGGATGATAGACGGTTGCTATAGGATGCTCTAAATGTGATATTACTGAGCAACAACACTCATCCCAAGATAAGTGGCAGCATCATCAACCAAAGATAGACATTCAGCTGTGGTAGAAGCGCTTTCTTCAATAATGACGGCAACTAATGTAGAGGCAATGTTTATTTCAGCAAATACTCTGCACCCTAAGGCTAGAATGTGATCAATTAAATATAGATTTAGCAATATCTCAAAGCACCTCGAGGTAGGCTGAATTGTATGAACTTCATTAAATTGTTTTTTTTTGTCACAAAGAGAAAATACAACAAAGCAACCCCAGAAAGCTTCACCTGTGAGGCTCCACGTTGTGGTCAAGCATCATGCGCACAGAAAAACAAAACGCAGACATGAAATATGGTCTCCCATTATTGCAAATGAAATTTGTTCACCCTCCCGTGAGCACGGTGACAAACAACTCTGAAATATATAAATGCAAATAGCATATTTAAGAGGGGCATAACAGCCATAATCCAATACAGTGCATCATTCTGATCAATTGTACTTATTCAGGTCTACGCGCCTCTTTTACACTTCGCCTCTGATTGTATTTTCCAAATGCCAGGAACAGACGAATCGCCGCCGCACACACACAAGTCATTGAGCAACAATGAAGCCGAATGCTAACACGGGGGGAAATGCCACGCATGGCTGCAGCTTCTTTTCCTGCATCACATCGTCTTAAAGCCCTCGAATCTCTCTGGGTCCCTATTTGGTGATTTTGTGATGCCTCCTCTGCCTGGCTGCCCCTCTGTGGCCATCGTTTAATTACACAAAGCCTCAGAACGGAAAGTCAAACCACGGCAGTGCAGCAATCCTTCCCATCATGAGGTATCACATTACGTCGGGATATTATTGTGGATTAGGACCACAGGCAGAGTCAAGCACCGTCATTAATTCAGTCGTCTTTGACAGTATGGAATGAGAGTTACATCTCCAATGGATGATAACACCTACAATACCTGCTATTAAATCTTAAGGATGTGTCTCATACCAATGATGCCGTCTCCCTGGGATGACCTCGAGCTGTGAAGTGGATATGTGCACAGTGGACTTGTTTTGAGGAACAAGAAAGAGTTGTAATGGCTTTGAGAGTCAGCAGGCTGTCTTTGTGAGTCAAACTTCAAGCGAGCATGGGGAGAGAAAAGGAAGGGAAGCTGGACAGACTGCAGGGACGTTTCTGGGTCTTACCTGTCCTGGCATGGCGTTTTCACAGAGGATGGTTTCATAGTCTATGGCAAAGACCGGCGCATTGTCGTTTATGTCCAGCACAGTGATGAGAGCGACGCCTTTTCCAATTTGGGTTGGGTCCTCTGAAGGGAAAAAAAGAGAGAGAAGAGAGTCCCTGTTCGTGTCAGAGCTTTCAGCAAACTTTCTTTAGAACACTTTAATCCTTTGCCTTGATGCACTTGGCCATTTTATGGAATATTGATCTTTCTCATGTGTTTTAATTAATCGCGGAGGAGGGGGGGGAGGGACTGCTGCTGTAATGAAATAGTGTACCTCCAACAGCTGGCGTCCTCTGCCGTGGATCAGCCAAAGTGATTACACTCGGTGCCGGCTTGTTGTCGGGGAAAGGCTGCGCGAGCGGACGAGCCATCTTGCACTGTGGGCTTCACGCCTCTGTCTGCCTGACGCACACTGATGGCTAAATGGCTGCGTCTGAGTGCAAGATGATGATTAGGCCTGGCGTCGCCGCCAATGCCGGGGCCAGAGATGACGCGCTGACATTCGGTGGGCCGGCTGATTTGACGGTGATAAAAAGGACGCGCGGAGCTTCGGGCCACAGGCTTCTTGTCAGTGCCGCGGTCTGGCCAGAGCGGATGAAATGTGAGCGACTGCAGCTCAACATGCACAACATCCCTGAGTCCCTGCACTCTCTTCGGTTAGAGAGAACCTATTTACTATAAATACTGTAATCAGGCATGCAGGGCAGTGGATTATGTTGCCAGACTGTAAACTAAAAGGTGTTTTCAGCTGGAAACAGCTCCCAATGTCACGATGAGTCAGAAGCCAGTACCTCATGCATGAGGGACTGTTGTGACATTTCATATGGCTATAATTATATGTTGCCTTCTCTTTGTTGCTGTATCAGGCAAGCGCTCACACTCGGGGAATCAACCGAGTGGTGCGTCTGTGTGCCGTTTGACGTGAATAAAAACAAATCTTTGGAGCAAAGAATGAATAAAAATGAATGCTCTTCGTACACAGTGTTCAGTGAGACGATGTTAAAGCAGTCTTCTTTTTTAACTCATACTAATGTGACGGAGCTGTCGAGAGAGCTCTGCGGATCATGCGCTGTGGATTGTTGTCCATCGTGTTTGCATGATGGAAGTGGAATGATACGGGGAAAAAAAAAGGCACTCGTGTCCTTCGAGCCATTGAGAGATAATCAAAAAGGCAGGCGGCACTTCTTCACATCGTATTAACATAGTTCACCAGTGGGTGAGATCGCCCACTCTTAGTCAGCATCTCGCCCCCCCCCCCAGCTCATGGACACATGGAGGTCGACTGTCCTGTACGTGAATTAACATTCCCCGACAGCCCTACAACAACCCCAGCAACTGTCCTGCCCTCTGCACACAAGGCTATAGGACATCATGAGGATGATAACAGGGCAGATACAGTAGCGTCACAATGACAAAGTAGATGAAACCTTAGATCCCAACAAGTATCTGACCATTCGCTTAGCCCTGGTGGCAGATTTACCGCTCACATGTCTGTCATTTTTGAGGATTTTTTGTACAATTTCCAAAAGGCTTAGACAAAAACAGGCTTCTCGTTTCTAGCCAGGAAGCATCGATTTTGCCGGCCGAACTGACAACTGTTGCAAGCTAATTAGCTGCTGCAGCTAGCTTACTGAGCTAACTTGAGATCCATTAGTTGGTTGAGAACACTGTTGACAGTTTCAACTCCTTTTGAAATGAGAATCTTGTAAAAAAAAAAGAATAATATCTGTACTTGATGGCTACATGCATGATGTACAGAATTGAGCTCAATTTGGACATGTAAATAAACAGCATAACTCTAGCATTGCAGTGTTGAGCTTGTTATTTCAAGTACATTAAAGACAAATGTATGATCAAACTGTTATTTCATGCCATCAGAACCCTGTTTTACTGCTTAGCTTACATACTTGTTTTTATTTTCTTACAAACTCTTAAAATGGTGAGTTTCACTCGAACCACAAACCCACTCGGGGGCTTTAGTGACCGGTCAACTCTGGCTGGTTCGGCTGATTTGAGGACGCGTGCTGTAAGGAAACTCACGGCTCTCGATGGCGAAGATGGTGAGGTTATGGACCGAGTTGACCTCTCGGTCCAGAGGCTTGGCTGTGCTGATGACCCCACTTAGAGCGTCCACGTTAAAGAAGCGCTCCAAGTCTGTGTTTCTGTCAATGGAGTACCTGGACAAAGGATGGAGGTATTGATTGATTGATGACATTTTAGTCGTATTTCTTCTATCAAACTGCACAGAAATCACTCTGAAGATGTTCAATTGATACAGAGAGAGCTTTAATCAACCATCAATGAATTGTGCTTACATTTTATGTGACGTATGAGATGTTTTCCATTTTATAAAGTACTCATAATTAGCTCACTTGAAATTCAGAACTGCAGCAGAAACTTGGACCTTCATAGCATGAAACAAAACCCTATTCTATGTTGATCAAATTGAGGTCTCTCTGCTTGGCCCTCAGCACACAACACCCTTTCAATGCGCAGCAACTCATATTTCTAGAGAAAATTACAACTTCAATTAGCCTACATCCAAAGGGTATTATTGCAATGTAATTCGACTCTTGTGGCTGCATTAGTTCCACAATAATTTTAATTTCAACAGATGTAGTGAAATATATTGCAGACGCCGATAACAGTCACAGTAGCAAAAAGAGGCAATTTACAGCAACAATGGTGCAGTAATTTGATTTTCTGATTACGATCACTGACAATCCCAACAGACCAAGCATGAATACCGCCATATTCATTCAATTAATGCAAAATAGTAGGGGGATCCCGAGACTGACAACGCACAGATTGGCAATATGAGTGCTTGTTTTGACTCACAAATGCCACGACGCAAGTGTTGAGCCTTGACCCTCCTGAAGGAATGCCCTTCTCTTGTTCAAGATGGCATTTCACTTTTTGCAAATGTTGCACTCCTCGGCCTTCCCGCCATCTGGCGTTGTGTTTGCGACAGCCACATGGGGGGACTTTCAAGGGGTCTATGAATTCTGCGCTTGCAGATTATGTGGAGTAGTTGAATACAATATGAACACATTCATTACTTCATTTGGGATTCTAAGAGCACATTTGTTCTTTAACAAACAGCTCAGGAAAATTAGTTTGTACACTTTTCTGAAAACTTGAATGACACAGATGTTCTGGCAGATGGGCAAATGTTTACCTGATGGCGTTGTTGGAGGTGTCCGGGTCATGGGCAGAGACCCTCCCGATGGAGGTGCCCACCCTGGCATCTTCCGAAACAACCATCTTGCTAAGCGGTGTGGCAAAGACGGGCGGCTCGTTCACGTCTTCCACTGTCAGCCTGACTGATGTCGTGTCACTAAATGGGCCCACGCTCAAGAAGTCGGAGTCAATATTCCTGTTCGTGGCCTCGACTCTTAGAGAGAAGGTGCTCTTTGTTTCAAAGTCTAGAGGCTGGGGGGAGACAGAATACACAACATATGTTCACTTTACTTATTAAAATAAGAGAGGTGGCCGAAAACGCTGAGTTGTTCTTTGTCGGAAATGTACTTGAAGCCCACACTGCTATGAGTACTCCACATTTATAGTCAGTCAAGGGTAAAAGAACAGTTTATATACATCTGTGAATCATTCATACAATGTTGAGATATTGATCCCTATTAAGGATGTGGATGGAAAGTCAAACTTAAAGTCATTTGCTGATGGATTATAGTTGTTTTGTGCCGTGAAGCAACACTATTGATTTTTAAGAAAGGCACACAACATGGTGAAAAGCATCGAGAAGTAAATGCTTTTTGTCATTTTGCCTGGCTTATCGAACTCCCCACTGCGACGAATAACATACTGCAGAAGAACGTTGATTTGACACTTTCAGTATCAGCGACTCGCTCCGATGTTGTAACTGTCTTGAGTTCATGAATAAGTGGCTTTGGTTACACATTTAACTTGAGATGTTATATCTAATTTATGTAGGCAGATATCAACGATATTATTTATAGAAATCGTGGCTCCCATGGTGAGAGGAGTGTTTTTAAGTGTTAAAGTCTCTGCTGCCGTCATCGGTCCTGACAGTCATCTCTGTGCTGCGTTGGGGTAAGCACAGCTGCTGTGGTAGTAAACCTTCGAGTGACCATGGGATGTAAACTTCGATCCAAGGTGTTGGAGATAGTCAATGCTGATTTGTCATTGGTGATTATCACCGAATCCAAAGGTGCAGGAGACATCTTGGAACAAGGTGAGGAGAGGAGAAAGAGAAACCGGGGGAGGCAGTTGTGCTTTTCCTCCAGTTGAAATTGTTTTATTATCATTTTATTCTGTTTATTATAACCAAAGAAAAAATAAATGATTGTGCAGGAACTACAATCTTGCTACAATGCTCGTGTACGATCTAATACACCACAGATCCAAAGAGGAAAAAGTACAATGCTGGAGTTACTCGGATGTTCTCATGGTGCCAATTCCCATGAAAAGACCAAAATCAACAAAGCTGCAGTCTCTTCATACTTAATACTTTCTGACTCCCCCACCCTGTCTGTGCACTCAGCCCTATGCCCAGTCAGGCCTCCGAAATACTTCAAACATTTCGTCACAAATATGTAGTTTCTTTCTGAAATAAAAATGCAAAGTAAGTTCCTGAAGCAGCAGCGCACTCTAGAAAATGTTACTCAAACAGGAGTAAATAGTATGTGTGTGTTTGTTGGGGGGCTATTATCAGCAGTGGATTAATACAGTCCCAGTGCGGCTCATTGATGTGTTTTTGATGTATGGCACAGAGGATTCAGCTATCAGCTTTAGGAATCATTCATATCCGCGGGCTGGCTACACATTGAAGTGTACTGTAGTAACTAACACATTAGCTTCTGGACGAAAACAAAAAAAAAGTAGCATTTTGATATGTCTTTATGAGTATTTGCAAGTCGAAAAATATCAGAGTTAACTGTGTGTGGAATAGTCGAGCCAGTTCAATCAATACACACCAGCTGCTCAAGTACAGGGTTCTACCCAACAGCCCAGTGCCTTATGTCTCACTCACTGTGGCACCATTTGTGTGCAGAGATATGCTGTACCTTTAGGAGAATAATGACCCCGTCTTGTGTGTTCTCGTCTGTTGTTATGTTGAACATGCCAGGCCCGTCGCCGTCCATGATCCTGTAGTCCATCTCCGCGTTGGAGCCGATATCTGCGTCAGCCGCTTTGATTCTGGCCACCACAGATTGCACCGGCAGCGACTCCAGCACCGTGTACGGATAGCTTTCTGGAAGAGGAAGGACAGGAGCGGATGCCGGTAATGGATGTGCTTATTTCCCCCACCAACTCACCTTCAAGCAGCTCAGCTTCTTTCTTTTTTTTTATACCCCCTTCAGCTTTGATTCGGCTGCGCGGCTCCTCAATAAATTCATGTTGCATGACACAGACAGGCAGAAATTGTGACACACATGGAATAAAGCACTTTGCTTCCACTTCATACTGCAGCATAGGCGGTGGATGATACAATATATAGGTTGGATATACAATTAAGAAAGCAAAGACCAATTTCAGTTGTCATATTTCTGTAGGTGTTACAGCTGGGAGAGAATATTTAGCAAAATATAAAGCTCCCCTCGTGCTGCTTGGATGTAATGGGTTATTCAAAAAAAGCAAAGCAATAAAAAAAAGAGAAAAGAGTAATGCTAAGATCCTTTCCGTATCTTTCATGGGATGAAATGTCCACTTGAAGATTCTATTACTCAAAAGCTCTCCATTGTGTTCCCTTGGCTTTTCTCTGACCCTTTGGATTTAAAGTACTCGTATAAGAATAAAGAAGGGAATCATATTCATAATCATAATCTCCCCAATCACCATGGCAGAGCTCATTACCAGACCTTTCTGTGTTCCTCACAGTGTCTCCCTCAGCCACCGTCTAAATGCTAATCTGCCTGACATTGTTTGCCGCCATGTAATCTTTATAATGGCTTTTTAATTTGCCGTGGAATAGCAGCTCTTTAAAAGACCGAAGGATTGCTTTCCTCCCTCCGATTTGCCCCGTGCACCGACCTCTTTTCCCATCCCCCACCCCACCCTGTCCGCTCGTGCACGCTAACCTTGGCTTCTTCTTCTTTCATCTCTTCCAAGGACCAGCTCAAGGTACTGGACTCTTTATCAGCTCTGATGCTCCATAACGCTCTATTGATTCTGACCCATGACCCTGTGAGCGCAACAGCAGGAGCAAAAACCCAAATTCTTCCCATCATGACAGCAGTGGGTTAACACTGCATTGGTGACTTGTTGTGTAGTCTTGAACCTTTCTCTCCACCCCCTTGGGGGGGGGGGGGGGGGGGGGGGGGGCAGCAAATTGACTCTGCTTCATAGCGAGTGGCGAGTGCACCAGCCAGACAGTGGTTGCCGGCGCTTCGGATTATCATGAGAAGCACTGCATGCCTTTGAATCTTAAAGCTCGGCCTGGAAACCATTTGCAGCCTGTGAAATAGGCTGACAACAAAACGAAAATAAACGGAGCCCGATTGATCCCGGTATCGAACGCCGAGGCGGCCCCCGGCTCTGATGAAGAGCAAAGCACGGAGGTGCACACCTTGCAGGAAGGCGGCTTTTTAATTTAGTTGTAAAAGTCCAACTGTTTGTTGAAAATATAAATGCAGGGAGGTTGCAAAGATAAAGAGAGGATCGTGTCCGGACGGCAGTTAACACAACTTTGGACAGCGAATGAGATGAGGTTTAATGGTGAAGATTTAACGAGGGTATTTCGCTTCTAACAGTATTTTCAGTTCAACTTTATTCTACCACACAGGAAAAGTGTTGTTGCAGAGTAATAGAGCAAATTAAAATGTTTCCAATGATTTCCTTTCAAGGATGGAATAACAGCCCAGGCATTTTTGTACCACCATCCATTACATACAGAGTATCTGCCCTCGTTTGGTTCTGTGAGTTCAAGTGGCTTTCCGACGACAACAGATCTTTAAGCCCCATTCAGCTGGAACAAAGAAAACATGCAAATTAACCAAGGGAGCTGATGGCTTAACTGCTGATTGCTGAGTAGCTGTTGAAAACATGGCCTGTACTGTGCGTGTCAAACTTTAATTGACCACGTAGGGACAACAGGAACAGGAGTCTTACTGTGAGTAAACCGAGGCGGGTTGTCGTTGACATCGGTAAGCGTCACAGTGACGGTGGTGGTGCCAGAGAGGCCGCCCATCTGGCCGACCATATCTTTGGCCTGGATGACGAGCACGTACTGATCCCTCGTCTCCCGGTCCATGTTGGGCAGAGCTGTTCTGATGACACCTGAAGAGAGAGAGAGAGAGGCAGAGAGTCAGACGTAGATCAGCTCAAGTAACCCTTCATCCACATGTTCCATATGTCTTCTTTTGAACTGATTTTGATTTTGAAAGTGGATAGCCTTTAATAATGTTGTCATGAATGTATGTATTTTTGGTTCTATTCATGTTTGCAAATTAATTTCTGTCCATGCAACTACAACAGCATGTGTCATCTTAGGAATCCATTTCATCAAATCGGAATAGAAACGCATCTTAAACCACAATTTTCTCCAGATACCAATTGAGCAAGATGCTAAATCAAAGGATGTTTCCACGCTTCAGAATGATTGATCGGCATCATTAAAGCTATGATGTCTGGAGGTTGGCAAGTGTGCTGATCAACCGCATGTATTCATCATTGACTTGGCTTTTCATCTGAAGGTGCTGTAACATTGTGCTGGACCTTTTAATCAAAGACCCTGTGGGTTGAGTAGTGATGACCCCGACTCCCGCTGTGGGTCATTTCATGCAAGGCCTTCTCATAAAATGCACTGATTTCACCGATACAAAATCTCCCAGACTAAATACAAAAACGTGTCAGCCCTGATATACACACGTGTTCTCGAAGAAATGTTAAAAATAATCTGCAACAGCTTATTATTTTTGAATAACTGTGATTTAAGTCAGTCGTGAAATCGTGAAAAAAAATTTGAAATTAGTTGAGCTCTACAATCTGTCCACAATGGAAATCACTCATTATAATAGTTGTGTTTCAGTTATATTCATCCATATTTTGCTCGTTCGATTGTGGTCAGAAATGTGTTTCGCCACACAGCTTTCAATGCCTCCATTCACCAAAAGTATTGGTTTTTAACACAAAAGCGTAAAAAGCTCCATCTACCTGCCCGTACCAAGCGAGTTGACAGACCACTCGAGCACTGGAAGGCTCGATACATGTCAAAAACGGATGCTCACATGGGCACATCAACCAAGCAGCGATTACAAGGATACATGATGTGAGGTTAATGGGTTTGATGTCCAGCTCGGCTGGTAGCTTCTTCACACAAAAAGCAATGAGTTGTGACTCTTCCGTGCCCTCAAATGTGCTGTCACTCCAAACGGTTTAGGAGGAGTGACATGTGATGAGGTTAATGCTTAAGACGCTGTCGGAAAAGAGAGCACATGCGAGGGGACATTTTTTATTATGTCTTTCCTCCTGTCGTGATTGATCTGTCATCAGAAAAAAAGCGCCAGCGATGTGACAACAGTGGCATCAAATGAGTGGCATTTCTCTGTCTGTACCCGAGCTGCTGTATGAAACAGCTACTGTTACGCCATGGCACACGTGCACAAAATACTAAAAAGCTTGTCGAAAAAAAGAATCTTCTCACTAATGGCATTTTTCCAATCTCAACTTTATCTATGGACTGCAAAGAATTAAAAACGACCCACACCACGCATTTAAATGCAAAGAAGAAATGTCCTAATCCCTCAAAAGCAATCAATGTTGCTCTCAAAGTTAATGACTTACCACACAATGTGTTTCATTCATTAAATGCCACTTATTAAAGATGCATACAGAACATGGAAGATTGCTCATTAGGAAACACAAAGCCAAAGCACACGGTTCCTGGAGAAATAAATCATTTTTTGTTGCGTTATCGCATTCACGGCCTGATGAAGAAGATCAAAGTGCAGCTCTTGCTTGGAGTTAGTACCTGAAGATTCTTTCATAATCCTTTAAATTACCCAGAAATTTGACATATAATTGAGGTCCAATCTCTCGGGGATGCATTCATTAAACACTGTGTAGACTGTGTTGTTTCTGGAATCACCAAGAGACAGATTTCTGATAAACAGCCTTAACCGCCAATATTAGCACTGTGTATGCTCTGTTTGTGTGCTCTGCTTTGACTCTGAAGAAGACAGGTGCTGGTTGTATATGGCTGCCGGGGGTTAAAGAATAATGTGCCATACACAAACCTTTCCTCCACAGCCCGACTGCATGCCTAACCTTCAACCCTCATTCTTGTTTAAACTCGAGCATCTCTAAACGTTTAAAATCAGGTTATCATAGGAGTACAAGCACACACACTCTCTTAAACACACACACACACACACACTCACAAACACTCACATACTATTTGCAATTAAGCTCGATCCAGGACCAGAGGATGAAGGACAAACAAATCAAGTAAAGTGGGTCAAAAGACGTCAAGAGAAAAATGAAGATGCTTTTTGACCGTCAACCGCGGGTGTACTTGAAAAATAAACAATTCCATTAAGTGTTTAATTTTCTCTCTCTGCCATCCTATATTAATGTCATTACAGTCCCTCCAGCTGAAAACGGTTATTGGCTGCTGTAACTAAATGGCTCAGTTCGCTAAATTATAGTGAGCTGTCCGCTTTCTTCTCTCCAAAGTCCCTGCCAGTGGGCTCACGTTGGGATGACGGTGGTCAATAAAGCAATGATCTTTTGCTGTTGCTCTGCAGAACATGCCATTTTAGTCCTGCTACAAATAATGAAGAGTGGGATGTTGTCACGCAGTAGTGGGGAAGAACAACGCTCCCTTTCTCTGCTTTGCTTAAGCCCCGACGACGAAGTCAAACCATGTCGTCTGTTCCGTTCCTTTTAGTGCTTTTATGCTGAGAATTTAGACATCTATCTCTGTGCTGTGGATATTCACCCATCTGCTCCCTTCATCCCCTGCATCCGTCCTCCATCCGTCCTCTGACCACTTCTCTGAGGCTTTTTCCCACAGTGTAACCTTGTAGCCAATTAAAGAGCACCACCACTGCCCTGGTGTCTGCTGCTGCGATACCTGTGAACCCTGTTTACTTGAGTTGCATCAGAAAACTTACTTCAAGCCTTCAATCCGGCAAGGCTCTCATGTCTGACAGAACAAAACGTCTCTCTTCTTTATTCCATCCCACACGGCCATAGGGACAAAGCGTGCATGTCTGGACTTGAAAGAGGAATCTCTGGTAACATGCGGGTTCGGCATTCCTGAGGAGGACGCTGGATAATGGTCAGATTATAATAACAGCTGCTATAGATGGCTCCAAAAAAGGTGAAATCAACTAGAAAGATGTTGAGCTTGTGCAGCCAGCAGTGAGACAAATGAATGCTCTCACTAAACCATAGATAGGCTTCGCACACAATTGATATACTTATTTAATATCAGCTTGGTGTGTTGGAGCCTGGGAGATATTGGCGGCGGTTAATGATGCCATGAATCCTGATTCCAGCAAGCTAAAACACGAGACATGTCTCTCCCCCCGCCTGGCCAGAAGCACACATACTTGTCGCCGAGCAACACTGCTAATCCACACGGCGATGTTGCGAGACTGTTGTTTGTCTGCTGGTCCCCCCCCCCCCCCCGCCCCCGCGCTCTCTGTCTCTGTTACCCCGTGTGGCGCTGGTGTCATTCCTGGTGAGAGGCGATGATTAAAATCCTTCTGTCGCTATCTCGGCACGGCCTCGCATTGCGCCGTGACTCCTTGCCTCCGGTGCGAGCCAGACGCATTGTAGCCGTGCATTTATCTAGCTGTCTCCACACCACTGGCGGCAGACGGGTGGGCCACGCTCCCTGCTAAAGCCCAGATACGTGACATTTGTCTCGGGAAGAGGAAATAAAAGTGCAGACTTCGGAGGAACCCTCTGGCTCTGCGTGCAGCGATGAGAGGTGCTGATGAAGGTGATGAACACTTAAACATGAAGGGTGCAGTATGCGATTTGCTGAGCCCTCAGGCGGTCCACTTACAAAGAATAGATCCCACAACACGGAAAACAGGCCATACAAACTGGGAATAAAACCTCCAGACCAGGTCGTTCATTACCGAGTGACATTCAAGCATCATGCTCTAATCACGGGTCACCATATCTGCTCAGTGTGAAAGGGCCACAAGTGTTATAGAGACATGTTACAGACCACAGGATCCATTCGTTTGTAATGTTGCGCTGAAAGGGAGTGTGTTCATGCCTGCAAACATCCAGGTGGTGTGTTGTTGTTTGTGATTAGAATTGAAAAATTGCATCTCCCGCTCTATATTACGGGAGACAGCCAGATTTATATCCAGCCTTAAGCTGTAACGTTTTCTCGATTTAGTGCAGTCGCCGCCACAAGAGTCTCGTACGGCCTCGGAACAAAGCGCACTTTTAAAGAAGAGGGTAAAAGAAATACCACGCTAATAACTTAATCACGGGCTGATCGCAGCTGACCCGGCTCCTTCTGGCCTCTGCGTCACATTTTCACACTTGATGATTCCCCAAGGAGTGGACTCTGGCCTTTCCCTTTATTCGAGCGTATTCAGTTTAATTAGATTCCCAAGCTGAGAAGAGACAAAGCTCGGTCCGTCCCGGCTTCTCTCACCTGAGTGCCTGTCACATTCAGATGTCATACTCGTGTCGCTCCGAGAGGCATGCCGTGTCACATCTTAAATACAACCTTCAGAGTGTAATTAATCCTCTCATTCAGGCACCTGGCATTTTCAAACTAACAAAATTCTTCTCTTGTTATTCCAGCCATTTGAGGCTCGTGAGCAGGCGTGCATGCTTAGCGGGGCTAATGTGCGCGGATAATTGTCTCTGAAGGACTTTCCATAACGCCGCCAAGGTGTACGTGGCTGAAGGCAGCTGTTCAAACCTCCTTGAGCCTGCCATCAATTAGAACGCAGTCCTTAACAGAATTCACCATTTTAGCTTCACCTTCAAACTAAACTACGAGGAATCAATCAATATATATTACAAAATGCTGTCTTAACTGAGCACCTTCAGGTGCAGCAACTTATGTATTTTGCCGACATTACATATTGCTTGGAAGTTATTGGAGCTTTTCAAGGATTAAGTACTTTTCCCCAAGGCCAGCTTGTAGATTCAATTTGGGATTAAGAACCGGAGTAGAGAGACTTGTTAGACAGGATGCTATACCCACCGAAGACCGGGTCCCGCGCACCATCCCCCTCCCTGACGATGAGCCCTCTGCCACTTAATCGCTAGTGCAGCAGTGTGGGAGCTCAGAGTGTATTCCAGCCCAGGCACTTTGTCAAAGTCACCCTCTGCTGTGGCCCAGGCGTGTGCCGCAAATGGGACTAATTAGTAACTCGCAAAGACAGAAGAACGCTCATCCCACAACACTCAATCCTGCTCTGCAGTCGAGAAAGATGGTGTCTCACCCCCAGAGAGTATTCTGTAAGATACCTGGTATTGACAATATGTTAAAAACTGACAGTTAACACCAACAATGTGGTCCCTTTCACAGCCAATGCAGGAGGCAGACACTATATTGAACACCTGTGGGGATTGTAATGCCTTTTCGAGCGAGGCTATGTCAAGGAAAAAAATATATCAATTCAATACACCGAGTTGTTTTCATTGCCTTCTTCAGGTATCACCGGTAGCTTGTGGCAGTTCCTTTTAGCTGAAGTTACCAAAATAAAAGAACTCTTTATGCCGAACAATCCATTTCAGAGTCAAAACATTACTGCAGTCTAATAAGCATGAATGTGTTCATCAATTTAATGTTGCAGCTGGTGAAGGTGCAGCTCATTTTGAGTCATCTATACACTGCCAGGTAGACAATAGGAGACAGTAAAGTATAGATGTCATAATTTACTGGTTAAGTCTTATTTTGTCAGGATATTCTAACAGGTCAGAACAGGTTTCAAAGGGGCTCGGTAGCGAATAGTATCATACCATTTGTAGATCAGATTCCAAAGATGGCTGTCTAGGATTGTTTCCGACTTGTGTGAGCGGGGTTGTCAAATAGACACATTGAAACCTTTTAGTTTACTTTTTTTAATATCGTCTATAAACCTTTTCACAGTTGGAAATTCTGGTTTTTTTAACCGGGCTTGAGTCGGGCTTGAACAGATTTGCAGGTTGACTTGGGCCTGGTCATAGTTCTACTGAATACAGGTCACTTACAGTAAGCAATCATAACCCGTTATAATCATTTGAAATATCAAATATTAAAATAACCCACTTAGCTTAATGAAAAACACTTCAGCAACAGAGGCTGTGAATGAATGATCTCTGGTCATTGAGCTGAATGGCTCTAAGACAAACATGATATGAGAGTATAATGGAGAGTTTATGGGCCAGACTTGCTGTTGGAGCATCACTTAAATAAATCTCTGCTCTCGCTCTAATTGGTATTGGTGTCATGAAGTCTAACTGGAGACTCGTCGATGGGTTCAAGTGTTCTCGCAAACTTTGTTAAAGATCACTGAAGAGCCAGAGGCAAGTGGTCAAGTTTCTGGCAGTCGCTGGTTTAGACAATTACTGCTTGGACACAACTTGATAAATGAGCCTCCTTTTTTAGTTCCTCATGAGATCATTGCAATTTAATTTTAAAATAAGAAGTAGCAGAAAGTGAGACGAGTTGCTTTTGGATAATTAAATCATATTTGATACTTTTTTTTAAGTGCTTTTTAAGTGCTGTGCTTTTTCAGAAAAGGTAAAATAAAAACCCCCACAAAGAGACAAATAAATACAAAAGTTGGAAAGTTTGTAAAAGGGGCTACGGAGTTAAAAGTTGATGACACAACAGGATGTTTTTAAGAGGAAAACAGCACAGCGTTTTTTAACAGCGTAAAATATTTCCCCAAGGAAGTTCTTCCTGTAAAGGTAACTAAATTAAGACGAGGACAAAGCTAACCATGCGAACACTTCCTAATACATCAATAATAATTACAGATGTGTCTCGTACTTTTTCCAGGGAGCAATATAGGGGGAAAGGATCTCAAAAGAAATCTATCAAAATAACTTCCACAAACCAACAGAGACCTGGAGACAGTCACAATGCTGCGATAAAAGCCTGCAGGATTTCCCCCTTGTCGCACAAGTCACTGTTCCATGAGCCGTGTTTTTACACTCGGGTGGCGTTGAAGTTAATCTTGTCCAACAACATGTCGACATGCTTCCCCGGCATCTAGTCCCACACGGAGTCGTACCTTGCTGACAGCCGTCCGTGCTGTTCAGTTCTGACACCAAACAGTGCGTCTCGTAACCGTGAGTCTTCTAAGAGGAGGCAAGGAGAGCCAAGTATAATCAGCCGTGGTCAGGGAGAGATGGGCGGCAGAAAGCGAGGCGCTGGCGGGGACCCAAGGGCTGTGTCTGGGTGCACATTTAGGTGTGTGTGTGTGTGTGTGTGCCTCTGGTTTGACAGGTTAATAAACCAGCCATGGTCCTACAGAAAGAGTACCAAACTGGGATTTATCTGTGAGCTTCAAGTTTTACGCTTAAAGCAACTTTGCAGTCTTGAACCTATAAAAAAAAAACACACTTAGAAGACAGCAGTTCTTTCCACACATTGGTAGCAAGTTGGGGTTCACTGTCTTGCTCAAAACACCTTGGAGCCACGAATCAGACCTCATTGGCCTGTGTAGCCTCTGCAGCAGGAAGCTGACAATTCGACCTATTTGTATTGTAAACTGTTGAAGTAGTTTCCACGGCCGGAAGAAGATGTCTATGCCCAGCGTTAGCATTACATTTGGGCCAATACTGGGGATATGTGGCATCTTATCAGGGGAAATTGAATGGCCCAGTGTTAATAAGACATCCTCCGAGGATTCTCTTTCAGAACATTTGGTTTCAGTTCTTGAAAGTGGATACGAAAAAGTTTTCTATCAATAAAAGGGTATGTTAAAGAATGTAAAGAATCCTTTTCAATCTTCACTCATGACCCACTAGAAGTGGGAGGAGGTGTCTGGATCTGCCCTCTGCCTGTATTTTCTGCCTGTAGCCGCTAAAGATCAAGATATTTCCTTCAGGAAATGGTAGAGACCAAATCTGTTCATTGGGACAAATACGCTGAATTTGTGGGGTCGGGCTGCTTCAGCAACATGTTGCCAGCAACGTATCAGTAAAGATTTAAGATCTTACAAACTTCTCTACAAAGTAAAGTGTAGGATAGTCTAGATAGCCATCTGTCCTTAAATGGTCTAATAACCACCAACTTTCTTCACTGATAACAAAGGTCCATCTATGGATGTTCAGCTGCTTGATCACCAGCACAATTAGTTAAGGAACTCAGAAAAACATTAAAGCACAAATAAGTCACATGTTCCAAACCAAACCCATCTTAATGAAGGTGATCACAGCATTTCTATCACATTAATTAGCCCACAGAAGTGTTAGCTTCAAGCAGCCACGAAGAATCACTTAAAATCAAAGATTCACATCCTTTAGAGAAGTCCCAGTGGAACCGTGGGAGCTTAAAGAGTATCCACGAGGAACTTTTTTCATTTAGAGGGGAGTAAAACATGTAAATGTTTGCCCCCAAAACACGGAAACACAGAAATGTTTCCGAATGAAAGCTTCAGCGGGAGGCTTCATTAGTCGAACGTCTCCAGAAAGTGAAAAACAACAGAAATTCTGTGACTTCGCAGCTAAGTGTGCTGAAATCTTGACGCTCACAACATCTTTTCCTCCTCAGACACCACATCCATTATACCGACACAGTTTGAAGTCATTTCCTTTCTTGTGATATCATCATTTTTCTCGAAGGCTTTATTTTCTTCCGGTGGTTAGGCTCATTGAATGTTTACAGTGCACCTCACGGGTCACCGCGGAGTATTTGTTGTCGAGCCTTCCCTCATATTTCTGTGTGGAAAAATAACCGACATTAATCCCTGCATTGCAGTGGCTCTCACCAGTTCATGAACTACATTCATAAAAGAATCCTGCCGCGTGCATGTGTGTTGCTCCCGAAGCGGAGGATGAAGCCTCATGGGATGGCCCATATTTTTCTGTTTTCTTTGCAAGAGTGCTTTGCATGAAGTAGCCAAAGCCTCGGCGGGGCAGTGGCTAATGAGCCAGCTATGGAGATGTAGCGATGTAGCTGCACTTCTCAGGATGAAACGCCCCACAAGTCAACAAACTGCCTCACATCTTATCTTGCAGTTTATTTCAGCCCTTCTTTCGCAGGGTTTAGTGTTCCACTGTTTTCCGATTGCTGATTTGCTTGTTATGCTGCCGTCTTTAAAACTCAGTGCTTGTTGACTGCAAAATGAAAGTATTAACAGTGTTTTCATTGTCCGCATCGATGCAGTTCGTAGATGTACTCATTGTATCATTTTGTTAAAACTAGTTCTAGATACAGATTCAGATTATTAATACAAAATATAATCCACAAATATAATATATATTATTGTAGGTTGAGCTACAAAGCAGTCTGTAAAAAAATCCTGCAACATTAAAGATACGTACATTAATCGATCAAAGACTATAATCCAAGAAAATAATAAAACATATTCTGAAACATGTCATTTTTAATATAATTTTTAAATCATGGAAATATACGTTTTTAAACATTAAATAATGATGACAAAACAAGCAAAAAATATAAATCATTGTTTCAAAAATAACATCCTAATCCATTATCTATAAAGCATTTACCTAAATCTACCAACTGTCCTCTTCATCACCCAACTGTCATTTGATTCATGAACACAAATATAATGTGTAAAATCAAATATAATGTGTAAAATCAACCAATATGTAAAATCAACCAAACCAAATCTGCAAAAACACTGAAACTGTATCTGATAATTCTATCAATGCAGGACCTCAGCACTCATAGCAAACAGCTGATTGAGAAAATGCGTTTTCGGGGCAATTAAATGAGTGACTGTGGCCACACCTGTGCATTACATCACCACCACTTTGTGTGACAAGCGTTGTTCCTACCTGTCTTGGGCTCCACTGAGAAGTACGGCTGTCCGTGGATGATGCTGTAAACCACCCTGGCACTGTTCCCATATGTTGGGTCATCCGCATCTGTGGCTGCCACTTGCACTACCATGGTTCCTATGGGGAGACAACCCTTCATTAATTTCCAAGACAGCATCCAGAAGCCAAGTCAAACAGAGCTAAATGTGGAAACAGTCATCGCATCATCAGAGCGTGTGACCAATTCTACTTGAAAGAGAGGGAGGACAAAAAGGGAGAAAGCAATGAAAATGAAACTTCTGAGGCGGTAAATAATCTCATTTGTCATTAGTCATAACACGCATTCTTTTGTTGTTCACTTTAGTTTTGTTTGGAGTTTCATTTTCATACAAATGCCGGAGCTTAAAGCACTCCTTCACCACCGAAGGCTCTGACATGAGCTGCGTACCGGCTCTCGGCCTCCAACGCTGCGAAACAAATAACACTTTTGTGTTTTTTTTCGCAATCATTTGCAGGGATGCTGCAGCGGGATTAAAGTGTAACTCCGAGCCTTTGGAGACCATTTCACTGCCATTGTTTCCATTTCCCTGCCGCAGATCAGTCAGCAGCAGCTTTTCCGGTAACTTCAATCTGTTGATTCAAATTCAGCAGCCAAAAGGGTTCTGAGCTCTGTTAAACTGGCACTTTACCCCCACCCAGAAAAGTATTATGCATCTCACATCACACTGAGTCAAAGGGTTTGAACTTGTCCTCCAACGATGTCATAGGACGACAGTGTGTCTTTGTGTTTCACGAATAAGGGCTCAATAAAAAGATTTTATCACACAAAGTTTTAGAACTTGGCACAGTTGGGGAAAACGTTTTTTCCTTTCTTTTTTCCCCCTTTTTGCTTTCCACTCACTGTATAATTTCCCAGTAAAAATCATTGCAAGCATGCATGCACAGATGGTAGCCCATTCAGTCACTGATTTCAGGATCCGCAAACTGCTTCTGGAGAAGACGTTCATCTGCAGAGAGGAGAATGTAACTAGGTAAACAAAATAAAATCTGTAAGCGAGAGCCAGGGACAGCAGTTCTGCTGCACACACATCTTCAGTGTCGTTTGTTTAGGATGCTCTGTGAAATTCTGGTGCTAGTACACAGTGCAGGGAAGATCTCCTGGATTAGATGGATGGATACAGCTCTTCGTGAAATGAAAAGGGGGAAAGGGGGGGAATTTAATTCAACCAAAACAATGCAAGTTATCGATGCAAAAAAGGACATACTGAGCCTGGAATCCATACGGTATAAGAGATAATCCCTTCTATTACCAGAAATGAACACTTAATCCACCCATGAAAACATGGATAAAGGTATTAGGTATGGAGCGCACAGATCCTGTCATTTCTGCATTCATCTAAAAAGGTGAAAACCAAGCCCATTAAAAACCTCTTCATTTAAAAAGCCATAAATTGACAAACTCAGTACAGTATAAGGTATGAGTCGCCTGTAATTCACACATACAAAGGCCAGCCACTTAAGAGGCTTTCAATGGGTGATTTTGGCTGTCAGATAAAGAAGCCAATTAATTAATCAGTGCAACTAATAAGTACCAATTCATGCGTTAATCAGTATTATATAATTCACACATCAGTTAGCTATACTGCTAACACAACACCATCCACTGCCTCAAGCCCCAGTTAACGCCGGTCGGTTTGACTGCCACCGAAAGAGATCGTCTGAAAGAAAATACAACATTTGCACTCTGTAAAGAAATCATTGCTGTACAGTTATATCCCATAAGCCTCAGCAAAATATAAAAACTGACATTATACAGTGGAGCACTGCTGATAAAGTTATAAAACCCGAGATATAAAGTCTGATTTTGGTTTAGTGCCCTTTAGAGCCCCGATTCCCCAAACTTCCTCCCAGTTCACAAGGAAGGAAATTTGTTTTCAAACTCGACTGTGAACTCTGCTGACAACTGACAACTGTTTCTGCGTGCAGTACAGTGTTGTCCTCTCCCACGCTTCCTCCGAGGCAGAGAAGACATCAGACATGACTCCTTATGCATTTTTCTTTTTAAACATAAGCGGCTGAACGCGGTTGACGTGACTTGAGCTGACAGCCGTGGGCTTGGAAGGTGAAGGCGGAGAAGCGTTTGAAGATTACGCTGGGAAAACATAATCAGGCGCCCAATCATTGCCAATCAATTTCAATAGGTCGGTGTTACGTACCATAACCGCTACAGATTTTTAATGACAATATATTATTGTGGTTCAGAGCTATTGTTTGGTGTTAGACTGTACGTCAGCGATGGCCTTAAAGCTGACGCCTACCGAACACTTTGCGGCGGTGAAATCATCAACAAAAGCCATTGATGAAATAACCTTGAAAATGAAAAAGAAAAAAACAAAACGTGCCTTTCCCAGTGTGACACATGAATAGCTGCTGGAATATTTCACTTTAATGGGTAGCTGCACATATACGAGCTATAATATTGTCGCATCGGACAGAAAGTGCTGTCTGGCAAGTTGGTGATATTTTACTTTGACGAAAACATCCTAATAAAAACCTCACTTTCTAACATGAGATGTTGTTTTTACAGAATGAAAGTGATCATGGAAATTGAAGATTAAAGTCCTCCATTCTGGCCATGAAGCACAATTAACAGGCTCTGGCCTGAACAATGTAATAGAACACAGCTTGGAGAGAAGCTGGAGAAGTTATCACCAGGCCGGTTGTAGAAGGACACCTCGATTATATCATCACCTCTTAGTCATGACAGCTTATATTACAGGTAGTTTAAAACACCAGGGTCAAAGGATGGCTCTATGACAGAGAGCTCGGGCGATGGGAAAAAAGCTCTATTACGGGTTGACAGAGTGCCCTGCAGACGAGGCTGTAAATTAGCATTCAATACGGACTCGTATGGAGCTTTTAAAGGCTCTTCCTACATGGTTGTCCAACAAACATCGTATTCAAACATATTGCCAGAATGACAGGAAATCCCATCCGAGTGAGCTGGTTGTAAAAAACAAAACATTTTGAAATTTGAATAGATTCTTTCTGCTCCTCGAGGCTGTCATCTGCTACTCAGTTTGCCCCGTCCATGTCCCTTCGATGTCTGTCCGTCTTCACTGACGTGATGGAGCTGATCTCCACATTTGGTTTTTTTTTTATTCCCCTGCAGCTGTGCACAAAAAGCAGGTTTCCTAATCAATTCCGCATCTTGAGTGAGCAACTGTCATCTGCCAGTGATGAAAATAAACGTGGCTCAAACGTGAATGGGAGACAGGTATTCTTCAGCCTCTTACATAAACAAGCCGCGTCCAACTGTCAATATGCATTTCTGAGTGCAGAATGTAAATGGCACGCGTCGTCAAATGAGGGGCAATCTTCTGCATTTACAAATACAAGCATGTCAATGAAGGAGAGCAACAAATAAATAATCTATTTTATGAATATTAAAAGATTCCGTTCATGCCAATTAATCCTGCGATGCCTTCATGAGTATTCAAAGATGCCACCGTTGATTAAGTTGATTGTATTTGTGCACATTCACGTCTGCTTCAGATCAACAGGGTTCAGAGTTCAGTTCGCTTATATTTGCAACAACATTTATCAGGTACACGTGTACAATCGAATGCAATCAAATACAACTGCTCTGCCATAAAGTCCACTTTTATGACGCCTATAATGTTCAATTCAATGGCAAAAGTAAAATAAAAGAAAAATTGAAACAACCTTCAATATAATGCGGCCAAGTACACCCTGAGGTGGAAGAAGTAGTCAGATCCTGTATTGTAGTAAACGTATCAATACTGCTCTGTGAAAATACTCCACTACAAGTACAAGTCCTGCATTCTAAACCTAGAGTATTGTCCGCGAAATACACGAAACATATGAAAAGTAAAAGTTGTAATTGTGCAATAAAATGTTCCCTGGCATGGTTTTCACAGGACAGGAAGGGTTTGGATACGTAACTAAAGCTGAGACGCAAATGTAGTGGAGAAAAAAAGTACAACATTTACCTCTGAGATGGGGTCCAGTAGAAGTATAAAGTAGGATAAAGGGTACCAGGCCCCTACATTTGTAATTAGGTTCAATACAGCAAATGAACTTGAACCACATTTGACTCGGATCTCAGAAATAAACACGATGTAAAAATAGAAGTTGTATTGGACTGCAGGTGTACCTAATAAAGCCGCCACTCAGTGTACATTAGGATCACACAATGCAAAAAGTTAACAATTTGGGTCAACTCTCCCTCAACCGGAAGCCCTTTTTCACCAGCATTATAAAAACGACTGTCCCATCTTTGATCTGACAGCTGGATGGAGGACTGGCGAGTATAATGCAAGAGCTGCGTGGCCTTGGGTTGACATTACATCCTCTATGCCTGTAATGAGCCCTCAAACTGCTCCTATGGCCCCTTCGCTTTGCAGTATAGGGGAAGACTGTCACACCTCCAACTGTCCTCAAGCCCTCTTGTCTTTTATTTGACACCCCCCCCGCCCGTGATTAAGACAAAAGCCTTCGGAGATCCCCGGGCCAAAAGGTCTCCGTGTGTATGGACGAGCGCTGCCTCTAATTACTTTAATTAATTAAATTCATGATTTCCTCTAAATTGAAGTCATTCATCAGCGGTGCCCATTAATGATTTAAAGACATCTATAAAGGAATTATTGAGGACAGGAGGTGCATGCTCTTTGCTGCGTTGATGATTGCCATGTGAGCAGATATTTACAAAAGGTAGGCGACGCATTGGTCGCTCAACTTGCGATGAAGACCTTCACAGGAGCTGGCAGAGTAAACAAAGTGGCGAGGGTGACCCTGCGTCTCGGTCCTCCTCTGTGGTTGATGTACCGAGGCGCTGTCTTATCTCGGGTTGGACACGAGACTCCGAGCCCTTGTACTCTAATCCTCTGGTTCCTTAAGCCGGAGCTCTGTACCCCCCCGTCACGCCGATATGCAGAATGACCTTTTTAGTTCTTTGAGTTTATTGGTGGGCAGAAGAAGTGCAGTGTGCTTTAATTTACCATGCTGGTAAACATAAAAAATAGCATCTAAAAAACCTACTGTACACTCAGCAGCACCCCGCAGACAGACACGGTTAGCGACTAGCTGGTGAATATCAGTGGAGCATTTAGCAGCTAAAGAGAGTGAATATTGGACAAACATTTGTCAGGTGTACAGAAATACAACTCAAAGTGAAAAGCTAATGTTGCTAAAACTTCTGACATAAACTTAAAAGGTTTGTCAGTGTTGTTTTCAGAGCTTGTTAGTGTTGCCCGAGGTGTGCTAAGAAAATCAAATGAATCATCATTGCAAGTTTAAAAAGCAGTTGAACACCCGGTTTAGCTCAAATAAACTCTTTATTTATTCAAAGAAACGCATTAAGATGCAAACATCACTCTCCGTGTTGCCCCAGTTTCCACAGGCCCACTAACGCACGTTCATTCTCTCCTTTTAAATTACAGTCAGCGTTATGATCGTCGATACATTTTTAGAAGTTCTTGATGGAACCAAAGACGATGTGGCGACGTCGCAGAGTTCTGCCCAGAGACCGGTACCAGAATATGTTGATGGTATAACAAAGTGACTGACCATGTAGTCCAAAGGTGGACAGTCTTAGACATTCTCACACACTCGCTGCCTGTTGTGCCTTATCTCACATATTTGAACAAAGTTGTATTGTTTTAATTGTATTTAATAAATGTCTACAATTAACAATAAACAAAAAAAACACCTCAAAAGAAAAATAAATATCATGTATTATTCACCTAAATGTTTAAAATTGTGTTTGTATATTTACAAATTTCAACCTTTTTTCTGTCAATTGACTCCCAAGTTCAATCCTGCCTCCATCCCACCACTCATAGCTCACTTGTGATTGGCCCACAGCTCGCAGCATGCCTGGGAGCGCCTTGAGAACCCTTGGGAGGAGCTGGAGGAAGTTAAGGATGCCTGTGCTGCTGTGTCTAATGGCCGGATAGAAATGTATTTTTCCGTCTCAGACGTTATTCAGAGACGTTTTTCAGCAGAGCCCTGTGAGTAGCGGGCAGTATGAACTCTGAGCCCAATTTGTGGAAAACATGCCCATGGCCTTCAAGCGTGATTCAGACCTTAAAGTTTTGCTCGAGTCACATGCGTCACTCATCAGCATTCCTAAGCCTGGAGGTCTGTGCTGGCATATGTGAGGCGATAAATATGTAAATTTAGGTACATAAGGCTTACTTAAAGAAACCACAAAATAGCGTTTTGGCAGCATTTTATGCTCAGCACCAAACATTACTTCTTGACCAAAAGGTAGAGTTTAACTAGCATGTATTGGTAACCTGAGAAATTCATAAGAAAGACACAACAAACCTTTAAAAATACAGCAAACAACCTTTGTTGAACTAATATGATAGGTGCTATGTTGAGTTCACGATAAAGAGCGCATACACTATGGAGGTCACTCTCTCTGTTTCGTACACACCTGCTAAGCTGAAAAGCCTCAGGATGTTGTTGTGGCTCATTTGCATTTACCAGCATTTGGAGCTGGAGCGTGACCCCGTTCTAAACCTGAGAGGAAATCTTGACCATGCAGCAAGTAGCAGTACGTTAAAGGCAGCGTCTGATACGATGGCTTCCTCCAGGACTGCATTTAAAACAGACAGATAAAAGAAAAATGTCTGCTGTGATAAATGCCAATGATAAATGACATTGGACAGCTACAGCTGTATGATGTTTTTAACTGTGCTAGCAGAGTTGCTCTGTAAGTGGCAATTGTGGTCGGTGCAACACTTTGATCCTGACTGAAATATGGTCACAAATATTGGATAGATTACGATGAAATGTTCCGGCATTCAAGGTCGGATAAATTATAATAACTTTGAGGTTCATTTGTTTTGACTTTGGTGATCATTTGACTTATTTTCCTTTGTAATGACAGCATCAGTGGATGAAGACCTACCCATTACAGGAACAGTCTTGCTGCTTCATTTCATTGTTGTCTGTCTTGATTGCCAGGTAATGTGGCGGTTCACTCTACACTGTGATCTCTACGCTTCAGCTTCAGTCTTTATCTCTTTAACCTGTTTTCACTGCTCAATCAGTTTGACATCCTGGATATGTCCTTCAGGTGCATATTGTAGACCCTTCTGTCTGAAATTGGACAGTTTGATGGAGTAGCCGCGGGGGGCGGGGCTTAGGGAAGGGTGAATCGGAACGATGCTGAATAGAAGGTAGATAAAAAAAAGTGTTGCTTATTACATATTTTGTCTAAATCAATTCAATAAATCAAATGGAACTGATAAATAATATTGTTAAATATTTAAAGACCTAGCCCACTGCTTTTTGTTTATACATAACAGAAATCATGGAGCTGCTTTCAGCCGCTGCTCTCCAAAAGGAATCTCTTCATCATTGCTTGTAATTCGATTTTGCCAGCTTCAAATACTGAATTCTAATTTGCATTTTTCCTTCTATTATTTTACTTTCAATATCTTTTGTGGAGCTCTTTGAATTTCTAAATGTGCCACATGAATGAATTACCTTTGTACAAACAGTAGGATGTTTGTACAACAACACAAAAACTCAACTGAAGGTTTTGAAAAGCTCAAAGACCTCAAGAGGTGGAAAGTACTACCATGTGCTTATTTATCAGCATACAGAATCAGTGAAAAGAACAAAGAAGACAATACACCTGCATGCTCTGGATGACAAAATCCAAGTTGTTGAACCTGGACCTCCATTGATGTCGAGCTCAATTCATGCACGAGAACATGCTCATGCAGTTTAAATTTGGCCCAATGTGATGAGTGCATATTGAGTGTTACAAAGCGAACACGCTGGATTCAAATTAATATTGCAAACTTGCCGATTCCCCCCATGACCTAAAGACTGAGAGAGATGAAGACAAATTCAGCGAGGTGGAAAATGATCAAATGCAGACGTCGGAGCGAGGGCGAGTCAAAGAGAACGTGAGAGGAAGTCAATGAATGGAGAAGGGGACAAGAGGGAACTATATGGGATTATATCGAAGGCTTACCTAAGGGTGACATCTCGGGTACTCCTGCCAAGTACGGTCCATCCAGAAACTTTGGCTCGTTATCGTTGATGTCCTGGACCTTGACCACGAATTCAGACCTGGGCTCCACGGGTATATTGGTGATTCGGTCCACAGCTTGAGCTTGGAGGGTGTAGTAGGCCTGTGCCTCCCGATCGAGGCGCTTGGTGGCGTGGATGTCCCCTGTGTTCTCATCAATGGTGAAGATGGAGCTGGAGCCTTCCCCAGTTAACACATACTTCACCTTGAAGTCCCCTTTGTCCACATCTGAGTGTAGCTGAAGGGACAAAAGAACATCAGATGAATGCGACCATATAAGGAATCTACTGGAGAAAAAATTGAATTTGAACTTGAATGTATTTTAGAACATTGCATATCGCGAATTTTATTGAAGGCAATGTATAAATATCTCATATTAAGTTTTACTAAAATATGTAAATCTTGTTTAAAATATCCACTGACACCATGTGAGCTTCACTGCTGATATGTACAGCAAGCACACACACACACACACACACAATACAAGCAAATACACATGTTTATTGGACAAACAGCTGAATCAGATCAAAGCATGCCGCATTCATGCATGAATTCATTTCGCTACAAAATAATGGAATAAAATGAAAATGGTGCCACTTACTGCAATGCCACTGGGACTGTTACAAATGTAATGGTCATTACAGATGATCAAACCAGCAATTTTACAATGAAACCTCCAGAAATAACAAATGACGATTCACCAAATGGATCTCAATCTTTGTGTCCAGAAACCTGTAATTTGGAACTTCTAGATGAAATGTTTCTTCGGGAAAACACGTCAAAAACATTTTGCCAAAGATTTAACGTAAAGCTTTAACAAAAGGTGCACTTGGAAGTGTTTCTTGCAAAAACACTTCTGCCTGAAGAGACCCTACATTGACCCCGTCTTTGGCATATTTACTTAAATCACACTGATGTCGACACTTCCTTTTCGCCCACAGATTCAAAAAGCCTTTTACGCAGCAGTGACTGAAGCCTCAGTGGTCCATGTTGTGCTTCCTTTCATTCATTTTCAGCCCTTTGGAATGAAAGGCGCACAGATGGTTTGGTAGACCCAAATGTTCTCTTGTGCAATTGCTCAAATGACGTTCCTTTTTGACATAACATCTGATTGTTAAAGTTGAAATATTTTCGACAGTTCCCTCTTGTTTCCATCAAGAGCAAAAAACGATTCTACAGGTTTTTACCCCCTGATAATCAAAAGCAAGAGCTGAGGCCACACTGTCAGTTCAGTCCTTTTTAACGGCCACATTAAACACCCTTGTCTGAAATGATCGGCAAAACAAATAACAGTCGAATGCAAATCTTCAAATCAAATCTTTCCAGCTCAAAGCATGTCGGCTTACACTGCGAAACCTGAGCTGTGTTTCTTCTAAACTATGAATTGGAGTTGTTTTAATGTTTGACAAACAGACATACAGGTCTACAAAGAAGTCAGACAAGCTACATTTGCATCGTTGAACTCGTGCGCTGACAACAACCGTCTTCTTATGGCAGCGTTTTTAATCTCAGAAGAACAAGTCGTGAGTTTCAAGATGACTTTATGACCCCTCCTCAAAGTACGACCGCAACAAAAATAATCCTTGAGCAACTCCGAAGAAAGAACACTTGGAGCTGTTGGAGCATTGAAATCACCATGACAAGTAACCAACCCTGGAACATCCTGTTTGAAGTCGGAGCTGTGTGATACCCACCGACCCCTTCAATGTCTCAACATCAAAGCCATCACAGGAGCTGCCATATCGCTTAGAGGGAGGCCATTGTTGCTGTGTAAAGATGGACAGATGGTGCATTTTCAACTGTCAGCATTTAGCAGAGTGTGTATATATGTCTTTACTCCATCACCTCCAACATGACAAAACACCTCAATTAACAGCATGCAGATCAAGCTTTTAGTGGGGTTTCTTTCCTCTCTCTCTGATTCTCAATATTTGGTGTTAAAAGTGCGCAGATAGAAAAAAAGCTTCAATTGAAGCTGTCATTTCTACTCCTCAACAGTGTCTTCAATCTGATTTGATAGAAATGATCAAAGACGCAATTTACCATCAAAACATCTGGTAATAATTAGCTCATCTCATATAAAACCCAACTTCAGCCAATTTTAAAAGCACAAAATGTGTTTGTATCAACGACTATTTGGTATATTTTAAAACAGGCTTCAGATTCTCAAAGCAGCACTACGAAACACTTTCAGGAAAAATACTGCTGTTGCAGTTGAGACCGATAGCTAGTCCAGGTTATGAGACAGGACATCCTACACTACTCCCTGGCTGTGCTTCAAGATGATGTCCTTGACAATAACAAACGCCGCGCAGGGAGACGGGTAAGGTTCAGAACGAGTACGCCGAAACATCATCATTTGGGTTCAGGAGATCTTCGCTGTATTCCAAACACTGCTTGATCCCCCTGTTGAGGTCAGCAGCCGACTATCGCTGATGAAAAACAGGGTAAAGGTCAGACATCCACACACAGTAAAAGGTACTCAAAGGCACTTTACGTGGTGAAAACAGAAACAATAAAATAAATGCAATAACATCAACAAGGCAGATAGGCGACATTATAAACAAACAAAAACATAAAGGGCAAGGAGGTGGGCGTTGGTGCAGAAGGTGCGAAAGGTATGAAGGGACCAGGTTGTGGAGGGCTTTGAATGTAACGAGGATCATTTTGAACTGGATTCATTGCCGTATGGAGGTTTTTGAGGACTGGGGTGACGTGGTCTCTGGTGCGGGCGTAGGAGAGCAGATGGGCAGCTGAGTTCTGGATGTATCGTAGTTTGTTGATGATTTCAGATGATTTTAATATCCTTACCACACCTGACCCACTGCTCAATAGCACAAAAAGCAGTTCTACTGTGTGCAGAAATAGTTTGAAGAGAGAGAAATTGGAATTTTTTTCATCATTATGATTATTTTCTTTGACCATCAAAATGGAACAGAGTATTTCCGCGTTGCTTACAGTGAAGTTGGCCTCTCTTGTTGTTTATTGTCTCGCGCAATGACAAAAGCCAATTATGAGGCATTTATTTTGAGATTACAACGCACTCCCACGGCACTATTGTTGAAACTCTTCCTTCAATTTGTCTGTAAATGTCAACATCTCATTATGGGATAAATAACAATGGTATTTGCAGGTTCGGAGCCCCGCGCTGCAGGGGAGGTGGAATGATTAGGTCAACAATATATTGGTGGCACTGAAGGAGTACATGCTGAACAGTGGATACAACAACAAAGGTCTTTTATTCATGGCATCCATCAGCCCGCTTGATGGATGCTGCGTTTGGGCCGTGATGATTGCGCTGCTTGTGTCCTCGAGCCTCGGCCTGCATATGTTGCCTCTCTTACGGAGCTCGCCGTGTTTGCTCGCTGTCTCCCGCTGTCAGGAGCAAACTCGAGGTAAACTGTCAAGTCGTGGAGAAAGTCAACATTTAATCTTGAGGAAGCCATCCGTGGCCGTTGATTTCCCGCAAATGCCGTGGACGAGAAGGACAAAGCCGACAGGTCACAAAGCAAGCAAGCTGGGGTCGTAGGTCAAGCACACCATGTGGTCTTTTCAGTGGACTCTTTGCTCCGTTTCCCCTTCTCTGCCTCGCAGCGCAGCAACATGTCGCCACGTATTCCATCTCTGAATCTCATCAACACTGAGGGCTGCATGAAAATGTGTGGAGCGTGGCAGGGCTGATTAGAAGTATACCCTGGTCAGATACTTCTCATTAATCTCACCCATTTTAAAAACCGTCACTGCTCATTTTCAGGTGGTATTTGAAGTTTCAACTCGTATTACTTTTACTCGGCACCATAGTTGCTTCACTTGCAAAAAAAATGCAAAGACTCCGGTGTAATTCTTTTCTCTGCCTCCCTTGAGGCGGGTGTAACAACATGCGGCGTGGCGGTGTAGCTCAGAGGCACTCGGAGGGATTGAGAGGGCGGGGTGGAATCTGAACACGAACCCTTCTGAAATCAGTGCTGACACTTATCATCACTTTGTATGCAGGCAGTCCTCCAGGGACCAGCCTGTTAGCTTTGTGTTTGCTTGTTTACCTTGTAGCGAGGGAGAGGGGTAAAAAGGCATAAAAGAGCCCATAACAGCTCACAGAAGCAGGCTTGTCCTGTCACTAAGCACTGCTGCACAATGTGCTCAAACAGTTCTTGCATTTGAATTTTCATTTTGGCAATTCTACACTACATGAGAAATCATGTTGGAAAGTGTGTAATTCCATTTAGGTCCTCTTTACGCCCATTTGGCTTGGCTCTGTGCAACACGACAAGTAGAAAAGTATAAATACATTTGGAAATACAAATGCTCAAACCCCAAGATGCATGTTTCAAGCTTTGTAGTTGCACTTCCCTTGAGGAGAGTACAAATTCCCCTAGTCAATGGACTGTGCACAATCCAAAATGGATACAAAAGTCCATACCTGCAGGCAACCTGTGAGCGATGCTGGATCCGGTACACCGAAACCCAAGAGCCCTTAATCAACAATCGCCCTCGAGATGTTTCACAGAGCAGCTCAACGTCGAGGCTTCACGGGGTCTCTACGAGCAAGGTATGTTGCACGAACAACCTAAAAATAAAATGTGAAGCATGGGCGACTGCACTCTGAGATTGTTTTCCTGACGTTGCACAAGAAACCTGCACATAATCAGCCTTCCCTCAGTGTGAATCACAAACTGTATCACGGGGTTATATCCAACAGAAACCATCAATTTGCCAGCGAATAAACGTCATTACAGGACTGACACAATACAACATACATGGAGCGCACATAAAGAAGGCGAGCAGGCGGGCAGGCGGGGGAAAGAAGGGTCATTCTGCCACATAAAAGAGTCGAAAATGTAGAAGGGGGGGGGGGGGGGGGCTTCGGTGCAGCTGTTACTGACATGCTTGGCTTTCCATCTATTCACTCGGCCATGTTCTGGTGAGTAGCCATGGTGCTGTGCTCTCGGCCGCCCCTCTTTCAGTTCAAGTTGGGAGGCGGGGAATTCGCGATCGCCATGGAGGAACTGTTAGCTGTCACCCAGTGGTGTGCAGATGCATGGGATCATGAATTATGTCTTTGTGTTTCACTGATAGATCCTCCATTATCTTTTATGTTCTTAATGTTAAATCTTAAAGCTTTTGACAGTGTGCGTTTGTCTGCTGGTTGTCTGATTTTATTGCGTTGCAAAGCACTTTGAGACTTTGTTTTAGAAAATTTGCATTATTGTCACATTCAATCACCTAAACACTAAAACATACCATGATTGCGTGTACTTTTTGGATTAGTGCGATATGAAATGGAGTCTTTGAGTTGAGGTGGATTCCAGCGTAAAGACACACAGTTTATGAAAAGCATAAACCTCTCCGCAATTTGCGAAGCAATTTAAGAGATTTACTGACACGCAGAATTCTCTCCAACAAAGCTTCATGTATTTTTCTGAGCAGCAGTGTTGTTTTTGGACTCATTTGCAGTTAATCAGTCTATTTTCCCAGAATAAACTGGAAGTTATTTACTCTGCCAGATGAAAACCTTCTCAAGCACAAAGATATCGGATGCTGGTGGAGGGTAACATTTTCCTTTTTAGCTAAACTCCCTAAAGTATCTGAGGTTCATGTGTCATTTGAAGAGTTACGCTGCCCTAAAGAGCAAATTACAAGATATTTCACAACAAGTGACGGTTATTTCTGCAGTTAGATGTTCCTGTCTGGAGAAGTTAAAATGTCAATTCAGTTTACACAAAGTATCGCGGCCGCAGTTGAAACACAAGTTAAAGTAGCGTGTCACAGAACAGAGCGAGCTCACTTTTTAAAATGTATTGCACAATTTAAAAAAGGTGAAATTCTATTTTCTGTCCCGGATAAGATAATTAAAAAGTGAATGAGGGTATACTGACCTTTCTTTAGCTCTACTCCAACATGGAACCAACGTCTCCTGTCCTTACTATAGATAAGCAGATATTTTGCTGACCTGTGTGTTTTTAGAATATTACACAAAATGAACAGCAATGGATCGTTAATGAAGTAGGTAATAGAGCGATCTGCAGCCATTCTGATTCGGCAGTATGTGCCCGAGTTGCATTTTAATGCAACATTCAAAAATGTAAAAAATGTTTTCTTGTTTCCACTAACGTGTGAACAACTTAAAATGTCTTAAAACGTTAATTTGCCTGTGAAATATTCTACGGCGCTTGCAGTTACGGTAGAAGAACTGAAAACACTGAAGCGTCAGCTGTTGTTTCAGCACTGAAAGGAGTTGAGGTGTCAGTTGAACTGTTCCAAATAAAAGCAGTCAGTTGAATCACTGAGAGCGTTTTCAGTTTGAAGTTCAAGACCCGTTAGCGGTTGAGTAGCCTCTTGAAGTGTAAGCAATGAGAGCAGTTGAAGGTAAAGCACTAGAAACAGGAAACAGTGTGTGCATTGCAGTGACGCCATTGAAATATAAGTAGCTGAAGTGTCACTTTAAAGAGTAAAAATGTGTTGAATATTCATCAAGAGAAAAGGAGATATTCTATTTTCCGTCCCAAATACGCTGCTTCAAAATGAGTGAAAACGGCAGTTTAATAGACTGTTAAATCTACACAAACAGATGTGTGTGATGGCTTGACAGCAGGTACAAAGGAAGCGCAGAGAGCTTTTTTTAGAGAATAGATATGAAGATGCAGAGAGGCAGTTCTCAGCGGGGATAAGGGACACAGGTTCACGGCGCCCTCTCTCTCCGACGAGGGCGACTGTTCACGTCCGACAATCGGCTTTCAATCGAAGTCAGAAATGATCTTCTGAATTGTGACGGCCATTTGTTGGACACTTTGTCTCCATCCGACAGCCGCAGCTCATATCTGCACCTGCTGGCTGAGTCATAACACCGAAGAGATATCGGCTCTGCTTCCATGCGGCGAGAAAGAAATGGGCTTGAACAATTTCAGTCAAGATCTACAGACATTTTATAAATCCAAGTTCTTTATTAAATGAGTCATTTATGTTTCCTTCCGCGTTTTCACATTCAATCAACATGAACGTGAATGTCAGTTCCGTGTATTTACACAATGCAATGCGCTTTATATAACCCTTAAACATAATGCACTCAGAGCCCGTGATGCATTCAAGAGCCGCTGTTTTGACGAACCGGAACAATCAGATCTGACAGGAAATAATGGAGCAGCCAGTGTGTCGTGTTGGTGAAAGTTACAGGGCCAACAGATGAATAAATAAAAAGGCTGAGAAGAAATAACTAACAGTAAACACCATTTAAAATATTTAAACACTTTAAACATATCGGCAAAGTCAAAATCGTAAATATGAATAATTAACCATTGAGGTGTTTGAGGAATAAAATCGAGTTACATCTAGTTTTGACTCGTCATAATTTCAATTGAAGATATTCTCTCACATATCCCTCTTGAGATCCTCAATACAACTCAAATCATTAAATTCTTGCTCGTCAAAATGTAATTGAAAAGATCTGAAATTGAATTAGTGCACTGTGGATATCTGAACTGTGAATCCCATCAGCATAATAAATAATACATCATAAAACATGCTTTCTGTGAAGTCATTATAGATATCTTAAAAAGATGTCTGACCAGTGGAAATCCATCAGAAGATGCAGCATCTATCACGCTACAGCTGATTATCTGCCCAACATGAGCTCGCAAATACTTTTCAAATGTGACAACAAAAGTTAACTTTGATTTACTGTTGCACAACACGCCGGTGTTCGATGTAGCCTTCGACACGGGCGTGTTAATTGAAGACATGCTGGAGAGCTGCCCAGGTCTGTCAGTCTGGTGCCGTGTGTGGCGTGCCAGCTTTGAGCTTTGCCACCGTGCAGATTTGTCATCCACATCAATGAAAGCAATCAAGCAAGCAATCAGGGCAAGCTTTCACTTATTTTTTATTTTTCTGTCCATCTATGTCGTTCTATGTGTGGGTGTAGCATTCAGCTGCCCTCATCACAGAGATGCACATAAATGGAAGACAGGAATAGGCATCCCTTTCAAAGTATCACGGGTGAGGGACTCAAAGCTCTTTTGTCACAATAAGGCCCCTTAGATGCTATCGGTGTGACGACTGTTTGCTTTTTTTCATGTGCAAGTGAGTACAGGCTACAGCTGACGGCCTATTGAAGGACGAATCACAAGCAGAAGGTGAACATGAAGGAGGAAAGCGTATTCCCAGAGCAGGTGGCGTCAGTGAAAGAAATCATCTTTGCATGCTGGAGCTACAATAGTTGTTTTTCCGCATGTTAAAATGTAGAAAAATAACAAAACTGGATAAACAAGCAGTTAACTTGTTTACTGAAATTAACTAAATCACTGAACATACAGTGGAAGTTTGTATCAGTGTAAATGAAGCACCGACTACAAGATGCTGAAGAAGCAAACTGTACCTCCATCAGCCTCTCAAAGTCTCTCACGAGCTTCAAATATGAGTGTATTGCACATGTTCTTTATCAGAATAACCTGGACGATCTGAAAATGAGTATACATTTGATACGTAGAATTCGGGTTTGTCGGAAAAAAATGTTGCAAAATGCATTTTGTGAGATTTTTGGTGAAAGTGACAGAAACTTCGAGGTTACGACATCCCCAGAATCAACGATAATTGGAGAAAAAGAGGTGAAAACAAACATTTTTGCCATGAAAGCACACAGGGTAGAGCTACAAACAAGCATCATAGCTCATCATAGCTTATGAGGTCATTGATGTGTTGATTGGCAGCGAGACGGACCAATCAGACGAATTGTGTGGACGGGACAGCCGGCGTTCTGCAGGGACTGAGAACGGAGAACTCAAGCTCAGCGTTTTAATAACTTTATTTTCAAAGTACGCTGCAATAAAACAGTAGGAGTTTTGTTTGGGTGACATTGCCGGGGGCTTAGAAATGACATAGTTGCAAAACTACATGCAAAAAGTGACAAAAAGTGACAAAAAGAGCTGCTAGGGATGAGAACAGGACATACAGTACAGTATAAGAGGCCACGGTGGGCTATAAATATCACTTGACATACTGTACGACAGTGTATATTGGTACAGTGCAATTACATTTCTAGAAACAAAAAAAGCAATTCATAACCTTTAACATTTTACTGTTAAAAGTAGATGGCAATCTGAAAGCTATGCATAAAGTATTTCCATTACATGGAGGATTTAAAAATGTCACGATTATAAAAAGAGTCCAGTTGACACAATTAAAGCAACACATAAGTTGTTTTCCTCATTAAATAACACAGTGCTATTGAGAGCAGTTACAAAAACACAAAGACAAAGCATGACTGTGTACATGCGCAGGCTTCAGTTAATGCATTGCGTCTCTTTTGGTCCCTGCCTCGCTATAAACAGACTGCAAAGTTATTTACGTTGCTATGTCACATTGATTGATTTCAGCCTGAGCAAATAAAGTGCCGCACTTTAGCCTTCAAACACGACAAGTATGACAAGTCCAAAGATGACATGAACAACAATGCATGTTAATGTCGGCGACAGAAATAAAAGCTGATCTCAAGTTAAAAAAAAAAAGATTCTTTGGATAGACCATGAACGTGAATGACCTGGTGGACACTAAAAATGGCGATTGTTGCTGAAAGGCGACAAGTTTGAGGGGCGTATGAGCCTCACGGTGATTTTGCTTTCATGATTGAGTTTGAGTTCTACACTTTTCAATGTGACAAAGTAATGTGATCTTGTTTTCTTCTCGGCTCTCTAGAAAAAACATTTTCTGTCGTGCAGACATCAAAAAAAAAGGTCAAAAGATGTTCGTCAGACAAAGAATCAGCACAGCTCCGCAAGGACTTCAAAACCACTCCAAACCAATCTACCGTTATATTGTTATCCTATTGTGTCAGCTGAACTTAGTCTGCTCACAAAAAACGCAGTGCACTTTGTGTGGTGACGTCTGTAATGTTAAAATGCTGTGCAACTTTAGACAGAGCACCACTCTGCCAACAAAAGTGACAGGCCTTTCCAAAGTGGCTGCTTTCCATCTGTCTTGCAGCCACTCACCATTGGCTGTCATAAAACAAAAAGGCCCTGGCAGTTTGTTTACACGCCTTGAAACGGGCCAAAATAGGACGGGGTGTAACAAAACAACTGCGGTTACAAAGGCCTTGTTACCTACTTTTTCGGGATGTCTATGTGTCTTTGTGTGAAAGGTAACTGGCGGTTTGAGTTCAAACGGCGCTCACGAGTCGTCAAAGTCAGGTTTATTAAACTGTGAAGCGGTGTGCAACCGCCTGGGAAGGGGTTTCAGGCCAGCACTTCAAGCTGATGATCACAGACCTGTCCGTCACGTCACACAGGAATACCAGCACGCATCAGATGAATCGCCAGGAAAGTCTTCATGGCTGTAGACCAGGGGTCTCAAACTCCCGGCCCGCAGGCCGAATCCGGCCCGCCACGTCATTTTATGTGGCCCGCGAATCCGCCAGCAAAAAAAAAAAAAAAAAAAGTCATTTTTTTTTAAGTTAGACTTGACAATAAAACTATCCCCATAGTCGAAATGATGAGATAGAAAGTTGAAGTTATGAGATAGAAAGTCATAATGATGAGATACTTAAACGTCATAGAAGCAGCTCTTTGGCTGGTTACTGTACATTTGAAATGGAAATGTATTGTGAGTACATTGAAGACTACTTCAAACGTGACTTTAAAACACATGAAATACTTCATGTGGGATTGTGCAAACGCAACCTTGAAAGGATTTTAAGCTTTGAACAAAGTTATTGTAATAACTTGTTTGATATTTGTCTTTGATGTTTTCTTTAATAGTTTGATCTTTGATAGAGTAATGTGGGTTTCTTCACCATAAATTAAAAGGATTTAAGTTATAATAACAGAAATGTGCTTAAATATATGTTTACATTTATATAACTGCATGTACAATATTTTTACACTTGAATAAACAATAATCAAATGCAGAGACAGTTATTGACCAATATGTTAGGAGTAGTTACATTTACAACCGGCCCTTTGAGGGCGACCGTGATGCTGATGTGGGCCGGAGTGAAGATGAGTTTGAGACCCCTGCTGTAGACTCTTCGTCCATCGCAAATGAAGTGTTCTTCAGTGTCAAAGTCACCTTGTGATAGTTGTCTGTACATGCACAGGTACATTTAAAAAGAGAGAAGTGTTAATAGCTATTTCTGCATGACTTTTAATGGTGTCAATTTGCCAAATTGTCAACGAATATAAGCGTAAAGAATGGGGCTCAAGTTGTAAGTCAGAACACGGTTATCCCCCATATCAACAAAAAGAAACGTCTGATGGCATTAGCGTCATCGTGAGCACGTCAGCGTGCACACTGTGCTTTAAGCATTCACACAGCTGCTAGCATGGCTATAGAATCTGTTTTCTTGTTAAGATGTAGAGAGCAACTCCCTTAACTATTCATGTGTTCATCAGTTCCCATTCTTATAATGCACCCTATGTGTCCCATTGTGCCAAAAACGTCAATCAGACCACATTGTGTGGCAGCGTTTTGTCTATGATAATGTATATGCATGCTCTATGGAGCACAGTCAACAGACATCCAGCTGTGGAAAATCAAATATGAATTCATGCGCCTTAAAAAATGAAATAATCACAGAAGGTATTCTCACCATAAATTCCTCTACTCGCGTTTTCTTCGGTGATTCTGACAAATACTGTTTTCACGCCATTCATTTTTTTTGTTTTATGCTTCGGGAAGCATAATTGCCGTTGTTTGCTTACTTCAGTTATTCACACGCACTCAAGCTCTCCGCAGCAAACAGGTTTGAATGGTGTTTGACACACATTATTTTGATTAAAAACCTGTTCAGCGAAGAGTACTCATCGCTGCGAGCACTCGGAGGTGACCGCCTGGTGACAGTGACATCAATAAAATCTTCTCAGGCAACATTCACCTACAGTACACGGATGAGGATGACCGACAAGGACAATGGACAATCCAAATACTGGAGATGTGGATCAGGAGAATAACCGCCTTATTATTACCCATAAATCAGGCTCTTTCAAGAACTGGAGCCCGACATTACTTAACCATTTATGACTCCAACACACAAAAACTGTTACCCGGGGTTTAGGACATTGGCTGTGTAGTCGTAAAAAAGCCAGGTTCGGGCTGGGACATTTATTGTACGTCATCTTCCCGCCTCACTTCCTGTCGGCCGTCTACTCTCTAATAAAGCTGCACTTTGTAACTGGAGTGAAACAAGTCGTCACCAGTGATGGGATGGGAAGGGGAGGGGCTCAACGTTTGGATGAGTGGGGACGTGAAGTGAAAGGGCAGGCCTCCTCAGTGTTGGGAATAAATAGCGTCGGCACCAGTGGGAAATGCTCCATTTGTTTAATGTGCCGTTTTTACGAAGTGGAACCTTTGTAATCGTGCAGACATGGCAACCTCACCATGTATACCACCCCTCTGGAATTTGATCAGGGCTAAAACTGTTTACCAATGTTTGCAGCCTGACATTTATTGAAAGTGGCCTTTAGTAAAAGTCATAGCTGAAGCGTGAAGAGGTTTTCTGATGAGCTTCTCTACTCGCTGGGCCAATAAGGCAGACACTGGTGTGTTAAAAGAGCAATATATCATTCAGTCACATCAGCTGAGGAACAGGTGCACACAGTTATATCTGGATTTACTGAGACGTGTGCAAATCACTCGGGCGGCATTCAATCTTCATGCTTTTTAAGGTTTGCAAGACACGGGATCTCAAATGTTTGTGATGACGAAGGAAGGGACATTGTGGTGTTTATATGCATCTGTGTTTTAGCCATTGTAGTGTAATGTGTATAAATTATTATTGGATGGATTGCAACTCAATTTGCCACTTGACGAGGGTGGCCTGAGGTTATTCGGCCCCAAGCTTTTTGATCCGTGTGAGCGGTTGGTCACCGTGAACTCTACAAGTGGTTTTCACTGAATTCATGACATACCAAAGTTAAAGTAATTACTATTTGGACTTGTGAATGGGCTAGCATAGCACATCTAGTAAATGTGAAGGAAATGTCAATTGTTTTTTGAAATTGTATACCCTGTAAACCCTGATGCCCTTTTCACTGTGGCCTTTTGCACGTCTGCTAACTACAGGATTTATACTTTGTATTTATAAAGACTTGTTCTTCTGAACAGTCACCTCGCCTTCAACTCTTTTAACCTTTTAGTAACGGACGGTTTCTGAGCAGGCAGCATCTTCCCTTCCTTTTTTTAACAGTCTGTCTCTAAGCAGATTACATACCAGCATTCACACCTACATCCTTCAGAGGAACGGTGTACCTTTAACACCGTGCTCTTGTTTTGTATGATCGGAGTCCATTTGCAAATGCAATAATAAACTCTTGAAAAACATCTTGGTTCTCAATCTTAATTTCAGATTTCCGCCACAAAAACTTCCCAAGTTATAATAACGACTGAGACTTGCATGTTTCTGAAGCTTTGCTTTCTCCAGCCTGAACCTTTCTGATGCTCGAATACCAAAAAAACACGACGGATATGGAAACGTCACACCAGCCAAAGCCGTCGTTCAACTAAATGAAACCCTAATTTAATGGCTATGGGTCTGTCAATGCACAGAATTTGAATCATCGCATTATCGACTCTCATCTCGTCAATGTGAACGCTCAGTCAAGTCATTAACATGGGAATCCATTTACATGGGAATATTTCCCATCACTTCCATCCACCCCAAATGACCACGGCATTAGACTCTTTGTCTTGTTAGCTTGCACTCATCTGACAACATTTTCATGCAGCCTGCTGTTAGTTTGGATGATTAACATACAGTTGAACCAGAAAATCTGGCGACTACATTGAGAGGAAACACTGAGCAGTGCAGAACACCCCCGGATATCCGAGCAGCATGTTTCCTTTGTGAATAATGCGGTATTGTGGGCTACTGTTCAATCTTTTGCTCACATGACATTTGGGAATCTCACTGTCAAGAACAAGTCAGCTTTGATTTTTCCTGCCGCTTGTGGGAAACCGATGTGTTGCACCCATCGCCGTGTCGCTGCCTGAGGTACCCGAGACAGCGCACGAGTCAGCATGACATCTCTGTTGTACGTGCCACAGTCTGCTGAAGAGACCCCGAAGCCAAGAGACGAACAGTCAGCAAAAGTTTGGCCAAACATTTGTTTAAATCTTTAACAAACGATAAGCGCAAAGTTGTGCGATAAGCACAACTCATTTTCAACAAGATATCAGGGACATCATTATAAGCGCTGAACACCATGTGGGCGAGTTCAGAATATTATCCGTGAGGAAATCAGATGCAATCCGCCTGTAATAAATATAATAATTGTGTTTGACAAATCAATATGAATCAGGTCATAAAGTGCAACATGTTTGCATCTTAACCACCACATTTGTATGCAGAAAACCCATTTCAACAACGTAGATTCATTACAGATTTGTTCGCTTTTAATAATGTTATTTAGCCGACACAAGAGTCAAATAGAAAGTCTCGCTCTATGCCTACAGGCCATCATTAATGCTCAGCGCGAGTGCTGGAGAACAGCTTTTTCTCTCCCCATTTAATCTCAGCTTGTCTTCCTCTACTTCACTAAATGAGTGCCTACATTTCCCAAGATGCACAGACAACATACCAGAGGCAGCTTGTATGGATTGTATGTGTAGGTGGAGAGACCAGTCCTGATACTGTAAATACATCTCTACAGTAAGTGCGAGAGCTGAAGTGTTTTGAGACAAAACTCAACATGTCTTGTGGGTGCACTCTGGTCCAATATCAGAGTCTCTTGACAATGTTTTAGACCTTTAAAAAAAACAACAACTAGAATCTGTGAATGAAATCTACGTCAGAAGTTTCTTACGGTGGTGTTTTTGCATTAAATCCTTTCTCGATCAATATCCATGGAGGGTGTCGAGCGAGACAATCAAGCTCGAGACGGATGTAAATACATTCAGGAACTTTAAATCTAGTGTGTGTGGTGAGAAAAAAAGAATATGGGTTACATAACATGAGCGTATCATAAGCGTGTGTCCCAGAAAGGATAGTAAAAATCACATTTTTTAATCCATGTACACATCTGCATGTGGCCAGTGTACTCGAGTCTTGCTCCAGGACCTCCTGGCAAGCAGACAGCTTTATATGATCTACTTTAATTGATGGAATGCCATGTAAAGTAGAGTTGTGATCATATATAGCAAAATAAAACAATAAAACAGACGTGAATGACCCCACAAAGCATTTACCCATTTGCATTACAGTCCACAGCTAATTATGATGAAAGCCTAAAGTAGCACACAGTCAACAGCGGCTGACTCGTGTCCACACTAAACCATTCCAGTGTGTGTTGATGCCAATCTCCTGAATAACTACTGCACTACATCATGCTGCGCCATCCTTTCTCTAAATGGAACACTGTTGGAGGTGTGAAGAATGCTGAAGTCAATCTTTTCCACAGTTTACAAATAAAGTACATCAGTGAATAAAGACAACGCCACTTTTGTTCTCTCTTTTTAAATACCTTCCATTTGCCTGCTATCAGCTAGCAGTTCAGCTGTTCTTATTGAATCAACACCTCCCACCTTCAGGTTCATGAGCGAAACAAGAGCACATAAGAAAGGAGGTGGAGTTGCTGTTTTATTTAATGCTTCAGTCACTGATGTTAAAACCCACAAACCAAGCCAGAAATCTAGGTGTAGTTATGGATTCAGACCTCAACCTGAACAGCCATATCAAGACAATTACAAAATCAGCCTACTATCACCTGAAGAATATATCAAGGATTGGAGGACTTATGTCTCAACAGGATGTGTAAAACTTGTCCACGCATTTATCTTCAGCAGACTGGACTACTGTAACGGTGTGTTTACAGGTCTCTGTAAAAAGTCCGTCAGAAAGCTGCAGCTGATTCAGAACGCTGCAGCTCGAGTCCTCACTAAGACCAGGAGGGTGGATCACATCACCCCAGTTCTGAGGTCTTTGCACTGGCTTCCTGTCCAACAAAGAATTGACTTTAAAATCCTGCTGTTGGTTTACAAAGCACTGTTGTGCACCTTGTTGTACCTTCTGCACCTTGTTGTTGAAATGTGCTATACAAATAAACTTGCCTTGCCTTGCTAAAGGCCTTTGTGTGCATATAATTGGATTTTTTTTCTGACACAAAACAAATTGTCTCAAGGACAATGTCTTTCAGGAAACAACCAGATATGCATTCAACTCGGTGAAGACTTCTTTTCATCTTTGACTTTTTGTATTTGTAGAACTAATGCTTATTTTTATTGGAGCTGAATCTGTCAATTCTTAATTAAATGACTCGCAGACGCCTATAAGCGAGAAAATGTCAGACGCTGATGAAAAATGTCCAAGGAGAGTATTCAAATGTCTTGTTTTGCCCAACTGAAGCCCAAAGATATCTCACTATATGATATATGAAAAGCAGGGAATCTTGCTTGAGAGGCTGAACAAAAAGCATTTATGGATTCATATTTACTAGCGATTAATCATATAACGAAGTAGTTGCAAAAATTATTCTGTCGATCCACTAATTAATTAACCTTTTGTCTATCACCACTGTAATTGTTATATTCTTAGGGCTACGATTCAATTATTTTATTGTTGATCAATGGTATGATTTCAATCCGGAAAAAAGTAGAAAAATGCAATTTACAATTTGAGATGACACAAATAATTATATTGCTAAAACTGACACCAAAAATACTGAGTTTACTATCATGCAAAACAAAGAAAAGCAGCTAATTTACCCTCCTTTAATTCTGTGGGGAAAGAATGAAAAAGCCCACCTGGATTATATGATGTGACCAAAGACGCCGTGTTGGTGAGAGAGAAAAGAGAACACGAGGATAATGTCATCTCTTTTACACTACTGACAGTGCGGCTACGATCCAAAGGGATTATAAACAACTCAAACAAGCAGTACTACTTCAAACAATAAAATGCCTGATTGAACCTGAACATGAGAGGGCCTTTGGGAAGGAAGACTTTTGATGTGTACACAATCCCTCCAGTAGTGAATATATTTAGTATTGCACCAAGAAAAAGAGCAAATCACTGTCCTGCCGCCATTCTTCATGGTGAGGGATATCAGGAGCCAAATTCAATAACTTTAGATCATCGCCTAATCCATCTTTGAATCATCACATAGTCTTTGCATAGCCTTAGCCCCACGGCATAATTTAACACTGTCAGACTATGAACTCATCTCCTCCATGGAAAATGAATGGGCTTGGTTCCAAGAACGGGATATCTTCACAAGAATCCCTCAAACCTCTCTGGAGCCACTCAATTTAACTGACTTCAGGCTGTGTCAGAGCGATATCTGCTGGAAAGACAAAAATAGAATCAAATGGAATCAAATTTTGTCCGATTGTTTTGCAGCTTCAATATACTTTTTAAATAGACCCTAACCGAATCATAAGGCTAAGGCCCTATTGGCAGGAAGTAAAGTTTATTACAGGTAGTTTGGAAATTGTTATAAAAGTAGTGACTTTTATTCGTGTTTTAGTGGAATCAATTACATAAAGTAGGAAGAAAAGGAAAGGAAAATGAAGAAGAAAGGGATCACAGACAGGTTTTTGGCTATAGCCATATAAAAGAAAATGTCCTTGCTTTGTGATTGGCATAAAAAAAACTACAGTCCACTATGAGAAAGAACAATTATGAACCACACGACACAACATTACTGCACCACCCAAGATTCACTTAACCCTGTCGTCCCTGAAATTGAATGAAGGCTTTGGGCTAAGGGAATGAAAAGAAAGGGAATCGATTCAGCCACCGGCTCTTTCCAAGACGGCTATTGTGGTTCTGAATTCCACAATAACGGCGGCTCCGACAGTCTGATCATGACTGGATCGAATTTCCAAAATCAGTCATGCGGAGTCGGTAATGAGGGGGTTAGTTCTGTTCATTGAAGCAACCGAAATTTAAATTGGGCAATTATGTTTTTACAGGCATGCCTGTTCCTCAGATGAAGAGAGCGAGCGGCAAAGGTCACTTTTTTTGCATTCTGATTATTTACTCGATCATTTGGTTGCCAAGCTCAGGCTTTGAGTGAAATACCTTTTTGAACAAATGACAGGTTTGTTTCCCTGTCTACGAATCCTCCAGTCAACCACTTTGGTTCAGACTGAAAAAATCTCAACTCTCGGATTGATTGGCACAAATGTTGCTTCAGTATATATATATATATATATATGTATATATATATATATATATATATATATATATGTATATGTATATATATATATACATAAGTTTGTCTTCCAGTACCACATGATTGATAGTTGAGGCCCATTATTAGCCAAGAATAAAATTGTTTTTCCACATTCTACAATGCAATTAGTGACTGTATGCAATTAAAAGAAAGAGAGACTGTAATGTATTCTACACAATGACTCAAACATGCAAGTCAAAGATAGAAATCATGATTAAACCAACCACTATGCATGATTTATTTTCCATCCATGGCCGTTCGAAACAGAAAAACAAAGTAGGCTTCATCTCTGTGTACTCCTGCTGCCAAGCCTATGTTTTTTTTCACACAATGAACCGGCGACAGAGATCTCGGGCCGCTTCCAACATGGTCTGCAAAATGATAAAATACGCGTCCAAGAGCAAAAGGTACCGAGGCACCATTGTGAATCACCAACATTAGTCCGATGACTGGCCCATACAAAACCTTAATTGCCTGGTGTTACTATGCATGGATTCTTTCTCCACAGAGCAATGAGCCGCTGCACAGCCGATCGCTTTCCAAGTCACGAAACGTTAGCTCTGGAACCAGAACATAAAAAGTAGAAAGAAAAAAAGAGATTTGACCACATCATTGAGACTTAACTTGACATGACATCCTATGAATCTTTTGAAGCCGTTACCTGATTATGTTAACGGCACCTTGTGTGATGAATATATATATATATTTATATCTAAATGAAGAGCACTGATATGGAAATAAGCACACCACATTTACTTTCAACACAGCTCAAAGTGAAGTTTGTGTGTTTGCCATGCTTTCAGAGCAAACGCCAAGTTAGAAAGCTGTAGTAGAAAGGCTATACTAAGAGCTTTTCCAGTACATGTAGGTCATTTCTGCTCCCTGTGGAAATAAAGCCAGTTTTAGGATTAGGGGCTATGATTCATTATGACTGAATTTAATTACAGCGAGAGGTGGTGAATGCACCCTCCGTTTTAACATATATCCATTGGATGGTAAATGTCTCGTAGAGGGTGTGTGGGTGTGTGTGGGTGTGTGTGTGTGGGTGTGTGTGTTGGGGACGGAGGAGGAGAAGAGGCTTCAGGTTACTCTAGTAGAGCTGGAATTTGAACACGTTTACATGCGCACACACACACAAGCAGATTACTGACCGTAATCAAGTTAAGGCTAGAAAGTCTGATAACTCGTTTTTTTGTGTTTTCTTCTCCTACAATTTCCAAAAAACAGTCAGACATCAGAATCAACCCTTCGTGCACTATCGTGAAGACAAAACAATAGAGTGAATGGCAAATTATTATGAAGACTGTCTACCATTGATATAAATCAAACAAACAACCAGTTAATTGTTATCAGAGATAAGGTAGTGCTGTGCTTTTGTACCTTCAAATCTCAATATCAATTACAAAAGTGGATTTTGTTCAAATCATTTTAACAATGTCAACAGCACGTCTCCAGGGACAGACCTCCACTTTGGTCCAGGCTGAAATATCTCAACAACTAATGGATGAACTGTAATAACCTTGGTGGCTCGCTGACTTTTCATCTCGCGCCATCATTGCATCAAAATAACAATTAGTTCGATACTTTGATTTATTACCAAATAACTGCAAAACTAATGATATTCCCACCAGCCTCAGTTTTGTTTCGTTTGGTTACGTTCGCATGCTACCCGGGGATGCGCCGATATGGAGTTCCACAGAAATGATGTCTCAGGTCCATGCATTTTGCATTTACATGCTACCACTTGATCATATCATTAAAAAACACAGTTAGCACCTCTATGCTGACGATACACAATTATATCTTTCCTTTGACACTAATGACACCAATCAATTAAACAACCTCAACATGTGCATTGCACAAATCAATAACTGGATGACGTCAAATTTTCTGCGGGATCATGTTTCCTCTCATCTAACATGACTTACTCCTGAAACCACCTCAACTTTGACCAGCATCATTAAATGGATTACAGAGCTGCTTGCAGTTTCACCATTTATCCATTATTTTGAGTAATTTCATGTTCTCTGCTCACTTGCCAGCTTTCTATTGCATTGTGTGGCCTTAATAAGGTGTAACTGACTCAGGTTAGAGTTTACTGGGGAGTTAATTTGTTGTTGTGACAATATAGATATAGATATATAAAGATCAGCTGCACACCAACTTCTACGTCTACTTGTGTTTATTTTATTCACAATCACATATACGTAATTATTATAAACTGTGTTCCACCAAATCATAGTTTCTGCCCAGATTTTCCAATTATCAATCTTTCCATCTTCTCCCTAGATACAAGTACCCTTCCTTGGGAACCATTAGTGTTCCTTCAGTGGTATTTTCGACCGAAGCATCACATGCAACAAATCCAAGGAACCCAGATGCGGTTATAATATACCAAGTAAGTTGGTTTCCCCTTCACAAATCAACCTCTGTTAATCAAATTCTTCTTCTTCTTCCCTTAACATGAAAAATGACACCAGGTTTCTCACTTAGATGGATGTCTCGGAAATTAGGCTACAAGTGAAGAACAATCGGATTACTACGACGCTTCGATGTTCGTAAGAGTCGATGGAGGTTTGATAGGCGTTAACCTGGGGTCCCAGAAGCAACAGAGGGTAATACAGAACCAACCAATCTGAAAGAAAAAGCGTGATTCTTTGAAGGAGAAATAATTGAGAGGTGAGGAAACTCAATATTGCTGCAATGATCCTTTAAGGAAACATTTATGATTCTGTCTGGTGGTGTATCAGGCTGTATGAAAACCAATTCCAGATACACTTAGACCAAACGGCTTTAATTTCTTACAGATGTGAAATGTAATTAGTCAGAGCATGAAAAATGGCCGCCCCTTTATAATGTCTTTGAGGAAAAAAAGTCAAGTAGCCTCTGCACACCGACGCCTGAGCAACATCTTTGTGCTGTGCCTCCTCAGATCACGTATTTATTTTCTGTTCTCCAACTAATACAAAATACAGATTTCACAAAAGGTAAATGGTCTTCCAACCTCTTATTTAAAACACAAAACCTTCAAGTAGCAGACATTTAACGGACTTCTTTGTTATACATGAGCTGCTGTTAAGCCCTGCCACGCTTACATTATTCATTGGAATGAAGAAGAGTGCATGATACCAAACACAATAGTCTCCGGGCCACCTGTTATCCATTTTGGAGAGCAAGAAAATGTAGAGATCTAAAAAGGTAACTTTTGTGTATTCATGGTATGTCTATACTCTCGGCACAGGCGGAGGACCTCTCGTGAATTATTCAAGGTCAGACCTGTTGGGGATGTGGAAAATCCAATAGATCAGCACTTCAGGAAACTTCCCCATACGCAGACAAGAAAAGCATATAAAAGAGGATTCAGACAGAAAACGTGAAATGAAAAACAACTCCAATCTATCTCCCAACTCCCTCTTGCCCACAATATCCCTTACTGTTTAATTAAGTTACAGTATTACCAGCGACAGGAAAGAGTATTCGTCTCACACAGTACATCCACCTCAATGCCACAATGACGGACATTTGTTTTTACAGAGCCGTAAAAACACCTCCATAAATTTGAAGAATTGAAGGCGAGAGGGAGGTGAGAGGGAGTAAATCCAAGCTCTAAATAACAACTCAGGTTTGCCAAAAAGACAAACTGCTTCTGTGATGAATGCAAACACATGTAGTGTAAATCACGGTACAAGACCAACACTCCTTTCTCAAAAATGACTCCTTCGTCGCTTGCCTACTTTGACTTGCACGGGTCTTTTTTTGTTTTTTAGAAACACGTAAACAAAGGAGAGAATGCTGGGCTGTAGCTCATTTCATGCACCGTGTCTGGAGAACAGCACTTTTATTCGACAGATTTATCAAATTTAGAGTGTGCAAGCTACCCACTGGAGCACATTTGCCTTCGGAGTTTATGGGTCAAAGCAGCTGCAGGCCTACAGTCTACCCACGCAGGTGTTTTTACTGATGTTCTCTGATTAGACCTTTCTCAGGACTGCGTAGGCAGGTACAAATTGTGCTCGGATGATATTTCTCTCACTCTCTCCTGTGACAATTGTTAAAGGTGTTAGGGCAGGCACTCTGTCGCCATTATCATTCTTACAAAACAGTTAGGTGATGATGTATGTATACGTCTAAAAGCTCCGAACGTCCACCTGACTGGAGGTCAAATCAGTCTCTTGCATGGCTACATTTAGACAGCCTTGAAAATAGAGATGCAGCTCTTGACCGGTCAAAACCGGTCGATGGTCAACTGATTGGCCATGACCATGTCGTGTACCTGCCAAAAATAAGCCGTAGAGGAACATCCTTTTGTTCTGTCCTGTAATTGGGTGCAGTTTGGGAGAAAGTTAATGTAATAGTCAATGTTTTATTATGAACACACAATTGGATTTCAATTTTCTTTTTTTCTTTTTTTTTTTTTAATGATAGTGTTTGCTGTCAATTTAGAAGAAAATGGAAATTGGCACAAATCTGAATTGTCGGGGCAGATTTAAAAACAATCGGCCGGGAATATTGCAATAAGTGCTTCTTACAAAACAAGATGCAGCTAAACAATACTGTTTCTGTTGGCTAGCCATGCACATGACCATATTTGTATGATCATTTAGTCCACACAATCAATAGTTAAAAAACGAAAAAACCCTAAATGTGCGATAAATTCAATATTTAGTTGGCACGCAACCCTCAAATTTGAGATTTTAGTTTTCTGAAATAGTGCTATGTAAACTGTACGAACCCATCCATACATTTGGTGTAAAAATAACAATACAATAGCTGCTGAGCTCCAATCCACCTGGGCAGTTCTGAGGTCTTTGCACTGGCTTCCTGTCCAACAAAGAATTGACTTTAAAATCCTGCTGTTGGTTTACAAAGCACTGAATGGTTTAGGGCCAAACTACATCTCTGATCTGCTACTACCTTACGAACCATCCCGACCCCTCAGGTCGTCTGGGACCGGTCTACTTTCTGTTCCCAGAGTCAGAACTAAACATGGAGAAGCAGCGTTCAGTTTTTCTGCTCCACATATCTGGAACAAAGTCCCAGAAAGCTGCAGGTCTGCTGAGACCCTCAGCTCATTTAAATCAAGATTGAAGACTTTTCTGTTTGCTGCTGCCTTTAATTGAACCACATTCAATTCATATATTAATCAATTTCCTGCATTTCTGCATTTTACTACTGTATTTTATTTCTTACACTGTTCTTAATTGCTGTTAAATCTCCTTTTCTTTTGCCTTATGTTTTGATGCTTTTAATGGTTTTAAAAGGACTGCACAATATGTCACCATTTCCTCCGGGACCGAGTTTGTGCAAGGCGTACACGATAAAACGCAGATCGGCAGAGATCTTTTCCAGACGTGGTTTGTGTGCGAGTAATTGCAGAATTGTGGCAGTGTATGGTTGATTGCGTGCAGCGTAATGTCTCAGGGAGACATCGATTATTGTTTCAATGTATGTTTTAAATCTCCTTTACTTTTGCCTTTATGCTTTTAATGGTTTCATGTGAAGCACTTTGAATTACCTTGTTGTTGAAATGTGCTATACAAATAAACTTGCCTTGCCTTACAATCAAAAACAATAATTCATCTTGAATGTGCCATCCACATGAAGTGGAAGAAACATTTACAGAGACTTGTGCAGATGTATCTGAGCCGACAGCATTCATTTGATCTTTTTAAACACCCCTTTGCAATTATGGGAATTCATATTTTGTTCTGGAGAAATATACAGTTTATTGAGCGTTTACACTACATCACACGCTACACTGTCTTGACTTTGTCCTGGCCTTTTTGCTGGACATCTATAAATTGCTCTGCTGATGTTGATCCCAGTCTTGGCCCCTATATGTGAGAGAAAGTGTAAACAATGTTCCTCTCCCGTCCTTTCCCCTACCCCGCCGATAACTACCCTCCAGTCTAGTTTACACTGCTGTTTTCATCCACTGTGATTCCCTGGCTCTGATAAAGGCTTTCCCACCATCCCAGAGGGCCCCCGGATGTCTCATGAGCTCCCCCCCCCCTCTGTGAGCTCTTGTCTCTGGGTGCCGTGTGTATGATGTCCCCTCTGTCAGCTTGAATCACCCTCCTCTCCGGCTCAACATGCTGCTCTCGCCGCTCCCCAGCTGCACCGCTGTGTTTGCGGCACCAGCGAGTGTGAGTCGACGCTACTGAGACTGACCTTTGCGGCGGCGCCCCGTGCTCTGTGATTCCAACCCATTTGACAGCGAGCGTCGAGTGGAATGCTAATGAAGTAGCTTGCATCGTAACATGCTATGTTGGCTCCATTGTAATTACCTGTGGGATTATCCCTGATGCCCATGATGCAAATTGTTTGATTATTAAACAGAATTACTGTCATGCACGACACCAGGCCCCTGCTGCCAGGTCACAGATGACTCATGATGCACACTCGTGAAAATGCGTAATCGCTGTTGCAATAAATCAGATCAAACAGTGGCACGGTTGCAAAGAGGAAAAAGGAAATTTCCAGTTTCCTATGTGAGATAAGTAATTTCCTTTCTGCAGTCTCGCTTGACGACAAGCTATAAGAGATTCTACCATCAAGAGATGTTTGCCATTTGAGGTTTGTTTCTTCTGTGAGTGTGAGCCTGAATGTTTCCTGAATTATAAGGTGATATAAATCCAACTAGTACTCTGATGGTTAGCCGGATTGCCAACTTTGAAGAAATATCTACAAATAAAGTGAGATTCAGCATAAGGGCTTTGTCTGTGTGCTTGTACCTCAAAGGCATTCTCCAGTCATCTTGAATTGGAACTGATCCATGAAAAAAAAAAAAGGAACAAAAGTTATTGAATAGAAGAGGGGATGTTCCAAAGGGTAAAGAGAGGGAAGTCGGTGCATTAACAAAACAAAGATCCAATCATGTGTTCCAATAATTGCACGCCTGCTAACGTTGCTTGTTCAGCAGAAGCTACAGATTGGTGCGTTTCAACACTTGCAAATATTTAATCACATGAACACCGGGCAGAAAATGTTAATCACATCATGTTTACAAGTAAGTGTTTGTTAAGTGGATGAGTCGCGCCGGCATTTTGCGCTTGTTTAAATATGTGCGTGGCCAATTTGCAGCAGGGAGGCTGTGCAGTTTTTGTTCTTTAATGTATGTTTCCGATGGCTTGATGTGACTGCAGCTGATTCCAGGTCAGTACACTTACCCGAGGCAGAATGCCATGGCATAATAGGACATTTGGTTGTGAAATTCAGAATCTGACAGAATGCATTAAAGCCAATCAGACTGCAGATGCAAAGGGAGTAGCCAGGCCAAAGTGATGACTTCCCATTTCCTACCAACTGTATGATATTTCCCTTTGCTTCCAGCCAAACAAATGACCAAATTGTGCAGCAACTGTGCCATTGTTTGGACACAGAGTCCTGTTGTTTGTCATATTATACCCGCACACAGCTGACTAAAACAATTACCGTTTATGTCACTCTGGTGTTTTTGCCTATAACCGGCTGGCAATTTGAGAGCCGAGTGAGAAGCTTTGGTTCCATGCTTTTTATTTTTCTGTTTTCGCAGAAGCGACATAACAAAAATTCATTTCTAAGGTCATTCTCCTGACATGGCAGGACCTTCCACACCGCTCACACTGAGTCACGAGGTCAGGGTGTTCTGCCCTGACTTTGCAGCGTTGGCGGCGTGCCCTTGTGATACCGAACAAACACACACCATGTGACAACTATGATCTTAGGGAACAAATAACGTGACAGCCCATCAAGCGCCCAGGCAGTCTGCTCTGCCAGCGGGGACTAAATGAATCAGATTTTCCATATTTCTGAAAGGGTTAGATCGGAGCATGAGGTCAGATGTAAAGATGTGGCTTTATACACGTTGTATTCACCCTAGACTGCTAGGGCCACCACCAATACAAACACACAAATACAAAACAAAAAATCAATCAATACATGTGTTGACAAAAACGGAGAGAATAGCTTTTAGAAAAGAGGTTATAAATGTGTATATTCCTCGTGGATAAGCAGGTCTCTACACATATATGAATAAATAATCAGCATGTTTGCGTCCTGCGGGATTTACCGACGAGAAAAAGCACGTGTAAAAGAAATGAAACACTTAAAATGTACTGGCCTCTCTCCTGCAACTTTCAAACGGCAAACACAGGACAAGGACACAACATCCAAATCAGAAAACAGATGTTCACGAGCAAAGAAATACTCTCGCCACAAGTCAGCTAGAGTGGGTATCTGGGGACACACAGATCAGATAAGAGGGGGTTTTAAGATACTGCGGACGCCTGGACAAGAAGTGAACCGCCTGGACAAGAAGTGAACTGCAGCAGTGTCACAAAATACACCAGCTCTGGTTTGCTTTACTCCAGCATCCAATAATAGGGCAGTCAAATGTATCCGAATTCCAGCTGGAGACGCTAATCCAGTTCAGAGACGGCAAGGAAATGGGCTTGTGAGAGCAGACCCCGGCAAATGCATGCAGATGAGAATGATTATCCTGCAGATGAGTGGAAAGATGAAAACTAATTTAATAATAAGACCAGAGATAACAGGGATCTGGAGACCAATCCGAGACCCATCTGGCCCGCGCGGCACACACACTGGAGCCATTTTACTATGCGGGAGCTGTCCACTGACAGAGCGGTGCTGAAAGCTTTGTGTACACCAAACACTGTGATGTAAACCAGCAAGTTTACAATGAGCAACTTCAACAATTTCTATTTGATTCGAAGAAGAAATCCTAAAAGTTGATATGATTTGGATATTTAGATGGGAAAGTAACAGTGCAGTGCATTTTGAGGTACTTGTGCCTGCATGAGTATTTCCATTTTATTCTGCTTTATACTTCTACTCTCCTACTTTTCAGAGGGAAATGTTGTACATTGACAACTTTAGTTACTAGTTACTTTCAGTGATGGAAAGTAACTAATTTCAGGAGGAAACATTTTACTTTTTACTTTTGCCATGACAGTTTTTTATCCGCTTTAGTAACTAGTTACTTCCAGTAGTGCAACATTACTTGGTACCTATTCAGGTTCTGTATTTAAGCTCATTTGAGGTACCTGCATACTTGAACAGTTCAATTTCACAATATCATTTCAGCTACTTAACTACATTTCAGAAGGAAAACTTGTGCTTTTTACTTTAGATTTGTAAGAGTTATAGCAACTAGTTACTTCCAGTAGTGGACTGTAACTTAGTACTTATATTCAGGTTCTGTACTTAAGTACATTCTACTTGACTCTTTTAAATTCATACTGTCTTGTACATCTACTTCACTACAAGTATTTTTAATCAAGTTCTGGACTAAAACACATGTATTTATAGGTGTGTGTGTTTGTATTTTTACTTCAGTATTTCCATTTCATGCTACTTTATAGTTCTGACTGTCACTACATTGATCTGACAGCTCCAGTTTATTTTGCTGATTGACAACAAAGGACGACAGCCTCCTCAGCAGCCCAGCAGTATAGAAAGCAGCGTAAAACAGCTCATATAAGAGTAAAACGCTGCTTACACAACACATAATATAATTAATAGTCATTTTCAGATATCTGAACACTTCTTCAACTGGTGTGCATACATTTGTTTTTACCTGAGAAAATGTGATCCATAACAGAAAAGATTTGTCGCTGCGTCCTCACGTTAACTGTAGCGCCATTTGTGACACTGGGAAGGTTTCAAACCTATTTATCTGCCAAAACATGCATTACTTTGATCTAGAACACCTACAGTATAAAGACACATTTGAGTAATATATATATATATATATATATACACATATACTTTACCTTTTTTCTGGGGACTGATTACAATGCAAATGACCCTGTCACGTTGTACACCGCCATCTAAACTAAAACTGCGCATTCATACGAGCACATACTTCAGCCTGGCTGGGGGATAAAATGCAGAATACCTTCCTACGCTGTCTGTTCATACTTCATTTGTTTTACATTGTATATAGGGCATTGGGAATATGTACAACTCTGTAAACCACTGCTGTGTCCCAGGTTTTGCAGGTCATTATGGTAAGAGCTTATTGATATGTGTATCGCTGTTCAGGTGCACTAAACCTGGTGCCAGACCTGCAGAAAATAGTGTGTGAATGAGTTTATCATGAGAGTTTCTTTTTCTTTTTTTGTTATTTTATGTGCGTGTAACAACACATTGTGAAGCCGTGCTTGTACCGAAACATTAATAGTCACAGATCGCTTACCTTGCCGACATAAAGTGGTTCATTTCCTGTGTACTCCTCCAATACGAAGAACTGGTTCCATACCCAGCTGCGTTTGTGCCTGTGCAGGGCCTCCCAGGTGTCTGGATCAGAGTGCGGGGACTTCTCCAGATCCCCAGAGCTGGGATTCAGCCCCCAGCAGCCCCTCTCCCGCAGGGGACACAGGAGTGCCAGGAGAGCCAGGGCTCCGCATATGCCTGAGCAACACCACCCCATCATCTGGGCCCCCTCCAAAAAGCACCGAGGCCAGAAGAGGAGCGGGAAAAAAATGCAAAAGAACAAATAGACAGCAAGAAATGAAATGTCAAAACCCTCAAGGTTTTATCCACACAGTCCTGGTCTTGTGTTTCACCACAGAGCAAGAGCAGTCAGACCAAGAAAAGAGCGCATGGGTTGAAAAAGAGTCAAGCTCTGCATGTTGCCGTGTTGCTCTTCTTTTTGTCCTGATTGGAGACTAGAAGTGGGATAATTCCCTCCACTTAGGAGCCGGGCAGTTGACATTAAAGCTGGGTAACAGGGTCAGGGGCGACCGGCTGTATTATTGGCACCTATCAGAACAGAGAGAGAGGAGAGGGGGTGGGGGAGGACAAAAAGAGAGAGACAAAGACATAGAGGAGAGAAGAGAGAAGGTACCGTCAGCAATATCGCCTCTGTGACCGCAGTCACTTTAGACAGCAAGTAATGTGCTTGCTGATGCAACGATAATGACGTTTTTTCACCAATCCTGAGAAGGTTGGTCAAAAAATGAAGCCACTGAATATTTATTGTCCGTGCAATCAACACGGCGTCCTTCACCTACACGCAGGGCGAAGAAACATTGTCCGAGGTCGAGATGTTAATGAGGGTAAGATGGAGGGGCGGGGGGGGAATGACAATGATTTCACAGCGGCTGAAACAACAGTGGCTGCGTGGAATAGCAATCAAACGGCATTCATCTGGCTCCCTATTATCTGGGCTTCACCTCGCCAAGGTCGTTATTTTGTCACATTTTCTCTCTTTGTGTAAGAGCGCGCGGCGTAACGGCTCAAAACTAACAAGCCACATGATCTGCGCGGCGGGCTCTCATCGGCCCGAGATTAACAATAAATCGGCGCCGTCAGCAGCATGATGGCCCGAGCGCTCCTGACCTCTACTCCGAGCAGTGTGTTCGTCCCGGGCCCGGACTCACGCGAGGGGATCTGTCTCCCTGCCGTCGTCATGCCGTGACAGATGAAGCCCTGTCAGAGCGCTGGAGAAGAATCAGCTCCTGACAGATAATGTTCTTCATGTCACAACACATCCAGGGAAGTCCCGAGCAGTTGCGCAGTTACACAAACGTCCTAATGTAATGTCGCTGGTGTTATCCGTCTAATTTGACGCGTAACAGTGACTTCCCTCAATGTATTATTTTTGAAGGAGGAATATGAAAAGACGTGGGAGAGCTTGCACATTTGAAGCTACATCTTTGGGATGTTGCCGATTCAGAAATGGCATTTAAACTTCAAGAGGTCTTCCAAAAGCAGTCGTTTAAAAAAAAAAGAAAGAAAGCTGAGAGCTTGACCACACATGTGTATTTGCTCGCTGACCTCTCTTGCTCTCTCCTCTACGCTGAGTATTGGCAGGGCCCTGGACTAGGAAGATAATTGCTTTGGCATAAAGTGACCTCTTTCTTCCCACACAGATTCTTCGGTTCTCATTTCACTTCGTCTCTGTTCCCCGTAGCAAAATAAAAACAGCACACCACGACATCCTGTGGAAGCGATTTGCTATATTTCTCATTCGCTGTGGCGAAAGTAATTATCCGGTGCTAACAATCAACGCGGATATGAATACCATCAGCGTGATTGACACCTCTGCAGACACCTCGGTGTTTGCAGAGGAGCACCCCAAGCATTGAAAGTTCAAATTGTTAATGGAGGCATCTTGAAATATGTGTCTCCCCCCCACCTCCTCCCCCCCTCCTCCCCCCTATCCCAACTTTATCCCAGAAGCCATAAATCTGTGGAAACATCCACCCTGATCTGCTCTAACATGGACTAGAAAACAGAATGCACGCTAGGGCTGCAACACATGACTGTGGACACACACACACACACACACACATTCAAAGTCACTGCATGACAATTTAATGGTAGAGGTGGAAAGTGGAGCAGATCTGTCTGCAGGGCAGCTGTGAAGGCAGGTTGCAGCGGTGGTATTGTGGGGGAGAACATCGGCGCAGGGTCAGTCCGAGCCCGGCGTCCAGGTTAATGCTTCTCATTCCGCTAAACCCTGAACACTGGAAGAGATGGGAGTCACATAGAGGCTGGAGACAGCACTAATGGAGCTCTGGGTGCAGCAGATATTGGCTTGTTATTAAATGAGCTTTTACCGATTTGCTGGCGAGTTGATTTGTCCAAATTATTCAGCAATTGATGCTGCGGAGAAATCCATTTTTTCCAATACATCTCTATTGTTGATCATTTTGAAAGATTACAAGCGCGTAGCGTCAAATCTAGCTTGAAATGAGTTGCTCTACTCGCGAAGAAAATACAAGGAGACGCATGTGACGAGAGTGTTTTATGAAGTGTATCTTCCCCGTCCTCTCCTTCCTGTTGGTGTCAGGTGATTGACAGTAAGCAGAGTGGAACGCAACGCAGAGTTGATGTGAAAACGCTCGACTCGGGCACACTGAAGTGACAACGAAGCAGAGAAAGAAAACTTTGGGGCCCCCCCCCCCAAAAAAAGAAAGAAACTTGGACTGAGATGGATTTTCTCACTCTGTCGTTGTTTTTTCATGCTGTACAGGAGTGTCAACCAGTCTTAAATATGTCTTAAAGTATAATGACTGACTGTGGAGCTACAAAACAGGAAATGTGTAAAGAAGAAGAACTGGCACTAATGTTTAAGAAAAGAAAACAGAGGCACATATCAAACCGCCTATTAAAGGCAGTGTTAGCCTTCTGATGATGCATTAAAGCACTGGCAATATGTTGGCGCCAAATGCGCTACATGCTGTGGCCTTTAATTAACATGAACAAATATCAACGCACAATATCATATTCTGGCAGAGTCTATACCAGCCTTTTAAATCAACAGTCAGAGCCCATGTTTGACTCCCTGCGGAGAAGACTCATCGTGTCATCGCCAAGACGCCAAATGAAGTGAAAATGTGAGATAAAGCCGTGAACGTAAAGCCTCCCCTTCATCCCCCGGCTCTGTTTCTCTCACACACAGTGTTCTAATCCCATTTGCCAGCCTCACAACAGGATTACCAGTGCTGGGGCGCTCGGTAACCAATCACACGCTTCCTCTGATCCATATTCCCCTCAATCATTCGAGTGTCTTCAGTCACAGGCCAGATCATCACAAACCGCTGTGAACTTCACTTCGTTATGGTTTCAGACACTTCGCGACGGCTGTTTGATGTTTGATGTTATGGCATGAAGTCAACCGGCAACTTTTTTGTTCTTGTGAAAGCTCTGTTTGCAATGAAAAGAAAAGCTAAAGGCAGCAGATGAACAGGTTTCAACAATGTGGCTAGTCACTGATTTTCTCCTGCACCTCCGGGGGAAGATCAGAGCACAAGTTCATCGCCGGTGGGTCGTCAAGGACACCTTCAGTACAGACGGGCGAGACTCTCGCTGACGCCGGAGCTTGAACCCGGTTGGTTCCCCCATTAAAGGATTTCTAATAACTCATCTCGCATTCATTTGAATTCCTCCCTGCATGCTTCGCTAGCAGATTTGAGGCTGACTGACACTGTGGGCAAGACACAACGCAGCATCCGTAAAGAGTTCCATAATTGGGTTTTTACAGTGTGATACACATGACGTACTCGCCTTTTCTTTTGTTAAATCACTCTTGAAAAAGATGCTTGAGCTGCACTATGAAGCACCGGTCTGTCCACCAAACAGCAGTTGGATAATTGATAAATGAAAAGAGGCAGAGGTGCGACACTGTATGAATCCTACCTTGAATTTGAATTCATGTTCCCCGTAATAAAAGGCAAAAAAAACCCTGAATGAATAATGAATATATTTGAAATAATGATTCTTACAAAGTCACTCAACTGAGACCTTAAGTTCCGCACATGCACAAACAAATCCCTGACCTCACAGCGACATGATCATATCAATCATAAATGCTGCTGATGGGTTGTGCAAAACACCATCACACTGCATAACCTCTCACTGTGGGGACTGCAGGGCTCACAGGCAACCAAAACACATGTATCGCTCCGCACAGTCGGAGATCTCATACAACGTGATGCGTTTTGCTTCAAAATCAACTTGCAATAAATAGCCATCATTCTTGGTCATCTCATTGTGTATTGATCTATGTTTTGTCCCTAAACAAGAGGAACATTTCTTCCTTTTATTCCCACTGCAGTTATCAGATTAATGAATTCCCTTGAAACAGGTGGAGGTATATTAATCTGAAATAGGGCAGATTTTATAATTTAGAAACTCCTGCGTTTGATTGAATATATGATATAACTTGTTGTTTTCCCTGCTTGCAGTTTTTCCCCACTTCTCATTAAAAACTGATATCTTTTTCAGTTCTGCACTCCGTGACTCTTTGACACGCACTCTTTGCAGTGTAAATCAGCAGGTATCCCTCCGCTCGGCCTTGCGACCTGATTGCTTTGACCCTCCTGTTAACTATCAATCATTGCGCATTCGCTGTCAACACCTGCACGACGCAGAAAAAGTTCGCAGGGCGCACCTGTTCCCGACTCGATGAGAGACGGGTTGTCCGATAGAACGAACTAAACTAAACCACAGATCGATTAAACATCTTAACAACTTCGGGGTTTGGAGAAACAAAGCGGAAGAGGACAGAGGCAAACAAGCGCATGATGGGAATCAAGCAGCACGGAAACCAACAGTGAGATCGTCGCCGCAAGAAACCTGTGACCACGGAATACTAATTACAGACGGGACAAAAAAATGCCCAGAATACATAAGTAGAACATAAATTAACTGAGATGCATTATGGGAATGTAAACAACACAACAACAACAAAAAAGTCGGCACATGATTGGAACTGTCCTCACTGCGCTGAGAGATCGAATTACTCACCGACAGGAGATGGAATAACTTCACCGCCGCGCACAGATGGTGTCTGGTGCTAAAAGTTGTGGGTTTTTTCCCCTCTCTCTTCCTCTCTCGCGCTCTCTCTCTTCACACAGACAAAAACAGCTTATGTCAAAATAAATAGTTTAAAAGTTGTCATGATGAAAATAGTCCCGGTGGCAGAGCAGGGCTGCTGGAGATCGGCGACTGGATCGCGCGTAAATGCTTTCCTTCGGAGAGAGGGACCAGACTTACCACAACCCTCTCTCTATTTCTCTATCACACCTCCCTCCTTTTCTCTCGCGCTCTCTCGCTCTCTCTCTCTCTCTCTATCTCCTGCGCAGTGCTGCCTCCGTGCAGGGAACCCCAGCTGCAGGGTTCGGGCATGTATCTATCTATGGCTCTCTTACACAGGCGTCAGGGGACGCGCAGCAGCGAAGAAGAGTCACAGCGCCGCGCGAAACGCTCGCATAAGAGTCAAATCGTCGCTGACTGTGGAAGGAGCCGATCTAAATAGTTTGACCAGAATAAGTTGGCCGGGAGGGAGACAAACAAACGCACGCAGCGTTCCTGGCACAGACAACGAGGCTCCGAATTTCCAAACCTGCCAGGTTATTGGCAGCAGATGGTATGTGTACTGTTCAATCATTGCCTCGCTGGTGGAAGGAAAAAGAAAAACCGATACAAATTTCTTGACAGCTTCAGCCAATGAGAAGGACTGAAACACCCCCCCCCCCCCCCCCTCCTCCCTCCCTCCCCCACCACCACCCTTCACAATGCGAATTAATTAAATAATTACATTACATTTTCATGACAGAAACACACTTGTCCTTCATTTCACTTGCATAATACACACTTTCCAAATTTACTTTTTTGAAGTGCATTTCCACAAAGATATCTGGGCGCTGGTTTCTATTCAGAGGTGTGGATTTATGTCCAATTAGAAGCAAACTGAGCTCCAGTGGTGACAGAAGAATGCAGCATGAGGCTGGCCTCTCTAAACTACTGCACCTCTGAACTCACAGACCTTTGAAACCAAACCAGAATAAGTTACATTCCTAATTAGCGACAGTAAACATACGGTGTTGCGCCGGCGTCTCCAATTAATAACACAGACATTTGCACAGAATATAACACTGTTCTTCTCCAGCCTCGCCAGTGCAAAGAGCTTGAACTCTCATTTTTTAAATATATTACATTTGACATTATTTACACCTTTTCTCACACAAACAATATATACAATATAAACAATATACTGATGACTTGTCATCCAAGCATTCTGCTTCCGTGTGTGTTTTTATGCATTTTTATGAATACATTACAAATGCGCAGCTCCTTCTGTCATTTAGGAAAAGGAGCACTGACACAAACTAATAGAAAGAGCAGCCTCTGTCTGTCATACCTGGAAGAGCAGTTAGCAAAGATGAAATTAGACTCAGGGGACAATGGACAGGTAGGAATAAGCTACAGTACAATGGATTGGGGGGGGGGCAGAGGAAGAATAATGTTGTTGGAGGCAAAGGGATCGTAAAAGGAGTATAATGCCAAGAAGATAAAAGTGGGGAAAGCCAGACTGAATGAGAACTCAACTTAAAGGGAGACAGAGTGCAGAGGGAGAGTGGGTGTGTGATTATAGAAGGAGAGGTGAAAGGGAAGGAGAAGAGGGAGGTGTATCGCAGGAGGGGGTGAACACAGTGGTGGTGGGGGGGGGGAGGCTGCAGTTCAGCGGTGAGAGTTATTTAATTGGAGAGTGACATTGGGAGCTCGGCTTGTCAGCTCTTCCCCATCAATCACTCGCGGTCAGGAGATGCCCGAGGTGATGTGGCCCTGCGTCACGCTCCCTCCCGGCATTTAGCTGCCGTGCCTCCATTAATTCTCCAGCCCCCCCCCCTCCCCTCCTCGCATCAGGATGCTCTGACCTCCGCTCACCTGGCCTACTGTTATCTGCTCCCCTGTGACGCACTGCTTGATGGGTCTTTTTGTTCACAGGCTAACAAGAAACACAGTGAAGGGTTCCGGTATAGCAGCCTATCGAAGCGCTAATAAAATAGGACCTCCAAGGACAAGTTTGGATTGTTGCGTAATATTTGCCACTATATACACTCAATCTCAGCAGCTGGATTCAACATTATGGCCCTTATGCATTCAGATGAGCTGGGGAGAGGTGATCTTGTTTTTTTTTATTGTTATTGCCTACAATAATGTTGTCATACAGTTTAACCATCAATGTCTGGGTGGTTTGGTCTATCACTTGGAATGGCTGAAGCTGGACTGTTTTTAACGAATGCGATACTTTTTACATTACATTGAGCTGTTTAAACTAACAGACTTAGCTGACCATGTTTAACTGTTTAGGCCTATGTAATGTTTAAGTTATTTATTTCAACCACTATTCTGTTCATCCATTACTTTTAGTTGTATGTTTATCTGTTTTAACCGTATATGCATTCGGGTACATTTGACGATTTAAACACTTAATCCTTCACTTTTAGCAAACAGTGCTGCCTATCTTGACTGTTTGACCCATGGAAATAGAATGAGAGAGGAGCAGGTATATTCACATTCAATCATTCAGCTCGATGGTCAGAACGGCGGCCATATTTATGTGTGCTGTTGTCTTTGCAACTCGTGGTGTGTTCTATGGTCAATGCACAAAGCTGTCAGTCATTCTAATTCATTGTTTAACCGCTATTGTTAGCTAACAATCTCGACCTCAATCTCAATACGTTTTAAACATTTATCCCAGACATATTTCCAACTGTATATCCAATATGTCCACCATTCATCCGTTACTTTAGCTAAGTTAAAAAACGGTTTATCTATTCCATTAAAGTTAACTATTTTAACTGTTTCTCCATTACTTTTGTCTAACTCTCTGCTCACTTCACATACTCTGTAAAGCTCAGTGTTACAGCTGACTCTATTCATGGATATATCGTTTCATTAAATTGTCATTTTTATCTCTAATTATGAAATGTAATGAATACGGATTGATACTCTTAAGAGCGAGGAAAGTATATCGCTGGTCAGTCTCTGACCTGCTGAAAGACAATTGACATAATTATAATAATGCCAGCGTCTGCCTCTCACTGTAATTGGAAACAGATGGAAACAGATGATTGTAACATTGACCGAGCAATTTCAGCTGTAAACAAGGTATTGATTTCCCCAGTGGACATTTAAAGACAACATGTCACGGTGCTCACAGCTAAAAAGCTGTCATAACATGTGTTTTTTACTGAACAGCACTGCAGAGACAAAGCACTGAAACACACAGGCAGGCACAGCGAGCACAAGGAGGAGAATACCGTAGAAACAGCCACACATGATCCGGTTGTTCTCATTATGGGGATGCAGATAAGAAAACCCACATTGAAAAACAATGTCCTTGAACTTGCAGTTTAATTCATTTAGATTCAAGTTTTTAGGTTCATGAAAATAGCATTCACTGCACTGCGTTGGCCTTCGTGTTCTTTAGTGCCGGCGGAGCCATGATTCACAGCTGGTGACCTTTTTCACACCGCGATCTTGACAGTGGTTTCCTGATTCATCATCAAACTGAATTTCATTTCGTGGTTGTTCTAATTCATCTCAGACTTCTCTTCGCCATAATCGCACCGAGACACTTGCCCACTTAATTGTTTTATTTTATTTTATTCTAATTCTTGATTGATTTTTGGGCTCGGACACTTTCGGGCGCAGCGTTTCTCTCGGAGGAGGCTTGGCTAGTGCAGGCTTTTGCATTGCACGTGGCAGTATGTGGACATGCATTTCTCTACACGGTGTTGGTGAGGCTGCGGAGGGCCCGGGATCAGAGGGGGCCTTGATGTTCAAAGGACAAGGCCGAGTAGTTGACGTCCCCCCCTGACTCCGGCACCATGACCAAAATACAAAACCTGACTCGTTTGCATACGATGCCTCTAAACATTCCTGCTGCTCCTCTTCTAAACGCAGGGATTTGGACGAATCATCCAGCAAGTATTGAGCGATTACATTTCCATCGAACGCTATGTAAGAGGGTCGAAAGATCAAGTGAACTAATGGATGACCTAATCATGGGGGATTGGCGGTATCGATTCAGATGGTCATATCCGCATTGTCTGTCAGGCCACTGAAGCTGGAGGCGGATACAAACCCCTCACTGGCTGAAACGGCCACATTCAAGAAACCCTCATTCAGATTACACAAATTTAGCCCATACCTCTCCTGTTCCCCTGGGGGTTAAGAAGATTACGGGGGAGGAATGGCAATCTTGCTGAGTTGCAGCTTAGAACTAGTCTTCGAATAATTTAATGTAACAGGTTTTGTTTTTTCTTCATCCCTACTCCCTTTTTAGGTATTTTTGTATATTTCTAATATTTCCTCACAAGGAGATTCTGCAGCGCCCAGTACCTCGATTTGCACCCTCCATATATAAATTGTCTTCATCCTTATTGATATACAGTGTATTGGCAATGTTGTCATGCTTGCAGATGCAATTTTGCGTGCAAGCAAAATTATGACTTGGTGACAGTGGCTGCCGACGCTGCAGAGACGGCCATTCTTCAAGGACAATCTTCCGCATCTGTGCGAATAATCAATGTTTCTGAAAGTTTATCATGAATTCGTGGCATCTCTCACATCCCGTCAGGCAATATCCCTTCTGCAAATCGCATCTACAAGTAGAGTGACATTCATTCTTTCTCGAGACGATCAAGGTAGAAAACCCTTAAAAAGAGAGAAGAAAAAACAAATCTATAGGTAAATACTTGAGATAGATAACAGACAAGTACGGAGGTCACTCTGAGCAATTTCTCCCCCCAGACGAGTCACAGCAGGTTCTGAAAGAGAAGCGTCTCACTGCAGACAGACATGTTCATTCACCTCGGTTTGTGTCGACTGAGACAGCTTCCTGATCCGAATGCTAATGACACACCGACTTGCTAGTGTTCAGTGGCCTGTGTGTCACAGAGCCGTGGCAGCTCGGGCTGTGCTCTCAATTCACACTCGCTTCTGCGCCTACGAAATCTCTGCTAAAGGGAAATAAGGCTGTCAGATGAGATCCTCCTTGTCAACGCAACCATTAGAATATACTGTACGGTACGTACCACTCTTGAAACTTTGGGTTAAAACTCAAAAAATGCTTTTGACTCATGGCCGTCCTTCTTTTTCTCCACTGACCAAACAAAAAGGAAAACTGAAAAGCTCCACAAATAAAAAGTATTCTAAAATAGAAATGGTGAAGGGGGTTTGTTATAAATATAACATTATGAACTATTTATTATAAACTATGCAAGTTAGCTCGCATCACTTCATTAACTCTCTCTGGTCGGCCATGGAAGTTGTGCTAGTTGTTTCCTGCATTTATATCTGATTTAAACATTTAAATCCACCTCTGTGTTTGGCCACAGTCAGTTTTCATTGTTTTCTCGTAGTAAATTTAAATAGTACCAACAATCTTTCCATTACATTCTCAATTGCGTGGCCGTTAGTCAAGTCTGTTTAAATATAAATCACCGATCATCCTTCAGGCGTTTAACAATGACGAATGAGATATCATTGTGTTGATGGTTTGCGTGTCCATGTGATGAATCAGTGGTACAGGAGCTACATATTCACAGAGGTGCGGAGTAAAAGCAGTTCTTCATCCGCAGAAGTATACTATGGACATAATAATGCGCTTCTCCGGCAGCTTTGACAACTTTAACAACTCTCGTCTGTGTTCTCGTCTCAGTATCCGCTGGCTTCACTCTAAAGGTTTAACACCGCGCTCTTCCACCTTTCCGATAAGGCTGACAAGTTGTTAACCGTGGTGCATACATTTAATCCTTTCATTTCTTCTGATAGGTTTCTCTGTCACAGAATTGTCAAAGACATCTTTATGTCCCAGGTGCTATTTTTATTGTCTCCAAGACAACAGGACATCCTTAATTCGGAGCGATGGTTATGATTTACACATCCAGAGGACATACGATGTAAGATTTACTCTGAGTATTTCTGATGACAAATAAACGACAGATGGTCAAAGTTCAGTATCCACTCTCTTTTAGCTCTGGTTTTGCCTCCACAAACTATTTATGGAAATAATTAGCTGTTTAGCTGCTGATTGACTTTCTTAGCTATTCGCTGGCTTTGTCAGTTCCCAGTTTCATGTGCGGCACAGTGGGTTTACCGAGGCTTATTTTGGTGAAATGATGTGGATGAAATTGGAATTTAGAGGATGTACAACCGAACCATGAGATAAAATAGGCTTAAAGGTGCAATGTGTAAGATCTGGCCAGATGCTGCGTAGAAACAGGGAGCAGTATTTCACCACTACTGGGTCAATAAAATCCAAATTTAGAGCCCGGAGAGACGAGAGAAAGACCTTCAGTTAGTGGAGCTTCACCAACACTAATTCAGCGCAAAAAAACAACACCGCAGGTCTGATCCCAGCCATGAAAACATGAGCCAAAATAACTAATAAGTCAAGTTAAAGCTTGATATTCTATTTCAGTTTGTAAAAGTTATCTTGCAGGTTTAACCTTAACTGCAATTTTGCAAATACCAGAACGACACACTTGTTAAACATAGCTTGGTTTGTACAGGCAGCTTAAACCGATATCACCCAAAATCCACCACTTTAGAATCAAACACTGACCCCTTGTATTGCTTGTTCTTTCAGTCGACTTATATTTACATCAGTTATTCCAATGGTGAACCTGTTTCATGGTAAAAACTTCTTGAATCCTCAACTAAACACTTATTGTTGGCTAACCAACATTGAGCTGTACATGGTGCTTTTGTCTCACACATAAGCCCATGCTAGCTCACTCTCACTCATTAGCTTTAGCGTGGTGCTGCACCAATCACGTCGTGGTCAGACCGAACTTTGCCGGAAAATATTTGCTTATTTAGGGTTGTGAAAAGTAGGCAGAACTGCAAAATAGGTTAGTGTTGCCATCAGGGCTAGCAGGCTAACAACAGCAGTCCAGACAGAGATTCCCAATCGAGAAACGTCGCAACCTTTTCCTCACCGATATGAATGTGACCACAGCGTCAGAAGCAAAATGGAGCATGCCATCTAATATGTGAGGTTTTCAGATCAATGGAAGAGCAGAAGGTAGCTTCTAGTTTAGCCCTGAGAGAGTCGTCCCTGTGCATTGTGATCAAAGTGTATTTAGTCGTACGGTATTAGTTCTATGAGCATTAAGCAGTCAAGATAAAGGGCAGACAAGTGGAGTTTGCTACAGGGAGTAGTTTGTGAAGTTTTTGGTTTTAAACTTAAAAGGATTCCTTTTATCCATTGTGACTGCTATGAATCCAAGGTGACTACAGCTACCACCAGGCGCAAAGGAGCTACAACTTACAAATTCAGCGCATGCAAAACAAAGCTTTTGTGAGGAATTATGCAACCAAACAGTCGCCTCTGAAGCCATTCTTGTGTGGGATCGTCTTTCGAAGACGTCCCTTCACATTTAGACACCCCGTCATTTCAAGAAACGTCTTGAGGTTGCATATCAGATCGCATCAGCATTCATTTCTAGTTTACACATTCGTGTTTGTTTCCTGCACCTGCAGAGCCAGGCTTTTCAATTAGGATTTCCTTGAAAGGTGGCAAATGTTCCGAGCTTTTGACAGCTAGCCTAGACCGCATATCACCCAGATGCTTTTCTTTCCATTTTGAAAAGAGGGAAAATAATGTCACCTTGTGTTACACACAATGAGAAAGAAAAAGGAAGACCCGAACAGGGAGCGAGCACAAACAAGACAGAAATGAGGACAGGATGAGACAGAGACATAGACGAGGAGCAGGAAGGGATAGCAAAAGACAAAAAAAAAAGAGGCAAAGGCATTGGCTTTGTCATGACAGTCTCCTCTCCCATGGCGGCGAAGATGCGTGCTCACATGCTCCAGTAGTCAGACTGAAAAACACGGGCCTGTTGCATTCACTCCAGCAGCGTAATAGCACTCATGGCTGCCTGGCTGGCAAAGAGCTTGTAAACCCCCCACGCCCCCCCCCCCCCTTCATCTGCTTGCTGCTCTTCTTTCCACATCCCTTTTTTCCCTCCACGCCACAAGCATCTGCATTCTGTGTGCTTCAACGAACGAGCCCCCGCGTTTCCTGGCCACCATGTAACGAGGAAACGAGCAGCGCCCTTCTTCTTCTTCTTCTTCTTCACCGAGCCACAGGTGAAGACAAGCAGCCCGGCCAAACAGCAGCCCGGCCAAACAGCAGCCCGGCCAAACAGCAGCCCGGCCAAACAGCAGCCCGGCCAAACAGCAGCCCGGCCAAACAGCAGTTGGCGTTTGCGTCCTGATCCTGAAAATCAAACGCAGTCCTATCGGCTGAATGCGGTGGCCCCCGCAGTGCCCTGAGCCGTCACGCCAGTGATGGACGAGAGCCCCCCCAATCTCAAGAAAAGGAAATGAACAGAGATAATCTCATGAACTCGATCAACCAACAAGTGTCAAATGGGAACACACAAACACGCGTGAGGAGCCGGGCTGACTGAATATCCTGGGTAATGAATGACGGCGGGAAAGTCAGGTCTTCTTCTTCTCATTGGGCATATTTCAAATCCTCTTATTAACTCCTGGAGTTGCTATTCTACCGATTGAATGTTCTGTCTTTATGTGAATGGGATTGTGTGAGCCAAGAACTCTTGCTGAGTCAGTGGGTGGAGGGAGAGCAGAACAAAATACATTACCAATATTTCTTTTTTTTCTTCTTTTTTTTTTCTTGAACACAGAAAGGGAATATTAAGTGGGGCGTCGTTTTAGGCACGAAGTAAAAATGGTCTTTAGAGGGGGAGCGGAGCGTGTTGAAAATGGGAAAACAAGGACAAATATATGCTGTCAGGTGTGGAATACCTCAATTTGTTAAAACTGATGCCGCGTTAATGCATCCTCACAATGGAATAAACTTTCAGGGGCATCAGCGTAATTATGAAACTACCTGTGCTGCTTGAGATTCAAGGATGAAATTGCCAAAACTTTACTTTGCAATTTGTTGATTTCCCATGAGGCCACTGGTTTTAGATGAACACCTCAACCAAACGGCTACTGTCGAATTATAGCTGAGCAACTGTAACTACATAGGCACTTGTTGGAGCAGTGTGCACGGGGCCGTGGTAGGAGCTGTACTTAGTCTCATTTTAGCCAAATCGCAGGAGCAAAAGTGACATGAATGGATTAATCAGCGTTCACTGCTCTAATAAAAGCTGCAGAAGTTAACACATCCGGATAACTTCCAAGGCCAAAGAGTGCTTCATACATTTTTTATGAAGTATGCTACATTTAAAAAAAAGCCCACAGTGTGATCTTACATTTATCCTGATCCAATGAATAATGCTAGCACTAACTGCATGGCTCTGCATTTTAATATGAGAATAATATTTCTATATTTACAAGTCTTTTGTTCAGTCCCAGTTTTTCAGCATATTAATGTCAAGTGCAAATTTCGGATCCTTTTATTTTGTCATTATTTTATGTCGTGGAGCTAAGGTCAGCAGTTAGCGAGCTAGCTCGTCATTACAGCTGGCCGACTCAACGCAAAATGAAAAACCTGCTTCAATCTACTTCTGTCTAGGAACAAGAACACATTTCTTCAAAACAAATACGAAGAATTTCAAAAGTTAATTAGGAATGCAATTAACACACAAGTCATAGATTTTTGTTTGACCAAAAAAACGCATTTGAACACTCAATTGTTTGAATGTATGACATTCCGTGCACATACAGATGAGCAAACGAGTAGGATGACAATTAAATCCATTGTCTGAAAAATGGATGCAATCAGTATGAAATAAAGATGACGCGACAATGAGCTCCGTTGATTATCAATGTGAAAAAAAGTCTGCACAAAATAATGCTTTCTGTCCCATTTCCCACTTTTTTTTCTGTTTCCAACTTCAAACACTTTGATTTCTCATGTGAGGGACAAAACCCCACGTTTGAAATGAGAAAAGTCCTGCACAGCGGCGGCAGCAGCAGAGCTCAGTCCAGAGTGGCACAAGTTGATTGAGCTGATGGTGTGAGTGTCTGAAGCCCCGTAACACTTTTCTAGAAAGGCCCCCAGTGGGCTTTCCATGGTTCAGGAGTGTGCCGGGGCCACGCCGGCTTCAGCTGACAGGGCCCCCCACACACTCACACACTCTGACGGCCCGGCAGCTGCCAGGATGAAGAGAATACTGAAGACTGGGACACACGGTGACAGGAGCTGATGTGGTCGCCCACGTCAGTCACAGCTTTCATTTCCGACGCTAAGCCATCGATTCCCCGGCCGGGTGACACTCTCTTTTAATCTGTTGCAAAGACCTTGACCTGTGGAGCACGTCTCCTGAGGATGAGAACAAACTCCAAATGGAAACTATCACTTTCTTCCTGGTTGTTTCAGGGGAAACCTCATCACAGCGACTCTTCTGGACGCAGGGGTTGTTTTGCTGTCACAAAGACAGAATCCCAACGGGGGCAATATAAAGGCTGGGCTACCCGGGAAAGAGCAAAAGTGAGAAAATTGCAAAAAAAAAGGGGACTGGGCTGAGATCAGTGATTAGTTGTTAGAAAGAAACTGTTGGACACCAGGACTCTACAGGGAGGCGTTGGCACATCATTTTCCCGTGGTTATTTGAAACCAAGAGCGGCTTCAATTTGAGCTTTGAGACGAACGGTGGGCTTCCTACGCGTGTCGTCAAAGACGTTTGACATATTGTTTCAGGAGCGGGAACGGGGAGGGTGTGCCGGTGTAGACGCAAGCCTGCATTCGGCGAGCGAAATTAAAGGTCATTGTGAGAAAGTAAAAATTAATGTGAGCTATCAATTTCAGACTTCAAAAAAAAGAAAAGTGACATATTTCAGCCTGACACATTTTAATTAGGCCATCAATAGTATGGCACCAGTGGCTAATGGTGCAGGAGACACAACCAGGATACGTTGCCTTCACTTTAACTGTTGTGGACACATTTGAACCGCATTTAAACCGCTGTGCTGACACAAACCCACTTTTTAGACTTTCTGCAAAAGAACTTGATTCATGCTGTCAATGTGTGCTCTTAAAATATCACCATCAACACTGACTTTCAATGTAATCTGCATGCTTCTGATTTCGTTTCTATAAGTGATCATGAGAGAAAATTGGGCAATCTGCATGGATCTAGTACTGTACGTGATTTAATTAAGGGTTTTTTCTTGAGAAGCAAAACAATCTTGCCCTGGCAGATTTGGGGTTTCCGAAAGCAGGAACCTTCTTCATTAGCGGCCCACTCTTTAAACTGTTCCTGTCCCCCCCCCCCGTCACCCTCCCTCCTCTGCCCAGAGAATAAATAAGATAAGGGAGACCAATGAACACATCCATCATTCAAAGTGGAAAAGGGTAATTTAGCTTGGCCCTCCTGACAGCTTTACAACTTTGCACGCTATTCTATTTTAATTGGCAATCGTGAATTAACTGAATGAAAGCCCTGTTCACTCTCTCATTGCAGCTTTTAATTGGGTTGACTTGATGAGTTCCTGAGATAAAACCAGACAATATATTCTCATGATTGGCAACTCGTTTGTTGCCATATAATTAGGCCGCAGACAAATCAAGTACGCGACTGTTTCCTCCTCAGCCGGAGTCGCATCCTTTCATCAGACGGAGATTGAAGGAGCGCCGCCGACGGTACAGTGAAGTGTTAACGTGTGACACGGTGGCGACTTGGAGCGGGATTCGGACACGCCGCCCTCTTGACACTGTAATCTGTCATTGTTCTATGTCTGCAATTATTGATTCTCCAGGAGAGGTTACCTGCTACGCTGTCACATATCTGTTTTCTCACCCAAAGCGTGATCATAGTTTTACAGGAAAGGGGGAATAATCAAATGCTGCAATAATATGATTTGAATAATATGTAAGTCCGCTCCAGAAGCTGCTGATTTTTAATGATGAAAACAACCCCCGAGGCTCAGACTCACCCTACACTTTTACATATAAGGTCAAATGTTCAAAGCTTTCCTCCATTCTCCCTCCATTTTAGAAATAGGGGGGAAAAAGGGAATTCAACTTTAATGGGCTGATGAATAAATATCCAGGACTCAGCACTTTCTCCCATTCCTACAGCCGGCTTAATTAACACTTCCTCAAGCCTTTTGGAAATTAACACATCTCTTTCAGTGTCCTTCGACATTGTTTTTCTTCTACTTTTTTTTCCACAGTCAAAATTAGTTCGACAGCTTTTTATGCAGCGGTGTGCCACATGCAGGGATGCATAATTATTCGACCTTATAGTTGCCGTTTTACCTTACGGTGCAGATTTTTCACTTCGGATGTAAGTCAGATCGGTTGCTTGAGGCTAGAGCGCACTTAGGATGTTTTTGTACTCGCCAAATAGTGTGCGAATCTCTTCAGAATACAAGACTTGTATTTCTGATATCAAGAGCTAACCTGATGCGCCAGATGGTTTGTTACACAGAAGTGTCTGAGAAGCAATCGTTGGAAACTATTTGGAAAAGGGCAGGCGCTTATAAAACAAAACGTGGCAGGTGATTGGATGAGCCATCGGTCAATCAAACTCTCAGTTGGGAGAAGAGTGAAAATATGTTTTCTATCGAGAAAAGCTGTCCGTGGCGTTCTGGCCTTTTGTGCAATGAAGACATACTCTCTAGTTCTGATACTGGGTATTAAAATATAACGACGCCAACAATGCCAGTATACCTTTAAAGTGATACGGACACCAACTGAGTGATTCATTCAATTCCATTCCAATGGAAGTTTTTACGGCACCTTAAAGCTGTTATCATGTTTGACGTGCTTCCCACACAGCGCATAGCCTACATTTCATGATCCTCATATCATGATGATCAGGCCATGATATTATTACATTGAAGCTTTTTGTAAAATACAGATACCGATCGTTGATATATCTGCAGTGGTACCGTAACAAGCCGGGACAAACTGACAATGTTTTTGACACAAAGAAGTAACTTAATGTATCTTACATTCACAGTATTTGCCATAAGGCACGAATAATTACAAATATGTTGTTATCTTTCAGAAAAGATTAGAATTACATGAATTAGATTGCTGTTGCAATAGCATGAGTTGTATTAGAACTGGGGCTGGGTATCGGTACTCCAAACCTTTACTGCTTCTCAGATGGTTCTGTGGAACAAACTATTAGGTACATCGGGTTAGCGCAGCGTAGGTTATAGCAGATAAACACACCTAATCCATTCCTCTCGGCTAAAAAATATGCTACACACTCTCTCAATGCTGAATGTCGCTTTTCTACAGGCCACCTGGGAAAGCAAAAGGAGACATCACCTTCAAGTAAAGGCCTCGATCCGACTTTTTCCCCTCAAAATGTAATTCTCGCTGTCGTTTTTTTGGGTTCCTGCCGAAGACATCTTTGGCGCAGTCATTTTGGGGACTTTATCCTGCATTACTTCCACTGTCAGTCAGAGTGCAGCTCCTCTACCCGGCTTGTATTGTTTGTTTTTAGCTTTGGCCTGTGCTCGCCCCTCACATTCCGCCCTGTCACATCTGCCGGCGAATGATAAATGTGATGTTACTCCATCAGAGGATCATTAAATGTCCTGCCGTGACAGCGGAACGTCATGGCGGAAAGTCAATGGAGTGGGGGGATGGGGCCGTGCGGGTGAAAGGAATCACCTGGTGGAAAAGCCTGCTGGGAAGGATCAATGGCTCATCTAACACCCACATGCCTGCTCCTGAACCAGGCGACACCACTCCACACCACTCTCACACTCCCCGCCTGGCAATGAGGTTGTCCAGCTGCTCGGAATGAGTGTGCACAGTCAGATGCAACCACTTGTGGCGATTTCGTTGATGAATTACGCGGAAGGGTCAGTGACAGAGTGAGGAAAGTCAACTTTGCACTCTCCTATGTGTTCTCAAAATTGGCTGTCTTGTATTCGTCTCGTCCCTCTGGTATCCTTTCATATAAAGCAATTCTGTGTGAAGTTTACCACCATCATGAGCAGGGTTTAACATTTATATCAGAAATGTACTTACCCTAAGTATATTTTGACTTGCCCTTCAACAGACAAATTACATCAAATGTCGAATGACTGTTCAAACAGCATTCGAATCTAAAAAGTCATATTTGTAGTTGACCTTTCAATACCGACATTAAATAATTCTTATCGGTTAATGTATTCTGCTTAAAGAATCCTCTTGCAGGTTATTTTGATTTCCTCTGTCATGTTCCATGTATTCAATGTGGTGAGAAGGTAAAGAAGACAACAGATGAAGGATTAGCTTGGCAATATTTGGAATAGGCTTTTTCGGTCCCCTGCTGAGGGATAGATGAGAAGATTGATACCACTCTCATGTTTGCAGGGTAAATATGAAGCTATAGGTAGCAGCTAGTTAGCTTAACTTAGTATATAGACGGAGGGAAACAGACAAGAACCCATATATGACATAATTCATGAGCTTTAGAGGAGGTGGAAGGTGGATTTTGTTTCCTTTGGATAGGGCGAGGATAACTCGCTGCTCTCCCGGCTTCCAGTCTCTGTTGTCTATGTTAAGCTACGCTAACCCGCCGCTGGATGGTAGCTTAGCACAAAGTCTGGAAACAAGGGAAAACGCTGGGTGAAATTGTATTTCTTGACTGGGAGCAGTGATGTGTAAGAGTTTAGGTTTTTGTGCAGTTTAATCAAACAAAATAGGGCTGGGCGATATAACGATACATATCGCCAAACAAGACAGAAATGTATAATCTTTTATATTTTGTCTGTATCATTTCTATCATTATGTACCAAGCTGTGTTGCGGCAGTATTTACATCATTTGGACGTCGCTTTACGTTCCTTGCACGTGGGAGCCGAAGCGGAACTGGAGCCAACATCTGTTTTGCTTCGAGACCAGAGAGAGCGCATCACGAGGAAACCTTCTCAGATTCAGCCCAACCGAATCAAGAGAGGAGCTCGTAAGAAAGTCAGACAGGACCCGAAAACCATCCTCTGCAAAGTTTGCCACTCGCCAGTCCTCACCACAGGCATATTTGGAGTGCAGGCCATCCGTTGTCATTAACTGGCATGGCGTGCCGTTTTCCTTCTTTACCTTAAACAGACAACGGTACTTCGAAAGATACGCCAGGCGAGCTGTTTCCTCCCGTTTCCTGTCTTTATACGAACCTTCTCCTGGCTGTAGCTTTGCATTTAGCGTATGGACATAAGAGATATCAATGCTGTCATTTCACTTGATGAAGCTCATTTTTCTATGAAGTTTAGTGGCGGCAAGCTAAATGGCGGTACATTAAATCAATGCAATATGGTAAAAATATATATATAAACAGACTTAAGGTTTCTGTGTTTGATCAGCTGATGGTACATGTAGACATAACACAAACTTATTTAATTAATAAGCTCTGAGGATTACAAGCGAGCAACGTTTCATTCATCCAGCAAGTGTGTATTGTCATTGTTACCATGGTATCGCACAATGGACAAGGAAGACAATGTTCATTGGAAATGGCGCCGGCTTTTTTTTGTTTACGTGGTAATAGTCCAGCCTATTGAAACAGTAATGTAGCTTCGACTCAAGGAGTGCAAAAAGCCAAGACAGGCAGAGGAACAATAGGGATTCATCAAGGAGCCGCCTCTAAAGCCCCGGATCGTGACAGAGTTAAATGAATTGGTCTATCAGTGCGACACCTGAGAGACAGTCTTCGGGAGTCTGTCAAGATAAACTCTTAAGGATCTCGCGGCGGGTGCATTGCAGCAAGGTCATCGTCACATTGCATCAAACAGGGCGCTGAGAGGAGAGCTTTTGTTCTTTCGTGTGAAGTCCCATTTGCCAGAGGTAACAATTAAGACTCATCTGTCAGCGCACGCTAATGTGTTCATTCCTGATTCCACACTGGAAGACTTCACTTGCTCATTTGCGGTTTCATGGCCATCATTAAAGTCCAAGGTGTTCCAGGCGAATGTTGCTCCCAGATTGCAGCAAAGTCTGTCGTCTGGAGCTGATTTTAAAGAGCTATAATATTGTTCAAGTTCGGGCTCTGCTGCCTTTGAGGCTGGAACTTCTTTCTTTTTTTTTTCAGCTTGGAAATGATCATCTGGTTAAAAGGTGCATTTTGGTGTCACACGAGTTTGGCACCAGCCAATCTCACCGGTCTCCTTGCTGTCCCTGGGTCGCCCACTCTTGTTACAGTGAACTTTATCAGATGTGACAGCTCGGGTCCAATAAAGTGGAGGTCTTTAACAAGTGTTCTTTTAGTTGAATTTGTGCAGAGGGCGAATGGCAGATTGTATCTCCCCATCTTGAAGTCATTTCTTTCTCAGATTCCTGTGATGTTTTATCACAGCTGAAGGTCAGAGTCGGCCTTCCAGGGTTATCGCAAAGTGAACTTTACTGGCATTTTATTGCCATAAAAAAAGAAAGTTGAACTGTGATAAAATGGCAAGCCCTGTGTAAACTAAATTATCATGCAAGTGTCACACAAGCCAAGTCATATAATAGCAATGTATACTTGAATTCCGAGCATATTCCGAGCAGCAATGGAGCCACACTTGAATGAGAGGGAGCTGTTTGTGATGCGGGCGTTTGGGAATAACAGGCTGCGAGTCAATTCCAGCAGGTCCGTTGGAGAGTGTGGCGGCGAGATAAAAAGCGAGGCGACATTGTTAAGTCCTGATCCTGATGCAGCGCTCCCCTGCTCGCACATTTAGAATGTAGAAATCAGCCTCATCCATTGTCCTCTTGCCCCCATCGCGCAAACGCGGGGAGAATCCAAACAGTCTCCCTCCATCTCAAGATTACACTTTGCTTGTTTTCTTGCCCTGCCTCTCTTTCATTTCACAAACATCTGTTGGCAAAGGGGAATCCCTAATCTCCCAAGGGCTTTCTTTCAAATTCCATTATTGAGACTGAATGCAGATTTGAGTTACTGCAGATGCTGCCGTGTTTTTATATCTTCTTTTTTTCCCCCATTCACTCCACTTTAATGGATTTATGAAAACAACTATCTAATGCCCACCATACACTAAATTACTAAGGTTTCGATTCTGCCACAAACGCATTCTGATGGCTTCTGTGATAATGTCACTTGATTGTTGTCTGCTCAGGCTGCCTGTCGGCCCCCGTTAACTGTTTGCGAAGGGAATTCATGTGTTCAAAGGCCTAAAGGAATAGTTTGACATTTGGGAAATTCACCGATTTGCTTGATTTTTGCAGTGACTGAGAAGAAAAGATCAATACTACTCATGTTTGTACACTAGATGTGAAGCAAGAGCCAGGTGCCTATTAGCTTAGCTTAGCATAAAAACAGGGGGGCCCAGCCCATTCCTGCCGGCGATCACAAGAAAGCGAATAAACAATACACATTTTATGTAGAAGTAGGCAAGTAATCCATAATTAATGAAGTAAATATCATGATTATACCTGCTTTAACTTAAGAAAACAAACGTGTTGTGCTTAAATTAACAGTTACACCACAAAGGTAGAAAGTTCAAGGACAGTTTGTTTTTTTAACACTGATTTAGTACAGATGGAAAATGAACACTCTGAATTGACATTCAATGAGGAAGAATGAAAGTCAAATCAAATTGAAGTCGCTCTATTCTAGGCTTGTATTATTAGGCTTGAACCTACACAGTCCAAAAGCAAAGCCCTTTATAATCATTTCTTCTATTTTTTGTATTCATTTCTGAAGGAATCAGCTCAAGGCTTTACATTTTGATGAAATTACCGCTTTGAGTAGAAGTGGTTTTACTATTCCATCATTCGGAAATACGGCAGCTATTCACGTCATCGTACTGGTCTTTCTCAGACAACATGAAAGACACATTTCAATGTTTAAATTGACTTATATTCCTAATAAATCTCCACGCAAAACTATCAGACTTTCTATTTAAAAGAAAGTGAAAGCCTCGCTGCCTTCACTGGCCACCTCATCGGCTGCAACCAGGAACCTGGTGACAACGGAAACGGCAGCTTCAGCCTCACAAAGCTTTGTTTTGTGTTGATTTGCTCATCTTCCAGATTTGGACGCATCTCCGACGCAATGAGCAGATTCCAAGAATGCAGCCCGCTCACGCCAAGATGGTTACACTTCAGATTCTAATATCGGAATTAATTAGCTTCTTTCATCTGTCAGGACCCATTGTGCCTTCTGCTAATGACTGACAGTGACAGCAGAAGCTCTCTCGCTGAAGAAAGAAGCCTAACAATAGCAGCAGCAGCTGGAAAATAGCACAGCACATGAGAAAGTGAAGTCCAACGCGAGGAGTTCTATTTCCACGGTGCTTTTCAATATATAATACAACGGACTCCGTGTGAAGTCAAGGTGTTTTTATCTGAGCCTCCTGACAACCCGAGGAGGAGGATGCCAGCCATTTAAAAGATTTACAGTCACTAAATTGGCCCCGGAGTCCCAGGACAGAAAGAACCGATCGTTCTGACGGATGCAAAGTGAAAAACCTGAGACCTTTGTGGTGCCATACGATGCGAAGCTTCAGGTTTGAAAAGTAGGAGTTTCGACTTTATCTGGGCATCATGGAAAAACATTTAGCAATATAAAGCTAAATCTGTGTTCATGGACACTTGTTTTAGGTTGATAATGTCTTGTTTTATATTGCCTCACTGACTTGACACTTTTGGATACACACAGCACTCAACAAAGCCTGAGCTGGTGGAAGACGCTACTTTTTAAAATGGATTTTCCAACAATCAAACATTCCCAGTTTCTAAATCCCCGCAGAACACATTTATCCTCTTTTACGGAGCGCTTACGTGGCTCTTAGAGAGTTCTAATGAAATGCATATCTCTCCTCACATTGTTATTGTTGTCTTTTTATTGAAATGTGTATTTATTTTGTACCCTGCTGTGCTAAAAATAACTAAACTGTTTCATGAAGTGAGTTTTGTTGTCATCGTCTCACATTGATAAACGGCTTCACTGTCAAAGCGACTTGGCACAGATTATAACGGAGACAGATCAGAGAACTTCATCCTTCTCTGATGATTAACAGCATTTCAGCTCCTATTAACTGATATCTCCGATTGATTCAAATATATATCTGGTATTTTGTTTTGATTCTGATCTTTAAAGGTACAAACAAATACCAAGTAACACATTAAGTAAACGGTGATATTTTAAAGTAAAAGCACTGAAATGATAATTTCTTGTAAAATTTCCAAAAATAATCGAGGTAACAATTACAGGGCCAAAAACTCTTTTTTTTCAGTGTAGTGTCACATCATTAATACTTAATACTTTTTCATCTTTCAATTATCATATGTTTTACAATGCCATTAAGCTTAATTAGTGGTCTATTACTCAATGATCATGGTACCAATTTCCTTTAATATTTGTTTATTATACGTCACTATCATCATCTGCTTAGCTGAAACCATTTGCTGGTATTAAAATACATGACTTATTCAAAAAGATAATTGAGCGCAAAGGCCATATTCTGAATGCAGAATGTGAAGCACGGTCCACAAAACAAACACTGGCTCTTGTGTATATTTAGATTTCAAAAGCAACAAACAGCACAATTTGATTTGAAATATATATAATCAAATATATATATATATACACACACACACACACACAACTGCTAACTTGTAATTAGCCGCTGTGCAGCCGTCAGCAGTGGTAACATGCAGCTGCTCAGCACCGAACACAATGGAGAGGGAGTGTATTTACTGTATTCTTCTGTCTTCTGAGCAGTGGAGCGCGGCTGTGCTCATTATACAGTGTCACGCTGCTGATGCAATCCTTGTAACCGGGGAGCAGCGGGTCGCGCTGTGCCCATTCCACTTGTGCGAGTCAACGTGCGCGGTCGGCTTCAAATTACGGTACGTTGTATTGATGCATGCTATGTGTGTATCTTATGGTCAATTGCACGGACGCTGGGGTAATTGGTGGCCAATCCAACAGAAAACAACCCAGCTGGGTGGCCTATCTGGTCCCAGAAAGAAGAAAAAGTCATAACAAGAAGTCATTGCTTGTAGTTTAAATTGGCTAGAGTGCAGCCAAAGGTATCTCAATAGTGTCTCACCACCGCACATTCCCCCTGTAGAAAAATCGCACTTTGGTATGGAAATGAAAAACAAAATGACAGTTATTAAAAGGGAGGCCTTCATCTCCTCACGGGCGCGTTTGGGCGGAGGGCTCGGGACAGGGCTGAGGCAGCCAAGCAGTTTAACCCCTCTCCAATTAGCTGTGAAAGTCCTTTGATTTGAACGCAGCGCTACGGACCGGCAGTGCAGTGCATCTCCCTCAACCCTCATTGTTCCACAGCCTCATTTTCTGACATAGCTCGCAGTATAGCTCCCCAGATGTAACGAGGCTGCTAATTACCGCTGCAGAGCCGGAGACGAGCGGTGTGAAGGACGGAGGGAGTGAGAGGGCCGGCGCGGAGGAGTAACCGGACTCTTTCTTTTATTGTGGTATACGAATCTGTGGAAAATGTATCGGCGTGCAAATCACCCAAACACCACCGAAGGGACTCGTGCAGTGGCAGAGTATGCTAATCAGGGCTGTGTTCCCAAAATAAGAGCACACATAACTTAGAAGATGTTTCTTGTTCTACATTAATGATCATTGGGGAGGGTGTCTCGCCTGACTGCTGCGTAAAGGCTGAGTGCGGCGCGCCTCTCTCCGTGCACCTGAAGTCAGGAAATGTATTTCTTGTTGTTAACTGACACCTTACGCGACATCAAAGTGCTGAAAACAACGCGGCGCGCGGTGACTCCCAGAGAAACCCTGAACTCCCATCCTGTGATTCTGTCACGGTGACATTGCATGAGAAAAAAAAAAAATTTCCATCTTCGTCTCCGCTGTGCAGCGGAGTCCTTTGTGACAGCGCGCATGGTGATCCAAGCACTCTTCTTTGTGCGGCTGCGATGTACGAGAGCACTGCTAAAAGGCAAAACACGATGATTTAAATCATAGGAAGGAATAGACGGTGCAAAAGGGCAGGGCAACTCATGAAATAAAAAACACCAGGAAAAGTATTCTTTCCCACACTTTCTCTCTCGCACATCCCCACTTCATAAAAGTGCCACGTGCAGCTATTCTAGACCGACCTAATAGACCATAACTCCGCGCAATTAGGGACGACGTCAATGGAGGACGCTTTTCTGATAAGTGCATTGTTATGGGGTTGTTACAGGATTTTATTTCATTATTCTAACAATGTTAGAGGAGATAGTTGCGAGGGAGAAGGTCAAGCCATTATTTTTTTTAATTACAAAGGTCATAAAAATAGCAAGATAACAGCAAGGCGTTATTCTGTAAAAAGACTGGAAGTACATGAAGTACTGGGATCTGTAACGCGGTCTACTATTTACAGTTTGCATTGATTTATTTTTAAATAAAAAAGGAAAATAAACTTCTTGGGTCATAATTTCAGTGTAATTCTATAAAATATGACCCGTGTTGGACATCACAATCATGGTGCGTTTCCCTCTCTGCTCTGTTTTCTTGCATTATGAATCGAAATGGATATTTCTGGCGTCACACGGTTTAATTATTCCCTATTCTCTCTGGTGCATTTGTGTGTCGAATAACTTCCTAATGATATATGACACAGTGCTACGCTTTGGAGAGAATATATAAGCCTGCAACAATCCACTGTGCTTCATCAACGCGGTGTATATTTTAACTTATTAATGATTTTCTTTGTGACCTGTGGTGCCGTGATGGAAAACAAACACAGCGATGATCACTGTGTATCAGGCAATCTTAGAGTCATAACTTATTGCTCATTGCATCACAACCTGCTGTATCTTGTCATCTTTATGACTGGGTCCGACTACTTTCTATAGAGATCGAGCCCATTTAAGTCCTGCCCACACCGGATGGGAAAACGGTTCATCGCTCTCCATTGACTTTGTATTGCGTAAAAGGTCTGAAAACAGTGCAAACGACGGCAACAGGGCTATGGCAACGTCATTGTCACAGGTAATCTCCTCATAAGCGCAGTGCAGTGCTATTAGCTAGCCACACACAGGACTCACGTGCACTAACATGCACGCAATGCCGGGCCGGCTGTGCAAAGAAAGCATAGGAAAGTGTTGAAAGGTGGGCAGCTGAGGAGGTTTTGCACTTATATGTATGCCTCCCTTTAAAAGGTTTTCTGGGTACGTCGAACTGATCAGAGGACCCGAGGGTAGACCCAGAACACGCCGGGAAGAGCTGGAAAACGTTGCTGGGGGAGAGGGACGTCTGCCTGGTGCCCCCTGCATAAGCGGAGGAAAATGGATGGATCGATGCTTTATTTATGCTCTGAAGGAAAAAAAAAATCCAAAGTCTTAAGACATTTTCAAGCCATTCGTATCAAAGAAAAAAATAATAAATGGGTGCCATGAATTCTTAGAAACAGAAAATGTAAGTACGAAAAAAATAAAAACTGTCTTCGGCTTGATGAATATAGAATCCATGTGAGATTCATTCAAAGCCAGAGGCAGCAGTAAAGGATTGACAAGGGTCTCAAAGGTATATACCACAAAATATATGATTTAAATGGGTCGCCCTTGAAGCAGACTTCATCGGTAAAACTTGTGTAGAAACTATTTATCGAAAAAAGCTTTTATTTTCACGAGTTGCAAATGGTTCACGAGGTCATTCCTCCTGCTGTGCAAGGAGCATGTTCCTTGTGCTATTATAAAGAACTATTGTTCAGCCCATGCTGACCTTATGGACACAAGTGGTTCTCCCGTGGCTCCCTTCTCCATAGCGGGCCCAGCAATACGCTGTACTGTTTGCTAACAAACAAAATCGAGTTACAGTTTAAGGACTTTCTGGTGAACCTGCATGATCTCACAGATAACAAGCATTTAAATAACTGTGAAGAAATGGCAAATCTTCTTGCTGATGGTCTTGTTTACTTAGGTCACGTAGAAGCATCAGTGTTACATTGAGACGGTTTCATAACCAGTTAAAGGTTCCTCCTCACTCTAACATTACGGTTCTGGCCTCCCCAAACGAAGGCCACAGTGCCTTGCCTCATTACTATGCTAAAGCGCTGTAGGCTGACCCCATCGTTTCATAATGTATTGTTTTCACTGTCCTGTTACCAGGGCTATTAAAATGATACATTCATTAAGCCAACTGCCCATTATGGCCGGCCTGCACATGTAAAGGTTTTGAAGGCTGAAATGGATGTGAAGAAGGTAAAGCCCGTAAATGAAGAAGTGGGTGTCTGAGCAATAGAAAAGGTGAGCTCGCAGCGGCGAGGTTACCAGTTTCCAATATCTATGAGAGGCCTGTCCATTTATGTGATATTGAGTTTTCACCGCGAGGCCCATTTGAGTCCTGTTCCACTGCTCACTTTATCTGATTTACTAGGCTGCGCGTGTGCTATGGCATCTATTCATCTGTGTTTAACATATCCAGGGCCACGGGTTCACCTGCCTCCCCATGTTCCCACTGGAGCTTATTAACCGTTGTCGCTAACGGGAGCACTCCCAGTTAATTACATAAATGGATATGTACACGGCAAAATGGAGCACATCCTGGTTTTATCTCCTAAATCATTTCACATAAATCTGACTCAATGTCCCCCAAGCAGCGGCTCCCAACGATGATTGCATAGTTCACTCCGGCTTCTTTCAGGTTATTTTCCCAGATTGGACTCCTGTTCGAAGCTCCCATGCTGTGTGTTGTATGGAGCAACGCAACATCATCATGAATCCAAAACACAACTGAATACATCAATAAATAATACTCACTAAAATGGAGTTTTTAAAAATATGAAGCATTGTACTTTTTCTTCAACCTCTAAGTTGGTAGGGAGAAAAAATATGTTTATTTTCTTATTTAATCACCAATCAACGGATAAAAAAATATTGTATTTTCCTCTTCTATTCATTTTTTCTCTTAACAATTTGGTTTCCTGTTATTTTGGTGGGCACACAATGAGATAGTTGGCACTAGCAGGTAAAGCCTCATTCTTGGCCACCAAGCGAATTCTAACAAAGCTAATGCTTGAAAGTTCACAGACATTACACTTATATTTATCTTCTTTACATTTTTCACTTTCAAGTGCACGTGTCTTGTCTTCACCAAGGACCACAATGAAAACATGTTTTGAACTGCAAGTTTTGTGTGACTGTGAACTCGGTGGAGCTATGAAGCTAGCTAGCTTGAGTAAAAATATTGGTGGCTAACCACACTGAGCACCAGTCTTTACATCCGAAAGTGTGTGATTACTTTGCTCAGTAACGCAAGCTTTATGCTCCGTTACTTGCAGGTTATTCACTTTTAATACATTTTCAGGCAAGAGAGTGAAGATGTGGATTCCCAATATGTCATCACTTTATCCAAATACCTGCTATTTGAAAAGGAGCTGCTGGCTATGTAAGACCGGCCGGTCCATGTACAAAAACGACATGTCCACAGTGTTGTTGTAATTACTCTAACTACCAGACTGGGTAGACACCACGTTTTTATGATAGGTTATTCAAAAAATCTTTTCTTTTTAAATCAAGAACCACCAATTCAGCAATAGCAAGCTTGCTAATTACTAGCTAGCAGACGGACAGGTTGGTTTAATTTGCTCTCTAGTTGAAGTCATACATAAAAAATAAATGTCAGCTCTCATTGCCGACCTTTTCCAACCCTTCTGGTCGTGAGAGTATTTAAAAAAACACTGTTGACGTGCTTTTGCATGCCGAGTCCGACCGGTAGGTGTACCGATATGCTTCGGTACTTTAGTGGTTCCTCACAGCGTCATCTACTCCAGGAGACACTACAAATGAATTAAAATGTCCTGATAATGTATTTCAGTAGACTTTCATGAGTCGTCTCACTGTAAAACCATCCTATTGTCGCCGTGTAGCAGCTGAATGTTCCCAAATATTGTTCATTGTTTACACTTGCGCAAAACCTGGAAGAACAAATATGATTGCGCTTGACTTGATAATGATCCATCACAGAAAATGAAAACTTGAGAGGAGGAAGTGTTCTCATCTGAAGCACAAGACATCATAATTCTGTTAGAATAGATGCGCGTTCCTCTGCTTACCACTGCATTTGGATAGCTATCTAGAGCAGGGGTGTCAAACATACGGCCCGCGGGCCGGATCCGGCCCGCCACGTCATTTTATGTGGCCCGCGAATCCGCCAGAGAAAAAAAAAAAAAAAAAAAAAATTTTTTTTATTTTTTACAAAAATTTAAAGTTAGATGTGAAAAGTGATGAGATGGCATGTTGTCTGTGTGCCGACATTAAAACTATCACAACAGGTGGACAGGAGATGCAACAGCCCATAAAGAGGATTTCCAACAAGTTTCTCAACATGCGTACTTCTCTGTACTGAAACGTCATCAGTCTCAGCCCAAGTACTGTTCCAATTCAAAGTTCACATCGAGCCAAGCACGGTCCTAATGCCCGGATGTGGCTCGCTCTGCCCATTTTACCCGGGATGCATCGGAGGTGACTTGTCTGTACTTGGGAGAGCCAAATATCCCAGAATGCATTTTGCACCAGCAACAGGAAACAATGGCGGAGGAGAAATCACACAACTGGAAGTACGTGTTGTGGAAGTCACAGATATCCCGGGAAACTAAACTAACTATGTTAGGAGTACCGTAGTTACATTTACAACCGGCCCTTTGAGGGCGACCGTGATGCTGATGTGGCCCCAGAGTGAAAATGAGTTTGACACCCCTGATCTAGAGGGACTTACTTAAAGCCCATAACGGCATGCAAAGTGACCAATAGTGAGACAGTTATTAATAGTTTCTTTTTATGTAACTCCCACTTCCCTCTTACCCTCATATAATTAAATCCACAACCCGATGTAAGAATCAAAATGATTATGAATATGCTGACAAAAGCCTTTGATGCTTAATAACATATGTTGCTAAAAGAGTATGAATAGAAGTCACAGGAGATGGCATTGTGAAGCAACTTCTCTAATTCCACCAAAAGTACACTTGCTTTCGAGGTAAGAGACAAAGAGGGAGCTAAAAATATCTGTATTTGATGTTAATGCCAAAGGAAATATGTGCGGTTTTTAAGAAAATACTTTTTCTGACAGTGTGAACACACTTCCTGAGTGCTTTCAATTTCCAGACAAAAAGACAGAAGGTTGAATTTCAGGGGTTTTGTTTGACATGCTGTTTATTCTTGATAATTCCCACTGATTCCAGGCAAACAAGAAGAAAGCTTCCTGAACGCCTTTTCTTAGCAACTCAAAACCTTTAGTTGGTAGACTGCTGGGCATGTGTAAGGTTTTCAAAGTTCACTTTTTCTAACCTTGTAGGCAAAAATCAATTATTCCCCTTCAGCCCTGAGGTGCTTAACACGTACTGTACCTCCCCGCAATCAGCAGCTGCATCTGACTGTTTTTCATAAATCCCCCAAAACAGAAAAAGTCCAAATAAATTGAGCGAGCCCGATGCACTTGACAAGTAAGCCAAGGTTGAGACCCAAAGCACCAAGGGCCGTGTGGGTGGGAGGAGAAAAGATGGCAAACACAGCTGTTTGTGACCACGGATTCATCACAGAAGTTGTGGTAAATGGTCAGAGTTGGTGTTCAAGGTGCTTTTTCCTTCCTTAAAAGACATAAACAGGAAGGAAAGAGCACGAATATGAGGAAGATGTTATTAGACAGTCGACGACCAGCTGATGTCCGTCGCCCCGCGAGACTGCAGGGTTCCTCGTGCAGCCGCCTTTGTCACTTTTAGACCTCACCGGCTCATTAATATAATATCATATTAATTTAACATTAATATTCAAATCAACAATAAACTGTATCAGCCGGGACATCATATCACCGCGTAGAGGTTGAATTAAAAGCACCTCCTGCACATCTCGCGTACTTGCTCTCCACTTGCTACCGTGTACAAAGGCGGCGACGCCATTCATGTCATCGAATGTGGTGCAGACATTCGAGCAGATGCAAAGAGTTCATGGGGGTGAGAACAAAGAGCGACGGAGGGGGGAGGGGTTGTGTTTAAATACAACACACACACACACACACACATAGCAAAAGGTAAGCAAAAATAGCTGCCTTCGCAAAGAGCTGCTGTTCAATATTCAGAGTTACTTGATGATTTCCACCTCAAAGAGCGCATCCGTTTATTATTTCATACGCACGGAGGAGGGTAAATTGAACCCACACATGGATGTGTCCAAGCTCAGAACAACACAAGCATGAGATTTTCTTGTTCAGTTGCTTTCTGTGAGGTATGAACGCATGCAAGATTCAAACGGAGAAAGCACAAAGTCACACCCTCTTTTTCCTCCAAGATAGCCCCCAAAGGAACAAAGGAGACATCTATAGCCGTGATATATAGATTTCTATCGTGTCTCAGACTTAATGTCTTTCTTTGTAATTGCAAGATAGTTATTGCCAAAGGAAAGCACTGATCCACTTAAGCCCTGGAGATTTTCTGTATAATTCTGTCAACTGTTTATGAGCCCTGTTCTCAGTGTGAAGGGATTGTCAGAAATGAAATCATAATAATAATGACTGTGAAGTTAAAAAAAACCCCAAAAAAACAACCTGCAGTTCTTCACTCATTGTGACAAATGTTAAATCGTTGAGTAAAGATCGATGGCTTCATATGAAAGTGACTTCCACAGGTTTTCCTAAATGTCACCTGGATCAGCATGTTGGTGGATTTTATCACATCTGCCGAAAATGAAAGCCTCCAAATCCTCTTCTGATCGAGGCTTCATAAGCTTCGCGGGCTGGAAATATCAAAGAAAATGTTTGCTCCCGACATCGAGAGCGGCCTCTTTATGGTCCGCCGCCTTCGTTCAGACTCCGCCGCCAGTGCATTCTGTGGGAGGCTTGGCATTTGCAGTTAACACCTGAAGGGAATCTCATTAACAAGGGGCCGGAGTATTTAATCACGTCTCACCAGTTTTGCAGTGCACCCTGTTCTTCATTTATTAAAAGTATTATGATTTTTTTAAATAAAGCCATCAATCACTGTCATGGCTCGGGGCATTCTGTGCACACTGAAGGTCTGATCGTAGATATCGTGACGAGGTTTCACAGTGAGAACGTGGAAGTGTTGGAATATGCACAATTCCAGGTTGGCACTAAAGAACTGTTGGCTACTGGTGAAAGGTAACAAAGTAAAAGTGTTTGAGGACAATTGACCCGTCGCAAAGTCCCAGCCCTTGAATACAGTCTGGCCATAGTCACAGCGTAAGCTCCAACCGAGGCCCGGCCACTGACTGGATCTGCTCCATAGACTCTTATACAACCGTTTCAAATTTCCTTCAGTTTGGACTAAACCACCTCCAGTAACTGCAATAAGGTATCTAACTAGCTCTACCTCGACCAGCTACAAAAATGTTATATTCTGCTTAAAAACTGATGCATCGGTATCAACAATCTAGTAAAAATATTAACAATAAACATTTTTGTTTTACTTTTTATACTTTCAGTACATTTTGCTGATAATACGTCTGCACCTTCCCGTAGAAGGATTTTGAGCACTTGTAATTGATTATTTTTCCTGTACTTAAGTAAAGGATGGGTGTAGCTAATTTATCCTAGTTTTTCTGGAGCATGACTTTAACGTGTGTGAAACATGTCGTTGCATTTAATTACAAGATTTAGGAGGTACAATTCACGGCAGATTGAAGTAGATATATGTTATATGCTGTATCCATTAATTCTATCCAGTAGGTTGGTTGAGTGATTACATTTGATTAGTTAGAGTGGCTCCTGATTTATTCTCTCCTGTTCTTGTACCAGATGTGTAATAATCGGTTCCAGAGTTGTAGCGATGCAACCGACACACACGCACAAGTCTTCTGCTGGTGGATCTGCTCCACAGATGCATGATTCACTTCAGGAATTAGTCTAATCAGTGCGCACTCGCAACTGAATCACATGTGGCAGAAAGCTGGCAAGACTGTGTCGATTTCTACTGACATATATAGCCCATTTCTCATCCGCAAATATATAGTATATGTCAACTAAATCCATCAAATTAGCATTTGTCCAGTAGCATTAGGAAGGGGATTTGCAAAAGAAATATTTTGCTGATTTCGTCCTTTTTTTAATGGCAGATGTGCAAAAATTGTAATGAGATGTAATCAGCATGTTGTATAAGTGGATACCGTTTGTTGGATTCGGCCTATATGAACCAAATGGTAACGTATAGCTCGTACATGAGGAAGAAGGAAACTGGAGAATAACAAACACATGGTCCCTTGATTATTGTGAGTGGCAGCAGATTTTTGTTGTAGAGTCGACACACACACACACACCGTGGAATAAATGGACAAAAACAACACAGTGGAAGAAATTATTATATTATTTTTCCTGAGCTCAAACTGTGCAAATGTGTGGTCGAACAAACAAAAGCAAATGTGTTGCAAATACAGCAGGATGTTGTGCAGTAACTGCTTAGAAAACAACAAAAACTAATCAAAACAAATGCCATGCATTAGTTACAAGTGCCTGGGCCTTGGCGGGCACGCAGGATGTTACAGCCCAACGACTTCTTCATTTAAATTATGACCGGGCAGAACAACAACAACCCAAGACGGGACCTCAACCAAGACAAATCAGGCCAAAGTCCAAGGCTAAACAATTCACAGAATTTCACAACACACTGCTTCAGCGCTTCTCTAACTGCGGTCGCCACGTCGCTGCAGACGCGACGGTTTGATTCTGCTAACATTAGCAATGATCACGGAGAGCTCAATGCTTGAGTCCATGAGATGGACTTTTATTGGGAGCAATTATGAATGCTGCATGAAAAGAAGGTGAAAGTGGGACGCAAGAAATAGCCATGAAAAAAAAGGGGAGACTTGAAGTAAAGCAGGAACATTCCGCACAAATCTAAGGGTAAGCGATTTAGTGCCTTTCAGCCCTTCCTGCTTTGATCACTTTAGAAATGAAGCTGATTAACAGTGGTGGTAGGAGGCACGTGGTGCAGCATTTCCCTCTCCCTGCGCAGCCTATTCTTTGATGTTGTTGTTGTACGTTGCACCGCCCCGTCATTTGAATATCACACAGAGAGGGGGCTCCTCCTCGGCCACTCGCTGCGCCCTTGTTGCCGTGATTAAAGCAGGTGTCGCGCGGGGTTGTGTTTGTTAATGACAGTTTGCATTTAAATAGCTGTCACTCGTCTGTCAAGGGGAGGGGGAGGAGGGCAAAATGTTTGTTTCCGGGCCCTCCGACGTGCTCGGAGCGCATCTCGTTTACATACGCTTAACCTAGCTTTTTGCAAATGAGCTGGCAAACTTCTGCAGGAGTGTGTACCTGTGAAGACGCTCCACTGATGCCGGCAAGCGAGAAAAGTCCAAACTTTCAAAAAGGGAGGGAAAGTGAAAGCTAACCCAGTTGAAAGTGTTGACTTGTTTGTATTTGTTTACAGCATGAAGACCTGAATATATTTTATTTAGCGCACGTTTGTGTTGCACAACACAGTGAATACAGCAAATCTAAAACGAGGGGGCAAGAGAAGAGCTTCATATTTGGAAAAGATGGCAAGATTTGGATTTATCCATCAGTAAAAGCTACACGAGGAAGCGATTGCACCAATTAAGAACTTAATCCGAAGTCAAACCGCAGTATTGTCCTGCTAAAGGCTGTATTATTCAGATAGTAAGATGTTCCTACAAATGCAGGTTCACAACAGACATTTAGAGCAACAAACACTTAATTTCCTGCATTCTGGTGAATTTTATGCAGTCCAATATTTACTTTGAGCTCTTTTTTGGTCTCCACCAACTGTTAAATACCTGCTTAATTCTCCATTATGTTCATGTTGCTCGTGTTGTCATGTTATTATTTCAAACAATTTAAAGCTAAGCATATCTGGTTTTGTTCGTCATTAAAGATGTTGTGTAGAGAATCTTTATATTTGCCACTGTCACACATCTCAGGATTTCACAATAAGTTGGGAAGCCCAAAAGTGTGAGATTTAATGTGCTGGGCTATGTGTCATGTTTCCTATAGTTTTCCTGCATTTTAATACACCATCTGAAAACAGAACCGGGCCCACAGAGACTGCATCATGGCACAGCGTAGCATCCTTTCACAGGAAAGTGACAACCAGGAGGCAAACATGACATTTCCTCAACACTAAAACAGGTGATATTCCTGGGTTGTATATAAAGTGTATTTTACAGGACACAGGGAGGCTCAGATTTCTTTTTTTAAAGAATCCAAAATGTCAACAAAAGATTAAAAAAACAATGCCTTGCTGAGGCATGAACTCTAATCAAGGCACGAATGGTGTCAGACCCGCATGTCAAGAGCAATTGTCTCGTCCTTGAAGAGCAAATTCCTCTTTTCAATAATGGCCCCGCAATTTCACTTCTGGCTGTTTAGCTGCCCTTGATGGGTCAGCGACACACAACCAGTCATTCATTCATTCATGAGCCGCTTTCATCACAACAAAGTTGGTAAAGCAAAAAGGGGGTGGGGGAGGGAATTGCCTTCTGGAAGTAATTAGCCATAATCATGCTGTTCCGTAGCTATTGGTGGCATTAGCTTACCTTTCGCTCTCAATCACTGTTTGTTTATAAGCACCCAAGGGTCTTGGAATTTTTAAATACAAGCACAGGACTGAAACTTCAGAGGTGGCTTCATGGATATGTATGCAACATTGTTCAAGCAACAGAACAGAGGGTCCTGGAAGGGCTTTTGTGCACTTTTAACAACATGCTCGCTAAAAACTTTTTTTGTGTTAATGACAATAATAATAACCTTTTCACGTGTGCTTCATAGCATGTCAGTTAAATAAAAAATCCTGGAGAAATCTGCACCTCAAACCTCCATCAATTGCATTACAAATCTGTATCCAGCATAAATCTAATTCCATTTATTAGCACTGAGAGACCAGGTTGCTCATTACACTCACCTATTGATTGCCTCAACCTGAGAGAGGGGAGATTAGCAGTCAACTTTCAACACCCCAATCGATAATCATCTCCCTAATTGGGTATTAGCACGAAGAAAGTGGACTCACTTGTGACACAAACAAGGAAAGAAACAGCGAAAGATTTTGCATTTTGAGGCAGCTGCGGGTTTTGGCTGTTATTCATCCGAAGCTTGCTCTCGTACTTTTCATTTGAAATTAGGGTGCTATTCGTGTCGAGGATGTGCAGTTCTTGCTGTCTGTGAAATATCATAATCCAGGACTTACTGAATAATGGTACAAATCCCACAGGACGGGGGCTCGTGTTCTCATTAATTTGCATACTTTCTTCTCGAGAGAGTTCTGGTCAGGAAATGTTTGGTAGACATTTCCTGGATATACTGGCCAATTCTGGAACAAAAACAGAGATGGAGTTACAAGGCCGTCCATGCCGTGAGCCGGAGCCGATGGAAGGGGAGCCGCAGCACCCCTTCCCCACCCCTTCCCCACCCCTTCCCCTCTATCGGCCCATCCGGTTCCCGGAGGACCGCTGGTAAACACTGCATGTCAACCCGGAGGCCAATTAGCCTGCAAGAGCAGCGTAGTGAGAGGCCTGCTGGAGAGGGGAGGGGGACTTAATTCAAAGTGCAGACTCTGTGAGAGTTCAGCTATCCTAATCGCTAAAAGAGCTCCAGTCCCAGGAGCACCATTCAGGCTTTCAAGAAAAATAAAGGAGTTTATTGTTTGCAAAAAAAACAACAGCCCCAAAACGGGTGAAATAATGCTCCATGGTGATTTTATATAATCATGTGGTGTTCTAAAATAACAAGCAAGAGAGAGGTAGGCAGGTCCACCTACAAACTGATCGTCTGGCCACAAGTTAGCGCACATTGTGGTTTTGCAATTTCGGCCATGTTTTGAGAGATGGAATTTTATCTCCAGTTTGGTTCAGCGTCCATCGCGACAACGGTTGAGGTCCGTTAACTGTAATGGCGTGGAAAGTGTGAGAAGCGGAGGTTAAAGGGAGAGCATGTGCGTTACAAAAACTGTTAATTAGAATCACACAGTATCCAAGCAACAGCACCAGGGCACCAAGTTAAATTAGCTGTTTAGTGGGGCACCATCCTGCTTGTGCTGGCTCTCCAGTTCACCTCTGCCCTGGACACTTACTCCGTACCCATCATGTTTTACTGCCAAATACTGAAAGCGTGAGAGCAAGATGTGTTGCGTGGGCGATGAACGTGGTTGTGTGTGAACAGCTCTGAAAGATATGACAACAGTTTGTTATTTAATTATTTGTTTCTCAATAAGTTTATCCCCCCCCCCCCCCCCCTTATCAGAAGACGTGCGGCTGGAAAAACACATCAGAGCCAAAAATAAAAAAAAAACACAATGTTCAGGAAAATACAGGATTTAAGAGAAAGAATTTGACACATGCAATTATTTGAACTTGCACAGCAGAGATCAGATCAGGAACCAGAATGTAGCTTCGAGCAGATAGCGGATCAGAAATTTCTCAATTCTGTGAGATCCATATCAATTCTTATTCAAGAGCTACTTAAAACCTTACCCAGGGGTGTCAAACATACGGCCCGCGGGCCGGATCCGGCCCGCCACGTCATTTTATGTGGCCCGCGAATCCGCCAGAGAAAAAAAAAAAAAAAAAAAAATTTTTTTTTATTTTTTACAAAAATTTAAAGTTAGATGTGAAAAGTGATGAGATGGCATGTTGTCTGTGTGCCGACATTAAAACTATCACAACAGGTGGACAGGAGATGCAACAGCCCATAAAGAGGATTTCCAACAAGTTTCTCAACATGCGTACTTCTCTGTACTGAAACGTCATCAGTCTCAGCCCAAGTACTGTTCCAATTCAAAGTTCACATCGAGCCAAGCACGGTCCTAATGCCCGGATGTGGCTCGCTCTGCCCATTTTACCCGGGATGCATCGGAGGTGACTTGTCTGTACTTGGGAGAGCCAAATATCCCAGAATGCATTTTGCACCAGCAACAGGAAACAATGGCGGAGGAGAAATCACACAACTGGAAGTACGTGTTGTGGAAGTCACAGATATCCCGGGAAACTAAACTAACTATGTTAGGAGTACCGTAGTTACATTTACAACCGGCCCTTTGAGGGCGACCGTGATGCTGATGTGGCCCCAGAGTGAAAATGAGTTTGACACCCCTGCCTTACACGCATAAAAAACGACCCTACTTAAGACACTTAAAATTGTGAATAAGTAATAATCGTATATATGCTATGTAAGTGCTTTGTTTTATAGTAACTGTGTACATTGTAAGTACACTATATAGTCATATACGTACACAATCACATTTGCATATTTGCACTTTAAGGCATTTTATATTTTACATTTGTATATATTTAAAAATTGCACAGCCCACCATCTGTACACTGGTCCAATGCACACATTTTAATACGTATATTACGTAGATGACATACATTTATTTATTTTATTTGACCATATCTCAGTTAATAAAGTAATCCTCCTTTTTGCCCTTACTCTAAATAGTATTATTTATTGCACACCAACCTCCACCCTGCATTTAACTGCACGTATTGCGCGAGCATGTGACAAATAAAACCTGTGAATCATGAATCATTTGTGCTTCGACAGGAACAGACTCACGAGTTGCAAAGAAGGGAAACCTTAGTGGCACTAGAACACGATATTTAACACAAACGTGTGCTTCCAACTTCGCCGCAACAGTTCGGGAACGGACCTTTCTTGTTGCAACGAGACGGCCGGAATGCACCGACGTGGGCCCATAAAGAAGTTGTTTTCCCCCAATTATGTGTAGCAGAACTCAACTGGCCTGCACAGAGCCCTGACCGCAACCCCATCAAACACGTCTGTGATGAACTGGAACGCGGCACCTTATCGCCCACCTTCAACCTCCGCGGACAACCTCACTAATGCTCTTACCGCTGAATGGGAGTATATCCCTGCAGCCAGGTTACGAAATAGTGATAGTGAAGGCTGTTATAGCAGCAGATTACTGCAAATGGATTTGGAATAAGATGTTCCACAATCGTAAATGGGCGAATGTTGTCCGCATAATGTTGGCCTTAGGACAGGATGAACTGGTGGGGTGCACACGTTATTGACGTATATTGGAACTGTTATTCTGGTCTTTAGTTCATTTGTCGTTTTGCTCCTTTCTAGCCCTGCGTTATATCCTGTAATTATGTCGTTCCCCTCTCTCATTCTATAGCGTGCTCATCCGAATCGAGGATCTAAAGGACAGAAGGCATACGGATTGCAAAGCCCTCTGTGAGCAAGTTTTGAGTCCGAGCTGTAAAAGTAAAGTCAACTGCACTGGAATTGATTTGACGACCCACTGTGTCAAGTGAGAACTCGGAGGCTCCGGCTCTTATTCTCACCTCCAGCACTGTCCTGATGTGTTGCTCGATGTCATTATACCAAAAGTTTCGGGCAGCTCTTCAAACACACTCAAACGCTGCTGAGAGGATCCATCCAGTGTAACATTTTCCTTTTTTGTTATCTCCCGTGTCACGACAGTTGATTGTGGACTTTCTGCTCGACACAGGCCATAAACCTTCACAGACACGGGCAGCCTAACAAGACTCAAGCATGTCTGCTCCGAGACGCCGAAACAGTGGCTCCTCTCTCTCCCTCTCTGTCTGTCTGCTTCAGAAAATGAGAGGAGCTTCTCAAAAGAAATGCGACCATAACAGCAGCCTGGTTGTCCCCAAGGATACTGAGCTAGCACGGCCTGCCAGTCTATCACACAGGAGCACAGCGCTTTTGTGACAAACTGGCAGACTAACATCTTTCATTCCTGTAGCTCCTCTGTGCTCTTCTTTTTCTTCAAAGACAATCCTCACAATAACCTCGGCGGTGAGAGCACCACTGCACAGCGCTCCCCGTTGCTTCTCCGTTGATTCGGTGCAAGCGCGCTGGTGGATATCAGCGCTCGAACACTCCACATTCATTTAGGAAATGAGTGGAGAATACAGCAGAGAGCTGTCAAGGCATCACAAAAGGTCAGAGTACAGATATGTTTTTTTTTTTAATCGTGCATGCGTGCAACACTGAGGAACCACAAATATCCCCTCCGACTCCCACAGCGTTTGCTTGCAGCAGAGAAAAAGTCATGCTTTGTCAAAGTTTTCCAGAGGATGGACTCTCTCACGCAAGCTCCATTTTAACAGGGCCATCCTTAAACCCTTCAGAGGCCGTATCCATTACAGCATCCATGAGGTGGGTAAGAGGCAGAGAGCATGGAGGGGCTGCTTCGCTGCACACCACACACAACCTCTCTTTGCACTCTTAACAGGCAATTGTTAAATTCACACTCGTATCAGTCTTCTTCACAATTTAGAGCCCTGTCAGGTATCTCCTTGTGGACAAAACGTCCCCGCAGTCGCTGATGTCTCGGAATGAAATAGCAAAGTAATTCTGCAGTCTGATGGCGTCGCTTTCCATTTTTCTTGTTCTTTTTACACAGCGGCCTTAAAGATTCATGAGGGGACTTGCGTTCAAACAAGCTTAATATCCATCCTGTTTCATACTAGTAACAACACAGCCTGGCAGAGGGAAGTGAATCATAGTGCCCCAGTGACTTGGAAGTGCCCAGATATGCAAATGCAAGAGTTGGTGCGATAGATTATTCAAATGCTTCGACGCTTTGCCTTTGGGGTAGCCCCCGCTGCCCGGCCGTGGTCACTCCCCGTGCCTAATGACACCCTTCTCTCCGGATTCGGGAGGAGAGTGCTGACTGTTTCCAGTCACACGGGTGACACGGTCTAGCCGGAGGCCTTGCCGGCCACCCACACAAGATCTGAATGGATGAGTGGCTGCTTGACATCCGTTTTTGAGAATTTCACAAGACGTCTAGCTTTTTTGGAGATAAAGAAAATCGAGCTCAAACTCATTTTGGAATTTTATAAGACGCTTCAGGTTTGCCACCAAGTGCTGTGTTGTTTGTCATAAGCCAAACAGAGGATGTGGTTTAAATAATGAAGCTCAAATCCATTTGCAGCCCTTACTAATGCATCATCATGTTTATTACTCCCAGAAACGTCTCGGGATGTTGACGGGAGGTTACAAACTCTTGATTGTATTAAACGTAAGGGTCTAAGCGCTTGACAAGTTGAGAAATTAGCTTATCCGCTTTCTCCACGAGAGTAAGACTGAACCGGCAGCGGGTTAGCCTAGCTTAGCGCAAAGACTGGAAACGGGGAAACAGCTAGCTTTGCTCCGACCGAAAGAAAAAGAAAACTCTTTCCGGTAGCGTTTAAGCTCACAAAGCAATACATGTTATCTCTTTTGTTTAATCAGTACATAAAACTCAGTGTAGAAGCGACAACTCGCCAATTCAGGGTGAAATATGTGCCGGATTATTGCTTGACTGGGACCACAAACCAGCCTCAGGGTCTGTCAATGTCTAGGTGGTTTGCTCAAGTTGCCATTTCCAACTACTCAGAGTCTCACGCTGGACTTTTCAGTCATTTATACATTTATTTTAGCTATTTCAAGAATTTAATCCAAAAGGTTTAGCTTACCGTTTCAGCCGTTTAGTCCTATCCATTATCTTTCTATGCATGTCCACTATCTTTCTATGCATGTCCACTATCTGTACCTCACTTTAATTAACTACAGTAACAGTTAACAGTAGACCTATTTTTCATGCAGTCCTAATGTCATGTCATGTTCAAGCATGACAGCCGACTCAAAATGTGGATATCTTCTTTATCAAATTGTAATTTCTTTTTTTTTTATTAAATAAGATGTATCAGGCTTGGCTACACAGACAAAACTTACAGTTGCAACAATGTCGTTCCATATCGGCAGATGTCTCCTTTAACTCTCCAATTAAGAGTTTGAAACTTTCATGAGATCTACCACTCCTGTCAATTCAAAGTGCCAAAGTGCAAGGTGAGGCTGCTACATGCTGCATGGCTATTTGTCAAATGAGTGACTAACAGGAAAAAACTTCCCCCTCTGCAGTTTGATCCATCTGCCACCGGTCTGAGGCTGTAACTGCTAATTACTAACGCCGACACGAGCACCAGGCGAGGATATTGATTCCTCGTCCTCACGTCGCAAACATGTTGAATGACACCGAGAAACCAGTGGCGATAGACCGTAGCATTGCAGGGCGTCGCGCTGGAGGAGGGTAATCTACTGGGACTGTGTGTATACACATGCACACGCTGCTGCACTCAACACTCCAAAACGACTTAGGACTGTAACACATGAGGACAGGTGGCAAGTGGTTATTGCGAAGGAAATGTGCACACTCAGACGAAAAGTACAGCGTCAGCAGATGTAATTAAATCTCCGGTATTAAAAAAAAAGCAAAGATAAAGTGTGTGTTTAGCAGATCGATAATGATGGACAGAGAAGACAGAGGAGATTAATCGAGAAAATAGAGCACTTAGGCAAACAATTACCATGTGAGGGAAACCTCAAAGCGACAAAGAATCCGTTAAAATAAATGTAAGAAAGGCTCCCAGCGCTATTACTTAGGATTATCACTATTGATTTTGTCTATATCGCTGTGTGAGTGTGCTGTTAATATCTCCATTGATTTCCCACTTTTGAGCAGCTTTTGATCGACACCACTCGCACGCTGCATCTCACAAAACTCTCACTTCAAGATTCCATCACAGTGTCCGGACCGTTCCCTCATTTCCTTCAAGGATTGTTCAGAGCGTCGACGTCGACCCGCTCCAGATGGAAAGCAGAAGTTCAGCAACATGCTTTTGCTGAAATGTGTCTCAACTTGGGTTGTTCTTTTTCTTCCCATGAGCGTGATACAGTAGCGCATCAAAAACAACCGGGACTGGGAGCCCCCGAGTCAATATGGCTGACAGCCAGGACAAGCTAATTCCTTTGGCTTTGGTTCAGATGTTTTGCATGACATGACTTTAACTGACAAAACGCAGTGAGGAAAAGAAAATAGAAGCAGAACAGATAGAAGCAGGAATGGAAGTAGAGCTTATTGTGTGTAATAATCCCTTCAAATCACCAGAAGGGTACTTTGTATTCCTGGCTGCTATTGTATCGTGCACTTACAGCAACCGCAGGCCTCTTATTATCTAATGATGACAGCTAATGCTAACTAGCACAAATGAACAGGTTCCTGCCTTTTTTTCCGTTTTGATTACGGTTATTGTTGTTTACCGTGGTTTTTATTTGCCGGACCCACAGGATTCGCAGACTCCATCTTCGGCAGCCTGCTTTGTGCCTGGCTCTATTGAAGCAGAAACGATGGACTCTTAGTGGATATCTGGAGGGCTCTTGTGCTTCTGATGGCCCCGTGTTCAATTCCATTACACTTACTGACACACTTAGACGTTAACTGTATGAAATCGGGCATTCAGGCGGCAATGCTATCTCGGACCGTTTCTTCGCTCTCTTAAAACTCCCAGCACTATTGATTCCAGAGTATAACATATACTCGAGATATGTCAGAAGTCGAGAGCCTGACATCACTGCTGCACTTACTTTCTGTTCTTGTCGTGCGAATCAGAGCCGGCCTGGAGTCGCCTCCACATTTCAGCTCTCCTAAGTTTTAACAGCAACTTCTTGGTCTTGCTCCACCCACTGTTTCTAAATCCCCCCCCCCCCATCTATAGACACATCTGCACATTTCCCTTTGTGAAGGCACTTAAACGGAAAATGATGGAGGATCTGTCAACCCGGTGCCTCTTCTCTTGTCACGATGATGCATGCAGTGGCAGCACCGGTGCATAAAGAGCAGAGTTGAAACGCTCGGTCGCTCAATCAATTAGTTGATCGGCAAATTACTATTCGTCAGCTACATCAACACAATTGATTTAAGATATATGACGAGCAACAACGCCATACTTTTGATTGACGCCGCCTCTCAAATGTTAGCGTTTGCTACTTACAATCATCTTAAATTATAATAAAATCAATATCTTTGGGTTTTGGACTGTTGGTTAGACAAGACAAGAGGATATAACAAAATACACAAAATATCCAACATGCAACATAATATACTTCTATTGACGACATCGTCACTACAGCTTGTGTTATGGTGCTGGCAACACATGGCGAAGGACCATAGTCTGGTTTTATCTTTAACAAACAGTCTGCACTGATTGGTAACACAATGAGTTTATCAGCAACCAACCAAAACCAATCTTTCCCCAACATTAACCCAAAGGTGTCTGTTGTCTAATTAACTACAGACAGGATATCAAGTGCAGGCCTTATACACCACAACCTCCCCCGTGTAAAGATTCATCAATATTGACGGACATCATCATTTGCAGCCCTAACATAGAGGCACATTCCAGCTTTATCCATAGAAAGCTCCGCTGCTCTGCTCTCCTCACTTTGGCCTCTGCCACAGAAGCGTTCAGGCCGATGCAGCATCCTCAAAAACTCTAGGAACCGAGTCCGCTTAAATGTATTAATATTAGAGTAGTCCCACACCATCACCTCTCCGCACCTCTGTTCCAACTTAAACTGCTACAGCTCTGCAGGCATGTGCAGGATTTTGATTGAATCCGACAGGACCTGAAAATCAGCTGATGACACGAGTCTCGCCGACTAACGGCAGCTTCAGCCGGGCAATCAAAGCACCAATAAATTACCCACTCAGCTTAATTTGGTGGAGATTGTGCCTGTTACAGTATTTGGCCAAGGACAATTGACTATTGATTTTTAGCCGGACTCGGTTGACGACTGAGAGAAAAGTTCCAACGAGTGAGAAAATGATTGGAATAATAAAGCGAACATGACAATGGGAGTTGAACGTAACCGCCATGAAGCGATTTATCGATCGACGTTAACCGTGGTTTATGGTCCCATTTCATTAAGTCTGTCAGTGTCTAGTTTCTATTCGATGTGTTCAGACTTTTTGTGCGTGTGGGCATTTGTAAACATCTTGGATTGGTGTTAGACGGGTGGCTGGGGTCAGGCGCCCATTTACACACTGCTCTTTAGTTGCTTTAACACCTGCTGTTTTTATTTGTGTGCTAAGCAGCTCTCAATTAGCCGTTGGGAACCTGTAGCTCTGCAAACTCACCAGATGTAAATGCTGGTTAGACCATGTTAATGGTCTTGAATAGCCGTTAAAGGGTTCAATGTATCACGCTTCCATATTTAAACTGACTTACTCTGTACATGGTACTAATTTAGGCTGGCTGGCACTTTAACATTCTTTTTCTATTGGTTAGGTGCAAAGACTACAGTTTTACATTATGCAAATGTAGCATTTTACTTCAACCCTTCCATCTATTATTTAGTGTTTAAGACAGTGGAGCAACAACTACTTTGGACATTAGAAAATAACGATTTACAATTTGAAATATTGTGCTATTTCACATAATCAGACATACCTATTCTCCCTAACTTTCTGTCATAACATGACTGCTCAATCCCTCCTCCCCCAATAACACACGCAACAATAAACGTGCTCTCTGACAATCTGACAGTTAACGTCAGCTGTTTTTCTCAGGAGACCCACTCCACGTGAAAGTGCGATTATTGTGACACGCGGTGGCTTTTTATCCAAACGACAGACTTTCAAATGTGCGCTGTAGAAGTTACTCCGCATTGTTTGTTGTCACTTACTGTCCTCTCTTTAAAGAGGTGGTTAACGTCTGTCAGCTGTCGCGCAAACGACGACAACAGCGCTTAACAGCCAATCAAGTTGCAGCTGGGTTTACAGGCAATCTGCGTTTGAGCATGCGCACTGGTGTTTTCCTGACCTTAAATTGTAGATAGTGATGAATAGCAGCAGTAACAGAGGATTTTTATGTCATGCATTAATCCAGAATATTAATTTTTTAATTATTCAGTACCACTTAGCCCACACTTTTTCTGCTTCCACCAGGTGGAGCTGTGTCCACACATAGGCTTTATTAATATATTTGTCAGCGATTGTCACTTCTTCAATGAGGCATCCATAACTGGTGGGAATGAACACTTAATTAATGCTCGATAACAATCATGTTTAATGTTAAACCGATTGTTAAAATGTGTTATACAAGATGTGTTAACTGCGTCTTAATATGTTTAAAAACTCACGAAGAGATGTTGAGCTTGAGGTTTCATTCTTGTCCTCAGAAATTGTAACTAAAATGTGGTGTATTGCAAATCATGTCTTCATTCCACATTGCTTCTAAATATGCAATCGGTTGCAATGATGAACGCAATATCCTACATATGTAAATTACTTCTAAGAGAATATAATTTAGTGGGACAAATAAAACCATCGGATTCATTTGAAGAAGCCATTTGGTGTTGTGAAATTACAAGTCTCATCTAATTTCCCTTTGCATGCCATACTCCTAGAAAGACTAAAAATCTGGGTGGGACTCTCTGGCACAGCACTTAACTGGTTTGAATCCTACTTGAAGGGCCGAGAATACTTTGTGTCTGTGGCTCATTACACATCGGAGCTGACTAAAATGACATGTGGTGTTCCCCAAGGTTCAATACTGGGGCCTCTTCTGTTCAACATCTACATGCTTCCACTAGCTCAGATTATGGAAAACAACAAAGTGTGTTATCATAATTATGCAGACGACACACAAATCTATATAACTATGTCACCAGGGGACTATAATCCCATACAAGGGCTGGGTAACTGCATTCAACAAATCAACAACTGGATGTGCCAGAAAAGCAGCGTTCAGTTTTTCTGCTCCACATATCTGGAACAAAGTCCCAGAAAGCTGCAGGTCTGCTGAGACCCTCAGCTCATTTAAATCAAGATTGAAGACTTTTCTGTTTTCTGCTGCCTTTAATTGAACCACATTCAATTAATATATTCATCAATTTCCTGCATTTCTGCATTTTACTACTGCATTTTATTTCTTGCACTGTTTTTTAATGTTTTAATGAATGTTCTTAATTGTTTTTAAATCTCCTTTTCTGTTGCCTTATGTTTTGATGCTTTTAATGGTTTTATGTGAAGCACTTTGAATTACCTTGTTGTTGAAATGTGCTATACAAATAAACTTGCCTTGCCTTGCCTTGCCTTGCATCCCTTCACAATAAAATGATTCAGAGGTTGTAAGATACTTGAATTACTCTAATTGTTACACGTTATATTACTTATTTAACGAGTAAACAAATTCACTTCATGAGATTGCATCCATTTAGCCGACACAATGCATCAAATATTAGTCAACTCAACTCCGCTATTTAATCATCAATCGTTCAAATGTGCTTGGATTGAAAAAAATGTCCAGGATGAGGAAAACACTGTTAGTTTCGAGTTAATGTGCTGAATGGACTTTTATGGCCGTGTGTGTGTGTGTGTGGTCCTCTGACCTCCGTGGCATTTACTGCTGTATTGTCCTACAAGGCAAATTCCAGCCATTTGGTACCCAAGTTCAGGCAAATGTTAAGATGTACTGTATTTGCAACTATAGTATCTGGCCCCCGCTCTACTGCAACACATCATTTCACCCCATTCCCCTTACATGACAGTAAAAAAAAAGAGCTCCATATTTCACATCTGATGCTCAAAGTACTGCGGAATTATATGTTTTGCCGTTTGAAAGGCAGACAAACAACATCACTATTAGAACATCACACACATCACGCACCAGATGTATAGTAGCATAATTATACAAAGAAATTGTCGTTATTTATGTTTCAAAGGCCCCAGTTCAAACACTCCTCACCCCCCCCCCCCCCCCCCCCCCCCCAACCTCCTGCTGTTATTGCTGCTGCTGTTGTTGTTCCTGCTGTTTGTGTTGCTGCTGCTGCAGCTCCATTCGCCTTCACTGTTAGTTTTTCGCTCTCTGCTTGCTCATCCACCTTTGCATTCTCCATGTACGACCGATCTCATGGCCATCTGTTCATTTGCAGATCGGGGGAAAAAAACAAGAGCAGAAAAGAGAAAAGGGGCCTCATCTCTTGGGTGGGGTCGTCTTTTTTCCTCACTGTTTGGCTCGAAGAGGTGTTAATGAAGCACGAGGGGACTTCAGAGCAGGCTGTCGTACAGTCCACAACATATACTGATAATAATTCAAATAAATATTAAGTCCCACCACCAATGTGAAATGACAGCATCTAAGGATCCCATCTAATTGCTGATGCATTACTGGCCTCTAGTGGTGATGGGTAATATGAGTGTAATAAATAGAGTAAACAGAAATAATGCTATAGTAGAGGCTTTCGGGCAATACGGAGATGTGCACTGTGAGTTATTTATATGACACTTGACAGGTCCAGTGTTTATAAAGTCACTTCAGCATTGACTTAACTCAGCGCTAAAGACTGTTGCCTCTAATGAGAGTAATCACCCCGGCAGAAATCATCTCATTCCCATCAGATAATTACACATTGGCGTCACCGCAGACTGAGGGAGGAAAGATGCATTCAGTGATTGGAAACCCGGTCAAAATAACCATCAGACTCAGAGCAGCTCCTCCTGCAATCTATCCAGTTCCAAATTGGGCAAAAATGAAAACAATGCAGGTCTGCAAACATGCACAGTTTATTTCTGATGTATTTCAAATGCGCATATACTTGGGAAGCTGCAGACAAGAGCTATTTGTGCAAATTACAATGAGCTGGTGTACAAGTGACAGCTGTTTCACTTCAATATGTTTGATCACAGAACATAAGAAATCACATGTAACCTTGAGGTCACTTGACTTGCTGACTGAATTGAAATGATTTCCTTTCGTGTAAAAAAAAAAAAACAGTGCAGCCAATGAAACACACCCAGTATGCAAATAAAAAAAAAATCCCTTTATTCAGGACGTACATCGATAGACTGTGCTTGTTCCTCTTGCACTCATTTTAAAAAGCATTTGGATATTCTCATTTCTTCTGCCCCGGAGCGTCGTCCCTCTCCACCGGGAATATTTCAATTTCCTTGATGATCCTCTGAGCGATAACGTCGTTGTTTGCTGACATCATCCTACGAGACATCAAATCGAAGGGTCCCCCTGAACAGTCAAACAAAGTCTTTATTAAGAGGGCTTTCACCGAAAAGCAAATCCTGCTTTTCGTACTTAAGTTTGTAGTTTATTGTGGTCACATTTGAAAGCATTACGCACCATCAACATCCATCACTATTCCTCCGGCTTCCCTGACGATAACCACTCCAGCAGCAATGTCCCAGAGGTGGATCCCGATCTCAAAGAAGGCCTCCACCGCCCCCGAAGCCACCAGACACATGTTAGTAGCAGCTGTCCCGGACCCCCGGAGCCTGTCAGGACAACACCAGTTTGAGTTGAGTGAGTAAGTAAGCTACACTGCCCTATAAGGCGGCGAACAGTATGCTAAATGGGGGGGAAAACTGTGTAACACAAAGAGAAGTTTGCAGTTCCATTCCAATATAATGATGGAGAAACAAAAGGCATGTGAAGACCACTCACCCATGCACGGGGATGCAGAGGATCTTCTGCATGGTGGAGAAGATCTTGGTTACTTTTTCTACCCTCCTGTCAGTTCCGTGCTCCGAGATGATGATGGACTTGTGGATATCTGCAACGACAGCACGGCGAAGCAGTTATTGTTATGTATAATTACAGGTCTGACAGTGACTGTAAAGGTGCACACACACACACAAACCAGTCTAAAGTCCTCCAGATTGAATGTGTATAACCTTTTTTTTAATGATTCCTTTTGAATATTTTACGATGTTCTGATGGTCCTTGATGTGAAAGTGCTGATTGTGTATGGGGACGTTTCCAGATGGTTCATTTTAAAAGCACAGCAAAGGATGGCACACGTTTATCTTCGATGCAGAGCTCCATTTGTGTTGTTTCCGACTTTCTGTCATTCTCAAATATGCGAGACAGAAATACGAGAGTGGTACCTTTGACATCGGACACCTGAATCTGCTCATCGTCGCAGAAAGCTCCCTTCCCCTTTCTTGCTTTGTACATTTTGTCTTCCAAGCAGCTGTACACCACACCAAACTCCAGCTGAAAACAAAGGGTCATTCTTTCAGCTTTTCACAGACCAAGTATGGACAAAATACTTTCATGATGACCGTTGCTAGATGGGACTTACCTCCTTATTGACAGCAAACGCAATAGACACAGCCACGAACGGGAATCTGTAGAGAAGTATGTGCATCAGATCAGAGAGTGCGATTGCACAACAGGAAAACGCTTCTTGTGTCTATTAATAGGGATTCTAATAGGAGGAGGTTTTGGGAAATAAGGCTATTCGTTTCCTTTCAGAGATGAGAACATCGATCCTAGCCTACTGTTAAAGAATTCATTTCTGTTCTAGAAAGATGAAAGTGGAGCAAGTTAGCCTGGCTAGCAGTCTCCCCCCTACTCCCGTCTTTATGTTTGTTTGTTTGCTTGTTTGCCAGCAGGATGACGGAAGAAGAACTGGCCCGATTCTCATGAAACTTGGTGGAAGGGTGTAGCATTTTCACTTTCATTAACGTTGCCCGACAGGGCTTGGCAGAGGTCTGCGCTCTCAGACTGCCCCTCTGATTAAACACTGTGAATATTTGCTGCTATGTAATAAACCTTATAGGTGATTTCAGGACCAACTACACTTCTAATGCTTCTTGTAATCGTACAGCGGTTGAGCTCAAACTGCTCCCATACTGGCGCTTTGTCTGAACCCTTGGTGTCAGCTTAGCAAACATGTGGTTAACGTTGAGGATTCAAACCAAACACACTTTAGGGCAACAAAACCACTTGGTTGGTTTCGGAAAAACATTATGGTTGAGCTAAAAACAACTAAAACATAAACAACATAACATAACGCTCTGATTTTGGCGGTGAAGATGAGCCGCTCCACAGTCAGACATAAAGGGCTCATTCTAAGCTCATGAAAACACAACAACTCTTAGTGGTCATAAGTATATAAGTAGAAGTGGTACAGGTGGTCATACGCTTTTGAAAACGTAGTTATGAATATTTACAAATTGTCAACACGCACACACACATCTGGCGTCTTACCCATGAACAAAGTTGGTGGTGCCGTCGACCGGGTCTATGATCCACGTAGGTTTATCGGTTAAGATCACCGGCTCCCCCGTTGAGACGGACTCTTCTCCAATGAAACTGCAGCACAGACAAATATCAAGATGTGGAACAAACGGTGCAAAGATTAATTTACAGGTGTGTGTGTGTGTGTGGGTGTATGACTCACCAGTGTGTGACATCTCCAAATCCTTCTTTCAGAGAGCCGATGATGATTTTCTCCACCCTCTCGTCAGTCTTGGTGACCAGGTCTACAGTGGAGCTCTTTGTCTGGACCTTTATTTCTTCCTCCCCGGCTTTCCTAATTACCTAAACAAAGGGCCAATCATTGGCACAATTTAGGGATCATGTGGATCCAGTAGGGCGTAGTTCAATATCTTCCTAAATATTCAAGCCAATGTTGCAAACAGCAGAGAAGAACTACAGTCACAGATGGCTCGTACGTACCGCTCCAGCCGCTCTCGCAACTTGAACAGCGAAGTCATATTCGTTCTGCCACGGGTCCGCCATTGAGAGTGTACGGGGGTGCTTTAGTGAGGAGAGCCTGTAAAGTGAACACAGCTTGTAAAAGTGCAGCTATGACTCATAAATGCATAGAAGTGTCATTTATCCTTCATTAGAAACTCAATCAACTTGAATAAATACAAAGGTGTTAGAGGCTGTAAAAAAAAGAAAGAAGTTATTAGCAAGTTGTAAAATGTGTCAACGCCCGTCTCTGAGGACCCACAATGCAATACTTCTCATCCTGCATGCTTAGCACACAACTCTTACAATAGAGTGAGTTATGCAACACTTCTTAGTATCTTACAGTCCTGCATTGTATTAAATCACCACCAGGGGGCGCATGTTTTAGATTTTAAAATGTAAAGAAGCGTTGGTTCGGTTTAAAAGAAATGGGGTGGGACGAAAAAGGTTCTCCGGTGAACGAACAGAAAGGAAACGCATGTGAATGCCGAGTCCTGCATTATATATTTAAAAGGCAATGCTTTATTTAGAAATTTGCCATGTCATGCGTTAAAGATTAGTGGCAGTCTCAATGGTGGAAGTAAAAGTCCTAACACTGCTAAGTATAAAGTATAAAGTAGTCATTGTGCAGTAAAATGTTCCCTGTCAGTGTTTTATATATGATGTTTCAGACAAGTAGAAAGTTAGATATTGGTCCTTAAGATGTAGTGGGGTAGAAGTGTAGAGTTGCATAAAATGAGAAATATTTTACTTAAGAACAAATCTGAGATACTTGTACTTTAGAGTACTTGAGTATTTCCCATCTACGCATCTTTTTACTGCTACTCCACTGCATCTCAGAGGCAAATATTGTACTTTTTACTGCACTACATTTCAGATTACACACACACACACACACACACACACACACAGATATCATCCATTCACTGTTACAAAAGGACAGCTTACCTTGTGAAAACAGATGGACAAGCTGCCAGAGGAAGCTCCAGGATGCTAGTGCACCTTCTTTTGAGAAACTTAGCCTCAAGTTCCTTTTTTTGGAGCGATTAAGCAACTTTTTTTAACTGGCATGACAGTATGGGAAAAGTACTAGCACCGCCCTCCTGTGTTTCTTCATAGCAACCCAAAGGAAGAAGCAGACAATGAATGCAGACCTGCAACAACATGAGGGCATCAATGTAAGCAAGCGGAACATTTTGTCTTGGGAATTTCAGGACGGCACACCCTGCTGTGTGCTTTTGTGTGTCACATACACTGTTAGCCCGAACTAGTTGACTTTACTAGAAAACCGCGTGGAAGCCCGTTGCCTCAAACCATTTCAGTTTTTACAAATGGAGGAATTAAACAGATCTAGTTGTGTTAACATAGAACCTTAATGAATGCAGCAGACAAATTTAAGTCCACATTAGTAATCTTTACTAAAAATCATTCGTTCACTTGAATTATTTCTTTTCTTTAGTGTAAGTTTAATGAAATAACAATTTTAAGTTCAACATACATAAGCATATATAAACAAATCACTAATATAACATTATTTATTGCTACTTAAGACCATTAGTTTATTTAAGTAATGTCTTTACTTTTAATTGTTTCAATTGTTAACAATCATTCCACATGATTCAGCTTTTTGATATCTTTTAAACTTTTTGAACTGCAGCAATTTAACTTTTATGATTTTTCAGCCCTTTTCTGACTTTATAATGGGTGTGTATTGCACAGCTTAGAGTGCGTGATGTCACCGCTAGAGTGAAGAGCAGCTTGAGATTCCTGTGGAAAAAACATTTGTGTTTTGCCACTGTGTCCACAATCTTCACTCTTCATGCATAATTTCTGGATGTAGAAGTAGCTAATATTGTCCTTGTCGTAGAAAAATTACTGTGGAATCCCACATATTTCCACATTTGACACAGAAGCCGTTAATTGAGAGGAAAACCAACTTTCTGCTCCATAGAGACCAATGTTAAATTTTGCTTCAAAAACATCTTCCACAGAACACGGTACCCCATTTCTAGACCCTTTCAAAAGAAAAGCCCCATGGATTAACTGTTTAAACAAACTCAAAATTAGGCTTTTTTGTTAAAAAAATGAATGCTCTTACTAATACTGTGACAACTACTACTGCTGCTGCTAATATAGTATTACTACTACTGCTACTACTACTACTGCTACATCTTCTACTGCCATTACTATTACTACTACTACTACTACTACTACTACTACTACTACTGTGATATTAAACACTACGACCAATACTACAGCTATTACTATGACTACTGATACTACGTCTTCTACTACTTCTTCTAATTACTAATACTTCTACTACTAATAATACTTCTACTACAACTACAACTTCTACTACTACTACAAATATCACTACTACTAGTACTTATTCTAATGTTACTAATACTTCTACTAATAATACTTCTACTACAACTTATACTACTACAAATATCACCACTGATGAATTTTTTTAAGCCACAGAAACTGTTCAAATATCAAAATGTTCAGCTCTTTCAGGAGAGTTGTGATATGACTTTTCATATTTGTAATCTTTAAACTTTTTGAATTATTAATTATTGTTTTTGAATTGGATATCGATTTTCAGGAATGTTTTCAGCATTCCAACGCATTTTCAGCAGGAAATGCTTTTTCTAGTTTGTTATATTTCCTGACACTTTCACAGCTATTGCGCTTTCCCTTTCATGTCCTTCACAGTATTCCACTTGTGAATAAATACTTTGAAAGATCCCCTGGTGGTCCAGCGTATGTGTGTGTGCACGCATGCCCGTTTCTCATTGTGCAACATCCTCATGAACTGAATGAAAGTATTTACTGCGGATACACAGATTAAGATGCGTCCGCATCTCCAAAATACACGTCAAAATATTCATCAGTACTGTTCGCACATAAAAGTGAGCCGTCATCACAACTCACGGTGAGGTTACTTGGATGCTAATTTATTCTCCTCCTCTGGGAGACAATAAGGAGTTACTGCAAACAGCAAAGCTATGATGGTGATTCAAAGCAGCGTTCTCACAATACAGGATAATTAGCTACCACAGACACAGTAAATGTGCAATTTTAAACCTCTTTCATTCAAATGCACGATGCCCTCAAGTCCCCAGGGAGTGTAGAATACTACTCTCTAAAATCTTCAAGCTACTTCCCTTAAAAACAACCAAAACGTTACATTGCAGGAAGTCATACCTTGCTGCAAGACGGATTGTTCAATTACTGGTAAACACTGCAAGTCTCAATAGAATGACGTCGGGCCTCTTTCCTTGCTTACAACCTGGAATGTGAGGACAGTGGCGATATGTGGCACTGACCGTGGTGATCGGGGTGTAACGATGATTTAATATCAGCGATGCAAAGTGAAAACATCGGCACATGCAGTTATCTTGAAGCCGCACGTCGGGGACACTTCATTTCCATCAAAGCACACCTCCGTCCTACAGAGCCCAGTAATATTTCAGTTGCCTTTTTTGTGAGTTGATATAAATGTAACGGATTGTGTTAAATGGACATTAAAGTCTCATATCGATCACATCGTGGCAGACTTTGTGACATCAGCTCTTTAATTAACATCATACTTTGATGAAACTTGTGATTTACGCCTCAACATGGTGAACCATAAGTGACTCTTTGTGTTTGTGTGTTTGTAAGTGTTTGTGTTACTGAAGACACAATCACAGACACACACAAAAAAGATGTACCAGGTTCTGCATTTTCCCCATTTGTGTTAAAAACAAGAAGAAGAAGAAGCAGCAGCAGCAGTCTGTGGGTTTTTTCCGGGGCTTGTTCAGACATGATGTTCTTCACGGCCACACCTTGCATAACTCAAGTCTCTATGGTGACATACCTGCTTTGACTGTTTGCTCTACTGTGTCAGCAAAGACAGGATGAGTGCTGATGCAAACGTTGAATTGTTACATTTGATCTACTTGAAGCAACTTATTGATCTGATATGGATAATCATATGATAACAGCTCGTGGTAACAGTCACCCTTCTTTAAAAGCTGCCAGATTCACTAGAAATACGGACTCATGAGCTTTAAAATGAGCAGACATCCGGTGAACAGATCAGTGTGTGTGGTGACGTCTCTGTCTGACCGGGAGCAGCAGGACAGCAGTTGTCGTCCTGTTGTCCCCGTTGTGCACTAAATATAAGGGCGCTCTCTAAAATGTTGGGAGACAGACTGAGGGAAGTGACAAGACAGGCAAAACAAATACATCAGTGCTGCCGTCTCCCTGGCAGGTCTGTTATGAATAATTTATCGGGGATGACGGATGTTTGGGATGTTTGGTTCCCTGGAATCACAGCTGTAAAGGAGGCCTGCCATGATGCTGAAGTTGCTGAAGGCCAATGGTACAACAAGATGAAAAGTCAGGGGATCACCAAAGTCAAATTCATCCTCTGGGGACCACGAATGACAACTTTTATGTGAATCTAGCCAGAAATTGTCAACCAGCTGCTTGCTCTGGAGGATAACTCAGGGGACCACCAAAGTCTGGAGGCTTCATCCTCTGAGGACCGTAAATAAATGTGAATGCAACTTTCATGACAAACCATCCTAAAAGGTGTTCAGATACTTCAGTTCGGACCAAAGTTGTGAACCACACGCTCAACCTACAGTGGTATAAGCACAACGCTAACGCGGCGTAAATACGACAGAAAAAAAGACACATTGAAACAAAAGTGAGAAACTCACAGAAGGCTAACATTGTTCTAAAACATCTCCGGGGAAACATTTCTGGGCTGTAGCAAGAAAACAGTTTCGCCAGCTTTTCAAAGAACAATGGTTGGTACTTCCGAACGGCAACCAGGACATAAAAATCAAAAAAAGACCGGGAACCGGCAACACGAGCAGGTGTTGCTGTAAAAAGGTGGAGTCGACAGAGGAGGACTTTGCTTTCAGCCGGCTGAGTCTGGAAATCATTCCCAGCCCTGGCGATTACGTCTCAACCCCCCGCTGCAGACTAACATGGACCATTGATTTCTTTGGAGGGGGCCCCCAGCGGTACAGGACCTGGGTTTGCTCGAGTAAAGTGGTTTAAAACCATTTGTTAGTCATCAGCGAACACAAGCTGGGAAAAAAACCCCAGAGACGACAGTCCGTGGAGAGCAAAACTCTGGGCTATTTCACAGAGCACATCAGCCTGGGGGGGGGGGGGCTCTGCATGTGCAGTATGCGCAGCACTGACTGAAAGGACAGCAGAGACTTTTACATGGTATGATGGCTGTAAATGCTTTTATCTCTCTACTGAATCACCACGGACGCAGTCAGACTGTTTTTTTTCCCTCGTGTTTTATGGAGTCTGTCTTCTATTCATTTGGTTTTCTGTTTGCCACAAGAGACCCTTTCTTTCTTCATATTTTCTACTTTATAGATTTTATAAAAAGGAGAAAAGACAGTTTATCAGTTTTCTAGGTCAGAGCAAATAAGGACGTGTGTTGATGTTGTGAACACACGGCTGATACAGGCCACCGTCAGAGCGTCGGGTGTTTCGGAGCCTTGCTGGTGAGCCAACAGAGGAATTTTCCAATGCAGCGCTAGATGATGTCAGAGTTCAGAAGAGATGGGCTGGTGTAGCGGCTTTTGTTTTGTCACGGATTGGAGCATGGGAGCAGTCTTGGCAGCTTTTATGACGAATGTCATATTTACAAATTTTCGATTGACAGCAAACTCCCACTTTTAGTCAAAGATATTCTGCACAAACGTTCGCACTCGGGTTTTACTTCTTCTGCCAATGGAAGTCTTCATTTTTACGAGTATAGCCGGCATGTGGATGCATGCTGACACCTGTCTCTGCGCGGCTTTAACGACACGCATTTATCCATCTGTCATGTGTCAGAAAGAGGCCGGGCATGGCAGGAGGTATTTATAGTGCTCTTTATTCCCTCCCTTCATTACAACCACTCAAGAGTATTTCACTCCAGACTCGAAGAAGTTATAAATTAAAGTAAAAGTAATTACATGCAGTCTGGTTAAGTCCAGAACACAGACGGGCCTGCCCTTTAACCAAATGTGACTTCAAATAAAATGAACCAAATACAATAACCTCAGATAAAATCCTACATGAAAAAGCAATAACTGGTCAAAACACATTTACAAAGACAAGTGTGTATCAGGAAACAGGCATAATTCCTGCACCACACACCATACCGTTAAAGTCTCCAGGCAAAGACGGAATCGTGACTTGTCAAAAACAAAACAGTTGGGTGATTTACAAAAAAAACAAAGAAAACTATTCAGTCGGGTGGAAGAGACGATGGAACTTTACTAGCCATCTGTGTCGTCCCTCCCGACGTGGAACTCTGTTATCTCTTTGGCGATGCGTTCTGCTATCGCTCTGCTGCTGGCGATGATCAGCCTCCGAGACATCAGATCAAACGGTCCACCTGGACGAGGCACAGAAGAAGAAGTCACATTGTGCTGGTACACGAATGTAGAAGTTAACATTCAAAAGGTTTGTTGCGTAAACCTGAATAAACCAGCTTATTCTTCTGCCTGGTAGATATTTTCGCTTCTTGTTTTTTATAGATTTGCACTGTTCAAAATGTCATTGTGAGCAGTGAAACCCCAGCAGGGAGGATGAAGCATCTAATGCTGGCTTCACCTCACTGCTGCTGGCCTACACTGACTGACCAGGTGATTTAAGGGCAAATAAACTGTTGAAGTCAACTCTCTTGAGTAATAAGATTTAATTTAACACCAGTCAAAGACAGAATGGAACAATACAAGTCATTATAGCAAACAGTTGAGCACGTTTATGCCAGCGGACATCTCCTCCTCCATAGATCTGGCTTATTGCACCATCCAATCGATGGGACAGAGATAACGTATTCGTTGTGAGATGCCCGTGGTGTGGAAGAACAATTGCTAAGTACTCAGCGAGTCACAAGAGGGGACACGGTTATCTATCAGATGGGGAAGGCGTGGGAGACGGATTTCCAAGATCACGATCCTGCTCATTATAAAACTCTCCACTCGGCAGGATCAGAGAGAGCCGATCGGTGAGGAACAACCTTCACTTATTGTCCAAAGAGGAGAGGATGCGCTGGAGGGAAACTCGTCACTTGAATATCTCAGCTGTTGCCGAAATGTAACACCAAATTTTCTCAAATCCAACTGCTTCCTGTTTCAAGTGCAAAGCCGCCAGCAGTCATTTGTGAGCAGCGAGAGGGATGATAACCAATAACAACCAGAATTTGTAACAATAAATAATTCATAAACGTTTAATAACTTCCGTTGTGCCCCCCCCCCCCCCCTGCTGCTCGCTTCCTGCAGTTCATCCAGTGACTCAGCAGCCTCGAAAACAATAAGAAGAATAAGTTCAGCAACGAGAGCTCAAGTCCTCTCACCTGAGATGTCCATGATAACTCCTCCGGCCTCGGTAACGAGCGCCGCCCCTCCGGCCATGTCCCAGCAGTGGATGCCCATGTGGTAGTAAGCGTCGGCCGAGCCGCACGCCACCAGACACATGTTGACAGCTGCGCTGCCCGGGGAGCGGACGCTGTGGATGGAAATGAGATGTCTGCTCTGCATTCGACTCACTCTTAAGAAACTGCTGGTGGCACGCTGAAAGTTTAGTGAGCGTATGTGAATGTTTTAGCTTATAGTCCTGAAGATGCTCATGGACTCAAACCACATTTGGGATACTATTTATGGTTGCTTTATGGTGTTTGGTATTTAAGTTTCATCATTGCTTCTCTCAATTTGGTCGTTTTATAGTTTGTATTTTTGCACCTTAACCATCAGGCTACCAGGGCCTCCCCCTCTCTCGTGCTTTCCTCACAAAAAGGGTTCACAGGAAGCAACACATGTATGTAATCCATGCTCACGATTTATATCTCATCGATATCAGCCACTCTGTTTACAATTCACTCTTACAGACACAGCTGTGGAGCTGCAATATATGACTGCAAAAAACCCCAAAGCTGCTTCACATTAAAAGCCTGCTCTGCTGGTAAAACATGGGGGAAGGGGGGGGGGGGGTGCTTTATTGTGAAACAGCCACAGGAAACACAATGTTTACGGTTATTGTTGACCACAATCATTCATTTAAAAAGTGTCTGGAAAGCATTTTTATCAGTGTCCATGAGATGATTTGTATGTATTTATTATGGAACCAGAGAGCTGAAGGCGACAGGCTGCACCACCTCAGTCACCAGATCAAACAGCACTGAAATGTTGAGGATTACAACACTTGCACAAGTACTTCTTGACTTATTTACCCGTGCACGGGGATGTTGAGGATGCTCTTCACGTTGGCCAACATTGTTTTGAAACGCTCGGGATCATTGTGGAAGTTCATTTCCGTCAGCACCATGGATTGGCTGATATCTTGGAAGACACACAGAAAACAGCAGTTAATACCCGAAAACACAAACACTGCCCCTGAGGTGTCTCTGTGCACAGATGTTGGCGCTAGCAGAGAATCAGGCCGGGACATTGCCTCCACCTGGTGGATTTGTTGAAAACAGCAACACTGAAGGAATCTCAATGTTTACCTTCCTGTCCAGACACTTTGATGGGGTCTCCGTTGCAGAATGCCCCCTTCCCTTTCCGCGCCGTGTACATTTTGTCCTCGATGCAGCTGTAGACGATCCCGAACTCTATCTGAGACCGAGAAGCAGCACAGAGAACAGCTGTGATGAGAGGAGGAGGGCTAAGAATAGAACAGCAGCCAGAGAAACTACCGGTACTGTACTACTCATCACTCTCTGGGTTATTGGGGTAATTACGATCTTCAGGATTCGTTGAATTAAGATGCTACAGTGTCAAAAAAACAAACAACACTTGACTCACAAACAACAACGCATACCTCTTTCTTCACAGTGAAGCCGATTGACACGGCCACAAAAGGGAACCTGCACAAAAGGAATTTATAACATAAGAAAAGCATTCCTTTAATGAACTCCCTTTAGGTTTAAGATCAGAGGATTCAATTTCTATTCTCAGTTCAGTTTCATCTACATTGTCTAATTATCCCTGACGGAGAGGACAATCCGAGAGGGAACCCAATTAAAAGATAAAAATAGATACGGAGCGACGAAGATAAAATAAATCCAAACGGCCTATCGGGCCTCTCAATGGTTTGTATAAAGGGGATAATGTACAGAGAGGCGGTCATTACTGCTAAATGAACTCAGGGGTCAGAGGGTGAGCCGGACCCCGAACGAGAATCAATAGTTTCATACAATATATTCATTTTAATAAGATTTTAAAGAAAAACACGAGTCTTCTCACTGGGTACGGAGATCAGAACCGCTTCAACAACGACTGTAATATACAGCAGCGGCCTGCTACGAAGAAATGACAGACAATGTAGCATTCAACACACACCCGTAATGAACAGTACCTGTGAACAAAGTTGGTGGTGCCATCAATGGGGTCGATGATCCAGGTGGGACCGTCCGTCAGAACACTGGGAGCACCTGCTGCTACCGACTCCTCCCCTATGAAGCTTCACCATCAGAGACATAAACTGTTGATGCCGTCCACCCGCTGTGTTTACTTTGAGTATTATGTCATGTGAGGTACAGTTACCTTCGTGTCCAAAGTACTTTTTCTTCGATGTCAGAATATAAATACTATTTAAATTGATTGTGTCTAATCTGGGTTTTGTTGTCAGTTTTTTTTCCAAATTCATGGCTACATCCCTGTCCAGATTGGTGATAAAAGCAATAGTGTGTACAATCTTCATGACACAGCCAAAGTATGGAATACTATAATCCACATTACAAACAAAATAAGCAAAGTAACGTTTGATAAATGCAGCATTAAACACAAGGAAACAGTTGAAAGCATGAAAATAAGGAGCGAACCCTGAGAGACTGAATACAAACACACGGTCACATGTCCTGCAGTACGTTCAAGCAGCTCAGCTCTCGAGTCACATACCTGTGAGCGGGGTACTTCTCCTTGATGGAGGCTATAATGAACCGTTCCACTCTCTGGTCCGTCTCGGTCACCAGGTCAACCGGCGAGCTCTTCTGCATGACGGCGATGTCCTTCGTGAGCGCCTCGCGGATCATCTGGCAGAAGCACAACAATGACAAACTCAGCTGAGGGGACTTCTTGGATGACTGACTACATCTGCTGCTGCGATTAGACCCCGACGCGTCCCGTGTGATGGCGACAGTGACGGGTCAGAGACGATGAGGCGCAAGCTCCAAAAGCCTTCATTGTGTTTTATTGTCACTTTACAAAAAAGGTAGAGAGAGATGGCAATACTCTTAAATATAACGTAGCTGGATTAACTTTCTGTACTCGCGTTGAGAACACAAAAAGAAACTTGCTGTTAACCTTTATTTAAGATTTAAGAAATGTTTTCTCTTTGCTGCAAGAAAAAGTCTTGTTCAGTCTACATTATATCTACAATGTATTTTGTATCACAAACTCATTGTGATTTAAGGATACTAGTTGAATGGGCCTAACTGAATGTACATTTGTACCTCCTCAACTTTAAATACATGTTTTGGTAAAATCTCTTGAAATGCTTTAGCTTGTTTCGAACAACTTGCCTGACCCAAAATTCAAAATGCATAATTTTCAGTCAAAACTTTGCCTTCATTTGCATTTCAAACAACTGTTTTAAAGAGTCAAACTCTCCCTTTATGCATTTTCTTGGATCTCATTTCTATGATCATATCATGCACCTGCAAGTCACTTCTGCTGTGATACAGACACAAGTGGATGCAAAACTTAAATAAACTAGTTTCCAGACCATAGCATTAAAAAATCAGGCGTATTTACTCACCTTCCCTGCCTTTTTGGTGACTTCCACACAGTGATCCATACACTCCTGCCACGGATCACTCATGTTGATTTCAGGGATTTAACGTGATATTCCCAGATGATGACAGATTGTAACGTTATCGGGTCCTGTTGAGAAGCAACCCGACACAGTTACAGAAACAGACAACCGACGAGCTACTGGCTGAAAAGATGAAGAAGCAAGTAAATCCGCACGAGCGTTGTCAAGTTAGCTCTCTATGCTAGTTAGCTTTTAAACAGATAAACTGGCACTTTGCGCAATAACAGGGACAGCTTCGAACCTAACATTAACGATTTAGCTGGACAGCTTTGTAACGTCTTAATTAACGTTGTTATAAACTACAGTACTGAGTGATTCAATGGGCTAAAGCTAACTCAACCCACCTCCAGACTCACTTCTTCTATGACTTTAGCTAGCTAATGAGTGGGCGGGACTGTTGGTAAGGCTCACCATCTCATTGGTCAATAAATACCACCGGAAGTAGAATCGCTGTTTTCATTGGCTAGACGGCTGTCATTTGTTCCTGGCTTCCTGTATGGACAGGAAGCCATTGTTTTTTACTTGTTGACGGAAGCATGAATGAGAGGCAGCATTAATGGATCTAATATCACATATAACGGCTGTCTTGTGTAGGAATCTTTATTGCTGCAGTGTGTTGTCGATGAAAGAAATCCATGTTAAAACCTATTTCCCGAAAGATTAATATGCACATTCTTCGATGTGCAATAATAAGACTTTGCATATAACTCCAGAGCTACAAAGGCACGCTTTGTCACTTTAGTCAAGTAAAATCAGGAAAATAAAAAATAGGAATTGGTTGCTTTTCTGCATTTTTTGGTTTGTGGCTGCCGGTGTCATCAAACACGTTTAGGAATCATCATGAAGGACTTGTTCATGTATGTTTGGACTAACGTTACATCTCTTGGGGGTTTGTCATTGAAGACATGAATAATGTATCAAAAGAGTGATATACGCCTTGAATCAGATGTTCGCTTGCTTTTCATATTCGTTTTATGTCAAACTCTGGCAGTCTTGTGAAGAGACTGTCCTCCTGCGCGGAGCGCTAAAAATGCAATTAGCTTTTAAACAAAAGGGCACAATGATCCAAACTGTTTTACAGATTTACCCTCAGGCAGACTTTATCACACGAAGAGGTGGCAGAAATTCAAAACCATCACAAGCGGTTAATGAGAAGTTTTAGGCATCCCTTAAATCCCTTAAATACATATATTAACAAAACAAAAGTAACACCAAAACAGGTCACTTTCTACTCAAAGAAAGTACTCAAAACTGTTTCTGTATAGTTCCTGCTAAAGCTGGTGTCTGCAGGATTACATTTGGACATGATGGACAAATTACTCCTGGAAATCATTTTCATTTATAGTTTAAACCTTTATTTAAGCATCGACAATCATTGAGGTTCCCGTCATTTGCAATGATGATAAGAAATACACAGAGAAGATAACAAAGACAACAAATGAAGGGACAGCAGGTGTGTGAATGTTCATCCTCTTATTTTAGAGTGCTATGCCAACATTTTTTCAAAGTTAATGGACAATGTTTCTCTGATGTTGAACTTTTAAGATGTTGGCCATATCTGCACAGAGAACTCACCAGTGCCTTTGTTGCAAATGTTTATTTTCCTCCCAAAAAATCACTGAATTGTATGAGGTCATTGGCAGAGACGTCACAAAACAACCAGATGGTACTTTTATTAGCTGCTGATTTTATGAAGCAAACATCAGATCTGGTTTTCTTAAATTCCACAACGAGACGAATCAATGCACCGGACCTTGTTCACACAATTATTCCTGGTAGCTACAAAGCCCTCCCCCACCCCAACTCTGGACAATCAGACCACTGCCTACTTACGCCCAGCTAATTCAAAGGGCCAAACCGTGAATAAATACAGTTAAAGCGTGGAAAGATCTGACTACAGCTGCGGGGGCAACAAGGGAGAATGTCAGACAGTAAAATTACCCAAAAAGGGACTCTGGTGCTCAAGAACAATACCGCTATTGTCCACAGGGACCGCCAGAATCGACACAAAATAAAAGTTCCTTGTGGTAGCTTTAATTATTTTTTTTTTTAAATAGCTTTAAGCATTGCAAGTAAAGTACCAACTATGAAGAATGAAGGAACATGACTCGTGTGATTGATGCATTATCCTGTATGAACACTTTCCTGTCGTCAGTGTACGTTTTTCCCGTAAAACCTAAAAAATGAATAAAAAGAAGTAGGCTACTTTACAAAATAACATTTACTTTTTTCAACAACTCCTGACTCATTTTGAATCACACTGTCCACATTTCCCTATAATTGATTTGATACTGATAATGATAATGATAATGTAGGGTATTCAATAATGAAGACAACCACATATTCTTCCTCCAGCCTGTCACACCATGACCCAGAGAACAGCGTACACTCTGTGTGGACACATTCTAATTGGTACCATGATGGGAGTCATGTGGATCTACTCTGTGCGACAGGAAGCTGGAAAAACAAACCTCTCGTCTGTCCTCGTAGCATGTCTCAGTGGGCTGTGTTTGTCGACATTAGAAGACAAGTCTCTCGGTCATGTCAACCATTGTCCCTGAGGGGAGGGGACGCATCCGATCGCACCACGACGGGACTCACGACAGAAATCTGACCTGAGCATCAAGCCATTTATTGCAAGTTCACCTTCTGCGTGGAACCAGGTGAGCATTTACTTCTCACGGCAGTTTATGATTGCATGCGCTAACTACTATCATTTAAAACTAAAAATGTGTATCTTTTGTGTATCTCCTTGTTGTTCCCGGGACGTTTATTGTTTTCTAAAAGGTCAGCCATCATTATGTGTCAATCTCCTGGAAAAGCTGCCAGGTTTGAAAGAAAAGAAAAAAACGTGGGAGGAGGTTTTTGTAAATGCCACGAGAAAATATCAGTCAATCAAGCACACATGTTTGCTCGTGAGAAAGTAGCTGCTGGCCTGGAGTCAAATCAAAAACTGATTACTGCTTTTGATCTACAGTAAGGTGGATTAAAGCGTGTACCGGCAAGAGGCGGAGGCAGTCCAGGGTCTCACTATCATGAGCTCCACTCAAACATCTGTTGACTTTGTAATGATCAGCGTGACAGTATGTAAGTAACTTTCCCACATTTCTTTGTCTTTCCTCTCCTTTGATGTGCCCCTCCCACATGTGATAGATAAAGTGTTCATTCCTCCATCTTTGTGTTCACTTTTCAAAGGGTTTATTATGTTCCCGCTCTGCCCCGGTCAACCGACCGCACAGCTGGGGACTACCCCCAACATTAAGCACATTGTGGTTGGAAGGTGCTACAATTACATCACAGTAGTTAACCCCAGCTTGAGGTAAGGTATACTGCCCGAGGACTTATACTCACGTTATAACTTTCACAATCTCGAGTGAGACTCCTGTTTAATTACCTTTGACTTTGTCACCTGTGACTTGATTTCCTCCCAAAGCAGAAGGATCTTGGCTGGCAAAAAGTCAATAAACCATCAGGCTGGCGTCGCAGCCCATGAAGGGCAGTGGCACTTGTCCTGATATAATGCTGAATGAGTTGTTTTCTTCTCCTCGATTCTGTAGGAAGAAACAGAAATGGTTATGATGGAATGAGGGCATGTTGTTATAGGCTTTGAATGAAAAGACGTTTTATGTTATGGGGAATTCTGGCTGCAAAACTCTCATATGTCATTGCATGTGTAGATACAGTCAGTTATCACTTTTGTTGGATCCCAAAAGGGCGTGAGACTTGATTTACATCTTAAAATGTCATTCAATTCCATTTAGAACATATTATGGCTTGTTTAGGTCTTGAAACCCAAACATTAGCTCTTGGGACTGGTGATTTGCTTAACGACGAGTTTCCTGAGTAATTGTTTGGTCTATAAAATGTCCATCTTAATTTTCCTAGAGCCCAAGGTGACGTCTCTTAAAATGTCTTGTTTTGTCCAACCGACAACTGTCCAAATAAACAAATTCATCTCAGTTTTCAATCGTACACCAGGTGAAACAAGTGGATTTTGGCATGTTTAATGATAAATAGATGAATTGCTTGGCCTACAAAATGTAAAGAAAGAATCAGAATCCAAGATGATATCTTCAAATGTCTTGTTTCTCCAACCAGCACTGAAAAACAACAACTTTTCTTTTGATTAAGCAAGTGTAACAATTAATTGATTGACAAAATAGTCGCAGATCAATTGTCTGTCAATCGACCAACTGACTGACTGTCTTTGTGTGCAGGTTCGACTGCGAGGACATCTGGAGACAGTTTGAGGAGTCGGTTGTCCGTCAGTCCTCCTTCAACGTGACGGTGGATTATCATCAGATGTTTTATGCGACTCCACAAACGTGGCCTTGTGACAGGGTGAGAAGAGCTCTGAAGTTAGATATATGTTGATCGTTATTCACCAGTACCTCATTCGATGGAGGGCCTTTGAGTTCAGCTGCTTTACATTTCCCTTCCCTTGTGTCTAGTGTCTCTTCTGGAGTAAAACCAGGAGGCTGGTGCACAGCTACACCGCTGTTGAACGTCACTTCTGGACCCTGGAGGACACGCTGGTTGGCTACATGTTCAACGAGCTCGTCTGGTGTGGACAAGAGGAAGACTCTGGTAGATCGTTTCTAGTTTTAACAACGACGAGACAACTCAAACTAAATAAAAGAGGGAATTGCCTTTTCAAAAAGCAACGATTAGAGAAACATCTGGCTGTAGCAGAACAGCAATTGTCTTCTTTCCCGTCCGATTAATCATGACACAAACCATCAGATCCATTGAAGAGACCTCCATGTTGGTAAAACACTAAAGTAACTCAATCATGATGTAACGTTTACCATGAATTCATTTGTTGGAGTTGAGGTACAACCCACAATTTGACTATGACAAAACTAAAAAGCTCCCAAAAAACAAAGTTACTGGCTGAAGCTAACAATTCAGATATAACTCTCTGGAGTTGGTAGACCAAAAATAAAAGAGTGAGTATTATGTGAATATTTGAGTTACATTTGTCAGGTGGACAAAAACACAACACCAAATGAATGATGTTGTTCTGTAACTGCTAAGTGATATGTCACATGTTGTGTTCACAACTTGTTTCTGCTGCCCCCACGTGGCTATAAAGTCAGTTAATGCATCTTGAAATTGTTGAAAATGATCCACATGTATACCGAGTTATCAATGATATACCAATTTTTCCTCAGCCACTCTTTTAAAGTCTTGAAAACAGAAAGCTTATTCAATTGTGCTTTTATCCAGATGTTTTTACAATCAAGAAATGTAGAACAGATCACTTGGCAGCACCGGGATCCAACTTAAATATCACGGTTCAGGCAGCTGCAGATGTGCTGCTAAATGTTTCCATGTGCCTGTGGGATTTGATTTTATTTGTATGTCAATTATCAACTCAACACCTCAACTTGTTTGTCTCACCATTCATTCATGTCTCATTTGAATATTATCAAGTCGATGACACTTTTTCTGACTGATAGCTGTGAATTTGACACACAGGTTTTGATTTCAGTTCGTGTCCGGCGTGGGCGGCATGTAGACATCACCCGGTGTATTCCTTGTGGAGGCAAGCCTCAGGAAATGTGAGTTTACTGTCCAAACTGCTGAAATGTTTCAGTTCGGTGCACGCAGCTGTGTCGTTTATCATTCATATGCAACATACTGCTCCAAAAACAGCAGTGGAATAATTGCTCTCACGTGAATTTCTTCACCCGTTTGTTAGTTTGCAGAAATGGCATGTGGCAACATCACTGTGTTACTGAACGGGTCTATTGCCAACGCCTTCAATAGGAAAAGGTAACGAAGAAGCAACTGTTTTAGCAAAGGTGTGTGTTGAGTATGTATGAAATATATATTTCTTTCTTCTTTTTTAAACTCACAGCATGTTTGGAAGTGTTGAACTGGACGGTCTGGACCCACACAGGGTGGATTATGTCAACATAAAGGTGGTGACCGATCTCGAGGGACCTTTTATGTGAGCATATGTTGTGTTACAGTAAACAAAGAGCGCAAAGTTACTTTCACATAAATCATTACCACTTTCCAATAAGTCACCCTTTAATGACTTTAATTATTATCAACCATTTGTATTGCCATTAGTTCCAGCTTTATCATTTTTGACTGAACAAAATGTGGTTCATATTTAAATCCACAAGTCCTTTTTTTCCCCTCTTTAATAGAGAGTCATGTAGTCAAGGATCCGTTGTAGACCTGATCCAGATCCTCCGGTCCAGAGGTTTCCGCTGGACTTGCACAGACAACGATGAGTAAGTGACGTTCATCAAATTAAAGGACAAAAGTTGTTTTTCCTCTAGAGCGACACACAGATAGATATAGACAGACGGGCAGATAAAGTGTGATACAGATACAGATGTTTACGGGTTAATAATGAACTTCCTGATGAGTAATGCCAATGATATTTGTCCACAGGACCCTGATGATCCTTCAGTGTATGCAGAACCCCAAACAGTCCTCCTGCCAGAAATGTGCAAACAGCTTCTCCCGCAGAAGCAGCCTCACGTTTAACTGACTCACCCACAGATGTTTTCTGATCATATTTAAAGGTGGACAAAATTAAACAAGAGGCTCAAACGATTTCCTAAATTAAAGTGTCTTGGTTTACACCTCGTTCTTTTCATTGATTCTATTTCATAGCAGATTAGGTCAGAAAACCTCCTGAAGTGCAACATTGATCTGTTTTCTGCAGCCACGAGATCCTGCTGTGCTTATTGACTTTTACTCTAAAACATCAGCTGACATGATGATGGTCTTACGGTGTGTTACCTCATTTTAGTCCTGTCTATGTCGAAATCCACTTTCAGTTTTGTGCATGTGATGTATTTTACTTTATTTGAAATCAGTGTGTTTAATTAAATCTGAGCACATTTGTTGGATGAACTGAGGTTCATTTTGCTGTATCAGCTCATTTTTCACATCAGTGTTGGAAGAAGATACCGAGTATGGCAAGAAAGCTTGTCGGCGACCCTTCTCCCACCCTGGACACAAAGAGACACAGACACATGAGGCCAAGCCTCACCGAAACAGGTTCATCAACAAAGCCCCAGGACAATTACTTACAGTGACACACCTTTGCACACAACAACCAGTTTATTTAGTGTTGCTGACACTCAACGGTCTGTCCATTTCACAACATGTTCACTCACGTTCTGGAAGCTCCTGCGTGACCTTTGAGTTCTTTCGGCAGCTGATTATTTCATGACAGGAACTTCACCCACACACTGTACCACCTCCTTTTGAATATCTCTGTTATTAATCTGCCAGCATGCGTTATATAAAAGGTGAAAAGAAGAAGAGCAAACAAGTTGGCAAACCACAAAGGCAGAGGAGACGCAGATAGTGAACCATCCAAACTAGTTGATGCTTGCACCACATAGAAGCTGTGGCTGCCATTGATGAAAATTACAGTAGTTCAATAAAAACAAACACATGGCAGATTTATTGTAGGCTGATTCCATATATTTAAATATTACATGTTTGTATACATATCATGCATTTCACTAATTTAGGTCAGCAAAAATAAAGACTTATTCCTGCATGAGAAGACTTTCGTAAAAGTAACACCAAACTAGAAATACTCTTGCACAAGTAAAGTAGTGTTCACCAGCAATGACACATCATATATTGTTGGTGATATTTTCTACCAACAATCTGAATCTGCAAAGTAACTTTATATAAATGTAGTGGAGTAAAAAGTACAATGTTTGGCTCCAAGCCTACGAGCCAACGCACGTGCGCGCGCTCAGGGAGTGCGCTGCTGCGCTCCTCCACAAATAGAAGCACGCGAGCGAGCGTTATATCATTGACAACAACCAACGGGGTCGACCGCCAGACTGCAGCTGCGATTAAAGACTTTTTTTGAAAGCGCTTTTTAAAATGGAGCGTGGAGAGACTCGTGCTCCGGAGAAGACGCGCAGGAGACGCTGTATTATTTTAAGTGTCGTCGCTGTCCTGCTGCTTATTGTTCTCCTCGCCGTCGTGTTGGGACTGACGGTCCGGCAGAATACGCGCACACTTAAGACAACATTCATTGAGAGGTGTGAGCAGTTCAAGGGGTAAGCGTTTTAAAAGTTGATGTACAGATGTCACGAATTGAACCACACAGCTTGGAGACTGAGAATAAGTACATTTTGAATACTATTTAAGATAAATGTTGACAGTAAGTCAGCAAACTCAGATTCTAACTAACAATGCACGAACTAATGCAGTCTAACACGAGGTTATTTTGGAGGAGAATGTCGTTTGTGGTGCTGTTGAACTGAGAATGCATTACACTGACAGGTGTTTCTATTATTTGTCCACCCCATTCATATCAATGAGGGTAAAGTGAATCACAGAAACAGCTGTCTGGATGGATGCATAACCTTATTTATCCCTGATATAGGGTTATATAAGTGTCCTGGTAGTCTACATGTGCAAAGAGCAGGGTGTTGATTCTACTTTCAAACAAATATTGTGAAATAGTGATAAGTTAGGGTGTGTGCTTGCAATCTTGAGCAATATTAACATGTGAGTCAGAGAATGAAGAGTGAAAGATCATTATAAGTGCTTTCTGGGAGGTGAGACACTCAATGTAATGTTGGAGTTCAGTCCAGATGTTTGGTCAGTTTGTTACTCTGATCAATGATTATTGAACTGGCCTCCTCTCTGAACGCTGTTTGTGTCGGTCCGCTGTGTTTCTCATACTGTATAAAAATTGGACACGTTCAACATTGGCCCAGTTTTCACATCGTTTCTTTACAATGACAATCATTTTATTCATAAAGCACTTTTTTTTAAACAAAGCTTCACAAAACAAACTCCAACTAGTGTAGAGTGAAATAAAACATCACATGAGAGAGGGAGGAAATGCCCTGTTTCTGTTATTCAAATTCATTTATATTCGCAAATAAACTGTACTTCAAAACATATGAATTCCCCCAGCATGCTGATCCACAAGCACATTAATATTCGCCACCATTACGCATCAAAACTAAGCTGAAACTGCTTCTCGACCACGCCCATGTGTTCTGACTTGAAATCGTTTATTTTCCCAACGCCAACAAATATAATAAATAAACTGTGATTCATACACAGCATCTACCAGACTCTCCATTATTTTGCAGATACGACTGTGAAAAGCTGTGGGGTGTGTTTGAGCGAGCCTACGTAGGGCTGGACCCGTGTGAGGTCCCCATGGAAGCCTATGACCCTTTGATGGCCGCGGCCCCCTTCAAGCCTGAATGCAACAGAGTAAACAGCGCTCATCACAAGACTGTCTGTCGTGCACATGATCCACTCTAACGCAGCACAATACGTTCAGCATCTGTGCTTTTTTTTGTGTCGGGGGGGTGTTTAGAAGATATTCTGGAGCAAAACGAAGGATGTGGTCCATGACTTCACTGAGAAGAGAGATTGTTTTTACACCGTGGAGGAAACTCTGTTGGGATCGGCGCTGAATGGGCTCACCTGGTGTGGAAAGGAGGGCAGCAGTGGTAAGACTCTTCATCCACACCTCACAGCAAAGTGTATATCATCATCTACCAAATAGATTAAGAGATAAAGGACACTGAAAGATAGCAGCAAGGTCTTCCATGCCCTTTGGCTTGCAACAGATCCCAAATTAGCTCAAGCTCTCAGAAAAGAAAAAGAACAACGTTTACATTTCTCTTGGAGGTCTAATGCTATTTAATCCTGCTGGTATTGAGAACATCCTCATCTTTGCAGTCATAGCACCAAAAATATCATCAAAAATCATCAGCAGTTAACAAAAAAGGGCCATAAGCATCGAAGAAGCTTCTTCATCTGTTCTTTTTAAAGACAATTTATTTATGCAATTTTTGTTAGACACAATATTGATACATAATAATAATAATAATAATAATAATAATAATAATAATAATAATAATAATCACAAATCCAGTCCCCCCACCCAAGACAAACATAATACATTTGGTGGATTAAACACAAAATGTACACACATTTGTACACAGAAATGTAACTACACAGATGCATACGTACGTTAAACATATCTCGTAGTCAACTCACAACAGCTGTCAATTTCCACAATGAGGCAATTTGAGGAACTGCAACTTGTTTCTTTTGGCAAGACGGGTGTCAGGTGTGTCGCCCAGTAAGGCTAGTTTAGGTGAACAACACAATAATCTCTTTAAGAATCTCCAACATTGAATTGATTTAATTTCCAGAACATGTGAATAAGATCAGCTGTCTCAGTTTTGCATCTTGGGCAAAGATCTGAAATGTATTCCATGATATGCATCACAGTTGTTTTATGGTGCTGATAGCATCTCTAGTTGACTTTTGCTCATTTATACATTTTTCCTTTTTTATGCGCAAAGTTTTGATTGTTTGTCGATGTCGTGTTTGTTTCTCCCACTTATTTTCTGTCTCAGTGTGTGATGTCCTGAGGTTTCTGTTTTGTTTTGTTGAAATGCAAAAAAAACGTGTCGACTCTGCGTTTTTGTCGTTCTAGAAACGTTCACTACCGGCTGCCCGGGATGGACCGACTGTGCGAACAACACTGTTCGCTCCTTTTGGAACAGAGTCTCAGCCGCTGTAAGTCATCAACAAGAATTCTCTCGTTTTCTGGCAACGATACGACAGTTGTGGGATCAAGCCGTGGTTCGAATAACACGTGTGGAGCACGAGGTGAAACACCTCCTGTGCTGAAGCGATCGCGGTGGAGCGGAGGGAAGAAAAAGGTCAGTCGGCCCGGTCCTCCGTCAATGAGGCTTTGTGTCCGTCTCCATGGAGCCACATTGCGGAGCTCTCTCCTGAGCGAGCAGTGGCAACCCACGCACTCAGAGCAGCCCTGCTCTGGCTTGTCTGGGTTTTAATCAGTGACAACACGAGCAACGCAGAAACACCTTTTTTTTCACACGTTCACCAAAACAAACAAACACAAATACAAAGATTCAATCCAACATAAACCATGGACACGCAGAGACACAAAACGAACCATAGGCAGCATGGAAAACAAAGGGTTTTGCATAAAATTGAAGCATGAGAGAATAAAAACACGAATAGTTGAAATGTCTTCAACATTAGCTGCTGCTGGCATCTTCAAGAAAGTACAACAGATATGCAGTTAGTGTGATGAAGCAAACCCAACCTTGCATCAGGAAGTCTAAAGTGCAGCAAGACAAATTGTAAAATCTTCAAATTTTTGCTGCGTTTATAACCGATAACTACAATCAAAACACATCAAAAGATGCTGTGGAATACAACGGGAAAGAGGGTTGCGACCAAAAACAAAGTTAAAACAGAGTTAATGTTGGACAGAAACAAAACCCAGAATAAATCACAGTGATGCTCCGTAACTGTGTAGTTTGCAGATGGAGCCTGTGGTGACGTGACAGCAATGCTGAACGGATCCATCGCCACACCGTTCCATCCTGCAAGGTGAGCTTCTCTGCACCTCTTGTGTTGTCAGCCCAAAAAAAAACAATTGGCATTTCTTTGCATTCTCATCAGACTGATTTTGTGGATCACATAGAACATATAGTACACGTGGGTTTTGCTGAGTAACTTGTGCTCTTTCATTGTCAGCGTGTTTGCGAGCATCGAGGTGAAGCGGTTCGACTTCCCCAGGGTGAAACGCCTGAATGTTGTTCTGGTCACGCAGGAGAACTTTGTGTAAGCTCGTCCTCCTCGTACTCAAGACTTCTGCAACATGACCCTCCTCTTTGCTTGTTCATCTTTCAGTGTGATGAGTGCACAAGTGTTCCGTCTGTTCTTCCGCAGTGGCTCAGATACAAACTCGTACTGAGACAGTCGATCCTGAAGTCATGTTTTCTGTTTCCTCCTCAGGACAAACTGCACAAATGCATCTTTAAAGGACTTGCAGAAAGAGCTGGATAAAGGAATGACGTACGACTGCAAGGAAGTGTCCGAGTACGTTCAGCATGTTTGTGTGAGAGGACGCCACCACTACCTGAATGTCAACGTGTACATTATCTCTCTCTCTCTCTCTCTGCAGAGCTCAGATCCAGGAGTGCAGCTCTAATCCAGAGAAGCCCTGTGGAGCCTGTTGGTGAACTCAACATCAGATCATACAAGACACGATAATAAGCAGCTGTGAAGTTCATCTCTGTAAAGTCTTTCTATATTGGATAATGTGCTGTTATTATGCAGACCCTTGTTTTTGTACCGGTGGGCCAGTAATATGAAATGTTTTGTATAAATGTCACTCACACATTTTTATAATATGACAGCGCCGTGTCCCGTCGGGGGAAACACCGGTGCTGCTTTCTAACTCCACTGACAAGCTGCTCACCTGGTGGCAGAATCTGAAATGTTTTTATATAAAATGTTAAAATACGAGGCTTTGAAATTGTCTTTGGATTGTGAAGGGTGATATGATTGTTTGTGTGAAATCATATTTCATGTCACTGCAGCTGTTTTCACAGATACCTTTAAGAAAAGGACCTTCATGGCATGTTGTAGGAAGGTGCACGGATATCAGTTTGTACAACACAAGAGAACATAATAAAACCCTTTAATACAGTTATTCCTTATGGCGTGATAGAGATCTATGACTCTCAACCATCACACATGTCAGACATTTAAAAACAGACTGGCACATTGAAGGAGCCTCACATCTATCTTCATGCTGGTTTCCTTCAGACGTAACGCTTACACTTATGGTCACACGGTGCAATATTTTTTTTAAATTAAAATGTTCTAGGCCTGATTCTCATTTCTATATCAAAAATATAATCGTGGTTTCTGGTGTTTGAAGGCACAACTTGAAATATATTTGTGATAAAATACTGAAGCAGTAGGAGCTCTTCTCTCGAACCACACAAACACAAACTTTCAGACATGTATGTGTACACTTTGAACCTCAGTTGAGTTTCCATTATTTTCCTTTTCTTTTTGATTCACGTGAATCTGGGGCCGAAGGTCAGACGACGATGTATGCAAACAAACCCACCCACTGAACCGCTGAAGAGAATATAAAGTGCTCATAAAAATACCACCTGCTTTTGAATTCAGATTTGTAGATGCAGGCCACAAGATGTCGTATCTGTGATGTGTGTGAACCGGAGGCGTGTGTGTGTGACACAGAGTGTGAATCTTTTAGAGTGAGATTGTTGTGGCAGGAAGAAGAAGGAGCTCAGTAATAACCTCTTTCCTTTCTAGGGACTTGCTGCTGTGTCACACGTACCGTAAACGGGCTGCTGTCGGTGCTGGGAACACACTGCACAGGTGTTACATGAAGAAAGGCCCCTTCTGTAAAAACCACAGCATGGGGTGCTGCGACAAGTACTGTAATCACCGTCACACTTTCAGTCACCGCACCAACACTACGCTACTAGTGTGTGTGGCACTTCTGAGACGATAATTAAGTGCTAATGTGGCGATTCCACACAACTATCTGGACTTTCAATTAAAGGGAATTTAAACGATTTATTTGTCTTTTTTTGGGCGGGGGGGGGGGGGGGGTCTCGGTCTCTATTCCCTCTGGTCTTGGTCTTGTCTCGGTTTACATTCCCTCTGGTCTTGGTCATGACTTGGTCTCTATTCCCTCTGGTCTTGGTCTTGTCTCGGTTTACATTCCCTCTGGTCTTGGTCATGACTTGGTCTCTATTCCCTCTGGTCTTGGTCTTGTCTCGGTTTACATTCCCTCTGGTCTTGGTCGTGACTTGGTCTCTATTCCCTCTGGTCTTGGTCTTGTCTCGGTCTCTATTCCCTCTGGTCTTGGTCGTGACTTGGTCTCTATTCCCTCTGGTCTTGGTCTTGTCTCGGTCTCTATTCCCTCTGGTCTTGGTCGTGACTTGGTCTCGGTTTAGGTGGTCTTGCAGCTGCATAATATCAATAGGCTCCAAATAAAACTGCCTCCAACCAAAAGTAGTCTATAAGTCTAATAATCTATTTAAGTCACATATGTATTTTTAGTGAAACCTAATCTTCTAGAAAGACACCTGTTAAATGAACACGTATTTGGCGTTGTACTTTAAAGTTACATTCATGATTTGCAACTAAAGTCATCAGCGCTGGCGTTGGCCTTGGTTTTCTCTGACATGTAGCTGAGAGTAGAAAACATCCTTATTCGGCAGGACTTTTCTTTCTCTCTTGTTGAAGTGGGATATCCCACAATACTCTGCTGAAACCTCCCCAACATCTGCTAAAATCAATAGAAGTGGAAGCTCCAACTTCAACGTCAAAAATGTGAAAAATGTAAAAAGTAACTGTTGGTGTCAAAAGTGTCACATGGGAATTTTGCAGCGTATTTTCACGTTGCATCGCGTTGTCTTCTTATTTTTAAAACAGGTCTAAAGAAAGACAAAGCAGGGCTCGCGGCTTTGTGTGGAGAAATATGCAAAACGGGCTTCAGAAACACATGTTTCTAGAAGAATAACTGAGCAGCCATGGGTCGACTCCCTTGCACCGAGTATCGATGACTGGAGGAGGAGCGGCGGCGTGTTTCCCCTCTCCTCCTTCCCTGAAACGATCCGCTCTGACTCAACACATTGAGTAACACGATCAGCCTGCGAGATGTGTGATTTTCCCACAGACCCCCCCACCACGTTCGTTTTCTTGTGTGTGTGTGTGTGTGTGTGTGTGTGTGTGTGTGTGTGTGTGTGAGTGTGGGACAGTTTCATTTTGACATGTGTCTTTGAAACGCTTTCCGGCTTCTAAGTGTGAGCAGTTCAACAATCCAGGAAGAAAACACGCTGACGAGTTCGCGAAGCAACCTGCAGGCTGCACACTGTAAAAAATGACGAATTGAGGGCTATGGTGGTATTTTGTTTTCTTAAAGTGCAAACAAGAGACATAGTAAAAAACAAGATCAAACAAGTATTATAGTAAGTAAATAAGTAATAAACTGTCAAATAAAATGTAAAAAATCACAATAGTTAAAATATAAATAAAAATCTATAATCATGAAGGAAAGAAAAGTAAAATATTTCAAAGAAAGTATTTAGAAACACCAGTCAGCCTTATTGCCATACTAAAAATAAATACAACTGTGTGTCATTTCTTGCAGTGCGGGGTCAAATGTTTCTCTTAGTCATCGATCCATACCATAAAGGCATTAATTACCGCTCGTGCTGCAGATCAACCACTTGTACTTTCCTTTCCTTCGTTAAAGTCCGTCCGCGGCTCTGCCCCGGAGGTGACTGGGCACTTCTGGTTTTTCCACGTCACTCGGGATCTTCAATATAACTTGCGGAGCAATTTGTTGCTTCAAATCGCAGCTGTTGTGGGATCTGAGCAAGTCGAGGACTCAAGAAAGTAATAAGATGGTGAGATTTATGTTTTTATTTTATTATAAATTGTGTGTCTGTATATTTTAGATAGAATTTTTTTGTTTTATAATTTAGAGAAATCCTCCTCGAACTCAGTTCAATATTTATCAATGATATCTACTCATGTTTAATCTTTAGCTTGCATGTCTGACCGTTTATTGTGTGAAATGATGTTGGTGTGAAGACATGTCAGAGCTCCACGTGCAGCCCGAGTTTATCGTTGATCGCGTGACAGTGTGAAGATGCTTCACATCCTCTGTGTGGGTTTTGAGTCAGCTGTCACGTTGTGCCATTTTGTGCGAGATACACACTTCAGTACAGCATCTCCAAATATATCTCGACAATTTTAGACGTGCAACAAATTATTGTTTTTGAAGAATCTCTATTTGTATTGATTAATCATTTAATCTATCTGAGATGCAAAGAGCTGAAAGTGACATATTCAAAGTGCTATAATACAATAATATAATAAGTATCATCTGAGGAAGTTAAACCAGCGAATGTTTTCCCTGTTTACATGGTAAAAAATGTAAAAGGTTAATTATCCAACATTCAGTTGATTCATCTTCCATTAATCCACTTGTTGATATTCAGCACAATATATTATACATTTTCTTTATTGTGGAGGCATTTTGATTCAGTGTTTATTAGATAGATGGATTATAAATGACAGTTAATGAAGTGGAATTACAAGAAACAAAGGTCCAGACAATAATTTGATACACTGTGGTTTCCCTATAGACCACCACAGTATTACTTAATCTACAGAGAGAATTTAGCATCATTATAATGTTATAAATAAGGATTTTAAAACAGCTTTTAAGTTCAATGTATGTATTGACAGTCCCTGTCAATTAATGCAAAAAAATCATATATTTAATTTATTTGAATTAAATGTATTCATGGGTTATTGATTTTCATTTATTTAAATATGTATTAATTAAAAATGGCTGTTATGTATAATGTATGTCCTCGTCTGTGTTTTGACAGTCACAACATGAACGCACAATGGACAGACCACCTGTGGAGAGATCACAGACCACAGACAACAGACAGACACACAGACTGTATCCATCACTGCCGAACACAGACAGGTGAGGCACATCACCTCATCCACCTCAGATATTGTTACTGCATTTAAAAAGTACTGTGATTTACTGGCAGCGGTGGGAGAAGTACTCAGATCCTGAAGTAAAAGTAATATGGTGGGAAAATTACATTAGAAAGTCCTGACTTCAAAAATATGTGTTTTCATGCAGTTTAATAAAATGCAAAATAAATGCCAAATGTTAATTTTTGTTCATGTGATCAAATGTTTTCAGGTGTGAGGTTTGTGTGGCGGACCCCTCCACAGGAGAAAAGCTTCACACAGCAGCAGTCTATCATCCCGACAGTGTCACTCAGGTAATATTAACATGCAGTTGCAACATTGGAAGATACGTCCGAGAGGATAATATCCACCCTCATGTTATCACCGTCCGATTCCCTGACCGCAAAAAGAAGAAAAAAACATGTTCTTTGTGCCTTTATGACTGGAAACACTTCACAGCAAAACTTCCAAAAATATGTAAACGGAAGTTCTTTTAGAACAGTTATATTGCATAATTGCATGTGCAGTCACAGATGGACTTATCGTGTGCCACATTTTAATAGTTCCTCTTTTTTTTGTTTTGTTCTATTTGCTTCAGTCGGAAGCATCAGCCGCCAGCCGTGACGTCCGAATGAAAGCACAGATCATCCTCTTGGAGGAGCAAAGGCAAGAGGTGAGTACATTTCAGAAGCGACATTTATATTCCTGCCAAAAAACACACACCTGTGCTTTTCAGTACTGAAAAAGAATCCTGTTCTTTTTCCTCAGCTTCTTTCTATTAATGAGAAATGGGCGAAAGAGTACCGCACCATGGTACGGTACTACAAAGAGAGGGTAAATTCACAAAAGCTTGTTTTATTCAGCACACGTCAGCTTTTTGATGACTTTATGTCGTTTCAGTGCTTTAATGCCTTCTGTCCTTTTACCTAAACGCTCAGGTCCAGGAATTAAAAGCATCACAGCAACGTGAGACGTGTGAAGAGGGAGAAAACAACGTCACATCATCCAAGCAAGTCAAAGATAAAGAGAACGCTTTGGTAAATGCAAATTCTCATTCCAGATTCAATGCAAGGTATTTAAAAAATAATCGTGGAATAATTTGATCCCTCGCGTGAAAATCCTCACAGACTGGAGACGAGCTACTAAAAGCCGAAAAAGAGGCGGGAGAGCTGCGAGCACGAAACAGCACTTTGACACGAAAAGCTCAGCGTCAGCGCGACGAGATCAGACGATTGAACAAGGTGAGGCCTGCAACGGTACACATCAGAGAGAAGGCCTTTTAAATGTCAACGACAGTGGTGTTACAGCTGCTTTGACATGTTTGTGCAGGCTCTAGAGGAGGCGCTTCAGACGACTCAACCTCTCAGTGTGAGCAGTGAAACACTACAGGATGTCTGGAAACATCAGGTGAGCGTCCTTTATATTTCAGTACGCTTTCTTGCCGACGGTTTGGTGAGAAGATTGATGCCAATCTCACGGTTGTTTTTACCTTCAGAGAGAGCCAGGCTAGTTGTTTTCAGTCTTTGTGCTAAGCTAAGCTAACCCGCTGCACGGACTCTCTGCAAGAAACCAAATAAGGTTGTTTCCCAAAACATTCAGGCTACTCCTTTCAGGCGGTCGCCTATTTCAATCCTTGTTTCATGTCTCCTCCTCGTGCTTTTTTAGGCCGAAGTCTACAAGGAGGACTTTCTGACGGAGCGCAGGGACAGGGAGAAGCTGAAGGACAAGTATCTGGAGCAAGAGAAGAAGTTTAGGAAAGTTCACAGTGAGCTACGCGTCCTCCAATCTCAGGTACAACACCAACACCGTCTGTGTGCTTGTTTTCTGCCATGTTCACGAGTAAATATCAAACGAAGGCTTCAACGACTTTAACGAAGCGTCTCCGTCTTTGCAGGTGACGTGGACTCCGCCACCGCCGCCTGTGCTCAAAAGCGGCGGCAGCAGCACAAATCAAGCCACATGTCCACACTGGGAGCTCCGCCAGATTGACCCGCACCGCGTGCAGCTGCAAAGACGCAACACGCTCAACAGCAAGCCGTGACCGATCGACGACGTCCTCGCTCTGTTGTGTGATAATATGTGTTGAAGGTCTACGATCACAGCTCATCATTAGCGGGGTGAGACTTTGCGAGTATATCAAGGAAGTGAGCTCTGTTCTGTTTCAGTCCTCGGGCCGACTTCAGGTACAGTTCCTGTCGTGGTCGTAACGAGGCCAATCCACCAGTCCGGGCCCACTGGGAGTCCTGGGAAGCAAACCCATATAAATACACTTGAACAGCCTGTGAAATAGAAGTGTGACCCTGTAGTATAAACACTTCCCAAGAGGAGAAAAGCAGAATAGAGGGAAATAAAACACTCTACCCATTGCGTGCAAAGCTTGCTCAGTTCCTCCTCTCCACACAGGTCCTGAGGGAGATATCAGTTATTGCACTGCCCAAACACTGTTGACTTACAAAAGTGCAACATGAATGAAGGATCTTCCTGTTTCAAGTACCTGTAACCGCAGCGTGCCCGGTGCAAAAAGAGGATCCAAGAGACAACAGAGGGTCATCACCGTGCTCAGCTTTGACATAAGTTAGTCTTGTCCCGCCGGGCGCCGGAGGAGAATGCTGACACTCGTAGACGTACGCAGGCCGCAGCGCACCTGCATCTGTCTGGAAGAATCAAAACGCAAGTCATGTTGTGTGACGATGAGGAGGGCTGCGATTCATTCGGACTCCCAATGAAGCACCTCTGTGTTATGCACTTTAAGAACTGGAAGAACGAGGACCGAGCATCTCAGTGAAAGCGTCCCGCGCCTTCTCTGGAGAGTCGTCCTGCAGCAGGTGTTCATTCGGTATGACCTCATTCACAGCTGAGGCCTGCCAGAGGAAAGATAGAGGTGGTCGGAGAAGACGAAGAAAGATATAGGAACATTTATTTTCACAGTATATTTCAAAAGGTTTTCTTTTTCCCTGTTTCTTGTTTATTTATCGTGACAATAAATCGTTGAATGTGTGTCGGTTGGATGTCACTTATACGGGAGGGAAAGAACATCAGATCACTGATGTCACACCTTCCCGCTTCATACCTTGATCCCATCCAGGAGCTCCTCGGAGCTAATCTTAAGATACAGTGTGTCAAGTAAACAATGAGGGACTGCAGGCACAAATACATCTGTAGTCTGTATTCCAAATCCTGAGGGAAACTTGTCCCTCCACACTCACCGATATAGAGACGGCTCCTGCAGATTGTGGGTCTCCATTAAAGGCCGCTATGTTGTCACGAACCCACTGAAGGCGACTTGCTCCAGGAAGCCCCAGTTCTCCAGTGCTCATTTAAAAACAACTGGTCACTTGGTTAGGTGGTATTTATCTCACACTATCACGTGACGTTATCAGCAGCAGCACTAAGAAACCCTGGACCTCTGGAGACCTCTACTGGCAGACAGAAGCAGGTGCAACAACTGACTTCTCTCGACTACACAATTCTCACAAGACTTCAGACTGTTCCAGTCTCAAACCGTAATAATCCCAAAATACTGAGTCGATACTGAATGACGACCACAAGCACACACCGGTAATGTGCCGGAGGTGAACATTCATACTGGAAGGCCCCTCCCAAAGAGAGTGAAACTGGAACTTCTGGGTTCTAATTTAAGAAGTAAGAAAAACCTCATTTAAAATCCGTCACACAGCATGTTGTGTGGTTCGCTCTATGCGTCGAGATAAGGACTGTAATCGTTTGGATGATCTAATACTGTTGTCCAGTCAACATTTCAGGGTTTACTTTGGCACACTTCAAAGAACACAATTTCCCATGAGCCCCAAAAGAGTTGAGTCCACTGGTATGTCGAGGGGTCGTGGCTCTAATAACAGCAGGACGGAGAGAAGCTAACGCTGCAGGCGTCGTTGGACAGCAGAGAACAGCAAGAAGTACCTGCGGCGGTGAATTATCATGGGAGCTGTAGCCTAGTTTCATTTAGTTAAAGTCAGATGTTTCAACTTCAGCTGCTGAAGTGGATCTCAATTTGTCTCAGAACACACTTGAGAGGATTGCTTTGAGTTACAGAAGCTATAAGGAAAAGTAGCTCGCCCACATGTGAAGTCATGGCTTAAAATGTTGAACTGATGACGGCACTAGAGTAAATATGTAGGGCGCCAAAGTTATTACAGTTCCTCTATAGGGGTACTTGACATTGTGGATTTCCTGAAACACTGTCGCTTTAGACTCTTGAAAGTTCGTACATCCTCCTGGACATGCTCCGGATACTCCTCTCCAACAATGCCCTCTTTTCCCATGCAGCGAACCCGCAAGGGCGCTGTTGGGGTCTGACCATATGGCTGCAACATGTGCTGTGAACAAAGAGTCAGGCCTTCCCTTTTGCAAGCAAAGGTTTCATCCTGATTGTGGTTTGATGAGAGCAAACCTCCTCTGAAGGAATTTCACATTAGGGTGTGAATTCCCTCCCCCCCAAAAAAACTATGGTTCCTGAAGTCACCTGAATGCACCGCTGCAATCTCATTGGCCGAGAGCCAAGACAGCACCAGGACCCCTGTGGTTCAGCCACTGTTCTACAAAACTGCCTGCAGCTCACACCTCGAGGCTTTTCCCCTTCGACCTCCGTCGAGCTAGGGAGCACACAAACGCTTTTTCCACCGATTCCCTTCGGGGTAACAGGAGGCACATCAACGTTGTTCCTCCTTTTAACCAAAATCCTAGGTTTAATGAGACGTCACCACGTCCCAGCTACATCACACGTCACTGAGCTGTTCCCTCGCTCCCCCCCCCTTTTCACTCACACACCACACACCACACACACACACACACACACACACACTATCTTATAACTCAGTCCTAAAGTGCAAAGTATGTACAAATATGGACAGAGAGGCAGGTGTAACAAGCAGGTTTAATTCAGCCAATGGCCTGAAAGCAGGAGGCCCTGCCCTTTGATCGCACACTAAAACATCCATATATGGTGTTCCTGGATCGTCCTCAGTTACTTTAACGACTCACAACTGCAACGACGATTTGAGTAAAGCACTCACAGTTGTGGTCGGCTTTTGAAGAAGTTTATTGGCACAGTTATAGCAGCAATGTGTTCTTTGTTTATTCATCTCAACAACAAGTTTGTTTCTATTTGGCTTTTGAAAAAAGAAAAAAAAAAGAATCTCCGGCTAATAGTTTTAATTTACAGAAAATGAAAAGAAATGATGACACTTTGAGCTCAGTTGAAGTGATTGTCAGCACAATTGCATAAAGTGCACATATGCAACATGAAGAAAGTGAAACTGAGAATATGTTCTGCTTTAGTTGCTGCGTCGTAGCGACATTCTGAGTGGTTCAGTCTAAAGATACTCACTGTTTATAAATAGATGCAGGATTGTATGATTGTGATTATGTTTCAGGGCCGTAAGGTGTTGAAATATGAAATATATAACAATGCTGTACCGACTGTACCCGCTGCTCAGTGTTGTAGCGTGTTGTTTACGTTGTAAAGAGTGAAGACGTAATATACTGACATACGCTACTTCTCTGCCTTTGTTTTACAGATAAATATGTTAAATACAGTCTATGGAAGTATTTTCAGCATCAACAGCCACCAGGCGGATTCAAAGACACATTCTGGCCAGTATTGCACACCAGGTTTTCAACCAGCTGACACATCGGCCGCTGAACTCTGCCAACTCCTCCATAGCAGGAATATTAGAACATCCACTTGTCAGAGGCCCAGACCCCCCCCCCCCCCCCCCGCCTGGTCTCAGTAGAAAGCGGGGTTTGTGTGCTCGATGACGCAGCGTCGGCAGTGGCGTCTTACAAACCGCAGAGCCTCTGGCGACACCTCGCAGTCCTGCACGTTGAGGAGCTGCAGCTCGCAGCAGTTGGCCGCCAGAGCTTTGAGGCCTCTGCCCGTCAAGCTCTCGCAGGCCCTGAGACTCACTCGCCTCAGGCCTTGGCAGTACATGGCCAGCTGCTCCAGCCCGCCGTCCGACACCAGCGGGCACTTGCCCACGTCCAGGGACTTGAGTCTGGGGCAGCTCCTGGCCAAGTGGCTCAGGCCGTGGTCCGTCAGCCCCTCGCAACCTCTGGCGTTCAAGTAGCGCAGTCTCGGGCAGTAGCGGGCCACGTAGCGAACGCCCACGTCGGTTATGCGCGTGCAGTGGGCCACGCTCAGGTAGCGCAGGCGGCCCTCCAGGCGGGCGACCTCCCGCAGGCCGAAATCCCCCACCAGGCGGCAGTCGCTGAGGCTAAGCTCCCTTATCGAGGGGCAGTGGAGAGCCAGTTGGCGCAAGGCCTCGTCCGTCAGTCGGATGCAGCGGCGCAAATACAGATGTGTCAGGCGGGGGCAGTGGGAGGCGATAGTTCGCAAGCCCTCATCCTCGAGGGAAAAGCAATCGGTCATGTCCAGGTAGTGGATGGAGATCTGCTGGCCGTGAAGAGGGGACAGCTGGAGCGAGGCCTCCTGGGTGAGGCTGATGCACGTGACTTTGGAGCAGCCTGGAGGAGGACGAGGAAGCAGAGGTTGTCAGCTCATAAACAGAGGATTTCTTCAAAGCGGATTGTTTTTGTTGAATTAAAGGATACGTTCAGAAAATGAAAAGTCCATCTTAAAACAGCCTTTTTCAAACTGAAAAGACCGTTACCCACCTGATTCCTCTAATTCAGATGGCTAAATGCTGATATTTGTATTGTTTCTTCAATACAAGTATCAGCAATTTCTTCTATTTCATTAAAAGTAGACAGGAAGGGATCTCATAGTGGCCAGTTTTGAACAGGAGGAATGTTTACAGAAAGCAAAAACTGTTTTAACGTACATACGGTCATGTGAGCGTTGTTTTAAGACGGACTTGAAAAAATGTCGACGTTCCCTTTAACACAATTCACTTTTGAATATGTATTCTGAGTCGCCACTTGAGGGCGCCAGACTAAAACCTGCTGCGTTTGGCAGCGCAAACAACTCCAAGGAAACCAAATTGTGGAGAAAAATAATCGAAGGCTCATAAATAGTCACAAGTAGGCGATTTATTTTTATTTTTTTTACAACAACGGGGCTAACTTCCTGGTGCTAATGGTGCAGACGTTGCTCTGCCACCGTCCAAGTCAATGTTAGTTGTGTCACTTAATGAAAGCAGCAGACCGCTCTCCTCACTCACGTCGAGGTGAGTTCTGCTTTCGGCAAAAGAAAGCCTTTCTTCTCCCACATGGGAGCTTAAGGCTGGCAGAGCTTCTCCTGCTCCTCTAATGGCTTCACCAGCGTTAGTAGAAACGGCTGAGAGGGGCCGAGGAGTGGAGATTTGTTTCGAGGTAAAGCCACAAATGTGCGTGATGTCGGGTAGCGGTAATAAAACCAAGACACCATTGCCGAACCATTATGGCAAGATGTTCTCGTACATTTCTTTTTTTACCTGAGAGGTTCAGGTGTTCCAGGCTCGGGCAGCGGGACACCACCTCGAACACGGCCTCGTTGGAGACGTTATAACAGCCGGCGACCTCCAGGCGGCGCAGCTCCGGGCAGCACTGGGCCACCACATGCAGTCCCCGGTCGGTGAGCCTTTTGCAGCCGTTCACCACCACCGTCTCCAGGGTCAGACACACGTTCGGGGTGTCCTGGCACAGCCGGTGGGTCAGCACCCTGATGGCGCGGTCGGCGTGAAGCAGCTCCCCGGTCAGCCGGACGGTGCCCCACAGCCTCGGGTCCCACGCCAGGTTGTACCAGCGGCGGCACACGCGCGCACAACGGCACAGCTGATTGGTGGGGAGGTGGGAGAAGATCTGCAGCAGGGCGTGGTCGGGGAGGAGGTCAACGAGGGCGTGGTGGTGGCTTTTGGACTGGCGCGAGCGCGTGTGTGTGCCGGGCTGGGAGTGGACCACGGCGACGGTCTCGGCGCGGGCCGACGAGGAGGAAGAGGAGTTGGTGTCATGGCCGTTACTGGAGAGGGCAGGTGAGGAGAGGGAGGTGGACTTGGATGGTAGGATAAGACCGGGGCTGGGGGTGCTCAGAGTCCGGGTGCTGGAGTCTAAACCTGAGAAAGAAGAGGACAAGATATGTGAGGAAAGAGAGGGGCAGAGTCGCTACTTGAAGACAATGAGAAGTTCATTTTGCCTAAAAAACTCTTAACATGCTTTATGTGTCTGTGAGTCAACAATAACCAAGTTTAAGACCTGGTCTAATGTCGGATTGTTGAAGAAAAAGCATCAAAATTGCACTTTTTCTTGTTTTCACGAATAGAATGAAAGTTCCACACATCTGAAACAGTGTTTGAAGGAGTCTGCTTGTTCGTCCTGGATTGAGAACGCTGGTTTTGAGCTTGACCTAATGTGATCTGGATGGAGACAGGGCAATGAAATAACCCTCATGAATAAAATAAAGCTTTCACAAATCTGAAAGTGGGGTTTTTAAACAGCGATTAAACACTTTTTTTTCACAACAGTATCGGCCCTTAAGTTTTATCTTAATCTCCGAATTGCAAGCCAACTTCAACCCATCCGTCAATGTGCAGTAGACTGTACCAACTCCTCTCAAAAGGTGCAATCCACCTTCAAAAGCACAAAGAAACTTGATGTGACGAGTTGGGTCACATTGCAAAAACAAACGATCCTACGATTCCCATAATGCAACCTACAGCATCCTCTCACTAGACCCTCCCTGCCTGGTAAATAGCAACAGAGTGTGAACTCCATGCACCCAGTTTGAAATGCAGGCTTAGTCTCTAAGCCCTAACGGAGATAACACTTGGGTTATTTTCTCATGACTCGTTAAAAGCTGCGTACAGAGACATTTAACAGCTGTTTCCACATGCTGAGTTGTTCCCCTTTAAAAGAGTACGCCACAGATTTAGCATTGCTTTTCAGTTAGACAGTTAGAAGAAAAAAAAGGATCAAAACCGATGCAGCGGAACCAGAGATATACGGTATTATCTTTCATTGTCCACATCAAAACCTGGCTCCTTCATCACCCACAATGCAATTTGACCACCTTGATTCGTGTGTGTTATGCTAGAAGCTACTAATGTAGCCTGAAGAAGAAATTAGCAACCACAGAGGTTTAAGAACGTCACTTCTCTCGAACTACAGATCCACAAATTTGTTTTATTTTCAAACTTGTCGTCTTCAGTCCCAACTGACGCTGACTCAAGTGACATCACTTGAGTCATTCAATCGGATTTCATGAAGTTCCCTCTGTAGCCAACACAAAGCATTATACAACTTTTATTCAACACATATGTCTAATTAGTTGTACACAGACTTTTAAAGTTCCTCTTTAAAACACAACATGTATTCTCCCTTCTTCGACTATGGTGATTTTCTTGCTTTATCACTCTTCAAAAACAGCTAAAAAGCTGAGGAAATAGGTCAAAAAGTGCATCACGGTGGTGCCATATAGCCACGCCAGCTTTTATCATCAACGAAGAGGAGTTTCCATGGATCTGGATATCGTGTTTTTGGATGTTTGGGGAAAAAATGTGTCACAGGGCCTCTCCATCAGATGAACTCGGTGGCTTCAAAGCGACCAGCTGAGGGGCTGACAATGTACGGTTATCCCTTTGTAAACACTGAGGCACTCCTGACAGATGTGCGCTCATCGCCGCCGCGTCTGAAGACGCAGCTGTGAGAATCTGGGGGCTGCAACCCATCACCGTGGCGTGAGCCCTCCGCTTCATAAGCCAGGGCGTCGGGATCGTGCTCCCGGGGTCGACCCCATCACACCGGGACACTGAGTGCTCTTCTCTGATGATATCTGCGTCTCCCCATCACCCCTCCAGCTCGTCTTGTCCAATCCGGAGGAGCTCAGTGGGATTGATAGTCATCACTAAAAGCATTTCAAGTAGTCACGAGTGTGATGTCACTTACAGCCGTCCAACTACGAGTCTGCAGGCTTTATGGGCGAAGAAAAACGAGATGTTATCATGGTTTAAAATAAAGATTATTTTGTGTGTTTGAGACGTATAGTTATTTGATGGTAAAGGCGAGTTTTGTTCAGACTATCACTCCAAAAGTCATGAGTTTTTGTCAAAGGCCTTTAAGGAAATATATCGTATCATTCTAGGAACCTTTTTAGGAACTTAATGAGTTTACATAACGACATTTCTTGAGTAAATCTTACAATATGGACAGAAAGAGTTTTGAGGTGTTTTCCCAAAAGGCAATATTCAGTATCAACTTTGGTCAAAAGTTTTCATTTATAATCCTAGAATTCAAAATGCAGTGGACACAATAAAAAGAACACCAAATGGCCCTTTTCACAGACTCTCTCAGAACTCTGACGCTCCAGGTACCCCTCTCAGCTTTGGATGAGTCAGTTTCCTGTGTATTTTCAAAATAAACTTCAAAAGTAGGTTTACTTGGTTCGGTTTAGGCCACAAAACGACTTGCTCCTCATACAGACGCTAAAGCGTGCCTCTGTGCATTGATGTGGTGAGTCAACGCTATGCTAGCTTTAAGCTGGTAGTTTGCAGTGTCGTATTTGAATAAACGATACTCAGGTGTACTTTAACTACCTGCCATTCCCCGATGATTCCCGTACATTTACACAGATATTATCTTATCAGTCATGTAGATTGAACCATGATTAAGCCGCGTTGGTAAATGGACTCTTCAGGACGTATGTCAGCATCTTCATGAAGAATGGACTGCATCCTGCCTGTCATGTGGATTTGCGTGCAGGGACGGACAGCTGGGCAGTGACACGTCCTTGCGACCGTCCTGCAGATCTGTATTCCAGACCTCGGTGCGGTCCACCTCCCTCCTCGCCTCTGATGACATCCGCAGACTCGCCCCCCCCCCTCTCGGGAACATGTCGACCGATTCACGGCTACTTTACAAACTCCTCTCTCGCGTGCCTTAAAATTCAATCTCGCATGCAGATTCGAGAAAAAACGACGAGTGCCGCAGTCCAAAATGCACAGCGTGTTACAATCTGCACTGAGTTCAGGTTTAATACATCACATTCTTGGGTGGTCTGCCTATGATTAGCTCAACTTTTGATGTCTGGGATTATTTCCTTGAGGTCATCTGTCTTATTTTAGCTGTGTATATCTATCTTAATACAAAGGATTTAATGGTTTGAGATCCTTATAAACACCTCGTCTATTTCGAATTTCACACACCTGTCCAAATAAGTCATGACAGTAGTGGTGCTGGTGCACTGCAAGTATTGCAAGATTCCTGAGTTAATACCTAGCGATTGTGGAATTATCCAACAGCGGCTGGAAACCACACACTATGCAGCACAGAGAGACATGAAATCAGTATATTTTTGCCAACGATTCGCCTGCAATTAAATCTTTTCAGAATGATATAAGCTCATATATTTACGCTTAAAAAGCTGAATTCAAGTATCAACCCCGAGGCAAAGATCTACAAAAGTCTCGACATGCAGGAGAAGATCGGATTGCATTGCTTGAGTCTTGATGAATGCGTGTCTTTGTTGTCCAAGTCCATGCTGTTGCGATGGATTCTGCACGCAAGGAGATGAACTCATCTGCCACTGGCTAAGGAGCAACTTCCAAATTGCGTAATTACATGTGTCACTGATCAGAAGAGAGCTCCAAGTGGAGAAACAGTGCAACTAATTAGACTGCATCCGCCCCCTTCCCTTCTCTCAGAGTCACACTTCCACACAGCTGGTGGGGGAAGTTCAATGAAGACATCTCTGCAGATTAACGCGGTTGCACTGGATTTTGGAGAGATAGCACCTGGGTCTCTTTAAGAAGGCCCAGGTGTTATCTAGCTGAGTAAGGCATATGTCTATCCAATCGCCATTGACTGTCGATGCTGTAAATGATCTTGTGATTGAAATATTTACTTTTCTTTCACACTTCACACGCCCAGGAGTTCTCTCTCGGTCGGATGTTTCCCCTTTCAAAAACCGGAGCACGTAACCGTTTAGTGCCGATAAATCAATTCTCTTTCAGTCAAATCCCTGCTGCCTGGTTGTCTTCTATTAGCGGATACTTATTGTTTTACCCCTCTCGTGTTGATTTGAATTTGATCTCCTGGCTTTTGAGTAGAAAATGAGCGTCTCTGATTTCCTCACGTGCACCACGTGGCCTGTCACGGTCTTGGTTGGGGGGGGGGGGGCACAGTGGAGCTTGTGGAGTTTGCGAAGCAGGAACATGTCACAGGGCTAATGACATTGAGGTAATGGATTGGTCTGTTCTGCCAGATGCAGCGGTAATAACCCTGCGAGCTCCAGACAGGGTCTTAGCAGAGCTTCACAGCACTGCGAGATCCTGAAAAAGACTCCCTATGGCTTTGGTTTATGACCAGACTGCGTCAAACTCTGGATTGACCCTGCCTGTGCACTTGTCTCCGTCTCTGCTAAAGTCTGCAGACTCTTTTGCCAATTTATCTTCCCTCTCTCTATTCTCTCTCGCCCCTCTTTTCTTCCAGAGGCCCTTGAATCTGTTTTTGTGAAGAAATCATCAGGTTTTTGTCATTAAAGCGACATCACTCCGAACATGCAGCTGCATCCTCCTCATCACGCAAGCATCTTGTCCTTTCAATGATCACTTCCATTGATTTACATTAAACCTCTGGTATCAAAGCCCGATCCAGATGTGTCTCAGAAGTAAGTTGATGTTAATGGGATCCTGCTGCGGATCAGCTTAGATTTGGGTATTAGTGGCAGTGATTTCAGCCAAGTATGCCTTTCTGTGGCTATGCGCACATTCAAAATGCATGAGTTTCTCTTTCATTTCACCACTGTTCCGTTGTTCTTTGTCCAGGGTAAAGACCAGATGTTCCACTGTTTCTTCTCTGATTTCCTGAACCGAACTGAGTCTCCCACCATCTGCACTTACAGTTCCCTTGAAGAGCATTTTAACAGCTGCATGGTGTCTGTTCTGTTAATGATAGGTTTGCAGTGATACACAGATATCAAACAAAGACACCACACTGGTTAACTTCTATGGATTCCAAAGTTTTGTTCTTAGAGTTTGGAGCTGCGGGTTTATGAACCAAACAAATACAACTCAAGGTTCCACTGGCTAGCTTTTTCTGGAGCTTTTAATTGTTTCAGATGGTTTGTTCACTGAGTTTGCTTAGCGGTCATGGAGATAGATCTGTTGTCCAAAGCACTTTTAGGACTTCTCATGTCTGTCGGCTTAAGCATGAACTTAATTCTTGGCCTTGGAAATTGTAGTAGTCTTACGATAAGAAACATCTGGGTCTGTCTTGGGTTTTATTGAATACATGGAAGTTGATATTACCGTACAGTGTGGCGGCTGGGCTATCAGTAAAGCCTTCACTACAGGAAGGTCTGACGTCACTGTGCAACCTGAGAGACAATAGGGCCTGCTGGTTCCTGTACAATGTGCACACTTGGACAGGAAACAGACTCCTTAGCTCCACACAACCCCCATAACTCCGCTACTTCTGGACTGCAGCTATTCTCACACTCGCTCAGTCTCTGGATTCCTGTTTTTTTTTTTTAAAGCTTGCGCCGCAGCAGATTCGGCTTTGCATGAGCCAGGAACTATTACGCTCTTTCCCCGCAACACGACTAATTCCCTCAGGGGAGTTTTCCGCCTCTTAAAGCCCTTCTGTCAGTTCAAAAGACACAAACGTCTCCACACGCTGGCCTCGTCACTTTATAAATCCTCCGCTGAGGAGGACAGCAGACGCACGGGTGTCTTGAAGCCAAATTTGAAAGGCGTGATCTACAATGTCAAAAATGAGCATTTTGTGTGTGTCCATTCATCACAGCACACATTTTCCAGAATAGAGACGGCAGTTCAGACTCCAACAGCCATTTGGCATCATGCTAACCTGGTCTGGCCTTTGGCAAATCATTGAAATTCAACATTACGTCATTTTTCTTTTTTAACAGGTTGTTAAATCAGGATGTCAAAGATGACATTTCTGTTTCTTTGCAGGGAAACATGTGCATGAAATGCCTCTCTGTACAGTTCATCCTTTTTGGCAGGAATGTGAGCGGAGGTTTGGAGTGCAGAGTGACATTCATGTCAAATGACTCAGGAGGGGTAACGTTGGCTACACGCAGCAAACAGCAAGACGAACTGCACATCAGACAGGAATGGAAACGCGAGCGCTGGGCCTGAACGGTTGATTTGGTTGTGATGAGGAGCAAATGTAATGATCTCATGTGGTCGAAGCAACAGAACAAGGGAAGAGCTGGAACTTTTTGATTAAGCTCTTGATGAAAAGGGGTTCACTTCAACTCCAGAAAGAGGTTGTTTTGTCTCAAAGAAAAAAGCCTTGAGGGAAAGTAAAACAACTCAAAAAAGTGCTGTAAGAAACCTATGTATCAGCTCAGTGATTGGTCTTTACTGTCTATTCTGATAATTATATACAGAACAAAGATGCCATTGTGCAGGATAGGCCTACAGCTTATCACAGACTGACAGCCATCGAATGAGATGTTTACAGTGCAAAACTAAGAAAATATTGAAAGAAAAAAGCTGTTTTAACTGGCGCTTGCATGTTCCTGACGGGATGACGTTTGAGCTAATAGCATGCTACAGTTGTTCATCAACTGGCACAGAGAGTAGACACCAGCTTCTTCAACCATATTGTTCATTTAGGCCACTTTTAAGCCGTAGAAGTCGCTCAGAAGATGACGAGAGTTTGTATTTCATGAGTAAGCCACTAAAATGTCCAGGTTTTGCGATGGCTAAGAGCTAACACTGATGGCTCTGTCCTTGACCACCAATGTTTTGTCAGCTAAATTAAAAATCTTTTTGCTTCATATGAAAGAACCATGTGTTATTCGCACCCAGAAAACGTGATTCAAATTTTTAAAAAGAAGTAATTTGGTTGTTCTGGTTCAATCTATCCAACCAAGACTCCCTTCAAGAACACTGAAGTTTTCCCCTCATTTTTGTACCATTGCAGCTTCAGCCACAACTGACACTTTGCTGCTTACGTAATGAAACAAACCACAGAGTGAAAAGAGGGGAAGGGAAGGCCAATGTGTCCGTTCGGCTGGTCCACAACTGTGCTCATGTTGCCACATGAAAAGCCCAAAGACCCAGGTGTATCGCAGTGCAGTGAGCCAACATCTTACAGGAAGCAAGCCTGCGTTTGGGTGCCAGGTGGCGTCTTCCCCAACTCCTGTCAAACACGCTGCTGTAGTAGAGCTGAAAAATGTGACCCCGTTGAAGAAGAAATGGCATTCAAAACAACAGGGCCAACGCTTCCTCCCTGAGACGGAGAGCGAGAAGACCGAGCGGTAATCAGACAAGAGTTATGAGATCTGCCTCTCCTTCCCCCCCTCCCCCTCCTCCTCCTCCTCCTCCTCCTCCTCCTCCTCCTCCTCCTCTGCTGAACTGCTTTCACTTGCTTTCTTTTTCGCTGCCTTGTTCCGTGCTTTTTCGCTCAGATTTCCTGGCTCTATAAGAGCGGTAGAAGGGGAAGGGGGAGGAGCGAGGACAGTGTGATGGAGAAAATCGAGGGGGAAAAAAAGCATTCTTTGCTTCTCTGTGTTCTCTCTTTACGTAGGCAATTTCCAATGAGGATTAGAGGTAAATCTGTTCAATATCTCTCATTGCAATGGCTACAGGCTTGTTGGAAAAGTCTTACAATAACTGCAGGCTGCTGCTTTGTGTCCTAAGAGAGAATATTGAAAAGGGACTTGTCCTCCACAGATACTGCCGGCATTTAATGAGCACAACCTTCTCGAGGCTGCGAATTCCTCCGCATAAAATGAGAACAATCTACAACACCGCTTCCTCTAAATCCTCCATAAAATAGTCAATCACCTGCCAAACATCTCCCCCCAAAGAAACAGATGCTTCTTTATCCAAACAAACCTCTCTTCCCCCCGGTGTGTGATAACGTCCAACACTGCACAGCAACAGAACAAATGCAGCATTAGGTTTCACCAAAAAGACAAATTTGTCACACCAGCTCGAAGTTGGCCCAGAAACCTTTGGCTCAAAAGATATACCGCGGTAATGGCCGCTGATGAATGACAAAACAGCACAACTTACATTTACAACATAAGTGGAGGATAACAACCTAAATCTCCGTCCCAGCGGCAATGACACACGCAAGCGCCTCGCTGCAGCCTCCTTCGTTCTTGGCGCGGCAAGAATCAACAGTGAAACGCGATACGTCTGCTCGAGTAAACACGAGCCAACGGGTCGTCGGCGAGCGAGATGAGTTTGCAGATGAAGTGTGAGGGATTTGTTGCCTTTGGGAGGGCATGCTGGAGACGGCAGCTTTGAGGGCGGGCTGTTTAGACTGCACAGCTGACAATCGACCATCAATATTAGGAGTGTGTAATGCCGTAATTATTACATTAGAGATCCTGATTCCATCATCCAGCTGAATAAAAAGGTTGTTGTTCGTCAGAGTAACTCATAAAACCTGAGTGGGTGCGGCGAGCATTTCATTTGCTGTACGTAAGTTACAGTGAGGATATTTTAACGTGTTTTGAATCCTCTATATGACCTCAGAGACCACCAGCGAGGAGATTGGCTGTTTCTATGTCGTTATTCTTAACGCTAGTCATCGGTGACACCGGGTCTGATTCCACACAAAATCCTGCGAGTCCACCAGAAACTCCCGTCAGCTCAGACTCCAGGGGGGCCTCCTGCAGCGACCAGCCGCCCACAGCCGGGTTGTTGGGCCCCCTGGAGAGAAGGGGGGCACAGGAGAACCAGAACCAGCACCGAGTGGGGCAGACTGTCAAGATTGTACTCCTGCGGCAGTAAAATAAGAGGTTTTCTAAAGGGGCCGCTTCGGTCCTCAGAAACTGCCAAAAGCGACACAAAATGTAACTTTAAAATGATTATTTTGCTGAATTGTGATTGGTAAACTATCGTAGTGATGCTTTCAAAAAAACATTCAGTGTTTGTTGCAAATGGGGGGAAAAAACAGGTAACAAGTTTCAAAAAGCTCAACCCAGAGGACAGGAAGCGACGGCAAGAAGCAGAGCGAGCGGTAGAGGGCTGGTTAAATATCTGCAGGGCTGATGAGGCAAAGTGGGAACAGGTGTGTAGGTGGGCGGGGCCGGTCAGGGGACTGGGACTGAGGGGAAAGGGGGGTGCAGTGCAGTGCAGTGCAGGAGGGAGTGGCTGGATGAGGGCAGGTGGAACAAGTCAGAGGACATCTAGTGGACAGGTAAGGAACGAGTTTCAGGAAGGTGGGAAAGTGGCCGAAGAGACAGAATGTCTCAATGGGTGCACATTGTATTTTTGCCAAAATTGCAGGAAAATTGAACCCCGACTAATCATTGCTTGCAGTCTTTCACGACCTACTGGACATATAAAGGTAAAAGTGTTTTTTAAATGCACTTATTTTAACTTTCTCATCATTTATTTACGATTTTGCATGGTTTTTCAGTATGTTGTCCGACTTCATACTCAGGTCTTCATTGAAAATGACACTTTAAATCCAATCCAATCGGCACTGGTCGCTGCAGGAGGCCCCCCTGGATCACAATCGGCAGGATTTCGATTAACATGTTAACATCCATGCACCGGCGACATGTTACACCTTGTAGATGTTTTATAAACTGAGGAAAAACATCTCTAGCAATTTTAATCTTTCGGCCAGGAACAAATTGGGGTAAAAAGGAACTTGTTTGGCCTTAATTGGCCTGATACTTTGTGTTCTGATGCCGACATTAACTACTAGTTCAATAAGGCTGTAAAAACGTTATGTAGGAAACACAGATCTGTAAAGAAGAAGAGTCTGAAGGTTACTCTGCTTTTGGAGAATTGCACATAAATCATGAGTGTTCACGGCGTAATCTCACAGTGTTTTCTGGTGTGGAAGGACAGACTCAGCTTTTCCCCGTCACTGTTATCAGTGTTTCTGTGGTCCTTGGCAGACAGAGAGGAAGTCGGCATGTTCATTGTTCCCACCCTGTTCCTCGGCTACCTTCCTGGGGCCATTACAAACGGGTGAAGGAGCTGACCTGAACCCAAAGCATCCCCCCCCCCCCTGATGTAGGAGGACGAAGACGGCGTTCGAGAGTCTCAACACACAGGCCCAACATCTCCGGGTGTTCAGCCCATGTCTGAGCCACATTCCTACGGTATACCCGGAGTTCGGCTGCGCCAAAGCAAACCCTCGAGGCCCAGACATGGGCCACAGCGTAACCCCCGCTGGGAGATACTCAGTTTCATCCCACAGGAAGGATTTACTGTGCCTTTCAGTCTGCGGCTAATAAGCAACTGGGTCAGGCCACCACGAGCCCGTCTAAATAATCAAAGAAAACACTTTGCAAAAGCCAGATGACTGCCCGCCTCGGTTTGTTTTCAGGAGCAGAGTGAGTGAAAGTTCCAACTGTTGACTTTGGGGGAACACATGTTACAGCCAATGGCCTACTTTCCATCTGCATGCTGATATCAGGGCTGAACAATGATTTAATATTGTGGTTCATTGAGTTTTGAGATGATTGTGGCATCGTTCAGTTTCCTCTGGTGACGGAAATTGTTATTTGTAGGAAAATGAAACATTTCTCGTTATCATACGGCTTTAATCCTTTAAATGAGATTATGTGTCTCTTGAAAGAGGAGATTACTTTTCTTGCACATGAAAAGGTACAACCTTACTTGGTCTGGTATAACCTGCAGCTTTTGGTGGTATGATGCCAGTTAACTTGAACTCTTCTCTACTTGGGCTGCTGTCACACTTTTACATTTGCCTTTATCTCATAATTGTCATTTGTAGCAACCGTGGTGGCTGTTCAGCAAAAGTTGTACAGCGTCTTTAAGTGAAATTGAATGGTTCAGTTGTTCCAAAATATAATTTCAACTGCAGTTAAACATCAGTTGGGCTTCTTTAAGTGCGATTTTAGACCGATTTTAGACAACATTGAGGAACTAAACTGTTTTCTAAAATACGGTTTTATTGGTTTCTACCATATTGCAATCTGACAGAGAAAATTATTTCATTTATTTCGGTTCAAATTACAAACTTAACTGAATGAATAAGAATGCTGCGTTGTAACTAACTAACTGACCCTAACTGACCCTAACTGACCTAACTGACCTAACTAAACTCACCCACCGACTTCATTAACGCAGCAGTGACATGACTGCTGCATCCGGATATGAAGACTCCCAGCGTGTGGTGGGGAAACAGCCCAGACTGCTTCCTGATTCGTTTAGTGGACCACAGGACGAGGTGGACAAGGACTGTGTAACCTGCCACTGTGTGAGTGTGTGAATGTGGTGTATGCATGTGTGTGTGTGTGTGTGTGTCTTTTTAAGGATGGGGGATTTGACTGTGGCCGTGGTGGTTCCAGAACATGTAATTACTCCCACTTAGCATGGAGGGAAAAAGAAATATAACAATTTCAGTCATAACACTGGCGGGAAATTATGATCGGGAAGCCACTGGCCATGGCCGATACTCTGTGTATATATATATATATATACATATATATATATATATGTTTCTATCTACACAGGTTGTTCTCCAAGTAGACACATTCGGAACAATTATCAATTTCCACCCGAAATACTCGGGGTGCACACCTCCAGCAGCACCTCAACGGTCAGATCCAAGTGAGTCGGCATGTCCAGCGAAATCAAACGCGGCATCTGCTTCGTCCGAATGCTCACCCACAGGAGGGCGGTAAGCCTCGCTCGATGTTCAGTGAGGTTAATCAGTGAATTAACCTCACTGAAACAAACCAATTAACACACATCTCACGTGAAACCAAAAGCACGCCCGGTGTGTGTCGTGAGGAGTGAGACCCCCGCTGCTTCGTTCCCCCAGAGAAGCACCGTGGAAATCTTCAGCTGAGTGACGGTTACAAAACACAGGCCGGAGCTGCTGTTTGTTTTCTTGCGGGCAGCTGCGACGCCACGAGAATGCCACATTCATCATGCCAGAGCAAGTTTAAGATTGGTGATGACAACGCACGAGAGGCACAGGGAGAGCGCAGTGGCGTATCAGCGTGCAAAGGAGTCGGCGAGTCACTGGTCAGCTCAGAGAAAGAGACGACCGGCCTTAATGCATCTGCGGTAGGGTTCGATAAGGTGCTGTGATCAAAATCAATGACGACTCGGTGGGTTTTGAGATTTCATGTTCTCTGTCTGATTCATGCTCTTGAAACTTTTCCTGCCCAGTTGAAGTTGAACACACTTCCCAAATCCTGTACAGAACTGTGAGGTTTGCTGTAAATGAGCTATAGGATGCTATTATTACATGAATCAATCTTAGTCTGCAATACTGGAATGCTTAAAGGTGCACTGATCAATATTTTTACACAAACAAAGGATCAAATTACAATGTGTAAAGAGGAAGGAGTCGCTCTTAGAAATGAACCGACGGTTAATTATCATCCAACTCATCTCAGCTCCACGGGACACTTTGGTGTCTTTCAGCTCATTGTTTTGGTTATAAAGGCCGCAACTTTATGGTTTTCATTCACTTTTTCACGGCTCTCATGCCTCCAGCTCCTAACCCTAACCCTAGTCTACACTACCTGTTTAGTACCAATTTAGTGGAGTTTTCTTGTAAACAATCCAACGAAAAAACAAGGACGGGGACCCACTCGTAACAAAATCTGAGCTCCGGTACGTTTTTTTCTGACGTAAAATTCTTTTGATTGAGGGAAAAATGATTGTGGTGAAGCTCGGGAACAGGTTTTGCTTGGCAAACCAAGTTGATCATTAAAATAAATGCTTTCATTGAAGGACTGTTTGGTTGGCACCATGTGGTCTACGAATGAATGAAATATCATCATAAACTACCATTTCTACGAAGGTTCTACAAAGACATAATATGGCACCTGGCATTGCGGTACATTTTCAGCTTTGACTGAGATATTTTGTTCTGATCTTTTCAACTAAATTTTAAAAAGTTCTGCTTTGACCGACAGCTTGTTAAAAAATGTATCCGACCTGCGGACAGGGGGCTTCAGAAGGCATCTGTCAGCTGCAAAGTATTTACACCGAGCACACAGTTTACATTGGTAACACACACACTCCCGACAAAGAGCAGCGGTTCGCTGCAGTCGGTGTGCCAGGAGTTGGAAGATTGTCTGTGCACGGAGTATCAACAGAAGGTGAAGCTCTCTTCTCCCTTTTTTACTCCCCACACCTCCAGCTGAATCCCTCTCCCCAGCACTCGTACCTCCCTCCCTGGCAGCGCTTTGAGCCCGATACGGCCACAGTTTAGATAAGCATTCTTCCACAATGAGAAGCCAGAAGTGTTTTCTTTTTCTTCTTTTTTTCTGCTCAAACAAAGCCCAAGAAATGCCTTTGGTTTCTGATGGGAGCTGTGAGTTTGTTTTCAGTTTAGGGTTATCCCAGGAACACGCAGGTTTCTCTCCAAAAATAGGCAGCACAGAAAGTGGATGAGGAGGACAGAGAGGGGTGGGAGGAGGAGGAGGAGGAGGAGGAGGAGGAGGAGGGAGTTTGGTTAATGAGCACCAGATGCCTTACCTTCGCTGGTAGCCACATTCTTTGGAGCTTTGGTCGGTGTGTGATCTGTGCTCGAACTTATGTCAGAAGAGATGCTTGAGCTCCCTTTACCTGCAGGGGAAACGGGAAGAAAAACAAAACTTCTGGGACACAGTATATCAACTGTGAGATGACAAACTGCAGTTATGATTTATCAGGGTTTCTTTTACCGTACAGCCTTTGAAAATCTTTTCAGTTGAGAGAAAACACTTTTTATGCTTAATTCCTGTCTGTCAGAGAGAAGGTGTTTCATGATGTATGTAATACGGTAAGGAGGTATGAAGTTCAACGGAATATAAAGCCCATCGCGCTCTGCTTTCATGACTTTTATGCTCCTCACTTTTGGATAAATGGTCAGGCTTGGCACGTGCAGAAAGTCTCTGCTGGTTAGTTTGAGTGTAGTGTCGGACGAAGAATGAAGCCTCAAATGCACAACTCTTCCTTTGTGAGCTGCCCTTGTGTCGTTAGATTTAGATTCCTACACAGTAACACAAGTGTGCTACATTTCAAAGAGCTATATTTTTGAATGTGTGCCTCTGCTGTCGGAGTGCAACAGGCCGCACCGCCAAGCTGACTGCAGGCTGCATGTGGAGCAGTTGTTTATGGCATTTCATTCCTCTGTCAGATCATAAATGCAGCTTTGTGGCTTTCCTGAGACTATGCGCCTTTCACCCAGCACGAAACAGTCACACACATGCACATCAAGTGCAGACACCTAAAAAGACCAGACAGTTCCCGAAATAGGCAGTAAATATTAAAAAAAGGCAACCGGTGACTCCATATTCAGCCAGACGCAAGACACATACGAAATCATTTGAAGCCAACGCAGCTCAAATGGAATGACATTTTGCGGTGACATCACAGAGCCTGCACATCTGCTACGACTCCTTCCGTCCCCAGAAATGGCTCCGAAATTCACAAGGTCCACTTTTCTAATACGTAAGCAGAGCAGAGAGCACACGGCTGGAAACACGAGTCGTCCTAATATTTAGCTGGTCACGTGACTCGCTTCCTCTGCACGTGCGGATCTGTGCGAGGACGATTGTTTTCTGTCTTTTGCGGGAAAAGCAACTTTGAGAAAAGCTCCTGCTTCCTGTCTTCTGCTGATATAACGTGTTGGTAGAGGGTTGCTGCATAGTTGTGACCAGAGTGTAATTAATTGTGGAATCGCACTTGAAAACAGATGTGCAGGCGAACTGCAGAGTTCACTTGTGTCTAAGATGCTGGCCTCAGACACTATAACGATGCTGATGCCGTCAATACTGTGAAATGACTATACTTTGAATAAACGTTCAACGAAGTGAATCTTAATGACACAAGAGGTTTCCATGAAACCAATCCCAGATCTGATACATTTCATGATCAGCATTCGCAATGTACTTACATTCTGTGATTTCCTCATCATAAATTACTTTTCATTGTCAGTGGCGGAGTCCGCCAATCTCGACCGTATGCTGCCTGCATCGCAGTTAGAAAAAAGCTAATTACCGACTGACTTTTGAATTCAAACAGTTACACCTGCAACGATTTGTCGATTAGTTGATTTATTAGAAATGAATCGTCAATTGTTTTGAGTGGTTAAATGCTAATGATGACAATATGTGCTGATTCTCTCACCCCTCTACGGTTGTAAGATAAATATCTTTGGTTTTTGGACCGTTGATCAGACAAAACAAGACATTTGAAGCTGTGACTTTGGGTTCCGACGGACATTTGTTCACTATTTTCTGACTTTTTTAAAGACAAAACCATGAATGAATTAATCGGCGGAATAATGGATGCCGACAATACTTATCAGCTGCAGCTCTAGAACCAACATGAGTTTGTTTTGTACTTTAAGGTGCAATGTTTTTTTTAATTTACCAATAGAAGTAGACCCATCAGACAGCTGGTACATGTCTGTGAGTGTTGAGCTATTAAACAGTCATGCTGTGATACCATAAGAATGTGCATTGTCCAAAACTTCTGAAAAACCCTCATCTGATGAGCACTTCATGTTTTCTTGCTGTAGGCCTACTTCAACACGTTTCCATGTATCCCTGCCCTTAAATCAGATCATTAAGCTGCATTAATGGTGGATCATAGAAGGGAAGTCTCCAGCATCAGACTCATCGAATAAATCTGTGCGAACTCACAAAAGAAGAGGGATTTAAATGGGTGTAGTAGTAGCAGTGATACTGGGTTTGGAGTGTAATGCCTGTTTTCATGTTGCAATGAAAGGGAGAATTAAGACCTTGTGAATCACTGGAGGAGAATAAACACATATTTCCCAGCTGACTAATGCCTGCTAACCTAATGAGAGGAATAAAACTAAAAGGAAGTCTCCGATATGTGCTCGGATCCGTTCATGTACCTGACATGGCTGGATCCCTGGGTGGAGCTGGTCCACTTGTTATGTTTAACATCATGACTTCCAATATTTTCTCTGCAGTTATTGACTTGGGAAGAGAGCTCACTGGAATGTTAAATACAAACATCTCTGCTCTGGGGAGAGAGGAGGTACACGAAGGCTGATATCTTATCCTGACTGAAGGAAGTCTAACTAGGCCTATAGTCTGAGCTGAGCTCATTAATAATAATGAATCTTTGGAGCTTTTATCAATATATTGGTGTATGAGAGTCGGTTGATATGTATTTTGGGTGTAAAAATATCAAAACAAGTGATTTAAGCTGCATTCCAGTTGGGTGAAACGTGTTCTTGAATATATCTGACAGCTGAGTGAGATTTGTATTTTTATTCAGACCAGAATCTCTTAACAAGCAGCTGCATGAGAGCTAATACATGCCAACAATACTTATTTTGTTACAATATTACGCTACTGTTGTAAATACTTTTACATGGACCCGTAAGCAACCATGTAAGGAGGATTTGTTTCCATATAAAAGCTCTGAAACATTTTTCATTAAGACATTTTGCCTTCTGCATGTTTTTGCCCATATGGATCATATGGCAGTGACCAATATGCACAACATGGCTGCCAAATCAAATGACAGATGGGTTTTTAAGGGACTGTGGATCTGTGGAGTTGGCTCTTATCAAGATAAGACTGACAAAGTGCCCACATGCTTAAAAACACTGTTGTCCTTTGACCCGCCTCCACTAAACCTGCAGGAAAGCACTCTTTAAAAAATACCCATAAATTAAGCTCCTTGGTGTTGTCTGATGAACTGGCTTCCTTGCCAAGTCAGCTCTTTTTGACTGATTATGTGAGAAGAGATTTGATTTAAACATCAAACAACATATCTGTACGTTTCATTACAGCACAGACAGTGGCTGGAAGTGTGCTTTGTTTCAACTTCAAATTGTATACTGTACTGTTTAAAATATGACCACCAGATGTCACTCTGTGTGTACGAAGAACATCAACGTTGCACATCTTTAACACAGAAACACTTACACTGTGTGAATAAGGGAGCCATGGAGATGTATGAAGGGAATACTGTGAGTTCTGAAGCTCGCTCACTGATGTGTAGGGAAGCTACAGACCCAAGAAACTGCACATTGTTTTTTGTTGTTTTTTAGTTTACGAGATAAACTGGAGCAGATCGCGGTCACATGTTGGCCTTTGTTGCGCATAGTTTGATTTTAAAAAAGCTGACTTATGCGTGGAATTCAAATAAAAAGTGGTTTACAGTGATAATTAGAGCACTTACCCTCGCTTCCATACTGTTTTCCATTGTTCGCACCCATTTTAAAGAATACATAATCTACGCGCAGCACTCGGTGTATCAAAAGGAGTTAAAGTCCAGAGTAAAAAGGGAAGTCTTTCCATAAAGATAGACAGTCGGAGAGTTTCGTGTAGGGCCGCTAGCTCTGACTCCAAATAGTTAATCCAGATGTTGAGCATAGGACGCCTCAGCATTACGCAAACCTGGAGTCCAGACTCGCGCTTTCCAGCGGTGCAGACTTTCTATATCTGAACATCCACAGACAAAGAGCGGCGAAGGCTACTCTCTCTCTCTCACACACACACACACACACACGCACACACACACAGAGAAGAAAAAAAATCCCGATTTGAGGAGTTGGGAGAAAAGTTTTTTTGTGAAGTGGGCTAAATGGTAAGCAGCTGTTTATCAGGCTGAGTGCGGGCAATCACAGCGGCCAGACAGCTCTGTGAGGACTCGCAGCTCTCCTCCTCTGGATCTGGATTTAAAGAGGCCGCAGACCAGAGAGGGCGATGTGGATATTTAAAGAAAGATAAGCCAACGACGGACTGTGACTCAGAGAGCCCAGGAAGAAGTATTTCACTTCCGTAAAAGTCCTGAAATCATAGACTTGAGTAAAAGTACAAACGTTTAGTGGAGAAAGAAGTACAATAAGTGCCTCTGAAGTGTGTTTAAATTGCGTATAAATTAGCATAAAATGGAAACACTCAAGTAAAGTACCTCAAAATTGCACTTAAGCACAGTACTTGAATAAATAGTTTCTTTCTACCACTGGAATAACACAATCACAGTTTATATCTGGAAGCAGTCCCATTAAGTTATTTCCCCTTATTACATAATTCATATTTAAGCATTATGTCATCACAGGTGTGACTTTAAGAGATTCAGGCAATCAGAGTAGAGGACACATAATCTCGAAATATTCTGAGGATATAGGCCTGCTGACGGAAGAGAATGGCTCAACCACACATGTGGGAATGTGTCTATGAATAGCAGTGGTGCAGGTCATCGGATATCTAGAAGTAAAGCTGCAGGACAAAACCAGTTGTCTGCAGTCGACAGGTGATTTAATATTCTGGATACACGCTGAAATTCCTTTCGAAATGTACACGGCCCGACAGCTCTAGCGAGGATAACGTGATATTTATGGTCGATATTAGGTCGTATTCTCTAATTACACCGATTAGTGTAGCTCCTCTGGTTTTATCTGTTTTCATAAAATGTCATGGGTACAATGTAAAATGCCTGGAAAAAGGGTAGAGAAGTGTCTAGAAGTACATCCGAATGTTCATGTGCAGTTCGACACACAAGTCAAGTGTTTAAAATATGACCGCCATATATCACCCTATATAAGAAACATGCCACACGTTTTGTCAAACATCACTTCCAGCTCCATATCAGAACAAATCCCCAAACTTTGAAGATGTTTTGAAAGTAGTACGGCATAAACTCCACAAAGAGAGAGAAAACACGTAGAAAATGAAGATAAAGAGGTCATAGTTCAAGTTTGAAGCGAGCTCGCTAATGTCAGGACAAACTCTATTTCTGCATGATGGATCTTTATGGAGCATGTTTTGCTTCCCTGCGTTACATGGTAGAATACGATGGTATCGGGTATATTGGTAGCTGTACTGGTTGGCACCCAGCGAAAGTAAGATGTTTCCAACCGAGTTTCATTCCCACAAAGGTAGTTTACGCCGACACTTCGACGACTGCCATTTCTTTATTGTTTAAAAAAGAGGGTGAACAACAAGAGTGTGGTGTGTAATATTTTCATCCTGATCACAATCAAGCCCTACCCTTGATATTATTGATGCATCCAGCAGAGCCACTTCTTATTTCAACATGCTGAACTCTTTACAGGCAGCAATCTCTGCCACACTGGAATGCATCATAAGAGCCGCTTCAGCTGTCTGCAGGAGATGGACGTGATCGTTCACTGAATTAACAAAACTGCTGCAGCTGCACAACATCTGCAGCCGACAGAAAATGATCAAATACAAGCCACACGTGTTTCATGATGTTATGCACGAAGAAACTTTTTCTTTTCCAAAACATTTATTCAATAATAAAAAAAAAAAACTCATTTTAAAAGAGGCTTAAATTATGCCATCGCATACAGTTTCAGATCGGCTCTGACAGTTGGCCGCTATTGGTCGTCCGGTGTGAAAACATCCACTCGAGTGACCAAGTAAGGGTTGACAACAGGACTTGTGTTTATTCCAGGAGGGAGCTCAGAGTCGTCTACAGGCGCGGCACAGCAGGCCGAAGCAGAGGCGCCGCCGCCGTCCTCCGGCACGGCTGCACTCTGGGAGAACGCGGTCGAGGCGCCGTTGGCGTCGGTCACGGTGGCGCGCGAGGGAGCCGAGTGGTCACTTTCGGCCTCTGTGGTGGCCGGCCGGCTGGGAGAGAGCGGAGCGGAGGCCGTCTCCTCCAGCTTCCTGTACAACGTCTTCAGGGTCACGGGAACGGACATGAACCTGAGACAGTGTGAGAAGAGATCAGGCTGGGGCCAGAATGCAAAGACTGGTTTCAAACTGCTGAACTCATGTTGAAGTCAGTCAATGTTATGCTGCTGCAAATCATAACAATCTCAATCAGATTGTCCCCACGATGAAGGCCTGGAGCAATCATCCTCTTTAACTATCAATAAAAAGGACGACAGGTTGTGAAGCCATACCTCTTCATGACAGTGGAAAGGTATTCACCTAAAGAGGGATCCCCTAATCCTGATCCAAACAAAGTGCAGGTGATCTGATTAGAATCACACACGTTCACCAGCACTGTGGCCAGAAAGGAAAAAAGAGAAGAAGAAAGCACCAATAAGTCACAAAAGTCAGTTTTCTATGTCATGATTTGCAGTTATCTTGAAATTATAAAACACTACGGGACAAAGGGATACAAATCCCAAACCAATCAGATAAATAAGAGATTCTGAAAAGCTCACAAACAGCGAGCGAGTCCGTGTCAGGGGGGTGGAAGGTCACAGAAAAGCTGGTCTCAGACTCCGGAAGGACTTCGAAGTGCAGGTCACAAACCAAACCTGGTGGCAGAATCCATCAACAAACCATCACATCGCGTTTCTCTGCCAACTTTGCACGGATGGCCTTGTCCATTCGCACCGATTTCATGATTTTAAAAACACGTCCCCTATACCTGCTCCGTCACACTGAGGAGCGATGCAGCTCCTCAGCAGCGTGTTGATGGCACACTGGTGTCGGAGCAGCTCCAGTAGGGCCGGGACGTGGGCCGGGTGGGTGAAGGGAATACTGTCCGCCACAGCCGCTCTCTGGGAAGGCACCTCCCATGCAGCTCCGGGGACGACGTAACGGTGCGTCACGCCACCAGGAAGAGGCTGCACGGAAAAACTGTCGATGCCTTTCAGGTCATACAGTACGCCTAAAGCTTGATACATACATACCACTGTAAAAACAGAATCCCGCTGATCTGGTATCTCCCCGGGGCTGTTTGAACTCGATGAACGTCTCGTCAGAAGCTTGGGTAAGGGCGCCCACTGCAGGTCAACATCTGGTATGGCCACAGCTAGGAAATATCACAGAGGGGGAACGACTGAGCATGAGAGGGGATGATGCTTGCGGGCCATTTGTTCAAATAATAACAATAAACTTAAAATATGAAGTGTTTTTTAAAACAAAAGTTACAAAGAGCTTTCCATGGACGAACGAAGATTAGAACATTTCAGGACTTCTGGCAAAGAAAACAAATAAGACGTGGCAAAAAGCGATTTTAAATAATTGTACGAAGTGTAATATTTAAACTGACCTGTAATTTGGCTGAGCTTGTTTACAAAAGACGACATCATTGGTACTGCTGGCTGAAGTTTGAGGAGGAAGCAGGCAGGCAGCGTCTCACACGGCGCCTCAGTCAGGAACACAGGACGACTACCACACGACACAATTTCACCACCAATGAATGACATTCACAATCACTGCGGGATGCAAGACGACAAGATTAAAGTCTCCTGTTGCGTAAGAGATTAAACAGCAACATGTCACCCCTGGGGATCCAGCTGTGGCGGCTGGGGGAGCACAGACGCCATCTGAAGCTCGTGAGTCACATCGCTGACACCTACGGTCACCTGGGCGGCGTGGACGAGCGCCTCTGTAGGGGCCGCTTCTTCAGAAAGAAAAGCTTTTCAAAAAGGAAAAGGTACAAATGTTAAAGGCCCTTTAAAGCCTCATGCATTCAAACGTTAACAGGTTTATAAAACACATTTGTTTCGACATCTTACGTATATCCGAGGTCTTCATTCCAGCAGTCGGAGTGGTATGGAACTGGATCGTCAGGGGGGTATCTAAAGGGATGAATTCAATATTAACTGAAGAAAAGATTCACGCATAATTTATGTTTTTGTTTCTTCTTGTTATGTACCTTCTTTTCCAGCGATCAGACACCCAATTCTGCCATTGTTGATCATGTCCATTTGGGGGTCCTTTGGCACACTGAAAACAAATTATAGCTGCGCTGATAGGCTGATACGGTTGCAACTAATAATTATTTTCATTATTAATCTGAAGATTATTTTCTCAATAAGTCACTTATGAAATGTCAAAAAGTAGCAAACAAAGCTCAGTGATGTCCTAAAATGACCATTTCATCCACAGCAGTCGAAATCTTATATCTTTAGTTTAGATTTATTAGAGTCTGATATCAAAAAGATCACTCTACAAGTCAATTAAAAGTCTATTCGTCGCAGCTCTTTAGTGTTTTTGGGGCATTTCTGTTTTCATGTCGCTTACCTTGGCAGTTGTGATATTTTCTCCAAGTCCTTCCCGAGAAATTGCATCGATGAAAACAATTTAAATTTAATTTCACTGAAACATAAAAAAAACACAAACAGTGAAATGAGTGCATGAGGCCCACAGTTGTTGTAAAGGTGAAATCATACGCTTTGAGAGCAGCTATACTCGTCTCCGGGGATGTTGTACTGGGCGAACAGGCCCGCCAACTTCATGGAGAACTCAGCAAAATGTTTTGCCCTGCGCCATAAAAAACAAAACAGTAGTATCAGCATGCAAAACAATGTATCTTTAAGTAATCATTCAAACAGCACGGCCCTCTTCATCTGGCAAGCAAAAAAAAAACGACAACGTTTGAAATTCATCGTCGCTCAAACGCTTACCTCAGCAGCTGGAGAAAGGACTCGCTGGGCTGCAAGACAATTTCATTTTCTCATCACGCAGAGTGTAAAAAGCAGAGCAGTGCGAATGGCAACGTAGTCCACTTACAACAGGGCATCCTCCATGAGGGGCCACCTTCACCTCCTCCACCCCGCCACCCGCCAGCAACACCACCTCCAGGTAGAACAGGTCTGCGGTCAGGTAGCATGTGGCCTCAGTGATGTGAAAGCCCATTCTAGGGAGGACAGAGAGGGGATGTGGGAGATCTGTGTCACCTCATTATATTACAAGTGAAAAGAAGCTCGAAAGTGATGAAGATCTTGAAGTCAAATGTCACAAGTTTAAAGTCAACTCTCTACCTTTGTTGTTTGGCAATCACCTCCAGACGGGACCTCATGGTATTCATGGAGGACACTGAAACAAACCGAGAGCAACTTCCTCACACGTTAAGCGACACACATGCACTAAAATACATACTGAATCATTGGTATGCTGCGCGTTTACCATTAAACACTTCCTGGAGCCGTTCCAGTGATCTAACCAGTGGCTCACAGGGTTTGGATTGATCTTTGGGTTTGTCCTATCGGGAGACAAAGGGACGAAACAAAAAGACAATGGACCGGTTGTGAGGCAAAGTCCTCCTTGTGTAAACAGTCTTCGGTCCTGCCAGCCCATCCCATGACACCCTTTGATTGTGTGCACTTTGGGATCCATGTGTTTTTGAAAACCAGGGAGGCTGCAGAAATGCGAAAATACATTCTGCATTGCCAGTGCTTTGTATTTTTGAGATGCCTGGTCCTATAAAAGTCCTATTCAGCATCACTGCTGGCAGGAAACTGCATGACTAGCCCCAGCTGCCTTATCCCCCTCGGACCACACATCACTTCAGACCACCAACTAATCACGTATCTTTACGAGACTCCAGAGACTGACCTCTGCCAAGCTCCACTTTGCATTAATCCAAAGTATTATCTGTCCTGCCGCTCCACCCATGACACATCTAAAGAAAACGAACACACCCTCTCACAGCCTCGAGCATACACGTTTTTATCGCAGTGCTAAATACACATGACACTTTGCAGCCTTTGCGTGTTGGGCCCTAATCCTGTAGCCCGATCATGTACATCTAGTGGAGCATCTTACAAAGAACAAATGGTGATTGTCTTGCCAAAAACATGCCAGTGTCAAACGTATTAGAAACAAAGCCATGGCCAGAAGGCAACGTACAAAAAAACAACTTTGTTTCGGTTCAAAAAAGGCTCTCTACTCATACTATATGCCATGTGGTTGAGTCCAAGTTACCGTCAATGCACAAACTGACCCAACAACAAAGACGTTGTGTGTTGCGGGATGATCTCATTCCCAGTGCATCACCACACCAGTTCCTGATCTGCTGCACAACATCATATTAAGAGAAGACATCCAGTAACAAGTCTAATATCTTTTATTTAAGCAACCGTCGCCTTTCACTGCACAGAACTAATGTAAGGACATACCTTCAAAGAGGGATTGTATGTGATGTCCATGAATTGCACTGTGGCATTTAAAAAAAGGGGGATTTGAAACTAACATGCTGATGGAAACAGAGGAAGTGTTTGTGGTTTTACCATGCATCTTCGAACAAGCTGAAAGGTTTCATTCCAGGTTTTCTCTGCAAATTTCAAGTGCAGCTTGGAGATTCTGGCCTCCATGACTAAAGCATACAAAAAGGAGAAAAACAACAGTCGTTAAAACTACAACATCCACACCCTTACATTTGTAATAACCTTTTCTTCCATTTTACAAGTAGCCTACAGTTGGATTTTGAATGATAAAACGTTTGTCATTTGTTTAAACCAACATTACCTTGCTCCTGAAAGTCACTCTTGCTGACTTGACAATAGTCTCCACCTCAACAAACGTGCCAACAGTTATGCGGATTATCCAATTAATCAATTGTCTTGCATGTTCAACCGACTGCCCTGAATCGGTGTAATGTGCAACCACCATGCAAACTGATTTAGGAATTGCATCATTACTTAAAAATCGTTGTGCGATGTTTGTATTAGTGAGAAATTGAGGTTACATTCAAGCAGAGTGTTTTCTGGTTCTCTCTCATGCAGGCGGGCGTTGTCAGACGGAGCCAAGCCCACAGGACGTGCAGTCAGTCCGCTGCTAAGTCTCTGGAGTTAGCTATAGGGAGCTAGCCATGAGCTAACAAGCAGCTAGCTCAGTCTCCTCATATTGCCACAAGAACTCAAACGACGTACCAAGGTGAACACCCATCTAATATCCCGGTAGGTGATAATATTCCCATTCATTTTGCGTATGTAACGTCACGTTTGTTCTCTTTTTTATTTTGTACGTTGCGTCATTTAGTTGCGATTAGCTGCTCGTTATCGCTTGCTAGCCTTTTTTTTTTTTTTTAGCTGTGGCTCGCGAGGATCGACCGAACATCTGTTGCTGGATAACCGATTTTAAGGATGTGTGTGTGTTTTTTGAATGCGTCGTCTGTTATCTGCGACCCTTCACGTGAATCGCCCTCACATGTTAATTAACGACCAGGTGTCCTTCACCAGCTTTGGGGTTGGTTAGTTAGCTTGTTAGCCACATCGCTACCTGCAGCTTGACATGCCCCCAGCTAACTAGCTAATAAGTTGACATGATTGTAAGAGTATTGCGTGTTGTTACTCGTGATTTCAGTCGTCTGTTGGTGTAATAATAAGGTGACACTGTCCCTTGCTCTCAGTACAGCTGATCTTATTGTGTCGTTGACGTGCCTGTGTAATTACCGTTATTGATCCAATTCCATGATCCTCATACACAGTTACTCACTTGTTTAAGGTCACTTAAAATGCTAAACATGGTTGGGTATGAGTCACCAGTCATACCATTTGTTAAGAGATATATTTCCTTACGTTGGCATGGTGAGTGGATTTAAATGGTTAGAGTAAGAGGACACTAAATCGTAATATTGACTTTTAGTGCATACACCCCTTTTGTTCATTTGTATAATGACCTGCTGGCTGCACTCCCATCGCTACCCTGATCCCCAGAGAGGTCTTGTGTGGACCTGTGATAGGGAAAGAGCATTCACACACACTTCATGGCTTTCACATTCTCTTCTTGGACTGTCTAGTAAATGGCTTTGGCATATGTCAGATTTCATGTCAAAAGGTTTTGGAAAATGCTGCCAGATGTTACCCAGAAGCTTAAAAAAAAGATATTTCTTTGCTAAATGGCCTACTGTGTGTCATGATGTATGGTAGTTAAGTCTACTTATCCATATTTCATCAGTGGGTGGTGGTTTCTGACTTCCAGCAAGTGAACGTTGGCTGTAAAATAGCATTGCATTCACACGGCGGCTTCTTATTTTTGCTGCTCTATATTTGACCGTGAATGCACTTTTCTGGCAGACCTTTTTTAAACTTCATGCAGACATCATCTTCTGCATATTGTGTGGCCTAAATATTATTTCTTCCTGTAATGACATCTATTTCTGTGACTTTTTCTCTGAAGAAAATAAAGAAGTAAAGGAACAGTGTCCACTCAAAGCTACACTAAGGGACATATAATCTGTCTGCAGGAACATAGCTGCAGGGAGGGGCAATAATGAAAAGCACAGATTATACAGCGTCAATCTAGTGCCGCTGCTCATTATCACATTTCATCTTGCCGTAGTCTTTACCAGGGACAGAGAACAATCCCCTGCACTAATGTTACACAGCAGTTTCTCCTGGTTTTGTTTTATTGCTGCGAGACACAGCGATGACTCCGCAATCTAACTGCAGGAATGGATTCTAGAGCCTCGTAGATGATGATGATGATGAAACATCTTTTTTTTCTCCCCAGGAATTACCATTCGGCAGCTGGATTTTAAGGTCTTCATTTCACAATCCTGCCCTTCACCTTGAACCGTCTACCTTCTCACACTCTCAGCACACAGAGCCATGGCAGCTGCAAAGCCGAAAGGGCAGAACTCTCTAGCCCTTCACAAAGTGATAATGGTGGGCAGTGGAGGGGTGGGGAAGTCGGCCCTCACGCTCCAGTTCATGTATGATGAGGTGAGCAACAGTCAAGTAAACTCCACATGTTGTCGAAGTAGGAAAGACCAAATTGACCCCAGTTGTAAATGTTATTTATTTTTTTCTCCCCCTTGTAGTTTGTAGAAGACTATGAGCCCACCAAAGCAGACAGCTACAGGAAGAAAGTGGTGCTGGACGGAGAGGAGGTGCAGATCGACATCCTCGACACAGCTGGACAGGAGGACTACGCCGCCATCCGAGATAACTACTTCCGCAGCGGCGAGGGCTTCCTCTGTGTGTTCTCCATCACAGAACTGGAATCATTTGCAGCAACAGTTGACTTCAGGTCCAGTAGCGTACAATGTCTGGCATCCATTAGAATGTATCTTCTCCCCCTGCGAAAATGCAGAAAGAACATCATTAACCTCATTCACTTGCGCAAGCAGTCGTGTTTTTATTCATGGCTGAATGACATTTCTTTTTGTTGTTGCAGAGAGCAGATTCTGCGAGTGAAGGAGGACGAGAATGTGCCCTTTCTCTTAGTTGGTAACAAGTCTGATTTGGACGACCGACGGCAGGTCAGCGCCGACGAGGCGAAGGCCCGCGCCGAGCAGTGGGGCGTGTGCTATGTGGAGACTTCCGCTAAAACCCGCGCCAACGTCGACAAGGTGCGTTCGACCGCCGTACGTTTACGTCGCCGACATCGGAGCAAACGGGGAGACGTGAACCTGTACTTTTTGTGTTGTCAACAGGTGTTCTTTGACCTGATGCGAGAGATCCGGGCGAGGAAAATGGAGGACAGCAAAGAGAAGAACGGGAAGAAGAAAAGCAAAAGTTTGGCCAAGAGAATCCGAGAGCGATGCTGTATTTTATAGTGGTGGAAGAGAGCTGCTTATGTACATATGCATTTATTTTGTGCCCATACCTGACCATGACTTTCCGTTCCTGGCTAACAGGACATCTGACCCGTGTGTCGGAGAATAGTAAGGTGGCACCCCATACGCCACTCATAGCTCTAACTTTTGATCTGCTGACACTCCAAATACTTTATGTACTCTGACCACATCACAGAGTGTAACAACTGGATGTTGTTTGATTTAGGCCTATGCTTGACAGGCGGCTACGCCCCCCCAAATGTTACCAAACCTTTCATTGTGAAGTTTGACGTGTTTAATATGTTCAGACGACTGTGCAGTTCAAAAGAAAGACACAAATGAGAGTCAGCGCTGAGGTTTAAATGGGGACGTTGGGTAGGAAATGTAAGTGAAGAGACTCGGTGTAGTGTCAACCCAGAATTCATCAAGTGCCACCAAGGAAATGTAGTTTGCACCGGTGAATCTATGAAGCATTTGAATTAAGAGGCCGCTACTAAGAGCCGACATTTGATGCCATTCCCATTTGTTGTTTCTTCTAAGTGGTAAGGTTGTGAACACTTATTCTTCCTTTTCTTGTGCTCCTATCATATCGACGAGTTAAGTTATAAGTGCACTAGTGTTTCCTTTTTCTATCCCCTTCGCGTCACTTTGTTGAGTCCTCTCAAATGCACAAACATTGCTCGTTACCCCGAAATCTGTGAGGGATTTTGCAACACTTGAACTTTTTTCAATTAGAATATTTCAGAAGTTTTACCTCGCTTGACCGACGACTTTCATCGCCGCATTTTATTTATTTATTTTTCCTGCGCTAAAGGAATCCCTGGTGCTCCTGATAAAAGGCGATTCCATAACACTACATCCTTTACCTGCTGTTGTTAAACACATGCCGTTAAATGAATTGCTTACAGTCGTGTAAAGATTTATTTTGCCAATTTAACTTTTCCTGGCTCAGATTGTTTTTTAAATCACCAACCGTGTAGTCCCGTCTGTTTTTTTTTTTTACTTTAATGTATTTCTTAACAAGGAATTCCGTGTGAATTAATTAACGGATCGATGAATTTGAAGGCACACAATATGAAAAATGAATGCAGGCTCGATAGAAGTCCAAAAAAAAAAGGTTGCTCCCATACACCAAAGAAGTATGCTAGCTAGTACAAACAAGTGCCCACTTATTACTGGAAGTGAACGAGAACTCGCTACAGTGAGCTTCAAAGGGAAGTGCTGCACTGTTTGTGTGAAATCTATCTTTGTCCAACTGAAGGCAAACGTTGAGGAACTTTAACGGCCTGGGAATGAAATGCAAGGTTACGGGCGATTTCGTAATTCATGTACAGTGCATCACTGTTGCCTCTCTGGCCATTGTGAATGACCCCCCATACCCATCCTGTTTGCCTGTAATCTTAGCCTGCCAGTGATGTGCAGAGGTTAAAGGCCATTGGCATTCTACTTTGTTTACCTTTTGTTCGACGTCTTAATGTAATACTTGTTCATTTCTTCGTGCTCCTCATGTCGTAGTCATTTTACAGGAAAGTGAGGATTAAAGCAGTGGAAAGAAACAACAATTGGCAAAATGAGAATGCTCTACTTGACCAAAACACACTGACGTCTGCCCCTCCGCTCCCTTTAGTTTCCGTTCATGACGGAGCCGCTTTTTGTCTTAAGTTATTTTAAATAAGTTATTTATATTGTTCACGTTTCACTCTGATCCAGTTTAAAGAGTAAATGTGTGCGTGTGCGTCTCACCATTTACATGAAGTGGATTTCCGACACTGGAGTCTATGCAAAAACATGATTGTTTTTGCAAAGAGGAAGAGAACATGAAACCTGGAGACTATTCAAGCCAGTGTCAGCACGTTGCACTAGAAGCATTTAAGCTTTGAGATCTGACCACAGAACAGCTGCTTTTATATTTGAAAACACTGAACATTGTCTCATTGATTCTCTGAGGGAATACATTAACACTAAATAACTCCTGGCTTTGATTACAGGCTTTTCTGTCATACATTTCATTGTATGTATTGTAAAAAAGAGTGATGCAAAAGAATGTCCGTGGTATTTCGTGTTAACTTAAAAGCACAGTAGAGAGATTTAAGAGTTTTAAAGATATGTGACTCGAACCCTAAATGTTGGGAACTCGTGGCATCAGAATGTTTAGAAAGTAATTTTATTCAATATGTTTTAAGGGCTAACCTCCAGTACACCATGCTATGATTTCAACACACCTGAAAAGTTAAAGTGACTGATGCAGAAACTGACACACACGCAGTAAGAATCCCAGTGCGTTGAGGCGTACCTTCCTCAGCTTACGGCCATTACATTAACCGCTGTGTGTCGCAGAAGCTACCACCATAGTGCTCGTTCACTCATAACACACGCTTATAACCGTAGTTCTTTAAAAGCAAACATTCGTCATTCCTTTTCTTCGTCTCCATGTCAATATGGCCGAAATGTTTTCTAAAACTAAAACAGATATTTGTGTGAAAGCTTTGAGCAAACTGTCCTACGGGGTATTTGAATATCTTGTTTTGCCTTTTTATATATTAAAAAACCCTCGGGAATAAAGAGTAGATATCTATGTCTTTGTTTGGATGGTTGTATGTATGCCATCGATTCAATGTCTCCTTCATGTTTACTTGTTTTGAACATAAACACTAATGTAGCCTGTTTGTGAATGTAGGAGGTGAAGCTTACATTTCAATTCATTTTGTCTGTGAGTTACTTGGAAATGGCAAATAAAGTGGATATTACTAATAACGTAATAACGTTCTCCAGATACGTGTTCAGATATTCTTTGTGTGCAGATTTATGACTTGAGTTATTACAGTGTTTACACCGTCACACTGATTCTTTGGCATAACTGAACGCACCATATGGTCCATATAGCACACGGTCATGGAGGAGGACAATGGGGAGTATTGATTTACTAATACTGCTAGTACAGACATGCGTAACAGTTGGTGTGGGCCTTTGATGTTTCATAACAGTGGAACTTAGAAATAGCATTTAGAGCATGATGCAGACCACTGGCAACATATTTTAATTAAAGTGAAGTCGGTATAAAATCGGTAACGTGCCCTGATTTAAAATGAATGAGGGAAAATTGTTTCGGCAAATAACTAGGGGAGATGTGTGAATGGTCTTGGGATTTTAATATATTTGTTGCATTTTTCTTTTTGCAATATCAGTAATACTTTTACGAATTAAATCTCAATGTTCATTTAAGACTAATGTATGCTCGTTCGTTTTCTCTTGTTTTGTTCATATTTTCACATGTATTTTATCTCATTTGATGTTTAAGAGAGAATACAATTCAATATTTCCCAAAATAAATGTCTGGAAAGCAAGTTTTCCCCATGATCTCGTATGTGGTTCAGGAAATAAGATAAAACAATACTCCACCTTTTGTGTAAATTGATGCTTTGATTTGGAAATGTTTATTTTTTTAATAAAGCTATACGTTTTGAAAGTAGGGGTTTCCCTTGGCGGTGACGTAACCGCTTATCTAGATTACGCATACGGGTATCATTGGTTCACACCGACGCACAAGGCCTGTAGTTTGAAAGCTGTCTGGGGCCCTGGCGAAGTGTCCTGCTAGCCACATTGCGAACAAAGTTACAATGTTTTTGAAATAAATTCAAGGAATAGTGGAGCCATTTTATCCCGGAAACACGTCTGCTACTTTTGGGACCATGCGGTGGTGAGAGTGAGCAACAGCCCGGGGAGATACGTGGAAGCAGGCGGTGTTTTCTTTTTTTTTTTACTAGCATTGTTATATTGCATCTTGACTGAGTTGCATTGAACTCCACACGCAAGGAGAAAAAGAAAGCTAGCTGGCTAAGGTGCTTGCCGGCTAGCGGCGGCTATCCAGCCAACTCGCGTGCTATTCACTTCCTTGTTACACACTGGAGTGTGATGGAAGGCGAGCTGAAGTTTGTGGAAGGGACACGGAGTTGTTTTACTTTGACTTTAACCCGATCTGGTTAATGGATTTACATGCTTGTATGAGCTGCAACATTACAGAAGAACTGGATTTTAAATTTAGAGGGGCTTTGGGCCTTGTGCTTTGACCATGAAATGGAATGCGACTGTCTAGCTTGGACACAGTTAGCTATTGGTAGCTAGCTGGCGGCTAAACCGACTAGCATTAGCTAGCGAAACTGAGATATTTCAGTACCAACTGGCTCTATAACTAAACGGCATATTGTGGATTTTATGTGGGGGAATCGACAGGCACCAAATGTCATGAAATAACTACCATCGGGGGTAACTCACTTTTCTTTAATCTGATACGAACTAGCTTTGCAATGCTAATGTTAAGCTTTTTATTTAGCTAGGTTAGCTAGCTAGCTTGCTGTTTTAATTGTGAATTAGCTGTTAGCCTGTCGACGTTACACCGCTAAGCCCAATGTGTTGTTCCACGACACAAGGAACATAGTTGTAGTATAGGATATAATATATAGATTATTCTCATACGTGGCTCTTTTGGGGGTTTTATTTTGTAGATTAATGCCTAATTCAGAGGTGCTTCGCGAGGCTCGCGGACGGAGCCCCTCTGCTCAGAGGAATGCTAACAGACAGGACAGGCGTAGCAAACCGGGGAGCGCTTCTGCTCAGCGAGACAGACACCGGGAGAAGAGGCGACCGTCGGCTTCACGGAAAAAGAAACGCAGACAGACCAAGGGGAAAGATCTGTGGTGCCCCGGTACAACGGGAGACCCCAACATTCACCGAAAGGGCACTTTTGATAAAGACGCCGAACTTCGGACATTGGTAGAGTACGATGACGTGAGCTCCCAGTCAGAGAGGTTTTCTGGCAGCCCCTCTCCGAAACTTGACCCCCACGCTGCTGACAGGCTGTCAGTGGACCGACTCAGCGATGGTGACTCTAATGGACCTGCTTCCCCAGACAGAAGTCACCCGAGAGACCGGGAGGCGGTGTGCGTCGGTAAAGACGAACAAACACGAGGACCATCCGAGAGGAGCAAGCCAGAGAAGGACTTGCCAAGCAGGAAAAAAGACCGCCAGAGCCGCGAGAGAGACTCCTCCAAAGTCAGGAGTGGAGGTAGCCTGGGTGGCTCTAAGAATCGCAGAGACGCTACAAGGAGCAGTGACAGAAATGGTAAAAGGACATCTTCATCCCAGTCCTCGCAAACTGCAGATAAGCAGGATTCAAAAAGGCCGAAGAGTAAAACCAGATCTGATAAAGAGCCACCATCTGCATACAGAGATGCTCCACAATCCTACAGGGATGAGCGGGAAGACCCCAGGGCATACAAGAGAAGTCCTGGTTTGAAAGCAGAAAGTCCCTATGGGACGTCTTATTCATATAGCTACCAGTCCCCTGGTGGTTATAACCAGCCAATATCTAGAAGAAGTCCAACTTACGGGAGCAAAAGACTCTCTCCCAGCTCCGCATATTACAGCCGGGATGGAGATGGGTACGGGCCGTACGGTGTGCCCAAGTCACCCACTTCCTACTCCAGCAACAAAAGGAAGCGATCTCCAGCGAGCCCAGCAAACTGGCGCAGGTCCCCAAGTTATGGCCGACACAGTCCGTTTGAACAAGGAGAGTTCGGTGCAAGTCCTTATGGGAACCGCAGGAGATCCAGGAGTCCATACAGAAAGTCCCTGAGCCCAAGTCCAGATGTCAGGTCAGTTCTTACATTTTAGGCCTATGTAGAAATATGGCGAGTTTGACCAGTCTGACATTTATTCTTAGTGTTTTCTGTCAATATTTGACTTTCCAAAAACCTTTGACCGGACTGTCCTGCATGTGCCATTGGTGTTATATAACTTGCTTTATATGTTATGTCTTCATATTTAGATATCCACTAGATTTTCTATCTTATGGAAGATCTAAAAATGTGTCTTTCTTTCCAGGCGATCTGCTCGGTCACGTAGCAGAAGTCCATATTCATCAAAGCATTCACGCTCTCGTAGTCGTCACCGCCACTCTCGCTCCCGCAGTCGCCCCTCTAGCCTCTCGCCGAGCACGATCACCTTCAAAACCAGTCTTGCTGCTGAACTCAGCAAGCAGAAAAAGGTTAAAGCTGCAGAAGCAGCGGCCAAGGCCAAGAACTGCAGCAACACATCTACTCCAACCAAGGGCTCCTCATCTGCTCATCAACCCAGCCCGAAGCCCAATCACACGTCGAGAAAGGGCCGCCCTCCCTCCCCACCGCAGCCGGAGAAAGGTCCCAGAACTCCCACATCGAGCCTGCCCCAGTCCCCCTCCGACAGGTCGGCCAAGAGGACCGCCGAGCACCCGACCAGCAGGGACCGAGATGGAAAGGGGAAAGATGACTCTGTGCATCGGGACAAAAGGAAAGCGCCAGCGGCTGGACCGAGCAAAGAGAAGGAACGAGCCACTGGTCCACTCATCTCCGCTCTAACATCCCTACCATTGCCCCTCACGGTTCTTGAGCACATGAATAAAGGAGAAAGGTATGTGTGTGTGTGTTGTTGTGCCAGTTGACCTATAATTCTTATTCATAGTTGATTGTCAAGGCTTACTCTGTTCTCTATGCATCTCTTTTTCCTGCTAGCAGCTTGAAGGACAGCTTGCTCTCAGGGAAGAAAAAGTCAGAGAGAAAGGCCCGTCCTCTTCTTTCCGACTTGCCTCTCCCCCCTGAACTTCCTGGCGGCACGTCTTCCCCGCGCAGCCCACCCGACGACAAGAAGTCCCAAACTCTTCGCCGAAGACCTAAGTATGTTACGACGCATTTAGTGCCATGTCATCTTTTCTTACGTTGCCGTTTGCTGTGTACGCTCACTTTACTCCCACTAAAATATCTATTTTCTTGTGTTTTCCAGAATCTGTGGCCCAAGATACGGCGAGATCAAGGAAACTGAGATAGATTGGGGCAAACGCTGTGTGGATAAGTTTGAGATTATTGGAATCACAGGGGAAGGCACCTACGGTCAAGTGTACAAAGCTAAAGACAAAGACACCGGTGAGTGTCTATTCTGTTACTCCACATCAACATTGTCAACACGGATGCATTCTCAGTGTTATATTGAGGTTGCTGATGATGCTGATCTCCTATTTCTTCCGTTTCACAGCTGAAATGGTGGCTTTGAAGAAAGTTCGGCTGGACAACGAAAAGGAGGGCTTCCCAATCACAGCCATCAGAGAGATTAAGATTTTGCGACAACTCAACCACAAGAGCATCATAAACATGAAGGAGATCGTCACGGACAAGGAGGACGCTCTCGATTTCAAGAATGATAAAGGTTATGTTGTTTAACGGCTCTATGGTCCTGCCACAGGATGTGGATTTGTTCTGATGACTAAATCTTTATTCTCCTCTCAGGTGCTTTCTATCTCGTCTTCGAATACATGGACCACGACCTGATGGGTTTGCTGGAGTCCGGCCTGGTGCACTTCAACGAGAGCCACATCAAGTCGTTCATGCGACAGCTGCTGGAGGGCCTCGATTACTGCCACAAGAAGAACTTCCTGCACCGAGACATCAAGTGCTCCAATATTCTGCTCAATAACAAGTGAGTCCTCAGTATTTCTATAATCGGTATGAACAGTCACACATTCTTTTCTGGACTACATCAATTCCTTTTTCCCTTCCTATTCAGAGGTCAAATAAAGCTGGCAGACTTCGGTCTCGCTCGGCTGTATAACTCTGAAGAGAGGTGAGTCTCCGATGTACACCACACCTGTCGCGCCTTCCCTCTTGTGTGCGATAATCCTAACAATGCTCGTCTTTTGTTCTCCTCGTCAGTCGTCCGTACACCAATAAAGTGATCACACTGTGGTACCGTCCCCCAGAGCTGCTCCTGGGAGAAGAGAGGTACACGCGGGCCATTGACGTGTGGAGCTGCGGGTAAGAACTGAACCGCGTACTTGTTGTCGTCACTTGATTGTCTCCCCCGTTGGTATTGTTTTATATCTTGTTTCTGTCTCTCACAGATGCATTCTTGGAGAACTGTTTACAAAGAAACCAATTTTTCAAGCAAACCAGGAGCTTGCTCAGTTGGAGCTCATCAGGTAAGTTTAGTCGAAATCATGTTGATGTTTGAATTCAGATCCAGTTGTGAGCTCCTGACCGGTTCCCACTCAGCGCCGCACCCACTGAGAATGGGCTTCAGCCACCTGAAACAGGAAGAGAAAGCGGTACTGATCGCCTCAATCGACCATGAAGCTACGCAACCACAAGATGTGTTTTTCTTTGCGGGCACCACTGGTTTTGTTATGACCGGCCTTGTTAGAGGAAAGGTGACGGTTGTGATTAGTGTAGTGGAGGCTGACCGCCTCTGCTGGAGAAACTTTCTTCTGCTGTGAGTTATGCACGCTGTAAAATGTTTAATTGTTCTTTTGTGAGGGAGGAGAGAAAATACACGCTTGCATATTCATGTGTGAATGAAAGCAACAAGTCAGGCCAGTTTTCTGGGTGAGCCTATTGGGTCCACACATCGCTGCGTTCTGGTAAAACAAGTTCATTTCTGTCTTTCAGCCGGATATGTGGAAGCCCCTGTCCTGCTGTCTGGCCGGATGTAATAAAACTTCCGTTCTTCAACACCATGAAACCAAAGAAACAGTACAGGAGACGGTTACGAGAGGAGTTTGCTTTGTAAGTCCATGTATATGACGTCTAATTGAAGATGTGGCTCTAGCAGTGCATTGTACTCAACTGCCTCTGTTGTCGTCCAGCATCCCTCCGTCTGCCCTGGACCTGTTTGACCACATGTTGAACTTGGACCCCAGCAAGCGCTGTACGGCCGAACAAGCGCTGGGCAGCGAGTTCCTCAAGGACGTGGACCCAGACAAGATGCCCCCGCCAGAGTACGTCGTCCTTACTTCCTGTCGCGCGCAACGTGTTCATCACGGGGGTTTACAGTGTTAACGGTTTTCCTATCCCTCCAGTCTTCCGCTGTGGCAGGACTGTCACGAGCTGTGGAGTAAGAAACGTCGGCGGCAGAAGCAGATGCCAGAGGAAGCGGCGGCCCCCAAGGCGCCCCGCAAAGAGCTGGGCCTCGACGACAGCCGCAGTAACACTCCTCAGGGCTTCCCTGCTCCCGGAGGGGGTAAAGCTCCCAATGCGGCTGCTCCTACACTGCTGGGTCAGTTTAACTGCTGTTTGCGTTTCTACTTATTATTCGCTTGTCAGCCACCGGTGAACAGCTCTTGCACTTAGTCATGAAAGGTGCTGTGCTGATGACGCATCATTTGAGGATGATGCAATGCATCCAAAACAAGTACAGCTGGAGTTTACTCAGAATGTATCGATCACTTTTAAAGGTCAATAGCTTTGCTTACTTCGGCAGTAGCCCCTTCAATACTGTTGAACCATGACTCGTCTAACTTGTTTTCAGTTTTACATTCAGAATGATTTTTGGCATTAAAACCCATTGAATGAATCTTAGCTACAGTAGAAAGCTCCAGAAAAAGCTCGTAAATAAGACGAGAGGTTATATCATCCCAGATGTGTTCCCAAGGTTAAGAATCTATTGTCTTCTCACAGACCCAAAAGGGCCGAGCTCCCAGTTGACCCAGGAGCAGCTAGCGGTCCTCCTGAACTTCCTCGGCCAGTCCAAGAGTTCGGCCAACACGGCCCAGTTCGTCCAGTCCATGAGCACGAAGGTGAATCAGGAAACATTACAGCAGCTCTCCAAAGCCCTCGGGCCCTCTGACCCAGCTGAGCCTCCTCCTCAACCCGCGCCGGCGAAGCCTCCCCAGCCCGCCGCCCCGTCAGGCGTGCCCCGTACGCCCCCGATGCCCAAGCCTCCCTCACCCCCCATGTCTGCGCCGTCGGGTATTCCAGAAGGAGAGGCCGCAGCTGCCACGCAGACGGCCATGACGATGCTGCTGGCTCAGCTCCTCCAGGCTCAGCAGGCTCCGAGGCAGGAACCGAGTGACGGAGGAGACGGGGCGGAGAGTACCAACCCAGGAGCAGCAGCAGGAGGGCCTCCACCTCCAGAAGTTAAACAGCCTCCAGAGCCCGGCCCTGTCTCTCCAGGTAACCCAGAGAAATTCATATTACAGCAGCACGGAAGTCTTAAAAGTTAGAAAATAAAACTAGAAACACATTCCAGCGCATAGTATAATGTTGTCATTTCTGTCTTTCAGTGTCTGTCGGTGGCGTGTCCATCCTGCCTCCAAACCAGAGACCACCTGAGCCTCCAGAGCCACCTCCACACGCTGACCTGGACTACCGGCAGCCTCCACCTGAACCCAAGACTGGCCACGCTCCACCGATTGCGTCCACAGGTGGAGGTGTTGGAGGGAGACCCCCAGAGCCAGACTACCCACCCCTCCCCACTGCAGAGGGGCCCGGGTACGGCGGAGATTACATCCATCTGCCTCCGCCCCCCTTCACCCCTGCAGGGTTTGGGGACGGTTACATGGGTCACATGTTGGGTGGGGGCCTGCCGCCTCACGCTCTGAGGGAAGTGTTCAGTGGACACGGACCGGCTGCCGGCGTTCCGGCCCACCCAGACCCCTTCCCGCCAGGCGCTGGAGCCACCGGACCCAGCAGCATGGTGTTCACCGGGGACCAGGACCACCGGTTTAAGTACAATCACAGCCCGTTACACGTGGAGGGACAGCCTAACCCCAGTGCTATGCACCTGTACAACCACGCCTTGGCTCGACAGGACGGTGGACCTCCTCCCCCACCAGGACAACCCTGGGGCTCCCCTTCCCAAGTGGGGGCTCCGCCGCTACCCCTCGGCTTCGTCCCACATGTGAACTCAACCATCAGGGGACGAGGCCTGCCTTTCTGAAAGACTGGAAATAGTGAATGGCAGTTTGTGACGATAGACAAGAAGGTTAGAGGACTCCGTTTTGCGCACGAAGCCTCTCAGGTCAGACCAGAGGGATCTGGAGATGCACACTCTGTTTGTAAAAACTTAAATCTGTGTCCGGCTTTGTTTTCCTCCTCAGTCTGGAATGTGGAGTACGGTGCAGAAGGACAGCCGAATAACACCGGAGGAGCTTTTCTCGCTCATACCATTTTCTTATGTTTTTGTAATCTATTCTGCTGTCCTTTAAATTAAGCTTTTACCTTTTCTGTGTACATTTATCAGGCCAGGTACATTTTAAATCTCCTACCGTAGCCTCTCTGTAACTGCTCCCGGGCAGACTAGTATTAATGTTTTGCACTACTGACTGAAGTAGGCGGAAACTATTTTAGCTCTGACACGAAATGGATGCTGTGCTTTATCTGCACAATTAGGAATCTGAGCAGTAATGTCGTGTCCTCTTTTATTACGGCCTTTATTATGTTGAAGCAATGACGGCTCAGCCGATTGGCTGATGGCGTACGTATCTGCACAGGAGCTATTTGAGGAAGGACTGTTAGTTCCAGGCGGACTGGCGAGAACCTGACTTCATGGAGAAAGGCTGTTCTCATCTGAAAGTCCACATGCCTTTTTGCCAACAGGTGTTGTAAAATCACACACAAATCACGTTAATAAAAACAGTTTTTTCTTTTTGTACTGAAATGATTTTGTCCCAATCAATGAATGATTGTATTTCATTACTAAAAAGGTTCTTGACGTTCTGTTATAAATGACCAGTCGTAGAGGAGCTGGCTTCACAGATTGCACCACTGGATGGCAGTGTCATGTCAAATATCAGCGCTGTTACCTGCAGTGTGCACTCATTGCAACAGATGAACGTGGTGCAGATTGACATTCAGTGCTGCAACTGGCCAACGTACTCTGTCGTAAGTCTCTCGCAGCCAATGGACCTGAGCTGGCAGCCACTTTTTCACTGTAGCTTAGTCGTGACAAGCTCCTTGAGTAAATCAATATAATGCAGATAGTCCTGGCTGTATCTGTAACATGAAAGCTTTCAGCTTGCTATGAAGAAACTGCTGCGACATGGCTAAGGCGATAGCAGCACACATGACATTTCAGACAACTTCTACGCAACCCGGAGTGCAGATACGGAGCAGCTCATCGGTCAGGATGAAAGAAAGTGTTCCAATAGCCGCCGGCTCCAGCGGACTCAATTTTCAAGCACTTTCCCTCGATTCTTTGAACTTAATGGAAAACAGTTTCTCAGAGATCACAAACCAGACCTGAACGCTCCCTCTTAATGCCAACTTTCATAGGAATGTTTCTGAATGTCAGGAGACTTTTTTTGGTATTTTCACCTTCATCAAATAAGGTGTTTCTTTATTCTGCTTCAAAAAAATAAAGAAACATTCATTGCACATCACATTCAAATGAGATGTTTCCAATAGTGTCTCGCTAGAGAGAATATTAAGAGGTTGATGAAGCGTCAAATTAAGGATTCATTTATGAAATTGGGATAGCAATCCAGTTGGAACAATCAGTCTACATACCTTGATATGGCGGTACTAGCCGGCTAGTACAGATTATTATCAAAGGAAAGAAAAAGAATCTCAGAGATGGAAATGTTTGTCTTCCCTATCAGGTTCAATTTAATGACTATTTAAAAGCCCCACAACATCAATTACATTACACTCAAGTGCAAGGACTTATACTGAAACATTCAAATATTAGGAATTGACATTTAAATGAACATTAAAGGCCGCTTTACTGTTCTTAAATGCTATACCAAACTACTTAAAGCGGTAGATTTAATAAAAAATGTCATTCACGAGCCACACTGGAGCCACAAATGGCAGCTGCATCGTCCGCTGAATGATATTCTACATGCAACTGAACAGAGACACACACATGTCTGTCCTTTTGTTTTTTGTCCATCATATCCACATCTGAATTTGCCACACGTCACATTGCCGGTGATGAAAAAGTGATTATCTCTGAGGGGTTCCGTTCTGCAAAGCTAATTCGGAACGTGGATGGGGAGCTGGTGTGTGATTAATACGCCGTGGATGATGGATCGCTGGAAATCTACGTCAACTTCAGTAGAGACTGGCAGCGTGGCATCTTTTTGCGTGGGTGACTGAAGAAGCAGTGCGCACAGTTGATGAGCTGAAGGTGCTTCAGACCGTGGACTTTTATTCTGCTTCTTTATCTGAGGATTAAGAAAATGCCAGACAGGATTAAAATAACAAATGCAGATGGGATCAATATCTTTGAGGTGGATGGTAAATGTGGCGCACACAGCAACCGTGCTGGCAGGAGAGAAAACAGAACAGAAACCTTCAGACACACACACACACACACACACACACACACACACACACACACACACTTGAATCACTCAACTCGTGAAGGTCTTAAATTGTCTTGATTCAATCACGAAGCATGTGCCTAACCTTAAACCTCTTAGAAAAACGTGAGGATCAGCAAAAATGCCACACACGCTTAACTTTAACTCACATGGTTTTGCAGTGCGTGCGCACACACACACACACACACACACACACACACACACACACACACACACACACACACACACACACACACACACACACACACACACACACACACACACACACACACACACACACACACACACACACACACACACACACACACACACACACACAGCCCAGTTGAGGCACCGTGTGGTGCTACAGGACTGGAAAGCAGTTTTGGAAACAAAAAAGAAAATCAGAAGCACCTCAATCCATCAACTTGATTTCATAAAACTTGCAAAACCGAAAGTTATGACCAAAATACGCGTTTCATCCTTGAACCAAAGTCCATAAATATGGACACGTGCCAGTTGATGGTGATGTGGGGGGGAAAATGGACTGCAGCCAAAATTCATCATGATCCACAAGCTGATCACATCTGGCTCATCAGAGACCGACCTGCAGTCCGGCTTGTTAACGCATTACTTTCCCAAGGTGGCTTGAGGACAGGAAGAGGCGCTACCTGTTGACAGTGGGACGGGTGAGGGACATAATTAGGAGTTAAGGATGATTTATCGGGGAAGTAATGTGCCGACTTTGAATGAACCTTTGAGATTTTTGCAGGAACTGAACCACAATGTGACCCACAGTGCATCACTGTGCCTTGGGCCTTCCTGCTCCTTGAAGAGGTGAGTCAGCTGAACTAATGGCTGTTTAATAGCCAGCGGTCAAACCGTGCTGTGTGTGTGTGTGTGTCTAAAGTGAGTGAAAGGGAAAATGCACACAGCTGACATTTTTAGATAATGTTTTGTTTACATTTTTTGCTTTTTCTTTCTGAGCGACTTCCTCCTGGGGCTGTGTTCAAAGTAGTTTTTAATTAAAATGTGAAATCTAAAAGTGATGGCAGTGAGACAATAGTGGTGCCTTCTTACACACACACACACACACACACACACACACACACACACACACACACACACACACACACACAGCAAAAACCCTTCATGGTGTCAGTAATTACGCCCGCCGCATATTATTTAAGATCAGGTTAGAATAGCCACCATTAGCGTGACCACATTAACGGGTGTTAATCCCTCTTAATGGGCGTTTGTTTATTTAAAGATGCATAAACTGCCATTTCAGAGACAGTGATTTACTGAGTGTTGTCCGAATGAGGAGAGTGAAGCCTTCAGAGGCGATCAATCACGCTGGAGTGTGAAAGGGCAGCTTTTACATCCCGCTGCTGCGTGTCGGGTCCGTGTGCGTTCGCCAGCGAGGTGATGCCGCCCGGAAAGGTCACGCTGCGCCGACCTTTATTGCGCCGTTGTCAGTTTGTCACACGCGGCAGCAGAGACGGCCAATCGCGTGACAGAAATGTCACATATTTGATCTCGACGCGTGTAAATCTGGCCATCGATAGGCCAGGTGTGCTGTGAAACAGGCGATTTCCTATAATTGCTCCCAAATTGAAAAAAAAAACACAGAAATGTTTTTACTTAACACACACACGTCATGTTCGTCTCTGCGCTTCCTCTCTTCCCCCCCGACATCCAGGTTAGCTCCAACCATGTAGACAAAGGGCACTCCAATCATTTACAGCAGATATGACCCGTGAATGTCACGCTCAGCTTCACTTCACACTTCACCTTTGACGTCTAAGGTCAGGCTCCAATAAGTCATGATGAGAAGGGAACCCAGGCCCTGCCAATCAGCACCGACCCTCTTCACCCCGCAGACTTGTTGTAGCAGCAAGGACGTGCACAGGCCGGGGATAAAGTTGCCGGGGCAACAGCCCGTTTGTACTCCTCGTCGTTGCCCTTTGTCAGTTTAGAGCAACAACCCTTTGCTAACATTCGCCACAATATGATATCGGTCAGACCAGACCAAGTAAGGCTACAGCAGCTAAAGCTCCGAGGGGAACTGGATTGTGCAAAAGGTGCCATTTACTGCTCATGAATTGAACTCTTTATTAAGAGGAATATTGTGCTGTTTGTTTTTACAGTGTACGACTGCATATTCCTGCTTTGATTACAGCGGTTCGGATGTTCTGAATAAAGTGGCAGCCCTGCTGTTCGTCATCAGCTCCAGGAAAGAGCCGGACTCGTATCTTGTCTTTCCTGACGAGTTTAATAACAGTGCGTTTGTACCTTTTCTGCATGCTTTTCATTTCCCTCTACTTGTACACTTCACTCATCCTGCAGCAGTGATTGGTTGTAATATTGGTGATCAGCTGCTGTGTTTGTTGCACGATGCTACGGATCATCTGTGTGTTCTTCAATCACAAGTTTTGTTTTTTAAAAGGATTGCGGTAAATAATGTTTGCAGAGCGGACAGCGTGACGCTCGCTTTAGGTCACGTTGTAAAACCTCACATCCCCAAGGTGAAACAAAGATAGATGATCTGTGACAAAGGGTACAACTGCTTCTTTTTATAAAGCAACTTCCCACACATTACGGCCTGTCCAAACCGCAGCAAAAACAATCTCCGGAGCCATTAACGGAAATTGCGAAAGCAAACACAAACTGCTTTGGAGAGAAACATGAAATCAAGCGTGAAATGTGCGAGTTGCAATCCAGAGAATTATTGAGGCTCAAATTGAAATGGCGTGGGGGGGATACAAAACAGGCAACCACTTTGACGTGCGTAAAAGGTCGATAAGTCAATAAGACATCTTGTTTATGATTCACTGCTCGCTCTGTGGATTAACCCTTGTCCAAATGCTGCACACTCTGCACTCTGCCAGTCTGTTTGCAGTACTGTGAAACCCCTGGAAGGCGTAGCAGATACTCAAAACAGTGAGTACAGTACATCTTGTTCCGCCGCTTGTTTCCTCCAACCGATTTCTGTGGAAAACACACCGTTCCCATGTTTTAAAGTGATTTTTCAAAGTGAATATGCTGCAGATGAACCGCTGACATCTTCCACAAGCAAACAACCTGTCAGAGAGAAACATAAAAGCTCACACCCAGGAGGCACATCCACCGGGAGGGAAAACTCCCCCTCACAGACTCTTGAACCCGTCACGATGAAGAAGAAAAACTGTTTGCAGCCGGCTGTTTAAAGCATTATGAAATACACAAGACGGTGGTGATGATTGACAATGTCTGGGGAATATCCCGTCATGCTGCACGGAGGAATTAAATGCATACTGGAGGATGATTTTTGGGATAATATACATTTTATGCATAAAGTCAACAGGTAATACATAACCTAAATACATAACATAATAGTATTTGAGAAATCTTTGGAGCATATTTATAGTTTTAAAGGCGTCAGACTGTGCAGTTATGAGACTGTTCGACACAATAGTGTATTTGGAGCTTCTGATCGTGGGAGTTAATTCTTCTCCATCACACCAGTGACAAGCGAGACGACGCATGTGGAGCTCAAGTCTTCCACTTGCAGAAAATTAATACCAACAAGTTGGTCCAGAGTGTTCATAAATTATCACTTACACAATTAAGAGGAACTCCAATGATGTTGCACTTACAAGAGAAGCATCATTTGTTGAAAGAATGGTTAAAGTCATTGCAGCAAAGGCTGACATATTTGGACTTCAAGGCCCAAAATACATTGATCCTACACTTCCCATCATGCAACCCTATTCCGTCTATTGTTAGACCAACAGCCAGAAAAAGTTGCAATTACAAATCCATCTGCTGCTTCAGCGCCATGAACAGCGCCATGGATTCATCAATACACAGCACAGTCAGGCTGCTGATATTTCCACAGAGGCTAACTTGCACAAACCTCAGTCGGATTCAGGATCGATGTGTCAGGGAGACATTCAACTGAACAACCCCTCTGCCCCTGCAGTCTGCCTGCTGCCGGAGGATGGAGGCGGGGGTGGCAGGTTAACAAGGGGGACGACATCGCCTACTGCCCACGTCTCTAAAGGCCCACACCCCCACCCTTGGACTCATGATATTGTACCGTTCTAACACACTCTGCAGTATTCACCGGGACTTGTAAAAGTGAGTTTGACAGGTAAAATCAGGGGCACAATCCCCAGATATCCCAATCGAAATGAGTCTCATCGCTCTTCCTGAGAGACAAGGATGAATCTGAAGACTTATCAAATTCAGGCTCACCTACGGTTCTTATAGTAGACACATTTAACTCTTCACGATAGGATCGGTGTTGGGTCGACACCCTCCCTTTTTTCCGGACAAAGCAAAACAATCCACATTCACACACTAGCTGGTAAAGTCTTTAGACAGAAAACAATATAAAAAAATGAGTCTTTGGATTCTATTAGGGAAGCTCCAACCTCATAATGTTTGCCTGTGAATCATGCAGCAGTAATAGGTGAATGACTGCCCTGAGGGTGGCTTTTGAATGTGGAGGCAGAATAACTGGAGAAAGAAGATGAAAAGTGGCCCCTATTGCAGTGTCCGTGTTCTTTTCAACCGTGTCCTTTAAGTCGCAAGATGTTGTTGAAGTTGTGGTGCACGTTGGCAGACTATTGACTCACGAACGCTCTCTTCTAAAATCACAAACATCCTCCTCAAGTAAACGAGTGCTTTTCCTCTGCGTGGAAGGGTTTCGTTAGCATCTCCATCCTGTGTTTTGTTGGCTCATGATCAGCATCCCCGGACAAGTCGTCATTCTAACAGCCTTTGATTTGAAAGTACAAACAACACGATAGATCAGCGAGGCTCAGCGAATGTCCAGTGACACTCAGCTAGAGACCTGTCACTTTAAATCTTGAGGCAATTTAAACACAAGTTCATGTTTAAAGGGAGAAACTTGATGGTAGAAATCTGAATCAGATGTTACAACAATATATCGCATCAATAAAAAAACGTTTTTGTGAAATACTACGATGAAGTTGTGTGTTGATGGCGAGACTTGTGGGTGATACACCGGCTTCAGGCAAAGATGACCATTGAACGTTTTGTTTTATGTTGATTTAAAGAACCGTTCGCTTGCTAGCCTTGTAATGTCAACAGAATATCTATAAATGGCGTCCGATGTTTGGATTTGAATGCGAGTCAGATTTAACATAGATACTGAGGAGTCTCGACGCCTTAAGTATTGGTGGGGTGACTATAACGAGCGCTGGGAAACCCGTAGTCCTGCTCACGAGTCATTTATGACCCTGTGTGGTTTTCTGCTGTAATAGCACTTTGTGTGGCGTGCTGAGACGAGGACAAACTGTATATTTAGCATCCGGCCAGCAGAGTCTCGCTGTGTGATTAATGAGCGAGCAGACAGACAACCAGGGTGCATTCTAATCACCCACAAGGACAAGGAGTGAGAGAGAGACACAGGGTGTGAACAAAAAAGCCTCCTTACTAATGGCCCCAACAGCCTGCAATCTACAAGACACAGACGTGAATCAGCAGGAAAAGCCCACCCTAATGATCACAACGCTCCCGTCGGTCTAGCTTTCTTAAAATGAACAGACAGGCAAGAATAAGCCATAACGTGGTGTGTGTGAACTTATTATGAGACGATGTCTCGACCTGTTCAGTTACACGACAAATCTAACGCCATTGTAGATTTTCTACATTTCTTACTTTTCACAAAACATGGAAGTCAATGTTTTTTATCTAACCATTGACATACAGTGATGGCACCTCTTCAGTTCATACTGTTGAGTTTGGAAATGGTACTTTGAACCCCCCAAGACGGAAACGTATCTGAAAGGAAGACTTTTTTCCAGGACATTCATCGAATTAGCAAACGGTGTCGTCACAAACCACTAATGAAGATCGTGAAATGAATTTGAAGGCCTAAAAAAGTTTTTATTTTCCACTATAACACAGACGCAGCATTCTTTACATTGTACATAATGTAACTTCTACATGTTTATTTAAGCTTGCATTAACCATTTAAAAAAACAACAAAAACAAACTGAAAGCTGATAAAAGTCTGCTGAGAGCTGAAGGCAACAGCAGGTTGACAGTTCACATCGTAATTGTTTCCATTGCTGAGAAAAATAATTCAATGAAACTGTTTATTTTTCAGCCTGCTCTTACAAATTATCTTGTCATTCATTCGCCGATTGGTACGTTCTTGTGCGTGCAATAAACACGCTTTTCTTGCTTTTTGCATGTCATTGGTGCACCATGTCGTCTGTACTGACTTGAATGTGCTACTATCTGAACAAGTGATTTAGGATAAATGAGAGGGACCACTTATGGTGGAAGTGAGACGGCCAAACAAACAAACACAGGACTGGCAACCAAGAGAGTTGTAGTGATCGATAGATACCAAACATCTTGTTGACAGACATTTCCTTTAGTATGAATAAAGTTCAATCCTACTTAATCTATTTATCTCGTCTTTCATCCGTTTATCTTTAAATTGACTGATATTTACATCCTACTTCTACAGTATTTTCAGTTTTTCCATGATAGTCCGAGTTGCTTTTCAGGCTCATTTACTCTGAGTGACTTCAACATGGCAGAGTAAACAACAACAACTGCCATCAATCACATTTTGCAGAGCTGCAAGCAGCGAGCCGATATCAGGCCATACATACTCTGTTTCAAATGAACGTGCACATTTGGGAGCACAGCCAGAGCCAAAGGCGTCTGTCTTACTTCCAGTTTCTGCCTCCCTGATTTCCCTCATATTTTGGCTCTGGGATAAATATTCAACTGCCAGTCACAACCCAGTGAAGCCAGCCGACGAGTCGAAAGCAAGATGTTTTCATTAGATGTGATCTGCAGGATAAATGTAAAATGAAGCGTGATGGTATAAAATTGGTGCCCTCTTACTTACTGTGAGGAAGTGCTGGGGAAGTGCAAAGCATTCTGGTTAAAAAAAGCCTTTATAATGAGGTACACTACAGCGTCTGATTTGCTGAACAACCTTTTTAGTGCCAAACACTTATTTCTCTGCCTATAGGACCCTATGGTGGTATCCTTGGTGAAATGACCATATATGGGAAGATGGGCACAGTCCTTTCTCACAGTCTTGAGAAATGTTTACATTATGAAGCGCATTGGTCACCATCTGTTTTTGTTGCAAACTTAAGACTAATTGAATGGCAAAGTTTAGTTTTCTTGTATCAGTTATATTAGAAAGAATAACTTTGTTTATCTCCTTGTTAAAAAAAGTTAACAAGGAATAAAAACCTTTTCTAGCCCAGAAGAGACTGTTTTCAGTTTCCGAATCGCTCTCATCACTCCCATTTCCTCCAAATGAAAATCCTGTGTGGGATGTGTTGCCAAAAGTCACCATAGATTTCGGTGATGTATCCACTGTCACTTTGTGCATTAACGCTGTGACCTTTTCTTCCTATTTCAGAAGCAATGTGGCCCAAGCTGGTAAGAAAGATGGATACGTGGAGGATGAAATCTGTCACGAGGAGAGAAATTGAGCTGGCGGTCTCTCCGCCGTGGCGGCAGCACATCTAACCCACTGCAAATAACTCCGAAATGTGAAACTACCACACGCTATCAGACAAAAGTGTAATATACTGAAGTTGGAAATGGACTGGAAGTGATCTGGAGGAGAAGCAGAAAGAGGTGGGAAACATGAAGAAATGAGTCGGGAGAGGAGGAAAGCGTGAAAGGAACACGGCTCTCTCGCAGCGGAGGAGAGATCGACTTCTTTCTTCATTTGTGTTCTTTTGTCTGAGCCGTTACATAATAGATCAGCTCAAAATGTGGGTTGATTACGCCATGACTGCCAGTGGTATCCCCCCTTTTGAATGCGTTTAATATTTGATTCGGTTTGTCATTCGTGCTCTCGATTCTTTTTGCGACGCAATTTGGCTCCACTGTCACTTCATCTGGTCCTCACCGTCATTAGCTGAATGCAATATTGAAGGCTTGTAAGAAAGCTCGGCACAATTACTCAGGTTTAAAATGTGGTTCTAATGTTTTTCTCTTCTTCCGTACGTATATGGGTCATTTTTCTGCAGAACAAGTACACTTACTTTTATTAATCAAAGGGAAATTTCTGATGCTTCTTCATTTTGAATACTTTTATTGTTGTAAAAGTATTTTTACTTTTTTCTTTCATAGTGTTTAAAAATGTGGGTTTTGCTGCTGGGCATGCATCTCTTTATCTTGCGCGGCAGCTGGGTTTAGGTGTGAGACGACGCGGAGAGACGACCGCTCGTTCAAAACAATGTCGGCTAGCATAGTTAGCGTAGAAGCTGCAATAGCATCAGTTATCGAGTATTTATTCATTGAAAGAAGAGCAAAAAACAAAGATTTTTTTCTCCTGACTGACTTTGGCAACGATCTCCATACCTGAGGCTGTGCATTGTTGTCCCCCCCCATCCCATCCCTCCAACTCCAGGTATTTACTGCCTTCAGCACCAGACACTCAGTAGCTGAGTCAAGCGCCATTGAGCCCACGAGAGAAGAGTATTCATGTAGGGAGCACCGCTCGGCCTTTTCCAGTTCAGTTTAATAGTAAAATCAATCATTTTACATTCATGAAAATGTGTGTATGAAGTGGTACGGTCAAACTGGAAAGAGTGGAGTTTCATGAACTGAAAGTTTGATGTATAACCTGGGAACATCCAAGCACGGATGAAAAAGTCGAAAGAAAAACAGATAAATCCTGAACATTTTGCCAGCAACTCTGGACTTTGAAGGCACCAGGACCCTGTGGATGCACACACATCAGAGATATGGAATATTTACTCGATTGTGATAAATAATTAATGTGTTTGGATCATTTCATGCTGGGAGGACGACTGAACTCGTTTTTTTGCAGCAGCTTCCCGTGTTTCTTTTTTTCTCCGGTGGATTTCTACACCGAGCTGGCAGGACTTGGATATGTAAATCTCCAAGGACTTGGATGTGTAAGAGATGCAAGCACATGCCGTGCTCGTCTCTTGGCACCTGAATTCCTCTGCGGGAGCATATGTACGTGGGAACGGATGCATGGCTTCAGCCCGCTGAGAGGTGAACTGCATGCTGGGACGGCGGAGGGCTGAGAGAGAGTCTTCCCCGGCTCGCGTAGCCATGGCAGCGTCAGTGAGAGAGGTAAGGGGTGCCGTCTCTTCAGATGACCTCCATTTGCTGCGGTGCAAAGTGCGGATGACAGTCGTCGTCATGGTATCCGGCGGGAAAATTTCCCAGCCAGTTAACAGCAGGGGGGGGAGGGGTGGGTCGGGCGACCGTTCGACAACATGAGCTGCAACGAGAGGCTGAGGAGTAGCTGTGAACCATCCACCGAAACACACACTGCATCAGGCTGCTTAAACAAGATATGACACATGCCTCGTTCCCTCATGCCAGCCCACCACGAGTGATCAGGAGACTCTCGCAGCGCTGTGCTAACTGAAGCACACATTTTAAAAACAGCCATAGCGTCCTTTGTCCCAGTCTACCTTCACATTTTCTGGACGTGAAACTTGTGAACTACTTCCACCAGTTTTGCTCCAGAAATAAACCCGGACAATGTTACCAAAAAAGTATTTGGGAACGCATGAGCTGTGACATGGAATTTTAAATGTGATCTTATAAACCGCAATTCATATTTAATGGGGAAATAGAACATGAATTTTTCACTGGGCAGAGAGACGAAGATCTGCGTGGTTTGTATTCCTTTCACTGCATTTCACATTTAGATGTCAATGGCTCTGTGGCATGCAGGTACACACACACACACACACACAGTCGTGATTTCATGACTTTTGGGGACATTACATTGACTTACATTCATTTCCTAGAGACGTACCCGAACCATAATCGGTATGACCGCCTAATCCGAATCCTTACCCAAACCGTACAACACTTGAAGTGACTGTGTGAACAATGTATGTCCCCACAATATGGGTAAAACATGCCCACCCACACAGGTCTCTATATCTGGTGACTATGTGGCTCATAGCTGTTTAAAGAGAGTTTCTTTCCATTAAAAGGAATAATTTGACATGTTGGAAAATATGCTTATTTGCTGTCTTGCTTTCAAAATATATCAAACTATTTCTTCAACGCCCCACATCACAATGTAGTGGCCATATGGATCCTATTCTAACCATACCTTCCCTTTTTTCCCCCTCCATGTGGTGATGCATCTTTAAGAAGTGTAGGTTACTGAGGACAGAGCATTTGTTTTCAGATACAGGCCCATGAAGAGATTGTCTTCTATGAAGACGCTGCGCCGAAGTGGTTTCATGAAAACAAATATTCATTCCAAGGCTGCTTATCACCCAGCAAATGTGGAGAAATATTAATATGTAACATCCTGCAGGGCTCTTCAGGACACTTGCCATTGCTCCGGAGAGGGAGAGAGCCTGGTGTTATCGAGGCTTGGCAGTGTGACTTGGTGATGGTATCGGCCTCGCTGACTGGATTCCATTAGGCAATGCCCACATCTGTCTACTGAACATATTGGCTCACATCACAGGGGAAAACGCAGCGAGTGATAGGCCTGCAGTCATGACACATGAGCTATCATCCACCATCCAGGAAGGCGTATCAGCACATACGTTCGTTTACTGCAGACCTGATGCTGAGCTGCAAAGATTTCAGGGAGTCTCTCTCTCATACAAATCATACTAAACTGAAAAACGCAGCACTTAAAGATGGAAATATTATTTTTCCCCCTTTTTACACCCTGACTACTTCTGCAAGTGCCCAGATTTCTCAACACTAATAGGAAGAGTCTTTTTTTTGCCCCCCCCCCTGCCTTTGTAAACACAAAGCTGCTGATTTAAGCAGAAGATTTGCATTGAAAAAATTAAAAAAACCAAACACGGGTATAATGAGACAGCAGATCAAGGATAAGTAATGAGAGGCAGTTCCCTGTTAAATGCAGTGGTCCTTGGAGGTCATAGATGCCGGTTTGACGGCGCTAAACTGTGAATCTGCATCACGCTGTTTTAATGAGCCCAAAACTCAGTCATCAACTATTAAATGGAAATCAATGGGTTCACCTGCAAAGGTTTGGCAGCATCAATGCTGTGAATGCTTGGTGTTGGTCGGAGGGGCCGTTGTGCACAAATTAGTTGCCACGCTTTCGTCAGTCTGCCCCAGGGCAGCTGTGGCTACAGACGTAGCTTACCACCACCGGTATGACTGGGCGAATGGTGTGCATGGAACCTTGTAAAAGCGTCTTTGAGTACTTAGAAAAGCGCTATATAAAATAAAGAATTATTATTATTATTATTATTATTATCAACGCTGTTAGCCTGTCTTCTTTCTTCAAAATGCACCGTCTTGCTTAGAGTTAAGACGAAAAGGTCGATACCACTTTCATATCGTTACGTCGAATACGATGCTAGCCAGGAGACCATTATCTGGTTAGCTTAGCTACCCTGGTTGTAAGATCTGTAAACCAGTAATCCTCAAATTAACTGAAAACCAACAAATTGTGGTCTTGGTTTGCCGCTCCTAGCCAAAAAATAGTCCTTCATGAAACCCACTGTATACCACATTTTGTTGTGTTGACAGTTACCTTTTTGTACAGATTCAACTACAAACACAGAACGTGTTAATTAGTGAGCTTTAAATGTGCTAGTAGGCTGCTTTCATTTGCTTTGGAAAGAGCCAAGCTAGCTCTTTCCCCCCCCCGTTTCCAGTCTTTATGCTATGCTAAGCTAACTGTCTGACCGCTATCTTCATATTTTCCTGCAGACATGAGTGGTGTCGATCATCTCATCTCACTCTCAGCAAGAAAAAGAACATGTGTATTTTATTTTATCCGTTGGAATAATAACACATGAAAATGAATTTAAAAAAAAGAAAGAAAAGCATTACACTTCTTGCACTTTCCACAGATTTTAGTTTCTTAAAATGAGATAAAACTGTATTCATCACAAAGTAAATTATTGTGCTGCCGTCGCAGTGCAAATTAGGAAAGGGTGTTAGATAATGAAGTGCAACGAAAACAAAATCGAAACTAAAGATTATCAATGAGGTGCAAATCCACAATATACACATGCCAGAAAGTTACGGTAAAGATCTTAAAATAAACTACAATGGCTGCACAATGCAGGGCTGAGATGTAGCACAGTGTCCAACGTAATTTATCTGCTGTGGAAGGCAGCTATGCTACGTGTCATCACTTGAACAGCCACCTCTATCCTCCGTGCTTCTCTCTTAAAGTCTGCTTTGTTGTGAATGTGGCTGTTCATTCATTTTCTTCCGTGGCAGCTTACGGGCCCGGGCTTGAGTTCACAGTCCTCCCATAGCTCAGACAAACACATTGTGTAGCCTTTAAGGATTATCTACGGAGGCAACGAGCTTCGGCGACGCAGCCAAACAAAAATCCTAATCACGCCGAATGCGCTGTGCTCTTTTGGCAACATGGTGTTTCCAAAATGTTCCGACGTGAGCAACTGGGCTCAATGAAGTGTTGTGACAACAGATGTGAATCTTTATAATGTAATAGAGCATAAATAGAGCATGAAACCACATCGAAACATTAGAACAGCTCCAGAATCCAAAGACAAGCCTCCGTCTCACAGCCTGGGTCCGTTGTGGCTTTTACAAATTCAGGCCTCTTAATTGCACAGTGAACTGCTCCAACTGTTTGAAGCTTCACCAGTTAAAATATTGAATAGAGGGAGTGCGGAAGTGTGTAGTTCTGTAATAACAGCAATACAGTGAAAGAGGTGCACGTTTGATACTAAAAGCAGTGCTATCTTGGCAAGCAAAAGTTCTCAAAAATATATGCACGTACACTTTTAAAACTCTTTATCTAAACATATTTAATATAAACTTTATAAATGGTTGATGATCATTAATTTTGAATTTGTCTCAAAAGCTTGAAAAAGAAGGCAAGATGGACAATTTAACCAGTATTTGTTAGAGATTTATCTTTTTTTGTTGTCGACATAAATAGGTCTGAAAATTAAATTGACGTCATTTATGTGAAAACAGCCGTCTGGTTCTAGCATTTATTAATTTGTGCTGCATCCATTCATACACTCGAGCATTCATGAATGAAATGCAACTTCCAATACATAAAGTAAAACCCAAACAAACTCTTGAGTTTTAACTAATAGCGGCAGTGTTAAGCAATGCATAATGTGGAGGTCACCATATTGTTAGTAATGTAACACGATACACATTTCTGCACCAATGAAAGAGGAGAGGAAGACTAAGTTTGTTAAAAAAAGAACATAAAAACCCTTTTGGCAAATGCTTTATGGCGGTATGAAAGGCATTCAACGTGTTTGCGAGGCTGGATGCACACGGTGCTCCGTGAGAAACTCTGAACACAAACAAAAGCCTGTTTACTTGGAATGATTAAGTGCTTTAAATGTAATGCAACTTGAGAATAGCTCCACTGAATACATTAAAAAGTAGATTTTTACAGCTGCTCTCTAGCTCCCAGCGTGAGCCGTCTGTACCCGGGTGATCTCTCTTCTTATCTCTCATTAGGACGGTCTCACTCCTGTCCTCGCGACAGCCAGGCAGCCCAGCAGCCAGTGACAGGTCTGGGAGAGCAAGGCGGGGCGATAGCCGGATACTGTCGAGGAGGTATGCTCGTCAAGGGGAACAGGAGGCTGGTGTCGGACACGCTATCCAACGGATACACATGTGATGTGTCTTGCATTTCAAGTTGCCTTGTAGACTGTCGGTAAACATGGTGTCTGATCAACAGCCTGTTTAAAAAAAGAAATTACTACGAGTTTCAAGAGGTAAATCTGCCACTGTTAACAACGTTAAGTGGTCCATTTGTGTCCAGAAAGAACGGAAAGGTTGACGGGGTTAGCAGGAGTAAGGAATAGGAGCGGGCCTCAACGAGGTAGCCATCTGGAAAAATACATGTTCAGGAATATAGTAATTTATGGTCGTTTAGTTTATGGTAAATGCATAAAAAAAACATTCTGTTTCAGAGTAAAAAGCAAGCCGGTGTAGAAATGCTATTATGTTTACAAAGTGTGTGCAGAATCCGATTAATTCCTAAAGTCTCGTAAGATGCAGTGATGCGACTTTGAGCAACAACAAAAAAATCAATAATACATAAATGTGATTCACCATTGAGTGACCGGTGAAGTTTCCCTTTCAGAAGTTGCTTGTTTTGTAGATGCTGAGGGGAGAAACGGTCCAGTCATCCAGGAAATAAGAGAGCAGCCAAGTGATTTAGAGGAGAGTCTCAGTCAGGCATCCAGTGCACCTGAGACGGAGATCATTCTGGGTGTTCAGCAGCCCGTTGATGGATAGACGGACTTCTTTTATTGCTTTTTCTGGCCTTTGATCATCCCATTGTGGACGCACTTTCATGTTTTATCTGCACTGCAGATATTATTTGCTATATATATTACATTGTGTACCAAGAGACCTGTGGTTGCAGGAAGTAACCAGGAGAGTTTGTTCTTTTCTCTTTTGGTTTTGTGTGTTTGTTTGAGAGGGAGAGATCATGCCTCTGGTTGATTAAACCTCTGCAACTCAAACTACCTCATGGCCTTGGTGTTTATTGGCAGGCACTTCAGAAAAATGCACTCACATGTGCACTGCACACACACATTTTAACAAACCCTACCGACACCGTCAATTCTATCGAGCTTTGCTTCGTAATGAGCGTCTAACAGTAATTTAAGGCCATTGCACTGACACCCATATTGATCTCGGTGGACAGGGCATGAAGAATACCCACAAATCAGCGCAGAAGTGTTCAATTGCTTCCCTCATCAGATAAATCGGCAAGGCCACACGTCCATGTCTTCTCCATCTCAACAATGTTCTATTTCATGTCATATTTTAATACTGTGCCTCAAACTGTGCGGTTTCCACGAACGATATGTTTGGCCATATTCCACAAAACGGGTCCTTCCTGTCACCTGTGTGGCATGATTGACATCGCAGGGCACTGAGCTCAATACACAATTACTGACAACCGACTGACCAACAAACGCAAAAGGAGAAGAGGACGACTAGCATGAATCGAGGCAAAAAACGTAGAGTTGGAATTGATCCCAAAAAAAAACGCCTCTGAGACACACGTCATTTTAGTTTTTATGGAATTTATGTAAACGACACCTCTCCACCTATCTTTTTAAAAAAAAGATGCAAAATGTTTCTTTTTAACTCACAACTCTTTCCTCAAACCTTTTGCCTCTCTTGCTCCTGCTCTGTGAGGCATCACATTTGTAAATACCAGTATGCAGTGTGAGATTCTATCAGGTTACATAAATTCTGTACATTCACACTTTGCAAACATCTTACCTCCTGCTACCATCTGGCACTGCCAGCGTTCAGGGTGCTTTGTGCAGATTTATAGGTAGTCACGAGTGGTGACCCAAGAGAACGTCAACTAAATTACCAGAAAAGGTGGCTGCAGGTGAACCACCACGTATAATGAACACTGCAGTGGAACGAGTTTTTAAAGAGCGTGGGGAGGTTTTAGGCCAATGTGCAAATTAAGATATTTTTTCATCGTTCTTGAATGGACTCCATGTGTAATCCGCCACTATGCCATGCTGTTTTACCGCCTCCGTCACTCTGCCCTGATCAGAATACTGAGGAAGCCTTTTAACAGAATACAATGGTAGAACTCTCCTCTAAAAAAATAATAATAGTTTCACTGAAGTTCTGCCCCCTAGTGCACCAAATTAGACGACCCCCTCCATTGGGTCCCCCGCAAAACACCCACCAAGTGTGGATAAACAGATCGAGATATGCAAAGAACACAGAAAGACAGATTCCTTGCTTTGTAGTTATACCAAAATACCTTTAAATATGAATCTATGATACATCAAGTGTTCTCCATAATCACAACAAACGGAAACAATGTCAGAGATTAATTCTCTTCATTGGTATAAATGATACGACGGCATAAAAAAAACACGTACAACCGTGCACCCCTTCGTGTAATGTCGTGAATCTAAATTCTGTGACACATTACTGCGTCTGGTGGCATAAAATCCTCCAACACAGAGCCTCTCCGCAGGAGTTCCCTCGTCACCTGGAGCAAAGCTCATTTCACTGGAAAATTGGCTCCACCACTCAGCAGCCCACTCCTTCATTCTCTCCGCCTGCCTCTCTAAATTCAGCAGTTATTGTAGTGCCTTAAGCACTAATCCAATTAGCTATATGAAGCAAATGGAGCTATCTCTCATTTTAGCTTGTCACATGTGCGAGGGGGAGGGGAAGCAACGTGTTTTACGGGGATTGGGACTCGAGGGAATAGATGATACCCAGCGTGGACATTTTTTTACAAGCCAGCAGACGGGAGAGTTTTGACATTAAAACGAACCATCATCATGAAATGACTTGGCAGTTGTATTAAGAGAGTGGAACTGCCGTAAAAACAGGGAAATCACAAACATGACTCCACCACCTCACCCGACCCCCTCCACCTGCAAATACATTTACTCATGGCTCAAATTTTCTGATCGCCCTACAAGGCTTCACAATTCGGTGATTCAACTTGAACATTTCACTCCGCTGACTTGTTTGACCCTCACGTCTGTGGCCTCAGGTGGACGCTCAGATTCCTGGCCCGGCGCGATCTATTAGACACTGTAAACATATCTTCAGCGACAAAAACACTTGCCCCAGGTCGCCCTCGGCAGTCAGACATCCACGCAGAAGCCACATCTCTCAGAATGCTTCACTTAATGCCAGATGGTGTCAGTGCTCACAATGCCCGAACACAGTGTGGGTGGTGAATTCAGAATGTACCTGCAGCGATGATTTAGAAATGAACAAAATGGATGGGCCGACTACCACTTTGCAGTTTGGAGGCCCACTGAAAAAACGCGATTTGAGGTCAGTAAAAGCATCAGAATGTGATTGGGTTTATTGCGGCATAAATCAGCTTCTCTGCTGTGAACTTGTTGCCACGTCTTTTGGATGAAGGTAATCAAGTGTTGGGTAATGAGATTGGAGAGAATCATATCTTACTGAAACACGTTTTATATGAATGCATTTGTTTCGGGCTTTTATTGTGGAAGGTGAGAACGGAGGTATTGGATCTGAATTTTCTTGCCTTTGTCAAGGTTGAATGGACTAATGAAGTTTGCTGTGTTGGATCGGACTTCTGAGCCTCTGTGTCGTCACATGACTAAACAACTTAATTGGTTGATGCATTTATTTGCAGAAAAAAAAAAAGTCTGTTTGTGTGAACGTCTTCATGACAAAAACATCAAAAAAACATTGACGTGCAGATTTACTTTGAAGAATAAATTAAATTACTTTTGAGCCAATGCAAGATTTTCTCGTCTTTTTGTAAACCCACATTGAAAAACAAAGTTAGCAAACGGCCAATCAGATCAGCGGTGACTGCACATTTCAGACACCATGGAGCTTGGTGACATAGTTCTTTACATTCTTTGGTACACTCATCGAAACTGGTCGTGTGCATCTTTGAGATTTAACAATTCCAATACAGTTTGCAACTGGCCAATGGCCAGGCAGGAGGCTGCAGTCCATCAAGACCAAAGCTCACGCTGCAAGAACAGCTGCAGCTGGTCTTGTTAATTAACAAGACCCGGGATCCCCACTGACACCGACTCATCCCACCCCATGGACACTGCACATTAACGCCATGTCTTCACATCTAACTCAATGTACTACATTAATACATTTCTTTTTAAAGTATCACTGTAAACTTTGGCACATTCCATCCTCTTTGATTCAAATACTCCACACCTCTTCTTATTTTGAATTTTTCTATTCATGATTCTTTGCTTCTGCAGTATGTTTTTTATTGCATCAGTCCTCTTTCTCTTGTTTTGTTTATTGATACCAATATAGCAAGGCAAATTCTTTGTTTGTGAAAACCTACCTGGCAATAGACAAAATAAAATATTTTGCACGTCAAGAGTTGCTCCGTGAAAATGTCCTTTACCTCCATGAGCGATCTACCGATTGCAGTGATTCCACTGAAGGGAAAAATTGAGTTGATTGGATTCCAACATTTGCAGATATAAATGCTGGTAAAACCTGTCACTAACAGTGGCGCTGTGCTGAAAACCACTTCTCATGTTTATGATAGCAAACGCATCATTTATGCCAAAAAATGTGCCAAATGAAGCAACGCATCACCTCGACTTTGATGCTCAAATTTGCATACACTATGCTTACTGAACTTCAAAATAAAAACACAGATGTGGCTTTGAAAAACGTTTGAATTTCAGTTCATATCACATGGCCACATCGACTTTCTTATAGGAACACCATGAACAGAGGACATTAGTAAAAGCGTCCGCCTAAGGCTCCCTTGTCTTCTATGGAAAAGTGACATTGACCTCTTTCCCATCGCAACACGTAAAAAGCACCTCAACTCTGCAGGGCCTGACAATGAGCACCATTGTGGGGGACAAAAGGGATGCATGTCTATGTCAAAACCTTCCCTAATGCAGGTTGCCTGCTGCACAAAACCCTCTCTATTCTCTGGTATTTTTGCATGAAGGGCTGGTGAGACATTTGCAGCTTTGTGCTTTTCCGACTGTCGCCAAAATCCCCATTTGCACTGGCAGACCTTGCCTCCAGTGCTGCCTGCCTCTTTGACAGCCCAGTGCCATGTCATGATGACAGTTCTGCCTTTTGCCCTCTGAGCTTTTGGGAGCGTATATAGCTTGTGGTGGAGTGGAACATGATGAAATGGACGCACAGGGAACAAATACCTTCTGGTGATTCAGTCTGTTTCAACATCGGTACATGACTGTAAGGTCCTCCTGAGAGGTCAGCTGAGGCTGCCTCCTGATGCCATTTTCTTTTTAAAAGTTACAATACACTATGGAAGCTGATGTTCCGTTCATAAGATAGGTCTGGTTGTCTGTCTTCTACGACAGGTAAAAAGAACGTTCAAATGTACTCAGGAGAACATCACCTGTTCCCCAGAATGAGCATCAATAGGACCAGCAGAAATAAACACAGAACACAAAAAGGAGAAATTGTCATAAGTGACTTATCAAAAGCCGTCAGCGATCAAACCTCCATCAGGCGCTGCTTTCGCAGATGGCAGCAGATGTTACTGCTGCGTTCCTTCATCAGAATTGATGCAATTTTCTTGCAGATCACAAATTCAACATTGTCAGACTGCAAAACAAACGCTTTGGCTTCAAAGAAAGTGTTTGAATGCGTCCCGTTTTATTCTATTGTGTCAAGGAGAAGATGGGGCTCAACAGCTGTGTGCAGGCAAACGCCAATCCGCATGTCTCTGGAGGGAGAGGGAATGAAACAGAGGACTAATTGAGACCAAGTCCACCCCCTGCCATGTGCGAGCTGCCACTCTCTTGGCTGAGGACACTTACTGCCTGTAATTACAGTGCTGGGGAGCAACGGTCTCTCAAGCTAATGTGCAATCGCAGGTTTGGAACCTGACATTAAAGATAATCGAACCATATGTGGTTCACACAAGCATCCTTTGTAAATATAACCGTGTTGCTGCTGCCTCCCTCCAATCACTCTTTTTGTGCCCCTGCTGAAAAAAACGACACTTTCACACCACAAAAATAACATTCGACCAAATCTGCAAAACACCACATATTTTTCTAAGCAGAAACATCCAGAATGTGTCACTTTTTTTTTTACTTTGCACCAGCGTGAAGGATACTGTATACACAAATACATGGCTCTCAATATTTGATATCTGCAGCAGAAGGTATACTGTTACTGTTCACATCAGCAGGCGCTGAATAATTTAGAGTGAGGTGAACGGTGGTGCGACAATCATTTTAACAGATGGCTAAAATCAGGCTGGGATAATAAGTGCCCCTGTCATGCAAAGTCACTTTTACACCATTCCTTTTTTTTTGTCTTCAACTGAATTATTTCCCTTATTCAAAATGAAACAGGATTAGAAACCACATGCCAAATACTTACCGGACTAACAGCCTGACAATGTTTATGCGGTTTCGTGTGCAGCAAGGCACAGCATGGTGGGGAGATATGGATCCCTTGAGCTGGTGCTTTGTATAGAGCTTGGTATTCTGGGATTTCCACTGATGCTTGTCCCCTGTAAAAGGCGAGCTTACTAACTTTACACTCTAACATGAACAATCTATGACAAAGCCCACGTCAGTCTAAATGTCTAAAAATGTTTTTCCTCCAACTGCCGCTTTTGATATAGTCTTCTAATGTCACAGAAAAAGAAAACCATGTATTCTTCTTATTTTTATTCATAACTGTAATTGCTTATTCATCTTGATTGGAAAAAGTGATGACAAACTATTTTGGCACATTAAATGTCACTGAGTTTTACCCAGAATCGCAAGTGAGGCGATTCTGGCCTAGTGGCCACTGTCAGTACTGCAGACACATGATGCACTGGTCCATAACAACTTATTTCCCCACATACAATCATTAGAAATGGAGCAGATGTAAATCATTTACTATATTTATCCGAGCATCAAACACTAAAATAACAATTTTATCCCTTGTGTCCAATAAAATTGGAAATTTGAGTAGAGCCGTATCAGCCAGTCAATTATATCATGCCATTCGTGCAAGAAGTTAAAACACAAAAAAAAGGAATAGGATGCCATCTTGGAACATCTGTGAATTTTACAAAGAGATTCAGATCTAATCATCTAAAGTGTATTGCTGAAAATACAATAGGACCTACAATTGAGCCTTGAGGTACACCAAAAAAAGTAAAAGGAAACATGGACGCTCGGGAAAGATTTGTCAGGTTAAGACATCACCAACCCAATGCTTAAGACTTAATAGCTATTACAATTTAATAGTCAGTGGCTACAACCCATCAAAAGTACTGCACCCATTTTCAACAAGAGATCAAACTTGACAACAATCCTGCAAAATATTTCAAAGAATCTCCACTAAAACTCCCTTTTAAAAGCTTTGGCTCAAAGGAAACTAAAAAGGTCTAATTATTCAGGATGTTTAAATTTCTTTGTTTAGTTGTCAGTTTGACTTTATTGATGAAGTCTCAGCCAGATGCAAGTAAAAGAAAACAACTTTAATTTCACAGATGTTGTAAACGATTAAGATTAACACTGATTGAACTCTGCTTTCCCACACAGAAACAGCTGGGTGATTGTGAATTAGGCTGTGGACAGTTGTTTCCTGCAAGTTTTTTTGCATACTAGAGGGAAATGGTTTCAAAGGGCTCGTGGATAAATTAATCGTCTCAATGAGCAGCTGAACTTCGGCTACATTAAAAGCAACACTGGCAGATGGGAACTCATAATGACCGGTTGAGCTTTAAGACAAGGGCTGCTTAGAGTTTCACTCTTTTCCCGTACAGAAACAGGTAAACCAACAGAGGATTGTTTGTATACAGAGGAAAGTTATATTTTCAAAAAAGGTTCATTCATCAGTGCTGAGCTACTGATTACAAGAGATAACGGTAATGGGCCATGGCACAAAGATATAAAAGGAAGTGGTAGCAGAAGAGCAGATACTGTAAAGTGCAACCTTCATCCTGTAGCATGAGCACTGGGTTGACTGCTGGCACGAGCCGCATCCGATTCGGCAGCCAAATTGGTGCGAAAACAAAACAGTTTGAGGCCGTTGGGCTCTCCGTGGTTCAAAACACTGCAGGCTCCGGGGGATTACACGCCGAGCTCTGCTGGCCCCAAGTTCTCGGAAATATGGTTAACGATAGCGACAAGTCATCACTCATGTAAGCAGGAAAATAATAAAATTTGTCAGAGAATTTCAAAACAACTCGAGCATTTTTTATCTGGTCCCCCCAAAGTTAGGCAACTAAAACTAATTGGTTTAGGTCTGAGGGAAAACAATTGTGCGGGGGGTCTCACAGCAGTTTGTGAAATACTCACAAAATGCATCTATTGTTTTTTTGCTGAGCGACACGAGTTGTCCATTTTCTTTTTACGGCTGTGAATTGGTTTTATTTTTCCTATGAATTGTGGGAGAAACATTGTCCATCGCTCTGAAATAAATCAAGTTCTGCGTGCGTCTTTGACCACACTTAACGCTGTCACTTTCCCAATATGAACACACACAACTAGTTCTTAGAACTAACATGGTGCGTGGAACTGGGCCACAGTTTAGGCAGGACAAAGCGGTTGTGCCTTCTGGAAGACAAACAATGAAGGAGCGCAGTGAGACTTTTTAAATAGGCCAAACAGCAGGTGCACGTAATCATAAATAATGAGCTTCAATTACCAGAACTACCACTCCTGCTAGGAGGGCAGGACCCAGAGCCTGCTGACACAACCCACCGCGTAATCATCCCTCCACCGGCATGTTTTATCAATCTTTTTCTATCACGCGTGTGCCACATGTATAAGGTTGTTACTTCAGTTCGTTTTTTACTTTGACCCGATGAAGCATTTACTGTGAGTGATGGTTAATAGTAATAAGACAGAAAAAATGATGCATTCTTTACGGTGTGACCACAAAAATGTCTGAACAATACATATATACATATCTCACTGAACCACACACACACACATCATTTCAGCTGGAATATTTTTAAACTGCAAGCTTTTAAATTAGAGCCGGTCCATCCCAGCTGTGATGACTAAGAAACTAAAATGCCCACAAGCTTATAGATATGGCACATTGTATCAGTGTCTGGTGTTGAATGATCATTTTGCTTAACATGAGTAATTATCACGTTCGACACGACTAATTTAATTGAACATAATTTAGCGCGGTCCTCCTCAGGCATCAAACTCTGTCTGTGTTCACTTACATTTATTTCAAGCTTAATTCGCCAATGTTTTAAGAAATGAGATTGTTCTGAATCTGAACATTTGTGGTTCTTAAAAACACATTTTTTCACAGCAGATCTTTTGAGCTGACATTGCAGTAGATGCACAAGGGGAACTAATAACGTTAACGATGGGTCAGCCCTGGAATTTTTTCTATTACAACCTAATCAGATAACAAATACGACTATGCCCTGGGCAGCAGGTGCCATCATCTCTTTGACCTTTGTTTAATAGATGTAGTAAATTTAAAGACTCTGGATGCCTTTATTTTTTAAATTAACCTCCAAAAATGAAGTGGACTTGTTCAGTAAAAGTGTTCTGCCATGAAAAGAAATGTTTATACATTACAATGTGAGAGATATTGGTAGAGATTGACCTTTTTTGATGCAGGAAGATTGAAGTTGAGAAGTTATCACATTAGAGTCTCACAAAGTCAGAAAAGTTGACTCTTCTTAGGTTATAATAGACCGTAGCCATGTTCAACATCACTCACTGTTTAATATGTAATGCACCATTGTAATTCATAGTGGAATTTAAGTACTATAGTGCTCCCAACAAATCCGTAAAGCAAAGGAAAAAATACTTTCATAGAGTTCCACAACTTTAAATATCGGACAAAACAGACTGTGTGCAAAGCCCTTTAAATTGTGTTTTTAAATTTGTTTTTATACAATGTTAATGTTTGGTTTGGTGGTAAAATCATTGAGCCCTAAGTGGTGAATGAGACACTTTTCCCGTGGCAAACATTTTGAGAAGTCAGAACAGCTGAGCCATCGTTAAGGTGATTAGTTACACCTGTGCTCTCCTTGCAATGATCGTCAAAACACTGTGAAACGGTCTGTTTGTGGAGCTTCCCAGGATTTAGTCACTAAAGAAACCAGACGTATTTAACATAATCTACAACATAGATTTGTGAAATAACTACATATTTGGGCTTTATACTTATCTATGGCAGCAATAAAACGACTTAATGTCACACAACAGCCTTCTCCAGATATCTTAAACGTGGTTACATGAAGAATTTTTGCAGCGGTGGGATCAAGTTAACAGTAAACCGCCTCGGTATCTCATTTTAAACGAGCAGTGTGTTGCATTTCCACAATACAATTTATTCTAAAGCTTTATCACAACATATCTGTCCCCACTATGCTTATTCGTCTTTGAAAGTAGCTGCAGAAAGAGATGAAAATGTGGGTTGAAAGAGGTGAAATGAATGTCGGGCCTGCGACGTGATATCAGCCATCTTAGTCCAAATGTCAGCCAGGCTTTTTCTCTTTCTTTCTGATAAAGAAACGGAGTTGTCACAATGCTTCTTACTACTGCTGCCATGGTGACAGGAAGGTATAGAAGAGGCGACTCAGGGGCAAGTGATAACGCTCGTAAATAGATGTTTACCGCTGCACGCTTTGCTATTGTATTGTCTAAGCCTACGTGGCTTTTAAAATGTTTCTCTATTTGTTGAAAAAAACCCCACAAGATTACAGAAGAGACTCCAATCTGAGTAATTTGGCAAAACACATTTGCAGCCAGTTTGTTTAGTCTCGTGTCATGTTCAAAAGCTTTACATTGTATGTTGCACCTCACATCTCTCTTCAAAAGCAACCTGGTTTTTCATGTTGACTAAATTGCTTTTTAGAGTTTATCCAATGGGATTTGAGAGGATTTCACGACATCCAGGAATGGCAAGATGTCTAAACCCACAGTAGAGCATTTAATCCTTTCAGTGGACACAAAGAAAACAAAAGAAAACCATGCCTTAATGCTCAGGTTTATTGAAAAGAAAATGTATTAGGAAAACCCCCACTGCTTCTTGATTCAAAGGTTTGGTACAGATATAAAGAGGATAGAAGCCTCTTTCACTCAAAATGTCTCTCTTCCCCTCTTTATGTTCAGTGATTAAAACAATGTTCAACGACAGACATGCATTTCTAGAATAAATGTGAATGATGCAACATTTGCAAATACTCCTCAGCACTGCAATAACTGATGCAAATATTACACTGTACTAGAATAATTTGCCATTTCATACTTATACTACTTATATATTCACAAGACATCCGAAAGATTGCAAAAATCTTAAGGCTTTCAGGCATCAAAGCTGGAAAAGCTTTACCTAAAGCTCCTCAATCTTAGTGCGTCCCATGATTTGCACGAGGATGAATCCCACTTTTATGAATTGTATCATCAAAGTTCTTGCTTTAACATTAAAGTCTTTCAAAAAAATCTTCTGTAGGATGGAGATTGCATCAAGATTACCTTCTAAAACGTTGACAGTTTAATTAACTTTGCCAGACAAGAGGCAAGTTAAACACCGACGACACTATCACACATGCTTTTTGCTGCAGTGGGCGGGTTGTTGTTTGAAATATTCAGACACCAACGCCTGACACTCTAATCACCACACTGTTTCCAGTTGAGCAATTGTGTGCGTTAAGAGCGGCCGAAACAACAAAGGCGTCATTTCAACACGTGTGCTCTCTGCTCTCACTCACTCCTTCCTACACTGTTGTTGACTATTGTTGGTAATAACTAACATGCACCAGTAATCATGCCAGTCAGTGCCGAACAACACATGTTTTACAATGGCTCCCTGTGAGGTTTTGACAGGAATTAAAAACAGTGGCCTCATTCCTTCCACTTCACTAACTTACCCCTCCTGACAATTTACCTTTGCTTGAACCTACAACTTCAGCTCGGCAAATAAAAGCTGCAAACATGTTAACGTGAGGGGGGAGAGCGTCGATTTCACACACAGAAAGAAGTCTGCAGACACATGTTCTTTAATGATTGTTGAAAGAGAGTGTGTGTGTGTGTGTGTGTGTGTGTGTGTGTGTGTGTGTGTGTGTGTGTGTGTGTGTGTGTGTGTGTGTGTGTGTGTGTGTCAGCTGGATGAGGCAGATACTGCAGATGTGCTACGTGTGATATTTGTGGTTTGAATGTAGCCTGGGACCGTTGTCACATGCTGTCTGCATCTTTTCTCCACCCTTTTTGTTTTGCTGTTGAAGTGCTGTATTACACAGGAAACAGATTTTGTCACCTACCCTTCGTGGTATCTCCATGGAGATGATTTTGGTTTAATTGGTCCAGGATTTCAAATATGTCTCTGAAATTGCTGGCCCTATTTTTGGTCCTCCACAGCGTTGATATTTAAAAAGATTGCAACAGAAACTACGTCCCAGTTGGAACTGCTTTCTATCAAAAAAACCTTTTGAGCGTGTTTGTCACTAGATCTTCACAAGCAAGCAGAAACCCACATCTGACTAACATGTTCTCTGTGGTTATGGTCTGGTAAATGTAATGTTCAGTGTTGGTATGAGACATCGTATGTTAACTTGACCTCCGGTGAAATGTCCCCACCTATTCTTGCAATCTTTCTAATGTCCAGCAGGGGGCGACTCCTCGGGTTTAAAAAAAAAGAAGTCTGATTGTATAGACGTCTGTGAGAAAATGACTAAGTCTCTCTTGATTCAGTAAACATGAGTTTATGGTCTATGGTTTATTGGATTGTCCTTCACTCCACATTTGGTGTCAATTCTGGTTGCAAAAAAGCCAACATGGCGACGGCCAAAATGCTGAACTCCAGGCTTCTAAACGGCAGTCTACAAACCAAAGGATGCCGTCACGGTGACTACGTCCACTTCTAATGTGCACTCTATGGTCGGTACCGATGTTCGGCCCAGATTATCTGGTAATGTGAGGGGTCTCCTCCCAGGCACCGCAGCATGTTCATTTCCCCTCTCAGCTCGTGTACCCGGATGCTGCCGTTGTTCTCAGATGCCTACAGACAGTTGAGTCCTTCAGTCCGCTGTAATACATTTTGGAACGGAAGCTGCGCTCTAAATCACGAGGCACAAATTCAATGAGTGAGTAAATGCAGAATCTTTTATTCCTGTCTTGTATTGATGCACTGCCATACAGCCCATTGATCTGTTACATTGAGATCACATTAACAAACAGCAAAAGTGCATTAAACACAGCTCGCTCTGCAGCAACCTTTGTCCAGAAGTTATTTTAAATGCATTTAGTGTCGTGAGGAAAAAAAGGGGAGAAAAGAAAAATAGGCCTTTTGTCCACACAGCGTTTTCTCTTCTGAATGGCAATTATCCTCAAAGGCTCTTTTCATCTTAAACAATAACGTGACTTTGAAGAACCGCACATTTAAAAAGAAAAAGGGTTGGTCAAGTTCCAAACGTGGTTGCGGAAAATGTCAAAGGTCACCCGTCCTTGTAATTGATTTGTTCGTCGGTGTTAGCAGGCCGCGTCCGCCACATCGGAGATCAAAGGTGCGCGACTCCTGCCTCTGCGAGGACATTGTAAGAACACAGCATCCAGCCGACGAATCCAATTAAGCGCGTTTGTTGAGGTTGTGATGCGGCCGAGCCCCAACACGGCGAGGACGGTTGGTGCCGTCGCTCTGCAGCCGCAGCAGGAGGAGCCGGAGCCGGAGCCCGATTAGACCGGCGCGTCCCCGGTCCACGCACGGCCAGCCAGAAACCCAGCTTCTGAGCATATTTACAGCCAGCAACCAGCAGCTCAATTACTCAGCATGCGGAAGAGATGTAATGAACTTTCTCCCGTTATTAATGACCCACGCCTGGGCTTATTTATGAAAGGACACTTGTGTGTATTAGGCAGAAGATGAAGGAGCGTGCGATTGAAGATGTTCGCCTTTATAGTGATTCAGGCTTAATTAAAAAGTTGTTTGTGAAGTCCAAACAAATAGATTGCCTCTTTACACTTCCTCCTACTTGCGTAAAAGAAATTTCCATTTCAATTTAAAAAAAACGCTTTATTGCCTAATTTCAATAATTCATGAAATATATTACTTTCCTTCGAGTTTACTTTTGCCGGAAGCAAACATTTAATCCGTAGACACCGCGTGTCAGCTTCTACTTTAGCTTGAAACCGAGGTGTCCTTGTGTGAAACCTGTGGATGTTGAAAGCTAGCATGTTGAAAACTGCATTAATGAATAGAGTGGTGCCATGAAAGCAAAGTTTTCCTCAAGGCTAGAATCCCTGTGTGACTCTGAACATGTTATTTCATCTCACGGAATAGTCTTGGTTGCGTTTGAATAACTTAGAGCCCACACATTAGCGGCTGCTTATAATTCCTGTCGGCAAAATGAACCTGTTCTCCCTTTTTAATGTAAGGTGAAAGCATTCTCATGAAGTTGAAGTGATGGTTCTCGCAGGACTTGTAGAGCTGGTTGGGACTCACTTTGTCTCTTTTAGAGGGTCACTAAACATCCCAGTGGAAATGCTAATTATGGACCAACATAGCTTTAGATATTGCAGCAACACCATCCACACACACACACACACACAGGCTGCTCATGAGAAATCTGCTGAATCGGGAGATACGGTGCTGTAAGCTGAGGGCGGTGAATAAGGCTTATTTATCAACACTTATTGAGCTGAGGCCTGAACTGGATACATTGCTTAGTGTCTGAATGGTGGCCCAGTAACCAGCCTGCTTGTTTAACATGTATGTACCAGCTTCACATACATGACGGTGTTTGTTAGGGGAGTATTTGTTCAGCAAACAGCCTGCATGGTCTCTGCATCGATGGTTCGGTGACTGTATGTCTGCAAGGGTTTCAGAGTTTTGTCAAATCTACACAGAACTCTACTGATATTTTTCTTGATTAAAAACCTCTGCCAAGGCTGCACAAAGGAGGTGTAGACATAATGGGGTGCTCAACTGTTGAACACATGAATATCAAACAAGACAACCCATAATTCAGAAAACAACAACACATAATGGCGTGCTCAACTGTTGAACACATGAATATCAAACAAGACAACCCATAATTCAGAAAACAAGCAAGTGTCACACCGTTCGCCCAAAGAGAGGACCTTGACATTAAAGTGATTTTAACTCTACCTCCACATTTTTTTCTGATGAATTGGCAGTCAAACCAACAATAGAAGTAGCTTTTTTATCATTTATTTTTTTAAAGAAATGATTTTTTCTAAAATACAAAGCGACAAAATCTAATTCAACACCTTGACCTCAAGTTCATGTTTTCTTTAAATGAGTCCAGGTTCATGCAAAAATTGTGGAAATTGCCCTTTTAACGTCTTTATTTTGAAAATAAAATAAATTGCTGGACGTAGGAGACTGAGGAATAACTGTTCATAAGATATATGAACCGTTGTGTGAGGATACGTTGGTGCTGCACTGACTGAAATAGCACATAATAATCTCAGGAAAGGTTGTTGTTGTTGTTTTCCCCCTCAAATTCAATAAATTAAACCTTTCCAATCCTCTCAGGCGCTATATACATGTCCCGCTGTGCACTCAGTCATATACAAATTGGAGCGGGTACACAGCTTGATGTGTGATTACCAGCACACGCGGGAGATTGCGGCAATCAACAATCTTGAGGAGACTCGCTGCAGCTGACCCACCAGGTGACCGCTTTGGTCGGTGCGTCAGACGGCCCAGTTAATAGCAAACGCTCACTCCTGCACCAACGATGTGGTGCTCCACGGAGAGAGAACCTCGACGGGGTGAAGAATCAAACCCCGCAAAGCCAATTTCTCTCTGCTCATTAAATCACCCGCCGCACAATCAGCAGCAGGGTGTTGGAAAGTAAACATCCTGCTGATGGCGTGATGGATGGTGTTAGCAGGCTCCTGGGGAAGAGGTTCTCTTCTGAAGAAACGCATGTTGGCTCTTTCTTCACTGTCATGGGAGAAAACCTCTCGGTGAAGGTGGTTTGGGAAGGTTTTTGTTGTTTTTTGAAGAGCAAAATACCATCAAAACCCATAGAAATATCTCCAACAAGCATGACGAGATTACATTCATCACAATCACGTCAATGTTTTCATGAACAAAAGTTGTAGGTTGTAAACCAGCCTTAATAGAAATGTTTGATTCATTAGTGAGCATGTATGAGGAATGCATATTTTGCATAATAGGGACTCATTTGATTAAAAATAAGAATGCATACTTCTCTCAATCCATTTTACCACCACTTAGTATTTCTCTAAATGTTTCTAATAAAGTCGCCTCAAGTTGTGCTGATTCCCTTTCACCTTTTTAAGCATGAAATATATTTCGGTGCTGGTTCCATTACGGATCCTTCCTCGAGCCGGAAACTCAATTAAGATGCCATTCTCACATCAATTTTCTCTCCGAATGCTTCCTCAAAGAACAAAACGCCACAGGCAACTAATCTCGGCCGTAATAGCAATACATCTGTTTTCATGATTAATATGCATAAAAAAAAAATCACATATTTTCATTTCCCATGTTAGAGATTAGGTTCTGATAGGTCAAATATCTAATAGGTTTCGTACAGGCAATCAAGTTGAAGGCTTCATTTCTTTTTCTTGGCAATTTGTATGAGAGGAGAAATTGAGCAACTCCCATACATATTAAGAAGACGAGATTGGACACAGCAACTGATTTTAATGGAACCAACAGAAGTAACTTGATGACAAATGGCCTCAATACCTCGTGGGCACGTTACTGCTTTGTTTCAATGAAGAATCAGCGTTGATTCTGATAACTTTGGATGTACAAATAACTCTAATCTGCACCACTTGTTAAAAATAACAGCCAACTCATTAGTTTATAGACTTGGATAACATCAGGATTATTGTACAATGAGGGAAAGTAAACTGCCAAAACACAAGGATTATCTCATTAATTACACTGCCAATGAAATGTCATTACTGTAGAGTTGTTTGATTAGAAATGTGTAGAGGAGATATGATGAAGAAGAGCTTAGAAGTATCATCTAATCCTATTTAATGTTTTACATTTTGTTTCATTTCATCGGCACTGGGTTCATATGGGAAGAGAATTAAACATATAAGTGAATTAACTGCAATAAAAATAGGTATGAAATCACATCATGATATAAGTGGACTTGTATGAAAAGACCTTTTTAATTGTGCTTCAAATTCAATGGAGTTTGGTTACAATGGGCTGAGTGGTATTTCAATTCTCTTCTCATTCCCAACTCCTCACATGTGGAGGCTTAGTTTGGACCCCTTTGCCGTCCCTGTGTTAATGCACTGGCTACCTCTTGGCGTCAACTATTTTTAGGCAACAAAACGACTGATTATGTTCTTCATGTCATGACTTTTGGTTTCACTCGGGGAAACAAACGACGGCCCCCTGTGTCAAAGGCCTGTGTTTGGTTGATCCGTCCATCCATCTCGTCCTCCTTTCGCAGTCTTTTTCCGCTCTTTATATTACGTTACCTAACTTCGACTTTCTGTGGATGGTTTTACATTGAAAGCAGTTACTTGGAAGCCTGTTGCGCCTCATGCAGATAATAAAGGTAGCCTTGTGCGTAGGTGTCAGACGCCAACACACCAGGAAAGAGACCATGCTGGGCATTTCAAAGAGCCCATATCTCTTACCTGTCTCAAAAAAAAGCCTGATGCTGAATCCCTCTGCAATCCTTTATGAATATTTACTTAAAAGGTTCACTGTGGTACAGGGTATTTTTTTTTTTTTACATTTGTAGCCAATTTGCATATATATATGGTTAGATGAGGATCTCAATAGATTAAGAGAAGTTCAGTGATGGATGCTGATTCAGGTAACAGGCTTGAAGCTATATTTCATGAAAGTGGACAGACTCTACTCGCACTAACCATAATATATTAATCCACAACTACAGAGCATGAATATCATTTGTGAGTAGTTTGAGGTTAGACTCATGATTATAGTAATTACTATAACCTAGAACATAATTGATGATGACTTATTATAAGGGGATAGATTATGCAGTTACTTCCATTAGCAGCAAATGATTTAAAGGGTTACCCATAAACTAATAATACATTATAATTTGACAACTTTTGCTGATGACTTGATAATGTGCTTGCTCAGGGACACTTGGTGGAGAGAACTGGTGACCGACAAAGATCCTCGACACCTCTGACTTTCTGTTGTTGGATCTAAAATGTAAAACGTTCACCTTGCTTCCCCCCCTTTACTGTAATTCCTCGGCTGTGACTCCTTGTTGATTTGTCGTGCTATGACCCGCTCCGCTTTCCTCAGCTTCAAAACCTCATTATGGACCTCAGCTTCCTCTGTTTCTCTCGATGGGCTCAGCACACGGCATGAATCTCCAGGACGGACAAAGCCCCTGGCACAGATCGAAGCGAGCGAGCAGCGGAGCCGGGCGACGCAGCAGACGATGGCTAAGCCTCGCTGCCGAATGAACAAAATAGTTTCATTTAGTTCCGGTTCACGGGAACGACGCGAACACAATGACACATTCAGAATCAACCGCTCGGTGTGTTGCATCGCACATTGTTTTTAATTTGCAGTCATGCATCAGGCTGTTGCCATTGATGGCGGGTTTGCATTCATGCCTCCAAATCAATGTCGAGCACAATGTAAATACCACATTCTACATGCTGACCTGCAGTGTTTTCATCTGTAACAAATGTCACAAATTCATCTCGACCACCCAGTAATGTTGTCCATTAAAGCAGACCCTTAAATAATACCTGGGCGTAGTTATATATCATTTTGGGAGTAGAAATAGAAGTAGTAGTAACATATCTAACACTGTATTACAATGCTTTTTAAATTTTTTTACTTCCGTTTTCCAATGGAAACCCATTCTTTTTTTGGTTAGATGCCCGAATCAAGGAAACAAATGTCACTAAATACCCCTCTCGTTAAATATGAAGCTTTAACGTGTCTTAAAAAAAGATTAAATGAGACGGCAAACGGTCTTCACAGCCTCGCTGTGTAGACTCGTGGTGTAGTTCATTTAAATAAAACTGTAAGCTTTTAACTTCTGCTTGCATTCACGCTTATTTCGATTGGGATCAAGGCAAAAATACGTCAACCCTGCACCACTCCATTGTGAGCATGTTGACGTTAGCATTTAGCTCAAAGCGCCACTCGCAGAGCTGCTAGCGTGCCTGCAAACTGTTTTTATTTCTATTATATGTGCTGTATATCTATTTCCTTTGAGGATGAAATCACATTAATAAAGGGAGCTTTGTAATAAAAGGATTGTGCGTGCCTTATATTTTACCCTGACAGATTCACCCTGGAGCGACATATTAACAAATTTACCACAAAACTGAGCGCCAAAACCCGATAAATATTTGAAAAAACACGTCTCATCAGAAGGAATTCAGAGATCTCTTGTGCTTTTGAATACTCCAGAGGGTCTTGAGGATGTGGTGGTGTGGATTTCATTGTTGTTCAGCGCAAAACAGTAACGATTGCTCTTCTCCTGCTGCACAGATGGTCCATATCCTCCCCAAGTTCATTTTTTCAAGTGTTAATTATGCAGGCAAAGGTTTGCTGAGCACACAAGCTCTCCCCGATATGGTTACACATGGTCACACTTGGGAGCTGCCCTGTACAACCACGGTCTTGCCCAGTAGAGCAGCTCAGTAGACCAGCTGTCTTAAGGGCACTTTGACTGAAACGCTCTCAACCTCCAGCAGATTGGTCGGCGAACTGGTCGGATTTGACCCCCTGACATTACAGACACAAGCCCGCATCTCTTTAGGCTACAACTGTCCCAAATGTGCAGCTGTGTTTTTCACGAAAAGGCTGGAAGAGGAGTTATTATTAGTGAGACCTTATTCACCTCCTCCCGCTCTTCACCATGTTGTCCCGAGCTGACCAAAAAGACATCGCATACAGTGTGACAGAGTGCTCATTAAACTCCAACAAGCGCAGCCAGAGGGCGAAAAACAAAACACGGGAAGAATTCACACACGCATTTCTCGCTCCTCCGCTGCTATTTTAATGTAATGTATGCAAGATGTGGCCCCATTACAAACATTCATCTCTCACATGAGCAGAATTCTCAGATTAGCGGGGGGGGGGGGGGGGGGGGTGTAGTAGTGGTATAAAGGGCTGCACGACTATGGCCAAAAATATCATCACGATTATTATGATTGGGACCAAGATCATTCATTGAATTTAGGGACAACATATTTTTCTTGCACTTTATTGCATATTATAAAGCGAGCACCGCGTTCAAGTTGTGCTACATTACAGCTAATTACACAATATACACAAAATATGACTACAAATCTGATTCTTTTTCACCTGAATTCAATGCATTTTTGAATCATTATTCTACTCTGGACTGCAGCAGCAACATTCAGTAACATTTTTCACAGGCTGCCGCCGTGACAGCCCCCCAAAAGCGAGGCTAAAACATGTTGATCGCCCCCTGCTGGCTGGTTTGTCAGTTTTGGAAGCGCTTGATTTGATACGCAGCAGTTTTCAACGAGCGGAGCGTGCATATTAATCGTGATTGCGATTAATATTTGATTAATTGTGCAGCTCTAGTGGTAAAGAAATGTAAAGCTTGCTTGTATTTGAAAACAAAACTGTAAACTATTCATCAATTATACATGTGTTCGAAAATAAACCTAAGAAATCCAACCAGAAGACGAATGCCTCTGCAGAAAATGCATGGGTTGTAATTTTGTATTGTACAATTATTTAAAAATGAAAAAAGGCATCATCCACATTCCTATCACTAGCTTCGCTTCTTTACATTCCGCATAAGAAAACAATCTCACCACGTGGTCCATTTAGTGGTTGCTCTGGAGCTTTCAGCAATATCACGTAACCTTCATCTCCAGACGGGGGCTGTCACTTCTTCCCTTTCTTCCCGTCAGCTTGTCACCTTGCATTTGATGGCTGTATACATGATTAGGTGCTAAAAGACTGAGGCTAAAGCTCACATGTCCTCACCGGCTGATGATCCATGTAGAAATCATGGAAATACAGAAGCAAGAAGTTAGATAACGATGTGCTGCTTGACCGCCAAAATAATGCGTCTTCATACTGTGGGCAGTAAGCAAGTTATCTGGAAGTTTGAGCAGAAGAACGTCTCATTTATTTCTTACACTTTTTGTTTTGTATTTGGTTTTTGACTAAGTAATAGTGTCTCTCGTATTCAGCCTCACGCACACGGTTCCACAGCCAGCCTAGTCAGCTGTGACTGTGACTTGAGGACTAAAGTTCACTGAGACCATTCAAATTGAGTTTCATGAGCTCTGATACTCAAAAAGATTGGAAAGAAGACTGGAGATTAGGAATAAGGAGATGAGGGTTGGATAATCCCAAAGTGTTTTAGAGACTGACGCATCAATTCAGCAGAAGTTATTCTTGGTGAACATATTTTCCTGTTTTTTGTTTGGTTCGTGCTACTCAGTGAATCTGCTGCTTTCTTTAGAGACGAAACCTGAGTCACATGAAACCGGACTCCAGTATTGGTCTGGTAATGGAATATAATTGGAGAATAAATGGAGCCAGTCTGTGGGACATGGAGAGGAGGTGAAAGACAGGTTAGTGAAGTCAGGTAAAGCTGCAGTTGGAGAGACAACCTTCACAAGAGGGGTGAAAAGACAGAAATTACAAAAAAGGTAAGGTGCAATAGATAGAATGTGTTTATTACAAGCCATATGTCAACACAGAGAAAAAGGTACAATTTGGTGAATATCAGCATGTAGTATCCTTGCTGTATTTTACAGATTTTTCCCTCCATCATATGCCGTGTATAATACAAAACATGACAAAGTAAACGTCTTTAGTCAAGAAACCAGCAGCCATTAAACCCGCAGCTCCCAGCAGAGACTTTATCTTGAGAAAACGTGCACACTGTTATTTCCAGATGTTGTAGAATCATGAAAAGAGATTCCAGACTCCAAATTCATAGCACAGCTTCAAACTGAGATTTGTTTTTCATTAGTTAGCTGAGCAGCTTTTTATCTCACCATGTAGAATTCACACTTTGCCCTTGAGACTTTTTGAAAAATCACCTCTATTTCTTCGCCACAGGAACACTGGGCTGGAGAAAAATGATCCAGTGATCTCAATATATTCTCTTTTGAGTAAACATGGTTCCAGGTGAGATGTTCTGCATGATATGAGGGGCTTTTAGTAACTGGCAAAATGTTTGTAGTCCCATGAGTCAAGCAGATAACATGAATATTTTTGGAGAAATGTTCTTGTTGGTGTGTAGATTGATGATGTGCAAAACTTTGAGGAAACAAACTTTTTCCAGAAAACACCTTTTTTTGTTGCTATAAAGCCACTACAATTACACATGCAGAACATTAAAACCAGACTAGGAGTCGTGGAAACAGCTCAATGTTATATGTATATTATAATACAATTATCATAATATATTATGTTATTGTGTTGTTATTATTTAGTCTTTCTGAAGCTATTGCCAAGATGCTGCTCCGATGATCCCGCAAATTTGGATAGTGCTTCGTCTACATGGTTATTTATTCACGCGCACTAAGGAGATTCATCTAAAGAACAATCTAAGAATTAACTCGAGTGCATTAGGTGAGTTTAAGCATCTGCAGTCCATCCGGAAAGGAAAACTTAATGTGTGCATTGGCTGCTCTGGTATTCTATACCTTTTACATGAAGGACTTCAAGGTGGGTAATCAGAGTTGAAAGACAGAGCCCTGATATATAGACTGGGGAGCAGACGGCAACTAACTCACCCTGAAAGAATCTTCATTCTGTCAATCAGCCGACCCACCGCCTTCAGAGAGCCTCTGCTGGCAACAGTGTAATGCTTAGCGTCCCACTCCAGACCTGTAATAAGATCTCTTGGCAATCCGATTGAATTATTCTGATGGTTTTCAGTAGGTTTGTGCCTCGGGCCTTGACACCCCTCACTGATAAAGCCTGGCTGTGAAAGAAAATAAGCTTATGTGACGGATGTACAAATACAATCTGAGGACGGTCTATTTAGACAGGATGGTGGGGGGGCCTCAAGGGATGGCCAAACCAGTAGGTCCTCCCATATTAGGATGAACCTTGAAATGTGTTCTTTTCACCTGTTATTTTCTATACAGTACATTTCTTATGGGGTTTTTAAAACCAGTGTTACTGTATTATTGGTTATCTCTGCTGCCAGGTGTTCAGCCGTTTGAACTGCCTTTTAATTTTAGCATCTAACTAGCAATGGTAATGAGTCTCTGAGGACCAGAGTGAAAGACATAAAAGTTAGTGTTGCTTGATAAACACTGAATAGGAGCCATCTGCCTGCTGCCTCTGGATGCTTTTTTGGAGGCTGGAAATTGTAAGGAGCTTTAAAAAATGCAAATGAACAGAGGCTCACAAACAAACTTAATCAACAACTAATAACGCAGCTGTTTCAGAGACTGAGTGTGCAAGCCAGAAATAGCTTTTTGCCTCTTTAATTGGATACAATTAATTATTTAGCTGAGCATTAGCTGACTCAAGGCACTCATTGTGACTAATCTTTATCAAGCTTATGCACTGATGGATGTGGAAATGGTCGTATATGAATGGAAAGACGGAATATGTAGATGTGTATTTAGATGGGATGCATTTCCATGTTCAGCCATTGGTACGTCTTCTAGTTTATAAACTAATTCCATTTGATTTATGGCTGAGGCGACGTGGTGTTCCTTACTATATTAATAACTCTGAGCTAATTGAAATAGCTGTGAATCATCATTTGCTTGCCAAGCAGCAATGGTGTCAGAGACGTCTCACTGCAGCTATAGCAAACATAGCAGAATGTACCCATGATCATTGTATACCTTATATTTAACAATATTATTTTAGCCTGCACAGCATCTACAGGCCGTGGAATTTCGTCGCAGTATTCATGGTCCCCAGATGATGATGATTCTTGGTAATTTTCTTGACGTGTCGATAACCACCATCATGTCCAAGTTTCCTCTTGAGCAACACGTTGGTCCACGACAAAGTATCTCAACCATCAATGGCCAAATATCTACAAAAAGGTCACCAGTGGATGAACCCTGATGTTTTGGTGGGGCAGATATGTGGAAACCCCATATTTGGGTGAGCTGACGCTTTTACGATCACAACAATGAAACATTGAAGAAATAAACACAAATAGGTTATTAACAACTTGTGATGACCTTTTCATTTTGAACTTGACATCAATTATTTTATCCATTACTGAATAATTACTACAGCGTGCCATGTGGTATCACCCAGCCTGTCTCCATTCATCCCCTTTCCATTTGCTTCCCTTTATAAAAGATTGAATGTGTCAGCAATTTCATTCACCTTCAACATCAGTCGCTCCATTTTCAACTACTTTGGATTTGGTTTCAGTCAGAGAAACTTCAGAGGCACAAATCCGGTGTTTGATCATATGCAGCCGGGGGCCGTTACTTTGGTGATATAATGGGATTGGATCACGGGATCGGACACGTTCCTACAGAACACAGTTCATTCAGGGATTGGTGGCTGTAATATCTGTGCATTCATTGCTTACCTGTGATGCTATAATTGATTAGGCGCTGTGAAGTTTGAAAAGAACAAAACTTCCATTTTGGCGAGATTCATCAGAAGATTTAAACATTTCCACACGGCTATCAGTCACTAACGAGCAAACTGGAGACTGTAATTGCTTTTCAAATTGCCTCTTTGAGCAGTGGCTGACCCAATTAGTTTTGGGATTGTGTTTGTTACCGTATCACCGTCTAACTGTTGCGACTCATCTGTATGAATATTTCAAACTCATATTGGCAGTCAATTACATCTGTATTTGTAACGTGTCAGCCAGCATGATTAGTTAATTATGTTTGCACTCTAACGATGGCACTGCAGAGTGTCTCTCAGCTGTTTTTCCAGCCCTCAAGTTACACTTCTGGTACACTACCGCCCTTTTGGTTTCTTCCAATGTTTAAGCATGGAGGGAAAACCAATAGAAATGATGATTTACGTACATGTCAACATGTGGACTGTGGCTTGCGGCAAGATGTCAACAATTCATTGGTGGAGAATAAGTCAAAGAAATGGATGCTCGTGGATAAAACACGACAAAACCATTCAACCAGTCTGTCAATGAATGTACGACACAGAAGATGTAAAATATTCAGATAATTTGCAGTCGAGTAAGAGTATTCCATATCTGTAGGATTCCAGAAAAAAGTAGAAAAAGATTCGTCTGAAGATTGAGGATCTAATCTGAATTGATTGTTGGTCATAATTAAGACCAGTTGGTCAATGTAAGCCTAAAAGCCTCTGGCTTTTAGGCTTACATTGAAGTTACATTGATACCCAAAATGACCTAATAAGCAATAATCATCAGTCCCGCAGTGGGCATAATGTTCCAATTAGGTTAACAGTGTTAGCTGATGAAAAGATAGAGGCCTCGCTGCATGACTCAGAAATGAAATGTTTCCAATCAGCAGCCATCAACACATACTCTCTACCCTCTAATCAGTTTGTGTTTTACAAAGTTTAGTCAGATAGTTCCTGATGCTGTCTACAAACAGAATCAAGGCTCAGTTTTTACACTCTTTGACATGAACATTGTAAGTCGGTTTAGACAAAGTATTTTACAGTATATTACAGGTATAACTATTTCCCTAAATGGATATGTGGCATCTTTGAAATTAACATTTCATTTCACAACACAAAGATGTTTTTCAAACCTCTCTGTTTCGGGACAGATGAGACCTCAGACCACCAGGAGGACAGTGGGTACAGCTGATCCCTGCAGAACCAGCTTGGAGCTGACCCAGATGAAACGCTCCACTGTAATCAGGCCCCGGAGGTAATCTAGGCAGGACATTATCTGCTTCGCTGCTTCTCTGCAGCATCTGGACGCCTCTGCCACCTGCTCAGGAAAGGCCTCACGCCTCTCCTCTGCCTCTTTTTTTCACATTGTTTGCTTTCACTCCTTGCTCTGATTTGCTAAACATTAAATTTAGCCGTGTCAGATGTGCTCGCAAGAATCATGGATCAATTTTGTTGGTTAGTTTTGGGCTTTTCTTTTCCCCCCTCGATTTATCCTACATACCAGGTGCCATTTCTTGGATGACAAATAGATTTTTTTTTCCCAACAATATCTTTTTGCCATGACATTGTTGAGGTGATGTATCAGTGTCATTGTAGATTTAGTGATTTATTAAAGGCTGGAGCAAGAATACATGCAGAGTAAAGTATGTTTTACTTCAATAATTACTTTCTACTTATGCAACAAAAACATGAAAAACAAGCATTTGCCACAGAAATGAGTGACGGAAAAAACAAATAATTGCTTCGAAGAACATAAAAAAAGTTTGTTTCATTAATAAAGTGTTCTGCCAAAGCATATTTTTTTTTACATATATATATATATATATATATATATATATATATATACATACATATATTAACATCCGGTTTAGCAAATAAGTACTCTGCCAGCGAAGTTAAAGGCTATCGCTAATTGGCATCATTGGTCGTGACCCTTGAGTAATCGGTGCTTTCTTCTGAATCAATCCTTGTTTGTCTGGTGCTACTTTTAGCTCACAGTTTCTAACCTGTTTGTGAAAGTATTGGCACAAAGATAGCCTTAAGTTCCACATAGCTTCCTAGCAACCGGTCAAATAGTAACTTAGGAGGCAATTTGGCCTTAACCACTGTTTTGGAAGAAGGAACTAAGGGGCCAACCAGCTTTAAAAGTGACATTTTGTTTATACTTTATAAATACTTAGTATCATAGGTACTCAAATGTAAGTACTTGTACTTGGTCTGTAAAAAAGTGGTTTCATAACGTCATTTGTTGGCTCTATATTTATCCATCTCTGATCAATACCAGATACCAAAAATATGTGCCGATTTACGAAAAGAGAAAGCCAAGCGACGACGTGCAGCTGTGATGTCACTATTGCTTCTTGTCGGCTTCAGGTTGCAGACACAGCGTCGGCATTCACAGAGACGGGGAGCAGTCACTGTCAGCCCGCAAATCTGTCAAAACAACAACCGTCTTCAAAACAAGTCAGCCACACTTATGGATGACTCCGGTAAGAAATAACAGCCCTGATTGTTATTTCCTGAAATATTCATAGCCGGTGCAGCTCGAGCAGTGAGTTCGGCAGTGCTTCCTGACAGATCCTCAGTATTTCCACGTCTGTCAACACGACAGTGTGTGAAAAGAGACTGCTGCTGTCATCCGCATCAATGACAGCCCGCTCTCCCGTGAGACCCGTTGCAAAGCCTTTCACGCTAATAAAGATTTTCCGAGACAAATATGATAAACTGAGGAGTGTAGGTACAGTACGCGGGGAAATGCTTGTGCACTCAGACAAATCATTCCCCAAAATGACATTCAGACTGATCTTGCAGGGGATGCTGCTGTAATACACTGTGAAATTGATTCCATGAAGGGAATCATGATCTAATCTTGTCTACAAAAACAAGGTGGCTTGTTCCACGGATAAAACACCTCGGCAGAAACAAACCACATGATGTGCCATCCCATTCCTGCTGCTGTTACAAAGCCCTTTCTTTTTTGATATCACAGAAACCAGTCTGAAAGATTTGCCGGCACTGTTTTTAAATGACCAAAGTTTGACTGGGTTCTTTTTTTTTTCCTATTCCGCAGCGTAATATAGCTATTATCATAATCTCCTTTGAAATGTGGACAGAACTGCTCTTTGTTTCTTTGTGAGTGACTTATTATGAGCAACAAAACTCCAAATAAAGCTCCAGCTTCACTCATTAAAAACACGGCCTTTGGTTGTAATCGCAACATGCTGCTCATGGTTTGAAAAGCAGCGAGTGACTAAAGCTTGCATCGTGAACGTCTAATCAAATCGGTCAGTGACGTGCCCGTAGAGTATGTTCTCCCACTGAGCTGTGATCACACAACTCACTCACTCACTGCCATCTAGCACACGGTGAGGAGCATTCAAGAGTCCAAATATAGCTGCAAACAATCTTTTGATGGTTTGTGGACTCGAAGCTGGGGAAATATTCATCACTGTTACAGGAGACCCGGCCGACCCAGCTGTCGGGAGGCGATGGCGTTTGACTGATCTCTGTGCACCGTTGGCTCTGCTGCCAGCTGTCCAACAGCCTCATAGTTCTTCATTTGTCACGTTGGGACAGAGGGGAAAGGGGGGGCGTTGGTGGTCGGTTTCAACTTAGGTCAGACAGGTCGATACCTGCTGCCTAACTACATTAATTCAGAAACATTAGTGGAGATTTACTTCTTACTAGTTTTAGTCACCATTCCAATGTGACATGAAAACAAATCAATGTTGGGATATTGCTACAACAGCACAGGAAATCGAGGTCTAGCCAGTATATTGAGACCCAGTCTGAGTTCACCTGGGTTCAAATGACAATATGTTCAGTCTAATCGGGTGAGGCAGGGTTACGTTGCATTGCTGTAGGTTTTGGGTCAGTATGTGTGTAAGTAGGTCTACTACCTCAGGGGATCCAAGCAGACTGGCTCGCGCCTCAGATCACCTGTTGTGTTGCAATCGTCACAGCTGAAAAGGTGATTTGTGGGTGTGAAGTATGTAGTGCAGGAAGAACAACACAAAGAGCGTTGTTTGTTAATCGATGTCCAAAATGTTGTACCAAATAATGCCAGCATGAAGATGAGCTGTCAGAGGCTCAGACATGTTTAACACAAACCTCCTGTTCTGAAAACAAAAGGCACGCCTTACATTTGACACACACTCTGGAACATTGGACATTTGCAGTGACTTCCTGATTCAACTTTGACGTACTCACACGTAGTAAAACGAGCTTTGGCTGACACTTTTTATGCATTGAAAACCCTTCAAACAGAAGGAGAATGTAAAGCGTGTTGTAACCAAAGAAAAGATGGAAACATGGAGCGATGATGTTGCTAAATGAGTAGAAGGTAAATATTTTTTGCAGTACCAATATTCTCAAAAGAATGTAAAGTAACTCAGTGGATTTACAGTGGACATCATCTCAGTGATAGTCTGTCCCACAATGTTTAAATTAAAATGAACTAAACACTTAAAAATCACGATGGCTCTCGGACAACAATGGCTCATTTCAACTGAATATTAGACATTAAGACAAACGGTTCCACATAATTGGCAGTAAAAAGCCCTCCAGACAGGCCCTATTCTTCAGCTGTGGGTTTAATTGTCCAGAATATGATTGCTAAGTGAGAGATCCCCTCACTTATGAAATGAACAGCTTTGAAAAGTGGGACAGTGGAGTACTCGGTGCTTATTAAAGTGGAATGGGTCAAAGGTAAGCTGTTTATCTGTAGCGGGAGAGCAGAGAGAGTTTTTCCTCCACAATCCAACCTCTCGGTAAGATATGACTGAAACTGGTGAGCCCCATTATAATACAAAATGGGAGTTTGAAGCCAAAATAATTAGACATTTGTATGTTCAGGGGAGAAACAGGAACAGGGCAAGTGATACACTCACAGACACAGACCCACACATTTCTTGCGTAAACGGTCTATACCGGTACTTCCTCATGTTTTATGCGAGTAAAGGTAGTGTATGTTTTAATCTACAACACTAAATCTTTACCTGTAGTTCATACCTCAAATATACTAAAAATGAAAGGCACCCATAAAATACTCCTACATTCTATTGGTAATTGTCTGTGGCGACATTCACGGGAATTCCCGACATGTTTGGATCTCTGGGAACTGAGATCCAAAAACACACCTGCAATTCCGGCTTATCGCCATAGGGGCCTCCGACGAGAACAAAACGGAGGTCTTCAACACTGTAACTTAAAGTACACATGAACCTGGAATCCGCGTGTCCATCACCACAAAGGATCCTATTTGACTTTCCATTCGGCACTGTTTTCATGATGCTGGCGCAACATTGTTAACGCACTACCACACCATCAAGTTATCTGCTGTTAAGAAGTTGCTGTAATTTTATGAAAGCGGGCAACCATGTGCATGTTTAATGTGATTGTTCAATTTGCCTTTGAGGAGCATTTGAGTTCACCAGAGGGTCCTTTGCACCAACCAGAGGGGCACTAACGGTGACCAAAGGGGCATTAGGCCGCCCACATGCCACTATGGCGAGACATGTGGGCGAAAATGAGGTTTCTAAAAATGGGACACTTTGGCACTCGGAGCAATGAGGGCACAGGCGGTCAGGTTTTTGCTTGGCAGTGAAATTTCCATATTTTCACACTGAGAGACTTTCTCAAACCCCTGGAGGTAATCACAGATCCAAATGCTCCGGCATTAGCACAGAACAACACTTCCTGTTTGACTTACGGAGATGAGGACTCAATGTGGCAAATACTTTTCGAATAAAATTCCTTGTAATATGTAATTTGCATTCTCTCACCCTCATGCCCGGACAATGATTCAAGGCAGCCACTAATCTCTTTCAAATATTAACCACATGTTAGGAGAGATAACTGTTCGGCAGGGTGGTCATTGTGGAATATGTATTGCTCAGGGCACATTTTGCCCAGTGGGTTGTCCCAGAGTCATCCATCTTAGAAGAATGCTGCCTCTGAAGTTGTTAGCAGACCCTTCAGTGTCATAACTTTAATGGGTGCAAGGATTTGGTGTCCTCTTGCCCGGTCCTATTTGGGTGCAAGGCATCAACAGTGAGGCAGGCAGTGCAAGCCAGACAGCGAGAGTGTTCCTCCCCCCATAGTGATGCAGAAAGAGGAACCAAACCAGACCAATCTGTCCCCACTTTTCTCCACATGTATGATAAAAATGCCTCAATGCCACTGTGGCCGAACAACTAAAGAATCAAGCATCCAAATACAATACAACTCATTAAACCCAGTCAATCCATTCATGAAATTATATTTTATAACTTTATACTTCTTCTCCGCTACATTTATTTGAGTTAGTTACTTGTTATTTACTTTTCAGGCATTTACCCCCAGGAAAAATAATTAACAATTGAGTTAGTGTGGTTGATGATGTGGCATTAGGAGCAGGAGCACCTCGTTGTCACAAATTAGCTTTTAATTCATGGCGGTTTTGCTGCAGCGGTATCACTCTGCATGGATATGACTTTGCATGCCGCTGACATGAGTAAGATAAAAAGACAGAGGTGACGCGATTATCTAAGCAGCCGCTCACAGAAAGAAACCCGATTATCTGAGTGAACAGGGAAATGAACCCACTATCTCCTCATATACCAATATTCCGAGTTCCATACGAGTCACATAAACATCATATTCCGTTTGGATGTTCAGAATCAGGCCTTATTCCGAATGTAGCATTCTTTGATTAAGAGATGTGGGATATGTTGTTCAGTTTTTAGGAGCTTATTGCACATATTGGGTGTTTTGCAACAGTTTGCAACAAACAGCCTCTTGCCTGTTTAAGTTCAACTCTGTGCGTTGTACACAAACCAACCTGCTAACAGTTTGCAGGGCTGATGTAGAGACGCTTGCCCAAAAGAAAATCCCACATTTCTGGTTGGTCGGAGAAACGCGCTTAATTTTATACATCGTAAGAAAGAAACTCTTATTTGTTTTAGGTTAATCAGAGTCGGCACAGCTGCATGTAAAGGGCAATATTAGTGGAATATTCATTTTCATGAGCAACGTCAACAGCTTCGTGTATTGTCTTTTTCGGAAAAAGGGCAAAAAAACATTGATTGGAAAGTACTAAAAGGTGAATAAGGACAGATTTAAATAAGGGAAATGAGGAAGTGAAGTATATTATGATAGATAATACACATATTATTATAGATATATCTAGTTGAAATGGAAGTCTAACCACAATTTACAATCCCCTGTCAAAGGTCACCTCCTCCTCCAGCTTTCCAATCTCAGGTGAGTTTCACTCTTTATTTCAGTGCAGCTCTATAATCTCAGCTGCCGCCAGTTTAGGAAGCTGAGCAGGAAACTGCATTGCAGCTCACATCAATTTTATTTATTTTTTGGCATGTGGCTCTCTGCAAGCATCAAATGACACTTCCACACTTTCAGATCTCAACAGCCTGGTCCCCACTGTTCAGATGTTTTTGCCGTCTGACCGTTTAGTGTCGAGAGAAGAAAGCGGAGGCAGAGTGGATGGGAAAGATGTGACCGATTTAAACCTCAGCCAGGTTCACACCCAGCGTGTTGAATAACCAGGCAGAATGTTGATGCAAACATGTTGCTCTAGAGATAGCAATGATGGTTGTCCACTACTTTGGTCCAGACTGAAGTATTTCAACTCTTGAGTGGATGACGTTTTGCACAAATATTCAAGGGTGCGAGCAGATTACGCCTCCTGACTTTGGTGAACCCTCTTACCTTTAAACTAGCGCCACCAGCAGGTCCACATCTTCCCTCTTCTGGTGAAATACCTCAATGTTTACAACATGGATTTGCAGAAGTTTTGATCCAGACATTCATGGTCCTGAGAGGATATATCTTCATGACTTTGGTACTTTGGTACTCTCCTCGATAAATGTGACTCTGCAGAATCATCTAATGGGGATTTTATTCCTCAGGAGAATGGAATGAGTAAGTTGCACTGAAATGTGATCTGCCATATTGGACAGCAATGCATTCTTCAAGCATTTACATAAAGAATTAAAGTGCATTTTTCTTCATCAAGACAATTAACCAGATTTCCATTATAGGGTTTTTATGCCAGGTGTATAAATGGTCTTAAATATATCTTCCCCACAATCATAGCTTACAACTTCTTGGGTGTGTCTCACAGAAAAAGTTTGGTCAGAGAAAAGCATCAGACAGGCCCTGAGGGCAGTCAGCCAGGGGCAAATGAGGGAGTGTCTCAGTGTCTGCAGTTCCAATTGAGCTGGAATCACTTTCCGATCGAATGACTTTCGAGACAGCCTTTTTGTGGAGGCTTCCGAATATCCATGAGACGGCAGAGCTGCCCGTCAAAATCATGCCGGAGAGAGAAATCAAAGTCAACTCTTGGCCTAAGCTTGTCCCTCATTAGGCTGAATAGCATCGTGCACTGACCGAGGATGTGCTCCCAGCAGCATATTCAAGACCGCGGTCTGGAGGAAAATGAATATCTCGGGTACGCCCGTCAACTGAGACAAGAAAATAACCTTGAAGGACTTACAAGAGCTAATAATAAGATGTGGATGAGGAGTGTATATATGTTTTAAAAAGCATTGGTCGCTGTGTTACGCAATGTAGAGTAAGGGTTACCGCCAGACAACTGATGACAACGCTGGCTTTGATCAGCCTTTTTCAATTGAACATTTTGACTTGTCTCAGTAGGAAAAGCGCAGGTGTAAATCATGAAATAATGTGAGTTTCCTGCTGTGAAAGGCTCAGGACATTTATCTTCATGTTTCTGTCCAAGAGGTCAACGTGTTTTACAAAAAGATAGAAATAGCATTCCATGAAATATTCTGCAGACATTCATGGTCCCCAGATGATAAGTCCTACTTACTTTGCTGACTTTACTTTTCCTCTTCAACTACCATGACGTTGACATTTTTGGTTTTAAGTGGAATATCTCGACAGCTATCTCAATCTTTAGATCCATGGTTCCCAGACGATTCATCTAATTAAGTGACTTTTCATCTGGTGCCGACATGAGGTTCTAATGTGTGGTTTTGGGTCAAATGTCCAACATGGTCATCTTTATACCTACTGAACATCAGCATGTTGGTATTGTTCCGATTGTGATTGACTGTTGACTCTTATTTTACAAAAACAATCGCCGTGTTTCCTTTCAGCTGTCAAGTGAATTTTGAGCATTTATTTTTTTAAATGTCGTAAAAAAGACATACAGCAACAGCGTAGTTTGGTCAGACGTTGGTCCACTGACTTAGCGCTTTTATTTAAATATCCTGCTGCTAATCCTTAATCAAACACTTCCAAATGTTGTAGCTAGAGACGAAGAAGAGGCCACTGAAGTTCAAATACTGCTGCTGTAAATTTTTCAGGTTGAAGCTATTTTCTAAAAAAACATCGGAAGATTCAGAATTACAGTTCGTCTACATTTCTGTCTCTCAAACTGGAAGGAGTAGTCTGCCCTGACTGTTGTAGTATCTTAGCAGATAGATACAGCAGGATGGAGGAGCAGCGTCGATCGTTCATGAAGTTCACAACAGCACGAGCCCATCGCCATTCAGGAGCAGTTTCATATACCTCTCATTGTGTCACTTTTAAGAAATCCATCATAACCTTCACCAGAACACGTACAACTCAATAATAATGAGTCAGAGGGGACTGAGATTAAGCTGCAGAACATCGTTTCTGGAAAGAGTCATGAAACAGCAATAGAGAGCTGAGGAAAGTGCTTAGTGGTGGGCACTTTCATCCACTTTTAAGCAGTGGTTTGTCAGTGATTGGCACCTTGTACCCTGCTGGTTTTCATTCTGGCTCTACCATCAGGGATTCACACACGGAAATGCTATAGAGTTTGTATAAAAGGGAAACAGCAGGGTTTAAAAGTATGGCCATCATACTTAAATAACCACAAAGAAAAAACTCAAGCGGTTGTTAAAGAAATGTAAGTAAAGGTGCAAGAAGTTTGGATTGGATAAACATGACGGTAAGCAACTTTAATAAGATCAAATAAATGTTGGCCTTTATTGATAAATACATTAGAAATAAGACTATATATATATAATAGCTATTTAAAAGAAATATTGCCTACTTAAGCGAGATTAAACAACATCTAAGGAAGTTGTGCAAGATCGGAGGCCAACAAAAGGTCACATACAAAAACAAACATTTCAACATTTCGACATTTGCACCTAAAATCTCAGACTACCGTGAGTGAGTGGTTCTAGCGGTGATCAGATCTGTAATGTTGGCGAACGAGCGACAAATGAACAGATGTACAAACTAACACAACGCAGCCAGGAATAATAAACTGCAAAAGCTGCTTTGATTACAGGAACAAATGAGCACGCTACAAACAAACAGGACAACAGAGAGCTTTCCATGAAGTTGCATCATTTGGTGATGAAAGCTGAAATTCATTGACGTTTTCAAACGTCGTATTTTATCTGAACTGATGTGTGAGATGTCTTTTTAAGGTTCCACCTCATTTGATAAATGAAAGGGAATGAGCTATTAAACCGTCAGAAAGCTCCACAGACAGAGGACAGTGCGTCTGTATTAGTGTTTTATAGTCTCCTAACATTTGCAGTTACTCAGACATAAATAGAAGGACATGTCCTTCTGTGGGGGCCGCTCATCCCCTCGGGGAGCAGCCAGGTAAGAGTGTAGAACATGACAGCCAATCACATGATGACAGGCCTGGACATAAATCTCTTGAAGCCCTTCACCAACTTATATTCATACCTGACCTATAAAACAAGCGGTAGCCTCTACGGAGGACTTGCTCAGGATTTTACTTTGAAAGATTGCATCGACTTTTTTCATCTTAGCCCACTAATTCATATCTGATAATCAAAAGGTGATCTGCATCATTAAACACCACAGACAGACCTTTTATAAATAATAATATGGTATCAGAAAGGCCCGGTAATACTTTCCTGAGCTGCCGTTTGAATGTTTTATGCTCCTGCACCCGTGTGCCTGAGCGTTTTGTGTGGGATACAATGCACCTTGATTTGGACCCGCGCTTTTCAAAACATTTGCCAGGTGGTGTTTGATTTATTTGATAAGCGTGGTTCAGTAGTTTCATATAAGTTTAGCCCAACACAACCTCAGGAGGAGCTCCTGTGCCTAGAATGAATAAGTAAGTACTTGTCCGGAAAGACCTTATAATTGCACTTTATACATGTTTTATAACACTAAATAAACCCTCCTTTGTTAGGTACGACTAATTTATCACACCTCATCATTTGTAATTTCACGGAAACACTTTTAGTGGTTTGATTCAGTGTGTATGTATTGTGTTTGCATTTTATCATCATTTAACTGCTATATTTTGACAGTAGTGATGCCATTTTGACAGTATTTTGATTGCCTCGTTGCATAAATTATGAAAAGCCCTGAGATTGAACTGCAGAGGCTCCGTTTGATTTGAGAACCACACGTTGCTGCAAATGCTTGTTCACAGTAGGAAAATGGATGTCAGCCATTTTCAGCCTTAAAAGATTTACGTCGCTGTTATCTGCTTCAATTTTGTTGTGGTTTCAAGCACTCACCCAATGTAAAAAAAATAAAAAAAATACACCTTCGGGAAAATAAGCATAAGCGACTCTAAAACCCCAGTGAAAGGTGACACGAGAAGGTGCTCTGCTTTGGTCTCGAAGCTTTGATTTTGACGCACAGAGACACTTTGTAGACGTGCATTTCTACACAACCTTCAGTGGGTGCAGTCAGGAGAGGTGATGTATCTATCATCTTCTCTCCAAACCACACTCGTTACCGTCAGGCTCCCTTTGACTTTGTTTTAATATAAAGACGGGTGAAATCAGAGCCGTCTCGTTTTTTATTCATTCGTCATTGTTTGTGTGTACTTTTGCTTTGAAGTGTCTCATCGGAGTGGATTTCTCTCGAGTCCTTAAAATAACATGCTCTGGCTTCATGGTGTGGGATCTTTGTAAAGGTCTGGTCTACTGTCAGTGGGCTGACATTTGTTTAAAAAGGCACGAAGCGGATTATTCTACACGACTGACTCTTAACAAATGTTTGAATTGGAACACCTTTGAGATCAAATTGCAGCACGTACTCCGGTGATGAAAGCCGTTGCCTTTTTAAACTTACACTGTCATAAAAACACTAAGTGGGCACTCGATCACAGGGCTGATTTTATTCACAAATGACTGCCAACACACATATATATACTGTGTATTATGGATCCTGCAGGGGATCTCTGGTATATCATGAGTAATTTAGGTTAGCAATAGTAACAAAAGTGCATTTACATCATTGTTTGGGTGTGTGACCTGTATTTCAATCCTCCATTAGTCCATATAGCTGCTTATCAAGGGCGGGATTATAGCGCAGAAGGGGAAACCAGTCATTTTGTTGAATTTCCAGAGGTGTTTTCCGGGCAGCTGGGAGATATTGTGTCCTGGGTCTGCGGGATTTTCTCTCCTCAGCCAAGACGCCTCGGGGGAATCCTGACACGATGCAGAGGAGCAGCGTTTTAACTCAAAAGCCCTCCTGGGTCATTGAGCTCCTCGCACACTTATGAGGGAGTCAAGCTGCCACATGGATGAACCTCATTTTGCCCTCTCGTGTCACCGGTCTTAATTCTTTTACTTTCTGCCCAAACTTTCTGATCACGAGCCGACCTGTGCTTTGTGATTAATCTGCAATGATTACAGACGCTGCACACAATCTCATGGTTCTTTTTTTTTTTTTTTTTTTACATGATTTATGACACATATAATGAAATACTGTCCAATGAGGCCAAAGGGACAACATCGTATTCACACCATGTGTCGTGTCACAGTCTATAAATCTCAGCAGGGCTTTAATATCCTGTCGGTGTACCCCACAAAGAAGAAAGGGGACAACGCACATTCCGGTTAAAGTATAACAGCTAACTCTGCAATTGCTGACCAACATCTGCAAAGGAATATAGCCCATTTTTGGAATGCTCTTATTTGCTTTCTTGTAAAGCGCTATATGATCAATTGTTTTAAATAATCAAAAAATTAACAATTCAATAAGCAGCTTTGCTGCATGCAGATCAGCAAATATAATTAAAAACACACAATTAACATATCGGCTTGAAGATAGCTCTTACACAACCCTTAAAGGGTCCATCTGCATTCTGTTCTGTTATCAAATGCCCGCTCAGCAAAAAGCAGTAACCTTGTAAGTTAATGAATAAGGTCGTGAATAATGTGAACACTAGCTGAGTCAATGCTAATTCAGCTTTTTTAAAGTTATATGCATACTCTGTTCTGCAAGGTAAAATTATGTTTTTGTCAAAAATGCCGGGTGGCTTTGGAAAGAGCAATATAATGGCCTCAGTTCCCCAAGGCCTACAAAGGCCTTCATGAAAACAATCAGGATCAGTTTAAGTGTACACCATCATTTGAATATTTCCACTGCTCGTCCTTGCCGTCAGACAGCCCTTTCTTTTCCTGAAGTAATAAACTAGTTTTACCTTGCAGAACACGGGAGTTGCTGGGCCACTGCTGCATCGGCTCGTTTGTTTGTGTGATTGTGACTTTTGAAACCGAACCACAGCAGTACATCGCAGAGCTCCCGTCTGCTCCTACTGGGTAATTAATGTGTAATACGCTGACTATGAGGAAGTTTGTCTTCATCGGGTCACGTTGGAAAATTCGGCTTCATAAAATAACCTCTTTACGCTAAAACATGCGTACTTCGACCAAAAGGTCAATGTTCAGATTTGAATACACCACTTAGAAGCTGCAGACTGATATAAAAACCTTGAAATGAAATAATAATAATGATGGACCTACCCTTTAATGGCTTGGAGAACTCCGTATTCCCCACAAAAGAACTGGTAATACTATTTCAGCCCTTTTGCCAACCACACATATACTACAAACATGATTAACAAACTCCCCTGGTCCTTATTTTATCGCTTAAAGTCTGGTCTATTCTTCTGTGACCAGGACAAAATCTACATCTTGTCCCTCTTGAATCCGAGGCTTTGCCATCAGGCAGAGTCTCCTCTCCTGAAACCTTCACAAAGGGTTTCCCAGGGAGAAAGAGCAGTGTAATCCCGTAACTATTCTAATGCAGTGCTGAAAAGATATGACCGATATTGAGGTGAGATGGTGGAATTAATTCCGGTGCTACTTGTTAACAAAAGGTTGCCATGTACTGCGGTCTCAAATGCAGATATCTTCGATACCGGTTGGTTGACAGTCTGAAAGAGATTGGATTATCTTTGACCCACGATAATGAGATCGGTCACATACGTGTGTGAGGTGTGAGTGAGTGTGTGTCACTGTGTCTGTCCGTGGATAATCTCGCATTCTGCTGCACCAAACTGCAACATTTTGGGTGCATGCGCAAGGTCCTCATGGCTGCACCTTCTCAAAAAAAAGCTTTTATTACAGCTGGTGTCTCAAGGCACCCAGGAGCAGTGCATTGTGGGGAAGTTGAGTATATGCAGTAAGCTCACGTGTCACACTCAGAAATGATTGCGAATGTAATATACATCCTGGCATTTCTAAAGTACACAATATCAAAAACAAAACATAATACAGACAAAGAACGGTCTGGTGTTTCATTGTTCACTGACGAAAACACCGGAGCTTCACAAAATATCCGTCACCACACTGTAAAACAAACTGTTATTGTTGCTGTTGGTGCAGACAAAAGGACTTCCTGTTTGTGTTGGAAAAAATGAAAAACAGCAACTGATTCTTTGATGACAGAAGCTGGCAACAAAACTTCCATTTTCTCTCTGTTATTGAACTTCTTTGCCGGGTCTTCGCTTTCTAATCAGAAAACACACACACGAGCTGTGAGGAAATCTGCACGTCTCATACCTTAAACTTACATTCCTACGAATCTTTTGATTGTCAGTCTTCACAGCTGCAGTTTTGATCTCAAGGTGCTTCTAATTGCTTTCAAACCACTTCACAGACCGATTTCATGAATGACCTCACAGTTTATTTCCTGAACTCTCACTCTGCCTCGCTGCAGCCCTCGGTGATGCTGCATTTACTTCATTCGCCCCCAGACTCTGAAACAGCCTCCCTGTAGGTTTGAGCACTTATCCTTTAAAAAGGAGAGACTTCCTTCAACCCAGGATCCTTTACTGCACCTTTCCTCACCTACAGCATCTATTGTCATTTTAATTTGTATGTCCTTTACATTTTCTTTTTTTGGTTTGTCTCGTCTCAGCCTTAAAACTGCATGAACAAGACCACAAGTCAATTGGACTTGTTGCCTTTGCAAATTCAGGTTTTTGGGCGTTGCTTACATGGCCATTAGGGGCTTTTCACAGCAATTTAGGCCGCGGCATAAGACAACCGAAAACCCATTTGGGGCCCAGCATAGCACAGGATATAGAGTTAGCGACTACCCAGTGAACATAGCGAATAACTCAGCAGCTAAAGAAACATATTTCTGTTAAAACGAAAGTGAATATTGGACGATGATTTACCAATGAATGATAATGTTGCTCTGTCAGACATGTAAATAGGATGTTTGCTAACATGTTACAGCTTTCCAGTTTCCAATTTCTTGTTTAAAAAAAAATCAGTTCATGCAGGATTAAATGTTAGACCTTTCCTAAACCTTGCTCTTTTTTGTAAAAGACTAACCATGTCCTTACTCACCCGTTATCCATCTTTCTGGACTAAATGTTAGATGAGGGCATATAGACCCTGCATCAATGAGGTGTTTCCTATTTGTCACACTTATTGTATTAGTTTAGTTATGTTCACAGTCTGACTTGCTCTCTGAGCTCTTTGAAAATACATTCAAAGGGAAAAAGAAAGCGTGTTTATGCCTGCGTTTCCTTGTCACAGTCTCAGTTGGGGTTGCAGAAACCGGGATACAACAAAGACAAAAAGAAAACTAGAGTGCAGCAGAGAGGTAAAGCCCTCGCTGATCTACAGTAGAACATCAGAGGCTCTTTACACACCTGAACGGATCTTCCCGCCTTCCGTTCCCTAATGTGACACCCTCAAGATGACAGCACATGTGATGCACGAGCAGCACTAACCTCCGTCTCCCCTACCCGATACTCCTCCCGGGTGTCAAAGCCATCTCCCCCCCCCCCCCCCCCCTTTGAGCATCCATCACCCCCCCCCCCCCCCCCTCCCCCCACCGTACAATATTCCCTGGCCTTTAGGTTACCATGGTAACAGGCGGAGGAGCTAATATGAGGGCAGTCGTTGATTTCATTTGCTGAAGATTAATAGAGACATATAGCATAAACCCCACCGGGAGGAACCTGATATGAAGAAGCTGAGAGGACGGAGGCGGAGCTGACTTAACTTCCTCGCTGTCACAAAAGATGACAAATATTGTCTTAAAATGCAATAAATCACTGAACAGCATCTGTTTAATATTTGATAGTATAAAATTAGACGTCTCTCTACGTTTAAAGAAGAGAGACGAGAGAGGAAGCGCATCGCTGTTTCACTGGCTTTAATTAGGAAGCGGTAAAATGGGTTTTGGTTCAATCAAAATTACCTTGTTGTAATATTCTACCATTTATTATGTTGATTATTTACGGTCACTAGAGAGTAGAATGCAAACAGAGTGGTAGAGTGGCAAATAAATTCAAATTAATGTAAGGGGCAGACAACCACAGTACAGTTCACACACTTGTACTTTCAGTCTTACTACAATGTGGAGATTATACGAAGGATACTGGGTGAAAAAAACTACACAGGCTATGGCTGGATAAATGGATCGATCACGATGGATTTGAAGAAGAACGTCTAGATTTGAAGATAAATTAGAAGTGTTTCTGAAGCCATTGTGTGTACATGGTTACATGACCCTTCTCATATCCCACTTCAAAGTGCTCGACCCCAAAAAATCTCGAAAAAGCTTTGAATTACCAAACGACAAATCATCGCAGAACCCTCCTGTAGCTTTTTCACCCGCCAGTCCTGAGCACACCAAGGGAATGTTGGATGGATTCAGCCCACGGTCACAGTGCGATCATGCCTGAGAGGCAACCGTCTTCAAAGGAAATCGCAGCTGAAGTTTAGGTAATTAGACAGAAGAGCTATCTACAGCACGCATCATCGTACAGTACGGGCTGTCGAAAGCCTGCGTTGTCTCATCTCCTCTCGGCAACGCATATCAAAGGGAATTTCAAGGGTGATTAAAAGTTCAACTGGATCCTCAAAGGGGAATGCCAGTGCTCTTCAGCGCCATGCGACAGCTCGGTTCATTCATGAAAGATGTGCTCCGGCCGTCGATAGCCAGCGAGAGAATACGCACATAAACTGTACATGCCACGTGATCTAATGGTTATTTAACATCAATTCACTGCTGCATTAGTAATGCATGAGGAAAGGACCCAGGACGATTCTGGGTTTTGGTTTGTAAAGTGGAAGTACCTCAAAATTGCATTTGAGTATTTACTTCTACTTCCGCTATATTTTGGAGGCAATTATTGACCTTTTTACTCCACTACATTTATTTAAGGCTTTTGTAAAGGACCTCTGAGAATGTGTAGTGTATTTAAATAGATTGTTCCTTTTTTATGTATTTTATTTTGGACGTTTTGTCACCGCAGTCGGTGCATTTCCTGTTGCGCTTTTATTCTGAAGGTATAAAAACCGGAAGTAAGAGGCCGCGGGAAAGCCGTTAAAAAGCCGTTAGAAAAGTCACTGAAAGGACGGAAAAAGTAATTTAACAAGGAAGATGGATACGGTTTTATTGTTTTAGCACCCGGCCGATATAGGCACAAGTTCTTACGGTGTGTTCAAGGACTGATTCATTAAAGACCATCAGTTCAAGACTACAGACCATTATTCAGCCGGGATGCTACAGCTTTAGTTACTACTTCAGATTATTGCAAGTTAAGCGACCCACCAGTATATAAAGGCATTCAAATGAGCTCCACCGTAACCTGCTGCAACAATAAATGTCATCAATTATTACAATCAAGTACTAAAATAATGTGCTTTTACGGTACATTAAAGTAATAATCTCCAAGATTTTCATTTGAATAAAACGTCTATAGCAGAATGAGGTAACACAACGAGGAATGAGTCTGTGGCCCAGTGATCAAAGCACATTTCTTTTACAATGGTAGCAGTTGGCAGCAATTGCTCCAAAAGTCCCACACAATATTCTGAACAGTGGAAAAAACAAGCACTTTTCGTGGATTCATTTGCCCGATATGATTACATTCCAGCCTGCTGCAGTGTTCATCATTGATATTGGTCCCATTTCAAAACAATGTTGTCCCCATTATTCACTTTGACACAAAAACTTGGGAAAACAGGGTCCAGGTGGGAAAATACTGCCGTTTCCCTTCAAGTCAAATATCTGAACACATCTTCCACCTCTGATTGTTCGGAATAAATCCACAAAGTGATTGTCAGCGGGGTATAGCTTCTGCTTATTCGTTGGAGTGAAAACACAACAGTCTTGGTTTACATGTTTCTTCACTGACATTATTTCTTTCTCATTTGCACACCAACAAAACAATTTGTCTTTCAATTCCACTGCTGGGCAGGACACTCAAAAATGCTTCTGTTTCCATCAGTAAAGTGCACTCAATACCACATTCTGGAGGTAATTTCCCCAAGGATGTGATTCTCTTTCCCTCTCGCTCTCAAACACACACATCCAGAAGCACACACATGCATGCACACACACTCTACATGCATGCATGCATGCTTATGAGCTTTATTTATCTTCGTGCTGAGCAAACGCCCCGCTGGGTCTCACTTGTTTCTTGTGTCACGATGATGAAAGGCACCTGCTGTTCTCAGCAGAAAGCACTCTGCTGCTGGAATCCTGCCTGCATTATTCACCAGCCGAGTGGTAATTCAGTCACTCCTCGGAGAGTCTCAACTTCTGTGACATGGGCTGGAGGGAACTGCAGTACAGCCAAGTGGATCCATGTGCTTACGTAACCTTTGGGCAAAAACTGTGGATGGTTTTCTAGTCACTTTATGTTCACCTTATAGAACACAACAATTACTCTTCCTCTGCGGTCTAGAGATAAATCGTTTTCAGACTGTATGAAATGTTTTTCCAATCATTTTATTAGGTGCCCTTTAACTTAATTACTTTGTTGTGATGCAGCGCAGAACTCACCATTATAAGATTCACTGTAGGTTTGTTTTTGTCATTTGCGAAAAAAGCATTTTTATGAATGGGTTTTTATGAAGCCAGCAATGTCATTTTAGATTTTCTGGTCTTGTATGGTTGCTGATCTTGCTGGTTTGACCTCGTTACTGTATCTCTTGGCTCTGGAAACACATGTTTGCCAAAGCCACAATAGTTTTGGTTGTTTTTCACTGGTTTAAACTGCGTTAAGCTCTGTTGGAAAATCATGACGTCGAATATTTAGATAGACGGAGAGATACTTAATGAATCCCCGCGGAGAAATTAGCACCTCACAGCAGCAGAACGCGAACGAACCACACGTCCCAAAACAAATGTCAAAGACAATTCACATGAAAGTGATAAAAGTATGGTGCAAGATCAGAGTTTGACTATGTTATACCTACATCTTCAACCTTTCATTATTTCACTGATGAAATGCACTGTGCCGGCGAGCAGCTGACACAAATCAAATGAGCCACGTTTTTGGGGTAATCAACAGGTGCACACTGCGGTTAGCTCACAAGCTAACATGCTAAACATGTTGTGGTCTCCAACAGTGACTTCAGTGAGGTGCGTGAGGACTGATTGGACGAGTTATACTGAGACCAGGGAGACTATTAATGAGTGGTGTAATGGACCACATCTGATCCGTACTTACAGTAAAACAAAACAATCTGTCGTCGCTATCGTCGACAAAAAACGTGATCAGGGCATCTCTAGAAGTTATATTTGCTCCATTGTTTTAGCTGAATAGTTGACTCCAAACCATGATATGACCCGAGCCAAGGGTCTTGTGATGCACCCATACTACTAATAATGTATTAAGAAGTTTTTGAGACTCGATACAGTATTCCAGTATTAATCACGGTTATGTTAAGCTGCGCGTTTGTTTTAGTTCCTACCAGCTTAACTGTCGATGGAGGAAATGTGTGCAGTTGTTTTATTCAAACCGTTTTAATGTTGTGTTATTAACTCTGCATACTGTATTGAGTTTGTGCTTTATCCAACACAAGTATAATGAAGGACTTCTCAAATATCCAGCATTAAATGATTTATTACTTTTTTTATTTGTTTCTTCTGTGTTTTACTGATGTTAGTATGATTTGCTTGCAGTGTTTCTGTATGAACGCACCATACTCTCTCTACATACATACCAATATAAAGTGAGATTAGTATGTCATTGGGACACAGTTGGAGAGTCTACTCAGCCGGCCTTCCTGGTTAGTTTGACTGATAACAAATTGTAGATCGATCAAACAAAGTCAGTGGATGTTTTTTTTATACCTTTTTTGCACTTTACCATTCTACTACCTGCTCATAAGACAGAAATAAGAAAATCATCTTTGAAGTCAAGAGTCACATCTTTTTAAATTCACCCTCTACGAAGCCCTGCGGCCGTATTGTAAAGGACCGGGGATTGAAACAGACTCACACTGTGAATGTTGAGTGACAGACCGCTAGAGCATAGCAAAGAAATAGTGTAAAACTAATGTTCAGAGATGTGCCTCTTTGACATTTAAATAAGGTGTGAAGGACTGAAGAGAGGTTTATCTGTCCCTCTGTCATTGGAGTTTAGAGCTAATAGACATCTCTTTTCTGTTCTTTAACAGTCTAGTGGGATGTGTGCATTACTGACGTGTCCTTTTTAAAGCAAAGTCATACATGTCACATTACACAGTGGATTTTGTGTAAAAATATCCACCTTGTTTCCTGACGTAAAATTTAAAAAATGATATGACAATCGTGTCAAAATATACCCAAACAGCAGCTTCATTCTTCCTTAGTTGACATGCTGTACGTCCATATTGCCGCATCAGCGGTGATGCGTATAACCTGTGTTTTTCTGTTGTGTTTGATGAGATTCTCAGCAGGCTGCAAAAGTCTCTCCCGCCGCCTTCGCACCCACCTTCACTCACTGCTACACATTTTGGTCACAAAAAAAAGTACTTTGTCATTGAAATGTTTGCAAAGAGATGGCTTAAAGGCATGCGCCAGCAGACACCGTTTGCCATGCAGGTGTGGAGATGAGCTAATGTGTTATTCTCAGTCCTCTGAGGCTTGCCTGAGGGAAGAGACGAAATCTGACTTAACTGTCAAAAACAATTCCATGTTTTAAATATCTATCCATCCATCCAGATCAGCATATTTGATAGAAAATGTATTCAGCCAGTGTGAAGGAGACACGGTTTGTGCCCTCGATTGAAGTCGTACTCCGCCCTGGAACTACAACACGCCCTCTCTCGGGCTTTAAACGTGGCTGAGAACAGGTCATAGTTTCATCCTTCACACTGCATGGCCAGCTGTTGTCCTAAATATACATTGGTTTCAAAGGACTACAACATTTACTCGTCTTTACATTGGGAAAAGGGGCAAAACGTCAGTTTATTATTATATGTTTTGGATTAATTCTCTAATTGATCTCATCGACTGATCGATTTAATTGTTTCAGCATGATCTTAAAGCACAGACAGCCAATCGATGCCTGCCTTGATTGCCGATTGACTACCAGCAAGTTGATTCAACATGGATAACGGATTACAGGCGTTACTGATCTTGTTGTCTATGCTAGCGACTGTTGTGCAGTTAAATTGTGCATTTTTAATACTGCTACTGCCTTCATGCGGAGGAGGCAAGCTGTTATTGGAGCGATTAGCAAGCAGCGTGTCCAGCGGCGTTATCAACCCGACGGAGCGGACGTTTAAAGTCCCGGTTTGCAGCTTTGAGGAAGGACGATGGACACAAAATGGAGGACTGTCCTTTTCTCCTCTATGCTTATTTTGTTCTGCACGACTATTATAAAGTTCACAAAGAAACTGTGTGACGAACAAAAGCATGAATGTTCTCCAGTGTGACAGGGACTTCCAGCCCCCCGGCAGAGCTACGAGTGTTCATTTTTAAAGTACATTTGATGTGTAGAGAGGAAGATATTCTGAGCCATTTTAAAACCATTAAAAGCATCAAAACATAAGGCAAAAGAAAAGGAGATTTAAAAACAATTAAAGAAACAGTGTAAGAAATAAAATCCAGTCGTAAAAAGTAAAGGAGATTTAAAACATACATTGAAACAATAATCGATGTCTCCCTGAGACATTGCGCTGCACGCAATCAACCATACACTGCCGCAATTCTGCAATTACTCGCACACAAACCACGTCTGGAAAAGATCTCTGCCGATCTGCGTTTCATAGTGTACGCCTTGTACGAACTCGGTCCCGGAGGAAATGGCGACATATTGTGCACTTTCTAAATTTGAGAAATTACCGTGTGTTCAAAGCTTCAATCGCTCGGCACACGCGCTCTCATCATGACGAAAATAGGAAAAAAAGAAACAAAGTAACCAGAAGTATCCTTGAACACCGAAGAAGTAATGCGTAGGTGCAAAGTTTCTGAGCCGAGTCGATGATGGAAATCCTGAATATTTATGACAAGCAGCAGCAGCAGTTGCAGGGGGATGTGACATTTTTGTGACATTACCTTAAAGTTGAAATTTGTAATCATATCTTCTTCTGCAATGAATAGAAACCGGTAAAGTACAATGTTATGTTGACATTGTTAGACATTAATGTATAAGCACATGGATTACAACACAGCTAACAATAGGAATGCATACTTAGTGCTACTTCCATGCAACCAAGTGCATGATGATATAATATATTTTATAGTGTTTAACAAGTGTGTGTTGGGTCTTTCCGCATATCTTTCCCACAAATCAGTCAACACAGAGGAAGAGATTTCAGTTTATCCTGCCCCAACCTACTTTAATGCTGCTGTCAATATGTTTTTGGGGCCAAATCAGTACGTTGCAACACAAAAGTCTCTCAGCTGACTAGTTACCCAACAATTCTGTAAACTGGAAAGATTTCTCTCTCTGAGTTCCTCTCAGGGGTGGAGTTCAAAAGGGCAGAGATAGTTCAGTGCGATTGTGTTAAAAGTGGAACTTTTACAATAGCATCATCGGTATGTAGCGCTAAACTGAGTCTCCGTGGTGCCTTGTTGCAGTAGCACTCCCCCATCTTGCAGAGAATGAGCAACGTTTTTGCCTGGCCTAGTTCCTCCAGAGGCATGCTAATGGAACTATTTGGCAGCTTGCCTCCGGAGGCAGGAAGGATGGACTTGTTTCACTTGATGTCAGTGTGGGGATCTGGAGGAGAGAAGAGAATTACAGGTTGGCATTGCTTCAATTGGCAGGAAGGGAGCAAAAAGAAATGACACCATGCAATGTTTTCTCGGCCACTAGACAGAGAGCCGAGCGCAGATTATTTGGGGGGGATTGTTTCAGTTCAATTACTTTTGGTCGCTTAAAGTTACACTGCTGTGCAGGACCTGTTAAAAACATTCCCCTCCAGCAAGAAGACATAAATGCCTCAATTTAGATCCAACTCAACCATCTGTGAGCCCAGTCTGTATGTTTTTGCAATAGTACATTTTCAACATACAAACACTGCTGATTTGTACAGTAATGCAAACATTGGGCACTAATATCTCACACATATGGTGCTGGTTTGTTGTTAGTGCCACTTGGTGTCTTCTCTGGCCCAAACAGCTGTGGGTGCTGATTACCAGGGGCGGCCTTGAAATGCCTTGCCAGGACTTTTTGCAGTGTTTTTTTACCAGCTACATGTCAATCCTGCCTCAATTTCAAATGCACATAATTTGCACTTCCCTCCAGTATACTATATTTACTCCAGTGTATGAGGTCCTAAATGAGCCGCGACTAATGGCCGTTCATAAGACTATTGCTGGACACAAGGGTATTTTTTTTTGGCTCAGTAAAGACACCCGCATAACTATGACTGGCTGTGACAGCCATGATGTGAATGTTCATACGTTACCTTTCTGTCTTCCCCACAGCACTGGCATTGTCTGAATTTAGCTGCATATATTTTCATTGAAAGTGCAGCTTCTGGATGAGTGTTTCCAAGTACTATTCTCCACGGTACACGCTTGTAATGGCATTATAATCTCGGAGAATACTGGTAGTGCTCCAATTGCTCTCCTCTTTGGCGTGTCCCAGGGCTGCAAGCATGACAGCGGAGTGAGCTGTGCGCTGATGCTTGGCAGTCCTAGATGCCTGCAGCGCCGCCATCTATCAGGTCAGCTTAGGTGGTTGCCTCTGGTCAGCACTGTGGCGCATACTGACACAAACTGCCCTACCAGGGAACCCAGCGACTTATTACTCTTACAAATGTTAAGTTGTATTAGCCAACAGGGAGCGTTGTCCTGAAATGGCAAGATATATATATATCCTTTTAGAAAAGCGACACGGGGAACGCTGCAATATGTGTCGGTACTCTGGTGAATACGATTGCCACCTTTGTGAAATGAGAGTGCTGCAGAACTGCTTGTGACTCTGGTCCCCTTTTTTTGAAGAGGGTTAACACAATTTGCGTGAACTTCTGACTGACGTAGTATCATGTCATCGAAAAACAGACATCTCCTTTTGAATGTTTGACAATCAATTCCGAACTCTGACTGTCAATGCGCCGGAGTAAAAAAATGCCAAGGTCATTACTAACCGCTGCCACAGCCTGAAGAAAACTAAGCTTTGATATCAGAGGGAGTGGAGATAAGAGCGGAGGATTACTAGCCTGTCGACATGCTGGGGAGGAATCAGACGGCCCAGTGAAGCTGTCTGTGGCATCAAAGGTCGTCCTTATTAAAGATTATTATGAAAAGGCTCGAAGATACTGTCAGATGAGTGGATTACTGTGAAAATATAGTCTAAAATGGCAAGCGGGAAGGTGCGGGAAGGTCAGGTTGGCTGGCTGATCAACCAGGGGGGAGAGGGTTTCATCTCGGGTGCACACAATGCTTCTGTCAAAGGTGCCCAGAAGGTGCTCCTAAGTATATTTGTCACTGATGATTAAGAACCGCCGGGATATGGAGCAGGGGTTTATGAATGCCAATACTGACTGCTTAAGGTGCTTCATCACTGTTTACTTAGAATCCAATTCATTATCGACCTGAAACAGGAAAGTCAGCAAAATTGCCCCCTTCCACAGAAAGTGCTGCATCAGAGAAAGTTTACCAGCCGCACCGATGCCTGCATCCAGAAAATGGCTCTATCATCGAGTATGGATTTAAGATGGACTAAATATAGAGAACCGGCGTAAGTAACATTGCTCAAATCCAAGGCTATACTTCAGCCACATTCAAAGGGATACATTGGTCCTTCTGTGACTTCTAAAATGTTTGTAGAAATCTGGCAGCAAAAGCCCGTTTTATCCGATTTCTTTTTTCCCGGTGAGAATATTTCCTGCAGGTGAATGAAAAGGAGAACGGAGCAAAGTTAATCCGTTATGATGTTAGCCGTTTGAACAAACCATTGATTCAAATCAGAATCCTGACAGTATATTCCCCTCCACCTCCTTAGGATGCTTCCAAAATGCAAAAGAGGACTGGAGGAGTGTTGCATGGTGGCTTTGTAGAGATGATCTGGGCTGTAAAAGGTGATAGAGGATATTCCCCCCCCCCCCCCTCTTCTTCCTGTACGGTGCTGTGCTGCAGCTACAAATTGGAGCACCTGTAATGGGATGCAGAACAGTGACAAATGGCTTCTTTTACAGTACATCGACTCATCCCTCTGACTTTGCCTCTGCCCTTGACATTTACTGTGTGAGACCGAGGTTCACTACAGTTTGACTTATAATGGTAGAGTGTTAAAAATACTTAGCCTATTCCTTTTTCCCTCGACATCTGGCTAAACATCTTGATCAGGAGTGTGCTGACATTCTGCAGTCTCTCCCAATGTGTGTGTCCCTCTCACAGGTACATAACTTCCTGGTTCTTGTTTGGCATCACTGTCATGGCTGCGTGTCTCTGTCACAGTCTCTCCTCGACCTTTTCCTCGTTAGCTGTACTGAACATGTCTCTCAGTGTAATAATGTGATTATAATCAAGTGTGTGTGCATGCAGTGTATCTGGATTCATCTGGATCTGATCGCTGGCTTGTCTTTACATTTACATCTGCTGATAATAAGCTTTCTTGTTATCTTGATTCTGCATGCATTGTGATCATATCTCAATGTGGAAAGAAGGGAGGCGGACCTGTCAACGACAAACGCAACAACCATCTCACATGTCAAGAGATGCAATGCCAATGTGTATGAGATTTGCTTATTTATAACCTTTTGTTGGTGTTTTAATGAATGGAACCACTTCGTTTCATGCATGCGATCATATTGTCTTGGTTTTGGTAAAGTTTGTTTCCTGTTTTGTTTTGAAGTTCCCTGCCTCTTGTGTTCCGTGTTCACTTCACTTCCTGCCTTTGTATGTTTTCCCGCCTTTGTGACTGTCAGTCACCCAACTGATTGAATCCTCCTGTGTCCAATCACCTGCACCTCCCGGTGTATTTAAACCCTGTGTTCCCCTGCCTCTGCGTGGGTTCGTCTGCTCTGCTTCCTGCGATGTGTGTTTGCATTTGGGTCCATCTCGTTACCTTTTTGCCGAAGCGTTACACATGTTCAAAAGATCTATAGTGCATGGTCTAAATGCATGGTGTAAGTAAGTTTAGAGCATGTCCAACTCCACTTGTGCTATGTAAACAGCACATAATCATGCCACATAGTAAGGCGCAAAGGGGTCGTATTTAGTCTCTTAATTAATCATAAGAGTGTTTTGGGCATAACATGAATTATACCAATCACAGTGTCATCTCCCATTCCCTTTAAAAGCCAGATGTGTCTGCATCTGACACATTGCTATTTCACTAGCAAGGACTGCAACATCAAATAAAAGAGTTTTAAAAATGTATTAAAAGAAAACTTGATTGATATGCAAGTCTTGAACTGCGTGCAGCTCATCCTCTTTGCAGTATGCGTGGTGTGGAAGCTCCGATAGGGAATCCGCCCGAGTACCCGGGCACGTCGAACCCCCTCAGGACCCTACGGAGAGGAAGAGAGAGAAGAACGGGGAGGGAGGGAGGCAGGGGGAGCTGAACACGAGGAGTGGGTTGGGCGGGTATTTATGGAAATGCAGGGACGATTGAAGAGCGGTCCTGTTCCGGAAATTCTGCTAAGTAGCTTCATTTAAATGCCGGATTTGGCAAATTTGAGAAGCAAGTTTTTCTGCTGTGAAAATTACATTTTTGAAAGGCTTAACGCCAACAAATATGGATTAAAGCGGAACATTTTCTGAGACAAAAACGTGAATTGTTCACAGGCACCACTGAAATCTAACTCCACAACTAGTGCACCAATAATATAAGTGTAGCCATGTTCTTTATCTGCAATTCTGCAGAAATACAGGGTTCAAACAGAATTAATAGACGTGCAAAAAAACAACAACTAAGCAGCATTCAAATGTGGATTTAGAATTTGAATGTCAACGTTCTGAATGAAGCATCCAACGATTCAATGCTGCCCTAGACTTGTCTTATATTGATGAGTTTCATATTCTCTTTGCAGATTAGGAGGGCACTTTGTTCACTATTCGTCGTTGTCCATTGACGGGGTGGTGCTGAATTAATGTTGCCGTGTCGTGTTGAGAAGGGAGGTCGGGGACCGCTTTGCGGTCCTTTGCTGGTGGAACCTCTGCCAGTGTTGTCTCCCAATTTGACAAGCATTTGAGCGACAACCTGAGGAAGAAAGCGCTGCTGTGTGCAGAACAAGCATGTTAGTACCAGTCAAGTTGTACTCTCCGACTGGAATTGCCATGTAGAATATATACTTTAACCGGGTAATCTTGATTACATTAAGGTCTTAATTGGAGGAAGCTAAACATGATTAACGGAGCTAATTCACTGTTGACTTGTGCGCGCGTACACTTCAGTCTGTTTCTTTTGGTGGTTTGATTCTGTGCTGCAAGCCTCGATTCTGCTTTCGTATTGTAATTTCCTTTATCTTGTAAGCAACAGCCGTTCCTCCCTCAGACTACCTCGAATTGAACGCAGCTGATATGAGTTTATAACAGGCTTGTGGTTCCTGTGAACCACATAAATGCTCTAATCAAGCTATTACCTTAACTGGGGTAAAGTAACGCCAGCATTTACACTGTAATGAAGTCATTTTCTGCTAAAGGGACCGCTTGCTACACAATTGTAAGGAGGATAAGCACTTTTTGACCAACTCTCGGCAGCTCTCCACAGTATTTGCACATTATTCAGCTGTTGAATGATTTTTGTGATACCCTGAGGAGGCCTTGAGGTTGGGTGTCCATGTAGTCCGGACATAAAAGAGCAGCTTCTTCTAATTGTCTCTGTCCCCAGGCCAATTTGGACTTTGGCTGACCTGAAGGAAAACATGGGTTGTCCTTGTAGCAGTTGCTGGATATCGTTGGCTGGAGCACTTTTTTGCTTTGATGAAAAACGAAAAGATCATATTTATGGAGCTAATGGGTCCCTTGAAACTATGGATGTCACGATACTAGAACTTTAGGAGTCGAGACCAATACCAGTGAAATTCCACCATTCTTGGTACTCTATTTGATACCACAGTAAAAAACAAAACAATACATTGTGTACTTCAACATTCCCCGCGCGGTCACAACAACACGCCCTCGCTAGTAGACTTCAGCTTTATAGTTTCATGCTTTGGCTGTCAGGCCCAACAGTACAACAGTTGTAGTTGGATATGAATGTTAATTGTGAGGATTATTTTGTGTTTTCTGTTCTTCTATCTTCAGTAATCCTCAAGATTCACGCTCCCGAAGTGGACTCAAGTACCAGCAGGCCTTGAAAACTTTTTCTTTCTGTCATCTCTCTCTCTCCCCCCATCTCCACATCTCTGCCTCTTTCTCTATTCATACATCTTCCCTCGGTTTGGAGAAATGTATTCCCATGGGGGCTTCTGCTGCTTCAAATGCGCTGACTTCGGCATCTGATCTGAGAACAACTCTTGTGATCAGGATTCACACTTGTCTGGATCGCCTACTGCTTCAGTACCCCTTTCTTTCTACCCCCTCTTATTTATTTATTTCATCACATCTTCTTTCTTCTCTCCCTCAGCATAATTCCCTTTTATTCTCAAGCCGTTCGCCTGCAGTCTGTTCTATCTGCCATTTATTTATTTCTTATTATTACTTCTGAGCTTTATAACATCAGCTTTAAAACTTTTCATGACGGTCCGGTCTTATGAAAAATTATCCAGCTCGAACTTTTCTCTTAGGCTATACTGAATATATGTACAAGTCATCCTACAGCGTAGAAGCAATTTCTCATATTCTCAGTTTTTTTTTTATTGTATCCGTTTGTACAGACAAATAAATAATCATGTTTTGTTCTGTCAAGGGTTTGGGGCCAAACATATTTGAGCTAATCCATTTAGATAATATCCACATTTCCAATAACTTCTGAGCGACACAAGTTGTGTCGCTCCATGTGTCATAAACCAGAGTACAAATGTATCGCAGTCGAATGCCGATATTAAAAGAGTGTTAGATGAACCCACTGAGGATAAAGTGAAAGACATCAGGCCGTGGAACCCTGATCTATTTGGGCATCACGCTGGCTAAGTGGTTGGTCTGTCAGCTCGCATCCAGAAAGACTATTGTACCACGGAGCTTTCTGTGCGCTTATATCGCGTATTTTCCATGTCGCTCCCAGTCTCCAGACTCCGCAGACATACAATTCAGGGCCACTTGAGATCCTTACAGTTAAGAATGGTACTGCTTCTCTGCTCAAGTTGGTTCCCTCCTGTAATCCACTTGATCCCAGGATAGGAACATGGAGATTGAAGAAATACGTCAGCCTCAGTACACCTAAGACTAAACCGTGCATGATGAAACCATCTCCATATCGATGTGCTATCAACCCGAAAATGGTTTCTGTCTCAGGCGAAGATCATACAAACCGTCATACCAGCAAAGTTATCTTACCAACCAAAACCAGATCAATACTTCGTAACAAACGGCACTTCATAAATCTCAGTTCTCATGAATGGGTGTCTGATTAAGCTTCTCTTCTATGAATCTCAGCACATGAATATAATTATTGATGGAGTCAGGTTTTTGTCAGTGCTAAGCTGCTTGTGCTCCGATCCCCCAGATGGAGGGTGGTTCTTACAGTGTATGCTCTGAGAAATCAATAAGGTTTTTGAGTCATGTTACTCTACTCTGTACTGAACATCCAGCAGAGAGGAGTGGGATACTTTCTAAATAGCCTTGAGCTTCAAACAATTACCCGACGGCAGCTGCACAATTAATTCAGCCGACAGAACTTTGAAATTACTGCAAGTTATAATTCGGATAAAGTTTTTTGGAAAACTTTGACTCCTTCCATTCTACACACATCCAATAAGTACATGTTGCTCTGAATTTAGACAAGAGCATTGTCACCCTATTTTCTTTACCTTTTATTAAACACAGTGTATGGAAACGCATATTGGCACCCTTTCCTTTCTGGGCTTGCACATTTGATAAAAATCTCTGAAGTCCCCGCTACGATATTAAGTACAATTTTGCAAAGTCCCCGCGGACCAGGGGTGTCTAAAACAAAACATGAGGGTAAATTATCGAAACTGATGGTGTGTATAGAGAGAAACAGAGATATTGATCAGTTCTACAATTTCATTAACGCTAAAACATATCCTGTTACGGTCCTCGTCCATCTACCTCAAAGATCATCCTGCAGAGTACATTCACAGTAATCAAATGCATTTTTATGGCACAAGCCAATATAATGTCATCCTCCTCTGCCCACAACTGCCACACTCAGTATGTTTACAGTATTTAAACATCAACTCCCTCTTCGGTCTGGACGTGCTCCAGAACAGAACTGAGAATGGGAAGAGAGATGTTTCAGGTTTTATGCCTAAATGAGCTTGTTTTACATAAAAGCCTTTTAGTCCTGCACTTGTAACGCACAGTCATCGTTTGTAAATTGCTCAGTGAGCGCTCTCTCCCCGTCACCCTCACCATCATTTCCCTTTTTAATCTCTATGGTTTTATTAACACGGCCCAGACTGCAATGTTATCCCTTTTTTGTCGTCCGTCCCTTCCTGTTATACTTCGCTTTCAGAGAACACACACAAGCCACAACTCAATTATTTTCATGTACAATTAACTTTTCACAATTACATAGTTTGAAATCTTTACAAACATTAACGTGCTTGTGCTGCTGCTGGTTTTAATTAGGAAGCATTATGTGCCGTCAGACAACCATCCATTTTAAATAGAGACTGTAGTCTTACTCATTACAATAGTGGAGAAACTCAAGTGGTTTTGCTTTCAAACGCTGTCCCCTGCAGTGCTTTATTTTAAACATGGTACTCCGTTGCTACCCAACCAATTTACAGAACCGGTGATGCTCTAATTTTTATGGGTTAGAGACCCAGTGTGATGACACTTTGAGAGCATGTAGTTTCCTTAAACTGATTACACAGGGAGGGAATATTTATATGAGAGATGATGGCTTTTCAGAGAGAGAGAGAGAGAGAGAGAGAGAGAGGTTCGTGGTAGTCATCCATAATCAGGATGAAAAATGCCAACTCACAAGAGAAACTGTGCACGTAGTCCAGCATTGTTGTTTCACTGTTGCTGCTTCACATTAAAAGAGTTAAACTGACCAAAATACGGGCGTTAGTTTGGCTGTGCTGTAAACAGACACACCAGCTGCTCAAGAATTGTGGGAGCCGTTACCCGCTGCTTGCTGTTAATCACGGCAAACACAGTTGTTAACCAGGACTCAATTCTTAAGAATTAAAAGTTTAAATCAAACAATATGTAATGTCCCTTGAGGTGAGGTGTTTTTTCTCAGTTGCGATCATTGCAGCTACATAACGGCTCCGTGGTTGAAGGCCTGAAGGAGCATTTTAACCACACAGGCTGACGGTTGGGGTGTATTTGTTTGGGTGTTGAGTTCAAATATCAACAGTTTTTCTCCCGTATCGCACACTCCACCTCTAAAGACTACAGCTGCTGTTCACCTGCAGGCTCTTATCTTTGCAGCTTGTGTTTTCTTTCGCTGTTGCCTACAGCTGTCCTCTCATTTGTAACTTGAATAAGAGATTACAAGCTTCTGATTAATGAAACAAAGGAGAACATTTCTTACACAACGTGAGACAGGTCTGCATTGTGCTCTTTCCCCAATAAACCACAAAGACGTGTTCAAAGCACAAAGGGCCGTCAGAGGGGGGGGGGGGAAGAAATCGCGACTGTATTTCCTCCCCACAGGCTGTTCAACACAATGTGTAATGGAAGATCAGAGTCTCCGGCCTACCGGCGAATTACTGAAACCTCTGGCTGAACCACACACAAACAAATGCAATTGAAATCGTGTTGTTTCAGAAAAGACTAAATCCATGTTGCGCTGGTCCCAGCCACACTGTATATGACATGATTATAGTCTTTTTATTATTTCAATCCTAAATGTGAAAAAAGATAGAGATTTGAGAGCTTTGAGCAGTTTTGCAGCTTACACAACTGAAAGTCACTGAGGCGTATTCATTCTCAAACCAAGAATTTAGCGGCTTTAGAGCCAAAGATATAGTATTTCGGTATTTCTTTCAATTGAGGGCATTCTTGCAGTGGTGCCCACGTTTTCTTACACCAGTTAAAGTGAAAGAAAATTCTGTCTTTGATGGATTTTAATTCTTTTCAACATCCAAGCAGAGACGTATCTTCTCCTTCAATCTGCCTCAGGTTCTCTGGACGCCATTAATCTCCGACTGAAACACATCGAGAGACCGCAGGAGGATCTTAAAAAGATTGATTTCAAGTTTACTTTAATTTATCAAAAATGAATCTCACCGCTTCCTCAGCTTTGTCAACTCCTCTACCATGTAAACCACGAAAACAAGACTTCACAACATAAAGTACAGAGACATTAGGCTTTTCAAAAAGGGGCCAATCAGCCCTGAATTAGACCGACACAAACAAATACTCGGGGTGCAGATCCACAAAATGCGTGTAAAAGTTTGTTTACAGGGGAAATCATTAGGAGAATATTGTTCCGTCTCAACTTAGTTTGAAGGACTACATGATTTATGTAAAGCAGCAATCACCATGCATTGGAGAGTGCCAAATCCTCGACCGTGGTGGATGTGCCCTTTCATACTAATTCAGAGCCATTCATTACTGGAAAAAACAACAACAACTTGCATCTAAACAAGACAGTGTGTGATTTCCATATGCGACACTTAACCATTTATCATTTAATTGAGATCGGAGTGTTCCTCGTCAGTGGAAATTAATAAAAGGCTCTCAGGAAGCCGGGCAAAGTCAAGAGAATTCCTTTGCATAATCAAATATGCTAATTAGAAGAAAAGTGGAATTAATCCGCTGCCGTAGACCGAGCCCCAGATTAGTGCAGGAGAACAATAGGGTGTGAGATGCCAGAGTGTGCCATTGTACGATTGCTGCTTATTGACAGGAGGCATTTCTGTTCTTGATGCAAATGTTTGCCTCTGAAAAAGTCGTGAAACGCAGTATTTAGACCTGCATTTGAATTTGTTTTATTTATTTTTTTAACCATGTTCCTATAGAAGGTCAGTGTGATTTACATCAGAAGGAAAACAGGACCTTGTTTATCGGTCCTAACTGGCTTTCTGTTCCGACTTAAAGGTCTGGGGATGAAACATCTTTTTTATAACTGCTGTGTCTGCTGATGGTGGACGCAAATAGCGTCTGGGTACTCTTGTGGTATTTGCATATTTAAATGACGTAATATAAAACCTTTTTATGCAAAAGACCCTCATTGGGGAAACAGTCCAATTGTCAAAGAGCAGCGCTAAACGCCACATGAAGTTAAGGTTGTTAGTCTCTTCAGTAGGGCACAAGAAGGATCGATTGTATTCTTTGCCTGTAAAATCTTTCGTGCAATTATTTTGTGATGTGGCAGAGAACGATCACAAGTGATGCACAACTCGTGGATTTATCATTGGCTGTTATTGTGCTTGTTTGTTTGTTCATTAATTAATGGATTGCTTTAAGTCTTTATATTGTTATGGGGTATTCCCTATCATGATTATGTCGCAGGTTTGCTACATTATGTATGCAAGGCCCTTTTACAGGCAAATATACAATTATTGGATTGGATAGTGCTGACTGGGACAGGCTATGTCATGATCGTATTTAGGGACAAACATTGTTATGAGATTCAAGCTATTTATTTATTAATTGGCATCATTCTTTGTATAATAACATCTTAGTTACCAATGGCAGAACTGGTTTCAGGCGCGATACTCATTTTAGAAAATGGAACTTTAAACTGCCCTCAAACTAGATTATTTTATTCCACCTTGGGGATTTTGTAGCCTGAGCATCTGATAAAATAATTTCTGGTAATTGTTTTTATTAAGTGTATTTCTGATAGTTGGTTGCTGGTTGTGTGGTCGTCTGACTGTTAGTGTCTCTTGTGCTCAGGTCTCTCTCTCTAGACGACAGGTTTCAATATTATTACTGTCTATATAAAGAAAACATTTCGTTTTTTTCTGCGTTTTTAACTATACAATTGTTTTATACATGCAGGAAAAGTACAATGCTGCATGCTGAGACAGGAGTGTTTTTAGTGAATGAACTTTGAGCGTCATTCCTGATGCTAAGACACTTGATAAATAAGAGCCCATCCCCAAAGTATAGAAATTACAGTGTTTAAAAACGTATAAATCTGTAAAAACACATTTAATATGTGCAAAATGCTGTAAGACATCACCTCTGTTTATCTAAGAATAAAGGGAAATATCAGCAAACACTTATGAATCAGCTTACTCACACACACACTTATTCGGACAGACATTAATGCAGAGGTCAAATTGATAGTCGTCTAAATTACCAGCGGGTACTCGTTTTTTCTTCTCCAAAAGCTGTTTTCTATTCAGTGTTGGGAGTCATCTCTGTGACGATGTCTTATCAACACGCACAAGTTCCTCGACCTTTGAATGCAGAAAATAACCCAGATACCAGAAGAGAATAATTATGATTAACTGCAGGCATTTCTGTGATTAATGAAAATTACCAGAGAATCCATAATTAATGAGCGAGAAAAGTCATTGCCAAGTCTTGATGTGTGATTAGAAGTGAGAATGGGGCAGTTATCTGTGGATGAATTAACTTTCTGAGAAAACGCAGCTCAGTCATGTAATTCAGCACCTCCTTTTATTTGCATTTGGTGGCAGAGGTGAATATGAGAAAAGTATTTTTAGAGACAGATTTTATACGATTCCACATTAAAAAATGCTAAAAGTATGAGTCCAGTTTAATACATTTAAATAGTGCGTTCATACTGTGGCTGTAATTCACCTGAATAGTGATGAATTTGCAGTGCAACAGTGAGTCCATACGCTGGTCTAAAGACATACAAATCCTCTCACACATGGAGGCGACGGTCAATGGGATTTCTGAGAGCCCTTGACAAAATAAAAACAGACTGTTTCCACTTCTTTCAAGCGATGACCGGCATTGTAATGACTTGGTGATTGTGTGCGACTCCCCTCGTTGCATTTGATTCAACACTCGCCAGTTTTAAACCTTGTCTCCCTGTCAACGGGATCTGTCTTTCCACTCCACGGAGATCCCAGCCAATCAGAGGAACGACGACAGCTCGAACCACAGCGAGGTGAAGAGGCTGAGGCCAGCAGAACTTTGTGATTTGATATTGTTTCCTCTCAGAAGGAACGCTTGGTTGCAGAGACTAACTGTCAGGAATACAAGGTAAGGGGGGGGGGCGCACTGAAGAACTACTTCAGTGAATTAAATGGATTTACGGGGAGCAGGGAGGCCTCGAAGACTGATTTTCAACAAGAAGGAGATGCATGAATGTGGTTAATGGCAAACGGCTGTCGGATCCATTTGTTTTGGATCCTTTCTGTGAAATTAAATCCCCAACTGATTATGAGAGAATGGTATTACATGGGTGAGGAAGCAGGAATAGAATGAAACAATTCCAAATGTAGGGGAGCGCAAGTGTTTTCTCTTACCCATTGGAAATAATGCTCCATGCTGATGCTACTACCTTGTGCGGAATTGGCTCTCGCTGATATAAATCATCCAAGAAATGGTTTTCATGATCGAAGCTAATGTTTGCATTCAGCTGTTGGCTAGTTCGGATATAATCTCTGCTGCTCATTTATGCTTTTCTTGAGTCGAGATTACATTCCTGCGAGATATAATGCACCTGTATTCTGGAGACTTGAATTGAATGTATAAAAAGGCAGTGTAATTACTTTCTTACCACCAAAATCTGTTGTTATTTTGACAAAGCTGCCAATGGACTTGCAATTTTCAAAGAGTGTTCTTCTTGCTTCTTCTGCGGTGCGGCTGGCAGCATCTCAGAGCTCCAAATCCTGGCCAGGAGGCTGCTGTGTACATAGACGGTATTCTGTGCTAATCTGATTAGGATGAGGCGATGGGGATGCCTGGACTATATGTCATCTGAGTACAGCATCGCCGCGATTGATTAACCGAGCAAACATCAGATGGAGACACCAAACATTTACTCAGAAATGTACACACACAACCAGTTATTCTGGGCTATGGCAGATGGTGGTCAGATAGACTCCCGTACGTGTATATGGGTTCCTTTTTCGAAGGGCATTTCCCTGTGTATCGCCTGCCAAACCGGCACTGTCTGTCCACTCTACGAACCGGCTGCTGGTGATAATACATTGGAACAGAGACAGATGCCTCTCATCAAACAACCAGCTCATTCATAATGGGGTGAAAATTAGAACCCTAGACGACCATAACAAGCAATGATTGCAAGGGCGAGTGTTTCAAATCCAAACCAGACCATAAACCTATCAGCGGATTGGCAACGACCGATCAAATTTTGATCAATGACTCCCAGATTTTGGAAACATCCTGCCACCACACCTCATTGATCATGTCAACTTGTTTTCTGATTAAAACCGCGTCACTTTGCAGAGAAGCATCCATCTGTCGCGATGCAGACTGTAATGCTTATTTGTCCATGTGAGCGAGGACTGGGATTACAGAACAGAATAGACAAATAGGAAGTAATCTGTCAAGGGGGTGCAACTAATTCCTGACAGGGGGCCAAATGTCCTGACTGTGAACACGTATGCTCTATGTGTGTAAAAAATAAGGATTCACAAATTACATGGATTCAAAATGGGACAATTTCTGTTAGCTACGCTAGTGGCTTGGCTTTTCGGATGACGGTGGCAGCCGGTTCACCAGTTTGATCCAGACTGAGATATTTCTATTTCTATGTATTGCGATGCAACGTTGGACTGCCATGGCTCCCAGAGGATGGGTCCTACTGACTTTGATCAAATGAGGTCACCATGCAGTTGACATGGTTTTTAGTGAAATACCTTGACAACTACTGGATGCATTGAAATTCAAAGTGGTCCAGTTACTAAAATATCATTGCCGCAAAGTCCAAACCTCATGTCTGCCACTTATACCCTATCCCTACGCCTATTAAATAACATCAACATTCATTTCTATATCATATCAACATGTGTTGTACATTTTCACACATAGCATACATGAGCGTGGAACAGTACTTGGTTTAACTTGCAGCTGTAAGTCGATCCAAACATGGCAGTGCTACTTTGATTAGATCAGGGAAAACAGGCTCAGACACAGTCTGTAGACTGGAAGCAGCAAGGTCAGTTGCACAATGGTCCATGCTGTCATCCCTCACACATCTCTCTTATGCTGTTGTTTTTCTCAGCAGACTGTCTATGCATGGTCAACAATCTTATTTAATTGGCTCAATTCAGTGAAGCAGATTCAGTGGATTAGCTGAAATTCTCCATGAAGTTTTTTATCTATTGTCATAAATGTATGAACCGGGTAGACATTGTTTCTGCTAAACGTTAGCATGTTTTCTTTGTCATTTTGAACATGTTGATGTTTGCATCTAATTCAAAGCACCACTGTGCTGAAATACACAGATCTGCTAGCATGGCTGTAGACTCTTAGTCCTGTTGAATTCATTCTTCAATCATCATTTTAATTGGAGTTAAGCGTTGGAATTCAATCTTCAACCTCTTATCTCGTATATTCCCATTCCATTTGTTACTTCATGTGTTCAAGGTTTGTTTGTGCTGTACATGCTGTTATTTTTAAGTAGCTGTGGTATTTCAGTAAGGCTAGAGGTGTTGGAAGCTGCTCGTGGGAATATGGCTAGGGTCGTGGCGTGGTAAAGAGAAACTGGAGAATGAAGAATAAAGGTTAGGGTGCAAGGAGATCGAGACTCTGCAGGGAATACTGATCTCATGTGAGCATTTAAAACCATTATGGGAAGGCAATATAACACAATTTCAACACCAAGTCTTCAGCTGTATAGGTAACGTGGAGAGTTACTCCTGTACATCTTCCAAGAGCACAGGTACACGGACAGTTTCTATTTGTTTCCCATATTTTGCTGAAAAACGAGGCTATCAAATAAAGTTTGAATGATTGCTGCTGAGGTGGCTGCACTGTAGATAAAGAAGTGGTGGAAAGCGCCACGGTTGAATGGAAGAGTGACTATCAGATAGAGATTCACTTTCTCCTCTAAGGGAGGGGAAGTAGCCATTAGTCAGGGAAGTAATCGAATCAACGTTGTTGTGCACAACAGTGCAGACAGCTGCAACGCATCACTGAGCGCTATTATTCTTAGTCATGTTCTCGTTGAGGCAGAAAACACCGGCTCCCGACCGCCCCAAATCTCCTTTCTCAATGTGTGCAGGTCCTGCAGCGGGAGGCTGGTTACATGCCGTGCCACAGATAGGAGGAGAGGAGGAGGAAGGAGACTCCTCAGGACCAGGGAAGCTGTCCTGACTGTCAATATCATTTCCCGTTAATGCATTTGCAACGGTAATATAAATGTATCAGGGAGCAGTAGATTATCAGCATCCACTCCTGTACTCAAACTTCATTTCCCTGCTGTGCTGGTTTATGTTGCGGTGCTCCTTGCATGTGGTGATAATCTCTGACTGGGCTGCAGGAGAGATAGGCGAGAGATGAAAGAGGAGAAGAGTATGGCGCGACGCTTTGATGGCCGAGTTCACCGAGGTCAGACTGCATCGCACCGCACTTCATACACTTTTGGGGCTACAAAGCTGCAGGGAGGATGAGGATTAGGCAATCAAGTTTAGTGGCATACGGTGCAAATAGTTAATCTGTATTCCTATATTTAGTGGCATACATCATTAGTTATTACAACATTGATTTTTTGTTGCTGTCACGGTTATACGTATGCGAGAGAGAGAAAAATATATCAATGGTAGCATATTGTTTGAAACAAAACCCAAACAATTAATGATGGAGACATTGTTTCAGTCCGTAAAGTATGCATTATTTAACACATTTTCTCTCTCTAGCAGAGCTTTATGGATGCTTTGATGGATGCCCCTCATCACCTACTCGCACCGCCCCGTCTTTATCACAGTTCAAACCCTCACAGGGTCAAGTGATTTATTTTGATAGACAATTCATTTGGAATACATGCTGCTCTTAATCTCCTATGAGCTCCGCAACATCACCGAAAGCACATTTATGGCAACAGTAAATCATCTGGGGCTCTATCATAAAATCATATCCTGTCCATTGATATGGATCCCGGGCCGTGTTAATGGCACGCCAATTTCTCGTCCTTCATCGTGCGACCCTGTCCTGATGAGAAGGTCCTCTGCATCCTGAGCAGCGATGTGACATGTGAATGACAGCAGCTTGCACACATGCAGGGAATTCATGGTCTCTGTGCTACACTACAGGGGAAACCGGGTTCATTTTCTGACACGATAGACATGACTTCTCATTGCTTTCCTTTTCTTACGGAAGCTTTTAAAAGCTATGGATGTGATAGAAAATAATTAGTTTTCACTTCCTTTCCTGAGTTACATACGGTATGTCTGATGAATATGAAGCTACAGCCAGAAGGCAGTTAGCTTAGCATTAAGACTGGAAGCACGGAGAAAGAGCTAGCTGTTTTTTTCTTAGTTTTGTAAAGATTCTACAAACTCAACATTCAACAAATTCAACAAACAATCCATTCATCCACAACTTCTTTGACCAACAACGATGCATTTCTTAAAATGACACTGACTTTTCAAACCATCCGCCTCTGAAAGCTGTGAGGGCTCTGAATTTTTCAACACCTCACTCTGTGCTGCGGTCTGAGTTTTCATTTCCAGACAGGCTTTAGAAACCAGAATGAAGCTTCCAACCTGGAAAAATAAAAACACACAGGGTACCAGAACAACAACAAACCAAACAGAGGACAGACCTGAGGTTTCTCAATCCACCATTTCTTTAGAATGCTGACTGAATTACACTGAAAATCTTACAAGGTTGCGTTTATGGTGATGGCTTAATTGGAAAGTAAGCCTGTGCTCATGTCCTGCAGGGCCTTTTCAGTCAGTTTTCATACAACATTACACTGAGATGCAAAGACAGAAAGTAACAGACGAAAAACATCGGGCGACAAGGCATCGCTTCAAGAGCAGCTATTATTGGGCTACAAAGTAAACTTGAAAGCTCCCTAGAAAGGGAATGTGATCGTGGATAATGCCCCCCTCAGTGATGCAATGGGCTGATTCACAGCATTGTCATTGACAGAAGTGATCAAATCACATTCTTGATGAATGGCCACTTTGCTTCCCCAAGGAGAAAGCAAATCTGTGGCTGATGCATGTGCTGCTCCCGTCGCCAGGGATGAAACGTTGATCTAATTAATGTATTCAAACAGGACAACTGTCTGGGACAATCACCACAAAGACTGCCTTGAAACTAATATCCATCCTGCTAATCAGTGTGATTCAAATGTTCTGTTGTTGGAACCAAGCCTCTGGAAGACAAAGCAAAAAAAAACAATCTTAAATGTATGGCTCTTATATACAGGGTTAGGGTTATGTTTAGTCTTCATGTCATAAAGTACTTGTTACCATGACAGGTATCTGATTTAATGAAACATATTATTTTAAGGGTTGATTGATTTCTCCGCTGTAAAAAAAGAATTAAATTTCAGTTCCAAAGTGACTTTCATAAGTGGATCATGAAAATCAATTGCTGCCTTATCACATTTAAAGCTGGAGCATGTTGGCTCTCAGCACTGGCGGGCCACTTGAGGATTCCTGAACAACCTCGTTACCGTTCACCCGGGAATAGAAGTGGTAATTATTCTTCTACTGTCACTGGAGAATGTCTCCGAGTCACTGGTTCATGGTAAAATTGTTCCCATGAAGTTGCATTTATAGTGAGGGCAAACAGGTAACAGAACACCCGTTGCAGTTATTTTGTGCACCTTTTTTGATGTCAGGTTTTATTTTTTTCGACGAATATGTCACAATGATTCATTTTACATGTTTTATGCTGTGACGATTAGAAGAAGGTGATTGATCCAGCAGAATTAAGAGTCGTTTTTCTGGCTCTGATTTGATCTCCACCAGCTTCTGGGGGAAATATGCAGTTCTTTAGCTGCTAAATGTAGCACAATGTTCACCAGCTACTCGCTTCATTGTTTTTTTGCTGGACGACTGCATGTTATGGCCAAAAACAAAGCTGATGAGAGCGGTGAGAATGAACCAAAACATTAAAGTTGGGGGCTGAAAAACCATCTCCAAATCAAGTATTATCATATTGTATGACCTTCTTGCGGGACCTGAATATAATTCATAAAATTAGATTTTCTGCCATAAAAACACCTCAGATGTTCAACATTCTTCAGGCTCATCCATGGAAAACCAACAGTTGTGCTTTGTTCCGCTGCAGCCTGCTGGAGTTAACACCGGCATAGTAAAAGCCTGAAGACACAGTAATAATGTTGGCGTTTTGAGAAATAACAGCCTCACTATGGATTTTTGTCAGCGCATTCATTGCTCATAAGGGTAAAGCCTTCTTTTGACTCCCAATTCCTTGAATTCTTCCCACATTCCTATGGCAGAGTCTACTAATTAGAGATCACAGCAGCTGAAAGTATCTACAGTGCTGGTCTCTACTCTTGCAACTCTTACGCTGCCATGTATGCTACCCTGAGAATCCCCTCGCTTTAGAGTTTTAAAGAGTGATGGATTATTTTAATATAGTTCGGGCTGCAACTGAAGCTACTTGTAGTCTGGACTAGGTTTTATTACGTGCTTTGCACAGAAGTTGGACTTTCTGAACATGAACTTAAACACATTTTGTTTAATATCTAATTTTCCAGTACCATGTGCTTTAATCCACAAGTCACTCGCCCTTCTTTTTTTTCCAATTCATCCTCAGCAGGTACATTTTGCCGAGCCCTGGCCTCTTCTGACCTCCAGCTCTGCTCCTAATTGAACACCTTGGCTATTTTAAATTATTTTCAGACAATATTGTTCTTTTCAGGCTTAAAAAGCCAAAGATGCCGACTCAGCCCAGGCTTCATGAGAGACTGCAAAACTCTCAGTTCATCTTCAAAGAATCTCATGAGAGATTTTAACTTGGGAGTTCATTCATTTGCGGGTCTTATAGCTAAACATAAACATGACTGCATTTGCCTCTTCTATATGATCATCCACACTACAAACCCTCCCCTTCTTTCTATTGAGCCTTCAGTTCATACATTTATGTTTGCTGCATTTTTCGCTGATAAAATTGCAAGCTGTTAGAAATGCAATCATCCCTCCTTCTCAAACTCTCCCTGACCTTTGCTTTTAAACAGCCTGCACCCTGCTAGCATTCAATTCAGTACTGAGCACCGAACTCAATTCAATCCAAAACAAGTTAATTGTCTGTCACATGGTGATAGGAAATTGTCTTAGGTTAGGGACTCAAACTACATAAAAACAAAAACCCATAAAAGACTCGCATAAAATGACATGCCCATATGTATGAAAAAACAAACCATTCCATAAATATACAGGAGCACGTGTGCAAAGCTGTGTTAAAAAGGAGCGGCAGTGTATGTGGTCTTGTTTTATTAAAATGCATATTGCAGTGGGAATGAAAGAGGTTTTTTTTAGTTCTCTTTTTGACCAGGAGTGCTCTGAAGCGGCTTCCTGATGGGAGTAGCTGAAAGGAGTGGTGGACGGGGTGTGAAAAGGGTCCTTTGTGATGAAGTCTGCCTTTCTTCATACGGCATGACTGTCAAGGTCTGAGCGCTAGGTTTTAGGGGTTACAGTTATTTTAGTTGCATGCTTGATGATTCTAGTTTTTTTTTCTCTGTGAGGAAGTTGTACCAGGATGTAATTGTGTATGTGAGGACTGATGCGATGTGTGAACAGTTTACTGCTGTTCAAATGTCCTGTCTGGTATTAAAACCCTTTCTTACTGATGATCAGTTCCAGAGAGCTCTACTGGAACCAAGGGACCATGGTGTCCAAATGCTGCCCGAATGTGAAAAGGAAGTGACCATCGGTCCAGTGGGCCACCAAGGCCATGCCACCAGCATATTTAACTCCCTGTAATGTCCTCAGACAACCACTGTTCAGTGAAATAAAACATGCTTGTGTTCCGGTAGTCAAGTTTGATCAGCGCAGAGAGTTCATGCATTTGAATTGGTAGAGAGCGCACATTTGAGTGAAAACAGGCAATGGGAGCTTTAACCGAACACAATGGATTTAGCGTTCTTTGTCTTCTACCAATCATCTCTCTGCCACTTTTTCCGACAACTATTGGAAAGTTAGAGTTTGTGTAAGACACATGCTCTTTGATCTGTTTTAGTAGACCTCGGAGTGAATGCTGAGCTTATATACTTTGGGTTGATAGGAAAGAAGGGAGGACCAGATTAAATGGCCTCAGGGTTCAGCCTGAGGGTGCAATGGTGCTCATTGGTCACTGTCATCCACCAAGTCTTCTTTTTCTGCACTGCCTTTTGGTTAGTGCAGCCGGCCTCTGTAAAAGAGCGTAATACTGAAGCTGTGTGATTAATGTGATGCCCCATTATCTTCTGAGATGTTTTTTCCATCAAATCCTTTTTATTTCGCCGTGATTAGCAGACTGCAGTCGATTACAGACAAGAAAATAACCGCTTAACCAAAACAAGGACGGTTTGGTCCTTGGGTGACATTCTACTTAATCATATAGAATAAAAGAGGACGTAACATTGGCAACAACTGTAAGGCTCTTCAGATGGAAAAAAGAGACATAATGTAAAAAAGTGAGCGTGACCATTATCAGCAACAACTTAAAGAGAATGTCAATCTAGAGATTTAAGATGAACAGAAGGCAACACATTTTGGCTCCTTTGTGGTGAAGAGAATCAATTCCCTGTAAGATCCAATTAAAAAAAAGTAAATTCGAGTCAATCCATCACACATTAAATCACCTGCAGGAATTTACTTTGTTCTTTGGAATCGAGAGACATGAACAGGCTTTCATACAAACATCCAATCGGGGATACAGCTGGTTAGAGGAGAAAGGTGTTTTCAATGAACTCGTCGGCAAACTAGTTGTGTGTTGTGAAAGGTCTGAGGGCATCCGAATAGGTATTTAGACTATACACATATGTGGAGCCAGCCACCTTCTCCCCACATTACAGTAATCTGTTTTTAATTAATAGGTACGAAGAAAAATGAACAGAGGGAGCAGTAGAGAGAGACTTACCCATAAGAATGTGTCTGTTTATCTCTGTTAGCCCTCTTCACAACCTGTCTAGGGCATTTCCCTGACTTCTGCCCAGTACTGGGACAGACTCCAGCCCCACAAAACCATGAAAAGGATTAGAGGAACTGAATGTGCTCTCATGTGTGTTTTATAAGTGTGTGTGTGTCACCATTCCACACAGGTCATAACACAGAAGAAATATGATTTCCCTGTAGAGAAAATTAAAATGCACTGTTGTAATCAATCTGAATTAAATTAAACGATAAATTATAATCAAAAAGACGAAAGTAAATATAAATATTATTTCTGGTAAACAAACATTCATCAGGTGAGAGAATGGCTACAGCAGGTTCCACTGCAGGATATGGAAGTCCCCTCTTTGATACGTGGACATCACTCAAGGCAATTTCTTTAAAAAATGAATATATTTTCTATTCTATTCTTTGTTTTTTCAAAATGACCAGAAACAGACGTCCACATATGGTTGGAGTAGAGTGATAGTCCTCTGTTGGTAATGTGGGAATATATGAGTGTGTGTGTGCATAAGCATCTGAGCAAGGTTCAAAAGATCAAAAAGTGACATCAAATACATCGAGTTGCTTTTCTGTCAGGCTCTAAACAGTCCTCTCTCTTAGCATCCCACTGTTATTAAAATCATCCGGAAAGACAGAGAGGAAGGAAATAGGAAAGCCCTATAACTCAAATTGCCACTCAGAGAATGCATCTCAGACTGAACGTGATCAGATAGAGGGAGGACATTACCATTTCTATTACAGCTATTTTGCCTCCAGCAATGCAGTCTGTCTCCGTGGAAATTATCTTTTTTTTTCTTCCACCAGTAAAATATGGGCGCTTTCTCATAGATTTGAAAAGAAAAAAATACCTGGAGTGCATTTCTAATTCATAGAAAATGTGTGCCTTTCCAGAACTTGTTTGCATGCATGTTTGTGTCTTTCCCTCTGTGTAGCCAAGAATAGCATTTGGTGGAGGCAGTGGTCGAGCCAACAGTGACTGGGAGGTCCACCTCCAGTCTTATGCTCCATTAGCAGTCAGTGTGTAATAGCACGGGTGGACATGTGTTCAGTACAGATAACAGAGAAGTGTCTGGGACTGTGACGGAGAGAGACAGCCCTAACAGACTGGCCCTGATGTTCCACCACCAATGACATGTCTGCCTCATTCTCACGCTCTCTCCCTTTAAGAGTCAGCCCTTTCAAATACCTGTAGGTATGACGGAGCAAAAGAGAAATATGGAGAAAGGGCTGAGAGAGCTCTTTGGTATGGAAATGATCTGGTTGTATTGCAATTATTTGACCAGGCTCTGACTAATTGATTCAACAACTCTATGCTGATTTTTTTACCTCATTCAACCCTGAGCAGCTTCTGGGACTGCTGGATTATGCAGTCTGCTCTGAGGCCTTGCTGTTGTTTTATTCACATTGAATCTTATTCATATTATATTTCTGTTGTACCAGTGCTTTCAACAACATGCCCACGTTGATCCACTTAAACAAATACATTTTGAGCTTGATCGTGAAATTAAAATGAAGGTTCGTTGAAGGGACCGACACAAGCAGTTTGCAATTAAGATGGCTTTCCCTTTTCTTTTGCAGCATAAAGTCTTGATAAATCCATGAAGATGCTTTCAATGCAGTATTCAATTTGACATTTCTACCAACAAACATGGAACCACCTACACTGACATGTTCAGTGAATTTACTGAGCGATCAGTGCATCAAAGCTTCAGGTCATCCGGGTGAAAACATGAAATGGCACAGCAGGTATTTTAAAAACGTGTCTTTTACTGGAAATTCAAGCTCCATGGTATGTTAACAATCAAATGACTGCCTGTAATGTCAAATGGATGCTAGAACCATCGATCCAACTGAGAATGAACACCCTGGTCTGCACAGCTTTGCAGCTTTCATCTCATTGTTTGATGGCTCCATGTGGTTGAGTCTCGGTGGCTCTTAATGTGGGCAGCTCCGAGCTCATGAGCTCCCATAACCCTCCTTGCCAAGACACTGCAAAGAGCCAAAGTCAATGTGTAGCTGGTACGATTTGAATATTTCGCAAGCCAAAGATGCAGATATTGTTCTCAGGAGTTGGTGGACCAAACCAGAGATATAAAGTGAGGGAATATTGGACAAAACTAAATAATTGGAATTTCCATGTAATTACTCGTTAATATTTAGCCCACGTGATACACATAAGTGCTCTTAAGCCTTTAACATGCAAGCCTCTAGTGCTACAAGTTATTTGGGGATTTTCAGCAGTGTTGAGGTAAAAAATGGCTTGATGCAGCTTTTATTCCTAATAATTATTTTAATAATTAACTTTTCGAGTAGCGAAGGAATTCATATTATTTCTGCTGTATTAGTTTTAGAAGAGGAAAAACGTGCGGGAGAGAATGCAAGCACCACACAGACTCGCAGAAATCTAGAAGACCGAGCCCCCAACATTTTTGGATTTACTTTGTAAAACATTCTCACTGTGAGGTCCATTCATTAAGTTGAGTGCACAATAAGCTTGTTGGTCAGCAGCATGTTGGCCAACGGCCATCGTCAGCCAGTAACATTTCTGAGCTCCTGTCTTCTCCATCAGTATGACTTTTGTGAACTGAAATACATGTCGTCATAAATCTAAGGTGCAAAGGTATACTGTACAGCAACTAGAAATATACCCTTACATTACAGTAATAATAGGTCTTTATCGGGTCTAATGGCGCTCTCTAAACTCTGCAGGAAGATTAGCCTGCAAAAATGCACTCATTAATGGTACAGTAAATGAGGTTTTGGCCTTTTTGTCTGTATATTAGTACATCTAAAAGCTACAATAGATAACCATTGTTATTTTGGCTGCTGAGTAAAGCAAATCTAATAGGCACTTGCATATTTAACCAGCATTTGGCTGATGGTAGGTGCTAATTTCCAACCCTGAATAGCAGTGGTGTATAAAGTACTCAAAAGCTATACTTGAGTAAAAGTAAAGATACCTTACTGGAAAACTACTCAAGTAAAAGTAAAAAGTCACCTATTAGAATACTACTTGAGTAAAAGTCTTAAAGTATCTGATATTTATTGTACTTAAGTACAAAAGTATCAAAAGTAATTTTCTGATGTTAAATGTACCTCATAACCTGAACATTAAATGAACATCATAACCTGTTCATTGAAAGTAAAAGTACAAGTAAATGCTGTTAATAAAAAAACAAAAGGTCAGAATTTTGAGAATTATGAAGTTTATTCTTTTAAGTGCTGTGGCACCATGGCCAAGGACATGGAGCTGTGTTGAACATAATTGGGTTGGCTGTGATCCATCCAGGAGCAACAATGTTCAACATAACATATTGTACATAAGTATACTTTTGCATCTGCTATACATAATGAAATAATCAAAGGATGTTGAACTCTTTTCTGTGGATCAGGACTTTACATTTAATTAGCTATCTCAAAGGAAACAGGATATTTCTGTACAGGAGTCTTAGCTTCCCCATGTAAGATTTGCACAACCGTTGGGTTTTCCTTTTCTATGGGTACATTTCCAGCAGGCTAGACATTACATACAACATATTTTATGTTTAATGTTACTGTACGTTTCTTTAAACGACATAATACTCATTGCCATGTCCGATTGACTTGAAATTCAACACACATGTCCAGTTCTATCTGCTCGACAAAAAAGTAAATTCGACCCTTTAAACCGCCTCTCGCTCATTCAGTAAATGGACCAAAACATGTTTATTATTCAAATGTTTTGTTGATAATAAATGCAACTTTTATAATTTTGTTCAAAATGATTATTTAAATTCCACACCAGCCTGAGCTTAAATTTGTATTTTTTATTTGCAATTCAAATCATGAAATTATATACATGGTCATATTACAGTCTCAGCTACTAAGCTTCTGCTTTGTTGGAGTCGTGTCTCCTAAAAAATGAAGTTCCCATAAAACCTTTCTCGTTTCGAGGGAAAGGTATTTTCTCCAGGATTACGTTAGTTTTTGATGCATCACAAAGCATTTAAAATCAAATTCCACAGAATTACCTCAACATGTTTTGTTTGAAACGTAATTGAGAATGCAATCAAGTTGTATGGGAGCCTAATTTTGTAAGAGACCGGGTTGACATAAGAAAGGATACAATGTTGAGATGACTTACACTTTCCTTGTTTTACTGGTCCATAGGGAGAAAATGAATCAATTAAAATGCATTGGACAACAAAGTGTAAATACATGATGATGAAATACAGATGTGTTGGTCTCTTACGTAATTCTTCTTGCCAGTGCAACAGGACTTGATGAGGCCTTAGCTAGTGGCTCTGCCAAACAGACTGCAGGCAGTTCTTGTGGGCTTTGATTGTACACTCTGTAATTGTAGATGCTTCAAAAATTAGCCAGCTCCATCCGCTTTGCTTGAAAATCAGAGGTTCAATCTAATTTGTTTTTATATCATTTTCAATCTTAGGCAATTGTTGCTCCCACAGCTGACAAAAACAGCTTTTCACTTTCTAATTCAAAGTATTGGCCACCATGTGTGTACCGCACATCTCTTCTGCTAACTCGGATCTCCAATCTGATGTGTCAGAAAAGACAAAACAGAGAACAGAGTGGGCGTATGGGGGAGCAGAGAAACACAGTAATGGGCTTTTAACTGGCTGAGAAATAAGACCTCAAACTTTAGTTTCTGTCCTCAGACAACTTGGTGGGATCTTTCATCAAATCCTTTTACTTTTTCATTTTTATATATCACAGAATACATTTTTTTGGCAACATTATAACTGTTACCATAAAATTATTAACTGTTTTTACCGTGTTGTACAAGTTGCTCAGTGTTGGGCAAATCTCTAACTCACATAATCCATCTCATCAAAAGTATTAACATACAATAAGAGTTATCTGAATTCAATGTTGGCCAGGTCCCATGGCACTTAATGAAATCCTAATCTGGTATTACATTTGCATATCACATTTTAAACCCTCTGTTTTGAATGACTGAAGTTATAATTAACAGTTGCTGATTTCTACCACTGAAAAAAGGCAGTTGGCGTCGACTTAAAAACGACACGTATGCAAACATTACATGAATGTTTTCTATTGCAATGTCAACGTACTGATGTGAGATAAATGGTTAGATAAAAGATTCATCAGCATGGGAGCTAACATTGAAATGGAGCCAATAATCAGAACACAACTCCAGCCATTCCTCTCGAGCATATCATGAACCCGTCACCGGATACAAATGGTGACATTGTACGTTTCTGCAAACTACGGTATTCCTTCAATGTCCACATTTCTGAACCAAAAACACGTTTCATAATTGAGTTTCATTTGAGTCTTGTATCGTGCTTGCAGAAACGCACAATGCCACGTGGTTAACATCGTGAAACCATTTGTTAGGTGATGGCAACAAAACGACTTGCTTATGGTTGGAAGAAAGATCATGGTTTGTGGTTAAAATAACAACTTGACGGAATAACCGTAACAACGCAAGGACACAAACAACGTCTACTAAGTTAAAGTCCTGTGTTTGTTTGACTCACCACACCCCCTTCTGCTATATTTTCCATTTTTGCCGTTGTCTCGCTGTCATGGTTCCATAAAATGTTCCTGTATTGGTTACAAACAAAACAATATCCCTATTCAGTTATTTTCAAAATCACATGATACACATGAGAACTTCTAAAGGGCTTGCGAGATGATAATTCTCAGTCAAATGGCGCACCAGTTTATCCACTTCTGAACACAAACCAGCTCGCCGAGTGTGAAGATGCTGGATGCCTGTCCTCACAACTGGCATGCATCACCGTGCACATGCCTCGTCCAGATGGAAGGATTTAGACTTATTGGAAAGGAATGAAACTAAATACGGTGAGGATGGTCTTGTCAGTCTTGGTGGAGGGTGATTTCGGAACAGAGAGCGCGATAGCACAGATGGGAGTGATGAGCAGGCGTATGGGATGGGACTCAGACATGTAATAGGTCATTTTCATCCAGATGTGCGCTGTCAGAGGGTTTTTCTTTTCTTGCACATGGAGGGACTGAATGATACCTTCTCGATGTCCAATTAAACCCTGCTCATCAAAAACTCTTCTCACACAATGTTCTTTCTGTCCAACTGTCAACGCATTAGGTGGTAAAATTGCTTCTAGGCGGTCAGGACTACAGTGTGCATGACTCATATTAGCATGCAGTGTTGCACACGGCGCAGCCTCGTCTGATTGTCAAACTAAATTACAGGTGCCGACTACACAGTGAATCATTCATCGCCTCACAATGTCCTCCCCGGTCTCCGACTGCTTCCTCTTTGTTTAGCCGCGGTGCTCCATCGGAGATTCATCCAATCAATGTAATTGCGGGTGATTGTTTGATTCAATCCAGTGCCTCCTCACAATCGTTGCCACGATCAATGGCCATTGCTCCCATCTTCCTGCTGTCACGCTAAAGGATTATCCCGGCATGCTGCAAGAAGAGAAATTATTTTATGTGAAGATGAACTGATTATTTCTGAAACGATTCAGCACTTTTATACCTCTTATGTTCGGCATTATGAATTGACTACATCCCTTAACAATCCCTACATGAAACATTCTGATTAATATTGGAAATCAAGACTTCTTCCTCTTTAATTTCCTCCTTTGTCTTTTCACAGTCTGTGTATCGGCCATGGAATTCACTCTTTGTCTTGTGGAGAAAATTGCATGAAATACCACATTTGTCTCCTTGGTTTTACTGCTTTTTAATGATTCTCCTCCTTATGTATTTCACATTAGGTGACATTAGAGTGCAGGAACAAAGGATTCAACAGCGTTACACTCACATCTGTGTGAGATACGTGTGGCTTTTTCATGATGAGTTTTGTAATAACTCAGGGAAATGAATCACCAGTGGTTGCGCTATTTATGGGCCAGCAATTATGATCAATGAAACTGTGAACTTGTCTGAAATCATGAGACTAGATTTAAGAAAGTGGCGATCAAGCTACATATTTCTAATCCTGAGCTGTGACTCTGAGTCAGATATTTCTACTCTGAAAGAAAAAAACAACTTTGTGTCCGCTACATTGATCATGTGTGATTTATTTGATGCTGTATTTTGAAATCCTCTCGTTCGATTCTTTAATAAAGATGAACGTTGATGCCACAGACAGCTACGCGGGACTCCGTCTGAATTCTCCTCCAGCGCGCTGACAGGCTGCTAATCCCCCCCCCCCCCTTTCATATCAGCTTCTTCTGAAATCACGGCTTAGTCTTCACCAAGCCGGGCCGGTTGATGGTAATGAGCTTGGCATTTCCGGAGCCGCACCGATACGGGTTGTAGTACAACCGAGGAACTTCTTTCCCCAAATATCCATCAGGGATATATTATATTTAAATCACTGGAATCAAACCTCTTCTCTGACACTTTAAAACGACTGAGCAACCAGCAATAAAAACATGAATTATTCTGAGGGGGGGGGGATATGTAATCTCAGAATATAATAGGACTGGCTTTGCCTTCTTTCTCGCCCTCTGAATGCTGCTCTCAGATAATAAAACTCAACATGGACTGTATACGTGCGATTTGTCTCTACATTTTCCCGGGCATGGCAGTGTGTGTCAGCCTGCGCCTCTGCCACGGTGCTGAGCAGTAGCGATGGCCTAAGCTGTGCTGATAGATGGCTTGGCTGCAGGCTGCCAGGCACTGGCGCTCGCCTTGGCTCCCACCAATGCAGGACAACCCTTTCGCCCAGGGGTATGGCTTAGAATGCAGCTATTAGAGCAGTCCGGAAGATTCGGCGAGCTCATTATAGTCAAGTGTCGAGTGCACACACACTGAGGCAGCTCCTTGTATGTGCTCACAAAAACATAGCAGCTACTTAGGATGCAGGTCCATGAGCACGGAGGGCAGGATTCACTGGGGCATCACGAAGAACAAGAGGTGAAAACCAGGAGATTGGGCATTGTGTTGGGAAGAATTTACAGAAAGTTGCTTGTATTTTACACAGGGACCGAGACAAAGCGACACTTACACAGCTTCAGAGCGGCGGCATCGTTACAGAAGAAGCAGATTTACTCCTCAGGCAGGAGGTGCGTTTAGGACTGCAACAGGTGCGCTGTCAGATTCTGTGCCGTTAATTATATTTGCTTGCGTAAGTCGAGCTTTCAATTTTGTTTGCTTATTCTGCATTTACTTAAATTATGTAAAGAAATAGGTTTAGTCAGTGCTGGAATGCGAGGCATTGCTTGAATGGGTTGGTAATGATAGACGCTGCTTACACTCCACTTTTTATTCTTACAATTATTTCTTATACCGCCTTCCAAAATTTGATCTTTTCATATCCAATTAATTAGCACCAATTAAATACATTTCATATGGAATATGATGCCACACGCCTTATGTTACGTAGTTTTTACTTTTAACTTTTTTTTTTATTCTAACAATATCTCCTGGAAACAAAAGCACGATCAACATTTTGTATATATAGGAAATATGGACCTGTTGTGGACAGTGCACTCGAAACATGTTTCACTCTCGACAAATCAAAGGGTAGTGTTGATGCATTGTGGGAAAACGGGTGAAGTCAGGAATCCGCAGTTGAAGTTGATGTGCGTAGATCATTTTCCTGGCTACTCTCCAAACTGTCACTCGGCTCTTTGTTGACCTACCCAGCTGTAATAAGAAACACTCAGCCATGGCCACCCCGTGAGTCCAGTTAGCTTTTTGATTTATTGAAATCCACTGCCGGCCTGTGCTGAGTCACCAGTTCGCTGGTGAAAGCCAGACTGATACTTCACAGTTCCTGTCCCTGCTTTAACTCCACTTCGTATCATCGTACTGTCAGACATCATTCTTTGTCTCTATACTGTGGAAAAGGGTGCAGCCATTAATCCAGCAAAGCCACAATCGACAAGTTGGGCAGCTGATGCACAAGCAGACAATATTTCTCTTATAAATCCACTGCTTTGTCTGGGTTTAAAGAACACAAACCATATATTGATGTATTCCCAATCCAATTAGTTCTGAAGTCGATTTTATTTCCCACCAATATGCTTAATGTACCACCGTTTAGTCATTTCTCATCATCGAGCTTTGGATGACATTAGTCCAGCTGGCTCTGGTCATTCCACAAAGCAAATCACACATTATTAATTCAGGCTTTGGTTAAAATCATCATGAGCCTTTATATCTAAATATATTTGCAAATGTCATTGGAATACAACTAAAAATACACACCGAGCGCAGATGAAAGAAGACCTGCAGCGTAACCCTCTCTCCTATGATTTTCATTTATTTGCAAATTTTCAACAGGGGTTTAAGTTTGAACTCAGTGTTGACTTTCATACGTGAAACCATCACCGTAATGTTCCCCTGACCTGAAACCAAGTCGTCTAGTTATCCACACACAACCATGAACAGCTTGTACAGGCTGTAGTTGCCATGCAGGTGTAATTTGGAAAACAAATGGAACACAATGACTTGAACATTTGGCAATTACAGTACGATCACTGTAAACCTATCAGGGGTGGAATGGTGTGTGTGCCATTCCGTCCTTAACTGTTCATACAGGATGTTCGGTATTCAACGTTGTTGTTTTGTTATTATTTTAGCACAAACCATGATCTCTTTTCTAACCATAACCAGGTAGTTTTGTTGGCTAAACCTAACCAATCATGTCACAACATTAAATAAAAATCAGTTTCATATCAGCAACAGGCCACAGATGTCAAATTAAAACCTAAAAGAAATTTGTTTAGAAAGTGTTTGACTCAATAATAACAACCGACTTTTCAAATATCTGTTAGTTGTGAACATAACAGCTAAATCTAAGAAGAGCTTGATATCACCACAGTCACTCATTTCTGCTCAGTTCCATTTATTTTCTACATTTCCTAAATGTTCCTAAACATTTCCAGATTCATTTGTCCCGTGTTAAATCGTAATAGCTGCAACGGTGAGATTGATGCTTCTATTATGTTATGGCTGGAAGAATAAAAGCATGATTATTTTCATAGCTTATCTTTTCTTTTACGATTCCATTTTCGCCAGAGTGCAAGTCCTGGCAAAGATGAATACGCTTAGAAGCCTTATCAGAGCTTCCTTTCAGCGCTACGAGGCCTTTGTAGAGAAATCTCTCCCTGCACTTCTTCCACTCTCTCCATCTTCCTTCAGCCTGCGTCTCTGGAACATTGATGATAATCGCTGAAACCTTCGACATGTGCCAGCGCCGTCGCAATCTCCGGACATCCTGTTTCTCCATGTTGACCGCATAAAACATCTCTCCGCTGTCCTGTTGCTTACACACGTCGTCAAATAGTTATTAATCGCTCTCAGACGAGACACTTCAAAAGTGCTCATTTGTTAACCTTCATTTGTCACCGACTCCCCGAGCTGATCCGAGGCAATTACTCATTGTTGAAGATGGGGAGATGAGCGGTCCACAAACAAGCAGCTCGGCGTTAAGAAGCTCTTTGTGATTGATAGTGAGTTGTCATTAATGGCAAAATAATAAAGGCGCAGCGCGCCACAGGGATGCCTCAGCCAATGCAATTGAGAAAAGATGAATTAATTACACATCTTCTCATTGAAACAGTCCGTGGACTGCATTGCCTCGACTCACTCATTTTAAGTGCTTCCCCCTTTTTGTCCTTGAGAAAGTTTCAAGCTTTGCCGCCTGCGGTGAATCAGGCCTCGGAGATGATTCTGTTTGACGTTCATTCAGACGTTGTCTTTGGGATCTTCTTCAACCTACGTCAATAGATTCTGTATGCATGGAAACAAAGAAAGGTCAAGGGGGATGCAGAATGAATAAAACTATTATTGGGAAGATGAATCCTTATGTTAAAGTTTAATCATGATGGATTTCTCCTATGAGACAATCGTGATATCCAGTATTCTAAGACAAACAGCCCTCCTGTGTAAGTGGATACTGTCTTTAAACTCTCTCTTTCAATATGACGATGGAAGAAATGAATTTGAGAACAATATGAGGACATCTTCCCCAAAGCCACACATAACAGTGGGACGACCGCTGCCTCAAAGAAAGCCACAAGAATGATCTTTTTCTTTTCTTATTTCACATAATAACTGCGCAAAAGTGTTCCATCATCCACATGTCAGTATGTCTGCCCCATGCTGCATTAGGTGTTGTGATTTTCTCAGGCGGAGAAGCAGTTCATTAAAATCTGAGCTCACACTTCAACATAAAAGAGATATCACCTCGTGTGTTTCACAATGACAATCAGTGAGCCCCAAACGGGTCCCCTGTAGGGCTGCGATGCACGAATGTCAAAACATGTAAAGTGGGTCTTTGAATTTTTGCCAAAGTATCCGACAATACTTCAAAATGCTGGGCAGCAAATTCTCTCTTTTCTTACGAATCTTTTTTACTTGGAAATACAAATATCAGCTTAAAAATGCAAGCAGTCTGTTGGCCAACCTGAATATATTTGTTTTCTCCTAAAATCACTGCTTTAGTGATTTTAAATCATGAGACAAATAATAAAAACATACAACATATAAGGTACATATGTCCAAAACTCCACCTGGACACCACATATATACAATCTTTTATCACGGGGGTCTTTAGGGATTAACTCTGTTTGAAACCAGCCAAGTGGCCATTTGATGAACTGCAGTTTTGGGCATTTCCGTGTTATAATCACACAAAACTGATGCTAGGTGGGTACATATGGTTTGAAGCATTGGACCACTTAGCAAGCTGCATTATTTGACACATTGGTGCGAGAATGTGTTGCACAGACACACAAATGTAGCTGCATTAAATCAAGTTAACAAAACAAGTGAACGAAAACAAAAATACCATCAATAGTTTCGGCATTAATAATGACAATGGTTGTAATAACAACTGGATCTCCTACCCCCCCCCCCCCTCCTCAGTTTCTCTTTCCGCTCCCATCCATTTACCTTAATGGAGGTTAGTTTGTTGCTTACATCCCTTTAGGACTTTCAAGGTTTGCCATTTTATTTTAGATGTTAATCTTTACATCATCCAGTGTGTTTGAAAATGTTTAATTTTAAATATTAAGCTGTGTGCATATTTTACGCTTTGCCAAATAAGATTACAATGTAACTATGTCTGATTTGCTGAAGATTACAGTTCGTACGTTTTTTGTTGTATTCCATGATCCACTTTTGGACTTGATCCCAAAATGAAGCGCTGCAGTTGCTGCTCTTTGCTGAGGGCAGGATTTGTAAATGTGACTTGATGCTGTCAGAAAAAGTCTGTCACGGTCATTCTAGGGTCGCATTTTCATTCTCATCACAGTTCATCGCTGACTCTTCTCATCATTTTCCAAGTGAAAACAAACAAACAATAAGTGGAGAAGCACAACAAAGCATGAAGACATTGCGGAAGCATGTTTCCTTCGCTGATAGACGTAGTGAATCCAGCATCCTGCCAGAGACCCACTAATGAGCTGCCGAGGTTTTAGAAAGCCGAGAATTTCCCGCACGAAATAAAGTCAACGGAAACGACAGCGGGTTTGCACAGAGTTCTAGCGCGTGCCTTTCATTGTTGCATGACAAACAACTGAGGCACAGCAGGGGGTAAAGAAACGGTAATGTGTGTGCCAGGAAGAAGAGCGGCGAGGAATACCAACGAGGAAGATAGCAGCTGGAAGGAAAGGGGTCGAAGGAAATCTGCTTCAATTGTTCTGAGAAAGGTCAGCTGTTGTGATGACAGATTGTTTGACATGCAATGAGAGTGCACGTTATTAATAATCCATACATCTACTGTAGCCTATATAATGAAGAGTCATGAATAGTAATTGTTGACACAAACCACGCTGTGTATGGCTTCATTGGGAACGCATCCGCTCAACCTCAAGCTCTGAATGTTTCCTCCTTTTGATGACTTCTATACCACGATACCGTAAAGGCCTTTGATTCCAACGGTCCCAAAGAGGAACGCCAATTATTTTGACTTCACTTGACATGTAGGTCACACATCTAGTCTCAGAAAAAACACAGCACTTGTTGTGGAGCCACGATGGAAGACGTGAATGATGTGTAGAGTTTGGAAATGGAGTGTTTTAAGATTTAATGTGACATTTGTATTTTAGGTTACATACAGTATACATGAGATGAAGGTTTATTAATGTATTATGATGCTGTCTTTTCTCCCTTTGCTCACCTTTATTTTCATTATTTAATCTTATGTTAAAAAATGTATGTGGGCAGACAGGTGGGTCAAACAAAAGCAGGCGTTTCACTCGAGGGGCAGACGTTGGTATCCCGTGTGAAAACAAGTTTATTTACACTGTACGGCACCGAGTCACATGATGTTACGTCCGTAGCTCGCAATACCTTAGAAGCGTACTTATTTTAAGCCATACGCAATGTTTTTTTGACTTTGCCCGTATTCCAACGTTAAACATGCGTAAACCTACTGTGTTAAGATTCTATGCAAAAGGCTGCCCAAGGAGGAACATATGACAAGAATAGATGAGTTGCTTCTCTTTCAACTGGCTTAGATGATATTTATTTGAGACATAAAAATGTTTTTACTCCCAACAGTTGAAGAAGTTGAGGATGACATCACTACAACTTAAAATCTATTCTCTTCGTGGTGTTCCACAAGGCTCAATTCTCACTCCACTCCTGTTGTCTCCGTGCATGCTCCTCCTCTAACTCAGTGCTTTTCAACCTTTTCTGAGCCGCGGTACATTTTTTACATTAAAAAGATCCCGCGGCACACCGACAACCAAAGAAAGTTACAAAATGACACATTGGATTTACTGTCATTATGCTACAGACGAAAGATAACTTGCCTCTCCCACGCATCATTTAATTTTACCGTCAACAAGGTCATTATTGAGCTACCTACTGCCACCCACTGGCATGGAAGAGTATTTAATTACTTAGCCAGCCACTACATTGCAGCTCAGACGCTCAACAATGCGTACTTATTCAGAAATACGAAAAGAGTGTTTATATGTCATGACCAAAGGAAGTGCATTCGAGTATTTACAAAGACGTTTTGTTGCTTTCTGTTTTCCCATGAATAAAGGAAATGCAATTGTTCATGAATATGTGACGGTCGTTCTTGCTATTGGTGCTCATCCTGGATAGACGCTAATGTTGGTCGAAAGTAATAAACATCTGCCGCATGCTGTGGATGCAGAACGTAGTCTCTTTGGGAAATTGCTGTCTCTAAATGTCATGTTTATTCAGCAAGCATTGCAGTGACACATGAAGGTTCACCATCGGGTCTTCAAGGCAAAGGGATCCTACCTGTGTGTATAAATAACTCATCAGCACCTGTATAATGTTGCACAGGAGCAGTGAGTTTTTCCCTCACGTTTCCTTTACTTCCCCGTCATCTGCTTTTGCAATCAGATTTCATTTTAAAACACACGTGAATGAAATCTGACTCCTTCCGAGTGGCTTGAGAATGAAGCTGAAAGCGATAAATAGATGCAGGCTACATCTCTCGTGTGAGGCATATAGTTTGGAAGCAGAATTAATATTCATGGTGTTCGCGTGTAAGCTACAAATCCCTGTTGAGTAAGTGCAGCGTTCTTGTCACAACCGGCTGTTAATGCGGAGAAAAGAGCCGCAGACAGCCACTGCCTCTGCAAGCGCTAACAATACAAAACTCAAATTATGAGCTGCTATTTATCTATAAACAGTGAGAGTACAGGTCTCCTCAAAGATGTCAGATAATTGTTTTCTAATGCAGACAGTGGGCACAAAGACAAACGACAGGAACACAGACTCGTTGGAAACATTTGTTTCCTCAAATCGACATCATGATTCGTGTGAAAATGACAGCTTACACACACAAAAGTGGAAGAATAGTGGCTGAAATACAACAATATAGGCTTTGAATGTATTAAACTGTATCATGGCTGGTAAAAAACAACATTTCTTTCTGTTAAGCACCGTCATTAATTAAAAGTTACACGCTCGAATGAAAGTTGGTCAAAAAGGTTTTTTTTGTTTAATTGAATTTGCTCTTTTCGGTTTCCTGAGTTAATGGCAGAGCCTGAGGTAACCTTGGCGTAATAATTACATTTATGATGAATAATTGCATGAGTAATTCATTATTGTGTGTTTTTTAAATTGGTTTTCGAGAAATTGCTCCAACAAAATAAAAGTTAAATGAAGAAATGCATCCACGGAAGTTGTTTAACACTGTTCAGGTGGGCGACGTGAACTTTTAACTAATACTGTGTTTGCAAAATGTGGAAAAGGCGAGGTCAAGCCCTTTACTCTGAGGTCGTCTGCTCCTCCATTATGTATGTTTTATATTGTATAATTATTGACCGTGGTCCATTTGAATACTCGATTCTGATTGGTTGGAGGGTGTCCATCAAGCTGCTTCCAAGATTCAAAGTCAAAAACATTGTGTACGGTTGACAACAGTAAATATAATTTATAATTTGATTTATAGCGACAATTAAAGACAAATAAAATGTCCCTTGCTTTGTACAACAGCAGTTTCTTAAAATCAATTCAGCAAGTTCTCATAATTACACCCCATACTTTCTGTAATTGAGCTACTTTATGATCTACTGCTATCCTTACTCCCCCCCCCCTCCCCTCAACAGAGCCTATGATATTGCAATATCTTGAAAGTCTACAGGTTGTGAAATTGAAATCATGTCAGAACAAGCTGATCCGACAGGTCTAAGTTTTCTTGCAGCAGCACGATGAGCAGAGTGCATTTTTAGAGCCAAGAGGCTCGTGGCACACAGCTGGAGCTGGAAGCTCGTCAGCTACAGCTGCAAGCCTCACGAGCCAACGGCACCAGGAAAAAAGCCATTCACTACCACTGCAAGGTTCAATGGGAAGGAACAATAGCAGGCAAGCTCCCGTAGACTCTTTTCTTGCCCTCTGCTTCCAGGAAAATGTGCATAAGAAAGACCTGCATGGCTGCCAAAGTGCTTCTGGCCTCTTTTCACTATCAGCTTCTGCAGAATCTGATTAAGATTGATGTCCACACGGCATCTGCCGCCAACTTCCAAAAGCACCTGTGCTCCAAACTGAAACCAAAAACTCTGTAGTTCGTCTAAATCAAGAGAACATGTAGCCGACACACAATTACCCCCTTATGTTTTGGTCCACCATTTAAATGCCTAACAATATATTCTGTTCCTATAGCCGTACCATAAAATGATCACATTTACTCAGCATCAAGTCTTTTAAGTTAGAAAAATAAGCCAAGCAGTACCAACAGTACCGTAGCTCAGCCCTGTAACAACTGTTACATCACATCCAGTGAAATCCTAACAGTCTGAGATAGGCTTGTTCAGCGTCATGTATGACGGGTTTGCATAATTGATTAGCTGACCCTTACATTTCACCGTGGCTTCGTGAGTACAAAGAACAATCTCATTATGACTCCCTACCTGAGGGCTTGTTTTGCTCATAGATGTCAACCGTGATCTATTGGGCTCCATCGGTGCATCGCCTCGGCAACAACACAGTCACAATATCAATAGAGTGAATTTTGTATAACATTAAAAGAATCAATTTTTTCAGTACCTGCATTTTTATTATCGGTATTACATTAAAAGTAGGGAGTATGATGAGAAGAACTGTAGGCATGTAGTCTGTACTAACTGCCACGTAAACTGATATGCATACCACCAGAGCAAGTGATGCAGTATAACAAGAGATTAATGTGGGAATGCATGCAAGTTCATGGGTCAAACAAACACAGGACTTGCAACCAGGAGGCCAGTGTTCGTGTCCCATTATTTTGACGTTACGTTGGTGATGTTTGTGAGTTTGTCACGTGTTTACCATACTTATGTTATGTTACATTGTTTGTGTTTAACTTAGTTTACAGAATAGTTTAAGCCCAACGATGTGGTTTTGATGCCGGAACCTAACCGCGGCTGTTCTACGGTTAGATGTGGTGTAAAATGACGATGTCAAAAGCCTAAAATGTCTCGTGATGACACGGGGAATGTCCCTAAAATGTCGTGCTATTTATACGTCTTCCCATGAGATCAGGTTGGCGAATAAGATGACACGCCATATTAGATTTGTTGTTAGTAATAGAACCCACAATAACTTGTACAGTGTACGTTTTAAAAAGTGTGACAGGAGCCCTGTGGCTAAAGCAGCCAGTGTACTTTCACACTGAAATGGTGGACAGGCAATTATATTTGCTTTTAACTCTGACGACTGGGGGACAATTCCTGACTCCTGTTTTTTCAGCCGAGTTCATTTGTCATTTTCAACAACACAGAGGCATCAGAGGTGACGAACACTTATGCAGAGGTCTTTAATATATCAAAATCAAACAGTTACAGGCAGACATAGAAATAAGAAACATACAGGTCTTGAATATCAAATCATTCTGCGTACAAGTTGACAATTTCAGGTCATTTTCTTTTTTTCTCCCACTGCTGACAAATAATGTCACTACAGCCATTACATAATCTCACTTTGTGCAGCGTGTTCAGTCATAGCGAGCAGCTTCTTTACTGTTATGGCCACTCAGAAAAGAACAAAGAAGGAGAGGAGGCAGCGATCATGTCCATCATATACATATAGATACAGTTTCTTACCGTATTTTCTCTGAAGTGAATTATTTACATTTTTCATCAAAGTACTGTGTGTTTTTGTCATATTTATGTCGGTGCAGATATCTCTAAATGTGGTTTGAAATCTGTATGTCTCTATCATTAAATATGCATGACTAAATTAGTTCTCTTGTGAAATAAAAAACGTATATAACTTTGGCTGAAAATGTTATATTCATGCAGGACCCCGCTTCTCATAATGTGAAGCTGGCCTTTGAGAACGTTAGCATTCTGAGTATCAAGTCTGGGGGAAATTTGAGAAGCAACCATGCACGAAGACATTTTTGAGGAACACATTAAAAAACAGTGAACTGATATAGTCTTTGGCCACACGCAATTTAGTCCCAACAGTCACAGATGGACCAATTTCATGCTCCCGTGATCGAACAAAGTACTTAAATGGCTCAGCATCTGTGGGAAAAGTCCAGTGATATGTCCAACATCAGGCATCGGGAGCAATCCTGTGTCTCCTTCCACACATATGCTCCTAATGTGCAATGCAGTAGAGAGAGAGAATGGGGCGCATGCAAACAGATTAACTGCCATGTTCTTATGTTAGTTAATTAATCCAGAGGGGCTCAGTGCAGCACAATCAGCCACTCTCAGTCCCACAATGCTGCTGGTCGTGCAGCGGCCAGGAGAGTCCCGCTACTTTGTGGTGTAAAGGTCACCGTGCCTCAGCCTGTGTGGGGGGCCGGTGGCAGTCACACGGACATGAGAATGTCCCCGTGTGCTGTGACAATTACTCTGACGACTGTTAACAAGGTAAGTCCATCAGATGTTTGTGCGTCTGTTGAGAGGGGACCTCTCTCCTCCTTCTGCTTCCTCCCTTTTTGTGTTTCAGTTGAATTGGAGCTGTTTACCTCCCTCTTCCAAAGCCAATTATTGTGTTCATCAGAATGTAACGATGTGAGCTCCTTGTCACCGACCGAGCGCAATTAATTCAATGCGGAGGCGAACATTTTGTTCAAGACTCCTCTTTCTCTGAACTTTAATTGGAAGCGTAACTGCGGCGCGCTGTGAGGAACAAGTTTAGCGCGCGGCGGTGTGTGCGTCCGCACACGTCTGGCTGGACGGCTGTTTGACTGTCTGAACCTTTTGACCTGTCAATTCATACTTTTGTTTACCTCCTGACAAGACATCAAAATGAGCATACTCTGACGGCAGGGAAAACAGTGTGAGTGAACACAGAACGCCTGGTAAGTGGGTCTTATTTCACAGCCAGACGACTCAGCGGAGAGCGCCTCGGTTTGCATGAGAATTACAACAACTGTTGGCTGTTGTATTGATGGGAACGACTTTGACTATTCAACGCCCGTACATAAATAGCAAGCAAGCAAATGAGCAAACAAACAAACAATCTAATGCAGTCCACAGGGGCATAGGTAGAAAAAAGATCTGGGCCTCTCAAAAGGAATATTAATTCCGCACGTTGTTCTTCCTCGTCAAAACATGGCGCCTACATTTCCCGTCTCGACTGGCGACAGTCCGGAAGGAGATGCAGGTGTGTTATGCTAGTAGCGGTTAATGTAGCCTCAAGCCTCGAGCAGAAATGAGGAAGTCTGGTGAACTCCACACCTCTAGATTTCTTTTCATTTTAGAAATTCTCCTCTTGAGCCTCAAATGACATCACTTGAGGCAAGTTATCAGAATTCATGCAGCTCCCTCTGGAGCCACAAAGGGCTCCTTTTTAAACCTTTTTTTCAGATATGCAATCATACTTACAAAGACAGTAAACAGACTTTGATGTGTAAAATTGATGAGAAACACTTAAAACCGGTGCAGTTTGAAGCTGACATACAGAATGTTTACAAAATAAAATGTCCACTTTCCCTCTCACAAATATCAAGCCAGAGATTCCTCAACTAAGCAAAGTCAAAGTCATTCATCCACAGTAAGAATATTAAACGTAAGATGAAATCAGACTCTCTGAGTCTCAGGTTCGTTTTCACATAAAAATGATCTTTGACTTACAGTACAAATCTTGACCTGAAAATATATCCCCTGAGATTTTACTAATCAGCATGATATAACATTACCACCGCCAAGTTACACATAACAGGCTTAACTCTATGCACCTGACTTGAGGAAAAGATTGTGGATTAATGGAGTTCAGAGCTTATGCTTCGTATATCTCCGAATGCTGATGCATCTATCTCAGTTTGTGACTTTGGTGACACTCTTCCACTTTCATTTCTGCACCAGAAAGGCAGTTTGTCTCATTTAAATCGTGTCCTCTGACATCTACTTTATAACTCCGTAGATCCCTTTTTGATAAATGTACAAATGTACATACAGAGCTGCAGCACAACCACAGTATATTGTTATAATGAGAAGCTTTTTTCACAAGTCAGTAAGTCTGGATCTCACTTAAGGTTCGACAGCGGATCAGAGATAGTGGAACACGCTGTCACGTAAAGGATAATTTAGCTCTCAAGTTTCGCTTTGCTTCTCTCTCTGATGGAGTACGCAAAGCCCTTCGTAGTATCCGCACACTGATGACAATCCCAGACAACAATCCAAATTGTGTGTTCTGCTCTGAAAAGGGAGAAAAAGTCGACCGGTAGTTCATTAGCTGAGGAATTGCAATCGACGTACTCCGTCACAATAAAAGCCACCCGTTGTTTCACCAGCCGAACGCTTTAATTGTGAAGCAAGGAAATGTTAGGTTTGCATTAACAGTGATTAAATGCAGCTCTGAAAGAGTTTAAAGAGAGTGAACAGTAACTAGCGAGGCTGATGACAATGAGATGAATTAAAAACGTTTAAAATGTTTGATTTTGGTATGATTTTGTCTATGGCTTCAAACCCAAAGTGTTAGATGCAACCAGAGGCTGATGTTTTCTTAGACCTCTACGGGTCAACCATGAATATTTTCTGCAGGATGATGACTGGTGTTCATGTCAGTAAATCTGCCTTCTGTCCCAACAGGCTGCTGTGGGTCAGTCCGCTCGGACACTGACCCGTTGACAAAGGGACAAAGAGAAGAAGGAAAATGAAGGTGCCGCACAAAGACCTGGGACATTCATTCAATTGAGCCTGGTACCTACAATGCATTGGTTGACATTTCCATAACTGACCCAGCCCACACGAGCACTTGTCCAACCTTTAAAACATGCACGATGTAATAAAGAACTTCCCCGCAATGATTTTACTAAACCTGTATTTTCAGTCATGATATTAGCAAACACAGGCTTTGCAAAAAAAAAGGCTTTCAAGAATATATTTTCATTTTGAACTATTTGATATAATCCTTCCACCTCAAGCTTTAGATTTGTAAATGTAACCCATTTATTGTAATGAGCATTAAATCCCATTACAGTTATGTGTGCAGTGCACACTCCATTTATTTTTGATTAAAATATCCCACACCATTTCTGCAGGCTCCTTGACAAAATGGTAATTAAAGAATACAAATCCTCTCATCGCTTTAATAAAGGAAAAATAATTCAGTCCATAGTTTTTTCTTTGTACTGTCACCGGATCCTGTGCACTACTGCCACACACTGAAGTGGGCTTTAAATCCTAGGACTAGAAAGCTCATCCAATTGAACACGAAATAGCACACAAAAAGGGGGATATGATGTATTCTTCTTTAAATGATGATATCCCCTTCACAGTGGGATATAATTTATCACTGAGAGGGATCATTGGTCCTTCATACAACACCTTAGCATCACAAGAAATATAGAACTCTGCCTCTGATTGGCTCTTTATGGCCAAAGGCAATGGCCGTGCAGGGGCTGCTGATGTATACGAAGAGCCCCACCATGTCAGAAGGTTGATATGATTGATATTTCTTATTTCATATATTCATAACGGCAATGCCTTTTAACCTTGCGAGTCTCTTTCTGATGCCTCGGGATGGCTGATAAAAAGCACGGAGCTGAAACCTGAGTGTGTATACTGCAGCCAAGCTGACAGCATCTCCCGTGTTTACGGTCACACAAATCATGTGGGCTGAGACATAAATTCTTTATTCACCTGTATACCTCCCACGGCATCCGTTAAAGAAAGGTTGATTTTTTGGACTGTTTGTCAATAACGATGTCATGCATTAGTCATAGTTTATTATAGAGTGTGGAATTGGATTAAAAGGAATTAAGCTGGCTGTGGTCTAATTGCATTTTTCGTTTAACCTCTGCTCTGCCAATGTGTTGGCGCCTATCTCTATCTATTTCGCTACTATCCGAGCCTTGTTAAGTTAGACCTCTGCAGCTTTATGAATCACCTCACTGACAGTGAGCTAGGTCATAAACACCCCTAGGCTTCGATAATTATGGCCTGACGTGTCCTGCACGGCAACACGCTGACCGTCAAATTCACGGAGACCAATGTGCTATATGACACTGTTGACTTATAACCCGAAATGAGATTTTTTAATAACAGTGCTGTACAGCATGTTGCCAAAGCGACTCAACAGGCTCCGATGGCTAAATGAAAGAGGAAAACGCAAAAGTTCTTGGACACCCAATGCATTCTTCAGAGCCTGAAGTGTTTCACAATGTGCCTCCCAAAGGCTTGCGTGTGATCTGAAAAGTAAATTAAATTAGACAGTGCTTAAGGTGGAAACAGTGCACCAACCACAGTTATGATGAATGAATGGTGACAGTTGTCTCCAGCGCTGTGTGTTACATGAACTTAGACTGAATTCCGTCTGACAACTGCAGTCAGACGCTAATGCATCAGTAACACATTGTTACTCTCCTGTCTGGCACAATCAGCAATAACCTACATTTTCCAGGTATATTTATCTGACGAATGAGAAAAAGAGAGTTGTTTTTTTTGTTGCAGGAAGTCATGTTGGCGCTAAGAATCAAAACGCCATTAAAACCGACCATGAGTCACCTCGTTGGGTTCTGGGCCATAAATAAATACATACATGCTCTGTCTCTCTGTGTTTCATGCTTGAAGGTTTATTGAGTTCTGGTTAAAGCCATTCAGTTTCAGCACCATGGACAGAGCCGGACCACATTGAGGGTATTACGCTGTCGTTCTTTAGATCTATATAATGCTACGCATGCTTTCCCTTTCAGCACCATGGACAGGTCTAATACTGCTGTTAGTCCTAAATGCAGTAACTTCTCCCAGTTTAAGCACCATGGACATGGCAGGGTGATTTTAAACCCTTGTGATACTGATAAATGTACTACACTCCCTCAGTTTCAGAGCGGGTTGATGTTAAGAATACGATTCTATTGTTTGTTTGTTCTAGATCCCTATAACCCCTATGTTTGAACCATGGACGGCATGTCCAAAATTGTTCACCATTTGATATACAGTTTACTATATAGTGTGTTTTTAATTTCCGAATGTCTAATACAACGTGTGGTTTATACCCTATATAGCACACTTAAAGTATATTATAATGCAGCGTCAGTAATGTACAACCAGTGTTCACAGACCATGAGACAGCTAGCGTTATGCATAATGCAGACATAAAAGAAGCTACATTTAATCAACTCCCAGATGATACAAATGACCTGAGTAGCTTCCAAACTCATTTATTTTATTGTGCCATTCAACACATTATAAAGTCCTCTACATGAAATTATCTATGCCTTGAATAGTGACTACATTTCAGGCACTGCTGACTGTTTGTTGGTGCGAATGGACCGGGCTAGGTGTTGTCAGGAATATGTGTCAGAAATCAGTCACTATTCACTAATTAATCTCGATTTATAGTAGACTCACCACTTTGCAGAAGTGAGGATTAATGGTGGTTAGAGCATGGGTTGACTTCAATGCTCTGCACCATGAACAGGACTGTGGGACATTTCAGTAAAGCTGGTATTCCATTTATTATTTAAACTTTACTAAGAGAGAGCAAAGTGATTGTCCAAAGATTTGATATTTATTGAGGTGATTTCTGGATTGTTTTACAAAACAGTTTCACTGAAGCAATCCCTTTTTAAAAAGAAATGTCCAGCCACGAGCATCTCCTCCATTTTCTTTACGCGATGCATCAAGGGAAGATAGTGTCCACCAACAGCCCATTTTATAAATCAAACGTTTTTAAATTTGCTTTCTGACTTTTTGAGTACACTTGATCTGGATTACTACAATCTGAGAACCTGATTGGAATATGTTAGGAGTATGTAATTGGGACACGTGATTCTAATGTTTCTTTCTAAATGTAACTACACCCCCGACGCTTTGGCACCATGGACAGAGTCAATGATAGTACTAGTTGAATACTTTTGTACTTAATGTGTGGATTCTGTTTCAATATCCAAGGACAGCGATCATTGACGTTATTAGTATGATACTTGTGTTTGCGTGAATTCATTCAGTTTCAGCACCATGGACGGGGCTGGGCTGATTAAAATGACGTTGCTTCTTCGTCATATTTTCCCTGTACTATGAGCTGCGCTGTTATATTGATACGATACTGATGTGTGTTTGTCCTGAATGTGCTGCACACGTTGACCAGCCCCGCTGTAATAACGCGCAACGCCCGTCCCTCCATTCCCCGTCAGAGAGCAGAAACATGCGGCGCGTAACAGCCCGTGCTTCTACACCGGATGGAGTGAAAGCATGTCTGGATCTCGCCGCGGCGCTGACACCGAGTGAGCTCTGCATCTTTAAAACAGAAAAAAAACAAGAAGAAGAAGAAAAAGCCAAAGAAAAACACACAACCAGCTCAGTCATAACTGTGGGATGATAAGGACTACCTCTTTTTACTTTTGGAGAGAGCCAAGCCGTTAGGAGAGCATTCAGCATCAGCTGTTCAACACTGGTCTCTCATTGCTGGAAGTCGGGGCTGAATGAGTCACATGACAGAACTGGAGGCAGAGATCTAGAGAAAAGGCACGGCATTACGGCTTGCACCGCCATACTGTATTTTGAGCCATATCACATTTTTATTGCAACATTTTACTCCCGCTCGGTGAGTACATTTTCAATGGCTTTTTTGTAAGCATTTTTTGTCTTTTTAATTGCCCCCTTTTTTTGTTTTTCCTCCTTTTGCTGGTGTTTGAATTGAGCGTTGACATGGTGGTTTTGAGCGTTTTTCACGTCCAGGCTTCAAGTTTTTAGCATGCAGTTATTCTGATCGCGAGTGCCAAGAGGGTAATCGGTGCGGTGTCGGTCTTGCGAACGCCTTTACTTGCTTGCAGTTTTAACGTGATACTTTTCTTGCAGCTGAGCTCTCAGGTTTGTTGTTTTTGTGTTTCTTTCTTTTTTTCGATTTCATTATACTTTTGCTGGTGGCAGTGGCAAGTATTTTTTTTGGATGTTATCGTTTTTTGACTAGATGATGCTGGGTGGACGAGGGGAGTTTTGATTCTTGGGGGAGATCAATGCGTTTTTGTTTTCTGTACCAACGAGGATGAACAGACATTTCCCCTCTGCAGGTATATATCATATGAGTGGATAAGTGACACGTTTCTGTATTTACAATAAAGAATAAGGTGACAGACACATGCACCTGTGGCTGACGTGTTATTTTGTAAGGCTGGCCAAATAGCTCATTAGAGAAGCATTCTTTAGCAATGTTATCTGAAGGTTACCTGATCTGTCCGTAATGCTTCTTTAAAAAAAAACAAAAAAAACGTGATGCGATCAACAATTCAAGAACGAGGATTGGAAATGACACACAGGTCGTTTGATCACAATGTGCTCTTTGTGTTGAGTTCAACAATCTTCAAGCCGTCTCAGCTGAGGAGTAAATGTAAGTAGCTACATGCAGGTCCCTGGGAAGGATGCACTGCAACCACTGTAACAATCGAACATAAAGTATCTCAACTCCATCCATATGTCCACTTGGAGGGGCAGAAATAACAATTTCCTTTTTTGCTGCAGCGGGCTTCAAACTGCTGTCGGCTATGCGACCAAGATGGGACGAATAATTAGGATAGCCACAGTTTACATGACAGTATGTCAAGTACAACGCTACACTTAAGTGCCCTCCTTATTGCTGGACAAACTCAAATCGGCTTTTGTAGGCCTTGATTCATAAATACTTCTGGATTTGTCAAATCAGATTTTGCAGGGAATGAATAGGGCCACTGACAGGACTAGAAGAGGATTTAAGGTGAATTAATCCTCCAAGAGGCCGGTTTAACTTCAGAGTATTGCTGCGCTGCAGGAAACACAAACATGAGTAAACAGTTGTGCCATGGGTTGCATTGTGTTTTGTGTTCTGAGGGCTGCTGTGTGTATTTTATTTTACCGGAGTAATTTGAACCTTCTATCAGTTTGGTCTTTGAGGAGATCACAGTCAGAAAGTACTGCTCCACAAACCTCATCTGACTTCTTCTGCACTATTCCAGGACTTCTCTACATCTCTGTTATTTTAAGTGCTGGCGTCAGTGATGGCTTCCTAACATCTCATGCATTCGCTTCATTCTGCTCCACATGTTTTCTCTTTAACAGACCACAGGTTTCGTCAGTGCAATATTGTAGGTCTATAAAATATATGAGCGTGGGCCATTAAGTCTGGGTAAAGACCGTTAAGTCCCAGAGTCATTAAACAAGCTGACATTTTAGATCAGAATCAGTAGAGTTTAATGTGGTGAAATGATGAATATTGAATGCAGAACTAGGTGGGTAAACTTTTAATAAGGCAAAGTGATCGGAGCAATTAAGAGAAAACATTTCATCATGTATTGAAAAGCTGTTATCACGTATTGATTTTCCTGTCACCTGTCCAATCTGTGCAGCTCATAAAGCGGAGGAAGATAAAGAGCCAGTGGGAGGTTTTAATGGTTTTTTTAGGTTGCGAGACAATTTAGAAACAGTATGCATAGTCCGGGTCACTGCAGCCAGTGTTTGCTTGCATCACAGAGCTGTCATCAAACAGACTCAAGGTGTGAATTCATCAGCGTTAGTTCCTGAGAGGAAGGGGGGAAACAAATCAATCCAACAGTTTGATTCTGCTGCAGTGATTCAATACAGTCATAATTTTGCCCAACACAAAAAAAGCTCTGCAAATCGTAGAACTGATTCAGTCGTCAGTAATTAAACACATTCAAGTCTTACTCGACAGTAAGTCACTAAGTGAAAGAATGACTTCCACTATCCTCCAAAATACAGCCTCTCATTGCGTCCAAATAATATTGTCAACACACTTTCCTCTTGTTTATCTCTGCAGAAGGAAGCACAGACACCTGCTAAATTCTGCTTAAGGCTTTGACAACACATTTTCTCATCTGTCTAAATAGTAGCATGTTATTCACATCGATTCAAACATTTCAGATGTTGCCTTTGTAAAAGCTTCATCTGTTGCATCACGACACATCGACATTTCTTCACGCCCCTATTTGAGAGGTGTTTCTGCCACTCCGCCACAGTGTGAGCTCCCGGACGTGTCTCCTGCAAAGCATTATGATAGCTTCTATTACGTCCTGCGGTGTTGTGTCTCCCCTCCGGGCAGGTTTCCTGTTATCTAGGCCAAGCCAGACCTGCACAGGAGACTTACAGAGGAATAAGATGGCTCATGAATGGATATATTTCTGCCTCCATGAATAAAACATCACGCAAAGAGCAAATTGTAAACACTAAGCATGTCCTCAACTATCGGCTCGTATGAGCGTCTGCATGTTTGTTGGTCTGGATGTCACAGTGAAACAACAGCGTAAGTTTCAGCGTGACAGAATTGTACAAATGGATGCATCATTTATACGCTGTGCAATGCATCATTCGTGTGGTGTAACTATTGTGGGATGTTGTGTTCAGAAGCACGTGGTATGAACATTATAATCCATAGAGTTAAATGTTGTGAGCCTAGATGCATCTTCTGTTATATTTGTAACACGCTTTGCCTCAGCCAGTACTTAACAATCAACATGTGGACTATTAGGGCTGAAGAATACGTAGACAAGTATTCAACTTTAAAGGGTACATTTTCACCAATGCACAATCAGTGCTGATGGTGAATCTAGTCCACTTGAGAAATAAATTCCCCAGCGCGTTCTGGATTGAGAAAGCGACTGTTTCCTGTTGCGGAGCTGTGACGGCTGTGCCTAAGTGTGCCAGTGTGCAGTTTTTGGGATAAATCCTTAATTCAATCTCCTAAGTCTACACTGTAAAAATCCTCGTCCATAACATCCTCTGCACTCATATTTTGCCATTTTTCGCTGTTGGAAACGTAACACAAGCGAAGAGAACGAGGATGTTTTTGAGCGGCGTGGCGCAGCACTCTGTAGTTCTTCCTTCTCTCCAACGACGTCAGATTACCTCACTGGAGGCACTTTTCATACTCTATTCCTGACAGATACATAGAAAGGAGGTTACAAATCTGTGAATTTTCCCTATTTTTATAGATAATCTCTTGAGATGTTGGAAGAGAGTCTGAAAGAAGTTATGTAGCAGCAGTGAGGCTTTAGTGGGTTTATTGGCCTTCTTGTTTCATATGTACACAAAGTTCAAAGTTTCATTAGAAATGCTCTTTTATGACCGAACATCAATCGAATGGCTGGTAGCTGCAAACTCAATCATACTTTTTTTTTCTGACTTGACAGAGAAGGTCTCATTCAGTTTCAGTGAACACAGATTCCTCAATCCATTTCTCATTTATAACTCGTAAGTAGGAGAGTTGTTTTGGCATCAGAAGGGAGGAGGAAGAGGCTCTTCAATCAAAAACAAAAGAAAATGAAAAACAAACGATATTTTTTGGGGGCATTTCATACATTTAAATCAGTCTAGAATATAATTGCTTTCACTAATAATAGAAGATAAAAATAGATAAATAAAGAGTCAAATTGCTGCATTATTAATGCACTGTTGCTACATAACGCACATGAAGCCTCCTTGATGCTGAGGCCTATGCTGGTAAATGTTTTTTTTGCAATTTCAGGAGGAAGTCAAATCAAATCACATTTATTCACAGAGCAGATTGAAACACAACAAACGTTGAACAAAGTGCTCCACAAAGAGCAAACAAATAAATAAAACGAAAACAAAAGACATGAATAAGAGAAGGTAGGTAAATTAATAAAAGCAAAAGCATGTTGAAGAAAAGAGATGGGTCTGTAGGCGGTTTAAACGTGTCAAAGGAGGGGATGGATCGTTAGTGGCGCCTTAATAGAAGACTATTAATTACAAAGATCTTCAATCTTACATTTTCTGTTTTTGTTTTTGTTTTACTAAAGCCAAATAACGGTCAAAATCAGTGGCAAAAAATAAGAAATGAGTCACTGCTTCGACAAAAATTCCTCAAATTAGCATTTAAACACTTGTATCAACTCTGAGCTTCTTTTATTGTCGGCATATCTACATGACCTGGGGTTTCAAACCAAAGTTGGCATGTTCATCGTGTTTCACTCTCTCCTCTCACCGCTTACCTCCGGCATGACTCACTCTACGGAAACAAGTGCCAAGTACTTTACTGTCCCTTTCTGAGCTGTTAGCTTGATAAGTGGGGGGATCTTACACTCATATTGTGGGTAATTAAACCCACATCTGAAGAAAAGGGTCAGGCTGAATGACTTCCCAGTGTCTATTATGGGAGCCATTTGAGTTATGGTGCGTCTCTTAAACGGACCTTCTGTACCGACACGATGAGACCTGATTGTAAAGTTTCATTTTAGTTTCAGTCCATATATTCGGCCCCGAGTCTTGATAAGACGGGAAAAAAAGACATTCAGGGAAGTTAGAAGAGAAACTAACTCCTTCGGCCTTTGATTAGAATTTAGAAAACAAAAGTGAGAGTTGGTGTGGGTGTGTGTGTGTGTGTGCATTTGTTTGTGTTAAATGAGTAATTGACAGTCGTTTAAAAATGGCAGATTAAGCAGCAATCACGTCCATTTTCCCTCATCAAGAGCTCACAGAGGAATCACTTTTATTCTAATTTTAGAAGGACTTCGGCTTCCTGCAGGCTGATAAGGAGTATAACCTAAACTCACAAAGATGCATGAATCACTTCACAGGAGAAGTCGTCAGTAAAGGAAGCAGAGTTAAGGCCGTTTTACTACTTTGTCAGCTCAGTATGCAGATATCGATCCACCCGACCTGTTTCAGGGCTTCTTATCATATTCAATATGATTTCATAATCACACTGTTCATCATTCAGCAGCAGCATCACATGGGATCAAAACATCCAGAATTAGTTTTCAGGTTACATATAGATTCAGCGTTGCTGCCCCCGATACATATTTTTATTGTTTTTCTTCTTAGACGGGAATAAATCAAAATTCACATCATGACTGTTTCTGCAGCAGCATCTTCTCGCTCTTATTCAACCATACTTTTAGAAAGTGGTGAATCTCACTGTTTGTACACACGTTTGTTTCATCACACTATACTGTTTTGGCATATTAATGCGTGTTTCTCACATCCGTCAGTGGAGCATCATCATTAAAGTTCAACCCTCAGGCAGGAAGATGAGCGCGCACTAAAGATGACTCGACAATTTCCTGCTCGCGTTTGTCTTTTCTGAAAATAATAGAAAGTCTCAGCTCGGATATATATTTAGAATTATGGAAATGTGGCTGAAATGTTCTGGCAGAATGCAACAATGTTGCTCTATGAAGCATCATGAATATAAAACACACACAAACTCACACATATATCCATCAAAATAGAGGCAAATCAACCTTCAAAAGCAGATTGAATAGTATTTGTTCTTTTCTTTTCAGACAGAGCGTGTTTATTTTCTGCTATGAAAAGAAAACATCACCATAGTTGCCCGATGCCTGTTAGCATCAGATTGGTTTACTAAAATGCTTTTAAGGACATACTGAGAACTTAAAATATCTTCTTCAAAACTCCTTAGAATTGCTCCCCACCAGGGTAAAAAATAAACCTTACTGAAACAAAAAACCACCAAAAATAGAACATAACAAAGCAAATAATTGGAAAAGAGCACCATCAAACAAAGGGCATCATAAAATGCTAAAAGCAGCTTTCAAAAGACAATTAAGATAAAACATACAAAGTAACACAGAGCAGGTCTTACAGGTCAATTCACAGAGTTTAAAACTCTTATTGCACTCGGAATAAAATACTTAAAAAGCCTTCTTGGTTGCCAAAGGCACACTTAATTAATCTAACATTGAGATGCAGAGGCGAGTAGCACAGGCAATTTAAAAATGACCCGGCCATGAATATAATAAGTGTACATCATCATGCATGGGGAACATTTAATTAGAGGAATCTTTTTTTGTTTGCTACTAGATAAGTAGTAGAGCGTAGCATCTTTGTGTGAATCATTTCATGGCTTTAGTGAGGAGCAAGCTGTAACCCTCCGGGTCAGAAGAGTGAAGACAATGAGGAAGTGTCTTAAACCTGCATTCTTTCTAATGTCCAGCAGGGTGAAAACGTAGTCTATGAGTTCTCTCTTGATTTATTCCCTCAGTAAACATTGAAAACATGAGTTTATGCTCTCAATCGCCAGTTTCAAGTCTTCTTCAGTGCAGCATGATGTTCATTATGTAACTTATGGTCCATTTAGAGTCAAATAGACCATAAAGCGGCGGATGCTTTAGGGCGGGGCTACCTGTGATTGACAGGTCGCTACCACAGCTTTGTCTGGTCTGTGAGTTAGAACTTTAACTCTTTCAGTGTGCTTTCAGTTTATCAAAGTAATTGACAAATTTTGGTCGCTCTAAAAATGTTTTATTCAGCGTTCGGTTGTATTTAGTTTCCCTCTTCTGGTTGCAAAAAGCCAAGATGGCGACGGCCAAAATGCAGAGCTTAAGGCCTTGAAACAGCAGTCCACAAACCAATGGGTGACGACACGGTGACGACGTCCACTCCTTATATACAGTCAATGGTGAGGAGACAAAGTTCAAGAAAAACAGACGGCAATGAGATCAAGACTTCTCAGGCACACATCTGATCCGTCTAAGTGGCTGTGTGGTGTCATGCAGAGAAGAGTAAACAAACAAACCTGAAATATAAAGAGGCAGAGGAGAGGCGTGAGGCCTTCCAGAGCAGGTGGCGGATCCCTCCAGATGCTGCGGAGAAGCAGCGAGGCAGATAATGTCCTGCCTAGATTTCCTCAGGGACCCCGGTTACAGCGGAGCGTCCTCATCTGGGTCAGCTCCAGGCTGGTTCTGCAGGGATCAGCTGTTCTCGCTGTCGTCCTGCTAGTCTCAGCCGTCTCTCACCTGCTTGTGACCGGTTGTGTCACAACCACAACCACAGTCTCAACAGACGTGATGTGCTGTACCTCACGTGTATTGACGGCCTTGTTTGCCAGCTTATTGACGGTGTGGATATCGTTTTGACTACATCTGCATCAAGAGACTTTTCATGAGCGAGGATGGATTACTGAACAGACCAACAGGCCCCGCTGACCCTTTAGACCCTGCTGACCCTGCTGACCCCTGGACCAGAGCCCTGTTTTAAGTGACTGTTTGTAAGTCAATCAAACCAGATGCAAAAGAACAGCAAAGAGATTCAAAATGACTTCAGAGAGATGCAAATCAACTACAAAAAGACACAAAACAACCACAAATGCATCACAGAGACACAAGAACACTGTATGAAATACAAATGGAGTACAAAGAGACACCAAATGATCGCAAAGTGGCACAAGATAACTGTTCAGAAATACAAACGGACTTCAAAGAGACACAAAACAACCACAACGAGAAACAAAACCACTACAAAGAGACACAAGACACAAACTGAATACAGAGACGCAGAAATGAACATAAACAGATGCAAAGCAACCATAAAAACAGGCAAAGACACACTAGATTACCATAAAGAGAGACAAAACAACCAAAAGGACACAAACTGATGGCAAAGAAATGCAAAAAGACAAAATAATGACGTTAAGACACAAATCCAAGTTATTTGAAATGCATTTTCCTCTGAATCGGTGTGGCTGCATGGCTTGTATTTGCGTGTCTTCCGGTTGTTTTGCTATATGAAGGAGGGGTGGGAGGTCTTTCACTCATTATCTGTCCATGTTCATGAGGCAGTTTGAAACAGGAGTCAGGGGTTTAAAAACATTGAAGTTTAAATGCGTTAATAGAGTCACATCACGTCTGCACACGAATGAAGGTTCAGCAGCCCGGACAGTCGTCACTTCACACAAAACGCTGCCGAAGGCTTGAGAAAAGTCAAATATGTGACGTTGATTTCCTGTGTCTGCACACAGAGCGCTCGCTTGTTACTGCCGATGTTAAAGAGACAGTTTGGATTTCAATGCTAAGTTCAATTCGTCTTTTTCTGAAAGGAGGAAACGCATCTGACACAAATATTTACATTCTTACAACTGAGGGGGTGAGACGGTTCTCATTAATGCAGCGCGGCGTTTTTAAGGTGATTTAAGCTGATAAAGTTTTTACATTAAACTAAAAGGAAATGACAGAGTCTTCGAAACATATTCAGACCCTATCCCCCTTCACACAATCTAGTGTGTTATATATTTCATTTAAAATGCATTTAATATATATTTTCTGCCAAACAATTCCACATAGAATCATTTCTAAGAGTTTTAGACTTTTTTATTGAAGAAGTACAGACTCTGTGCTATAGCACTCCCAAGTGAACGCAGGTGCACCCTGTTTGTAATAACGTCATCATTGTAAAATAGTATAAATATATAGATATTAATACAGATATCATTTCTGATCGATGCAGCATTGAATCGTCATCATACAGACGATGTTGACAAAGAAACAGACTCATAAGATAAATGTGAATTGTGCAAATTCACAAAAGCAAAATACGGCTTATGTGTTGTGTACTCAGTAATAGGGAGAAATTCTATATATTTAGAAATATCCACAGTTGATATTTCAAACAGATGTTCCCAGAAAACAGAGGAGAAAAAAAAAGAGGAAAGATATTTCAACACAGAGGCATATTGACTCACATACTCACTGGGATCATGACCTCAATTTTCGGCATCTGCCACTGGGAAAGCACAGGTGCACTCAAGGAGAGACGGCTAGCTAGCTGGCTAGCTGTTGAGTTTGTGTACCCCCGAGGGCAAAAAACATGTCCGCCAAGCAAACCTTTTATGTTTCTCTCAACAAACGGATCACTCGGGGGTAGCGAGGGACTGTTGGTTCCACTCCACATTCAAACTCTGATTGAGCCTGACAGGGAAGCCTTAATTGACCACCGCACATGGACAGACTTGGGGTTTAAATGTGTTCTGCAGAAGTTTTACTGACTAGGAGAAGGTACGGCTTCATCACAGGGTCCTCAGCTCCTGGTTTATCTGTTTGGGACACGAAAGTGAACCCAACCCTCGTGATAACCCCGATTGTGTGTGTTGTGTGCGTGCACACGTCCCTGCAAATTCTGCATCGCAAACAGGATCGCACGCTCGACGGATTGAGATTAAAAATGGCAAATGTCTGTCTGATTACACTCTAAAGGGCCAGAAAGGCCCTCTGAGCTAAATCGGAGCTTAAAAAAAAGCACAAAACATCTGTCCCGCTAAAATGTAGCCCTACTCACCCGTGTGTTTGTGTAAAAATGGAACTCCCGTCATTTAATTCCCCACTTAGCCTCAGAAAGCAATCTTCTCCTGAAACATTAACAGCCTGTTGACATCTCGCAGTGAGCCACAGTCAATCAGGTGAAGTGTGTAAATAAGGCTTCATTCTTCACATTGATTTTTCCTCCAGGTTTTCGACATCAGAGGAAATCATGGAGCTCGTTGCCGAGTGTTCTCGCAGATACCGGCGGCTATTGCAGCCGTTACGTCTGTTTACATCTACTTTCTCTGATAAACATCGTGAGCCTGAACTCAACACTGTGCAGAGACACGGTTTGTGTTTTTGCCTCATTTAATGGGGAAAAAGAAACATTCCATCTAGTACACAGCACCCGAATCATTCAAGTAGCCCGGACCGGCTATATTAGAGGACATCGATTTTACGTACTCGTGAATTCCCCTGCCTCTTAATAGTAGTGTGTTCCTCCAAATTATGTTTTTTACTGCCCAGTTAGTGTTCACGCTACATTGCAGATTCCAATCATGTGAATATACAGGGTAGCACATGTTTTAAAGAAACACATACATTTTCAGCCTGTGTCACACAGAGCAGTGGTTCTCAACCTTTGTGACACCTTTCCTATCAATCATCTGAAGACATCCTGAAATATTTCTTGTGACCAATTTGGCGGGTCTAAATCCAGAGGTTTGGAACCACTGCATTAATAAACACAGACATGAAAAGTTCATTCATCCAGAGGGCAAACACACAATTTTTGCAACTTGCCAGATGCTTTGATGAACTCATAATGTAATCGTTTTATGTTTTTTGTAAATTGTAGCTTGTTGTATAGTTATAAATGTACAGTCATTTTTAGGAGTCAATGATGCTTAAATACGTAGCTGGAGTAAGCAGCTGGTTAGCTGAGCTTAGCACAAAGGCTGGAAACAGCTCGCCTGGCTCTTTCCAAAAGGTCAAAAAAAGAAAGAAAAAATCCAATTACTACAACCCGTTCTTACTCTGAACTCATCAAATACTGACGGTTGGTCGGCGTCTGGTACCGCTGCACCCGGGTTTCAACTACCTCCAATGTAAACCCACCTGTGTCATTATTAATAAACAGGACTTTCATCCAGGAGACTGCGGTTCATGTCCCGGACAAATCGAAAAGCAAACATTGACATTTTGTCAGGTCAGTCTTTAGTGTCGTTAGTGAGTCGTTGGTCAGTCAAGTGAACATAAAAGTGGTATAAAAGTTTAATTTCCTAAACTTCCTGTGAAGATGGAAGTTTATTTTTGAAAGACACTGTGTATGTAACGAGAGGAAACTGACTCGTCCTAAGAGGGGAACCTAGAACGTCATAGTTTGCAGCGTAGGGTCACTGACCAAGTGTCGTTATCCGACGAGTTGGGAGTGAGAATGTGAGAATCTAAAGCTCATGAATTAAAACACGGAACGTCTAATTGTTTCCTCGGACGAACCTGAAATATTAAAACATTGATTTGGGGGTTTTTTTTGGAGGTTATGTGCAGGACTTGGCAGATGCAGTGACTTTATGCTAAGCTAACCGGCTGCTGGATAGAGCCTTATCTTTAATAACTTGATATGAGAGCGGTATCAAACTTTTTTTCCTCTGAAACAAGTGAAACTGCACTCGACTTGAGCTGCACAAAAATAGTTGCAAAACCAAAACACCTGCCAGCTCAGATTTCTTCATACGTTGTCCCCAATCTTTGACACGACAACAGTCCAGATTTGTGACCAGATAAACAAAACACAAGAGAGATTTGTTACTTCTATTATTTCTTCTTTTTTTTTTAAGCCATGGGGAACCAACTGCAAGGAAAATCCATGTCTGTCAGTTTCTGACAAGTCAGTGGTTGACAGTGAATATATTTGTCAGGGGAAGACGTAAAGCTGTTGCGAGCCACAGGAGCTCCACATCTCTGTAATGCAGGTAGAGCCGCAGTCTGTTTGCCCTGCAACCTTCCTACGCCATGAATGAGCCAAGACATCTGCTGAAGTCTCCTCTTATTCCGCCATTCTCTAAAAGACACCTGTCAGCGACATCAGCGGGGAGCACAAACATAATTAAGTAATCAAGTCGACACATTACATATGTAAATGGCATTAATTGCAGACATGGGTTTGAAATATTCATTCAAATTAGTCACATCATTTAGGCAGGGATCTCTTCCCAGCGAGTGTAATCATTGAACTAATTTGGTCAGTCAATGCAAGTTGAAACAATTTGAGAAGCAATTTCAGTTTCCAATTAAGTCTTGATAAGGAAACGAAAGAGATATCGGATGTAAATGTGTGAAGCAACAGTCAGACAATCGACACGGACTGACGAAAACGAATCGAAAGACTGGGAGAGAAATTTCAACTTGAACCTCGGCAGTTATTATTTTTCAAGATGTTCGGGTCAGAATGCGTGTTTGTGCCAAGGTGACAGTCTGTATGGACTTTGGAAGTATCTCTGTGACACTACTCAGTGCTGTATAGTGTCGGATGAAAGCCGAGTCCTCTTTCACATTCCTGACACAAAACAAACCACTCAGGAGAATTCAAAACCAGCCGAGTCCAAGTGTTCAGAAACATGCAAAACAAACACTTGATCAGTTTGATTCTGTGATAACACCTTTGGCTAAATCAGAAGTGCGACAATAAATAAACAAATCCAAAGAAAAACATGTATTACATTGTCAAACAAACAGTAGGCACAAAGCTTTGGGTTTGAGAAAGCTAAATTCATACCGGATTTCAAAATAAGAGGACGATTGTCTTCTCTTTTTTCACTACGCATATGGACAGCATGCACTGAGGACGTAAACAAATATGAAAACATGATTTGTACACGAGCAGATAATGCACATGAAAATCGCCCCGATGTCTTTTGTCGTAAGAGTGACGTTGCATTCAAATTGAAACACTTCGGGATACGTGTTGTCCATCACGGATAAATGTCCATGAACATGTTGAGAAGTTATGGAAGATTCAGTTTGGACTAATCTTTGGATTAATTGAGGTAAATGATTAAAATAGTGTTACTGTGTTTGCAGATAAATGCATGTGAGGAGTGTGAATGGCAGTATGAAACAATTGAACACAGAAAATGACGTAATGCAGACAACTTCCAAGTCCAGGCCCCTCACACTGAGGCTATACATCTTAATCCAGTTTTCTTTGGTGATATATTGTTCCGTTTTGCCCCAGTGAGACTGCGTGATGAAACATTCCCTCAGTGCTCTTTTGCTCTTGGTTCCTTCATCTTTTCCTACACATTACCTCCATTCTCACTTCCCACAGCGCCGCCCATCTCTCCATCCCCAGAGATTCCAACAGAGGCCTCCCGAACGACAGGTGCCTTTTCCATTCATTCAGTAATTACATTCCACTGATAGATCTTTGCAGGCTGATTATTTATCTGTCTCTCTCTCTCGCTCTATTTATCTATTGGCAAGCCACTTCCTCCGTGTTAGCTCTGATCCGGGCACATTCACAGATAAGTCTCACATCCAGTAACGCCATCCTGACGGCGTTAAACAAAGACGAGAGTTGAAAGGGATTGACCTGCCAGGATCAGGTTAATGTTAGCTTCAATTCATGCGGTGAAAAAAATTATAATTACTTTATTCAATTCAATTTATTTTTGTACAGCCCAAAATCACAAATTACAAATTTGCCTCAGAGGGCTTTACAATATGTTCACATCTGATCATCCTTTGACAGGATGGACAGAAGTGCAATGATGTCATGTGTAGAACAGGATAGTGAATTACAACACATTCAATGTAATTACAGCACATGCAATGTATGACACAACCACGACAGGAGGCAACACCTGGTCCAGGTAAACCCGGATACACAGGAACCTGTGAGGCGAGAAAGCACAGAGACTCTGGTGAAGAAGCAGGTCAAAGTAAAGCCATCTAAACATATATCAGGGTTTACAGCTGTTTCTAAGGTTACTCTATTTGTGGAAAGATCGGTCGAGGGCAGGAGATTATTACTGTTCTCTCTAATAATCATAATCTTATCATTGAAGAAGTTCATGAAGTCATTGCTACTGAGGTCTATAGGGATACTCGGCACAACAGAGCTGTGGCTCTCTGTCAGCCTGGCTACAGTGCTGAAGAGGAACCTGGGGTTGTTCTCATGTTTCTCTATTAACGATGAGTAATAAGCTGCTCTGGCATTACGGAGGGCCTTCTTATATGTCTTAAGACTGTCTCGCCAGAGTAACCGAGATTCTTCCAAGTTAGTGGAACGCCATGTTCTTTCAAGTTTTCGCGATGTTTGCTTTGATTTGCGGGTTTCAGGGTTATACCATGGAGCGAATCTCCTTTGTTTTACCAACTTCACTATAGTGAGTGGGTTTCTGTACATTCTGACAGAAACCAATCGAATCTAATAATGAAATAAATGCAGTACTGAGGCTGTTCTCGACATCCACATGAATATTAAAGTCACCTACAATAATTACTTTGTCTGTTTTAAGGACTAGACTTGATAAAAAGTGAAAACATTCCGATAAAAATTCCGAATACGGACCTGGGGCCCGGTACACTGTAACAAATATAACTGGCTGTATCGTTTTCCAGGTTGGGTGTGAAAGACTAAGAACCAAGCTTTCAAATGAGTTATAGTCTAGTTTAGGTTTAGGGTTTAATAATAGGCTAGAGTCAAAGATGGCTGCTACTCCACCTCCTCGAGGAATGTGAGTATTGATATGACTTGGAGGAGTGGATTCATTTAGGCTGACATATTCATCATTACTCAGCCAGGTTTCAGTAAGACAAAATAAATCAATATGATGATCTGATATCAGCTCATTTACTAGTAGAGCTTTAGATGACAAAGATCTGATATTTAAGATTTCACAACTGAAATCCAAAGGGTTTAACTGCATTCGACACAATGAATTTATTAGAGCCGTACAATATGGGAAGAGTAGAAACAGTAGCATATGGAGGAGACTTGTTGGCGAGCTGAAGCAATTAATCAATTCATGTAGCCCATAAAATCACAATACAGCATGTTTACTGTGAAAACAAAAAGTTAGTTCCTACAGAAATGGGAACAAATGCCTTGAGGCTTTGTTTCTCGCCTTTGTTTTGTGTTTAAATCACAGCATCACCAGCTGGTACTGCAGATGGGCAAAGCAGCAATTTAACTCAATTCAATGCAAGCACACGAGAAACTGTAGCGTCTCTCGTCGCTGCCTGTTTTGCGCACTCTCTGGCTTCAGCTGTCTCATCTATTTCCCCCTCTTCTCTGTGGAGAAGCCAGTCTCGCAGGCCGCTCTTTGATTTTGACACACAGATTTGCCAACATCGGCCTTCGGGTGAGATTGTTCGCCTCCGGTGGCAAAGAGGAGAACGGTGAGGTGCTACAGGAGGTGTTGGAGAATTTAGAAATGGCTTGAGATGCTACCAAAGCAAAGTGTAGCGACAGGAGTTAAAGGCAGGCAGGGAGGTTTGTACATATTTTGTATGTAAAGCAGAAAAGGGGAACAACAACCACAAAGCAGCCAGGATGGTTTGCGCACTTTCCAGCTCATCTAGATTATTATTGTTGCCGAGAGGCATCCCAAGCGTGAAAAGACTCGTTTCTTTCTGGTCCAGCAAACAACGGGACAAGCAGGTAAATCTGCATGTGGGTTACTTTAATTTAATTCCTGTGGGTGCTGCTGCTGCTCCAAGTTAAACCACAGTAGGCTAACACAAACGTGCCAAATGATTTGGGTCCTTCGAAGACGCTTTACAAATAAAATGGCAAAAATTCAGCATTTTTCTTTTCTCGATTTCTTTATTTACATATGTAGTGATTCCAAAAGTAACTAAATTACGTTACCTTAATATTCTGATACTTGTAACAGGTTATGGCGGAGCTATTATATATATATATATATATATATATATATATATATATATATATATATATATATATATATATATATATATATATATATATATATATATATATATATATATATATATATATATGTGCGTGTTTGTTGCCATAGTTGTATTGCGTTCCTTCTGCTGATATTTCTTTGCATCTAATGAGTACTGGCTCACACGTGTCCCCGTCCGGCCACTTGGAATAAAGTGCATGAGTGGGAGGAAGGGGAGATCACTTTGATAATACTGACAAAAGCCTGTTAGTGCAGCAGCAACAAAAACGCTTCAAACACAACGACACTGACTGAGTTGTTTTAATCAATTTTAATTCAGAGGCGCAACAGGACATCGCCACGCTGGCAGCTGATGGAAAGCTGTGGCGTGTGCTCGGAAAAAGGAGCAGAAAGTGTGACCCTGAGGACTGCATTAGTGCAGGCTGCAGTACAGTATAGACATGTGATAAATGTGTGCCTGGCCCTGTAAAAGATACGTCATACGTCCAGATGAATGGCAGACTTCAAGTAACTGAAAAGGAGTTTCAGATTAAACCTGTTATCACTCCTGCACTGCAACTTGTCCACTCCTATAGCTTTACAATAAAGGATATTTTGGGGAATACATTGTTCTTGCTGAGTTAGATGAGAAGATGCCCTTCTCGTGTTTGTACACTAAATTTGAAGATGAAGTACTGCATGGTTAGCCTCGCACTGGTTCCCTTGACAAAAAGCCAATTGGGATTTTTTTATTGGAATTTGGATTATTGCAGAAAATAAACTCTGTTGCAAACTAACGTTTATGACACAAACACATTTTATTCAGCAAGATAATCTTTAAAAAGCTAACATTGAGCAATACATGAACCACACCATGGTTGCATGAGCGCAAGTATAAACACAAGGAGGCTGTGAAGGCGGACGAGTCAGCGTGATGACATTTTGTAGTCTCTTTTTGCCCCTTGTTAGCAAACCGCCTTTTCTAAGACACTCAAATGCTTCAAAATTCAAAAGAGGGCTATTTACTGACATTTTATGTTGTAGAACAAAATCTTAAAATATCTTAAGCTGGTGTGAACCACAGAGCTCATTTCAGGCATCTAACACAAAGGAAAATTCAAAAAAACAATTGACTGCTAACTCATTTCCGGGGTTTAGTACTCAGTCCTGCAGCGGTCTATGCTAGCATACAGTTAGCTTAGCTGACAGCTAGCCATTCTCTCGCCAACGTTATAAAAGGCAGTCGACTAAAAGTAGTTCGATTTTTATACTTATGGACGGAACCAAGCTAGCTGTATCCCCTTGTTTCCACTATTTGTGCTAAGCTAAGCTAACTGTCTCTGGTGAGGATGATGACGAGGAAGGTTTAACACACAACTTATTATATATTTGTTAAAAAAATGAATCGATGTCCTCGCATGTTAGGAAAAGTATAAGCATAGTTTCTTTTGGCTGTGAAAAGCAGTGAAGTGAAAAAACGGAAATGCAAATGAGACCGTGGGAGAAAGGTTGAAAGAGTGATTCTTCTCTGATTTTTCTTTTGTGAACAATTCCTCTAAGATGTGGTCATAAAATGAATTAGCTGGAAAGCCTTTAAACAGAGGGTTTAAAGGCTGGAGTGCACTCTGAAGGACTAATTCAGATGAACTGGAGGGTCATTACATTTTTTGAGTGGCGTGTGGAAACTAAATAGACATTTTACCCATGCAGGGCAGTGTTATACAGCCAAGAGCAGGTCCAAAAATGTGCCAGAGGGGTTGCTGGGAATGGCCCTGCTAAACCTCTCAGTCTCAAATATTGAAATACAATATACAATTCAAATTCATGTTTTATTTGGACTTCATGTTGGAGTATTTTCTTTTTCCTAAATATTTTATTCACTGTTATTTATTTACGTTTCTTTTGACCACCCTAAAACCTTATAAATTAAAGTTAAAGGGGTATTGTATATTAATATATGGGTCATGTATAATATAATTTGATTGTTGTGTGTTCATGTCCTGCAGACAAATGTACCAGCCACCAATACTGCAGAAGGGTTGTAGTCAGGGTTTTAAAAAAAACTCTAATGTGAAACCCCAACACTTCCACCCGCAGAAAAAGTCATATCCGTTTGCTGTCTATAGCTGCTTTAGTGAAGGAACAAAGTCATTGACAAACATATTTATCAAAAAATGTTGTTAAAAAAAAATTAACATCCGAACATCCCCCAATGAAACATGTTCATTTGATTAAAATACGAGTCAGCTATTAGGAAGAAGTGTAGCTGGTACACAACACAGGGCAGAGAACTACTTCTGCTTCATTGAGTCATGATATACGGTCCACGAACTGATCCACACTCAACTGCAGCAGCTTGCAACAAGACACTGAATGTCAGGACATTATTATATCGATGTCCCATTGAGTACAGTCTTAAATTCATTCTTCAAAGCAAAGCTATGAGGTGAATTGACACTTTCTTTTATGTTCTCCATATCTTTCACTGGCCCACGGTGGGACAAATAAATGGAAAAAGTTGCCCACTCAACATCTGTAACCAGACCTGCAAAACCATGTTTGTGCTCTACACAAAGAGCTTTACTCTGTTTTATGACGTTCTCTTACAAGAGACATGCATTCGGTGTCATTGTGCATGCAGTGCTGCATACTTTACAGTCCTGGTCAGTTCTGCAGTTCCTCATTTCCCAGACAAACCGTCTCTGAAGCGAGGTAGAAATGCGAAACGTTTTTCAAGCGGCGCTGAATCATGCTGTCTCAAATGGGAAATCAACGCGTTAGAATCAACAGAAATACTCCTTGTAAACTCTCAAGATGCTTTTCCACGGCCTTGTTGTGCTTTCAAGTCTCTTCTCCCGCTTTGGGATAAATTTGAGTGTCAAAGAATGTCAATAAACTTTGCCGGGTTTGGGACATCAGCCTGGAAAGGTCAGCAGAAATTAGGAGAGTAGGAGTGAAACGTAACCTTTCCCTGGGTTGACTGACAGGACGACAGAAGTGGCTTGATTGCAGCCATTGTGTAACTCTTGATGATAATTACACATCATGTTGTTTTGCCCGGCTTCGTAAATAATTCATGAGCTCCTATCATGGATTTAGAAACATGAGATTTTTTACGATTGCAGAAAATAATATACCGGAGACTGGGTGTAGCTGTGGTTCTTTTACAATGACTTCTTCTCGGATCTTTCTGCCTTCACGCTTCCCCTTAGCTGTTGTTGCCTGTTCTTTGTTGAACATGGAGATTCCACTCAACCGCTCTTTATAAGAACTTCTCTGCACTGCGGTAACTTATCTCCCTCCAGTCGCTCTCAGCTGACCTAACTTTCCCTGTGCACCTCCTCACCTGTTCCCACTTGCCCTCATCAGCCCCCCACGCACCTGACCTTCTCCCCCCACTTCCTCCTCCTTATTTTCCCTGATCAGACATATGTCACTTCCTTTCCACTGGGACTCTGCCAGACAGTCCGAGTTGCTGACTTAAACATGTGAGAGGGGAGCTATGTAACATCTGGTTGTAAATTCTGTCTCGGAGGACGGTAAAAAATGAAAACATTAAAATTTTGGACAGCAACGCCCTGTTACCGTTGTCAGTATTCTCTGCCAGTCTCAACCTAATTTTACCAACCTGCTCTGGTCCACTATGATATCCGGTTGACCTGAATCCATGTGAATGTAGCTTTAGTCATGGAAAAAAATGGCATTGATGAACATATTTTGTCATAATTTGAATGAAATCAACACTGGCTTATCTAGTTCACCCCATGAAACAGATCATTGGATTAGAATGAGCCAGCTTGCAGCACAACTGTGCATATACGTATGCTAGCCTCTGTCTTCTGAAATGTGTTACCTAAGACCTGTTGCCTGTCTGTCCTTTAAATGTCTGCAGGCCGTCTTTGAATGTGTTTGTTTGCCTGTCTGGACTGCCTTTCCCAGCTCAGATCGTTGCCCGGCTCTTGTTTTTATGAACTTTGTGTCTTGGTCTGGTCAATAAATCCTGCTCTGCCAGCATTTGGGTCCTAACCAGCTATTTCTGACCATTGGCTAGCAGCCTCACTGTGACAACAAGTCCACAGCAAGTAACATAAAACTACAACATGTTGCCTTTACATTTCGGTGACAAATGCAGGTTAAACAAATGAGTCGGAACTTTTTAATTAGTGGTGCAAGAAGGCATTTTTGATCATACATATATATATATACACTGCATAATAAACATGACCCAGCGGCACAAACCAGCAGACTTCAGCACTTATATTGATTACCGGCAGGGAGATAAAGAATGTAGCATCTGGAGACGCAGTTGGGTTTTGATGAACATACCCCCTTTGGACACTCGGTTGTAAATTCAGCTGAACATTAACATTCTCTCCATTTTTTTTTCTGATACACTGTACAGCATAATAGTGGCGTCTTCACAAAACATCCCCAGGCAGGTGCTCATCCATTTTCAATTCAAACCATTCACACTTCTTTTGAAATAGCTAAAATGTTCAGCAACCTTGTTTCTCACTGGAGAACGCCTGGAATAGTGCCAATTTAACAGACGTTTGAGTCTAAATGTTTGCAATGACCATTTTTTTTCTTATCCATTTCATGTGCCTGTAAGGGGAGTAAAGTACTTTAATTTCCAGAAACTGCCCACCTTTCAAACTCAGGATCAAATCACATAGTCCAATAATAAGCCATGACCACAGCTTCCAGACAGCCTAAGAACTGCTGCCACGTCACGTATTGTTACTTGAATACTCAAACAAACAAAACATTTTGTATACTGGTTTCCAACATTTACTGTCTACATCTGAGCTACATATTCAGTGTTGGTATATGAAACTACATTTGGTCTGAGAATTAGCTCATTGTACTTCTACGATACAGCTTTTAAATGTGTGTACTCCTGGTGTTAACATACACATGATGTGATGTTTACATGGAATACAGAGTAACCTGGTTCTTAATCATCTTCTCAGACTTGACTGTCATGTTTTTTTCTACTTACATGTTGGTTTGAAGACAAGAGGAATCTTGATTGTGAGGTGTTTAGCAGGCTCTCTGACACACACACACACACACACACACACACACACACACACACACACACACACACACACACAGCTGCGTTCCAGTACATACTACCATACTATTCAATATGCCCCGATACATAGTATGTCAGATGCAGTTTGCCAAAAATACCAGGATGTCCCACTCCAGCCATTTTGCAATAATGTTTTTCTAGCTATTCTGAAGCACAATTCTCTGATCAAGAGGGTCAAACAGGATGAACAAAAAAGGCTTTGAGGTATTTTTATTTTTAGTACATAAAGGTGCAATGTTATGAATAAGTATTGTGTCCCAATTGAACACATGCGGCAATGCAACAGTACATTATTTGTAAGGGCAGCTGCAGTATGTACTAAAAATAAAAATACCTCAAAGCCTTTTTTGTTCATTCTGTTTGTGAGCAAACTGGGTGTAATCCAAACCTTCCACTATGAGATACCATGAAAAACAAAAGCTTAAAAACCAAGAACAGAAGCTCTCGAAGAGTTCAAAGCAGTTAACTGCCTGGGTGACAAACAAGGTTGACATAAAAAACAACAGACCTAAAATACATCTGAACGTATCAGAAAAGCAAAATCGCACTGACAATGAAGGCTGCTTAACAATAGCAAAGCAACATATTCCATCATGCATATTTACACAATCGCTTCACTGCATCGAGTGAAATCCACCAGATCCAGACTCAGTGGTCCCGTTTTAAATGACAACAAACACACTTTCAAGGGTTACAATGGAAACATTTGGGAGAAAAGACGTGCTAAAGAAGCCATACACTGTACCGTATGTCAGGCTGAAGGCTAATTGGGTGCTGCAACAATAGTCCGCCACTTACAACTCTAACAACTGCCATAAAATCAATACCATGGCATTTTTCCAACTCGCCCACTCTCCTAGTGCGAGGAATTGGGACACGTGCTGGAAACGTGACATCACATGCTGAAGGGTCCCGCACGTGAGCAGGTGTCCTCCACCACGTCCTCATCCGGCAGGAGTCATGGCTTATTAATACACAGGATTTCCCAGCGGACGTCTGATGAAGTCATTTACAAGAACTCTACTCCACAAATGCAATGTATTGCTGCAGTTTGTTCTGATGTCTTACTACCTGGATGACCGAGATTACTCCACACAAGCGTATTGGACTATAAGCCTCTGCTGTAGAGATGAATAACAGGCTGTTTGACGGTCTAGTTCCTCCAAATGAAAAGCCCCCTGGTTTTCTTTTTGTATGCACTCTATTGCACCAATTGGGAGTAAAACATATTGTAAATTTGTCTTTAAAGTTTAGTTAACTAAAACCCGTGTGAGCCTTGAAGATGTAGTTGTGGACAAATGTCCTTGTTTGACGATTTAAATGTCCTTCATCAGCAATTCTGAGGTTCAGTTTCCATTTATAGGGAAGCCTGCACGTTTTTGTAAAAAAAAAAAATTGATTTAGAAGATTGTGGTATCAGAATTGGACCCAGATTGACCAAAGGATAACCTTTTAAAGTAGTTGAGTGTTTAGCTTGTGAAATATACAATTTTTTACTCGTGTCCAAAAACTGTATTTGTATTTTTAGCCACGCTAGCAGCTAACGGATGTCAATGGCAGTCAGTCAGTTGGAATCAATGACCAATGACAAATGTTGCCTCGGCTTTCTGTCTGAACACGGTGTTATTACTAACCCAACAAACAGGACTTCATTTCAAATCCTAAAGTTTCCAAAGAGTGTAAAGTTAAAAAAATGATGCCCTAAACCATTTGATGGAGCTGTGCAACCATAACAACTGCATCTTGGGTTTAAAGTCGTCACTCAGTGTAAATAACATAGTTCCAACGGAGAGCTGGAACAAGCAGATAAAGAATGTATAGGACACTGTCAGACAGTGTGGGATTAGATGATAGAAGGGGAAACCATTTCTGGACATTCAACTGCTTTATCTTCCTCTCACTGACGTGATGGGTACAGAATGATTGTCATTGTGAATTTTCAAGCTATTAACTGTGAATGTATCTAGCAAATGGAAAGCTAAGGCCTTAAGTATCTTCGCTGGTAATGGTGTTGCTGTGGGCACCGTATCAAGATTTCTTCAGTGTGACACCGGCATACACATGTCTCAACCAAAGTGGGGTAACAAAACTATTCATTTGAAAATAAAATACTTTTCTGTTATGATGTTCATGTTGTTCCAAAAGTGACATTAAATTTCAGTTTCCATCATATTCTCTTTCATCTCCCGTCGATTACGCACAAATACACTTTCGTCAATAAGCTCCCCGGGTGAGTCATTAGAAGGAGGAGAAAGTCATTACATGTCTTCTGCATACTGAATAATGGAGCTGGTGCTGGTCGCATTTGTCATTAATGTTCACAACCAAGGTGCACCGTCACCGAATGGATTCAGCAGCATTCTCAGTGAGAACACTCCACTCGTTGGATTCTGTTGTTTCATACCAAACACAAAGTCGTTTGAATAGATAGAAATGATATGAGCTGAGAGTTTTTGCAGATTTCCATGCCAAAATTGATGACTGTTAGCGATGTCAAAAACTCACATTGGCAACAATATACACCTTTTTATGTACCTTTCACTTGCTTTGGCCGATCTTAGTGCTTTCAAGTTTTAACTGCGTTTTCCCAGGAACCAATCATATTCTCTCCATTTCTGGTGTCCTCACTAAAAGTTGCCACTCTCTCTGGTAAGCAGGAATGAAATCTCCTTGCAGTCACTTTTGACAGTCAGACTCGATGTATGCATTTGTTCTACATCAGAATTTGACAAAGTGCGGTCCACACTTCTCTCCCCTTTTTGTTCTGAGCACTTCATACGCATCGTATTTTTGTCAAAGGAGGGGGAAAATCTCTCTGCTTCTGTTTGTGTGTGTGCCGTCACTGTCTTTAGAAATAACCGCCGTGCTGCTGTCGCGAGTGACAGACTTGGAAATGCATGTCATGTAGCCAAGGACTTCTGATCACTAACTTGGAAGACAGACAACAACCAAAACACTTCACCAAAGCCAGGGAGCAAAGGGAAATGTGCTGCAGTGTTATAACAATATTTACGATATGTTATATGTATTTGTCTGCTCATAGGGCTGGTGGTTTGATATTATGTAACGCTGCTTCTGTGGAGCCTATGGAAGGAACAAGTAACCCGAACATCATCATCACCATTTTTAGAATACTAAAAATATGAAAACTTACTTGTTAAAATACATTCCTTGTAAAAAGAGAAATGATAAATGTGTGATCCACATGTAAACAAAAGGGTTTCCCGACCAGTGCTGCATAAAAACCACAGATTACTGTGCAGATATGAAGTACACTGTGTATAACATGCTTTACAACTGTGTCTCTTGAGACCTCCGAGTAGTGCAGATTTCCTGAAACGTTATCATTTCATAATCCTGTCACATAGAATTAGGAGAAGTTATGACGTATCAAACTGATAAAACCCATGTTGGTATCACTTTATGATGCCCATGTCTGTAATGTATTATAAACACGTGTTCATAATGATTTGTGCGTAGATTTAATACGATCTGTGTCCCTTTACTAAAAGCAAACGATGACCACATACAGTGACTTTAAACCAGCTTGTAATGTATTATATCTGCCTCGAATAATCACATTACAATGCATTTTAACAGTGACTATAATATGTATAAATATAAGGTATTACAACAATTATAATGCCCTATGACCCCAGCAACAAATGTCAGTGAGTGACCAGCAATTATGATACTTGACCTTATGTCATTATAAAATGTCTCATTATGTGTTCTAATTATTGTTATAAAACATTATGAATATTATAAATTAGTGTTTATGACTAATTATACAGTGCTATAAGCAGATTGTAATGGATTATGAATCTATTTATAATACTTTATAGACATGGACAACATAGAGTTTAAAAACATAGAGTTAAAAAAATATGACGTGTTCATTTATGAGCTGAGAAAATGCAAAATAGTGTCAAAGCTGAAAACATGGCTGTTTTTCTTAGCTCATGTAAAAGTTGACATTTTGGAGATAGGACATCAACAATGTAGCACTCTTCCCACTGAACACACTCTTCACTGGGGACCACAATGTGTGTGTTAGCGAAGGCACTGCACTGTATCTTGATTACGCGCTATATGAGACGAATGAAAATAGGAGGTGTTGGTGTAGCTATGCAGAGGCTGACGGAGGGACGCAGTGCAGTAAAGGTATCGGTAGTGATTAAGAGTGAGAAGAAGCAAAGGTGATGGAGAGAAAAACATCGGGCAGGTCTATGCGGTGCGTCCGAGCTCCACGGAGATGTGAGGCAGTAAACACTAAGCCGCCTGCAGCTCTGTCATACATATTATTGGGTTAGCTATGAAGGGAACCCAGACTTAATCCTCTTCAACTCTGCAAGGCAAAGCAGGGAATCAGTGCGCACTGATTATCACATGACACTGTTTATAGTTTTTTTTATTAAAGTTAATCCCTAACTTTGCAAGCAGGCAAATAACAGCATGTGATAAGCGGGGAATTTTAGGTGATTCACTTTGCGGCGATTACAGGATTGTTAAACGCTGAGGATAAAAAAAAGAGAATCCCTAAGGGAAGCTTATTATTGTGTAATACTCGCTATTACTTCACCAGCACAACAAATTAACAGGATTCACTCTTCCATGAAAAAGCTGTTTAACTATGTATGCCCTCCTCCTCCACCGCGGCGGTTTATTCACATGACGATTCATCCGGCACTCTATCGGCATTAATAATGCAATCTGACAGATATTGTGTAAGGCTGGGTATGAGGTGTCACTCACAGCAACAAACAAGTGAGGAAATGGATGATGTGATAAGGCTTGAGAGGGGGGGGGGGGGGGGGAGGATCAAAGGGTTAGCAGTTCACTTCACCTCAAGTTATTTTAGTATTTGACAGATGTAGAGCACCTAATCCTCGTCGATAAGATTAGTTTTATTATTTACGGGAAGAGTCATCAGTAGTCTTCATTCAGAGCGTGGGACATGGACATGGATTTCATTTTTGGGACTGAGAAATAGTTGTGATGTCGACAGATGGCGGTTGTCCGGAAAAACAGCCCCAGTGATTTCACCATTTGGTGCCCACCTCACCCTCAAAGCAACGTTCCCCTCGAAAGAACGTTAGCCATTTGAATGTTTTGCGTTTGCTCTCATGTGGATGTGAGCGTTTATCCATCGCTAGAACGTTCTCGTGTGTTCTGGCTTCAAGACATAAACGGTTTCAGTCATTTTAAGCTTGAAATCTCTATTTTAATATTTTGTTCTTAACTCTAAAAGTCTTTGCTCGGGTAAAAAATAAATTCTCAAATATATTTAAAAGCTCTTTTAGTAACCTTTGAGCCTCATTTTCATGACAGAAATCATTCAAAGAGAGCAGGTGTCATGTTTTTTCTCCAAATGATTGATGTCTTATTTTGAAAAGGAACCAAACGCATTTGACAATGGCGCTTTCTGAACCCAGCCACCGAGCTGGTGCTCTTCTAATGTCTATTTTAACATCGCGTTTTTGTTTTGTCTCATGCAAGTGGAGCTGCTCGAGCTTGTTGTGCATAAAACCATACGGTGCGTGCGTTTTAATACTCCGAGAAGAGAGGAAGAGTCGAGGGCAGCAGACTGACTCCATAAGCCTCTTCTTCTACATAAAAGAGCGCGTGCTGTCAAACTGTCAAAACGTATACTTCAAGGATTGTGATCGGTCCGCCGTGTGAGGTTCTCCGTCGCTTTTTATGTCCACGCGCCTGTGATCTGCGTGCGCCGGCTTGTGTTCGTGTATCGACACGTGTGTGTGCACGTGTCCTTGTCACCAGTGCCTCCCCGTTTGAGCGCGTCCGCATGTTTGTGTGCAGGCATTCAACAGGTCTGCTTCTTTGTGACTAACATGAACACTCTGATCCGTTTTACTGAACTCTGCAGCTCCCACTCTGCACGTCAGTAGACCTGATAAATGGAAATATGCCAGGGCAAGCAGCAGAAGAAGAAGAAAAAACATTCTGCTCCACCTCATGAAGCACGATGACGGCTTCATTGCCCACGGGGGCCCTTAAGGGTTCCCAAGGGCTCCAGTTACCAAGCGCTTTAAAAATCTGCAACTGTGCCTCGCAATTACTGCTGCGAGTAAGTGAGCTGTGGTTTGTCTCGTTTAGAAAAGGTAGAATTCAGTCGTGTTTAGCCACAGAAAGAAAGTGAGGTTCAGCCCCGTCATCGTGCGTATCCTATTGTCTCTCTAGTTCTTCTTGTTTCTGAATTATTTAGACAAGTGAACTCTTTCAAGACTGTGGCTGTCAGCAAATATTGAGATTGTTTTAATTGCACTTTCCTGTTAAACTACAAACGCTGTGCAATTAAAGGGAAATGAAATGAGGGGGCGTGATGAAGTGTCTGTAGACAGACGGAGAGGTTGGGAGCCATTTTTAATGGAGACCACACATGCAGCCAAGCAATTAAACAAAGCTGTTTCATTCAATTTCCCTCTGTAAAACAAATGTTATGCATTTCTTCCCGTCTCTATGTTCTTCTGCATGACAATTCCAGTACTTGCTTTGGATTTAAATTCGCATGCGTTGGTGAGAATGGGAGAAGTGCCGCGGCTCCACTGGGACTCGTGGGTTATTGAGATTCACAACCTTAAATGCAGGGCCTGCTAAGTCTCCTTTTGATTTTTGGAAACCATGCCCTTCACTACACTTGCTTTGATGTGCACATTTTAAATGGGGACAAATCAATTGAATTGAACACCGAGCAAGCTCTGCTTTTGTCTTGCATTCCTTCCTGCTTGCAAGACAGTGATTGATTTTCGACACACCTGTATATTTCTCAGATCTATAAAACTACAGAGAGGGTAAATCAAGTGCATTCGTTATTCTTACTAAATAGTTCTACAACCATGCACACAATGCACTGTTTGACCTTCTGGACTTATTATCAACATGTAGTGGCTCATGTTTATTATCTCTGGCTGCCTGTGCTCGGGTATGATTGTATGCATGCTGTTCTTACATTGTTCCTACCTACGAAAAGTGCACTGTAATTTGTACATATACCACAAAATCAACTGGTAAAACACGTAGTCATGGACCAGGAAGTGCAAAGAGCGCAAAAGTCCAAATAACGAGGAGTGGATGGTGAGAAGACATGGCGACAGGGGAGTCTGCCGTTCGTGTCCCGTCTAAAACCAAAAGTGAACATTGATTTATTTGTCACATAACTTTCGTAGTGATGTTGAATCAAACTACGATGTTTTTTCTTAAACTTAACTATAGTTGTGTTGGCTGTGTTGGCCTAACCAAGTTGTTTCCTGTGAAGCCTGCTGTTAGTTTTAAACTGCATTGAGTAATAACATCTCTATACAATGGTTTACATTGCCTCTCTCTACAGCTGAAAAACGCTTTTTTTATGTGAATTAAAGGGCCAGTGTGTAGCATTAAGGGGGTTTATATGAATAAGTATGTTTTCTTAAGTGTATAATCCACTAAAAATGATAATCGCTGTGTTTTCGATACCTTAGAATGAGTCTACATAGGGAGCAGGACCTCTTTACGGAGAGCGCTATTTGTGTCTACAGTAGCCCTGGCTGGACAAACCAAACACTGGCTCCAGAGATTCACATTTCACATTTCCTCCCACGCGCTTGGCACACGGGTGAAGTTTGAGTTGGTTGCACTCTGCAACCGCACCACTAGATTCCACCAGATTCTACACACTACATCTTCAAGAGCTTGAATATCTTAACATGAATGAATTTGGAAAAACTGTTTATCAAAATCCACCACAATAAATATTACAGAATGTCTTTACTTATTTCTTGGTGAAATTGTCCACAACTGAATTTCAAAGGATTATATCTTCACAGTATTTGCATCAACCAGTAACTCACCATTGATTTACCACTCAGGCAGTCACAGAGGAGATTTTATTTGCGGTATAGCTGGGAGTCCCAATAACTGGTAAAGTAATTTACTGGTGAGTTATTTCATCGTCTCGTGGTCGAAGGATACATCCATTGACTGAACAGTTGCAGAAAGAGAAGTTATTACGTTTGTAGCACGTATTCCTCTCAAGCCATAACATTTTTATCTTGAGATTACTGTGACAGATCTCAAGAAAACTGACTGGAATAAACCTCCCGGATCACCATTGATTCCCCAATTTACTTTAATGCTTGGCTGCAACCTCTAATGCCGTACTCATTTGACTGGTTGGTTCTCTGGCAGTTGTAATTACCAAATGTCTTCAGCCAGGGGCTTTGTGTTTCACACAGGCGAGGGACAGACTTTGTCTCAATTAGCTTTCGGTTTTATCTCCTCTCCCTTTCTCTACACCTCACACCTCAGTGGCGCTGACAAGGATGTTTGTACCTGCTATACACAGCCGGGATCGGCTCAATCCCTGGCATGACTTTGAAGATTAGTCACCGTGAAGAAGCGTTTGAAGTGTTGGGGTTTCTTTGAAGTTTTGCGACGCATGTGTTTTTTTTTTTTTGTCTTGTCAAAGTTTGTGCTACCTTTTGAACATTTAGTCTGGCAATAAGAGGAGGGCACAGGCATCAACATAACATGATGGAGATTTGTATCATCAAAGTCCATCTGAGGGGTGTTTCAAACCGATGTCTCCGGCATACGTAGGTCCCTTCACGCTCCACTGTCAAAGCTGTTTTCTGTGATAAGCATCTTCCTCTTTGGGAGTTCACAGGAAACTACGTGGATACTTTCCCATGTTATATGTACATATTTTAGATTGCCCTGTTTGACCAACAAGTGAATTGAAAAACTGTGTGAAATGACTTACCCACGGTCCTGAATACCAATACTTCTGAGATGTTTATTCCTGGCAATGAATGACTGGAATAAACTCTGCATTCATTTTGCACTTGGCAGGCAAAATGATTATGAAATGAAACTGATATTCGAAACAGCAAAGCAGGAAAAACCTGCTCACTGAAGCCTGATGGCCACGTAAAGAACAGCCATAGCCAAAATGTCTTGGCCAACTCTGCATGTGTAGGCTGACTCTCTCTGGCAAGCCACCGCTTGATTGATGGTGATGCTAGAGGTGTGAGCGCGTGACCGGGGCAGCTGCACTTCACCACCAGCGGATATACTATGTACACAAACCCGAGGAGGGAGACGGGCAAGCGTCTTCTCGTGAAACGGTTTCAAAACGACAGGCGGGTGCTACAGGCAAGGGCAGGTGCTGCTGGGCGAGGCCTCTGCTGACACACAGGTCATGGCAAGGCTACAGATGGCCGACCAGCCCCTCTGTGCAACGCCACCAGAGAAGAGGCAACGCCAAATATATCGTCCCTATAACCTCATGGAATCAAAAACAGAACACACACCATTCATACGCACAGTCCACAATAGGAGCAAAGTGCACAGACTTTGAAAAATGTGCTTATTTTGATGACACCGTACAGATATTCCCACTCTCCTGCATAATAACTCCATCAACAAAAGCTGTGGGTTTTAAGGTCATTTAAATTCCACTGAGCTGTTGCCAAGCCTTTGAAGCCAAAAACAAAATTGCCTGTCATCCTCTTACAATACAGCCTGTTGAGCACAGCCCGGCGCAAATAAGAGATATCCTTCTGCAAACTGTTAATTGTGTGAGCGGAGAACAAGATTAAATGCAATGTCCCTTACTCTGACAAAACACGCTGTTTGGCTACATGACAGTTTTAGAAACTGAAGCCAGGGCGGCAGTTTGTGTATTTCAGCAGACGCTTTAAAGTGTAGATTGATACTCGTAATGAAGAGTCGGGGCTTTGTTTTACTCCTCCTGCCGAGTAGATGTTAATAAATGCTAATTTGCCCCCATTAAAAATTTGTCCCAGCTGCAGCTGCAACTTGGAGCGCTAATGATGACACATCCAGATTTAATGAGGAGAGCAGAACGGTCAACGGACAAGTACATTAGACCCACCAAATCAAAGCATACCTCCACTACGTTTTAGCACATTTTAACACATTGCCTTCAGTTAGGCCATTTTACATTTGTCGTTAGTTTCTGATTAGTTGTGGATTTCAATGCAGTTTGCGGGTCATTATTAGTTGTAATGTAATTGCAGCAGATACGATATCCATTTGCAGAATACTCGTAGCAAGCAAGCAAATGAAATGCTTGTGTGGTGTTTCTACTGTATGCAAGATGTTCTGTTTGCTATCATTTCAATAATGTTTGATTTGAAGTGAATATAATCAACATTTTCATATTAACACCAGATCACATGAGTACTTGTGTGTGGAGGAAGAGGTATCCCGTAGTAATAAACCCCCGACTCTATAGAGTCTGCCACTTTACGGTGTTGCTTTTGGCAGTAGACGGACAAAGTTTGTGTAGTTACTGATATTAACTTAGTAAAAAAACATTTTTTATCCCAGGTTATCAACGGACGAACACAGAGCAGTCTAGCTGGTATACAGTCAGTTTGCAGTGTCTAGTTTTATACGCACTGATTATTACATTTGTCTGACATCATTTTGTCTGCGCAGCTGTATACTGCCATTGGAAGAAATGAAATCTTGTCATTGCACTTGAAGTGTTCCCCTGTCCGTCACAAACATCCGACTCCCCCTGGACAAAAAAACCAAATTCCCCTCGTGTATCATCCCGTGTCTGCCGTGCACCGGCACACACCGGGGTTTCCTCCCACCTCATTTTACCCATTCCCCCACTGCAGGTGAATGAGGGCCAACTGGCTCCATTTGCATCGTAGCTAATTGTCTCTTTGCTCCGGGCTTTCTGATAGTTAATTTATTTTCTGAAACAGAGTTTGGAAAAAAAAAAGAAAAAGAGGTTGGGGCTGCAAAGCGTATAGCCACTATTTGTAGTGAAATGAGGTTTCCTGCAGGTGTAAGAGGAGGCTGAGAAAGACTGATAAAATGTATAAGGTACATACGGTATAGTCTCTCTCTAGACCATAAGGGCACAATAAACCACTCAAGTTATAGAGTATTCTCAAGAATATGAAAACACCTTTTCTGTTTTTAAATGTAGTATATTAACTTATTAAAAGGTAGTGTCACTAGTATTGCCGAAGAAACAAGGAGAACACATCCCTCAATTCTTATTCCCTGAACGAACGCTCAATTAAAGACCCATTGTGCAGAAGTGTATTAGCAGAAATTTTATATAATTTTCACATCGATGTTTTCCTAAGTGTATAATCACATCAACATGAGTCATGGAGGGGTATTCAGTTGGTTGCAATATGCAACCACACTACTAGATGTCACTTAATCTACATACTGGCCCTTTATCAAAGTGCAGCACCATTAAATGCAAGCTAGAGGAAAAGTGAGTGACTAAAGCTTGTGATTTGTGAGAACAAGAAGACAAACATGAATATTTTTAACCTTTTGGAAGATGCTCCCACCGGTTTACAAAAATATTAAAGCTTGCTAATTAAAAATGTGTCCATGATGCATACTGAGGCCTACTAAACAGGCATTTCATGACATCAGCAAAAGTGTACGTGCTAGTTTGCACTGATGCTACCAAGCTCTTAATCTGTTTTGAAAAATCTGTTTTTATCTTCTGTTGCTCTGAAAAATAGAATCCCTCAGCTTGTGACAGTCGTAAATGGTGAGGCTGTGTAAATATCCCAATCAGTGTAAGTCATTTATGCTTTTACAGCGCTTCAAGCACTCTTGGCAGGCAGAAGTACAGTTGTTTCGCTTCCTTTTATAGACCCTCTTTGCTGTAGCTGTCTACTTACTGAGTTGAATTCCAGTCCAACACTTTATACCTTGTCTCATGTAGCCAAAGGGCAGCAGATTGAAAATGTGGAGGAAAATTAGATTTATCTTGAAGAGCAAACTCGTTTTTCAAGGTGCCGGTAGAATCGTGGATATGGCAGTTAATTGTCCACTATCCGGTTCATATTAAATCAAATTTATTTTCCCTTCAAATCAGACAAAAAGCTGTGACTGCAGTTTGTCTTTGGGGGCAGAACAGCTTCGCCCTCTTTCACAAAAGGAGTGCACAAATGTATGGCTGGTTGCAGCACAGAAATGATCTGCAGCCTACAATACAAATAGCAGCATTGATTTACAAATTGAGGGAATTCATTTTCTCGGTTGTTGCCGTTGCTTTCACCGGCAGAGAGACACGTTTTCAGACAAGCTATAAATGGAAGGAGTCCATAAAGCAATTATTCCACCTCTGCAGTACATGGCATGCAGCACCGTTGGAAAAGGTGTATCAGGCTATATACCTTTCTCTGTTCTGTCTCACTGAGCAGCCTCTCCAGCCTCTCCTCAGTCCGTCGAGCTGCCTTGGCAACAATCAGAGCAGAGTGGCTGAGGCATGGCGAAGAGAAATGTACAGTGGTGGAGTGGTGGGAAATTACAGAAGGAATCAATTCAATGAGATCCCTCCCTCCGTGAAAAGAAATGTCTATAAATCAGGCAGGTGGCCGGAACCAAACAACAACCTTTTAAGAGCCTGTCTACCGAGGCGCACCGCGTTACCGAGTAAAATCCAGAACATGGCTTCTTCTCTACTAAAGCCTGTCTTTCATCCCAACACAGCAGTGCTGTCAACACCCTGACCGTGGTGCTTTTTCTGCTCCGAATACGACGCGTTTTTTCAATATTCATACCGAATTAAAGCCGAGGCATGCCAGGGTTTCCTGTAATGCAACAAGAGCAAAGTGTTTCTTTCCAAAAGGAAACGTCCACCTTTTGAAAAATGTGACACCTATTGTGACAGGACCACATTGGCATGAAAGCGAAAAATGAAGACTTAACTCCTGCTCTTTGCTGACAAAAAGGCAGTGCTGTAGAAGCTGTAATCATTTTTAAAGAGCGGGGCTTTTGAACACCAGGTCATCCGTTTCCCTCTAAAAGCCATTTGTAGGCGCCATTTCCGAGCTCTTCTTTGTACTTTTTTTTTCATAACAAACTTTAAGTCTTCGGAACAATTATTTTGCCAATTACACTCCTCTCGCTCTCTCACTTCCTGTGTCGCTTCCCCATGTTTCTTCTCATGACGCTATCACCTCATAGGATGAGAAGCTTAATGGAGGTTGTAAATAAACTAAACGGCAAGGTCAGCAGGAAAACCACTGATGGAATAAATTAGTGTCCTGCTCTAAAGAAAACAACAGAGAAGACAACATGAAATATAAGAGTAAGGAGTGGTAAAAGGGCTCCGTGACCGCTACCCTCTCCTGATTTATCTGAGGAGAGAGGCAATCTAACGCTTCTCCACTGATTTGTCACGTTCCCTGACCTGTCCACGGACACCAATATGGGATGGGTGTCAGACTGTGGGCTTAAACTACCGTTAGGTGGCCATTGTGGAGCTCATTTAAGTTAGCGCATGTATGTGTGTGTGTGTGCCGGCTCCAGATTAATTTCCAGCGTCCGCCGCTGATAAATACCATAGCCACTTGAGATATTTTATTCCCACACACACCCACGTGCAGAAACAAACACACGCCAATGCAGCACTGTAAACAGCGGAATGTCACACACTCATAGTGGATGTGGGTTAGTCAGGCGTAGAAACATATACTGTGATTTAATGCTGAAAGCATGTGCTGCCAAGTGAAATAATGATGTGTTTATCCATGAATGGGCAGCCGAATGTCAAGCATGATCTTAGTCTCAGGTGTAATGGATTCCTGACAGAAAAATATCTCTCTGCGAATCACATGGCTTCTCTCGCACTTCATGGATGACTGGTCAGTTTCCTCGTCATCTACTGTCGGTACAAAGAGAGCGACCTTGCGGTGGAATCACTCCAGTTTCAGAATCGCATAATTTTCAACATGATCCCTGATATAATTAGCTGAATGAACCCATTATGGTGTAGCACTTCACAATAAAACCACATTGTGTCATCGTGAAGATAAGAGGCCACACAGTGTCAAGGCAGAGAGGCTCAGCTCTGAGGTTCTACAGCCTCTTGCAATGGAACAGAAAAGACTGCCTGTGACAAAACGTGTGCAGTGTGTGTATGTGTGTGTGTCCATGCAATATTCCAACGACATCAGTGTTACCTTGGTAACTAATCTCATTTACTGAGGATTGGATCCATTATTCAGGTTCTTCCTCTCAAAGCTGAATAGTTGTTATCACGGTGTGTCGGGGACAGAGACACGGAGGAGGCAGATATTGAATATTCAGTGTTTTCTTCACAATATTTCACATCATTCAATGCACAAAGTGTAATCCATTTGGTAATGAAACTGTTATGAAACCCTGGATTTCTACTGCTATAAAGAATAAATCATGTGTGTGCATGATCAACAGGAAATATGTAGGATCTATTCACATATCCATCTTCTTTATGCTGGCATTAAATACAGAATATATATATATATATATATTGTTCAACAGTGCATCCTATCCTTGGGAGTTATAATGCAGCCAATCATCTTTCATAAAAACTAACATTCCGGTGAAGAAAAAGGTCACTTCGGGATGCTTGTAATGGAGGCCTACAAAAGCCGAGGGTAATGTGCGTCAATAACTTGACAGCACAAAAAGTCTGAATAAAACTGTAACATGAATTACAGCCTCCGCATTCTGTGAGCAGTGAAACGGCACACAAAGCATTAGGGATGCAACAATATGGGTATTGAGATAGCAAAGCTTTCCCACTGACAGCTACTGTATTTGGTTTGTCACAAAGCAGAGGAAGCTGCTGCGGCATTCACGCGTTGTTCATTCTAGTTCTCCCACTCAGCCACTCAGGGGTAGCATTTCAACCGTGAACAAAATGTCGCTTAGGTAAGCAGCTGACTGGCCGATGACCTTATTCATTAATGAGATAAGGTAACCCTTCATTAATAAAAGCCTTCATCGACTGAACAAAAGTGTGTTTAAAATAATTAGATTTAGATTCCAACTAATTTATGTACTGACCTTGTGTTTTATGAAGCCCCAATGTGTTCAGTATTGAATACAAAAATAAGACATTGTGAAGTAAATAATAATCTGAATGGATAGACTAAAATGAAACTGATAAATAAGCCAATAAATTCTGAAATAATAGAAAAAAATACATCTAAAGACTGTATGTCTTTGTGGTAAAGTAGTAGTTGTTGCTTTCTGAACAAGCTACTACAGCACCTCCCCAGCTAACTAGCGAACTAGCCAAAGTAAAGAGCAGATGTTAATAGCAGCATTTAGATGGTTAATTATTGGTAATGTTGTGATTTGAAAGATGTTTATCAAAGGCACACAACCAGGATGAGCAAAAACATACACTGTTTCTCTGTGTTTTCTCTAACCAGCAGGAGTTAGCTAGTAAACCCATTGGTGGTTGGTTGGGAGGCTGGGGGCATGAAAATGAGTGATACAATTACACATTTTAGGGTTCCTTCAATAATTTAACAATTTAGTAGTTTATTCATATTACTTCCAATATAATTATTTATTTCATAATGTCTTATTGAATGATAATAAACCAAGGGTTTTATAGTGTTCAGCAGTATTAGCTGGAGTTAGCCTGCCCCAAACCTCTAAAGCTATGTCCTCCCCTCCCCCCCTCTGTCTGTGTCCCAGGAGGGCAACTGGAGGAGAATGACTGGTAAACTCCAGACCAGCAACGTGACCAACAAGAATGACCCGCGCTCCCTAAACTCCAGAGTCTTTATCGGCAACCTCAACACAACCATCGTCAAGAAGACCGACATAGAGGTCATCTTCGCCAAGTACGGCAAGATAGTGGGTTGCTCTGTGCACAAAGGTTACGCCTTCGTACAGTATTTGCAAGAGAGGAACGCCCGAGCAGCTGTGGGAGGAGAATATGCCCGTATCATCGCTGGACAGCCTCTTGGTGAGTCTTTCTTTTTTTCACTCTTTAGTGAGTTTTCTGCATTTACTTGCATTGCAGATGAACTCATGAAGGGCCAGCAAGATACAATCTGTACGTCACTTCACGAAAAACTTTCCTCTTGAATTACAGAATGTTTCGTTAAAGCCTGTTCTTTGCTAGAGGAATGGATTGTATCTCTTGGGAACACAAAATGTCTGGGGCATCTCTCAGACTTAGAGTCTCCCTGGGCTCCTACATGGTGAAGTGTCTGTTTGTTGTCACGCTGTTCTGGAGAAAATCCCTGCTGAATCCGTTAAATGATCCACTCGTGAATGTAAGCACAGTTTTGATTGGCTGTGAAATGTCTGTGAAATGTCTTTTATTCACATTAGTTTTGCTCAATCCGTATTAGGTTTGTCTTTGAGGAATGTTGTCTTGCGCATTATCTTGTTCAACCCATCTTTGTGAAGCCTGGGGATAAATTGCGAAGATACAGCTCATTCATAGACACGACTGCTTTACATGATTTTAAAATAGCCACGACTGGATAAGACTGCAGGCAGCAGACCTTTTGATTTAAGTCTTTGAAACGCGTTTGGTGTTTTGGTGTCTCATGGAATGTATATGGATATATATATATATATATATATATTTGGCAATAAAAACAAGAAGAAAAGCAAGAACATTAGCAGTAATGTGTTAGCAGCAAAGCATCTGCACTGTAAGAAAGCAGGACGCACGATGGAAGTGGGACACCCACCAGATGTATTTATTGAACAGACACTAATAATAATTCAGCTGAATGGATAGAGCTCTTTCCCCACAGATGGTTCAGAGGTCTAACAACAAGGAATAGTTTAACAGAGTATATATGCACATTATCTCGTCTCCCCCCCCCCCCTCCCTTCACAGATGTCCTCCTCCTCTGTCTGCTGATGCATCCACCAAGGCCAAGGTCCCAGCCTTGGTATTGTCTTTGTGGGAAGAGGGTTAAGTGGTGAGATCAGGATGACACTACAGCAAGCCAGACGTGAAAATACCTTTGATATGATTACATTTATTATTAGGGTTTAAATGAGTCTGGTTGGCCTCGTCTGCATATGTTCAGGTTTAAGAGTTCCCGGACCGGATGGGGACTAGTTTTCAGTGGGAGAGTTGGCAATCATCACCTGGTCCATAATGCAGAGGAAGACAAGGAAGTCATAGTATAGAATGTCGATAAAAGTCATAAAAAAGTCAAAGTATTTAGAGGTTGTTGTGTCTCCTCTGCATCACCAGGACAGGTTATCGGTCTAACTTTTCTTTCTAGACTACATTTATCAACCTAAACATCAAAACAATAAGCTGACTCGACTCTCCCAGCCTCTTCGAAAATCCATCTGGCTGCTGAGAGACCTATCCTTTGCTGTCCTATTGTACAGATGATGGCTGTTTTATGAAGGACTGCCTGTTTGGACAGGTATGAAATCTAACCTTTCCACCCCCAACAAATGCGATGCCAAGACACAATTTTTTTGATCTGATATCACTGGAACAATGGATGAAGGATGGAAAAGACAACAGCAAGAAACAAAAAGCTCTGTTTGCCTGATAAATGGCGGTTAACGTGTTTTTGCTTCTTTCATTAGTTTCATATTTGGCACTATGAATGAAACGCATCAGTCATTTAAATGAACTCGCAACCAGGACCATCGACAATCAGAGCCGAAACCATCACTGAGCACTCTACCGTATCCATATTGACGGTGTCACTGAGTTATTCCTTACTTTTCTGCAAATTATTTGACTCCCTTCACGGGTGATTGCTCGCTTTTGGTTGAGTAAGCGGACATAATCGAAAGCATCGTCGTTCCAACTGACCTCGCAGCAATGCAAACCCATGCCATCGTTGTTATCACTCGATCTACAAGTCATGCGGCAAGAGTATGACTGCGAGATACATCCTTAATTGACAATTAAGGACACCCTCGGTCTCAACCTCTCGAGCTGATGCTTTTTATATTAGCGTGGCGAAGGGATGACTCAGCCACGTAATGATTTGTAGTGGAGGAATGACCTCCGCAAAGGATCTGTCTTCCTGTTTAATTGAAGGGTTGTTGCCTGCAAGATTAAACTCAGAGATCACATTGAAGAACAGATCTGTTAGGTGTCTGTTACAACCACCATTGGCTGCTGAGATCACCCAGAGAACCACATAAAGAGAAGCAGAGCATGTTGTTGTGGAGGCAGAGGTGCGTTTTGAAAAGCTTGGTTTTCTGCTGGCAGTGGTCACTGCAGAAGAGGTCAGTGGAATAATCGCATCATGCTACGACTGCACGGATCCACCTCAGCTGCTGCGACGCACCGGTGATGACTAATCTCTGCACTCAATGACACGAGCGTCAAGGGTCACAGCCTGCCGCCGCCACAGAAGATAAGACTGTCACAGAGTATGGATGAAAAACAGCTGATGAACAAATGCAAAAATTCTATTATAGCACAGCTGGCAGCATCTTCCTCCCACTCTCCGCTCAGTGGAAAAAAGTGGATGCTCCATTACCCTATCTATGGATAGCGGTTCACATCGAGGATTGTGAGCACAGCAATCATTACTAAATAGCTGTGCTATTCTGGATGGCAGTGTCTCTACGCAAGTCAGAGTTACGAGCAAGAAGAAATTCCTCTAAAAGCACTCCACATGAACACCTCCATCTTCCTGCATGGTGCTGAAACACTCAAAGCCAAACGCTGTCGCAATTAATAAGATTAAGTAGACAACTCTTTGGAAAACGCGTAGCTGAAATCAAGCAATCTGATTGTTGCACCGCTTTGATGACTAATTCCTTTGCACTCAGTGTCACTCCCCATCTGAAGAGAAGGACTACAGTGTTGTCATGGTTGCTTATTAACAGGGTCACTAGGGGAGCACTTCCGCTCCCAACCTGCCCATCGGCGTCTTATCTAAATGCTTGTTCACACACACACACACACACATACAGATGGCACAGCCAGTGGACGACCTCCCTTCCTAAATCTAACTCAGGCGTTTGAAAGTTGTCTCAGATTCTAGAAAGAGGTAGAATTGTAGCATTGTTTGCTTCAAATACTTTGCCATGCATATCACTCATGCCCTCTATGTGGCGAGATGAAGATCTCTCTTTTCTTGTTTTTCTCATCTAGAGGTGTTTGTGGCACCGCATGCTCATGCCTGTAGGCAGCAGATGCGTGTGATTGGCAGGCGGCGATTGAAGCCCTGATGGAAAAGGACAATGAAAGAGTGACAATTTTGTAAGACAGGCCATGTATGAAGATACAAGCTTCTGTGGAGAAGGGAGGAGAGGTTAATAGCAGAGCGAGGGCCAAGTAACAACATCTCTGGAGAGTCTGTCTGAAAGCAAGCACACCAGATATTCTTCCCTCTGTTGACTCTGAGCAGCCTGACGCCCAAAAGATCGGCTTTCCCTTCCACCTGGAAGTGTCATGCTGCAGGTCCATCCCATTACAATATTAATGTCCACAGTGAAGGATAATGTGTGATGGATCACCAATCATACCGCCTCCAAAGGGCATTGGCATGAGTTAGGCACATAAATAATGAAGTGATTTAGATGCAAAATCCATCCTAAGAGGATTACAAAAGCAGTGGCACTGCCATCAATCGTCGTTTTGGGCCAACATGATGCACAGCAAGGAGCTCAGACACGGAGGTATATTGGGAAGAAGGGGAGCACTGAGCAGAGACAGGTGTGTAGTATGTAACGGTAGTGTTTGTGCTCTTACAAAATATGGCATTTGTTGTATTCTTGTTGATAACTGGCCAAATAGAGTCGCTGTGATGTAATTTGGGAATATTCCCAGTCACTCCTACAATGGACTTTGATGGCGTAAATGTTTTTGATTCACTTAAATTCCTTTTGTACTGTGGGATATTGCGTTGTCCCATTTGGAAGTTGACAATTGTACGACATGTGGGGGAAGAAACGTTGACAGTGGTGTGATCTGAAATGCCTCATAATTGATCAAATACAGTCAAACAGATTGTTCCACAAGACTTTGACAGGCAATACAACATCAATCTTCTCTTTACAGCAAGAAATTGTTTAACCATCTTCCCCAAAACGTCCGACTATTGCTCTGAGTGAGAATTTGTTGTCGGCCTGCAAGAATTAAAAGTGCAGATGATTTGTTGTCTCCATACGTCACTTAAACATGAGAAAAAAGGATAAAGTTGAAAAAAAAACGAAGGTACCTTTTAAGTAAATTGCAACACTTTCTCACAAAATACTTGCAACTCCTTCAATGGTGCTATGAATATCAGAGGCTTAACGTAATAAGTGAATACCCGAGGGGGATTTTTTTTTCTTTAATGTCTATCCAAACCAATCCTCTTGCATTTTCTCCACCTGGCTGCTGTAATTCTCTCTCTCTCTCATTCACCATTAGTATTCACAGGCTAGCGTTCACTTTGAAATTTGCATAGATAATTCCAACTATGTCTACAATAACTGCACAGCTCAGTAACTTTATTTAGAGAGCCAGGTTTAGAGGCATGAACAGTCATGAGTGAGAGGCCTTATGGGTATTGCAGTATGCAACTGGATGGGCCAATTCTCCCTGATCCATCGGACTGAGCCTTGCCAAAGCTAACCCCATGAGGCCCCCTCTGTGTCTTTCACGTCCCCGTGTTTGCTGCTGAGGCTGTGAGAGTATTCAGTGTGTCTGAGCATGCGCGTGTGCTCGTAAGTGGGGGTTCTGTGTGTGCTTGCAGATGGGAAATGCTCGAGAATTCAGGTTTGTGCCTCTCTCAGAGAAGGATTTCAACCCCGACGCTCCACACAAACTGTATCAATACATGAGCTGTCTCCTTGCTCTCTTATTCCCTTTCTCCCCTCCTTTCCATATCTCTCCTTGTCCTTGATGGTGATTAGAATGCACCCTTGGTTGTCCGTCTCCTCCCTCATTAATCACGCTCTGAGAGACCGCGCCGGACGTGGAATGCACAGTTGGCCTGACCCAGCACTCGACAAAGGCATCCATAACAGCAGGCACAGGAGCAGTGTGCAGGCTCACAGTCGTACAATAACATGGACGGTACAGCACAGCCGAGGATTCATCTGAGCCGTAATGTATCGGACATAAGAACGTGTTTCTTTTTGTGGAAACAATACGGGAGAAATTTAAAGAGTGTCATTGTGCAAATAATAGGCTTTAATATAGCCACCCAGGAAACCAGGAAAGCACATTTCCCCGGCCAGGATCTCTCGTTCTCTCTCTCCCCCACTCGTTCAAGCATACTGACAAATGCTTTACTGGGTCATGAGCCACAGTGTGGACAAAGTGAGATGGATTACCGTGTGGATTTTGGCAGGGGAAGCTGAAGCTAATTCTCTGATTAGAAACCCGGGTTCAGAAGGCAGAGAAGCTGTGAGTCGGAGTCGGAGCAGTGCAGAAACCTGAGCGTGTGGAGTAGACATGGCACCATGTGAAAATGTCATGCGACGATTATCATTGCTATTCACAATAATGAACTGAAAATCGTTGAAACGATTAAAATGGAGCTAAAACACGGCAGAATCGCTTCACCGTACATTTTGTTTGGAGACAAACATTCGTATTGCATCACAGTGTCGGTATTAATATGAGCTAAATTAGTTTAATCACAGTTCCTTCCGCTCTGCCACAGAGCAACAGGCCAGTTGATATTGTATCGTATAAATAAATCACAACCATGGTGCAGGGCAGTGTGCTGGTGTCAAAGTGCCCTTGAGCACAACAAAGAAACCTGCTTCCTCAGCACAAGCAAAACTGTATCCACTCTGAGCATCCCAGTGGATGTCTAGGTGGATTGCATGATCCACAAAAGTAAACAACAAAAACAGAATCAAACCTTAAAAAGTTGATTGACAAGTGTTCATACAAAGACTAACAGCTCACAGCAGCTGAGATTGTTGTGGCTGTAGAATATGTGCAACAATGTGGCCACCGACTTCTTTTTTCAACTAATTAATGATGATGTTCTCTGTGATACATGTACGCGGATGACACGGCAGCTCATGTAACTGTGTTGATTTTAATTAGATTTGTGTATTTCAATTGAGACGGTGCTTTCTGTTTTGCATGAATTCAACAGAAACAGGAACTCTTCTGTGATCTGGCACAGATGAAAGGCCGCTAATGAGGAAGACAATCAGTCTTCTTGGAACAAGCAACACTGTCAGTGTTCTTGAAAGCGGAGCGACAGAGTCTTGCATCACGCTAAAAAATGCAGACAAGCCATTTTTGGAAAGGGTAACTCTACTTAAACCCTGATGTGGTTAATGGAGACCCTCCATATTTCAATGCTGCATGTGTAACAGACAATTAATCAGTTTTTAAGGTAAAGTGATTTCTTTCCTTAACTCTGTACCTGTGACAAGACCTGAAATATAACATTCATGCCGACATGAGTCAGGAAGTAAAGGGCACATCCATCTCCATCCCCGTCTTCATCTCTTCCATCTGACCGACCGGCCACCTCGGACTCCAAGGCCGCACGACTTTCCTTGGTCGGGTTGAGGAGGATCCCTGAAGCTGCTGTCCCTTCTCCTCAGTCAGTAAATCAACTGATGGAGGCCCAGTCTGAGGTGAACAGTGGGGGCAGCGAGAAATAGGATTATCTTGAAGCCTAACAAGCATCCCGGCTGAGATCTGTTCATTAATATTACATCCGTCTAGGAAGAGAGCGAGAGGCGCCCAGGCAGCAAGGGGAAGTGGCTTTGGCCCACTGAAGAAGAATGGAGTTGGATAATTGTTCCCCGTGCATAATCAGATAGGCCTGTTTCCTACGGAGAGCTTAGGTTCACGGGCATGCTGATGCAGACGGGACGGCTTTAAATGAAATGATCATTGTTTGACATTCAACAGTCAGGCTTTCATATAAGTAAATCTTTAGATACGCGTGTTTGTGATATGACAACATATTTGGAATTGGCAGCAATAAAAAACCTGATTGGGGCATCTCTCAAAGATATATTTGCTCCATTTTTCTATCTCCTGCTTCGATCTGTGACTTAAAACAATGATACGATCCGAACAGTTGTTTTCTGTCGCGCCCCCCACATCCCAGCAATGTGTATCTAGAGTAATGAGGCCTTTGTGTCGGATTAGTGTTCCAACAGATGCTCTACTTGTGCGTGCTGGGAGATAATACTTCAGGTGTGTGTGTGTGTGTGTGTGTGTCAGGTGTGCGGTCTTGCTATGACAGAGACCACTGCAGTGCGACCTTTCCACGGAGCTCCAGCTAAACAGACAAGACGTTCTTACAGACCCCAAGAATGGAAAACCTGCCCTTTAACACTCCCACAACAATTGATCCAGTCAGTCATGTCTGTTTCTTAATTCGCCCCGTAATTGTTGATCCTGCTCCTCGGGCGGAACGACAAAAGAGGAATCCGGGCGATTAAAGGTGACGCATTGTGTGAGAAATGCTGTGTGACTTTGTGATTACACATGCGGTGATAATTACTGCCACCCCGGAGGGTTCCCGAGGACCCCTGCTCACAGGGCTGTCCAGTGTAGACCCTCTGACTCTAACACACACACACACACCCCCTACGCGTAATGTGCGAATTAGACATCACTGTGACAGACTCACGCTGAGCATTATGGCGGTTAACTCGCTCAAGTTTATTGCAGTCAACACTTTGCATTAGCTGCAGCCAGGAGTAACCTCTCTGACACCATCCAGACACCGTTTACAGTCGGCCCATAACCATCCCGAGGTACTCGGAGCACTGTTTAGATCGCCGGCGCATGACAAAACTGGCCACTTCGCCTTAGACCTCCAGCTATACTGTGCTATTTCGGGGAGGGGAGGAGCCGCTACGAGGACACAGACAAAAGACCCAGATGCAAACAAGTCTAATTGAATATACAGCGATTAAAGCAAACATCTGGCACATTGTCCTGATATTTTTTTACAGCCTCACTTATCTCAAAACTCTTTTCTCAAACTCAGCTTCTTCTCCTTTTATCTGTCTCCTCCTTTGTGAACCGGTATGGATTCAATTAAGGAAATCAGTACGGCATAATGACTTCTACCTGATTTGACCTCTTTATGCAAAAGCTTCAAGACACTTTTTTTTTCCTTTTTGCATATTCTGTGAGGATCTGATTAAAAACACTGAACCGCCTGCTCGCTCGGTGCAATTCCCTTTGGATAAGAGATTCCGGATAGAAAGGTGCACGCTGCGCCGAGCCGTCAGGACGACCACGCGTCTACTGCGGCTGTTTGGAGGGAGAGGAAGCATAACGTGCAGCTGTCCGCTCCGTGTCTCCGAGGAATAATTGACAAGCGGCAGCTTTATACGCACAGGGAGGGGTTGTCTTCAATAGATAGCAGCTGGCTTGAAGTGCATGCCTGACGTGAAGGTCTGAAGCATCTTAGTTTTCAGGGTACAGGGTACACCATGTGAACATGGGTTCCTTCTGGGACTCGGAGTGCTTGAGCTTTAAAAGTATGTCACCTTTTTTTTTGTTACTCCCCCGTATACCTACCTGTGTGACAGAATGTTAATGAGCTGTGTCTGTATTCATGCAGCTCATCTAACAGGGGAAGATGGGCTGCCTTCAGTACTTTGAGTTGTGGGAGCCGTCCTGTCACATGGAATTTGAGCCTCGGCAGAGACGAGCGCTTGTTATAACAAAAGGGGAAATTCATCAAGTGTTCATTTGGTTTGAGATGATGGGTCACGACAGTGTCAGTCTCGTCTCCCCATACGTGGAGTAAATGAAGATCATGGAGTCAGCAGTGTGCGTGTGCGTGTGTGTGTGTGTGAGAAACAGCCCTTTTTCACTGCATGGTCACTGAGCACCACACTGTGGTTCACAGCAGTTATTACCACTTGTGACCATCACAACCAATACAGTAAGCTGCAGTCATGCCTCCCATATGTATGTGCACTGATGCTGCTTCTCCCTAAATTACAATTGTCTTCAATTAATTCCTCTCGAATTGTTTTGTTTGTTAAATTGCCTTTTTTGCTGCTGAGAGGAAATGTGTGTGACCTTCTAAAAACCGTGGACAAATCTGGATTTTGATCCAGGATTTTTTCATGTTGAAGGCCTGGAAGCAGAGTGGCATTAACATATCATTACGTTGATAAAGGTGATCAGATTCAGTGCACATGAAGTTTGTTTGCTTTAAATAAATATGCATGAACAGATGTGAAGAGATGGTTTTTTATGCATGTGTCTGAGATGAAGAAATTACTTTGCAGTTTAACTTGTTTGCAAAGTGCTGCAGTCATACTGTGTGTGTGTGTGTGTGTGTGTGTGTGTGTGTGTGTGTGTGTGTGTGTGTGTGTGTGTGTGTGTGTGTGTGCTCTTGTACATGCCTTAATTCTTTGTGAGGACCATGTTTTAGTGAGGACTTCTGAGAAAAGGCAATCATGTTGCGGCTGTTTGAGGCTTTAGACTTTTTATGTTTAAGGTTAGGGTTAGGCATTCATTAAAGTGAGACTGTGTCAGAGAAAAACATGTTCTTTCTCTTACGAATGACATGTATGCATAAGCAATACAATTCACCATTAACAATTCAAAACTCTCAATGTTTGTTTAATACAGCCTTGCTTGGACTTAGAATTGAATGTGTTGATATCCAGTAATTGTCAGTTGCTATAGGTTCACAGAAATGCCCCAAATCCTCCTCCACATTATCATCTGCACACGAATGTTCTGGCTTACACTGCACTTCAACGTATAAATCAAAGCCGATAAAACCAAACCCCATGTCTTTGGTTTTGGCCTTTAGGAAATGTGGGTCAGCTCTGTGTGTTTTTCAACAGATTAATTTCTACTTTAAAAACAGATCGATAAATAGAGGAACCATAGCCGATTTTGTTTTCATCTCAACAGGTGACCTACATGTTGTCTCATTATAATCTATCACATCCTTGGACTTGCATTTGTACAACAGTGACCCCTTCAGGAGACAAGATGAGATGCTTGTACATAACATGCAGTAGGTGTGATGTGGCCAGGAGAGTTAATACTGACTATACAAACACACCTTTACGTTTTATTTTGTTATATTACAGTGTTGGAAGTCGTGTTTTGTGTTATGCAGTCACACACACATCCCTGTACTTCTATCTTTCTGAGGTCCCTCAAATAATGCAGTCCCTATCCACTACCCTAACCTCAGCCATAACAACTTAATGCCTAACCAACAATTCATATCCTGGACTGAAACTTAAAACCACTTCTTAACCCTCAAGAGGGCCTTTGAAGAAGTGAGGAGAAATGTCCTTACTCTGTGGTTCTTGGTTTGGACCTCACTATGTAGCAAGTACAATCATCCACACACAGATGGGGCCTAAGTACATATCTATAGCAGTGATATGTAAAGTTTGTGGTGGGAACAAGACAAAGTTAAAGTCTGTGGCTGATGTTTCCTCCTCCGGATTTGACTCTTTGTAGCCAAGAAAAGTGTTTCTGATTTGAACTTTCCTTGTTGGATTTTGTTAAACATGTCTGTGATATATGTATAAAAACAGAAGGATAAGTGATAAGATAATCACAAGTTATATTTAAGGTTAGTAGTGAGAGCATATCCGTTAACAACACTGCCAACATTTAGTCTGATGTGCACTTGTGTCATGAAGTGTTTCACCTCAAACCAAAACTGCCATTCGTCATCCTTGGAGCATAATTCTTTACGAGTGTCACTTTCCAATTTAAAGCAAAACAAATCCCAGCCTTGTTGATCTCAGATGTAGAATCAAAAATGAAGTAAAAATCCGCCTCTTTTCTTCTAGAGGGCAATGGCTCAGGCCTTTGTGACTCTATTACTTCCAGGAGACATTATTGTGTATGAATCGGGTTTCTCCAAATCACAGAGGCACTGATTCGGCACTGAGCTGAATTAGATTTGGCAGCCTTTCATGCCTGTATGAATAGCAATTGTGACAAGTTCAACATTTGAATACTTCTAAATGTGATTGTTTGCACTCCACTGACCCTGACAGATGGATAGAGAAAGAGACAAAACAGAGCGAGAGAGAGGAGCGAGGGGAAATGAGAGAAAATAAGTAAGAAGGAGGATGAGGGATAATGCAGATTAGTGCCTAAATACAAACTAAATGAAGTCTTACGCAAGAGGATGTCGGCTGGATGGAACAATAGGGATGGGTGAAAATTGTATTTATTCCTGCCCAGCCTTAGGAAACGATCCCTCAAATTACTAAAAAAAAGAATTAAAATAAATTCTTAACATGTGTATTTATTTACTTGTTGCAATTGCATGTATGTATGTCTGCTTCTCCTCATGTTGGTAGGAGGAGAGCTAGTTAGCTGTCAACAGCCGGTGGGCAGCAGGGTCCTGCGGTGTGTTTGGCTAACAGCTAATAGAACTAAACACACGCTAGGCCTGACAGTTTCTGTGCAGAGGAAACGTTAACCAGCCAACACGAAGGGTTGCACAAAGCGAACTGCAGTTTGGCTGCACGGAGACAGCTGCATGGATTAAAATGAGGGCTTATCTGTTACATGAGGGTGAAAAATGCATCTCGTATGCCCGCGGTTGATACTTTGCGCAGACCTGGTTTATATTCGTTCAATCAAGCGCTCAGTGGCCGTTGCAGATACACCTGGCACAGATCTGCACTGTGCTGAGAGCACTTTTCTGTCTGTATTTTATGCTCTGTAACAGATTGGCTGCCAGGTGGTTCTCAGTCTCTGGCCCAAGGCATGCTGGGGTAGATGTCAGCTCCCATGTGATCCTCAATAGGAATCAAACGGATGAATGTTCAGCATTTTACAGTCCAATAACGAAAGCCAGGCAATTTTGGAATAAAGCTAAATCCAGCCTACAACAAATTGTTCTGTTCCTGTGTATTCAGACAATGGATTCATAATGTGAAAACACAGAAAGTATCCTTTTATACTACAAATTAGAGCAAAATATTAGGTGATAGACTTCTTGAGTTTGCCCACTGACCCTGATTCTTAAAAACACAGGATCCGAGGGAGTTTTATTTACATATAGAGGTTTAATCAGCTGAAGTGGAAAATGCCCACATGAATATAAAACCACCAGGGCTGCTGTCACACACCGTCACCACATCTGTCTCTCTGGTGTACAGCTTTTAAAGAAAATCCTCAAACTAATCTGTCAGTATAGAAATAACATTATTTTTGAACACAATGCCCCTTTGAGTAGCATGAACTTGGAGAAAGAAAGTGATGAAGTCGTGAAACAATTCCGAACAATGTGGCGCTGGTTTATGCGGCGTATCAGAGATTATGTGGGTGAGTGGGAATTGTAAATGCCGAGAATTTAAATGAACAGAATGTGCAGATAACAAGCCTTGGAGACTGATAGATTAGGTTTGTCTGTGTATTTTTCTGACACCTTGACACAGGTCTGTCACATTCGCAGCATCCCTCCATCCCGGCTATAAGTGAGGGTCATTCGTTAACGTGAAGTGTGTTTCAAACGCCAGCAGAGTGTCTGAGCACTTAAGATCAGGTTGATGCATGTACTTCTTGTGGGAAGCTCTTCAAATCTTTTAAAGTTAATGATGTGCTTCGTGCTTTAAAGACTCTTTGAGGTGACAAACAGGGTCTATTGTTATTCAGGAAATCACCGTGTCCACGTAAACACTAGTTCTTCATTTCTTACTGATAACATGTGAATTCTGCACCCGGGTTGTTCAGTGAAATCAGTCTAAGTGTATTTAAATGCCCCGGTGGTGCAGAACAGCAAGAAAAGCTACAATGGCTGCTTAGGAGAGGTGTTATTGTATTCCGAGCAGTGATGGAGAGTCACTGTGGGGAAATGACAGCTCTGTGGTCCTTAGGGAAGATCTGCATATTACAGTTTTTCTCCTCTCGCACATAATATTTAACAACAATAGTAATAAAGTACACTATATTATTATGAAAAAGTAAAATGTAAAAGACTTCTAATGAGCAGTTTAGTTTACCTCAGAGATTTATTCTGTCTGATGCTTGTAAAAAAATGGATGTAGATAAAACGAAAGATTGTTTCTGGAGCAGCAACAGTCATAAAGTCGTTAATATCTCACTGGAGATATTAAATTAAAATGAAAATTAAGAGTTTTGATTGTGAAGGACTCAAATGTCCTCGTCTTCTATCAGGCTGGCTTCATGCTTGCTATTGGATTCTTGAGGCTGGGTGTATTAATCCATCATGGACACCAGATGTCCCTGTATTCCTTTAAATGAAGAGGTTTCTCTCATCGCTGGCTGCTGATTGTTCACGCCTTGTTTTTTGTTTCCTCATCCAAAGAAATATATTTTAAATGAGAAGAAAAACTTCTCACAACTAACGACGCTGACCTACAGCCCAGTGCGTGAACCAGTAATCAAGTTGATTTCCACTAAATTTACAGGATTTCAGGTTTTTGTGTGTCATAATAAAAGCACAAAGAAGAGTGTTTGTCATTCTGGAGCTTGTAAGAGCAGCAGCAGCTTCAGAGGAGAGCAATATTGATTGAATCCCAACTACTTCCATGCAGTTGGCTTTCAGAGTTGTTTGTTTCACGGCACAATTCATCTCAGGCCCAAAAAAAGTGTTGGTATTCAGCCCACACAACAATAATGTAATATCGAGAAATGGATCGCACAAAATCAACATCCAGGCCGCTTCCGTACCCCCGTCTCCGTAGCAACACAGTCCCCTTTGCAAGTAGGATGAGGTGCACCTTCTTCTCAAGTGTGTGTCAAGTCTGTGTCTTAAGCACCAGCAGGAGAAGTTTCACATAAAACAGCACTTTGAAGCAGAATTAACATTTTTTAAGTATGAGGTGACTGAATCTGGTGTGTGTGTGTGTGTGTGTGTGTGTGTGTGTGTGTGTGTGTGTGTGTGTGTGTGTGTGTGTGTGTGTGTGTGTGTGTGTGTGTGTGTGTGTGTGTGTGTGTGTGTGTGTGTGTGTGTGTGTGTGTGTGTGTGTTTGAGATGCACTGTAGTCTCGCCCCCCGCCGTCTCTGAGCAATGGTACGGTCCTCCCACAAGCGGCGCCTCCAATCCCCTCTTCTGAAGGGCTAATTTATTTCTGGTCAGAAAGTATCGCAGCACGCAGGAGTCCCGACGCCGTGTGTGTGTGTGTGTGTGTGTGTCAGTGAACGTAGCACCTGCAAGAAGACCCGAACGAGCGCAAAGCTGGACCCGTATTACACCATGACCATGTACAAGGGGAAGCGTCGCAACAACCGATGTAAGTTTACGCACCATCATTTTGGGGATACGCGCGAGGGGGGGGGGGGCGCATTTTTTTTGTTTGTGCTGACGTCGCGCGATGCAAGTTGCAAATAGTGAGCCGTGAGTGATGTCTTTCAAGATGCATCCGTGTCCCCTTTAAACTGACTGCGGGCCATTTAAGTTGCGCGGAGACGCAGAATTCAGTTAAAGTTACAATTAAAAGCGCGCTGTCTCTCGGGCTGCGTGGACGTTGTTGTCTACATGTAATATTATAATATATATCTTTAAATGGTCACCAACAGGAAGGGAAGCGACCTGCCTGCTGATTAGTGTTTCCATCGAGCTTTTAGTTTGGAAAGCCTTCCTCGCAGCTGCTCTGCTGTAATATATTCATGCTGCTCAAATTGGCAGACATTACCGTGAGATGTGTCGACCCATCAAGGTTGTAAGGTCGCTATTAATAATTATGATTCTTAAATAAATCATTGTAGGTTTACTTAAGTCAACTCATATTTAAAAAATGTAAATTCTGCTCCAAAATGCTGTTTGATGTGAAACTTGTCCTTCTGGTGCTTAAGACACACACACACACACACACACACACACACACACACACACACACACACACACACACACACACACACACACACACACGTTCTTCTGTAGTGGATTCATCTCCATTAATGGCTTCACTCATATGGGGAGTGGTACAGTATGAAGTCTGAACCCATGGAGCAGTGATGGAGCACTGATGGTCCTGAAAACGTCACTAGTGGGTGAAGGATCAGTTACTATAGTAACAGTTAATAAAATATTTATTGACATTGTTTATTAGTTTGAGTTATTTTTCCGGCAGCATGTCGTCTGCTTGTGTCGTGTGATTGTAAACGGACCGATCTTCAGGTTATGGATGGTGAGTCATACAAAACAAACTATTTTAGGATGTCACCTTGGTCTTAAGGCAATTATGACTCGATATCTTCTGATGTTTGGTGGACCACATGGTGATGTGATTCAACAACGAACTCAGAAAATAATCAGGAGATTAATTGACAATGAAAGTAATTGTTGCAGTCAACTGTGTAATCGGGATGGCATCACACTGTTGTGCATGCTCTGATATTTAAAGCATATGGGCATTGTAGTCCACCAATTACCATTGAGTTAAATGGCTGTAGGCACACACACACACACACACACACACACACACACACTACATAGTCAGGTGAACCTGGCTGCAGAGTGCGATTCAGGTTTCGGGGATCTGGTTTGTGGATCGAGGCCTTGATTTGTCTTCTCCTCAGCAGAGGAAATGCAAAACTGCACTGCAAAGGCTACAAACAGGCCGAGCTGCAGGACTGTGTGGACGTACAGCTGCTTTTACGGACGAGGTGGGAGGAAATGTTAATGTGGACGCAGAGCACTGAAGAGTCGGTGCCGATGAACGTGTGCGAGGGACGTACAACTGTGAATGTAGTCGCAGCTTTTGCTCTTATTGTTTTTCAAATGTTCTCCTACAGTGCTCCATAGATTTTAAAAAACCAAATCATCCCTTTAGAAAGAGAATCTCGTTAAGATGAGTTGATACAGATGTGCTGTGTAAATCACTTTGTTCTCAGGTGAACTCTGAGCCGATTGTGATTCATTTAATTCGGAGGAGAAAAAACCTCTCGGCCTCTTCTCTTGTGAGCATGAGCTCCAGCGTTTGAATTGAAGTCCATCAATATTTAAGATTTTGCAGCTCAGGAATCTTTGGAGATCAGATGAGGTTCCAGCCGTCTGCACCACCGGGGATTTTTTCCTCCGTGCACGTGTGTGTGTGTGTGTGTGTGTCTGTTTTCCTCCGTCTGTGTACAGTTTGCCACTTCCTCTTCATCCGTGGCGGCTGATCCTTGCGAATGAAAAACTGTTCACACAAAGAGAACTTCATTTTGGACTGGCGCTCTGTCGTTTCTGCATCTGGGGCCTTCTCGTCTCGTCTCGGTTGCAATTTGTGTCGCGACGGAAAAGCCGCGGCGCGTGACAAATGAATGTGTCTCTCTGTGCTGCAGATGTTCGTTTGTGGCTGTATTTGTGTGCTGCTGATGGTGGAAGGAGGATGGTGGGGGGTGGGGGAGGCTGTTACATCTTCTGTCAGATGTCCTCCATGTATCTTAAGCCTTGTGTCAAGGGCAGTCGTGGTTGTATGTGTGAGTGTCTCTCTGCCTCGCACACTACACTTCTTTTCAGCTTAGCTCCATTTCTGTCCCCAAAATCTCCGTTTGCATGACCGTGGGAAGGAATACAAATCATGTTGCCACCGAAGATGCACTTTCAAAAATGCACCAGTTGTGCTTCCACGCTATATATTTTTTTTTTGACCCTGACAAGCCACATCACACTCCGCTCTGTCCTGGAAAATGTGATTTTTATCTGTCAGAAAGGACCTAATGAGACTCCTCGATCGATGCTCGATGATGAAATTATGTGACAGAGTTGTCACAAGATGTCGCTCCCCGGAGTCCTCGCCCACCAGCAGCTCCACTGTTTGGACTGTTGCCAAGAGATGCACCGATCAGTGTCACATAAAGACGAGCATTCAGTGAAACACACACACACACACACACACACACACACACACACACACACACACACGTACAAGCGCTGATGCACAGAGAAAACCACCAGCAATCAGAAGCAAATGACCCTTTATTATCCGTATTCCTCTGTGCAATAAGCTTTTGGGAGGGGAACAATGTTGCAAAATGGCAGATTTTTATTGTTTTGTCTCATCGTGAAGAAGCAGAATATTTAGAGCAACAGGCTTGGGTGAATGGCGTGTATGAATATTGGATCTAGTGCTCGTTGGACAGATACGACTGCAGCGGTGTAGCAGTGTGAGGATGGCGAAATGAAGGACCGTCGAGTGTCACGGCAAGCACACTGAAATAATTGGAGGGCTTGTAACCTCTCACTCTGTCTCCCCGGCTCGTGCTCCCCGATGCAGGGAGGACATGGCATCTGAGAGGCGAGCACATATTCATGCATGTGGGCCAGCAGCAACATGCCCGTCACATTTCTCTCGGTGTGTAATTCTCTTTTTGGTCGTAGTAAGGAAAATTCGATGGCGACGGCCTGATGCTCAGGGCTGTAAATCACGACCTGCCTCACGAGAGGATATTAAATTGATTCTTTGGACAACGATACGATATATGCTGATATCACGAAATCTGCCGCGATACGATTTGGATTCAGTTGAGGGGCCTGCGATCGATACGAGACGATATCGTATGCCCCTCGAACACGATCCGGTACATTTATATTAACTCACAAGTAGAGCCGGGAGATATTTCAATGTGATAATTTATCACTTTTAATGGAATCGTATCGTGATGAAATCATATATCGTGATACGTTGTCTAAATTGACAATAACAAGCACATGTTAACTCAAATTTCTCAGAAAATCTGATTATTTTGCACTCAAGTTCCCAATTAAATGAGAAATTACAAGTATTTAATTCACACGGGAGTATTGAAAACCATGTGGTTATTTCATGTAGACTATATATTTATTGAATTACCAGAAATGGAAATGGTGACACAGACGTACAATGGAATTCCATAGTACGTATTTTAAAGATGATGATATGCACGATATATCGATTGGTTAGCTCGTTGACCATCGAATCAAAATATCGATTCACATCGACGTGTAGTTCCAGCCCGACTGATCGTCAGTGGGATTCTTTCTCAGAGGCGACTGACTGCCAAGTGTTGGTTTTCCGTGCCTCGCTCCCCACCGCTGAGCTCCCCAACATGTTCAGACGCCCGAATCGTCCGCTTCCTGAAGGGCAGCAGCATTGTTGACTCGCGCGAGACAGCTCACTGGGGTTTGTACAGTGCACACAGAGGGATGTGATCAAAAAGCGATGCCGTGCCTTTATCCAGTGCCGGTGCCTGAAGGGGCCGCGGATTACGAGCTGATCCCCCTCGGACTTTGGGCCACGAAGCCTCGGAGAGGCAGCGAGGCGGCGCTGCAGAGGGAAAGTCACACTCCAGTGTTTACAGCGAGAGATGCTCCAGTTTCAGAATGAGTTCACTGAGATGTGTGGATGGGGCTTTAAAAAACACTGGTTATCCTTGTCAAGCCAGGGTGGAGGAGGAGTCTGGGAAATTCTTGTAGTACAAATGAAACGGACAATGAATCGGATATTTGGATTGTCGATTTATGTCTTTATCTTTAGCAAAATTGCGCCCAAACAAGCCTTTAAAATAGTAACATTTGCTGATTTTTCTATGATATTTAACTAAATATTGGACCTTGAACTATAGGTTTGACAAAAACAGCAATTTGAGACGTGACCTTTAGGGTTAATTATCTCTTCTCTGAGATTTTATGAACCAAACGTATAATTAGTAAATAGTGGACTGATAATCATAATCATAGGTTGAAGCCCGACACAGATGTGCCATTAAAGCCCCAAAGAAAACAATTACTAAGATTTCTTACTTTTAGTTTGATAACCATCATTGAAAATGTCCGAACCATAGTTGTGATAATTGATAAATCATTTGGTCTTTTACCAAACATACCAAACTAGTTGGTCCGGAGATCTCCATTAATAGGCTTTTCTATATTTAATATTATTGTGAATTAAACATCTTTGGGAACCTGTGATCGGCATTTGTGACACTTTGCTTCTATTTCTTGCAGTCTGTTATAGATTAAACATTTAAATGTGTTGTCCGTCTGAGAGTAAAGTGAACAAACTGTGAAGGTCCACTGTGAATGGCATATTTGACTTTAATCCACTCTGAGACTTTGGGGAAATCTGTGGATGTGTAGTTGTACCTGCAGGATGGCCTCTATCAGCCCTTAGAAATACATCAGAGAAGCAAAGATAAAAGGCGTGTCTGGACTGTTACGATGCCCGCACCAGACAGGGTTTTCATGATGGTACAGCGCTGAATATACGCCGTGGCAACTCCTTCATCTCAGACCACCTCCGTCTCTCACGGACCGGTCCGGCTTCAAAACACAGCGAGGAGTTTGTGTCAGAGACGTCCACAGTGTCCCTTCTGAACTCCTCCACTCCCTTCATGTCGCTTTGCTTTTGTCTCTCTCCCACCGCGGAGCAATTTGCATGATTTGTTACTTTGTTCACTTAATTAAGACGTTGGGGAGATTGTCGCCAGAGTTTCTGGTTCCATGACGAGATGATCGGCAGCTCCCTCTGCGTCCCGCTTTATTATTCTTTTCATTCATCCTTTATTTCACCAGAACGGCCCCATTGAGATACAATATTTCTTCTTTTAGGGAGTCCTGGTGAAGACGGGCTGCAAAGCTTTGTTTTGAAGGCGGATATTTGGAGCTCACCTTGAAAGTTGTTTGACACGGCAGCAGGAATGAATGGCTGGGAATCTTAATTGCGTATTTATTCTTGCAACACATTACTAAGTGTAACTCGTGATGCACAAAATTAACTGACAGTAATAGTAATGATTTTTCATGTCACTGTGCCTTTAATAACACGTTAGAGCAGTGGTGGATGATATTGGTTCGGGTTAGTCAACTACCGTAATCAGTTGTTTTGGTCTCAATCGACTAAGATTTATTTGAATTGATTTGTGATTATTTATGCTTTTTTTCTTGCTCAATTACTTTTTTTACGAGCGACCTATGAGCACATCTGGTGAACACAAGATTTCAAATGGTGCTTGCGGAGAAACAAATCGATTAGTCGGCAAAATCTTATGAGTGTGAGTCAACTAAGACACTCTTTGGTCGAGGGCAGTTATAATATCGGTAAAATCCTCACATCACATCATATGTAATATAGAGATGCAACTACCAATCATTGTAATCATCTTTTGGCTATTATCTCAATTCATCTTTTTGGCTATAAAATGTCAGAAAATAGAGAAAGATGCCCAGTAGGACATCCTCATGTGACTCATGTTTATGTTTAAGCTCTAATGTAATTTTGTATCAAAACATTATTAATGGATGAAATAACCAGACAAGAATATCAGTTTTAAGTAAATCCAGCAAATAAAACATCCGTCAAATCAAAGTACTTTATCACGTTGACCCCAAAAATCGAATTAAAATCCAATATCGGCAGAAAGCAGTTAATAGTTGCTCGTTGATTTGCAACATTGTCACTTAAAAAAACCCACAATCAACCAGAGATATTAAAGCAATATATTGTGTCTCGCGGTGCATATCAGCATGACCTCCAGCATTCAATTAAATGGAATGTCTCATGTTAGAAACTCCCAAAATTGTGCCGCAACTTACCAAAGAATTCGATGTGTGAACTGAAAGTTTTGGATTGTAACAGAATGTAGAGAGCCACACACCTTCACCTGACGGTTCTCCTGAGGAGCCACGTTAGATGTTGGATCAAGGAGAGCGCCTCTTGATATGCAGATGGTTGTCAGTTAATGCCTGCAATAATTGGTTTTATCAAAATCAAAAGGTGTATCTCCACCTGCCAGGGCCTCTCCTGGAGGTCACGATGAAGAGACGGATCTGCACGTCCGTCACCCGCTCGATTCAGCTCCGTCTTGTGTCTTCGCTCTCCTCTCTCGTGCTGAGGAGCAATTAGTATGATTCGTTACTTTGTTCAAGTCATTGGGGAGTTTTCTGGTTCCACGAGGAGATGATCGGCAGCTCCCTCTGCGTCCCGCGTTCTTTCTCTACCCTTTAATGTTTATCTTTCATTCTGGCCTCGCCGCAAAGGGGGGAAAAAACAACAAATGTGTTGTAGAGCCGTCGGCTGTGGTCCGTGGGGAATTTTCCGCTGTTCTTGGAAAGGAAAGGAACCCATTTCTCATTCGCTGATGCGTCTGAAGGGGAGTTCATTGCAGTCGATCACCTGGTCGCCGTCTGCCATACGACTCAAAGGGCAACGGCGTAGCTCAATCAGCTCTTTTGTTCTTTGATGGCATGATAGGGCCAAGACTTCTGGAATCCTGGATCGCCTAAATATCTTCCAGCTCAAATTTTCATATTGATGCAGCAGTATAAATGTTCCTGTGGGTAAAAGCACTGATTGTCATTTCAAAAATATTGATTTATTGTCGAGGAATTCACTCTAACATATATGATAATCTACCAACCAACTGTACAACAGCTAGTAAAAGGCACGTTTGCGCCTGTTTACAGCGTCTGTGCTGCACCACAGCAGGTGTGCAGACAGGTCATTTGCAGCAGCAGAAACCAATAAAAATCTGCTGTGTTTCGGTTGCTGGGTTTTCTGTAACTGCTGAGAAAACCGGACATTAAAGCAACAGAGTTTGACGTGCAAATGGCGGCTTTTGGTGCGTTTTCAGCCGTGTAGTTTGTGTAATTTGCTGCAAGACTCGAGTTTTCTCCCCAGATGTAAATGTTGTTGTGTCGGTGTTTACTCATGAGTATTGCAGTTTGAATGTTTTATCTTGATTACTTTGGTGGATGTGGCTTTCCGTGTGTTTAGACAATAGTCTTTATCGCCACATTTAAAAGAAAAGCCTGTGATGCAAATGAGCTGAAAGGCAGAGTGATTGAATTGTCTTTATTCCAAAAGCACAGAGTTCTCGCTGATGAGAACAGCGTCTCGGAGGAGAAATAGATTTCCGTGAATCTCTCCGTCCTCCAAACACTCTGCCCATACAAAGAGATTCTTTGGCTGTTGTGATACAATCTATCCGTCTCTCCTTCTCTGAGACCTTGCGGTGACCCGTGCTTGTTAGCTTCCCTCTGAAGCCTCGGGCTATTAGCTGGTTTCCCCTCTTCTTTTTACGGGCGGAAGACAAAAAGGTAGGCGTAGAAACGCAGAGCGAGAGAGACGGAAAGATTACAGTCAGATTTGTTGTGTCTTCCGCAGCAGCAGGAGGTTTTTGTGGCTGTTGCAGTACTTCATTCATATTCCTTCCAGGATGATAAGGTGTCTTCCTGTTCCCCGCGTTCTCACGAGACTCACCCTCTCCTTATGTTTTTGGGTCCTGTTGATTTCCACAGGAGTGCTTGCTCATTCCCCTGCAATATGTTGCCATATGGCTGAGTTTACAGCCTTGATTTATTCAAGGCCTCGTCTTCCACTGCTCGGCACTGCTATTCATCCCTCGCTAATGAAAGGAAGGGAGAAATAAGACTTGCAAAGCTTTCGTTGTCGACACAGGTGTCGGAATAGAGAAAGGCCCCACAGGTGATGCTCAACGCTGAAATGTCTCATAATGAGCTTCCTCGGTGCACACGGAGGCGCAGGAAGAAGTAAAGAACTCGAGGGAGAGAGTGACGGATGGCGGGGAGTTTGGATACGGAAGAGGGAGGAATGAAGACGGAAGAAAGAGACGTTGAAGGATCGGGTTGAGGCCGAGGGCAGAACAGGAAGCACGAGCAAGGAGTAGTCTGAGGCAGACAGAGATGTAAGGCAACAAATGAGACCAATAAAACACATGGACAGGTTGCTTCGAGGAGTCACGGATCCTTGTTTTCTCGACAGAGAACACAGGTCTGTCCTCAGTGATTACCGACGCTCTGTGCCTCTGTCTTTCCACTGCAATTTACCTCCACAACCTTTCCTTCCCTGGTTCCCGGTAACAGTGTTGCCTTGAAATATTTATTCTGTGTTTGTTTCAGTATCTATAAACAGACAGACACCCCTCCCCTCCCCTCTCTCTCTCTCTCTCTCTCTCTCACCTCTCTCCGAGAGATAGAAAAGTCAAGATAGGAGTCGAGCTCAAACAAATCTATAAATAATTTCACGCCTGCAAAATTCAAATTGCATCACGTGTAGGCTCACGCAGCGGCAAGGTCAGGCCCTTTTGTTTCATTGGCTGCCCAGACAGCAGTGCAACAGACCTTAACGACCCCCTTCGTTCAGCACCACAGACAGCTCCGCCTCGTCGCTGTCTGACCGAGCTGCACATTGAGCAAGCAGACAAACTAATGCAAACCAATGGGAAGGAGAATGACTTGTACCAAAGCTGCCGGTAGCCATTATGATGTGCAACAATGCCAAAGTATTCAGTATTTCTGTATACGTTGATCCTGACGAGTAGTGCTGAAACAATGAATAGCAACAGTTTGGATTCATTTTTTAATTCATTTGTCTTTTTAATGTGAGACAAACATAACCGCCACATGACTGTGTTAGCAGCTGTTGTCTCGAGCATACTGCAGGGTTTTCCACTTCCAACGAATTTCCATCACAATTTCCCAAAGGCGACAATCTCAAATGTCTCGCGTGCAGTCCAAAGCCCAAAGACAATGAATTTACAATGTTGTAAAACTCATCCGGAAAACAACAATTCATATTTATGAAATGTCTGACTTAATTAAATGATTCATCAAATATCAAGAGTTCAGAATCTTTTTCTGTTGCTCGAATAACAATCAAAAATACTCTGGCTGGGCAATATATCGATATGAGATCCACTGTGATACGAGACTAGATATCGTCTTAGATTTTGGTTATTGAAATATCGCATAAGGCTTTAAAGTCCGCATCACCGGAAAGTGATGTCATTTTCTGAACTTTAAGTCATTATATCCACATTACTGATGTGGATATAATACAAATATCATTTAATGTTAATGTGAGAGCACCAATGGTCAACCCTACAGTACTGCTGCAATATGGAGGTATTTGCTAAAATAAAACATGGTGATTTTGGATTTTCGTTGTATCAGGCAGCCCTGACAAAAAAACATGGTGAAGATGAACCAAACTCATCCTGTGGGCTGAAGCTCTCCTCTGGTATCTGCACCGTCTGTCAGCTTTAGGACAGAATAGCGCGGATGCGGCTCAACTAAGAGCTGTTCATGAACCGTATAGTAACGCTTTCTGTCACCCGCCAAGAAGATCTGGGATCAGGGATTTCTAGATTGCTTGAGGGTTTTGGATGCCAATTATATTTAGCTGGATTGATGTGGGCTAATTAAAGGGTTGGTCTTACACTCTAAGTAAACCTTCAGGTTAATAAGCAAAATCATAATTATCTCCTAAATCATCATCGCAGTCACAGTCAATCCCATCATGCACACACACACATTCACACACACACACTTGTACACTCATTCGGTCATGCAGCTCTGCGTAAAAAGTCTGCGTTTTAGCATGTCTAAGTAGGCAGAATACAAACAGACCAGGGTTTAATCATGTTTCTCGTGTGAGCAGCCACTGGGAGGAGGAGGCAGGAGTTTGCCTGGAGCTTATTTTCACCCCATTGCAGCTCTCTACTCCCAGGGACTTGTTTGGTATTTGGAGGGCAGGGCGGATGCATAAATTACTGAAGCAAATGTGTGTTGCTGAAAGGGACAAAATGATAGTGAGAACTTGGCTGCATGCAAAAAAAACGCCGAATGTGTCAGAAAGTGGCTTTTACAGTGATCGATGTGCCAATAGACCGAGCCGAGGCTGGGTTCGGTCTCTCAGGGGCACCTTGTTTACGAGTATATTGATCTAAGACTATGAAATTACCCTTTTGAGTACCTCACTGCATACAGATGCTTGCAAACAGTTGTGGAATATCAAAGACACGATAGAAATAAAAACAGGCATCAGCCTCCGGTTCTGAAAAGTGAGAGCTTTAAACCTGCATTCTCTCTACTGTCCACCAGGGGGCGACTCCTCTGGTTGTATAGAAGTCTATGAGAAAATTACTCTACTTCTCTCTTGATTTATTCCCTCAGTAAACATTGTAAACATGAGTTTATGGTCTCAATCTCTAGTTCCAAGTCTTCTCCAATACAGCATGATGTTCATTTAGTAAAGTATGGAACATTTAAGAGTAAAATAGGCAATAAAGCTAACGCTACCGGATCTATGCACGGCATCCCTGCGTCACTCCTCCACCGTCCAAATATGATCACTTCCATTCAGCCTTAATCCAAGATGGCGACGGCCAAGACTCCGAAGTGGAGGCTTCAAAACGGCAGTCCCCAAACCAACGGGTGACGTCACCACGACTTCGTCCACTCCTTACGTACAGTCTATGAAAAACCCCGCATGTTGTGATTCTGCTATAGTCATAAAGCACTTCATATTTTTCTCACTTCAAGCGATCCCTGTTCTTCAGAATACCGTGCATTGTGTGTTTTTGAGAACGTTTGTATGGCTCTCACCTCGGATAAGAATGCATTTGCTGCTTTTAATACTTCTACTCACTCAAAGTGCTTGCTTTGAAACCACTGGCTCGTCTCCCAGAAGCCACTCGGATAGTTCACGAAACACAAGGACCTTGCAGCACCCTTGGCAATGCACAGATATCCATTTGAAAAATGCAGCGTCACTGACTGGCCTGGTTATAAAGCTGTTCACCTGATGGTATACATATTTATTTACATAAAAGGGTGAACAGCCGGCTATAAATCAAGACTCCCAAAACATCCAGCTTTTGTGGGACTTTTTGTCGGTATGCTTCTTCTTTTTCATTGCTTTTACGTGTTCAAGGACCCTCTCCTGCCTCGCAACAGGAATTTATTTTTGTAATCTCTTCCAGTGCACGGCAGCAAGGTCTCCAGCCTTGCCTCAGAACATTGGCTCTCTGTGGGTGCACCTTGACATCAGTGAATATGTCCCGCAGTACTGCAGCTTTTTACATTTTAAATGTCCACAATAGAAACAGGGCAGAGCTTTACGCAGAGCTCAAATAGATATTTGACATTTTATTGTGTGGTAGTACTTTTATGTTCCCTTTGTGCTCGGTCAGGGCTTCGAGCTGTACTTCAGTACCATCAATATCATGAAGAAAGGAAGCTGTTCCTCTTTCATTGACACAACTCTCGGCTTTTTAGATTCGATTTCACTGCGGTTTGGCAAAATAATTCTGAACTCAATAAATAAATCAATGAAGTGTTATCAGTCAGTCTTTATTAATATAAGTCCGCTGTAATGCAGCAATGACTGACAAGTGATTCGTCCGTGCGTTTGTGTTTTTTGCAGACATAAACATGGCTGGCGAGCCGAAGCCGTACAGGCCCAAAGCCGGCTCCAAGCGGCCGCTCTCAGCCGTTTACAGGTAAGAGTTGCCCTCCGAACGCACTCCTTCACTTGCAGCCTTTCTTCTTGTGAACCTTGACTTTCCGATTGAGTTTGTGACGCTCTCCACATTTCTCAGCCACGACTGGAGTTTGTTCTTGTGAAGCTCAAAGGAGATGCTGTTGTAGAAGCTTCATTAAGCAAGACCCTGATGTTCTGGCCCGTACGCATCACAAACAGATGAAAGCAGTGCTTGTTTACTGCAGTCTAATGTGACGGCGGGGCAGACGTGTTAATTCACTGGGACACTTTTGTGTGTCGAATAGCAAAGTATATATTCCCACCAATTAATTCCTTCTGAGTGTTTGTTGCGTTGCATGTCTAATTTTACTAATTTATTAGTTTGTGCTTCATGTTAGTATTGACCCTCATTTGCATTGCATAGCCGCGGCTGGAAACAGCCAGGATGTGATGTGGTAATTGTGCAGCAGCAGAGGCACGCTACACCACTCTAAATTGAAATAGAAATGCAAGAACCTCAATTAGAATTCCTGCGAAAATATCAGCGGTCTAAAAACAGCTTCTTCTTTTCTCCTCTTGTCTTTATTTTATCTCTCTGCCTAAATTATAAACGAGTTGTCATACTGAGCGTGCAGCCTACTTAACAATGATTTTCTTCTCCAAGGTCTAAGAAATAATTTGCCTTTCATTCTCCGACTGTATTCCCCCTCTGAAACCTCTTTTGTTATGTGTGGTATTTGTGCCAGCATGGCTTAGGCTTGCTCTTAACCTGCGGAGACTTTTAAGCAATAACTAGAGCGTGTCCCCTCGAGTCAAAACGGCTTCAGTTTGATCTGCTTGCTTTTGACAGATCCAAAATGGCTGCTCTTAATACGAACGCATCTCTTTCTTTAAATGTTTCTCCCTGTGTCTCTGTGTCTCCGTTGATCTCTCTCACAGCGGTTATGAATTTGACTACGAGTACTACAGGGATGATTTCTACAACAGGTATGTGTCGTTTATGTTATGTTGTCACCTCTGAGATTAAACCAGGAAACAGCTGATTGCTCCTGTAATCCCTCGTTACTGGTGCTAAATTCAAGGAAGTGAAGGAACACTTGTTTTCTGTGTCATGTATCCGCCAGTGATCTGACTGCTTATCTGCGGAGACATTTTCTAAATGTCAAACTTGTTGAGGGCCGTGACAAACGACCACTGTGGCCGAGCACAGTCAAAGCTGGCATTTAGCGCCCTCTTCCCTTCATCCTCTTCACAAGATTTGGCGATGGGGTTATTTGCATGCAGTCGCACCGAAAAAGAGGGATGGTGGTGGATTTCAACTGGAATGTCTGCCGTTTGTTTAATGTGTGCCGTTTGAGGGAAAGAACCCAACAGAAATACATGAAAAAATCGACCATGAAATACCATACGGGGAAGAGATAATACGCCTTAGAAAGAGGTGCTGGTGAAGTAAAGCGTGAAGCTCTAGAATCTAGAGCTTCACGCTTTACTTCACCAAACGTCCATCTAGAGTCTAGATGGACTCTCTGAATGCTTCAGGGCCTCTTGTGAAAAACAGTCAAATAAAAGTGAAAGAAGTGAAGTGTGATATTGTATGCATTTCTTTTTTTCTTGAGGCTTTTTGACTACCACGGCAGAGTGGCCCCCCCACCGAGAGCCGTGATCCCCGTCAAGCGCTCCAGGGTGCTCGCTCCCTCCTCCCGCCGCGGGAAGACCTCCTTCCCCATCAAGACGACCTCCTCTTCCTCCTCTTCATCCTCCAGACCTCCCACATCATCCGCCTCCGGGCTCAAACGTACGTACAAATAAGGTGCTTTTTTTTAAACTTGTCTTGTGTTTTACACTCTACTGTTCAGATTTTACATGAATTCATCTTTCAAAAGAGCACCCTCTAATTGCGCTAATGGCATTCTGTCCTCGTCAAACATAACAAAAAAAGACAGTGAAGGCTTAATGCAGATGTCAAATCCATGTCTCGGCGGCATGATGTCTGCTGTGCTACTTACGCCACTACAAAAAGCTATTTAATTCACTCCAGCAGCTCACAACAAGCCACACCGCAATGTAGAGCAAAACACTGAATCAGTGCTATTCCTGTCACCCAGGATCCATCTGGATCTCATCCGCTCCTTTGATTAACCGTTGATGCATTATAGCGTCCTAAATGTAATTAACGTGAGATTGGGCGCCATCTCTGTGGCGCTGTGGTCAGCTGTGTTTACCTAAACGTTAGACTCTATCCGTAGCGCGTGTAATTGGCCACAGTGTGTTCTCCATTGTTGCCCGTCTAGGCCCAGTGTTATCAGCGCGAGCAGCTTGGTAGCATCTGTGAGGAGGACCCAGTTGCAGCTGGTGTTACATAGAGACAGGGATGGGAGAGGAGGAAAAAAAGCCCATCTCTTTTTTTGGACGGAGTCAATGAATTCTCTGCTGTGTCTAAGCAGCGCTGCTGTATGTTTGGGAGACTAATTTGCCCCTGCAGTGCTGTGAGAAATCACAGTTTGTATTGACTTTGGCCGAGATAGAGGGGGCGGGTCGGTGCCACTTGGGCTGTACGAGGAATAATTCACTTTAGGAGGGGAAGAAGAGAAACGGCCGTCTCGTGCATGGATCACAGGGATGGATGAACTATGAAGGCGTGATTTGAAAGACTTGTTTTGCTGTACTTTGTAAAGTCACGGGCTGCATTGGGAATGGGACAGAAATCTATTCAATTCTGTGTTGCTCAATATCTTTTAAACTAGGTCATGATTGTTTTCCGCTCTAAAAGGCAACTTTTCAGAGTTTCACAGTGGTGTTAATTGATACTGAATTAGAGCTACAACAATAACCAATTAGCTGATAAACAGACGAAAAAAATGATACTTAATTAATGAACTATGTTTGGGTTTTGGACAATTGATCGAAAAATTGAAGACATTTGAAAGCATCACCAAGGGCACTGGGAACCTCTTTTCAAATACATAATGCACAGATGTCTTTTGAATATTGTGCATGTCATAAAGATGCTTTAAAAATCATGTTTCGGCCTCACAGAATCCTCCTCATCTGTCCAAACCGGCCGGACTATTTAGAGTCTGTGTTGTATCAGCACCACCAGCCCCAAAACTCTGTCCGGATTAATGATCCCAGATCAGTGATTCAAGAGATCCGCACTGTCCCTGAGATGAAAAACGTTGATCGTGAAGTCCTAAAATTAGATCCATGACTCATTCCCTAAATCTTATCTAATAATGCTTGTTGAGTAGCAATGGCATTTCCCCCCCTTTTCCTTGAACACAAGCTATTTAAAGATGGCGTGTTGATGAGATGGCGCTGGATTAGGATGTGTATGTTGTCTCTCTGCAGCTTCTGTGACTGATATCACAAAAGGGGAAAAAACGCCTGGAGGCGCCGATAAATTAAAAAGTGTTCCACACTTTCTTATCATCAAAGTCAGCTGCCCTGAGCGAGCTCGGATAATGTTGGAATAAGGAAGTGGGGGTTCACGTGCGTGCATTCGTGGATGTCAGCTTGTGCGATACTGAGAAGGCGATAGAGACACTTCAGTGTCGCCCGCCACCGAGACATCGTTGCGTATCGACTGTTTTCTCCTTTTTTTTTTGCGTTTCCAGAAAGCTTGATTTTCTGTTTTTTGCATGTAGCTTTGGGTTTGACGGCTGCTTTACAAAACATGCGACTCATTCTTGTGATTTCCACGCACCTCTCGCACGCATGAATCATCCTGCTGCGTTTTAAAGATGTATTATATACCGTGCAGGATGCATGCCTTGGATCTCACCTGGGTTGTTTTTCAGCATGAATTCTTGTGAAAGAAGCTAGATTAGAGCAAGCTAACATGTTTATGTTTGTTTTTTTTAATCATAAATAGACATCTTCTCTAACCGTTTATGTTTGATGCATTGGTTCAGCTCATACGTACGGACATGGAAGGGAATCTGCATCGGGATGTGGTGTGGGTGTAAATAAACATCAAAGAAACCAAACTTAAAGAGCCGCATGTAGACATGATAGCAGACACGCAGTGTGTTGATTCTCTGCATGCCTCCTGCGTGCTGATTATCCGGCTGCAGCTTTACAGGAACTCGTGGGCTTGTTTACCGAGCGCTCATCCGTCCTCTTCACCAGCCCCGACAGACTCTGATAGGTGTCAAAGAGAATTTTATGTTTTCCCCTCAACTTCTGGTGTTTTTTCCCCGTCCGCTCCAAAAAAAAAAAGACACGTTTCAGCTGCCGAGGGGTTTACGAATGAGATTATCTGATTGAATTAATGGTGACGTCCTACAGATGCATTTTTATTTTCACTATTCCATATTTGCATATGACACATGAAGGGTAAAACTCAAACTCCTGGCACGATGCAGTTACGCCTCATTTACCCAAAGCTCAGAGATGTATTGTAGCGTGAGACCCAACGCAGGAAGAGGAGAGGAATTATTCATACGGCAGTAAACAGAAGCAGTGGGGGGGCAAACTGCCCTGTTTCTCATGCTGCACCGTTAGTGAGGCAATGATCGCTTATTGTTGCAGTATGAAATAAAAAAAATGCAATTATAACATTATGATGTATGATTGTTTTTTAATCCAGTTTAGTGTCCTAAACACAAGTGTCGCGCATCAAAATTAGATTCAGTCTAAAAAAGCGCTGCTTGTTGTTTCCGTTTCTACAATAAAACCACCTTTTTTAAGGCAAAACTAAAATATGTTTCAAATCGTGAAATGTTCAGAGTTCCAGTCCGTTTACTGTGCTCCAAGTGTTACATTTGAATTTGCTGTTTGGATTTCAGTCACGATGAGTCCGTTTGGTAATGGTTTATTTTATGGGTTCCCATAATGGTTTACTAATGTCTTGGAAAGAAGCATGTCATTTGGTATATTGCAGAGATCATATCCTGAGATAGTTGTAGTGAGTTCATTTAAGTCAAACACTGAAGTCCTACAGATGCTATCCTAAAGTGTAGACCACCTCCACACTTTTGTAATCGCCGAACGCTGAGTGAAGGATAGCAGACAGTTTGTTGAGATATTGGCATCGTTGAGCGAAACGTGAGCAGCGCTGCACAGCACGGTGGGCGTAAGCTGCGCACTAATCTTCAAATTGAAAGCAGCAGGTCCACATTTTCAGCAGCGTAACTCCGCAGTCGGCCAGATTGAGATGTTCTTCCCCGAGGACAGTGGGAATCGGAGTGATGATACCGTATCCAAAACTGAGAGCATTAACAGATGACTGCGGTCACGCCGTGTGACGCAGCGTCGTTAGAGCGAGTGCACGGATGACATTAGGACAAAAGTATCTCTGAATTCCGTTTCTGTATCTCTGTCCCTCAGCGGTGAAGACGGACCAGCTGCAGACCATCAAACGGGAGCTCACTCAGATCAAGCTGAAGATCGACTCTTTGCTGGGACGCCTGGAGAAGATCGAGAAGCAGCAGAGGGCCGAGTCCGGTAAGAAGCCGACCGGCGGATCGGAGCTCGTCGGAGGAGAGAGAGGGGGGGGGAAAGGACACCCACCACCGAGGCAGGGAAATCAAGAGCACACGCTGGCCATACGTCTTTGTGACGCTGTGGGAGATAAGAGCAATAGAGCTCTCCATCATAACAGCCGACAGGCGTCAGCTTCACGCTGACTCTGTTTCTACGGGAGGGCTTTGTAGATGACCTGCACCGCGGGGCCGTCTGAGAGCAGCTCCCTGTGAAGGTCACTTAGACTTCCTGTTGTGCATGTTACAATGTGTCAGCAGGCTGCTCTGGTTTATTCACACGCGACGCTTTTTCTCTTTAACTCCGTGACACCAAATAAATCATGTCTTGGTCGTCTTCCAGGGAAACTGTTGTGTGACGAACTAGAAACTAGAACAAACCAATCCAAGCTTTTCTGGTTGGAAGGAGATTGTTGTTTGTATCGAACAACTAGCAGCGAGAGGTACGCGTGTTTAAATTATCAACTGATCCTTTTAGCAATTATTGTCACGGGAATTTACCTTAAAAATGTTTTAACTGTAAAAACTGGTCTTTACATTTCGGTGTTGAATTTGCTGTAAACGGGAGAGAAAAAGATGGAATGTGTTTTAGAGCCATGTTTAGCTTATAGCGCTAACGTCTGGCCAAGCTACGCTGCGGCCGAGTCCATTCGCCTCATTTGCGTTTCTTTTTGCGACGTTTTTAAATGTTCGCTTTAAATTCACTTGACAAACAATTGAAAAGGCCCTCTGTCTGCACTTTATTCAATCATATACTTATTTGTGTTGACAAATAGATGCTTTGGCTTACAGTTGTGCTCGTCTGTTCTGTTGAAGAACTACAATGAGTTCGTTGTTGACTCGTTGAGGTTAAACCACGTCTGTCCAGCTGAACGTATGGAGCAGCACAGACTCTACGGGACAACACTTTGCTTTGTTTCTGCACAGATTTTGAAAAACGGAAACAAAGAGCAGCCGACCAAACTTTTCTACTGCTGCGTGAAGCAAAGAAAACCAATTCTCTGTGCCCTTCTCCTTCACTCAGAAGCTCAGAGAAAGTATGAGGACAACTGCGACTCCCTGCACGAGGAGTCCGTGTCAGAGACGGCGGAAAACTCCGGGGAAGACGCGGGCGACGGGGCGCTGGACGTGGAGGCGGGAGAGATGACCGACGGGGGAGAGGACGACTACGACGAGGAGGGAAACCACCATCTGGTAAGAGAAAACGTGCCTGACGGGAAGGGAGAGAGCAATGCACCTTGGGAGATCTCAAGTGGGCAGACAGTCTTCCCCTCTGAAAGTTAATTTTCGAGAAATTATTCATGGCCACAGACCTGAGAGAGCTTCACATGAGTGAATGGTGAGAGCGCCCGGACTGACAGTTTCTCCCTGTCTTTTGGGTCGTCACCTTTCGAAAAAGGTTGCAATTAATTTTGACATGATTTGATATTTCATCCAAGGCTGCAATTAGCTTTGACAATCCCAAAAACATTGAATAAGAATGTCGCTGAAGCATCGAAACCAAAAGAGCTAATTACCGTCGTCTTTACACTGTTGTGTTCAGATGTCTTCCCTTTCAACTTTATTCAATAATGAAAAGGTATCTGCATGCTGAAGGCTCCGTATTATACAGCAGTTAAAACATCATTTCTCATGTTTTTTTTTCTCAAGTAAAGCTTGTGGCCGCTCGGGTTCATTTCACACACGCACGGCTTCTGGAGTTCAAGCACCGAGATCAAAGCAATCGTCCTCGGCCTCACCTGGGTTCCGTTGTGCGGTGTGGCCGTGCTTTAGAACGGGCTTTCTCTATTACGCCGTCTGTTCAAACGGGCGAGCATGGCCGCGCCGTTCCTCGATGAAAGCTCGGTGCCCCTCTGCTAATGGAACACGTTATTTCCCGGGGACGCGGCGGAGGTGATTTATTTGTTTGCGGAAAGGTCAGACTGATCACAGGTCGCGATAACGCACCACAAAGACGGTCGGCGCGGCTGCTCCTGTTCATCAGCGCTGACCTTTGGAAAAGATTAAATACAACCTGTGTGCTCAGTTTTAAAAACGCTGAATCCTACCCATGATTACAACCCTCTCTCTCTCTCGCTCTCTCCTTTCCAGATAGAGAACCATGTATCGGATATCGACAACTGAGATCAGGTAAGGATGAATCCATTCCAGCATGCGTGAGCTTCCTGCTAAAGGTCCTGGAGGCTCTTGCAGCTAGTCTTTATTTAAGGCCTTACTAAGGTCCTCATTAAAGGCCTTATCCGCCCAACTCTGTCTTGAGCACCTCGAAACATTCGTTCGTCATCTCCTAAATCACGAGCTCGATGACATTTAGAGGCCCAGCTCCACTGAAGGGCGTCTAATGCCGAATCCAACAGAAGGGAGCGATGATGGCATTCCGATGGGCCAGAACTGCCCATAAACAATGTTCATCTAATTGAATTGTGTGGAAGGGGGCATGAATGTGGAGGCCTGAGGTAAAGAGTTTGCTGGCGGAGAGCGGGGGTAATGATGTGGTCACATCCTCGGTCGGCCTCGGTGCTCAGCTGTGTTTACGAGTCGCGCGCTGTTGATGTTAACGCTGAGTTAAGATGTCTTCTTTTGCTTCCCGGCGAGCAAAGGAGAATCCAGAAAGTGAGGTTCAGATCTATCGGCAAAAAGTACGACAGCGACATTGTTGTTTGTAACGTAGCCGGTCTGTGGTTTATGCTCATAGTTTACAGAGATCAGGTGCCGCGGTGGAGCGCTGAGTCACCACAGAACGCCACAGTTTGGTGTGAACACAACATGAAAGCTTTGAAGATGAATCGACGTCTTGTCTCTTGACAGAAAGACGATAAGTGTATTTCCCCAAAAATGTCGAACTTGTTCCTTCAAGATGAAATGCTATAATACTGCAGGGAACAAAAAGAAGATGTAGATGGTTGACGGCACGTAAAAGTATTGTTGACATTACATCCACAGCCACTGTAAGCTTCTCTTTTTGCTGTTGAGTTGCCGCTTCTTTTTCATTTCTAGTGGGATTACGGATGAATTTATTCCATAAATCTTTTTTTCTTCTCACCGTCAAAGAACTGTCAGCTGCTCTAAAGTTTTTTTTTGTGTGTATATCTCAGCAAAAATGTCCCCAGCTTCCTTTCCCCCCCCCCCCCCCCCCCCCCCCCATCTGCCTGTCCAAACGTTTGGTGTCCCAGTTCTATCCACATCTTAAGAAACCACGTTACACTTCACGTTTTCCATTTCCATGCATTGAACAACCTGACAATCCCACTCGGAGAACGTGTGAATGTTTTGCTTGCGGACCTATAAGCGAGGATAGAACATCACAGTGAGAAGAACCTCAATAAGTCGTGTCCAGAAGGATCAGAGAGGCATCTTCTGGGCGACCACAAAGATATTTACGGACAAGCTTTAACACTCTGCCTAATCCTCCTCAGATTTACAGCATTATAAATAGCCACTGATGTTCGAGGAGCAGACGGCCCCTATAATGTGTTTTCCCCTTCATCCCTTCAGGAGGAGGCAGCAGACACCCCCCCCCCCCCTCTCCCGCCTCCCCCCCCCCCCGGTCAGTGGTATTAGAATTCATCGTCACCTTCAAGAGACAGAAAAGGATTTCTGAAGGATCAAGACTCTCATTCCGGACTGTAAATTGTGTTCAAGAGATGCTGAATCACATTTAGACGGCCAAATGTATTCAAGACCCATTTTAATGCATCGGCCTCGTGGGTGTTCTGTGCAACTTATATTTCATTGCAAGAGGCCGACAGCATCGTGTGCTAATCCTGTTTGTGAAATGAATAAAACAGAAGGGAATGAAATAAAAGGCATTTATTCTCATTTGTAAATTAAATTACGTGGGAAGAGGGGAACATGACATTGATCCACCGTCGCTGCTTTGATGAAATGTGTTTGCGGTGTAATTTCTAAATCTTTTCCTATGAATTTTGTGTTCAAAAATCTAAATGAATAAAGGAACAGTCGGAAACAATCTGCGACCGCAGAATGGTATTCACAAACAAACGATTTTCGGATTTGACTCATGCATAAGCCAATATCTGCGGGCATGGCTTTATCCGTTTGTCACACAAATGCCCCGTGGGGCTGTTCCATCATATATTCCAACTCCTGCCAAGCTCCAGATGCAGAAAGGGCTTCCTGTGGTCCGGGGCCAACACTGGCACAGGCGTCCTGCCGGGGAGCAGGGCCCCGACGTCTCAATGCGCTCCTCCCCGCTCAGCCTGTGCGTCCCGACACGGACCGCCGCTGCCGCTCGGGAGCCAACGCCCGTTCTCCTCCCGCTGCACCGATTCCGTCTCTAGGCAGGAGAGCGAGCGTTTCGAGTCGAAATGCCTCGATATTATCGACGTGATCTGTGATTCAGATCGCTGATGAATTAATGTGGAATAATTGAACATGACACAATGGCTTGTGCAGCCTTAACCATAAATAAAAACTCTTTTAATAGAATGACCCTAAATGTAAATAATAAAGTAAAATACAGACTGGGGAAAGATCTGAACTGGCCAGAGTCGGATGATTCGTCCACTCATTTTGGTGCATTTTACTAACATGATGTTTGACATGATTTCTATGGTTCATATGTGACATTGTGCAAACATTTCAAATGCAGCTTCAGCTGAGCGATTTCAATGAACCCGGCTGTAAACATACAGCTGCAAAGTGAAATCACGTCACCATTTCTTTCCCCCAATGTATAAAATAGAATAAATAAATTTCCTCCAGACAATGACAGAGGCCTGTTTGTAGTCTCAAGCTTCTTCTTCATAGAAAGCCTCAGACGGAGGCAGGTGCTTGGATCCACAGCTAACGTGGGGCCAGGTGTGCCAGCTGATGGTCAGCAGCAACAATCACGGTGATGATGCGTATCAGCTGGCACACCTGCTATATATTAGCTGGAGATGAGGCTGTCAGCATGAACGGCTGGTGGGCCAACGACGTTCATCACAGCTGTCAATGAAGCGGCTTCTTGTCGAACGCTCGGCTGTCGTTAACCGCTGGCTTTGTCCTTGCACCCACTGCAGCCCCATATCGTCTCTCCTCCTCTGCTGCTTGTAAAACTCAAACGTTTTCTTCTTCTTTTGCTTTTAATTCATGAAATTTTACAGAAAGCAGACGGGCCTCTTGTCGTTGGCATTTGAAGAATTCAACCGCGGTGTTTCTTTTCAGACACAATTCAATCCAGTCAGAAATGTTGGCATTGGACACAACTGTAAAGAAGGGACACTGTGAATGTGTTGGGGAAGTTTCGTGGTATAATAACGAGTATTAAGAGCGAGAAAGTCCACAAAAGGTGGGTCGGAGTGGTGGAAACAAACACGTTTGTTACGTAAGAAACTCCACTAAGGTCGGTTGTTGTTGATTTACACTGTTGAGTTGTTATTTAAAGATGATGCTTTTTCAAAACTTAAATAGTTCTGTTGCCTCAATCGTTCCAATCATTTAACAGCTTGTCCTTGTTGCTTTTCTGTAAGATTGATAGCGGCTGATATGAAACTTGTTTTTGGTTCAGAAATGTCGACATCCGTGGTTTGATGAAACGTGCGATGCCAACATTTTGGTTATTGGGTTTCTTAATTACTCTGGGAGATGCTCGCATGCTCTGTAGACATTTGGATAGAAAAATGGATCCCATCCAAAATGTGGATTAATAGCCTGAATAATGTTTTGTTTATTTGTAATTGTTCAACGTTTCGAACACAATGAACAGAAGTCTCTTCACCCTTATTAGCACAAAACCTGGGCAAATGAAACCAAACCACCGCGGGAAATAAGGAAATATTGTTTTGTGATTTGGTTAGAATGACCCTTTAAACCGAGAATTAATTAAATGTGAAGGAAAGGTCGCCTCAACTTCATGAACACAACAATCTGCCTGAAAAAAATAAAATTGAATAAAAAGTCTGTCCAGCAGCTCCTTCAAAATAAGTGTCTGGTGAATGATGATGTGTAATATTTAGCACTATTTTTGGATACAAAAACATGTTTACGGGATAATGGCTCTGCTACACGTGTATCTGTTTTGCTGGTAGCCTGTTCTTTAATAAGCAGTATGGTGATGTGTCAAATATTTTGCAAAAAGTACAAGAAAAAAAACCCTCATTGCTTTTAACTGTTGTGATTTATCTGGGTCACTTTAAAACATTTCTGGCTCGACAGTCGACTTTTATTTTGCCCTGTAAATAGTCCTCATGTTTATTTCAAACACTAATCGACTGAAAGAGACGTTTAAAACAAAGCGGGAAAAGGTATACTGACAGTTTGTTGGGGTCGTTGCAGGTTTCAACCACAATTGTAGTGTAACTGACAACTGTTGTATAGAAATGTACATTTTTTTGTAAAGATATTTTTATCAAAAGGCATGTTTACTGTAACTTTGTATTTTCAGTTCATGTATTAAAACAAATGGTGTATTCCAACTGTTGTAAGGCTAGAAAACTCATCGTCATTGTAGATAAATACTTGTGTTCTTATCAGTAAATATAATGTTTGTCATATATGTTTAACTCGTCAAATAACACTTATTTTACAAATAAATATGAACTGAAGGACAAAGAAACCTTTTGGCTTCATTGCACATCAAAAGCAGACGTGATAGTTGCTCTCAGATTGTTGACAGACGTGTCTGTAAATGTTTGATGCATCATTAAGGCGTGCCTCTTAAAAAATCCATTCTCTCCTTTCATTACCGCGCATCTTCCGTCAACACAGACTGCTGATTTAATTATGATTCATATCGTTTGGCATGTAGGGCGCTTGCCGTCAAGATGACACGTTAACAAGATACACGGCAGCGTGTTTGAAAGCACGTCAAATTAACGTCAGTCAGCGGGGAAGTGGACACCATAACGCCAGCTTGTCATCTGGGTTTTAGGTCATTCTACACCTGACTGACTGTGGATGATAGGAATACATCAACCCAATCAAATCAATCGGTGTCTATCAACGTGCACTGAAATGTAGCTTCTTACTGCTGGTGATGGGATCCCACATGAACCAGACTGTTCTCGTACACTGTTCGTGGCTATACCCATGAAAAGCAATTTGTATATAACTCACAATATCATTTTGTTTGTCATACACACAATTGTTAAGCAGGAAGAATAAAGAGCGACAAACTCCATGTAGGGATGAGGTCCAAAAACACCGGACTGTCACCCAGGAGACCGTCGTTTGTGTCCCGTGTGAAACCAGAAATCAACGTTGATTTATTTGTCACGTAACTTCCATGTAAAATATCCTTCCGTCATTATTCAAACCCAAAAATATGATATTTTCCAAAATCACACCGAGTACTTTGTTGCCTAATCGCAAAGCTATTCTACAAATGACTTAAATTTTGTGTTGCTTTTGGCGGTCCCTATGGACAAAAGCGGTAGTGTTTCGTAGATAAATAATCTAAGGTTTTTCGTGGTGTAAATATGTAAATGACGAAGACATATGAAACCAGAAATTGATCGTTCCTTGACATACAGGCCTCATGACAATGTTTTTGACAGTTTAACCAAAATGCAGAAAGACTTAAAGTGAGATGTATTTCTTTATCGTGCACAGAAATACAGTTTTTGTTTGCCGCCTTTTTAAAAGAAGATCAGAGTCCAGGATCACCTCCATCACAACAAGTGCTGGAGAATCACTGCCACGCTTCGCTTTAGGACACTTCTGTAGGACACACGGGACTTGTCCTCTGGTGGAGCAGCCGTCTCCAAACTCATTACACTCACTCCAGTTCCTGTGCTTCTCTGGGGAACACACAACGTGATCTAGAGGCTGATTGTGACCCTGATTCGGCCTTTTCTTTAAAGACCGCGGAGAGTGTGCACTTGACTGTGCAGAGCAGCGTGGACAGCGTGGACGCTCTCCAGAGCTGTGCATGCAACAGCTGGGACCAACATTGTTCTGGTGAACAGCGACGTCCACTGAAGTCTCTCTTGTGCGCGTCGGTCTGATGTGTGACGCGCAGCATTTTCACAGTTGGGTGCATGTTTTTAGTCCACGTGGACTCTTCTGTTTTGATTGTGTCTCCTCCTGAAAATCAGTTCTTCACCATTTTAGACAACGCCTTCATTTCATAAAAGAAATAGATTGATGCTGGATTTCTTTTTCAAAACATCAGGTGCTTTGCAGAGGATCAAAACCAGAATAAAATCCAATACACCAACAGCTGCTGCAATAAAAACAAGAACCATTAGGAGACAGGAAGCCAAAAGCAACAATAAAGCTCCTGACATTAAAGGCAATCCTTTCATCAACGAGGGTTTATAGTGACTTTAAAGAACCAGTCTGAGCTCTGCAGGGTTTCCTGTGTGTTCATTATACAGACTACAGCATTCATGTTCTTGAAAGGTTTCAGCATGTCACTTCCACTCTGTTATAGCGAGTCTGTAAAGGTAGCTGGGCGGCAACAGATGGCAGCTTTAAAGCCACGGTAAAAGGCAACGCAGTGAGGTTAATGAGGGCCAACTACCATGCCACACACAATTAGCCCGCGGTGTCACGTCCGCAGCACCGGCGGCTGGCATGATTGCACACAGCTGGTTCCGTTTGACCCACAAATGAGAACACGTTTCACCCCTTTTGCTCAATGCACTGCAGTTTATTCATTTATACAGAACTGAAGTGAAGATATTCAGCCGTGATAGTGAGCCGGAGGATGAAAGCGACTCCACGATTTCACTTCACACTGGAGCCGTTAAGCGTCTGCGACATTGAATTTTTAAACTTTCACAGCTGTGGAAATAAAAAAATGTATTAAAATGATTGCTGCTGCTGCTGTGAACGTAAATGTAACCATCGGCTCGCGTTTGTTTATAGCAGCTGACAGATTCAATCCACTCATTTTTGCTTGTTTCTCGCCATTTGGGAAATAATCAATGAGTCAGTTAGCGCTCACATATAGCTTTGCATCTTTGAATCCTCATATGGATTACTGTGGTGGAAAATAAACATCATTTGGAACCAAATTTACAGCAAAAGCAGCATTTGGGTAATACCTCACGCTACATCTTAACCATGTATTATAAGTTGTATCTCTGTGTATCCTCAGTTAAAACACGTACAGTATTAAACCCGTATACTCTATTACATTTCACCAGTTGGAGAGCATTTGCTTTATTGGAAATATTCAAATCCGCAGCTCGCTGCACAAATCTTAATTAACATTTTTATTATATTAGCTCAGGGGCGCGAAGATGAGCATATTCTCCACGTCTGATTTGAAAAATATTTAAATGAATCTTCACGTGTTGCCAATAACCCGAGTGTCAAGTTGCAAAAGTAAGAATGAAGAGTCTCCATTCTCATCTCTGCAGAGGCTTTAATGGAATCAGCAGAGGATTTATGGGTGCAGTGAAGGATGAGGTGTCGCAAAGCCATTACGTTCGGTTAGAGGCCAGAAGGCTAATGTTAGCCTTTAGCTCGTCATGGTGGACAATATCAGCCTTTTTTAGATGGTGTGAAATATGCAGTCGGATTATTCATTTGACATGGTGATTACACCCTCAGATGGTCAGAAGCATTCTGCTCACCTAACCTAAACAGATATGTACATGCAGCTCCTTGGTGAGAGCATTTCAATGCTACAGTGCAGCTTCCAAAATATTATCAATTGGTAACATTGCCAGCATGCCTATTGGATGATAATGCATTGATTCAGGAGCAGGGGAAGAAGAATCCCTCCTCCCGTCCCCGAGCTGCGAATGTCATCAGGTTTTTTCGATGACATCCATCCCGAAGTAATTTAAGATTGAAAACAAGTCGCGGTGACGTTGTATAGGAAGGTGGAGCGGAGAGCAGCATGACTGTAAAGGTCGATCCTGTTAAATCTAAACCTGAAATAGACAGCTTGACTGCGTGTGGGGTTCGGATTTGCTGTTTCAGCAGAAATTAAATGTCACAAGGCTTGAAAAGCTGGAAGTTTGGAGGAAACAGAATTTAATTACGCATGTAGTACATCAACTTTAATCTGTTTTCAAATTTAAACGAACACGAACATCACATTGAATCAATTTCTTGGAGCAAATGGAAAAGAAAACATTCAGCAAATTGGTGTTTACTGCAGGGCTACTGTCTTTTCTAGATATTTCTGCTTTGCCTGTATTTTCTGCAATTGTTTTTGTGGGGAACTGCAAAGTCGTGCAATAATTCTCTCTCATCACCAGCGACGGCTTCCACATTACATCTACTCATTGTTGGTGCAAAGAAATACAACAATATAGAATATGTTACTGTGTTTGCAGTACTAGTAGTGGAATTCTTAGTCAAATATAAAAGGAAAGTAAAAACTACAGAAGCCAGGACAACTGTAAAGAGGATGAATCTCCTCATGCAGTGGAAGGTCTGACTGCTGGAAACAAGAAGGGAGTAATCCTCATCACCTCTGCAGCTGTGTGGGCCGCGTCATCCCTTCAGTTCTGCTCTGAATCAACAAAACCGTCTCGTCCAAAAGTAAAGTCACCGTACGGATACGAGAGAGGCGACACGTTTATCTCCCTTCTCCAGAGCAACACATTGGGAATACCTGACTTGAGAGAGGGTGAGACAGGCGGGCAGAGATAAAGGGAGGGGATACATGTTGAGTGATCTCTTTTGAAGCAGTGTGTTCTGGGTTGTTTTTTTTTGTTTGCTACATGCCTTCAAGGTGTCACTTCATAATTGAATCCCCTCTCTCCTTTGTGACGCCGCAGCCCGAGGACGGCGACGCGAACACCTCCAGGGCCCGCAGGCCACCGCCCCCCCCACTGATAACACTGCGAGCAGTATCGCCCCCTGATAACTCTCCATGGAGACAGACTCCTAATGGAAAAATAGTTATTATGCATCTCAATGGGGAAATGATAGCACAGTACAGAGAATTGTCACATTATAATCATGAGCGGTGAATGGGTAGAAAGGGAACCCTTCAGGCTTGCTGACTGAATCCGCTCCTGCTCCAATTACGCTGCGGAGAGGCCGCCGTCCATTCATGCACAGACACAAATTACTGTCATTTTGCTCCCAAATGTCATAATTATCACTCGCATTGTGTCAAAACCTTAACCCTGTGCTGCGCAGGTTATGCTTTTTCATCAAATAAAACTATTTCATCCGGGTTTTTTGATGACGAAACGATTTCTATTGTGAAATACTTGATTCACTCATTGGCAGTGAGGTTAAAGTGGCATCCACCTGTACAGCACACAGATTTGACTGCTCTACAATAACGTCAAGGATATCTTTTTACAAGAAGCTCTTGAAGAAATGGAGCGGGGACATGATCAGACGTCAGGTTGTAGAAGTGAGGGTGTTATCACTCCAGGAGTATTTTTATGCATCTCACACCTGATTCTGACATCTTCCCTCGAAGGTTGCTTCCCTCAAACCCCCTGTCTTCCTTATCAGAGGGTGAGATCCCAACTTTCTGATTTAGCTTTCTTTCATTTGTAGAACGACCCTGCAGCCATTCAAGCCGCCAGATGGTTTGTTACACGGAGACATTTCAGAAGCCGTCCTTGGAAAGTGTTTGGAAAAAAGTGCAGGCAAAGAAATTCATGACGGGTGATTGGATGCACCTTCTGTCTGTCAAACTCAGAAGAGCAAAAACATGTTTTACATCGAGGAAAGCCTCCAGTGTCGTTCTTCGCTCTTCTTTCGTTGAGAAACACTCACCAGTTTTGAGATAACTGATCCACGCCAAACTCTTCAGGAGCCGCCATTATTGTTTGGATCAAACAGTCGCCTCTCAATGCCGGAGTGGCTCCTCAAAGGACGCTGATTGGTCCGTGCACAAACTGATCACATGTGACACGGGATCCCACAATTGTTGCATGATCTTGTGATATTACAAGTCCTCCATTGAAGTAACCTATATGCACAATGTTGCCCTGAATCAGATACAGAGAAACCTTTTATTTCTCAAACCTATCAAATGTGCTTCTTCAGGAGGTTCATACACATGTCCATATTCTTTCTTGTGACAGCTATCTCTATAGCCATGTGGAGATGTATGGAGGTAAAAGCGTGAGCAGGGCTCATACCAAAACTGCAGTTCACAAAAAAGCAATCTTACAGTCGTATCTGCTCTGCCAAGACCAGCCATAAACAGCTGACGAATGATTCACTTCTTCATTGTACCAGTCAGGAGAGTTCATCATACTTTTCCTGACTTCTCCAGGCAAAGATGAATTTTCCTTGGTCCATTCCAGCCTCATTCCAAGCCCAAATTGGCTATTGATCTCCGTTTCTTTGTCTATTAAGGGAGAGTCTTGCGTGCCAAAATCAGTCTCCGCCGAGACGGCTGCCCATATCTCAGTGCTGATTGATTCTGTGCAGGCTGTGGTTGGCCGGGCCAAGCCAAGGTTGATGGGAGAGGGGATGAGGACGATTGTCCGAGGTTGGTGTCGGCCCGGCAGTCGATGCACATGATCGGTAGAGCAGGAATCCAAATGGGCCGATCCTTTTGCCTCGTTTCTTTGGCTCGACGCTACCCTCTGTGTCTCTGCCATCAGCTGAAAAAGGAAATGGACACAGAGAGGAAGGTTATTCCATTCATCCGTTTGGAGAGCCTTGATGCAATCAATACTGGCAGAGTGGAATGATGGAGCGGCGGCTTAGGCAGTGCAACGACTTCGACTGTGATATTGTAAAAGGAAGCAGAAGAAAGGAAAATCCCCCTACTGCGAGCCAGTGAGAGAACACTCCCTTTTCAACTGTGCCTTGTGCCTTTCACTGGTTCGAATGAGTTGATTGATTTTAAAAACAGAAAACTCCGAACTTAAAGCTATTTTCTTTCCTGTTCAAATCCAACTGTGTTTGGACACATGAAGATTTTCCAAAAATATTTTTACACAACACATTGATTTTTAAAAGAAGCTCCTGGTAATTTCAGGTGAAGCTGCAGTCTCAGCAGAACTCCTCCAGCTTTCACGCTCAACAACAACAACCTGATTAATGGTAATGAGAAGAAATCTCATCTCATTCACATGCTTGTTTTGTATTTTATAAATCTCTCGGATACAGAGCCGTGAAAAGGAATCAGCTTCAGTGTATATTTGATGCACCAGATGCACCATTAAAATGTGATGTGTTTTTATCTGGCTGAATGCAATATTCAATTAAAAGTCCTGTGAGGAAAGTGTTTGGTTATTTGTGTCAGGATCCAGGATTCCCCTGTCTGTTGTGGTGTGCCATGTGCTCTGTTTGTCCTCTGCCTTCAGACACCTCCCAGGGCCGCACCCTTAATCGTGCACGGCTGAGGACACTCAAGCTGATCTCCTCCTGCAGCCTGACACACCAGACTCAGGGCCCCTTAATGAGTAGCCTGCCACTATATAAACTCTGGTCCTGCAGTCTGGGAGTGTCAGGTCGTACCGTCTTCTCCCGCTGAAACCCCGTGGTTCCTCTGCCCGCCTTGTGTCTGTGGATTACACTCCGCTCCTCTGCCCTCCTTGTGTCTGTGGATTACACTTCGCCGCTCTGCCCTCCTTGTGTTTTGTGGATGCGCTCTGCCGCTCTGCTCTCGTTGTGGTCTACGGATTACACTCTGTCGACTCCAGTATCGAGCCACGGGACTTCACGCCGTCAACTCACCAGCCCTCCAGTGTCGAGCCACGGGACTCACACCGTCGATCTGTCAACTCTCCAGTGTCGAGCCACGGGACATCACACTGTCGATCTGCCACTCGGGTGTCGGACCACGGGCTCCACACCTGCACCCACCTGTCTATAAATAAAGCCTGTTTAACATTCACTTCTGTCTCCTGTGGTCTTGCGTTTGGGTCCGATCTGTGAACTCCCGTGACAGAACGACCTGACCATAATGGACCCAGCAACCACAGGAGCAGCTACGCTGGCCGGATATAGCACGCAGCTGGAGGCACACCAGCAGAGGCTCATGGAGATGCGTCAAGCCCTGCAATCCATGGAAGCTGAGGTCTCTGAGGGGGACCCAGCAACCACAGGAGCAGCTGCGCTGTACAGCACTACCAGGCTGCTGGAGGAGACGAGACGTTCCCTGGCGAAGATGAGACGTTTCGCTGCTGAGGTTTCTCTGGGTTGGCTGGTGCGGGCAGGAACTAGCCCGGACAGTCAAGTCTCCACCAGTTCCAGCACCCGCACTATTCCCGCCTGTCCTCGCTCCGCCGGTCTGGGAATCCCCCGTGCCGGCTCCGAGTCCCTATGATGGAACACTGGGGAAGTGTCAAGGCTTCCTGGTGCTATGCCAACGGGTGTTTGACCGACAGCCCCTGACTTTCGCCTCAGACAGGTCCAAGGTGTCTTACGTGGTCTGCTTACTGCGGGGAAGGGCTTTGGACTGGGCCATGTACACAGTGAGCAGCGACCAGCCTAATACTGTGGGGTATGTGGACTTTGTGACTGCTCTGATGAGAGTTTTTGACCCTCTGGGGAACTCTGAGTATAGGGTCAAGCACCTTCTCAGCCGGAGACGGAGCCATGCAAGGGTAGCGGAACACTCGGTGGCCCGGTTGACTCCGGCTCCCCGTAGTCAGACTGCATTGCAGCCAGCTCCTGTTCCTGTCACCTCTTCACCACAGCCAGCTCCGGTTCCTACCGCCTCTGGGGCACAGCTTGCGCCAGTCCCGGCCGCCGCCGTCTCCGTACCGCAGCGACCTCCAGTCCCGGCCGCCGCCGTCGCAGTGCAGCAGCGACCCCCAGTTCCCGCCGCTGCCGTCCCGGAGCAGCAGCAACCTCCAGGTCCCGCCGCTGCCGTCGCAGTGCAGCAGCGACCTCCAGTCCCGGCCGCCGCCGTCGCAGTGCAGCAGCGACCTCCAGTCCCGGCCGCCGCCGTCGCAGTGCAGCAGCGACCTCCAGTTCCCGCCGCGGTCATCCCGGAGCAGCAGCAACCTCCAGTTCCCGCCGCTGTCATCCCAGAGCAGCAGCGACCTCCAGTCCCGGCCGTCGCAGTCGCAGTGCAGCAGCGACCTCCAGTTCCCGCCGCCACCGTCCCGGAGCAGCAGCAACCGCCAGGTCCCGCCGCTGCCGTCCCGGAGCAGCAGCGACCTCCAGTTTCCGCCGCTGCCGTCCCGGAGCAGCAGCAACCTCCCGGTCCCGCCACTGCCGTCGCAGTGCAGCAGCGACCTCCAGTTCCCGCCGCTGTCATCCCGGAGCAGCAGCAACCTCCAGTTCCCGCCGCTGCCGTCCCGGAGCAGCAGCGACCTCCAGTTCCCGCCGCTGCCGTCCCGGAGCAGCAGCGACCTCCAGTTCCCGCCGCTGTCATCCCGGAGCAGCAGCGACCTCCAGGTCCTGCCGCTGCTGTCCCGGAGCAGCAGCGACCTCCAGTCCCAGCTGTGGTCTCGGAGCCGCAGCTATCCCCGGACCTCGCGGCCGCGGAGCCAGAGCCGCTCGCTGGTCCTGCCACCGCAGCTCCAGTTCCTGCCGCCGCAGCTCCAGTTCCTGCCGCCGCAGCTCCAGTTCCTGCCGCCGCAGGGCCAGCGCCAGTTCCTGCCGCCGCAGCTCCAGTTCCTGCCGCCGCAGGGCCAGCTCCAGTTCCTGCCGCCGCAGCTCCAGTTCCTGCCGCCGCAGCTCCAGTTCCTGCCGCCGCAGGGCCAGCTCCAGTTCCTGCCGCCGCAGCGCCAGTTCCTGCCGCCGCAGCTCCAGTTCCTGCCGCCGCAGTCCCAGTTCCCGCCGCAGCGCCAGCTCCAGTTCCTGCCGCGGCCGCCTCTACGCCAGTTCCTGCCGCCGCAGCGCCAGCTCCAGTTGCTGCCGCCTCTACGCCGCAGCCCGCTCCAGTTCCTGCCGCCGCAGCGCCAGCTCTAGTTCCTGCCGCTGCCACCTCTACGCCGCAGCCCGCTTCAGTTCCTGCCGCCTCAGCGCCGCAGCCCGCTCCAGTTCCTGCCGCCTCAGCGCCGCAGTCCGCTCCAGTTCCTGTCGCCGCCTCCGTGCCGCAGCCTCTCCCACACCCGGCCGCCGTCCCAGAGGCGCAACGACCTCCAGTTGCCGTCTCTGAGCGGCAGCGACCTCCAGTGCCCGCTGCCGTCTCTGAGCAGCAGCGACCTCCAGTGCCCGCTGCCGTCGCGGAGCAGCAGAGACCTCCAGGACCTGCCCCTGCTGCACCAGCATCCTATTCTCCAGAACCCGTCCGCCCGCCCGGCCGTCCGCCGGAGCACCCGTGGCCGGAGCCCTTCTGCCCTCCCGGCCGTCCGCCGGAGCACCCGTGTCCGGAGCCCTTCTGCCCTCCCGGCCGGCCGCCGGAGCACCGGGGGCCGACGCTCTTCGGCGGCCCCGTGGCGGGTCAGATCCTGTCACCCCTCCTCCGGACCCCCGCCGCCCACCCTAGTCGGCCTTATAGCTGTGGGGACATCCCTCCTCCGGACCCCCTCCACCCGCCCTGTGTTGGGTCTTGTGTTACGTCTGGAATCCGTGCCTTAAGGGGGGGGTACTGTCAGGATCCAGGATTCCCCTGTCTGTTGTGGTGTGCCATGTGCTCTGTTTGTCCTCTGCCTTCAGACACCTCCCAGGGCCGCACCCTTAATCGTGCACGGCTGAGGACACTCAAGCTGATCACCTCCTGCAGCCTGACACACCAGACTCAGGGCCCCTTAATGAGTAGCCTGCCACTATATAAACTCTGGTCCTGCAGTCTGGGAGTGTCAGGTCGTACCGTCTTCTCCCGCTGAAACCCCGTGGTTCCTCTGCCCGCCTTGTGTCTGTGGATTACACTCCGCTCCTCTGCCCTCCTTGTGTCTGTGGATTACACTCCGCTCCTCTGCCCTCCTTGTGTCTGTGGATTACACTTCGCCGCTCTGCCCTCCTTGTGTTTTGTGGATGCGCTCTGCCGCTCTGCTCTCGTTGTGGTCTACGGATTACACTCTGTCGACTCCAGTATCGAGCCACGGGACTTCACGCCGTCAACTCACCAGCCCTCCAGTGTCGAGCCACGGGACTCACACCGTCGATCTGTCAACTCTCCAGTGTCGAGCCACGGGACATCACACTGTCGATCTGCCACTCGGGTGTCGGACCACGGGCTCCACACCTGCACCCACCTGTCTATAAATAAAGCCTGTTTAACATTCACTTCTGTCTCCTGTGGTCTTGCGTTTGGGTCCGATCTGTGAACTCCCATGACAATTTGTACCTTACATCGACCATTTTAAGAAATTTCTTACTTCTACTTTACTAAATTCACGAGGAAATATTGCACTTTTTACTCCACTACAACTCTAAAATGCTACGAACACATAAATGTTTCAAAAATAATACTATACTATATGACTTCTAGTGTAATATACCACTAACAGATGCAGTCTTCAGCATCATACTTGGAATGCTTTAAGAACATTTAAGTGTATTTAGTCGATAATATTAAAATCTGCATGAACAGATAAGCTGTAAATACTAGGGGTGTAACGATACGCGTATTCATATTGAACCGTTCGGTACGAGGCTCACGGTTTGGTACGCATGACGAACCGAATACGTTTGAATAAATAAAAAAAAGATTTTTTTTTCCTTTTTTTTAAAACCTTTATTTAACCAGGTAGTCCCATTGAGATTAAAAATCTATTTGGCAAGATGTAAGTAACAATACAAGATGTAAGCAAGATGTAAGTAACAATACTACATAACATTTTTTTTAAGGAGCAGTTTTTGTTTTTTATGCTTATGTGTTGCTAAGAAGACACCCCAGAAGATGGGTCACTCAGGTATAGTTCCATCATTGTTCAAAGTCAAAGAATAACTTCATGATGTTAGTTGTAATGAATAAATATATTTCAAAATCAAGTACATTTCTCTGCATTTATAGTTTTCTACTGTACCGAAACGTACCGAACCGTGGCTCCACTGTATCGTACCAAACCCAACCGTGGATTTTGTGAACCGTTACACCCCGAGTAAATACAACATTGACATGTTCGTATTTCTTATGAACTTTTAACAAAAGCCTGTTTCCACATCCAGCAGACACTTAGCAACAGCATTAGCATCCATTAGCGTTCATTTGGAGTTTGACCATCTGATTAATTTAAGTCCAATATTCACTCTTGGTTTGCTCTGTTTTGGTCTCCACCAACTCCTGAGGAAGTGTCTGGCAGTAGCTAGTTGTGTCCTCTGTCTGCTGTTGAGTGTTGAATAGATATTGTACAGTGGATCCATCAGGCATCAGGAAACAATGCTCACGATAGCATGAGATTAAATTAAAATGACAAAGTTGCGGGCCTAAAAACCAAAACAATGAGCTCAAAGGCGCCAAAACGCTGTGCAGAGTTGAGGGGATGGAACATACATATTTTGTGAACCAAAGAGTTTATTTGTTTTAGAAGACGTTTTCTTCCAAGGTTGTACATAAGCTGCTCTAAAAACGATCAATTGAAACAGTGCAATTAAAAAGCTGTCATTGCAACCTAGCCTTGCTCACGAAACACTCAGCAGGGATGAAGGACAGTTACAAAGTGACGATTGTGGAGAAAAGAAAAAAAATGTTTTGCTACTTTGTGATTAATATTTTTTTTCAATTACCACATCTAGTAAATTCTTGAACTGCAGCATTTCATCATTAAAGAACATGAATCACCAAAAATGCATTAAAAGAGCACGCTGCTTTGAAAGGCAAAATGTTTCTCCCGTTCCAGGTTTGGCGGCACGTCAAAGAAAGAGGTTATTCCGTTCAGTGGTGGCGCGCGCTTGTCGAAGCAAATGGGCCGTTTTTTAAATGCCAAGTGAAACGGTGCAACCTTTCAAAAGGTTAGGCATAACAAGGGAAGTCCTACTGTACAAACCCCGCTGCCTGACTAGCAGTGTGGCCCCAACACAAGATTAACCTCCCTGCAAACTGACCGGAAGATCATAAAGACATCACGACGGGAGCCGATCATGAATCGAGTCAGGCGAGTCTTAATCCTAACACACAATATTAATGTCTGCTCCAAAGTATCAATAAATCATGAGTTGCGCTGAGGGTGGCTGCTGAATTTAAATTTCATCTCCGTGCATAATTAGATTTTGCCAAACAGCTGCTCAAGAGTAATGTGGATGAGTTCATGGGAAGGTGATGGAGGGAGGAGGAATCCGAGACACGGCCGATGAGAATGTCTGGAATACCGGTCCGATTTAATGACTTTTTAAATTAAAGGATGCGGGTGTGATCGATTCGAGGCCCGCCACGTGTGAAGCGGCTGCTGTTTGAAATGAGGTGGGATTAAACCGCTGTAGTTGGAATAACTGAATACTGCAGCAGTTCAAATACTCGCATCACCCCCTCCGATTTCAAAACAAACACAGCTGCGATCACTTTGCGGTGTCACGGTGGGGATAATGAGGTTTGTTTCCAACGCTGTGCTGCCATGTTTGCTAAGCACCTAGTGGAGAAATCAATTGATGAGTTTGGCTCTAAAATGAGATGTTCACTACTTCTCTCGCTTTAAAAGTGAGAGAAGGATCAAGTTTAGCAAATGGCTCATTCTACAAAAATGGTGGATGTGCTGTTATGTACTTTTGCAGACACCAAAATACTTTAAGTTAACTTAATAATCATACAAATGATATATGTTCAAGCATTAAAGATTGTCCTTGCAATGATAAAATATAGTTTTTTCAGCTGATGTTCAATGTTTCATTTTGGCAATGTATTTAAGTTTACATTCAACATTACCAAATAGAAGATTGAAATGGTTACAATATTTTTTTAATAGTAATAATAACAATGTCAAAAAGAATGACGTCATTGGTGTTAATGCTACACAAAACACTTTTATTTTGAAATACTACACTGAGTCTTTGAAGTTCTTCCTGGATCAAGAAGTCCTTGGAGGAAGTAAGTCACATGCCTTACTTAATTTGTTTAAAATATCATGATTGGTTTAAGAATTTTGAGTGACGCTTAAAGGTTAAACATGTAACATTAAATTTGAAAAAAGTGATATTATATTTCGTACTCTTTGTCAGGCATGGCAAAATGAAGTGCTGCAGAAAAGCAAAGATTGTCCAGGCAGTGGAGAGATGCAGACCCGACACGTCTTGCCTTGTTTCAGCTTTCCCGATGATCCACCTCTTTGCTCCTTAAAGAGCCAACGTCAAATCACATTCGTGAGACAATTTGTCTAATTTGAGATTCGATTTTAGAGGAAGTGGTGGACAGTCATAACATTATTTCACTCCAGGTTAATAGCAGACCACCTCAGGGTGTCACTCAGAGAGTACCAGGACATTCTGATGTAGCATTTCAAAATTAAAGCCCTTCAAAATCTCATTCATGAGATCATTTGTCTAAATTCAGATGAGATTTATTATTTATTCCTTTATGAAAACCATAGAAAAGAACCAACCGAACCAAAAACGTCACCTCCTTGGCGGTAGGTGTTTTGGTTCAGATATGTCGAGATTCAACTTATCGGTGGTTTGAAGAAAGGTACATGCTGACGTTTTGTTGTCATAGTGGATAAAAAGTTGAGAAAATAAAACCCCAAATGTCTCAGCATTAAATAGACACATTAAATCCTTCTGAACACTGCCAGAAAAAAAGTGTTGTTCTTTCATGTTGCAAGTCTTACATCCTTCAGGGTATTGGAACGTGACCAACAATGCAACATAACTACAAAATGTACAATCCTGGCACTGGGACTCGTGGCTACAGAGGGAGCTGCACCACCTCCGCTCCATTCAGCCTCCACATTGTCTTGCTGCTCCTCACTCAACACTGCTCCTGAGGAGCCTCAGATCCTCCACCTCCTGGATCCCCGACGGTCCGGTGGCAGAGTCTCCTTCTCTTCCACTGAGTCTTCCTCTCATCAACAAGCGCATCACGTGCGGCCCTTTCTCTCCTGAATCACGGCCCTCGCTCCCTCCTTGCTCTCCTCTGCTAACGCTGAAAATGCTTCCGCCTTACAACGGAAATGTACATACATTTTTGCATTCCCACTTCCTCATCCCCCACTTCCTCATCATAGTCCTTCTCCAACTGTCCACCAGAAGCCGTCACACTTTCCTCATCCTGGTCACATTTGACCGACAGTGGCGGCAACACAAGAAGACAACCCCACAGCCATCACCAGGCGTTGGTTCAAATGTAGTCGAAGGTATCACAGCTTCCATTTCAAACCAGGACAAAAACACATCCTCAAAACAATCTCTCCTTTGAAATGAAACCAATTAAAGAACATACGTTAAAGCTCTCAGTGCCTGTATACAATGCCCACCACACAGTGTTAGATTTGCTCATCTGCAAACCAATGTGTCGGCCAATCTGTGAAATATATTCTCACATAGACCTATATGTTTGTTTAATATGTCCAAGCCATGAGGTAGTGATTAAAAATGAATAATCTCTGGATACCCTTGGATGTGACACATTCTGCACGCTTTCACTTTTGCTGCAGACGTGCATTTTGTGTCAATTTGAAACCACAAGCTTTTTCTGGCGACTGCACGGATTCCGTCGGTGCGGTAAACAGAGCCGCACTGTGGATGCGCCGCGTTCCCCTCGTCGGTGTGCGTATGAGTGCATGTGTTTGTGCTCATTTGCGTGTGAAAAACAAAGAGACAGTGACACGGAGGCAGGCAGAAATAAGTGGGCCGTGTTTTGTAGACGGTGACATCCTCCGGGGAGGAGGGGATGAACAGATGTACTGTGTTCATGTCTCTGACAGGTGTACCAGAAATCTCTCTCTCCACTTTCTCTGACAAGCCAGCCTGCACTCTCCTCCAGATCTGCTGTCCCTCAGCCACTAACCGGACCCGCAGGTGGGGCCTCACCGGCGACTCCAGCAACGTGCTCGGGATCCTTAAAACGGCAACTCGGTGTGTGCTGTGTCCTCTCAAGTGTAAAGCCTATTTCATTCCCTACGAGCCAAACAGCTTGCAGTGGCTTGACGCTCGGGTGGTTTGTTGCAGATGGAGAAAAGAGCTGCAGAGGTTTGGGTTTGTTTGTTCTGGCATCTGGTTGGGATCCAGATTTGGTTTGTGGCGTGGACTTGACTCAGAGGAGAATTCTGTTCTGTGGTAGAGGCCCATTAGGTAACAAAAAACACTCGTGAGGTTTAGGAAAAGAGCGTGGTTGATGGGAACGTCACGTGACTAACTCACATTACTAACGGCTGATGTGACAAAATGTCAACTTCACTTTTATACGTGCTCACCCTGCGGTTCCCCCTCAGGTAAAAGACTGTTAGCACTATTAGCACTGTTAGCACTGTTAGCACTGTTAACATTGTAAACTCAGAGGAGCCCTCTTAATCAAGGCTTCTTCACCTTTACCCCAGGTGTTAAGCACCGCACTGTAACAAGCTTAATCACAACTGTTGCAAAAACACTTGAAAAATGAGAATAAAAGCTTGATTTATTCTGTAATATTTCTCTAACTGGAGTCCCAAGACGGTAAAGGGATGGAGATCGGATTGAGGATCAGGAACCATGAGACCTTTTCAGATTGAACATGAATAACATTGCTAACTAAGTCAGTCAGGGATGCTGTAGGTGTGTCTGTGGAATAACACCACATGGGTTTGATCTGACCTTCAGAGGGACAGACTATCCATCAAACAGCAAATCACACTGAGGGCACAGTAGCAGCCCAAAAACATCCCTGACTTCAAATCTGAAGATTGAAGCCAAATATACAGATTCACATGCGATAAGTGTGCAGGCGTGAGCGCGTGAGGGGAATCTTTGAACATTGCTCAACTGGACTCTGGTCTGAGGAGGAAACTTTAATCATAATTTGAATCTTGGCTGTCTAACTTGTTGGCAAAATGCCTTCAAACACATTAAAGGGAGATTACTGGAGGGGAAGGCATCCGTTGTTTAAAGGGAATATATGTTGAAATAAAGTTGAACTTTTATAACGTATATCCTGTTCAGGCAGATTCATCAGATGTTGATGCTGTGACACATTAGATGCGTCAGATTTCATGTTGACTAATACTTTAATTTTGACCTTTTAAAAACGATAATTGCACATTGCTCATTTCTTTCTACATCAAGGCAGCTTTGCTTTGAATGATTCACCGGCTTCTCTTTTGACAAGACCAAGCGTTCAGAGGAGCAGCAATCATTCAAAAGCACATTTCATTCAGGCATTAGCCATGACCATGTACGTCTTTGCTACCGCCGGCATTCATATTTATAAAAAAAAAAGAAAGTGAAATCAAGAAGTTGAGAGAGGAGTAAGGCTTTAGAATAGAAATGTACTTCATTCATCCCCAAGAGGAAATTAGTCTGTGAACCCGAGTTGACCCCGAGTTGTACTGGAAGTCAGTGGTGTACAAGGTGAACAGGAAGGGAGACAGAACAGTTCTTTAAAACACACTGACGCCTGGGTTGTCACAACTGCTGCGATCCGAAATGGCTGTGAAAAGCAAATCTGCATTGGCAAAACACAAGCAGACACACACAAACACACACACACACACTTCCTCGCTTGTCACCATGCATATTGATAAGCCCATCCAGAGCACCATCTTGTGGACATTTCCAACTCTGCCAGTTGTCTAAAATGTCTCTTTTGATTACATCCAATTAAGCAACCGCCTAATGAGGTCCAATCAAAAGAGCCTGGGAGGTGCTTTTTATCACCAGACACAATTTTAATTATGAATCTAATTTCTGAAAATCAATTCTCTGCTAGAAAATATCGCATCATTGGCGTTGTCCGTCAGTCCTTGGCATTTCATATATCGATGCCTCTTAAGTTTGAAGTTGGATCAAATGAAAATGTTAAAGCAACAAGCAGTTTTTTCCACGACTAACGACAACCAAAAAAAAGACTCTTTTTGCTGACGAACACACAAACACCGCCTCACCCCATCGCCACAGATCCAACCACCCCCTTCCAGCTCGAGCACTTCGCATTCATAATTCAATGTGTGGATGATATCCGTCTCCCCGGGGGGTGTAGCGATGCAGCCCCACAGCCGGTGCTGCGGTGCAGCCATCTGCATCGCAGTGGGGAGCACCGGACACCTTAATAATGCATCTGCTACACTCTCCTCGCCCATCGTCTCCAGCTGAAGACCTTCCCCTCCCTATCAGGAATGAACGTCTCTGCCCTGAAGGCGTGGATCTAATGCATTGCAGGATGCTGTCGTTTTTTGGAACTTTTATTGACGCCAAACGGGCTTTGCGTTCAGTATCAGCATCCTGCTTCAACCACTTTACATCTTTTGAAGCTGCTCTCATCAATATTTTTACATTAACAAATGATCAAATTGCTGCTTTTGATGTGAAAGAACAGTTCCCCCTTAGCTTTATGTGGCGTTTTAGCTTCTTTCAGCTCGTAGTTTTGGTTTTATGGATCAAAGCTTGAATGAATTGGTGCCCTCTCGTCAGCAATGATTTCAAGCACAACAGGCAGATGTTTTCAGCATCAAATGGCACAGCGGAGAATTTAAAGAGTCAGATATTTCCCACAGGAGCAGCTGGAGACTAAACGAGTCCGGTGAACACAAACATGACTCCAAATAAGTATACATGTTGCTCCCTGACTGCTGGATGTAGAAACTAACAAGTTCATCTTATCGTCTTAAAATCTACCTCCACTGGACAACATAAGAAATCTTTATTTTAGCCATCCGCACCTTGAGAATCTCCTTCTCAGCTCATTTATGTCATGGTTTGGTTTGTTTACAGGCCTCACTCCTGCTCTCACCTTGCTCCAAATGTATTGACCAGCTAACTCAAAGGTCGCCACGAAGACAAGCAATCAGCTGGGCTCTGGCACACACATGACCCCTGATGCCGATACCGGCCGGCTGCTCGCAGTTGGAGCCCGAAAAATCTATACTTCCTCTTCAGGCGCAGTCCTAATAGAAATGACAGTGTGAAGCCCTGAAATCGATGGCTGGGATACAACCTCAACACCTCTCTGAAACAAACACAGCGGTGAACATTTTACTTTTTAATTATGTTGGTGGAATTCTCATTTAAATTCTGGTTTTGTAAACTTCTGCATAAAGTTTGAATGACTTCCACGAGGACAACGCTCTCTGAAGCAAACACTTTCATCACTTCAAACAGCAGTCACCATGATCTCCTCTGTGACTTCATTTACAGCAAATCAGGAGAATGAAAAGCATGAGAATAAAAGGTGTGAAGCCTTGAACTGCTTTGCCAAAAAAGAACACAAACTCAAAGATAATATGATGAAGTGCACATTTCGAATATGTTCGCATTTAATTGCATTCCACATTCAAGAGGGCGCCAATATCAACACGTAAGAAAATAAAGTAGAGATAAAACAATTAGTCAATCAACAGGAAATTAATTAGCAACTATTTTGTTAATTGGTTCAGGCACCGTCCAAGCAAAAAAAGCCAAATATCTGATTCCATTTACTCAAATGTGGAGTTTTGCGGATGTTTTTATTAAACATGACAGTGAACGGCGTGTTTCGGACTGTGGGTTTTTGATTATAATTGGCATTTCTCACGTCATTAATTAATCAAGGACATAATCAGCAGATTAATCTATCAGGAAAATAATCATTAGTTGCAGCCCATAAAGCAAACATGTCTACACAAAATAATATGAATCAATAACAACAAGAAAACTCCTTTGTTGCTGAAACAATATCACAATTAACACCGAGCACACGTCTGTTAATTGATTACATTTATTTGCACTGAATTTACAGAATGCTTAAAAATACACACACACAAGGTTTTCCTAATATGTGATGACCTCTATTCATTCTCAGCTCATCTGCAGTCCTCATTCTGACATGTGATGTCTCAATGCATTGGACGTAAGCTGACTATGTTTTTTCACATGTCCAACACAGAGAGACGCACAAACCGCTGGTCAGCGTGTTTGTCCTCAGACTTCATGACCGGTTCATGCTCCATTATAGCTGAGAGAGGAGTTGAGCAGCACCGTCAACGTTTACAGATTCCTTTGGTGGCTCTCTGACAACCTAAAGACCAAACAAAAAAACACATGAGCATTACAAACATTAAGAGGAGTACCATGCTGGATGATAAACACAAGTTTTAATTCTTCTTTACACCCCTACCTTTGTCTGTTTCTTTGGTTCGGGAGCAACAGACTTGGAGATACTCGTAACATCCCGCTGGACTTCTGTAAAGACTTGATTGAGTTTCTCCACTTTCTCGTTCTTCACTGCGTTGATCTGTGAATCCACAAATTACAGTTTGCAGCAAACACTACATACAAATATATGCAAGAAAGAAAGAAACGACAACAAAGACATCTTACGTGTTTGAGCGTCGTCTTCACGGGTTTCGTTCTGTTCTTGTGCTTCAAGTGCTTGTTTTCCACTCGAAAGACGTTCTTCTGTTTCTTCCCCTTTGGTTTATTCTTCCCCATGTTACCTGAGGAGAGAACACCAATTAGCTTGGATCAGCTCACGGGAGGGGATTTCATTTCTAGGTTTAATCCTTACTGCAGTGTTTCAGATGCAAGAGGTTCAGATGAATACGCTGCATGAATTGAGGCCAAACGCACCGATTCGGGCATTTTCCAATTTTTCAGCTGATTTCATGCACAACTTTTATAAAGAGTTGAAGCAAAAAGAAAACAAACCGTCACCACAGGTGGTCTCAAATAAGTAAAAGATATAAGTCGCTTTTGAGAAAAGCACCTTCCAAGTGAATCTAATGCACTAGAAGCAGAAGTGACAATAATACTTTTACACATATAGGACATTGGCCTGCCAACATATGAGAAATATATGAATTATAAATGGATTGTAGGAGAGGATCGTAACAAAGTACAATAGAGTACATGAATATTTGCATGTAATGCAACTTTATACTTTTACTGCATTACATTTATTTGACAGTGTTAGTTATTGATTATCAGGTTATAAATATAAATCAACGAATGAGTTTTGACACATTGTTATGTTGTATGAATTAAGATATTCAGCAGTCTGTAAATTAATTAAAATTAGCCGCACCTTTACAAGCTTCCACGTTAAAGCAATGAACACATTAATGCATTAATAATTGGAATTATAATATAATACTTGTCTGAAAAGGGTCGCAGTATGAGTGCTCTTAGTTTGGTACTGAAGTATATTTTGATGCTCATGCTTTTGTATTTTAAGTGAGTATTTTTCCACACCGTGGAATACAATATCTGAGGAATTGAGTCCTGATAATATCTAGAGGTGAACAGATACAACTCGTAGTCTGTTTGCTGGAGAAACATTTAAATAAACATTCAACTGGAAACATCCCTCTGGATAAGCAGTTAAAATATAGGTTAACACGGATGTTGTTGCCAGCTAGTTGCCAACACTGTACATGTGTCGCATTCGATATTTTTGTCATTTTCTCATGATGTTGATTACATTTAACAAACGGGATATAAAACGGTGTTCATAGCTTAACGATTCAGCCGTAAATACCTAAAAACAAACCGTATTTCAGGAGCTGCTCGTCGCTGTTGATATCCTCACGTGTTAGCTGCTGCGAACGTACCGTCCTTGTTACGTCATCTGCGTGCGACGGCTGCTGTCAAAGATGGCGAAGAAGAAGAACCGAGAAGAACACGACCGGCGGGCAAGTGGGTTTTTTAATGTCGCTGTCGTGTTAAAGCAGTTGATGGAGACCCGGTGAGAAGACGCCAACATGGCGACTAGAAAGCTGAAGCGAGCCGGCGTCTCAGACGACATGTGTGAGCAACTCAAGCGGCATCAAATAGAAAGTTGTAAGGACCTGTTGTCTCTGAGTCCTGTTGAGGTGATGAATGTCGCGGAGCTGAGCTACCGGAGAGCTTCGGAGCTGCTGCAGTCGGTGAGCAGAGCCGTCGCACCGCCTGTCACCACGGCTCTGGAGCTGTGGAGGCAACACTCCTGCTTCTCCACGTCGTTGCCCGCCCTGGACAGACTGCTGGGGGGCGGTCTGCACCGTGGGACCCTCACAGAGGTGACGGGGCCCTCTGGCTGTGGGAAGACCCAGATGTGTTTGATGCTGAGCGTCTTGGCCACTCTGCCAAAGAGCCAGGGCGGCCTGGACAGCGGTGTGATCTACATAGACACAGAGTCTGCTTTCTCTGCTAAGAGGCTGGTGGAGATCGCTCAGAGCCGGTTCCCAGACCACTTCGGCTGCAGGGAGAGAGCCCTGCAGATGGCCGGGCGGGTGCACGTCTTCAGGGAGCTCACCTGTCAAAATGTCCTCAACAGACTGGACAGACTGGAAGAGGACATCATCTCGACCGGAGCGGGTCTCATCATCCTGGACTCCGTGGCCTCAGTGGTGAGAAAGGAGTTTGACACGACGTTGCCCGGGAACCTGATGCACCGCAGCAACATGCTGAGCCACGAGGCCTCCACCCTCAAGTACCTGGCCCACCAGTTCAACATACCTGTGGTTCTCACCAACCAGATCACAACTCACCTGGGGGGTCACGGTTCGGAGGGGGGTTCAGGGTTCGTGACAGCGGCTCTGGGGAACACGTGGAGTCACAGTGTCAACACGCGTCTTATTGTCCAGTATGTGGACGCACGCCAGCGACAGATACTGATCGCCAAGTCGCCCGTGGCTCCGTTTGCTGTGCTGAACTACACCATTGAGAAGCAGGGCATCTGTATGGATGGAGAGGACGGTCAGGGGGCCTTGTATGAGGGCACAGATCCGGGCCTCCAGCCAATCAGGGTGCAGACGGAATTCAACTACAACCAGACCGAACCTATGGACCGGACTGAACAAACACAGCAATGACGCGTGTGTGTGTGTGTGTGTGTGTGTTGTGTGAGTGAGAGAGAGAGAGAGAGAGACACACGGTTACTTTATTAAAGCCAATACATCATTTCACCTGACTTGTTTCATCCTCACTCATCACAGACTGATGACAAAAGTTTATATCTGGCACCATATTTTTTGCTAATTGCCCTACTACTAGAATTCCGAGCTATAAGAAGTACTTAGATATTTCACTGAAGCAAAAGTAGTACAACAGTGTAGAAATACAAGTAAAAGTCCTGCATTCAAAATCTTTCATTTTGTGTTGATGTTGGCGGCCCCACTCACTAAAGCACCAGAGTCCCATTTTACTGCAGCGGGGTCTGACAGTCCGCCTCATGCAGTCCTGGTTCTGGTTCTCTTCCTTCCAGCGGGCCCATCAATACGGCCTGGGCCTCCAGCAGCGTGGTGTCGGTGTTTGCTTCCAGCGGGGACCGGCGGAGCAGCGAGGCGACGCTCGGCTCCTGGCCGGAGGAAGAGCTCTCCACATAATCCACATGAAGGCATCGGTGTTAAACTGAGGTTTCATAACCTGTTAAAAGTTCAAAATGAACAGCATCAAAATGTACTTAAAGTACAAAAAGTAAAAGTACTCATTATGCAGAATGACCCATTTCAGGTTATGTATTAAATTATTGGATTATTTGTTTTCATCCCTTCAATGTTGCAGATTAAGGTGGGTAGTTTCATACTACATTTTTTTTGATTATATTTTGTGTTCTGTTAAGTAACTGAAGCTGTCAGACACATGTAGTGAAGTATTTCCCTCTGAAATGTAGAAGTATATTAGATTTAGAAGTTAACTTTGGAGAAATTGCAACAATCTGTTTCTTAAACACTAAACCCGACCCGAAAAATATCCTGAATTCAATGATATAACACAGAATAATACTTTTGTTCCAGTTTATTTATCTGTCAAAGCTGCATGGTGGGAGAAGAAAGACAAAAAGCCTGTAGTTTCATTAGCCAACAGCAGGTGGCGCCATACCACCATCACCGCAGTGTTCATTACAGCCTGAATGATTTCCTGATGAGCGGAGCTGTCGTTGCACACTGAGCTACTGGCCACTAGGCTGCAATCAAACTGCTAATTGAAATTTTAGAAGATAAAATAGAAGGATAAAAAGATTCCTCACCGAGACAAGTCATTACTTCTTCATAATTGTTGTTTCTCCATACTTGTTGCATGTTAGTGGCATGTATAGGTTCGTAATATGTGATGATAATGTTGCCAGTTAATTCTGTATCAGTTGAGACTGAGTCCAACGAGTAACATCTGTGCGTATGTATATGCAATAATAACTTAACATATGACCATTTGAGGCCTATCTACCTTGCATCTTATTCGTATATTTCCGCAGCCATTCTTCACGCATCAGCTGTAGCCAACGCTCAGTTTGAAGGTGACACATATGCTGCCGCGTAATTCCGTTACTTCCTGACACGACACGTAAATTAAACCCGTTAGACACGAGAGAGAGAGAGAGAGAGAGAGAGAGAGAGAGAGAGAGAGAGAGAGAGAGAGAGAGAGAGAGAGAGAGAGAGAGAGAGAGAGAGAGAGAGAGAGAGAGAGAGAGAGAGAGAGAGAGATATATCCGCATAGATCCACAGTGTTGCGGCGCATCTAAACTCCTCCCGGTCATTGCGCGGACATCATGTGGCTGACACCAGCCCGACACACACACCGCTCACAGGGGACCCTATATAAGGTCTGCAGCTGTCAGGTGGACGACACTGGCTGCTTTGGGGACGACTCGCTTTAGGGAATTACAGCTCTAGATACCAGTACATCCAAACTCTATAACAATGTCTCATGCTTGGGGATACGCAGCTAACAACGGTGAGGCGCGCATTGCACGTGTGGCTATAATGCTATAATGACATTGCTGAGGGGTGTTACAACCTGTCATACCAGCGGGAACAGAATGAATGGGAAAACAGGGATTGCACCGGTCACTGCAGAGATTTTTAATTCTGCACATTTGGAGGGGGCCTTTTACGCGCATCACCATACCCAAATATGTGTCATTAAAAACTCATATTTTAGGGCAAATACTAATAATAACAAATGTATAATTATATCATTTGTAGGACCCGACACATGGGCCGATGCCTTCCCCATTGCCAGTGGAGCCCGCCAGTCTCCCATTGACATCCTACCTGGTGCGTCAGCATACGACGCGGGGCTGAAGCCGCTCCAGCTGAAGTACGACCCTTCCAACTGCCTTGAGATCCTCAACAACGGACATTCCTTCCAAGTGACCTTCGCCGATGACACCGACAGCTCAAGTTAGTGTGACATTAATAATGGATGAATTCTGGAGCCCGCACTTGATATCAACGCTCCACAATCTGATTAAGGAGTGTGCGTTGAAATGCTTCGTCTCAATCTGGAGAAAAACGCAATATTTTACTGCATTTTCGATTATTATTATTGCAATGTTTTAGATGAAATAGAGGAGCTTTACGGTGAATGGTTTGCAAACAAAGACAATCAATGTCCTCATGATGATTGATGGGATGCAATAACCTGCAAAATGCGGCATTCAGGTTTAATGCGCCCCCGTTTTCACAAGCGCACAGTGATTTCACATTAGTGATCAAACAGACGAACATACATTTTTATTTTTATTTTGTGTTTTTTTTTAATAGAAAAATAAATGTTGGTGATTCGGCTCCAGAGGCTCCATTCAAAAGCCGAGCACGAAGCATTCAGATACTAATTTAATTGGTAATGTAACCCCGAGCAAACATTTCCCACGCCGACTCTTTTCTGCAGCGATAGTCAAACGTGCAAAACCCGAATGTTACTCTGCAAACAAGCCTTGGCTCTGTAGACTGTTAATGCGCTAAATATGCGTGGGAGTGATTTACCACGTAAAGACGCGCGGGGTTGTTTTCCCCCTTCTGCTATAAAATTGGTTAATTTCAAGAAAAGGGATTTTAGATTTGGATGATTTTGGATTGGTTGTCCTTTTAGCTTATCTGATAAAGGATAATGCAGATTACATAACCAACAGAATCATGGATTATTTCTGTGCACACATCAAGATGAAAAACACAAAAGCACTTTTGCTAAGAATAAGAGCTAGATGAGTTCGAGCCTCTTAAATCCTCCCTTGGTATTTCCTGCACCCTGCCCTGCTAAATAAAGGACAAGCTAAGTCTGCACGTCATCGTCACACATCATGTCATGCATCATGTGTATGCACAGTGGAAAAGATGAACAGCACAGGCTCTTTATTTATATTTTCCAGGATTCATTTAAACTCAGGCGCAACCTCAAATGTCTCCATGATTAGTTTTGCACCTTCTTATCATTTGAGGTCGACTGCTGAGAAACGAATATCCTGTTTGGAGAAGGCAGTGTGTGGACATCATGTAGGGCTGAATGTATTTGTCTGGACTCTAGAGCTTACACAACAGGAACTGAGACTGCTTTCATGAAATAGGAAGTCTGCCACGGTGACAGGAGTGTTGACGTAATATGTCTTTATATATAAATGACATATGTCCTATTCATCTTTTTAACCTGCTCCTCATGTTTTCTGTTCAGAAAGTATAAAGACAACAAAGTCTCATCAATGAGGCACTACTCGGGTGCAGTGTGGGATGAACTGACGGGCGATGTGTGTTTTGTCCTGCAGCTCTGAAAGAAGGCCCCATCTCAGGGATCTACAGGCTCAAGCAGTTTCATTTCCACTGGGGAGCGTCTGACGACAAAGGCTCCGAACATACCGTGGACGGGACCAAGTATCCTGCTGAGGTACGGATCTGCTCTGACTCTGACGTTTTTGTTTTTATTTCTATTTTTATTTATTTTCATATATATATAGATATATATGTATATAAATGTAATTTTTAATTAGTTATTTTTCTTTTTTAAATTATTATTATTTTTATTTATTTTTTATTATTATTATTCTTAATTCGTTTTTCTTGTTATATATTGTTATTTGCACTAAAGGTTACCAGATCAGAAATGACAGGTTTGCACTGTTCCACTCAATAAGATTACTGTTGAGGGGATTCGTTGTTGTTATTTATCTCTGTCATTTTTTCCCAGCTCCATCTGGTCCACTGGAACACAAAATACCCAAGTTTTGGTGACGCTGCTAGCCAGCCTGATGGGCTCGCTGTTGTTGGAGTTTTCCTGCAGGTCAGCAGCAACGATTAGAGCGTGTTTACCGTAGTAAAGTGCTTGTATACTGTTTGCAGATGATCATACAGTTAACTTTATGTGTATTCTTGTTTTTTTTTCAGATTGGCGGTGCAAATGCCAGTCTCCAGAAGGTTCTTGACACCTTTAGTGACATCAAGACCAAAGTATGTCCATAAAAAAAACCTATATTCTCCTGAATTTGATGATTTATGACAATTTGACTGACGTGTTCTTCACTTTCTTTATTGTTTTCAGGGCAAGCAGACCACGTTCGCCGGCTTCGACCCTTCCACCTTGCTCCCTGGTTGCCTCGATTACTGGACCTATGACGGCTCCCTGACCACACCCCCTCTGCTGGAGAGCGTTACCTGGATTGTCTGCAAAGAGTCAATCAGTGTCAGCGCTGAGCAGGTATGTGGCTGTAGCTCACAGAGCCCATTCAGCGGCAGCAGAAGCCTTGGCCTAGAATAGCCCCGGCTGCAAATCCTCTCTTACACTTCGATCTAAATCAAGGGCTTAATTGTTCAGATTAGCCAAGCGGCTGAAACGAGAAGAAGAGCCCCTCTGTAATGGGAGGAAAGGCAATATGGCACTTTCAAAATGAGACCACCAAGAGAACGAGGGCAAACGAAAGGTCACACAGATGCCGTTCCTCTTGCACAGTGTTTCTGTTTCAGTACGTGGGAGTCAACAGGATACGTCTACCCCGCACATGTATCATTCTGTACTTTAGCTTCAGTCAATGAGTGATTTCATTCTGAGTAACCACAGTACACACCACCTGCATTTGCTAAGTATTTACTCCCCGAAATGACCCCTAATCCAAGCTCTTGAAATGGATATTTGACTTCTAACTCGTTAATCTAAACTAACAGCCTCTTCTGGGCAGGTTTGTCACTCGTGGCCGAGTGAGAATGAACACCGCCTGCTCAAATGTTTATTTCCTGGCGGCGAGTAGGTGCCTCAAGGGCAAAGATGTGAGGCGTGTTGACACAACCTTTAGACTTGGTGCCATGTAAGGCAGGTCAAGCAGATAATGACAAAGGACTCATTCATACAAAGTAATACATGTCATTAGTTAACGGTTTCTCGTCAGGTAATACAACATTATTATATTATTTTGTCCCACGAGTGAATAGTTACCCCATGTGTGCATCATGTGGCTGAAGCAGTGTAATGACAATAGACTGATTCATGAGCCAGAGTTAATGTTAAACCCTTTAAAATAGGTCATCTGACACCCTGCTGTAGCAGCTGATTGGTTCCTCTTGCCTTGTCTGACTTTTGACTCTTTTGGGAATACGCTTATTTGTTTTCCTAAGCGAGTTCGGTCAGAGGATCGATACCTCTTTCATGTCTGTGCGGTAAATATGAAGCTTACGCCAGCAGCCAGTTATCTTATCTTAGAATAAATATTAGAAACAGCTGTTTCTTTGCTGAAAATAGATTGTTTTTCGTTTGAAACACCTCCTGCTGGTAAAATATAATGCATCCTCAATAAAATCTATAAAAGTAACATTTTAAAATCTGGGATTTTTACGTGTAAAAGAGTATTTTCACAACGTGGCGTTGCTAGGCCTGAATAATTTAACATTTTGCCAAATACGCAAATTTACTTTCTTCCTGAGAGTTAATATTGATTCCACTTGCATGTCTGTGCATTAAATATGTTGCTGCAGCCAGGAGCGGGCTAGCTTTAGCTTAGCATAAAGACTACGAACAGTAGACGACCACAATTTGTAGTTTTTACACTTTTGTTTTTGTAAAATTAAACAAATGAGATATATCTTTTTAATTGGTGCGTTTTAGAGGAGCTGGTCTGATTTTGTTGACTTTGTACTTTAGCTATTTCTTCCAGTTTATGCTAAGCTAAGCTAACCGACTGCTAGCTACGTCTTCATAGTGGTAACATCAGTGGTATCAATCTTCTCATCTAACTCTCGGCAAGAAAGTTAAAAAAAAAACCTGGTTCCCACAACGTGAAACTTCTCCTGAAGCATCAACAATGCAACTATAGGGCACAACTCTGAATTGAAGTCAATGACTCAACGGTGAGACTCGTGACGTGTTTTGATGAGTGACCGTCACAGCGGGTCAGCAGGGATGACTAACGGGACCGTCTTCTCCCTTTTCACAGATGGCCAAATTCCGCAGCCTGCTCTTCTCTGCTGAGGGCGAGAAGGAGTGCTGCATGATGGACAACTACCGCCCTCCCCAGCTGCTCAAGGGTCGCTCTGTCCGTGCTTCCTTTAAGTAATGCCCCTTCCCCCCCTTTTGCCCTTTCTGCCCTGTTGTCCTCTCCCTTCCCCCTCCCGTTAGTCAGAATTACCTCTTTTGCAGTGAGCCACGAAGCACACATATCTCTCTCCATCCAATTTTTTAAAAGCAATCAACTTCCTGTGGCCCGTTGCTGGCCATTCTAACTGCGATGTGAAGCACTTGAAGGATTTTCAAGTTTCTCTGTAAGCTACGAGCCAGCAAAGATTCCATTTCATAATTTATTCTAAAAGACAAAACACTTCACGATGGCTGCGACACGTTTATAGGATTCAGCATCTGGTGCTAATGTTTTCAGAGATGTATCACCGGTGTTCGTAGGTCTTCTTTTGTGTCAACAAAGACCACAAGGATGAAAAATATGAAGATAAGCTGCAGTCAAAATGGTGCCAGCAGGAAGCGGAACGCATAAGCTAGTCGCAGTGGGCAGAGGGGGGGAGGATGAGATTACATCACCATCTGTGAGGATGTTAAAGTGCAGATAAAAAAGACACACACACACGCTGGACACATACACTCCCGTTGCCAGTCTGTAATCACTGTCGACTGCCAGCCTCTGCATCACAGCAGCTTAATGAAACGCTGCAGCCGCCTCCATCACAAACAATTGACTCAGAAAATCCCCCTCTGGCACACACACACACACACACACACACCATGGCACGCTCAGCCTCGTGCAGACATGATGCCTATAGGCGCTGACCTGCTTATTGATTTGAATGCAGTGCAGAGCAGCAAAGGACATGAGGACGGGCTGCTGCTACTGTTAGATACCGAACATCATGACAATGGCTCACTGCTCTTATTTTGCAGCCTCATTTTTAAATCGTTCATGCGTTTGTCATCCTGTATTGTGTTTTTATTAGTATTGTGTCTTTTCTAACCTGACCGCTTATGCGAAATAAGTGCTGTTTTGTAACCAAAAGCCCGGCTGCATTTTGATGCCGTGGTGGAATATCAACAGAGAGGAATGATCCTCAGTTTCTACATGAAATGTGTGTTGTGAAACCCCAGCGAGTGCTAAAGCTTAAAACGCACAGTCGCCTTGTGGGCGAAGCCGTAGTGGCTGATGCACAAAGCCAAGGAATAAATTACCCTGCCAAGGAAGACGGGAAGAAAAGAAGCTGCCAATGGATCTGATTATAGTGTCTGTCAGGCCCTGTATAGGAGAAGAACTAACAAAAGACCATGAGAGGGGCTGAAGACCTCTGGTGTTCGCCCTTTATGCATTTATGAAACGATAAAGAAAGATTGTAATTCACATAAAAAGGAAAAAAAATGACCATATGCCAATCTTTATTCGGGATGTCCCATGAGTATGTGTTGTTGTCATTCTATTTCTGAAGTGGACGTTTTACTCGTGAAATAAATATATTTTATGACTAACAAGTGTCAAGTGTTTCGCTTCTTTCTATACAAGTCAACGAATCCTCCATGTTCCCTGTTTGAGTCAATCAGACCGCGTCATGTTTGGTATTCTGTTGTGTCAACACCTGAAGCCCAACAGGACTAGAACTACACACTCTCAAATGACTTGTTGGTGAAAAACGAGTCTGTAAAATGATTATTCTAAGTATGCTATCTCTAAATATTATTGCTGTTTTATCATTTGTTTCTCAGCCAAATAATTTCAAAATGAAGGAATGTATCAAAGAGACACCCATGCTGCAGTAGTATGTCTACATGTGCTTCAATGTTTAGGTTGTGCTGGCTGGTGAAATCATCTATCACAGCAAAATGTGAAACCGATTGTTATCATTGAAGGAAAGTTACAGTTCATTTGCATATAGTGTCAAACTAAAATAGTCATTTTGAACACATGTCCTCCTGTGTTGGTCCGACCGAGGGTAACTACCCCCCTGATAGTGTGTGATACTTTAAATTAGGACCCATGGCAAACATGTTATCCATCTATTCTATTTTATCTATTAAAACTGCAGCGACTGCAAATGGGTGCTTTTGACTGAGGTCCCCTGAAACCCAAATACATTTCTATTTAAAAAAAAAAGTCGAAACAGAAACAATGATATGAAGTCATTAGCAACCAATTGACTGACAAAGTCATGAAAGATGAAATGAAACACCTGTATGTCTCTGGTGCCCTCAGGGACCCCCAGTTGATGGGATGAGAGTTAAATGTCTCTCGAGATTGACGTGAGGTTAAACTTCCTGGAAGAGCATTCCTGGGGATCATGTGGTGGCACAAAAGAAATGAGATGTTATCAGACTTCCTGTGCACCTTTTGCAAACATCCACGCACTATCTGCAGCTGTGAGTGCAACATGCAGGGGTGGAGGAAGAACTGATCCTTTCATGAAGGGATTTGTTTCACAATGTGGAAATTATGTATTTTGGATGTTTTCTTTCCACTCGTCTGAAATAAGGCATGTTATGAAAGCAGCATAGCCCAAAGTCTTTCATAAACAATCTATATTTTGGGCAGTAGTGTAGCTCTTTCAGAAACAGTAGCTCCCGTTGGTGGATTGTGTAAGTACCTGTGGAAATACTTGCCTGTAATAAAACTGCCCACAGTCCAAAGTACTGCACCTTCAGCAATGGGGACGGAGTATTTTCCCGCATTAAAGTCGAGTGGGGAAAAAATCCTCCAAAGAAACCACCGATGGTGGGCGATGGGCGATTTCCGCCCTGTGTGAAATGTGAGTGACGCTTGACTTCTCCCCTCTCGTGTTAACCCTCGACGGGAAGATGAGACGGGTTTTAATCAACAGAGTTTCTCGACCTCCTCTGCTTGAAGGGTTGGTGTTACCATCGTTTTGTCAGCTGGTCTTGAGGCTCTGTGGAGGAATGTGTGTGTCCCCAACGTACCGGAAAAGTTGTCTTGACCACACAGAGCTCTAATTAAAGCTGGAGTTATCCCCAGTGGACTCTTAGTCGCCCAATGTGTCCAGAAAATATCAATAGAAATGAGAGCTATCGACTGATAAATTTGGACTGTCCAAATTGAGAAAACCTGGTAAAATTGTTGACACGTAAGTAAAAATATGGGATTAAAAAGACAACAGAAAGAGTTGCTGGATACAACACGGCTCAGGTAACATAGCCAAGTTACCTTGCACATTTAGCGAGACGAGAGATGTCGTTCACACAAAACTAAATTATACTGCGACAAACTGTGCCTTTCTGTTTCTTGACTTTTCAATCGGACACCAGAAGGGGGGGGCGGAGCTTGGCCTCTCTGTACCTGGACGTGTGGGGGAGTCTGTTGGGGAGCTACAGCCAATGAGAGCTCAAGACACGAGCTGAGGGAAAACCGAGCGGATGGGTCGCCTCACCCACCTGTGTGTGTGTGCAATGTGTTGCATTTGCAGTCATTGCACCAAGGTTGCTGGATGTTTGCATGAATAAACATAACACAGTGACTGATAGGGGAAATAGCAGAGACGTGTGGAAACAGGCGTATCAGTGGCGTGTGTTTTGGTGATAAAAACATAGTTCGGAGACGGAGATGGAGATGTCCTGTGTAATGGAAAACGTCTTCGTATGTTGTGTAAATGCTGAAGTGCTTGTACTTTTGCTCTGAACGTTAACATACGTGCTCAAATGTATCTTGCTGTTGGTGTAATAGAAACTTGATATTCTTATCGTATTTTAAAACGCTTTCTTCGACGAACTTAACCAGTTGTTCTGAATGAAATTCTCTGCACAAACTAACCGAACTAAAGGTGTAAATGAAATCAAAGATGTCCTTTTACCATCCTCCTTGCTGGATTGTTTGAAAAACACTGGTTTTGATCACCTTCATCTCAGTGCAGCGTCCCTTTTTCCACAGTCCTATTATCCCACCGGCGCTGCCTTTGTGTTGCATCTCTTCATTTCACTTGCTTGTTGTGACAGCTGGGTGAGAGGAAATATCCTGCTGGGTCACCATCGTGTAACACACATGTGGCCACGCTGACTTGCATGTTTTGTCTCCCTGAAAACATGCTTTAATAGACCGATCAGAGTTCAGCACACGGCCGGTCCTGGTCTGCAGCAAGGTCAGAAACCTCAACGGCATAACAGATTTGCATTAGTTGCACTTCGCTGAGCCGCACATGGAATACATGAGAGGACGATGGCGTATTGTCGTTTAAATGGATTTTATTGATGATATAAGTGGAAGGTTTTTTTTTTAAAGGGTTTTTGGTTAGATGGATATATATATATATATATATATATACAATATAAGCTTTGGAGATTTTAAAGTTTTGTCATATGGCGTGAAATACGTCAGTAGATACTCCTCTCACTGTAACACCTCGTCAAGTTCCCAGAAGTTATGTTTTCCTTGGTTTCACGTTTATATATTTCTCGGGTTGCCTGTTTTATTTTGTCGTTTACCTTTCAGGTAACTTGACTTCATGCCCTCGTGTGATCACCTTTCCTCTCCCTGATCAGCGTCACCTGTTCCCAATTACCTCTCGTCCTCCCTCCAGTATTTAGTCTCTGTGCTCCACTTCGTCTGAGTAACCAGTGCGTCTTAGTGTTTTGCCTCACCCCTGTTTTGGGTTCGTTTGTATTTGCTGACTGCCTACCTGTTTACCAAAGCTCTGCCATAAAGACAGTGTTTTTATAACTGTCTTTATGAGAACATTCTTCAAATGATAAAGTAAAAAAGCACCATGAATGGCATATTCATTTCATATCTGCTTCTGTCGCAAAACTCCTCATTCCCACATCTACAAGTCATCAGTTCAAAGATAGTATTCAGGAATGGTCTCACGTAAACATTTCTACAGAAATCTCCTCTGTAATTTCCTGCTTCTTGGTCTTCATTGCCATTTTATGTAAACACCGACCTCTCAAGTAGAGTGTTTCACTGACTTTAGTGAAATCCACTGTGACAAAAGTGTGCGTCATTATGCTCTCCCTTATTGTTTGATTCAGAAATAAATGTTTCAACACACTCTGGGAATATAAAGCATGAAATAGATTGAAATGAAACAAACGTATTACATCTCAGAGCCTAATCCTTTGTATAAAGCACATGCAAGTGTTTACTTTGTTTCCCAGACATGCACGTATTAACAAACACTGACCCGTAGAGTGACTCTCAAACCTCTACAGGCAAAGTCACGGTGTAATCCATTCAGTGAGTTGAATTCAAAGGCCATGGGGATGACAAAATATGTCAATAAACAAAGTAAAAATGCAAATATTCATTCAAGTGGAAGCACTCTGTTTAGTTTCCCACGAGGAAAAACGAATCAGCACAAACATTTGTTTTAAATCGTGTCCATCAACCGAAAGCCTCGATATTAATCATCTCCTATTGTGGCCTCTTTTTCTTCTCTTACCGCACTTTATTTCAATGTCCAGTACGTCCACTGCTTTGTTAAAAATAATGTCTTAAATCAGTCACACCACACTTGTTTAAAGGATCGGACATTCTTAATCATAAAAAGCTTTTTGGTGAGCATTTTGTGTGTCTGTTTTGAACCCATAATCCACAAGATGCTTATTAATTGGATGCCGTTGGCCTCATTGGGCGCCACTTTTCCATCCAACGGTGTGTTGGAAGTTATCTTTGGCCCAGAGAGGCCCCCGCATGCACATGCTTCCTCTTAGCTTTAAATCAGTTTTTCTTTCTTTTGTGTTTGGACAATCTTCTCAGCTATACGGTGGTCATTGCTGCTCAAGCTTACAAACTGGAGTCCACTATACGACGGGTGCACGAGCCTCCAGGTCGGCCCTGTAAGCCGTCGTACTTCCAAGCAGTCAGTCTGAAAGCAACATTCTCTCAAGACCCTTAATGTCTCTGAAAAAAATGTTCTTTGCAGTTGCTAAACAAGTTCAGCAAAGTGGAACCGCGTTATGTGCACAAGGTACGGCAGTTACTGAACGAAATTGACGTAAAATAAGTCAACGTTGACCTGGTTTCAGACGGGACACAAACAGCTGCCTCCTGGGTTAAAGTCTTGTGTTTGTCTGTGCCTCAGTATCAGAAGACGAGAAGAAACGACAGCATTTAGCACATCATCACAAGTGAGACCCAGTAGTAATGACTCAGTTGGAGCTGTGTATTTCTGGAGTGCTGTAAATGTTTCCATGAGGTCTGAAGTTAAACAAACTTGCCGATCTCAAGACGTCAGCATTCCAAGCAACGGGAGCATCTTCAAGTTGTCACTGTAGGCACGACACTCACGGGAAAGCTATGTGACATAACGCAAAGTATCCGCCATGTTTCCTTGGAGTGAGGGCCCTGATACTGATATCTCCTGACTAACATGACAGTATTTTCCACCGATAACAGAGACGTGGCGGTTGATAGCAGAGGGGTGTGTTCGCCTTTGAGGCCGCCCCACTCTCCTTGTGCGGCTGGGGAACAACCTTATGTCGGTCACCCGCACAGAACCTCACCTCCTCCTCCTGCTGCTGCTCTGCTGGCCACGCTGATAAGAAGAATGAGTCCATTCAACGAGGCTATCGGGCCAGTGAGAGTGAGCCAAACCTGTACCAGCTCCAGCCATTTCTTTGTCCTCTTTGTCCCTCGCTTTTTCTCACACACACACACACACACACACACACACAAGGAGAACAACTTATTTGGAGGTGGAGGGATGTGTTCTTCACTTTCTCATTCCCTCCGTCCTTTGTTTTCTTTTTTTCCCAGTCACTCAGCGGAAAAAAATCGTCTCCCTCTTCTTCATGTCATCCATTGATTTCCCCCTTTCATTGCTCCTGACCACAGTCAAATGAAACCACCCATGGGCCGGATTTCACTTCATGCTCCCGTGCTCTCTCTCGGTTGCATACTGGCTGGCATTACCCATGGGGAGTAGGGTTTCCTGTAGAGCCCGGGGGCATGTTTCTCACATTACCACCTGTCTGTAGGGCAACATTTACAGCTCATTTCATTTTGTAAAAAGTCCTTGATGATGTTCAGCTATTTTACTTTGCGTCATAGTTATTAAATTCATGACGGCCATCCGTACTTAACGGTGTGTGTGTGTGTGTGTGTGTGTGTGTGTGTTTGTTTTGGATCATGTAATAAAGATCTCATGTTTGGTTTACCTGTCGGTTGAATTGCACCTGCTATCAGGAGATTACTGGAATCTTTTTTTTTTAATCATCATTCCTCTTTGTAAATTATTTGGCAGCACTTGATTCAAAGATAATGTGACGGTAAAATACTCACGTCAAAATCTGCCGGTGGGATGATGATAATGGCATATATTGAATGTGTGCCCGTGTTGTGAACACGAAACTTCCGTGCGTTTAAAACTATGCAGAACGCATCTTTTAAAAACGAGATAAGGATCAGATCACGACAGCGTCAAAAGACCTGATTTATCTCAGAGGCGTGAACCTCTGTATGCATAACATGTTGAACATTAGTCGAAGCTCTCTCTCGGTACTTTGAGATACGCGTGCGTGGGACCGCGCCCTTGTTTGCAAACAATAAAAGAACAAATATCGTTGATTCTCTCAAGACTCTGTTTGTTGACCATAGATTGAAAACTTTGATTCTTCTCCCGATTAATCATAGAAATCTTCCATTTCAATTGCGAGTGATTTATTTATTTATTTTTTTATTACACTCTCAAATGTTCTCTTGCAGTTTTCTTAAAACAAGAAGAAAACTATTGGAAACCAGTTGAATTCAACCCGCGTTCGGATAAAAACACACGAACAAAGTAAAGTTTGAGTTGGTGTCGACGGTGTTCACCCAAAGTGTCAGACTGGATCATGAAAACTGGATCTGAGTTTCAAAAGAACTTCATATTGCCGTCAGTTTATGTATTTATGGTCATAATGCATGTAATTAAATGAAAAAAGTCAGATTTAATCTCACTAAAAGCAAAATGGCAGCCTAAAATGCAACGAAATAAATATCACAGTGGTGACAGAACATAAGAGGTACAGTAAAATGATAAACTGATATTCCGTTGCTGCCTGAAAATGCTTTGTCCTCTTACACATTGAAAACCTCTCTATGAACACATCATTCTGTGCTGAAACATAGCACAATGTTCTCTCCTCGGATAAAGACGCATATCACACGACGCCACAAACATCCCTCACCACTTCGACACAACGCCACAAACATCCCTCACCACTTCGACACAACGCCACAACAACTGTCTAAAGGAACACTTGTCTGGCGCCGTGAAGGAAATTCCTTCAACGCAAAACAGCAGCGCAGAGAAAGATCACGCCTCCGATAGGCCGACGTAGCCTAAATAGCTGCAATCAGAGCATCTAACGGCAGAGGAAATGCTGCACCCCGGAGTGATGGGGCGATAAAGTGCAGCAGCCGCGGCCCTCATCGGCTTTCAAACAGGCTCGAGATGCCAGAGAGATTCTGGAGATCCTACGACAGGTGATACACATCACACACGTGAAGCACATGTAGCTTTATCCGAGACATTCAAAGCCGCAATGCAAACGCATACCCACATGCAGCCATGATTAATGACATGCCAGGTGAGACACAAAGCATAATCAGGATGAAGGATGAGATCAATAATCATTTTATGAGCAAGTGTGTACTGAGTAAAGTGATTAACAACTGTAACTGTGGCCCGGGGCCAGGGTGGCCCCTCGGCCGAGTGCGTGTTCACCGGAGGAAGCAGGGTAGACGTCAGGAGTAACGGCAGTTAGCAGAGCCAGGCGAGTTTCCTCCCAAGAACACCAGCTCGCCAATCTTTTAACGGAGATCTGAGTCAGTAGGGAGCCCGGTATCGGGCCAGAGAACACCCGGATCTAACAAGCCGCTGGCAAGTATCTAACCCTACACGCGGTCAGGGGGCGTGGCTTCTGTCGTCGTTGAACTGGGGAGGAGGGGCCAACTTTGAATGTTGTGTTTACAAACCGCAACCGAAAAGTCAAGAAAAAACATCATGTCTTTAAGGTTTGGCAAAGTTCATGGTTTTGGTGGAAGTCAATGCGTCCCATCTCATGCTTCTAGTCAGTGTTTATTTGATATCGAACCAAAAGCATGATATATCCATTACATTTCATGACTACATATCAGAAAATAATCATGCTTTAGTTATCGCCGATATGGGGAATGTTCTCAGATGCGGTCAATGTAAATGTATCCTCGTTGTGCTGATTCAGCCGTGAACTTCCCCTTTTTCCATCATCTACCACCACTACTGTTAATCTTCAGCATCATTCCGTCAACTCTCACCCAGCGACGTTGTGGTCATCAACACCACACAGACCTTCAGGGTTTGTTCTCAGGCATGTGGGCGCGGAGGGTTTCACAATCAACACGGCATCAGCAGAGATAAGCTTCTTGTTAAATTCACTGAAACTGACATTCACCCTCATTCCCACAGATTGAGACGTTCACATGTGAATGTTATCAAAGAGAATGGGAACAACTATGTGAACGTAAGGCTTGAGAAATGTTTCAAGATGTGTTATTAAGTTAAATATGTAGATGGATACTAATTAAAAGTCATACCTGAATGGAAGGAAACAGAACATTTGGCAACTAAAGCGAATTATAAATTGCCATTTACAGATAAAAACTCACAAAATATCACCGACAACTCGCTGCTTCTGTGTGGTTAATTGTTTCCCAGGTGATCTTCGCCCACACCGCTGACAGAGAGTTAATGTGTAGCACATGTGACAGCCCGAGCTCTGTTTATTTTTATATTCTATAAAAGAGCAACCGTTGATTTGTTTTTAAAAACTGTGTTCATGCTGCGAAAGAAATGCGTCGTCTCTGATGCACCAGGGTGCGGCTGTCTTTTGTCTGCTCCAGACTTCTGGCACCACGTGTTGGTTCCCTGATAACGAACAGTTACGCATGATAACGTACTGAACGTTCGTTTTGAGGAGACTACTGTGCAGCAAGAGAGGGAAAGCGAACACCCAAACCTACGGTGACTGATAGATTAACTGTTTGAGACTGTAGGAAAAGTGCCAAATGCCCCTAAATGGGTTTTATTTGATTTGACTGATTTGACATATAAATATCATAAAAGTTTGATTTCTCAACGGTATTGAGTTCCTAAATGACAAACGTACTTCTAAGAAATAGGTGAAAATAACAATCTTATGTTCTCAACATAGAAGTCCTTAAAAGGACCCTAAAAGTGAATTTGCTGAGGAAGATGTTTTGACAGCCCTTTAGCTGCAGATTAATCAGGAGGCTCATCTTGCCTCGCTGCATGGAGACACATTCGCAGATCTCCATGATAACGAGGTTCAATACCTGTTTTCCAGCCGTTGCTCTTGATGTTCAGGAGGTGGATGTCGCGCAGAGCCTTTGACATCAAACCCGGGGGTTAATGTCAGTAAATGTTAGTAAAACACAGCCTTTGCTCATCCCACGTAAATGCAGTGCACGAAAGAGACAAATCACATGAGGTCTCCTGGTAATACTAGTCCTCTGCAAACGGGGCTTAAATCTGTTGAACATTTTCACTGTCACGTAATCACACGTTGAAGGTCATTTCGACCACACACGCACTTCAATGTCACTATTTACATTATGAATAATTAATGCGTATTTCTCCACATGTGCTTCACCTTTTGTTGTACAACTTGTTTCCCAAACCCTAATGCAACAGATCTCTTGTGCATGTCTCCAAAGGATTTTCAAAACAACAATTTGTTGACCATTCAAGTACATTTTATGTGACGATAACATCAAATGGACACATTTCATTCATGTAGGAAAAGGTTGACTGACAATTAAAGGTTCCCACTAGTAGCACTAGGCAGCAATGGGCAGGCAACTATGAACAAATTATCTATATCTTGGTTGAATATGATTGTTGACTTGTGTTTTTAAGGTGTTAAGGATCTTACCTTAGCTGGAAACATGTTACCACTGAAAAGAACATGGCGTACTCCGCCACAAACTGTAGTAATGCACCAGCAAAAGGTGGTTAAGAAGACTATCATGGAAACTTAAATATCCAAAACAATCGGCCTTTCATATGTTTCATGAGGAAGGGAATGCATTCAACACGTTTGATAGGATGCGTTGTTCTTTGATCTCCTGCTTTGCGTTCAGATATCTCAGGATGTTACTGCCATGCTCAAGGGATGCTTGAAAATGGGTTCATCAAAAGTGATGTAACAGCAGAACAGTGTGTTTCCCCTCTGCTGCTTCAATGAGTTGATCTGATGTCTCTGCAGATAATGATGATTGCTGTTAAGTATCTACACATGGGCGTCAGGAAGCTGGTCGGGCTGGGTGCTGTTTTTCTATCGCCGTGCTTCATGTGAGATGCTGCTCACAAATCTGCTGCATAAGTCTGCTGACCTGAATTCAGCGTTTGGATGATCGCTTTGTAGAATGTTTTGACTCACTCTGCTCCGGGGTCCTCAGCAGCAACGAAAGCTCACAATTCAGCTCAAAATGGGGCTTGATTTTATGAGCATTTCTTGTTGTATATATTCAACATTTATTGATTTGAAGTAGACTCATTTTGCGTGACATTTCTCTGACCTACTCATCTGATGTCGCCGCCTTATCTGCCCAGCTCCAAAACCAGATACTCAGTGTGTCTCAGTGTTGGCAAAGCAAACACGAATGCCTCCGTCAGTTGAAGTAAAAACAGAGAGAGTGAGGCCGGGTGATTACCGTCACACTTCCTCCCCAGTGAGCTGTGGAGGGGGAGTGACCGGCCTCCTTATGCAACCAGACACTGTCTGTTTGGCACCCACATATCATACTGGTGTATAAATACCGAGACAAATGGGGGAACAGGTTTGTCCACAAAAGATAAGGGTCACACATTTATCTGTTTGTACATCACACAGTGCACGGAGTGGCCATCAGAGGTTATGGGTTCACGGGATGCAGAGACACGCGCGTGTGTGTGTGTGTGTGTGTGTGTGTGTGTGTGTGTGTGTGTGTGTGTGTGTGTGTAGGCGTTGGACAAAATATTTAAATGTGCAAAACCTGATGTGTTTGGCAGTAAGGAAAAGATCACGATTCGACTTAGCGTTATTGTTTTTGCCACAAAAGATGTGAAAGTCAGTGATTCAGTCTGACCTTTGTTCTTTTCTCTGTCTTGTCATTTTTTGCGGTAATGTCTGTTTACATCCCAGGTTCAGCATCGTCATCATGTTGTCAAAGTGCATTTTTCTATTTTAAAATTCAAAATGAGGTGAAGTGCAGTCAAACATTGTTTCTTACAGCACTCAATAAAGGTGCATAAACAAAATGAACATCCAATAATTAAGGGAGAACTGTACTTACCCCAATAAGCTAAAAAGGTGTTTCAGAGGCTAATAGTTTGCGTCACAACAAAACTCTGTTTTCAGGTTAACAGGGATTACATCTGCCAATTTCCTGCTCCTGCACAATCATTCCCTTAACATATTCATGAATGAACAAAGGTCTGCATTTACTAATAATTAAGCCAGTTTAAACTGTGTTAATTCAGGGGTGGTTTGCACCTGAGGCTTAGTTCTGGTTCTGGCTCAACACAGCACTCCCTCATTGCTGACTATTTCTTTCAGAAACAATGAAAAGCGTTGTGATAATGTGCCGAGCTGGTGAGAGTCTCGTTCTCAGTTATGTGTCAAGGTCTGTCTTAAGATCCGTCCTTAGAAAGTAGATCTCATCATCTTAAAATAGCACACAGCAGCTGTAATCCAAAGCCTCAAACGCACAGTCGCTGGCTGTAATTCTGTTAGACTGCATGCTCACTGACCATTACACATCGGAGGCAGGCAGGTTTAATGAGATCTCAATTTTCACTTCAGTCAAACAGGTCTGTGGCTTGTGTGAGTTTCCCAAAGACCTCAATCCTTTGAGCAAGCATCAATATCAAGGCTGGAACATTACTGGATCAGATAGGAAAACATGGCGAAATTACATTTCATGTGATGTCATTGTGATGTCATTTGTGGCTGAAGACTACAAGTTTGAAAATGTCAAATGTATCTGGAGGTGAGGAGTTAGAAAGGAGTGAGTTTACCAGATATCTGTCGCCCGCTCCTCATCTCTGAATGAGGCTGGCCGTTCAAACAGAACCGTCTGCAGTCGCGTTGCATTCTGGGTAATGTCGGCAGCTGGTTTTGACAAGGAAGAAGACCGCACGGAAGTGAAAGACGATATCTCTGGTTTTGCTGCAATGATTTCGCCCAATTTATTTTCTGAGACGGACAATGTTGGAAAAAGGCAGAGTGCAATGCTGAAATGGTGACGAGGGTGACATGGCTGTCGATGCAAATGATTTTTACTTTGAATCACGGAGATCATTTCGTCATCGAAGTCATCAATCTTCATCATTGAAGATCGAAAAACGCTGACCAATCGGAGCAGACTACGGGGGGCTTAAAGAGACAGACACCAAAACAGAGCGTGTGAGACAAAGGGTGAAAACATACATGCAGATCGACAACATGAGGAAAATAAAATGTTTTTTGAACATTAAAGCAGGTGAACATGTTCTACTAGAAACCCAAAACACAAGTATGAACCTAAAAATGAGCAGGATATGTCTCCTTTAATGACCATGTTATTACTGTATTTTATGTGTTCTCTCTCACTGTCTCGTGGTCTTAACCTCTCGATAGGAGCAGTAAAGTATTGCAGGGGGAACAGTCAGTCTTCACCTTATGCATCCTCAACAGTTGGGGTGGACTACATCTGCCTTTGAGCAGGTTATGCCCTTTCACCACAATCTTTTGCCACATCATGCTAATGGCTACCACTGCACCCACATGAGTAACTGGTGGTTAGCAGGTATGAGTAAAAGGTGAAGATAAGATATGATGAAACATTGTCAATCAGTCAAGAAATGAGGTCGTTGCAGCAGTAAATGTAGGATTCGGCAGTGAGGAAACATGAGTATAAGGAGCATGAAATAAGCAGAAATAGCATCTGGTGTTATGAAAACCACAATGTATGGATTTCTTTATACGATCACTGTTAAATGATATTTACTTGATTACGTATTTAGTAAAGGGCTTAAAGAATGTAGATATTTAAAATCTTTTTATTCTTTGCATTAAATCCTTCTGGGCACAAATCATGAACGACAGTGAATAACTAGGATTTGCATGCTTTAGATTCATAATATCATTGTACCAGTGTACACAGGGGCTAATGGTGTGACTGGTGCATTTTAATATAGTGAGTGAATCCAACCAAAAGGGATAATGCATCATTCTGTAGGATGAACATTTAAAACAGGGTTTCCAGGAACCTGATGCCCTGCAGTCGTCGGTCTTCTCTCCCTTTGTTCATTTCTCTGAGCCATAATTCATCATCCGTCCTTAATTAAAAGATGAATGTACCATATGGTGACCATCCAGAAACTCTCAACACTCATACATGTCCCAAATCTCATACCATATAGACTGCATGATATAAAAAATGACAGTGTAGCAAATGTTTGCGGATAATAAAATCCAACAAACACTCGATTGTATCACATACAGAGGCCTTTTGTTGCAACGTCTTTTTAAGGAATTTGTACATTTAACATGTTCCTTTTCAACAGATGGTCTTCCTGACATGTGGAAGGTCTCCCACCTCACCTAAGGAAGACCATCTGTCTGTCAGTCACGTCCACATACGATGAAATAAGACATTTTGCGCCATTTCTCCTCTGTTTAGTCCTTGGATAAATCCAGCACAAGCACACAGACACACTCTTGTTTGGCTCTTGGCTCTTATAGAAGTGAGAAGGCTTTCTCGCATGTAAACCAGGGGGAGATGTAGCTGGGAGGTGTGGGGGATTCAGTGTGGACACTCTGAGCCAAGTCTCCCCTCCAATAGCATTGTTGCACGTCCTATAGGGGAGGCACAGAAACCAGGCCAGCTCCCTATTGTGTGCTTCCCATCTGAAGCCGGGGTGACTGAAAGCCGGTTGCCTGCAGTGACAAACAATTCCCTCAATTTCCCCTCAATTTGCAGTGTATGGCATGTGGGGAGTAGCAATAGAGTCTTTGTCTATGCGTAATGATTTCAGCAGCGTTTTAGCTTTTCTCCACCACCTGCCACCCGTTCATCTCCTGATGGATGAGTGTGACGATCAAGCAAACAAAGGATTTTTAAACACATCTTCTACAGACCCATTCGCCTCCATACACTCCATCCAATTTCAACTTCAAATGTCTACTTTTTTTCCTTTAGGTATTTCAACTTGAAATGATGAGTTGACTGAATGAACCGTGAGCAACATACTTCCCAGCATGCATTGTTGTCTGTGTTCTTTTGTAGCTCAAATGAAACATACATGATGTAAACGTGTCTTTACAGGTTAAATAGTGAAAACCAAGCTGTCCAAGATTTTAGGTATTCAAGTCAATCCTTCCGCCCAGACACTTGAAAGTCCACAGAGTCACTGTTTTGCCTTTGCACACGCTCAAACAGCAGCAACCGCAGATGCAATGTCTTTGCAGCAAATGAAGAACTGGTTCTATGTAAATGTAACCGTTGTTGATTCAACTCTTCTTGAGTTCATTCGGCTTAACACATTGCTCAAGTTGAGACGTCACTTCCAATGAGAAATGTAGAAATATTTGTATTTGGGAAATCTCCTGAAAAGGGAATTTGTGAAACAAGAGAAAACCCACAATGAATCCACGCGTGCCTGGCTGGTTTCTGTTGGTCAACGAACATGTTTATACGATGTCTTTCTTGGTGCCGGTTCGTGTTAAACATCTGCTCAGACCTGAAATCCGCTCGGGGACAAGCACCCGAGGACATGAACGGAATATCAATAGTGAAAGGCTGAACCGCTTTAACTGCCAGACTGAAAAGAAGCGTCAAGGATCACAGCTTAAACCCGGCATGTCACTCACTCATTCAGATGCATATGAACCCTGCGAGGTCCTCTCTCCGCCATGTGCTCCGGCTCAGTTTTCTTTGGAAAGTCCAGTTTTCTGTCCACCCCCCCGGCTCTGCAGCTCATTTTTTCTGTGAATGTGTCCGGTGAATAGCAAAGAGCTCCTTGCCCTGCTTTTGTAACGGACCACTTCTCCCTTTTTGACAATGAGAAAACTGAGCAGAGGAGACGTGCTTTGCATGACAACGGTGAGGAGCATAATGTATTGGACTCTAGCAGCCATTCTTCATCTTCTGCATGTAAGATGTCGAGTATTTCCCTCAGAGTTGTTGATGACCACAGAGCAGCTGGGAGGACAGACGTTCTGTGTATGTACAGTATGTATGTGTGTGTCGACAGCACGGTGCAGTGTTTAACATAACGCCTCGTCGTGAATTCACCTCAGAGGAGAAATATGGCAAATTTCCTGGTTTTTGTAAGCGAGGCTGCAAAATAAGCAAGAACAGTGTTGCATTCAGGTCCTTTCATATCTCTTTACATTATTAAATTACTCAAAAATAACAAATATTAACTTCAGTAACATTCTCATCACTCTATGTGTAACTCTATTACAGTGCAAAGTTTCACCCCAAACACAGATGTGTGTTTCATTTGTGTTTCGTAACGTGACTCCACTCCGATTACATAAAACTGTGTCCCCAATCGCTCCAAATGAATCATCTGGTCTCACTTTGTGTATATTTTGGACCCCGTCTGCGTGCCTCTCAGTTTGTGTGTGTGACCCCCCCTCAAGGCACAGGATGCACTTTGTTTCAGTGTGATGACCTGATTAATGTAAGCGAGTATAATTACTTTGTACAGTCTAAATTGTAGCAGGTGAATAAGCAAGCTTAAATATACATGAGGAAATCTATGACCGAGCAATACAAGATGTTTTTTTTGTCCGGTTTCATTGTCAGGGCTTCAAATACAGACTTTTTCTCACGGCGCTCACATGGCAAACTTCAGCATCTGAGACACGCCAGGTTTTCTCCAATGTTAAATCATCCGCAGCAACATTAGGCACTCGGAGCAACTACTCTGGAAGTCAGGGGACATAGTATGAATGGACATCAGCGTCAAACAAACACGGGACTTTCACTCGGGAGACCAGTGTTTGTTTCTTGTGTGAAACCAATGCTGACTTACCTGAAGTTCATAAAGTACTCAACTTTATATCATGTCAAATTACTAAGCCTACGAAAAAAATAATACGTATTTGAGCCCAAAACACGGTCCTGTACGAAACCTAACAGGTAAGTTGCCAAAATGTTTGTCTGTGTTTCCTGACGTAATACAATTGTGAAACCAGTTGTATGAAGTTGCTGTACATTGCTATTCCTCAAGACCAGTAAATGATGTGTTCAATTGGTGAATCTGGCCTGAACACAATGGTTGGACAGACAGGCTGAGGGTTGAGATCAAATGGTTTTATTCATTAGCACCCCAAATATAACCTCAGTACTTCCAGGCCATGCAAAATCATCCTGACCAACAGATAGTCATTTGCTTAGTCAGATATTCTGGTCAGGATTTGAATGCCTTTTGAGAATCCATGAAAAGAGGCACACAGTGGTGGATCCTCCCAGCAGTCTTCACAGAGTCATTCATCAGAGAGCGTGCAGCTGCTCCTTCCATGTGGCTCCGTCTCAACCCGGAATACCGAGGCTACAAGATGAGGTTCACTCATAGAAACACAAACAATTGCAACTGAATTGTTGATTGTTCATTTCAGGGCGATATGACAAGTAAATAACAGTTGCTGAAGATATATTTGCCATCACAACAGTGCTCCCACTTCTTGTGATGAATTAATAATGAATCATGAGATCTTCTGTAAATCACGAGGTGGTGTAGGTGTGGAGTATGAAAGCATTACAAACCTCATGTGACGGGCAGAAAACATATTCATTTCTAGATACAGCATCTAAGACTCTTCTAATCATTTGACTAAAATAATATTTCATCTCTTGTACGATAACAACAGATGTTTAATAATCATAAAATAAACAGAAATCCCAGTTCAAACAAACAAAATATTACAGTTTTCTTTCTCATTTTCTCACAGCCCAGACTGTCAAAATAGCTGAGTGAAAAAGGTGACGGTGAAAGTGATAACCAAGAGTCTCCTCCTGTTAAAGGCGTAGTTTCTAGACTGTAAAAATGAAATAACACACACTCTATAGCTAATATTATAAAAAATAATATGAACTGTATCACCCTTCATTCATTCATGCAGGTATTGTTTATAGCCACTTCTAAATACATGCATTCAACACAAGGCTCAGACGATGCAGCCTGACACTGTTTCTCTGCGGCTGCTGAAGCGTCACGCTGACTTCTGGAGCTGCACCTTGAACTGAATGTCTGCAGGACGAGGACGCTGTCACTGGGTCCACTGGTTACACGTAAACAGCAATAACAGTAAAGATTGTTGATGGTGGTTCCTACTGGTTGATATATTATGTTTGCAGGTGTAAAATAATAAATCAGACTCTGAAGGCTGAATGACATGAGTGTGCTGCTCCCACGGAGACAAGGGAAATAAATGTGTCGAGGAGAGGGCAGGCTCAGTTACCACACTGCTTGTGAAAGGGTACAAGAAAAATCATTCTCCCACAGTACGAACGTCATAAAACAATCAAAGAGCCAACAAGACGTCACTGTCAACACGACAGCGGGAGAGGCAACAACCAATGCTGCAGCTTTCTGTCTGTTTCTTTTACATCTTTCTGGCTAACGTTAACAGTTTATCTTCAAATGAATGTAGGACGTGTCAACAGAGATTCCCCTTTAACTCAACCGAATTTCAAGAGAGCTTCTTAAAAAAACATCTTGATGAAAAATACCGCGTCAGCATCTTATTCTCTCGGTGCAGTCCGCTGAATTAATAAAATGCCACCGTTTTAATCCAAATCCACCAGATCTTTTACACTGAAATATGTTGCTGTAAACGTCATAAAGCAGCCATTGAAACGTGCCACCTTTTCCCCCCACAGGAGCTCACTTGCACATCTCTGAACTACAGTATTGACTCCATGAGACAGCTCTACAAATAGCACCGAGCTCCTGTTTCCTGGGGCTCATAGCGGGGCCCCGATGACTGTCTGCTCACCCTCAAAGGGCAACACAACCTCAACCCACCACAGTGCCATCTTGCCATCTGATGAACAGAGCCAGAGCACATTAACGGCTTCAGGTTGTTGTTGTTGAAACACTCTCTTGACACTGACGCTGCTCTCTGTCGTCCAATGTTCTGTGCCAAAGTGACACAGAGGTTCAGCTGTGATGATTCATGCCGCCACTAAGAGGAAACAGTGAAGATCAAAAGGTGGAGATGAAGGGAGGGAGCTGAAAGGTGGGTATCTGCAGAAAGCTGATTAATGCTTCTGGTGCATATGTCAGAATCAAAGGGCCTGCAAGCCTATGTTTTCAATCGGCTCCGTTACAAAGGATGGAGTCTTATATGAGCACACAATATTCTGCAACAGTTTTAGTGATTTCACGATGAGCCATTTTCTGTATTTTCTATTTATTCTGTGCTCAGTTTTCTGCAGAGAACACAAACTGTACATATCTACCAAAACAAAATCTGATATGAGCCCCGAAGGAGGAGCTGTTATGTAACATGAACCTTGTTTTTTTCTTTTTCAAAAAACATGTTGTATGTTTGGATACAAAGTTCAAAGTTCAAAGTAGCTTTTATTGTCAATTCTTGCATGTCAGGACATATAAGGAATCGAAATAACGTTTCCCACTCTCCCACGGTGGAACATAAAGTGCAGCACAACACATAAAACATAAAACACTTCCTAGGCTAAGTGAAGACAGATATCCTAGTTAAAACATATACTATACTACAATAAAACATTCAATACACATAAAAACGGGAAAAGTGGGCAATTAATATAATAAATAATTAATAATGTAGGGGCAGGTGGGCCATTGATATAATAATGATGGGAAAATGGGCAATTAATATAATACTGTGTGTGTATGTGTGTGTGTGAAAAGTGGGCAATAAATATAATATAAATATAAATATGAGTACATATTTACAGTACTTCTGTACTTTCAGCTTCAGCTTCCCGTCAGGCTGGAGGATATGATTGGGGGGAGTGAGGGGAGAGAGTTCAGTGTCCTGACAGCTTGGTGGGTAAAACTGTTCTTTAGTCTGGTGGTGCGGCAGCGGAGGCTCCTGTACCTTCTTCCAGAGGGTAGGAGGCTGAACAGACTATGTGCAGGGTGACTGGTGTCGCTTGCAATTTGAATGGCTTTCCGGGTGAGGCGGGTGGTGTATATTTCCTGTAACGAGGAGAGTGGGGCACCGATGATCTGTCTGGCTGTCTTTACAATGCGTTGGAGTGCTTTCCTGCTGTGTTGGGTGCAGCTACCACCCCACACAGTGATGCAGCTGTACAGGATGCTTTCAATGGTGCCCCTGTAAAATGATTTCAGCACTGATGTGGGGGCTTTTACTCTCTTCAGCTTGCGGAGGAAGTAGAGGCGCCGCTGGGCTGTCTTTGCCAGTGATGCGCAGTTGGTGGCCCAGGAGAGGTCGTCAGTGATGTGCACCCCCAGGAATTTGGTGCTTTCTACTTGCTCCACAGCAGCACCATCGATGGTCAGTGGCGGGTGTACAGTGTGGCGTCTCCTGAAGTCAACAACAATCTCCTTAGTTTTGGTGACATTCAGCAGGAGATTGTTGTCGCTGCACCACGTGGTCAGAAGGTTGACCTCCTTCCTATAGTTGGTCTCATTGTTCTTGGTGATGAGACCAACCAGAGTGGTGTCGTCTGCGAACTTCACCATGTGATTGGTGCTGTATGTAGGTTCGCAGTCGTGAGTCAGCAGGGTGAAGAGCAGGGGGCTGAGCACACAGCCTTGTGGGGCCCCAGTGCTTAGGGTGATGCTGCGTGAGGTGTTGTTGCCGACACGTACTGCTTGTTGCACGAAGGGAGGAAACACTCCGAAATCAACTGTGGGCTGCATGAAACAGGACAACCTCTAAATGACCCTCTTGTGTTTGCACCTTCGTGCTGATTCATCCAGAGCAAACACAAGAAAACAAAAAAAGGCTTTGGCCCAATGATGAAGGACACTGATGGCGGAGCTAAACGCTGCAGTGTGTGTGTGTGTGTGTGTGTCAGTCAACAGTGCAGTGGTGAGATGAAGGAGCCCGTCAGCTGGTGTGGAGCAGAACCTCTATTTGAAAAGAGGGCCGTAATTATGAAGGAATAGATCGGTATCGCTGGGAAACGCAGCAGCAGTTGCAAAAGCCATCACAAGCGGGAGATTGGATCAGTAAAGTGAAACGGGCTGAGCCAATGACTGGCAGCGTTCATGTGTTATGTAACTCAATACTAAAGCATGACAGGGGGGGGGGGGGGGGTGCAGCACATTCAGCCAGACTGAACAGAATGCGAGTGACGGGCCAAAGGTGTGTCTGGACAGCGAAGGTGACACAGGAGATAAGGACACGTGGAGATGTGTATCGTGTCCCACAGCTTCAGATGATTACCAGGCTTTTGTAGATGAGAACTTTCTGGACAAGCCAGACTGCTGAGAGATTATCTTATAATGCAAACAGTTGGGTTTTTTTTAATCATAGTTGTTGTCTAAATGACGATATTTTGAGTTGTTTATTGTGGGCGTTTCAGCCTAAGTGTATCCCTACTGCAAAGTCAGTCTTTAGACAAAAACTCCTCTTTAAAACAGTTTCATGAAAAGGACTTTTTCTACATTTATTGTTGGAATATTTAAAGTCCCCTTCCACTCAAACTCTTAACAGAGTGACCTTTACTGTGCAGTCATTTGGATTATGTTCCACATTTCCTGTGCATTTTGTTAAATTCAACAGTTATTACTTCTAAACCGAGTCACTAACCTGCACAATCACAAGATGTTCTCCTTCTGCTCTCACTTGTTTATTTGTGTTTTCTCCCCTCTGTATGAAAGTGTACAAAAACACATCCTCTTTCTCTCATCTGCCAAAGTAAAGTTAATAGTCCCATTATAGCTGATGGATTGTTCTCATCGTTTATTCAGTGCATCCTCCTGCCTCTCCATTGTCTTTGGCCTCTGGGAAGCTGCTAATGCGGCGCCAGTAATAGCTTCGGTAAACTGTTATGTCTGATGTTTATTTTTTGCCACTAATGACGAAACAGTAGCCCATAAACAATCGCAAAAATAAGAGATCCTGGATAGTCAAATATTCACCTGAGTGTTTTTGTCTGGGTTGCCATTTGAACCACAGACAACCTGTTACATAACAAGAGGCCATCACAATAAGCCATGCTGTCATATGAGAAATGAATCCACTTACAACCACTTCCTGTACGACTGACCACCACTTGTTGCTTAAATAAACATGGAGAAGGAAGTGAAGGAGGGGAGGTGGTGGGTCAGGAGGACACAATCTGAATAAATGCACACAATCTTGATTTGACATCAACACATACATATCTGTATTTTAATCTGCACAATATACACACACACACACACACACACACTGCTTTGCTGACTATCGCAGAGAAAAGGGAAGGAAATGTTTGCTTTCACACAATCAGCTGATGACTGGCTAGGTGTTTCCTGTTCTAATGACCTTCTCGCCACCATGTAGTCCCAATGTATGCTGTGATATTGTCTGTAGCGTATGAATGAACCATTCATGGTGTGTTGGTGAACTTTGACCAGTCATTTCTAATTATTTGCCAGCAGAGTGAGATCTGAGCCAAGGACAAGATTTGCCCGAATACCAACCTGTTAATCTGTCCATGGACACAACACAGTAACACAGGGCTGGTGTCACAGTGAAACAGGCTTCCACAGCTGATTCGTGGTGGTAGACGGTCTCTGGCTGCCACCTGCTGGAGAGACAGGAATACTGAGTAATAATGAGGGTTTTCTTCTGGAGAGCAAGTGGGTTTTTCTTGCTTTTCTTTGTGATTTTTTTCTTTGTTTTTATAGATAAGACTTATCTATAGATAGTATTATATATTTATTCATTTTTTTACTTTGCATTAAATTATACTTTAATTATTTTTTGAAGATGTCAGCGTTTTATACGTACGTATATAGAAAAAATAAATAATGATAACAATAATAATGACATTGATGATGGTTTGATTATCATTAATATTATTGTTGTTATTATTGCTATTAATAATAATAATAATAATAATGTAAAATATTTGATATATGTTTAAATGATCAATAAAGGAAAACTTTATTTTTTGCTCCCCACCCTTCCGGCGTAGCCCGTATTTATAATCGAGCACACCACAAAGGGCGGGCCTAAAGCTCGAAGCTCAACCAATCAGTGTTGGCCAAAAGAAAACTGGCTGCAGCCGATTGGCTGAAATTACAGCCGATCATACGCAATAACAATGACAGTTCCGCATTGCCAAATTTCAACCTGACGCCTTTTAAGAAGTTTGTGTGATTCCTGAGCCGTTAAAACTGAGATAGAAGAGTCGTTTTCAGGTGTTTTAGCTCGTTCAGTGTTTCATCAGACAACGAACTGACTGCTGTAGTAAAGAAAGATGGAGGCAATAAGGTGAGGACTTCTTATAGTCATGAAAACACTCCGGCTGTCTGAATAATGTATGTAGTTTTAGTTTTAAACTAGCTAGTTTTGTTTACAATTTAATCGCTATATTATAGTTCATACAAGTATTAGTTTTGCCTAAGTTGAGAGCAAACGTATTAATTAGTTGTACTAGCTATTTGCTTTGTCATTGTTCACACATCACACCCAGTTGTGCTTGTGTTGAGTCACTAACGGTTGGGTAACTCTGGTTTCTCAATGCTGCAGAAACGTCTTCCGGGCTGCCTGGTCCTCTACGGAGAGACTAGACGACAGAACGGCCATCATCACCGGCGCTAACGCTGGCATCGGCAAGGAGACAGCCATCGACCTGGCGAGGAGAGGTGGGCCCGACACCTCTCACTGATCCTCACAGCCACTTACAGGATTGCCACTGTTACTTGCATCATGTATATTACTGTTCTAGTTGGAGTTCAAATCTCTTCATCTGCAGAACCCACAATGGCACGTGCATGCAGGCACAGGGGAAGACCAGCTGCTGCAGGGTCTAGTCTAGTAGAGAAATATGCAACAGGTCTTTGTTTTCTCCCATGTTCCCGAGTCCGAGCTGATGTCATGTAACCGTGCCTTTAGGTCAGCGTGTAGGTAGTCCAAGTGTCAGAGCTGACAGTAAAGCGCTCTTTATGTCATTAAAGGCAGCAGCCCAGGAGTCAGTCTGTCATGCGCATAAAGATGTTTACCCTGAATCATGGAAGAGAGGAGTGCCTCTCTTTCTGAGGAGTTTGGGATCCATTGTCTATAAGATGACGTCATTCCTTAAAAGCTCATTTGTGTCTTAATTTGTGGTTGAGGCACATTTTGGATTGCCTGTATTCTCTTGGGAGGGAGGGTCACGTGGGAACTCCCCCTTAAACAACTCCGATTGTGTGGGAGATTGTCCTAGTCAGAATCTAAAGTTAACTCACCCTCTGTGTTGTGGTGTGGGTGTGTTGGTCGGTCCGCCCCGCCGCCTGCTTCGATGTCTCTTTGGTGTGATGTCTTCCAGGTTCATAGATTGCAGGAAAGCCTTCTTACCGAGTCCGCTCAGGGCTGTCACTGCGCGGTTATACGGCCAGTTTTAAGCCTCACCACGGTCGTATACAACACACTGCAGGCTGATTACGCCGCAAATATCTTCTGATAACGCACAAAGGAGGTCAGAGTTCTCTTGGATTCTGTGAAGTTGCTCTTTGAACTCTCCGCATTAGTCAGGGCTGTTTCAGGCCGTGGTAGTTAAAGTATAAGAGGTGCTTTATCTGTGTAACACACACGCACAGATGTATACGTTTTTATCATTAAGGCATAGAACATGTGAACCTCTATTGCACTGTGTTTGTTGTCATGCACTGTTCACCTCGTCACATTCCTTGTATGTGTACTTGGCAAGAAACGGCCGTTTCTCATGCTGCTGTAGTTCACTGCTGTTCGTCTTTCTGTTCAGGGGCGAAGGTGATCATGGCGTGCAGGGACATGGAGCGAGGACAGGCCGCTGTGAAAGAAGTCGTTGAAATCTCAGGCAGCGAACATGTTGTTTGCATGAAACTCGACTTGGCAGACAGCAAGTCGATTAGAGAATTCGCCGAAGCCATTAATACAGGTGAACCCAATCATTGTAGATCAATGTACACATTAAGGGACTTTAAGGAGACAAAACTATTTCACCTCTTATTGTCCTTTTCCACAGGAGAGCCGAAGCTCAACCTCCTCATCAACAACGCTGGTGTGATGGTTTGTCCTTATGGGAAAACAGCCGACGGCTTCGAGATGCAGATCGGCGTCAATCACTTTGGTAAACAACACGATGTCATCTCTTACCTGTGTCATGAGGAAACGAGTCAAGAAACGACTTTTCTGGGCTTAATACACAACCTAGTGTCTGATTTAATGCCCAATGTATTACTACTATGGTCTCCTGTTATATAGAATCCATTTTAAATGAACCTCTGCGTGTATTTTGTTTTGTGTTTTCAGCAGATTTATTTAGATTTTCTGCTTTCTTTCATCATAACAGAAATTATACAAATACAGATATTCATAAAAAAGATCACTAAGTCACTTTAAAACCTCTCGCACTCACCTGTAGATGGCCCTCGTGTATAAACGTCGCAGGAGATTTCATTAGGGTCAGAAACATCCCATCATTCCTCAGTTAAGATGTATATCTGTAGTACATGTTTGAGCCTCACGAGGGAGCCTGAATGTTTGCGTTGTTCTGATAAAGTCTACGACATCAAAGAACAGCTCACATTCTGTTTGTTCTACTCATGAGAGGAAAAGATGAGATTTCCTGTTAACTCCACCTAAATGCATTTATTTGGTCCATTTATATAAAGTATAATATAACGTGTATATAATAACACAAAACAAAGTTATGTTTTATCAAACGTAGATCGCTTCTAAATGATAATATAAGATTATGCAGAAATGGCAGTAAAAATGGTCTTCTCACTATTAATAGATGAGGCCTATTGATGGTTTGTTTTTGTTTTTTTAAAGTGGGTTCCCAGAAAGAAAAGTTTGTGAAACACTGATCCAGCTGTCAAGTATTTATTGGTGTTGGTGTTAGCGCTTGCTGCGCTGGTGTCTGATAAGACAAATAGTCTCGTGGGAAGATAAAGAGTCCGGTTTATGACCCCGCCAGCAGAACATTTGTCCCTGTCGAGGTTTATAGAATGTTGCTTTAATAACTTCCTTGTAAACTTGGTCACTAATAATCCATGTAGTTCGCCGTAAAAGTCTTCACTGGTCTGTTGTGTTGATCAACACTCGCTCACTGAGAGTCCAAAGGTTTATTTTATTACACTATTGGTATGAAAAGGCCATAAATAGGTCAAAATTACAAGGACGGAGTAAGTATAACTGAGAAATGTGTGACTTTTGTGTCTTATTGGACAGAACTTCATCGATCAATAAAATCCCCTCTTTTTTTTCTAGCTGTCCAGTTTCTTAATTGTGTATTCATATGTTAATCAAAGACTATTTTTAACATCATTTAGACCAAGCATTTTGTCAGCCCAGGCCTGCCAGTTACAGTTTCTCCCAGTTTTCTACCAGATTGAAATATGCTGACATGTACTTGCCATTATTTACTGCTGAGTGTCTGTTTAAACAAAGACCGACAACAGAAACAACCTAGAAATTGACACGTTTCTTACATCGGGACACATATTTACTGGAAAAAAAATCAAATAAAGTCAACATGAAAGTCATTTCCTTGTTCCCCCAGGTCACTTCCTGTTGACGCATTTGTTGATCGACCTGATTAAAAGATCGGCACCGGCCAGGATTGTCACGGTGTCCTCCATGGCTCACTCCTGGGGCTCCATCAACCTGGAGGACATCAACAGCGAGAAGAGTTACGACAAGAAGGCCGCCTACTCTCAGAGCAAGCTGGCCAACGTCCTCTTCACCCGCTCGTTGGCTAAGAAACTAGAAGGTGTGCGTTGTCCTCCATTGTTCACGCGCCGTGTCTCTCATGTCGTACGGTAACGGTGAATCCGGGTGGTGGCGTGTCTTTCAGGCACAGGCGTGACGACGTATTCTCTCCACCCTGGAGTCGTCAAGACGGATCTGTGGCGTCATCTGAGCGGCCCTCAGCAGTTCTTAATGAAGATGGTCAGCCCCTTCACCAAAAACTCTTCCCAGGGAGCTCAGACCAGCATTTACTGCGCGGTGGAACCGTCGCTGGAGAAGGAGAGCGGTGGATACTACAGGTACACTTTGTTTTAAACATGCAGCTCATCGGCAACACCCGATACCTTTTTATGGAGGATGATTGGTGAACAAGTGAATGTAAAATGTATTAATCCTGTAATTTGTCATGCAAACTTTTGGATTCATCAGTTGCAACCTCCCAGATTGGGAACCACCGACCTAATTCACAATATAGTCACAAAACTGGTAAAAGACTTCTTGGTGTGTGGGCAGTTCGGTCTTCTATAAACGGGAGCTATTCATCTGAAATAACTGCTGCATGGCTTTGTACATGTGGATTTTTAATTCACCTGTCTGACGTGTCTTTGCTCACAGCGACTGTGCTCCTGCCAGCTGCTCCGCGGCCGGTAAAGACGACGTCCTGGCGCAGAAGTTCTGGGATTTGAGCTGTCAGATGCTGTCGATACCGTGGTGAGGAGGCAGAGTGGCTCCAAAACACAATCCCTCCATTTACAGAGTTTGCTTTGCAATATATTTCACTGACACTGACGTGTCAAAACATTATCGTGTTATGATTTGTGTTTGTTTACTTACTAACACGCAGTAGTCGCATAACACTCATGGCACTTTAATACTTTTCTATACATTTTTATAATGGCTTTGTAGTGGATATTTGGATGAAATTGTGGAATAAAAGGATTTTCTTCATGTTGCTACTGTTGTTCTGTATTTTCTGGCATTAAACTCAAGTTTTACAATCCATCCCTTTTGTTTTTGTTCCTACTTGCACATATTTTTGGTCAACAACATAGTTGACATTGAACAAGTGAACAGCTAGCAGCACAACATGACAAAACAGAATTGTGACTTGATTAATTGTCAATGTGATGTATTATTGTATCTCTTCTCCATGTATTTTGGTTCTATATATTTGTCAGCTTTTTAGATTTTGTACTTCAAGCAACTATTTAGTCCTTTTCATTTTTTTTGCACAGGCTGCTATCAACTAACATGTGATGTTATTGTTCATAGTTGTCAAGAAGAGTTGAGCCCACAGAGCTGCCTCGAAAACATGCATACACGATCAGGGGAAGGTCAGGATATAAAAAGCATATAATCAGAAATCAATAGTTAAAGTGTAATCTAAAGATAAAGTGTATGATCGTTACATAACAAATGTTTAATACATAGAGTGATTTAACAAATGTAGACCTGATAATAATAATATGTGTATCTGAGTATAGTGCAGTCTGAGTGTAGAAAGTACGGAGAAAGAGGAAGTAAGCAGGGTGTTGGCTTCAAGGGATGGGGAAATAATGATGGTTGAGAAGAAAAGACACAAAGCACAATAATGATGAAGGATGAGATCAATAATCATTTTATAAGCAAATGTGTACTAACCAAACCGATTTAACAAATGTAAAAACTGATTAACAAATGTCTTGTGTAAACGGAGCTGCGATAAAAGTGCTAGTCAGGATGACTTGCAGAAAAAAGGGACAGACTGTCGCAAGAGATGAGTCATAGAGGCATGATACAGGATGAAGCCTGGACATGTCCGGACATGTTCGAACCCAACATCCTTTCCAGAGGGTGGGGGGGATGAGAGCATGTATTGAGCAGGAGGGGGGCTAACAGCCCAAATGATGAATAAAAGAAGTGGTTTGCTTGCTGCAAGCTGGGATTTCAACACGCGTGCTGTCCAAATGCACCAGATGAGAAGATACGGACGACTGCAGCTGATGTATTGAGGGCTTCGTCTCTGTTCACGGAAAAGAGACCTCTGTTCGTGGACAAGAAGATTTAAAGACGGAGGTTTTCCTCTCCCCACTGCTCGACTCTTAAACATCTGGACAACAGAGAAGATGCAGCAGCCCGAGAAAGACTTTGTACTGAGTTTTGTGGACTGTTGGCCGAACTCCGTTGCAGAGCAGGAGGATCGAGGGTCAGGCCTGACCTTCGCTCCTAACAACTCCAAAAGAACCTTTTTCATCGCACCATTGGACATCCAGCTCCAACCGAGCCGTCTCGGCAACTAAAACTAATGAGTATAATCAGAGAAGAAAATTAAATTAACGAATCAAGTGTAGTGACATTTTATGTGAGCTGTAGCTTTAACCCTTGCAAACTAACCAAATATAACCTGCAATAAATATCTAATCTGCATTTAAAGTAAATTTCTCAAGTGCATTAATTTGCTCAAGTAGTAAAAAGTTCCTCGTGGCAGTAAAAAGTTAAAGCCATTGTATGTCTAACAACTGAGTTCTGAAAGGTTATCCTAGAGACTGAATCCACTTAACAATCCCTTACGGTTTTAGCAAGAATTAATCCTAGCCGTTAAAACCTAACCTGGCATTTACCAAGAGCACGGATCCATAAGAGGGAAGCTGCCATAACCGACGCGACTGGTAGGAGCGCCCGGGGTCAGGGTGGCCCCTCGACCGAGTGCACTCAGACCGGAGGAAGCAGGGTAGACGTCGGGAGTAACGGCAGTTAGAAGAGCCAGGCGAGTTCCCTCGCAAGAACACCAGCTCGAGAATCTTTTAATAGAGAGCTGAGTCAGTAATTAGCCCCGTATCGGGCCAGAAGTACCCAGGATCTAACATGTGGCGCCCAACGTGGGGCTCGACGGAAAAGGAGTACGTTGAGTCCAAAAGAAGAACCCCGGCAGCCAAGAGAGGCTGTCGTTCGTGTACGAAAAGACCTGAGGTGAGGCGTTGGGTAGAAAGTAAAGCTGCCCAAGCCACGAAGAAGTCCGATGGCGAGACATCCACGCATCGAAGCTGTGTGTGGTATTTACAAGCCAGCACAGGAGAAGCCGCAGGCGACGGGGAGCATCGACCAGACTCGCCCGACCTGTAGAGGGGCCAGAGCCTGATCCCATCCCTTCCTCAACGCGCGACGAGAGGCTTTGGGAGGAAGGCGACTCGAGACAACAAAGACAAAGACAAAGTCCAAGATGCAAGTGCAGCAGAACGGACCAGATGTTCCAGGGACCGGCCGGCAGACGGAGGCGACCCAGCGGGACGAGCCAGCGGCCCAGATGAAGGAATCGCCACCGGACGGCAGAGAGGACCCGATGGCGACGAAGGCAGCCCGCAGACGACGACGACTCAGCAGGACGTGCCAGCGACATCGACCCAGGACCCGGCAGCAGACGGCAGCGCGGACCAGGAGGAGGACGGCGCTGGAGCTCGAAGTGGTGCACCAGAGGGCCCACACGCGAGAAGAAATTCACTGGCAAGGAAACGAAGAAGTGGATCGTTTCGTCCAGATGACACAAATTGTCTTTGTTGGGATCGAGAAGTGGGAAGAATTGCCCAAAGGAAGGGTAGTCCCAGAAGAGAGCGTGGAGGAGGTGGTGCAGGCAGTGCATGGCGCACTAGGATATGCAGGCACCGTTCCAACGCAAAGGGAACTGGAAAAGCAGCGACTCTGGATTCCTGAAAAAGAAGTCCGCAGAATCCTAAAAAAACTGTGAGTTGTGTGGTCGATACAACGCAGGAAGGAGAGGACAAAGGGAGGGGAGGACTCACCATTAAGAAAAGAGGAATCCAAGGAGTAGGGCAGCTGAAGCCGGTTCCGCATTAGGAGAAAACCAGGAACTCAAGAATGGCCACCAACATACAAGATTTACCACCCTACGTCAGAGTGGCCAATGTCAAAGGGGTGGTTAACATGAGAAGGAGCACTACGGGGCTCTGGGCAGGAAGAGCCCTGAGGAAGTTGGGTTATGCAAGAAGTGATTTCTCTCCGGAGAAAAAAGAAGTGTTGCAATGGAGAGAAATTAAGAATGACTGTGTGGTCTGCCTGCTGCCGACCACCCTAGCCGTTGCATGGCAGGGACGCGGAGACCAGAAACCACTCCGGGTCACAGGAAAAAGAAAAGAGTTTAACCGCATGCGCCATAAACCGGTGAAGGTTATGGATGCATGCATATGCGGTACATGCCGTGTGGAGAAGTTAACAAGGTTAACCTTCATCACCGAGTGGTGATCGACAGCTGGGAGCAGGCATCAGGACCGTCTTCACCAGAGGACAACGTGCTCGTCATCACTGCCCCGGCCGACGAAACCTTCCTGTGAGATTCCTACTAGCTAAGGCGAGGCAGCCTGTGACCTCAAGAAGGGGATGTCAAGAAGAGTTGAGCCCACAGAGCTGCCTCGAAAACATGCATACACGATCAGGGGAAGGTCAGGATATAAAAAGCATATAATCAGAAATCAATAGTTAAAGTGTAATCTAAAGATAAAGTGTATGATCGTTACATAACAAATGTTTAATACATAGAGTGATTTAACAAATGTAGACCTGATAATAATAATATGTGTATCTGAGTATAGTGCAGTCTGAGTGTAGAAAGTACGGAGAAAGAGGAAGTAAGCAGGGTGTTGGCTTCAAGGGATGGGGAAATAATGATGGTTGAGAAGAAAAGACACAAAGCACAATAATGATGAAGGATGAGATCAATAATCATTTTATAAGCAAATGTGTACTAACCAAACCGATTTAACAAATGTAAAAACTGATTAACAAATGTCTTGTGTAAACGGAGCTGCGATAAAAGTGCTAGTCAGGATGACTTGCAGAAAAAAGGGACAGACTGTCGCAAGAGATGAGTCATAGAGGCATGATACAGGATGAAGCCTGGACATGTCCGGACATGTTCGAACCCAACATCCTTTCCAGAGGGTGGGGGGGATGAGAGCATGTATTGAGCAGGAGGGGGGCTAACAGCCCAAATGATGAATAAAAGAAGTGGTTTGCTTGCTGCAAGCTGGGATTTCAACACGCGTGCTGTCCAAATGCACCAGATGAGAAGATACGGACGACTGCAGCTGATGTATTGAGGGCTTCGTCTCTGTTCACGGAAAAGAGACCTCTGTTCGTGGACAAGAAGATTTAAAGACGGAGGTTTTCCTCTCCCCACTGCTCGACTCTTAAACATCTGGACAACAGAGAAGATGCAGCAGCCCGAGAAAGACTTTGTACTGAGTTTTGTGGACTGTTGGCCGAACTCCGTTGCAGAGCAGGAGGATCGAGGGTCAGGCCTGACCTTCGCTCCTAACAACTCCAAAAGAACCTTTTTCATCGCACCATTGGACATCCAGCTCCAACCGAGCCGTCTCGGCAACTAAAACTAATGAGTATAATCAGAGAAGAAAATTAAATTAACGAATCAAGTGTAGTGACATTTTATGTGAGCTGTAGCTTTAACCCTTGCAAACTAACCAAATATAACCTGCAATAAATATCTAATCTGCATTTAAAGTAAATTTCTCAAGTGCATTAATTTGCTCAAGTAGTAAAAAGTTCCTCGTGGCAGTAAAAAGTTAAAGCCATTGTATGTCTAACAACTGAGTTCTGAAAGGTTATCCTAGAGACTGAATCCACTTAACAATCCCTTACGGTTTTAGCAAGAATTAATCCTAGCCGTTAAAACCTAACCTGGCATTTACCAAGAGCACGGATCCATAAGAGGGAAGCTGCCATAACCGACGCGACTGGTAGGAGCGCCCGGGGTCAGGGTGGCCCCTCGACCGAGTGCACTCAGACCGGAGGAAGCAGGGTAGACGTCGGGAGTAACGGCAGTTAGAAGAGCCAGGCGAGTTCCCTCGCAAGAACACCAGCTCGAGAATCTTTTAATAGAGAGCTGAGTCAGTAATTAGCCCCGTATCGGGCCAGAAGTACCCAGGATCTAACATGGCATTAAACTCAAGTTTTACAATCCATCCCTTTTGTTTTTGTTCCTACTTGCACATATTTTTGGTCAACAACATAGTTGACATTGAACAAGTGAACAGCTAGCAGCACAACATGACAAAACAGAATTGTGACTTGATTAATTGTCAATGTGATGTATTATTGTATCTCTTCTCCATGTATTTTGGTTCTATATATTTGTCAGCTTTTTAGATTTTGTACTTCAAGCAACTATTTAGTCCTTTTCATTTTTTTTGCACAGGCTGCTATCAACTAACATGTGATGTTATTGTTCATAGTAGTTTATAAATAAATGACCTCAATCACTGACTTGGCACACGCTGCCTTCCCCAAATACGCTCGTCCTGATCTCACCTCTGGACTTTTTTGACTGAGAGTAATAAAGATAATCAGAGTCAATAACTTTAATACCACCTTATGATCTCTGTGTGCATGCGGTGGATTGATGAAGGCAATAAAACGGAGATAACGGCTCAATGTGTACTGGACATGCACTGAATATACACAGGGAGCTGCAGCTACGATGACCATCACAAGAACTGACGGCGTTCCATGAAACTCAATTCGTCAAATTATCAAACGATGAAACCAAACATGAAATCTTAGTCATAGCGCGTGAGGCTGTTTTGATGGGATTCAGTGAAATCGCTGATTTGACATAGCTGAGGAGAACCCAGTAGAAATAACAGTAAACATGGTACCTTAGAGAACGTTTCAGGTTCTTTAACATTCAGCGTTTGTTAAAACTTTAAAAAATTTCTCTATGTATATTAAAGTGGTCTTTGTCAGTTCCCGTAAAACATCTGAAGACGATGGCTTGTCATTAAAAGCCTCCATTTCTTCCAGAGTTTATCCGAGTGCATCTTCCAACATCAACCTTGAACTCAACGTATTTAATCACAACATAAAGCTAACAGAAGGTGAACTAAGGCCACTCTCCTCCTTAAGGTGATGGATGCATTATGCATTGGAGTAATGATAACGTTGTTTTGACTCATTAATACTCATCGTGGATCTTAAATTGTGGTAAATTATTATAATTAGATTTCGATTTAAAACGTTACCCCTTTCAAACTTAAAATGCCCTCGAGTGATTGTTTGATTTTCTAGTTATGGTATAACTGTGATAAGCGTCAATGAAACAAGACCCGGAGTCATGGGATAACATATTGATTCACTCATTAAACGACGTCTAATCATTTGCAAGGCCATAAATGTGTGCACTGGAGTCCTTCATCTCCATGGTCACGAACACAATCAATCATTAATGTTTAATAAAGAAAAGAAGCTGGCTATAAGAATCAGGCAGCGGTGATACCATCACTGAGGGAAAAAGGCAAACGAAATGGATGTAAGGATGCACCGGTGCACGACACAGCCGGACTAATTACACAGTTTTAAAGAATGCTGAACACATTTATTACTGGATGTGATGTTGCCTGGTAGAAAAAGAGACGTTGACCTCAGGAAAGATTTTTGATTTTCATTCTCAGTGATGTTCAGTCAGAATGGAGGAAGCTGAAGACAGTATTGCTGTGGTGGGCATCGGATGCAATTTTCCAGGGGGTAAGCCATTTGAATTTGGGATAGTTTAGTTTTGGCTTGTTTTCTTTTGTTTCTTCATATTTTATCTGCATATTTGCCATTTAAAGATGAATTCTTCTCCCACAACGTATATTAAGATACCTGTAGTGGTCATAGAAAAGTTAAAGACAAACAAGATCATTTCCACATTATTAGATCAGCTCTGAAATCAACAGATAAAAATGTTTTCACTTGACACATATAACCTTTTAACAACCGCCGGGGCTGGTCAAATGAATCCCTGGTAAAACTAAACGAAGTGTTATTTTATTTTATTCAATTTAAGTCTGTTTTTCATTACATGTAACAGTTTCTACCTTTGAGTTTGAGTTTGCATAACCAGGGAAGTCATGAAAATATAAGATACGTAATACAGACAATGGGCATATATATATATACCGTATATATATATATATATATATATATATATATATATATATATATATATATGTATATGTATATATATATATGTATATGTATATATATGTGTGTGTTTTTTTTCCAAATAGGAGAAGGGCTTGAGAATTTCTGGAAAGTTCTGGTGGATGGAAGAAACTGTTCTGTGCCAATTCCCAAAGAGAGGTTTGACTTAGCCAGCTGGTATGACCCTGATGACAACAAACCGGGTAAATCCCGCACAGCCAAGGCTGCTCTCCTTGACGGGTATTTAAACTTTACTTTATGACCTACCGTATTTAGAACGGCCTACTTATGTGTTTTGTAAATAAGTGTGGACAGATAGTCTTATACACTTTTTCCATATGGGGAAAATTATATTTTAATGTTTGTACCAAATCTCATGTCTCTATATTGTTTGATTATTTAGCTTGGGCCCTGAACTCTTTTTTATGATGAGTAAATGAAAACAAGTGTGTCCATTTCTTTGTATCTTTATACTTTAAATTTCACTCTTTAAACTGACACTTTATTGAACTTGTCTTGAGAAAGAAAGCGTGGTCGAAACGTTGGTTAAACAATAAGATCAGAGCTCAGTGTGAGTCCATCTTCTCTTCAATATATGGTCTCGAAAACTAACGCATGACCACTAAATAGGTCAATTTGATTTAACCTTTTTTGAATATTTTCAGGTTCAATGAATTTGACCACAAGTTCTTTGGCATCAGTGACAGTGAAGTGGAGCAAATGGACCCTCAACAGAAACAGCTCCTTCAGTGTGTCTACAGGGCGTTGGAGAATGCTGGGATTCCTATGGAGAAGGCCAGCGGCACCAGGACAGGAGTGTATTTTGGTACATGTTGCCATTGACCTGCTTTATTTTTTTATAGTTTTGTGTAATATTTCCATCAGATTCAACTACTGTTCTTTGAATTATCTAACTCTCTTAATAATATCCATACATGCACTTTTCTTACCAGTATTCATGTTGATTTTATTATAGGGCTAATGAACAGAGATTATGAGACAAATGCTGCACACGTGCACCCAAGTGTGATCAACCACTGGACCGGCACAGGGCTTGCCATGAGTATTGCAGCAAACAGAGTCTCCTACATCTTCAACTTCACTGGGCCGTCGCTGTCCATAGACTGCGCCTGCTCGTCGTCTCTCGTGGCTCTTCATCTTGCCTGTCAATCCATTAAACAAGGTCTGTGCAATGTGTCTCACTGAAGTCAATGACTGTGCATGTTAGATAACTCAAATGTCAAACCATGCCACAGCATTGTGGTTTTAATTACAAGGATGCACGTAAAAAAAAGTGCATTCAGATATTTGTAATGTGAGACCATGAAATGTGTTTTTATCTCATCAGGTGATTGTGAGATGGCTGTTTGTGGTGGAGTCAACTGTATCATAGAGCCAAGAGTGTTTGTAGCTCTCAGCAAGGCCAAGATGATCTCACCTGAAGGAACCAGCAAACCTTTCTCCAATAGAGCAGATGGTTATGGAAGAGGAGAGGGCTGCGGGGTCATTCTCCTCAAGCCGCTGAAAAAGGTCAGAATATGCAGAGTAAAAGTGCAACAATTTTTTATTTTCGGATCAATAAATAACTGATTCTCATTTCCCGTAACTAAGAAATGTGTTTCTGTTAAAGATTAAACAGTCGGAACAGTACCCATAATGTTATATTAATCAGCAACTTACTAGTTCCTGTTAGCCCTGTGTTTCTCCACCAACTAAATAGCATTTTATTCAGTTCCCATGTTTTTATACATCCATAGCCATTTCAGTCTTGTTGTTGCTTTACAGGCTATACAAGACCGTGACAATATCTGGGGTATCATCAGCAAAACAGCGGTCAACCAAGATGGACACTCAGTCACTCCAATCACCAAACCCTCCATGACACAACAAGAGGAACTCCTGCGCAGAATCTACTCAGAGTCTGACATTGCAGATGTCCGGTACATAGAGGCACATGGGACTGGAACTCCAGTTGGAGATCCAACAGAGGCAGGAAGCATTTCAAACGCCATCGCTAAAGCCCGACCACCTGGTTCAGAGACACTACGTATCGGCTCTGTGAAGAGCAACATTGGACACACAGAATCTGCTGCTGGAGTGGCCGGACTCATTAAGGTACTCTTAATGATGAAGCATGAGATCATCGTTCCCTCAGTTTTCTACTCTGAGGATTCTGCCAGTGTAGATGCCAAAGCCCTGAACATTAAAGTTCCTAAAGAAGCAGAGAAGTGGGAATCCTCCAGTGCAAGAATTGCAGGAGTGAACAACTTTGGCTTTGGGGGTACAAATGCACACGCCATTGTCAAACAGTACAAACAGTCACGCATTGAGCAAAAGAAGAGTGGGAAACGGGAGAAGTATTTTGTCATGTCGGCAAATTCACAAAAGTCTCTGACTCTAATGACGGAAGACACCATTAAACAGCTAGAAGCAGATAGCATAGTTGATCTAGATTCTCTGTTGTACACATCAGCTTGTAGGAGGAGCCATCTAAAGCATAAATACAGAAAGGCCATCGTTGTTTCATCTGCAGTCGATCTTAAAGAGAAGTTAAGTGCCACTGTGGGCAAAAATATTCGCCCGTCCTACTCAGATCCGAGGTTAGTGTTTGTCTTTTGCGGAAATGGCGTCACTTACCATGGCATGTGCAAACAACTACTCAAACACGAGCCTATATTCAGACGTAAGATCAAAGAGATTGCAAAACTTTTCAAAATACGGAGTACCCTGGACATCTTGGACACACTCGAGAGTGAGTTTGAGCGTAGTGACTTAAACAAGCCACATGTTGTTCAACCACTCCTCTTTGCTATCCAAGTTGGCATTACCACCCTACTCAGACACTGGGGAGTCAAGCCCGATGCAATACTTGGACACTCTGTTGGCGAGGTTGCAGCCGCTCACTGTTCTGGCCTCCTGTCTCTTGGTGATGCGGTAAAAGTCATCTATTTCCGCAGCATTCTCCAGAGCAAAGTCCCTGGGGGGAAGATGCTTGTGATCAGCAACATGGCTGTGTCAGAGGTAACTGCTCTTCTCCCTCGTTACTCTGGTAGAATTTGCCTTGCTGCGTTCAACAGCTCACAGTCCTGCACCCTCTCAGGGGATGCAGATGCAATTGAGAGCCTTTATAACGAGCTAAGCACCTCAGCCAACAGTCCGAATCTGTTCCTTCGTATACTGGATGTCACAGCTGCTTACCACAGCCACTTGATGGACGCCATTCTGCCAGAAATTGAGGAGACAATTGGCTCCTTACAGGTGAATGATCTGGACACAGAGTTGTTCTCAACAGTGACAGGCAAGGAAGTCCAGCAGGGAGATTTCTGCACTGGGAAATACTGGACTAGAAACATTCGTGAGCCAGTAGCCTTTGAGCAAGCAGTGATTTCAGCAACCAAAGGAAAGAAGAATACAGTGTTTGTGGAGATAGGGCCAAGAAGGGCGCTACAGAGAAACATCATGGAATCTCTGGGTGATGACACAGCAGTTCTTGCCTCTGTGCAGCCAGAGAAAGATCATGACACGATAAAGTCTGTTATGTCGAAGCTGTTTGAACTGGGTGTCCACTTAAATTGGAACACCTTCTACAAGGGATACGAGACAGTGCCACTGCCTATTCCTAAATACCAGTTTGACTGCTCAGACAGAGATGTTATCATTGGAACAGCACAGAAAAACACAGTAAGTAATCATCCTGTGCTGTGTCAGACAGGAAGTGAAAGCAACGTCTTCAGCTGTGATCTGCTGTCTGACTCTTCTTTCTACCTGAAAGAGCACAAGCACAACTCCATACCCATCATCCCTGGTGCCTTCTATGCTGAGTTGGGTTTAGCCGCATTCATGGCCAGTGCCAAACCAAAAGTACCACTCAGCTCACTGCAGGTCAGTGTCAGTTTTCACAGTCCATTTCTTTTAGCCCAGAATTCACCAGAAATGAAGGTGCAACTAGAACAAACAGAGATGGAAACTAGGTTCATGGTACTCTCACCATCTGCAATGTATGCATCGGGCACAGTGGTTTCAAAGAAAGAGAGGCTGATTGAGGAGCAGCGCATTTCACTAAGCTCCATCTACAAAAGATGCAAATCTGTAGTGAGCTGTAAGGAGTTCTATGGGTATCTCTCTCAAGGAGGCTTTCAGTATGGAGATGTCTTCCAGAATAAGGGGAACGTGCACTATGGAGAAGATCTTAAGGAGGCTTTTGCAAAAGTCACAGTTCCAAAAGAACTGCAGTCTCAGTTACATGACTACTGCATTCATCCCGTTGTGCTGGATTTTCTCATGCAGCTTCTCCCAGTTACAGTGGAGCACATTTTTGCTGGTAGACCAGGATTTCCTGCCAAAATAGGAAGTTTGACAGTGTTTGAACCCTTGCAAGAGGAGATGATTGTCTATCTGAGAGCAATTGACGTTGGCTTAGATCACTTTGAGATTTGTGGCTGCTTTGCGGATAAAGAAGGGAGAGTGCTGGTTGAACTGAAGCATGTGATCATCAAATACCTTGGCAGTCGCTCTCATGTGGTTGAGGAGTATTTCTACCACAATGCCTTTACAGTTATCCCTGAAGGCATCACATCTGTTCCTCCTCCTAAGGCCTTGGTCTTCTGTGACCGTTTAGGGATCTCTAAAGGCCTGCAGCCATTTTTGGACTCGAGGTCTCGATATGTTCCCTTCACACATGCAAAAGATATCTTGAGCCATGGGTTTCCTTCTCTTTTGGAAACTCTTAATATCACGGATATTGAGAAAAACTTTGATGAGGTCTTGTTTCTGTGGGGCAAAGAAGACCTCACCTCATTGGCAGCTGAGGTTGTCATGCAGAATTGTGCGAGCTGCTGTGAGACATTCCGCCAAATAGTCCTTGAGCTAAAGCGGATTTTCTTCCCAAACTCCATCAGAGCAGTCACCTACTGTTCCTCTGACATCACAGTAGACCACATTAGTCCGGGTTTTGCTCTTGCTGGCATGATGAGATCATTTGCTGCAGAGATACCAGATCTTTCATTTCAGCTGATCGATATAAGCACGATCTCTGCTGAGGACATTGCAGCTCTGGCTGAGGTCCTAAGATCGCATCCTTGCAGCAAGTATCCGGAGTTGGTGGTAAAAGATGGGCTGATTCAGAAACCTTCCATTGTCCGTACTCCACCTGAGATCATTGACAGTTCAGAGGGCAGTTTTACCTCTATGATGTCTGAGCCCTGCATCCTTCAGACAGCAGAAGCACATAAGATGACTCAACTGAGTGCCATTGTCTTTGAGGGGGAGGACCAGCCAATCAGGGGTACATCAGTTGAAATTCGGCCCACTAAGATATGTGTTCATTCCTCTGATTACTTCCCTGTCAGTGCTTCACATCTCAAATTTGGACAGACACTGTACTGGAACAAACACTCATCTCAGAAACACAAGCTACTGGCTCTTGATTTCAGTGGTACTATTACAGCAGTTGGGAAAGATGTCAGGAAATTGAAAGTGGGAGACCACATTGCTTCTTGTTACCCTGTGGTGGCAACTAGCAAGGTAAGAGTTCCAGAGGATGTGTGCTACAGCACCAAGCGGTTCCCATTCCTTCAAAAAACACCCTGTGTTTCCTACTTTGTGTTAGCATGGGAGATCCTGCATAGAGCGTTGCCCAGAGCCAAACACAATCTAGGAATCATATCATCTGTGCCTGATTCTGCTCTTGTGAAAGTCTTGGCACTCACTTCGTACAAGTCCGGTTGGAATGTGATTGTTGGCACACAGTGCAATGGCTCTTTTGTAGATGTCAGTCAAATGGATGTGTTTGTCGTCCTGCCTCCATTTGATGAATCTCTGATTGCAAACATTTCTAACTTCCCAGGTGTCCAACATGTTGTCTTCGTCTGTGAATCTCAGATGCAGTGTTCGCTTGCTCAGGATGTGTTCCAAAGTGTAAAAGAAAGTGTTCACGTGCAGACAATTCAGATGCCGGTCATTTTGCAAAAAGGATCCTTGAGTGCACAGAGGCCACACATTTATCAATGGCTGAAATCCTTGAACTTGAGCAGGAAATTTTCTCTTGAAAGCTTTACCTTTCAGAATGTGAAATCTGAAAGCATTGAGAGCCTTAATTCAGAGACACCACAGTCATACTTCAACTCGAAGAAGCTGGCTGTTGTAGCTCTGGAAAAAGACGTCAGCCGTACGCTATCTGACATTCCATTGTTGCCAACAAAAAAACAGCTTTTCCGAAAGAGAGCAGTGTACATAGTGGCAGGTGGTCTTTCTGGTCTGGGCTTTGAGACTGTCAAGTTCATCTCGCAAAGAGGGGGTGAGTACATTGTCGTACTCTCCAGGAGCAAACCCACAGTAGATGTGCAGCAAGAGATACACAATGTGGAGACACAGTGTGGAAATCACATCACTGCCATGGAGTGTGACATATCCGTGTCCGAGAGTGTGCACGAGGTTATCAGCGTCATCGGCCAGAAATTCCCCGGTTGTCCAATCAGAGGAGTGTTTCACAGTGCAGTTGTCCTACATGATGGCCTGATTGAGACCCTTAACAGATCTCTTTACGAGAAAGTTCTCAAACCCAAAGTAAACGGTGCACTGAATTTGCACCATGCAACAAAGCACTGTCAATTGGATTACTTTGTGTGTTACTCTTCAATCTCAGCTTTTCTGGGAAATGCATCACAGACAAACTATGCAGCAGCCAACACATTCCTCGACCTGTTCTGTCAGTACCGACGCAAACTCGGGCTGCCTGGACAGTCTATCAACTGGGGAGCTCTAAACCTTGGCCTCCTCTTGAACAAGGAACATTTCCAGCGGTTTCTGGAGGCAAAGGGGATGATGGTGTTGGATGTGGCTGAGATTCATAAAAGTCTGGAGCAATGCCTTGTGCTCAATCGACCCCAACAGGCTGTTTGCAGGTTTCACTTCAGAAACATCAGGTACAACATCCTATCTCAAAATGCAGCCTTGACCTTGCGTCTCACCGCATTGGTAGATGAGGCTTTCAAAAAATCCAAAGAGAAAGACTCTCAAACTACACAATCTGAATCCGTCTCACCTAAAGATTATGTCGTCTCTCTGCTCTGCGAGACCATCGGCATGGATGAAAGTGAGCTGAAAGATGAATCACCTCTTTCATCTTTAGGCATTGACTCTATGCAGGCCATGACTCTGCAGAATCTTATCTTTCAGGAGAGAGGTGTGAATGTGCCTCTGGTAAAACTGTTGGATCCCAATGCCACGCTATCAACGATAGTAGCTATACTGAGTGAAAAAGGTGACGGTGAAAGTGATAACCAAGAGTCTCCTCCTGTTAAAGGCGTAGTTTCTACCAGATTGTAAAAATTAAATAAAGAAGCAGATAAGGCTTAAGGCTTAGACAATAGAAGGCTTATGATAGCCAATGCAATACAACAGCATTCTTGTGTTAATGCCACATGGTCATACTATATTTTGCCTATTTTGTTGTGTTGTTTTGTACATTTTTGGATGTGGTTATTGTCTTTGTTAATTTTGGTGTTATAGTTTCAAATATTATTACATTGTTATAACACTACCGTTATTTTACTCACTTTTTTTAAATTGATGTTTTGTATCAGTTTTACTGATTCTGTTTAGTGATATATTCATTTTGTAAATATGAAACTGTCAGCATTACAATTAAATAGATAATTATTGTTGATAAGTAACGATTTAATAGTGAATGATTGATGTGAAGAAGTGTGAATTTAAGTATCAATGGTAATGTAATGTACATTCTTATTATTCTCTTAATTTTCATCAATCTTTAAAGCTCGTCTGTAATTTTTCTAATCCGTCACAGGGTTTGTTCCAACGTCAACTTACTTTTATCTGCCGATTTTACATTCACTCATCTCTCATATGGCCAGTTGTTATCACTGCTAGCTCATTGATTCTGATTATCATTTTTATGATGTTGATGGAGCAAAACATGTGATAGTATTTTGGCATGTCGCAGAAATGTTCAATTGGGGGCATGTGTGATTACTGAGTCTTTTGCTGATTGAACCACTAATTTAACACATGTGCAGACAAGGACATTGCCACCACAAGGACAAACATGCAAATAAAAGGAAAGTTTTGACACTATATATATTTGGTGTTGACATGAAAGAACATTTTTTATGAAAAATGTGATACTAATTCATTTTATTGTTTTTATTTGTTGCCTCTTCATGACACAATAAAACAAGCTGCCAATTTATTCATGCACTTGATAAGGTTGCTTTATTCATTGATAAATATTTCATGCAGATTACTTAATTGGAATTTAATTAAACTGTCAAGGTACGGCTCCAAATTTAATCACGAAGGCCTATTTTGAGAAAGTCAGCTGTACTTCAGTGATCACAAATGTTAAATATGTTATAAATAAATAACACCAATTTTTTTGTTTTATTCCAATCATTTTATTCAATTTTGATTCATTTGTTGTACAGCTCTACCACAGAAAACTTGTCAGCAACATCAAGATATAAACATTACAATATAAGTCAGTACTGAGTTATATTCAACAATTGTGACCCAGCCAAGATGTCAGAAACCCAACTATAACATACTTACTAACTATAAAATATTGTGATAGATTTGTACAAACTCCAAATAATTTCAACCAATCTGACTGAGAACAAGACCACAGCAGTGAGTGCAGTCTCAGAGTATTATTTGATGCGGTCCATTGAAACTATCCATTATTCTTTACAATAGCCGCCAAAGTGGCCAGTGTGCAGTTGGGGCCCAATATTTTAACCAAAGGTACATTTACGCCTGTCTCTTGGAAAATCTTATTCTGCAGTGTCATGGCCAACATCGAGTCAATACCCAGTGCACACAGAGCCAAGTCATCATCCAGCTCATCAACTGCAACGTTGCTGATGTCACTGACAATAGTTCTCACACTTTCATGTGCGGAAGACAAATGCTGAACCCTGGGTTCATTACTTAGTTCATCCTTTAGCTCCATTTCCACCAGCGCTGACAGACGCTGTCTGAGAGACGCATTTTGTGACAGAACGTGAATGTGAAGATTTTTGAAGTTGAACTTGCATATGACTTGTTGCGGTCTGTTCATCAGAAGACACTTTTCAAGTGCCTCTTGGATGTCACACACGTCCATTGTCATCATTCCTTTTGCCTCCAGGAACTTTTGGAAATGGTCTTTGTTCAACAAGAGGCCGAGGTTCAAAGGACCCCAGTTGATGGACTGTCCAGCAAGTCCAAGGTTTCTCCTGTAATGACAGAATGTGTCGAGGAAAGAATTGGCTGCTGCGTAGTTACATTGTGAGGCATTGCCAATGAATGAGGAGATGGAGGAGTAGCAGACAAAGAAATCCAGTTTGTTGTGAAGTGTTGCATAGTGAAGGTTTAGAGCCCCACTCACTTTAGGCTGCAGCACCTTTCTGAAGAGGGCCTCATCAAGGTTTTCGATCAACGCATCATGTAATACTGCAGCACTGTGAAACACTCCTTTGATTGGACACAATGAGAATCTTTGTTCGATATTTGAGATCGCGTCCACGACCTGCATCGACACAGAAACGTCACATTTGACATTCATGATTGTCACCCCATATCTTCTCTGGAGGAGTTCCATTTCAAACTGTATTTCATCAGTCAGAGTACTTCTGGACAGTGTTGCAATACAACCTCCCCCATTATAGGCAATGAACTTCACTGTCTCAAATCCCAAACCTGAGAGACCTCCAGTGACAATATAAACACAACTTTGTTTAAAGAGTTGTCCAGAACCTGTAAGCAAAGGGATATCTGACATTTGACAATCAGGCTCTCCATGATCCAGAACAACTTGCTGCACCGTCTTTGTTGTGAAGTAAGACTCAGCATCTGCATCGTTCTGAGGCTCTTTTATGCTAGACAATTGAAAAGTCTCTCTTTTCAAAGGTAGAGATACTGTATCAAAGCCTAATGACAATAGCCAATTAGAGATATCCCTGTTTTGCACTTGCAGCCTGGCTCGCTGGAGAACATCAGCCACATCAAGTTTATGAACGTGGATGTGTTCACTATGTAGTGCAAACATGTTTGCGGAGAAGGAGGATGACATGTGATTGCTATATACAAAAATAATGTGTCTGTCATGACTTCCGCTGTCATGCATCTCTTGCCAAGAGTGATCGAACGGGGGCAGAAAAACGAATGCATGGCTCTGACCAAAATGCAGAGATTCTCCTCCGAAATGTGACAGAGAGGAAACATTCCAGCCGGACCTGTTTGCCGTCAGGGCCAAAACTTTTATCAGAGCAGAGGCTGAGTTGGAGGAGATGATGGTCAGCTTCCTGTGTTGTTGTTTTACCGTAAACAGCATTTTCTGCAGGATCTCCCATGCGAGTATGAAGTAAGACACACACGGGGTCTCTTTCAGAAACGGGAGTCTCTTTGTGCTGTAGCACACAGCTTCAGGAATCATAATCTTTGCAGTGGCAGCAACTGGATAACATGAAGCAATATGATCTCCCACGCTTAGGCTGTGAACATCTTTCCCAACAGCTGTGACAATGCCGCTAAAATCTAAAGCGAGAAGCTTGTGATTCTGTGACGTGTGCTTGTTCCAATACATCGTCTTTCCAAAATTCAAATGCGATGTGGTGACGGGAAAGTAATCAGATGAATGTACGCATACATTGGTCATCTGAATCTCAACTGACTTCTCTTGGATTGGATTTCCATTTGTGTCGTAGGGGATGGCAGACAAGTGAGCCATTCTGTATGGATCAGTTGTCTGTAGAACAAAGTCGCTCACATTTACTGAGTGCATGTCACCTTCACATACAGCCCCGTCACTCATGGGCGTCCGTGCTATTCTTGTTGTCAATGCTTGGCCTTTGCTGATCACAACCTCTTGTTCTTTGCAGGTGTTTATCACACAAACAAGCGTTTCAATGTCTTCACTGGTCACAGAAGCAAGGTCAATCAGTTGAAAAGAGAGACCCACCATCTCTGCTGCACAAGCCCTTGTCATACCAGACAGCACAAAACCAGGACTGACATGGTCCACACTCTTTTCTGTCGATCTATAGGTAATGACGCGGACAGTGCAAGAGCGTTTGCTCTCTTTCAAGGCTAAAACAATCTGGCGAAACAGCTCGCAGCAATTCACCAAGCACTCAAGCATCTTCTCAGATGACAAGTGACTGAGGTCCTCTACACCCCAGATGAAGAGAACATTTCCGATATCATCGTTGGTGGTAAGTGTATCGAACACTACATTTTGAACTTGGTCTGCCATCCAATGCTCTCTGCTCTCCACAAGTGCTGACTCTGGGTGTATGTATGGCTTCAGCCCTTTAGCTACGCCAAGTTTGTCTTCAAAAACGATTGCTTTTATCTTGCAATTTTGCAAGTCTCTTGTGTCAGGAATTGCAGTTATTTCATTGTGGAAGAACCGTGACTGAAGAGCACTTGAGCAATTGCCCAAAAATGAGATCCTCACCCCCTTAAGTTCCACCAGTACATGACCCTGTGGGGTGGAAAAGCTACCACATACATCCAAGAAGTCTGGAGTCTCTTGAGTGGCTCGTAAGTACATGACCATTTCTTCTTGTAGTGGTCCTGATATGGCTACAGTACCGATAGCTGAGGGGAATCCCTGCTTTGCTGTTAGTCGTCCAATAGCTACCACCGCAGTCATTTGCAAGAAATAGTCCAATAACACAGGGTGAATGAAATACTCATGAAGGTGTGGTAGAAGTTCACCAGGCACCTGAATTGCTGTCACAGCTTCCTTGAATTCATCTCCAAAATGCACATCATTAAGCTGTTTGAAGACAGCTCCATATTCAAATCCTGCGAGAGAAAGAATTGAATAAATCTCTTTTCTCTTCATAACCAATTTGCACCTTTGGGAGATCATGTCAAGACACATAGTTGGTTCTTCTAACAGCGGTTGGCCATCTGCACACCTGTATGTGCCGGAGGTATGTGTTGCGACAGAAGACTGTATTTTAAATGAACCTCCATTCTCTGTATGCTCCAGTGTCACTTTCAACTGATGGCAGTTTGAGCTAAGTGTAAACAGACTCTCAAATCTTACACTGAGCTGGAGCTGAGAAACCGGTTTCCTGGGCCTTAAACTTGCCATCACTGAGGCATAAGCTAGCTCAACATAGAACGCGCCTGGCACAATGGAAACACCATTGTTTTTATGCTCCCAAAGATACGGGACAGTCTCTAATGAGAGGTTGCACATGTACTCTTTGTTGTCCTGCTTTGTTTGGGATATGAGCTTATGGGTGGGAAAGGCAAATGAGTCACCACCTTTTCTCAAAGCTTCAAAATTCAATTCTTTCTTCGTGTTGACAAACTGATAGACTGGAAGAACTGTGGGCAACGTCTCACAACCCCTGTAGAGCTGATGCCAGTCCACACTGATGCCCAGTTCAAACAGTTTTCCCACGGTAGACAAGATTGTGTCGTAATCTTTCTCTGGCTGGACAGAGGAAAGAACTATGGTGTTTTCCCCCAAAGTTTCATGTATGTTTCTTTGGAGAGCCCTACGAGGTCCAATCTCCACAAAGACCACGTTTGCCCTTGATTGCTTGTCTTTGGTGGCTGCACGCAGTGTTTGCTCAAATAAGACAGGCTCTCGAATGTTCCTTGCCCAGTAGTTGCCTGTTCTAAAGTCACCATCTGAACAACTGTCTCCAGTCACCGTTGAAAAGAGTTTGCACTCTTTGTTGTTGGCATCCAAGTGCTCAATACTTGTCTCAATGTCATCAAGTATAGGATCCATCATATGGCTATGGTATGCTGCTGGCACATCCAACTCATGGAGGAAGAGATTTTCTTCCGTAAACATCTTCAGCCTCTGATGAAGGATGTCTATAGCGGCTGCATCCCCCGACAGAGTGCAGGACTGGGGGCTGTTGAACGCTGCAACACTAATTTTCCCAGAAAACTCTGGAAGGAATTTTAATACCTTTTCAACAGCTACATTACCAACAACAAGCATTTTCCCCCCTGTGACGTTACTCTGGAGAGTACTGCGGTGGTACACCACTTTCACGGCGTCCTCGAGAGACAACAGTCCAGAACAGTGAGCGGCAGCAACCTCACCAACGGAGTGCCCAAGCACGGCATCCGGTGTGACACCCCAGTGTTTCAGGAGAGTGGCAATGCCTACCTGAATCGCAAAAAGAAGAGGCTGGACGACATCTGGCTTGCTGAAAGCATCATTATCGTATTCACCAGCAAGCCACTGGCTGATGCTGATGCTTTTATGACTCTGAAAGAGATCCTCAACTGCTCTGACCTTGTCTCTAAAGATAGGAACATCTCTCAGGAGCTGCTTGCACATACCCCTGTAAGCAACCCCATTTCCACAAAACACAAAGACCACCTGGATGTCAGACCTTATTGAGTCAACATTTGTTTTCAATGCAGATGTTAGCCGTTGTTCTAAATCTGAGAGGGAAGATGTTGGGAAGGCCTTCCTATATTTGTGTCTAGAATGACTCCTTCCACATGCTGACGTGTATGACAGTGCCTGTAAATCAACTGATTGATTGCGGCAAAGCCTCTGGTGGGTGTCAGTGATGGACAGGATAAACGATTTCTCACAGGCTGCAGATATTACAAAGACTTTTGGACAGCTTTTTGGGATCTGAGTGGGTTCAGTGGTCTTTCTGTACTCTCTTATAATCACATGTGCATTCGTGCCTCCAAACCCAAAGCTATTGATTCCAGCTCTCCTTCCTGTTGACCCCTTGGTCTCCCATCTTTCAGCTTTAACCGGAATACTTATACTCAAAGCTTTTACATCTACACTGGCATTGTCTTCTGAGTAGAAAACAGAGGGCACAATGGTCTCATGCTTCATCATTAAGAGTACCTTAATGAGTCCGGCCATACCTGCAGCAGATTCTGTGTGTCCAATGTTGCCCTTCACAGAGCCGACACGCAATGTCTCTGAACCAGGAGGTCTGGATTTAGCGATGGCGTTTGAAATGCTTCCTGCCTCTATCGGATCTCCAACTGGTGTTCCAGTCCCATGTGCCTCTATGTACTGGACATCTGCAAGGTCAGACTCTGAGTAGAGTCTTTGCAGAAGCTCCTGTTGTTGAGTCATGGAGGGTTTGGTGATTGGAGTGACTGAGTGTCCATCTTGGTTGACCGCTGTTTTGCTGACGATACCCCATATTTTGTTGCAGTCTTTCATCGCCTTTGTATAGAAAGTCACACTATTAGCATGCAACCCAGTATTGTTTGCAGTTTAATAATGGCATGTAATGACTGTAAAGAAATATACACAATGCTCGCTTACATTTTTCAGCGGCTTCAGGAGAACGACCCCGCAGCCCTCTCCTCTACCATAGCCATCTGCTCTGCTGGAGAAAGGTTTGCTGGTCCCTTCAGGTGAGATCATCTTGGCCTTGCTGAGAGCAACAAACACTCTGGGCTCGATTATACAACTGACACCTCCACATAGAGCCATCTCACAGTCTCCTAGTCGAAAAAGAAAGTACAATTAAATATGGAACATTTAAACGAGGATTATCTTGCCCTCGGGCATGACATTTGTAGGGGAAAAGGGAACTAAATACCTTGCTTTATAGCCTGGCAGGCTAAATGTAGAGCCACCAAAGATGACGAACAGGCACTGTCAACAGCAAGAGAAGGGCCAGTGAGGTTGAAGGTGAAGGATAGTCTATTGGCTGCCACACTCATGGCCGTCCCAGTGCCATTGTAGTGGGTTATCGTTGTAGGACTGTTGCTTCGAAGTATCTCGTAATCCCTGTTCATCAGACCTGCAACATTATTATAAAAGCAGAGTACATCACAAATTGTGTATTTTGAAATTGTGCTTGTTTTACCATTAGAACCGCCATCAGGTCAAATTTACCCACCTGTGTTTTCCAATTTAAACTTTTGGACTTTGTTTCAATAAAAAGTGTGTGACTTTTCCTAAAAGTATGTTATTTAGCACCCCTATTGTTAAAACGTTGCATTATAAGTCATCGGCTAACCTTCACGATGGACAAGAGAAACATTCATGGATGCACATCAAGCATTAGACTTGCACAATACAATGATTTCAGGACTGAGCGTTGCGTCCTGGGTTGACTGTTGTTCTGAGTAGCAAAAAAGGAAGATAACAACAACAAATAACTGAACCTTGTACCTTGAGAATCAGTGCATTCTAACGGGGGTACATTTTTAGGTATACAGTGACCCCTGGCGGTTCTAGTGTTAAAAATATAATCGGTGATAGCGGTCACCTATGTAAACTCCAGTCCTGCTTCCACTGATGCTCTCCATAGCCACTCCCGCGTCTTCTAATGCCCTGTATGTGCACTGCAGAAGGAGTTTCTGCTGAGGGTCCATGAATTCAGCCTCTGCTTCAGTAATGCCAAAGAACTTGTGATCAAACTCATTAAAGCTGAAATATAAAAAAAAAGACGCAAATCCATCACAATTCAAACATTTTTCAACGGAAGGATTAACACTCAATCTTAAAAAAGACACCGCTTACCCTTCTATAAGAGCTGCTTTGGTTGTCTGTGTCTTTCCGGGCTTGCTGTCATCGGCATCATACCAGAAAGTGGTGTCAAATCTCTCTTTTGGGATATCTACAACACAGTTCTTTCCCTCCAACAAGACCCTCCAGAAGTTGTCCAACCCTTCACCTATAATAAAACAAACCACAAAACCTATGATTCACCTCAAGACAACTGGAAAAAAACATTTAGAAATTCAAAATGCTTGCATCATACCTCCAGGAAAGTTGCATCCAACCCCGACAACAGCTATGTCATCGTCTGCGTCCTCCATTGTTCCTTTAAGTTAGCAGTGAAGTTGCTCCGGGGTCTTGGTTGCTTTATTCTAAAAGCCAAAGTAAAAATGTAAGCCTGTCCATAGTGAAGCTTAATGTTCAGTCCAGGCTGCTGTCTTTAGCCAGAAGTAGAGCTGCTGTGCCTCCCATCCTTTTTAAAGACTGTGCCATGAGAAGGGTCAAGAGGACACAACAATGCTCTGCCTTGTTGCATCTCAGGTGCCTTCACCTGGAACTAAATGCACTCATTGTAACTTCAGATCATTGAAAGGCAGTAGTGACTACGTTTTTGTTCTTATTTCCACAAAAGAAAACAGTGTATACTACAGTCTGCTTATCACTGGCAGATTACAAAGTCCTCTAAGTGGTCATTTCAACGGGAACCTGGTCACATCATCTCTGAAAGGAAATAGTAAAACGTTTACTTCACAGTTCTTAAACACAGCATCATTACGGTGCATAAGGATGCATTGATCAGCTGTTAACAGAGATTCACAACGAGTCAGACATTTTTCTTTTCGATTTAATTTAAAAGTATGCTTGAACAAAGAAACCCTAGAACAACATATCAATGGCCAACGAATCAGATACATGCATGCTGATGAATTAATGTCTCTTGACAGTGTTGACTGTAGTCTTTATTAAAGCCAGTCTAATTGATATTATACTATACAGTGAATTCAGAAAATATGTAAAGCCCTTCACTTTCTCAAATTTTATGTTGTAACCTTATGCTAAAATTGTTTAAATTAATTTCTCTCATCCACCATCACTCAATATCCCATAATAACAAAGTAAAAACAGGATTTATTTGCTAAATTATTAACAAGAAAAATAAATAAGTATAAAGATCTTTTGCTGTGAAATTCAGCTCAGGTGGCTCCAATTTCTCCTGATCATCTGGAGGCGTTGCTACACCTTGATTGGTGTCCACATGTGGTGAATTCAATTGATTGGACATGATTCGGAAAGACACACACCTGTCTATATAAGGACTCACGGCAGACAACACATACTAGAGCAAAAACAAACAAACAAACAAGCTGTGCGGTCGAAGGAACTCCCTGCAAAGCTCAGAGACGGAGTTGTGTCGAGGCACAGCGATGGGGAAGGCGACAAAAACAATTCTGCAGCATTGAAGGTTCCCAAGAGCACAATGGCCTCCTTTGCACTTAAAGGACTCATGGACTGAGAAACAAGCTGGACTTGAACCCAATCGAACGTTTTTTCTGGAAAGACCTGAGAATAGCTGTCATCCGACGGTCCCCATCTAAACTGAGAAGAGCTTGAGAGAAGCTGCAGAGAATCCCCAAATCCAGGTGTTCAAACTCTCATACCATGAAGATTTGAGACTGTCATCAAAGGTGCTTCAACTCAGTTCTGGATTAAAAGTCTGAATGCAAAAATAAAACAAGACACTGATGTGTCTTGTTTTATTTTTGAATAAAACAAATCAAATCCTGTCTGCTTGTGATTATGGGGACACATTCATTTAAACTGTTTTAGTGTAACACTAAGAAAGTGAGGGGGTCTGAATTACTGAAGGCTGTTAACTAATTGACAATGTGCCACCTGAGTGAAAGGAGTCACTGAATGATAAACCAACTTAGCAGTTCCCCCCCAGCTTTAAGGAGCTTCTTATAGGTTGACGATCTGTAACTTTTTTTAATTCAGTCTCACTGCTGTCATCAATCTCACTTCCAGCAGTAGCAGCGGTTTAGTGTAAAAAGCTGAGTTATCTGTGCAGCCCCTACCAGCAGACAGACGTTGGCAATTTACGATAAAAAGCCAAATATTTCACTCACAAGTTGCCGAGAACCAGCAGGAAAATAAATACTGAGACAGTATCTCATTCATCTCCAAATGAACGCTGAAGTTTCCCGGCTGCATGTGTAAATAAGAGACTGTTTGCTGACACATTAGCCATGTAAGCTACATAAACCACTCTTCTGATCTGAAGTGGCTAATATCAGTTTCCCTTGAGTCATGTACTGAGTAACTGAACACATCCATGAGTGAAAGTAACCTTTATTTGAGCTCCAAGAAGGAACGAACAGAAGCAAAGTCAATCATTTTACACTCATACATAGTGTATATACACACACACACATTTCCCCTCATTTAACAGCTACATGTGAGCTTAAAATAGGGCATGAGGGCCTCACTAATTTCAGAAAAAGAAAACACACCTTTGGGCACTTAAATAAACAAAATCGATGCAACTGTAAGACAGTTTGAGAAATAAACTACATATGAACAGCGGTACCACCTGTACCGTGCTACAGCCAAATGGTACATTCTAGATTGAGGTACTTTAAGGTCCTATGGTGCTCACCAGTCTGTACAAATTTAAAATGAGACACAGACGTACATGAAATCATTCATCTCATCTTGATTAACTGTGAGCGTTGTCGAATGCCTTTGCCTGAGAACCTCATTATGAGATCGACTATGACCGATTCATAACACTACAGAAACCATCCGCCTTCAGAGTGAAAGGACAACCAGCCGCTCAAACACCCTTGTGAACTTTAGTAGAATATGTATTTCCATCCCATTACACTGATTGCTTTAAAAATCGCTGTGAAACCAGAAGTCTGCTCTATAGGAAATGCAAGACAAATGAAAACAAAAATTAGGGGTGAAACATCATTTCAGTGTCATCTTCACATGGATAAAATAAGAGGAATACAAACAAATGAAATACAAGGCCTCCAAAGGGCCCGTGCGTCGTTTGCACAGCTTCGTATGTACATGATACAAGAGTCTAAAGTCTCTACTGAGGTATCATCTGCTCCAGTGATTTGCCCTCCAGCACCAGCTTGATCTCTTTGGCATCCAGAGTTTCATGTGCCAGCAGGGCGTCCGCTAGCTTCTTGTGCTCGTTGCTGTAAGTCTTCAGGATGTTTCTGGCACGTTCGTACGAGTCCTGGAGGGAAGAGGAAGGATGAGGGGGAGAGTAAGAAATGGATAAATTCGTGCAAATTAAAGTAAATTTGAGAGCGCTGCGGGAACACTCACATTCAGCAACACCCTGATTTCCTGTTCGATGATAGCTTGCGTCTCGGGGCTCTGCTTGGTCACGTCACCGTAGGTCATCACACCAAGCTGCAGCAAAACCCAAATTACACCCTTTAGGTTGAACGAACAACAGACCTTCTCAAGCCTGAGTCACTTGTAGTTACTGATCATTATGAGCCGAGTCCAGACTTAGGTGTAATTATGGGTTATACTAATGTTAGAGGACTGCAGGTTTTCATTCCAACTCAACAGTACATCAGTGTCCCAGTCCTCTGATGGAGACACGCATCAAACATTTCGATTTGTGCAAACACTTGAATATACTGTAAACAAAAGGTCACGCCCCGCAGCAATAAAAGCCCTGAGAGCAGCGCTGTCGAGTGAAGAATGTTCCCTCATTACCCGTACAAATTAAAACATTACCTTGTCACTCATGCCGAACCTGGTCACCATCATCTTTGCTATTTTGGTTGCTCCATCGAAGTCACTGGAGGCTCCTAAAAACACACAATAACAGGAGGAGATTGAAACTAACGCTACATCACAAACGACTATCAAACATGTACTATCATCATTGTAATGTCATCAAAGTTGTGAATAAAGTCTCGTTTCATACCAGCAGAAACAATGAAAATAGTGTATTTATCTTAATGATACTAATCTGTCAAAATGTGTTTTTTGTCGTACAGACTCAGCTCTGAGACACTTTTAAAATGTTATACAATAGAGTAGATCAACAGGACTGACACAAAAACATGAACTTATTGGATTCGCGCACCAGTGGTGATGTATTCGTCTCCAAAGATGAGCTCCTCCGCTACTCGACCGCCCATACTGACGTCCATCTGAGCCAGCAGCTGGGCTCTGGTCTCACTCCAGCGGTCGTTCTCCGGGAGCATGGACACCTAGAGGACAGAGACGAGGCCAGAAGGGATCAGGTGGAGGTTTAGTTTTAACAAAAGAAAGTGACACAAGCGTTACCGGTAAGGAGAGTGCGAAATAACAAGAGCTCACATGGCCGAGAGTTGGGCCTCTCGGCATGATCGTGGCCTTATTGATGGGCATCGCATCTTTGGTGTAGAAGGCAACAATGGCGTGGCCGGACTCGTGGTAGGCTGTGATGGTCTTGTTCTTCTTGTCGATTTCAATACTCCTCCTCTCGGGCCCTGGTGTGCCGAGGACAGAAATAAAAGAGTTTAAAACACTCGACTCCCGTCCTCGTTTTCCCTCGTTGACTCGACATCCTTCTCGTCTCCTAACGAGGAGGTGCAGAGCAGATCTAAACCTGGTGTTGTGTATATTCACCCATGATGATCTTGTCCTTAGCGAACTCCAGGTCCTTCATTGAGACCATGTCTTTCTCGTCCATGGCTGCCTTCAGGGCGGCCTGGTTCACCAGGTTCTCCAGCTCGGCCCCAGTGAAGCCCACTGTGCCCCGGGCAATAATCGCCGCATCCACGGCTGTGAAGAGGGAAACACAATGGAAGACGTGACCAGTGGTCAGGAGACAATGCTGTCCTTTACCGACGTGGCAAACAAAGGTTCTCTCACAGGTTTTCAGCTCCGGTTGCTTTTAAAAAGGTTTTAATGGATAAGAAAGCCAACGTTCGATGTCTGAGACCTACCAGGGTCCATTTTGATCTTGGAGAGGTACAAGTTGAGAATTTCCGTGCGTCCTTTCACATCGGGGCGAGGGACAGTAACATGCATGTCAAACCTCCCTGGCCTCACCAGAGCGCTGGAAAGTAGCAGCAAAGTAGTGTTAAGATTCACAGCACATAATACTCTTCTTTTCTGCTAAATTACATGACTTTACTGCTTCAATTTGACTATTTTACATGAAATATGATGAGTTTTGAAGAGTATTAAGTATGTTTTCAGATACTGAAATCAAAGCTATGGTTTGAATTCACCATCATTCCAGAATGAGAAATCGTACCACTGCCGAGCACATTTTAATTCACTTCCTGTGTAAACATGATTGTATGACTTTAAAGTTGTTGTCTAGGTGTAGTCGATAGTGTACATGTACACAGAGTATGTTCTGTTATTTGTGTGCATGAAATGGTTCCAGTAGAATTATATGGTAGTAAACATACTTATCCAAAGCCTCTGCAAAGTTTGTAGCGCCAATGACGATGACTCCTTCATTTGGTTTAAACCTGTAAAAGACCAACATTGAGTGGAAGAAGTGAAACTTCTTGATCGCCACATTTTCTGCAGTTTAAAAAAAAGAAAAAGGCAGAAACTGACCCGTCCATTTCAGCCAGCAGCTGGTTGATGGTTTGTCTAGAATAGGGATGCATCGGAGACTCGATTCTTTTCCCGCCGACGCTGTCCAACTCGTCGATGAAGATGACACAGGGAGCATTACCTTTCGCCTCTTCTGCAAACCACGACAGAAGAAGAACAGGACTGTAGTTGTTTGGATACACCTTCAACTGGTCGCTCACTTTCGCTCACGTTCGGCAAACTTACTGAAAAGGTTCCTGATTCGACTCGCACCGACGCCCACGAACATCTCATCGAACTCTGATCCGGAGGCGTAGTAGAAAGGCACGTCGGCCTCTCCGGCCACGGCCCGGGCCAACAGAGTCTTTCCTGTGCCCGGTGGACCGACCAGGAGGATCCCTGAGAGGAGAACAGCGGGAGCTAATTAGTATAAAATAACAACATATAGGACAACACCAATTGACACATTTGTGCGTTAATTTCCTGCAGAATTAAAAACAGAAGAACTGACACGTGTGTAGAAGACATACGATACCTTTTGGCAGCTTTCCACCCAGAACAGTAAATTTCTGGGGGTTCTTGAGGAAGTCGACGACTTCTTTCAATTCATTCTTCGCCTCCTCCACGCCTTTGACATTCTCAAATGTCACATTCTTCGCCTGGATGGGGTCGACCGCCGAGTCGAGACCAGATGTGGTGCGGAACCTCACTGTCAAATCCCAAAACACAACCGGATCAGTAAGAGTACGCCGGAAAAACCTTCTGCTTCTTTACAGTGACAGACTATAACTGCTGCTTACAACATCCTTACTGTGGCACAAATGTAAATATGAAGATCCAAATGCATTCAAATACATCCATGAAAACATACACAGTTGAAATAGATATTAAAGTATTACTACACAGCAGAATAATCAGTCAAACTATACATGCACACCGCAAGAGAGACCTCATATCTTATCAGCTGCTGTAAGGTATTACCTTAAAAAGGTACACATTAAAAAACAATATCAAATATTTCAGCTGTAAATGGGCTCAAGTAAAACACAGAGAGGCTTTGATCTCTTTGCAGGGTGCATGTGAGGTCGTGAGGTGATTTGCAAGCATGCGAGAGAATAAAAACCAACAAACCAGCATCAGAAAAGGAGCCTTTACCCGAGAGAAACGGGGTTCTTGATAAGCCGTAAATACCAACAAGTAACAGGACCAACAGGATCAACCTGGTTCTCCTCAGCGAGTCTGTAAAACGAGAGCACCAATATTAGTTCTTCATGTCAATCATAACCTAATGAGGTTCCCTTTCTTGAATTAAGTAAGTGAGCCACATGCCTTGTGTTCTCTGAGTGTAGGCCTGAGACTTCATGAACCCCTCAGTGAAACCCGACTTGAAGGCTTCCTGCTGGTTAACAGGAAGGTTCTGTTGCTTCGTCAGCTGGTCAAGTGACTGTGCTCCTGGTATCTTTTCCCTCTGAAGAAATCCCTGTGAGGGGAAAACACAGTTGGTTGGTCAAAAATCCCCCCTTTTCACTTCCTAATCCGCCCGTAATTATTTTGGTAACACGGATCCTTTCAATAGGTCCCGATAGAATCGCTGACCTTCATGAAGGATGGCATGTAGGCCTCTGACTCCACCGGACCGCCATAACTGGACCTCGTCCGTCTGGTCTTTGATTGGAGAGTCTTGAAACCCCGACTCTGGACCCATACTACAAATAGAGACACACGTCGATCAACACTACCCTAAAATGTCAAGCTTTTAATACACATAACTTACACACAGCAGGTTAAGTATTGTTTCTTACTAGGCAAGAATTGTAGCTCGGAGCAAGCTTCTCTTAGAGGACCGTGGTATTGTCTGTGCAGTATATGGGAGCCGAACACTCCCAACCTTCTGTGTGAAAACCCTGTCAGACAAAAACAAAAAAAAGGAGTTTGTTTACATAATTATATGATAGAATATATTGACAAATGTGTAACATTTTTTCATAGGAGTATGATTATCTGAGAAAGCTGGGAAGCCTGAGCCGCTCACCGTGCTTGTTGTGAAAGAAGCTGTCGGCAGAAACGTGACTCGACCTCCATATGGAGGAAACAGCAGGAGGTTCTTCTGGACCCGGTAGAGGCAACAACCTGCTGACCAGCTCGTCCAGCTGACTCACCCGGATCTCCGACAGGCCCAGCTCCCTCAGACTCACACTCGGCTGCGGAGAGAGGACGGCAAAAGTAGTAGTTATCTAAACCTTTCTGAGACAATAATTGCATGTGCTTGGCTTTTTAAGACAAAGCTATTGTTTACTGTATGTTCTCCAATGTAAACAGTGAACAATAGGGTAACACATTGAAATACTTTTTGTACCCTCATGAGATCATGTCATGTATCCGTGTCTCACCTCTTTAAGATAGGAACTGTGCTCTGGAATGTAGTCTTTGTGCAGCGTCTGGACTGAAGCTGTGGCCGAGTTCTTCAGAGAGTGGAGGGCATTGATGAGCTGGCTGATGGGCACTATCATCTGGAATGTAAACAAAGAGGAACAGTCCCGATGGAACCTTCTGTCACTGCATGGACTCAACACTCGCATAAGTTGATGTTTATTTCATGTAACTCTTCCAGCCAGGAGGGTGGTGTCAGGACGCTTACATCAGTGCACATACGTCAGACGTGTGACAGTGGTGTAACCTGAACCTGAAATGTCAATTTACTTTAAACCTAAATATATCAAATCAGGTAAAAAAATCCCCGCAGATGCTCTGAAACACTTCACTATGATAACGTGACGTAAGCGGGGGCTGCTTATGAAGAGCTCTACCGTTGACTTGTTAATGCTAACGTTAGCCGAGCTAGGTTGTCATTGACCATAACAGAATATATATATATATACACACACATATATACACATACACACAACGACAGACAGAGCTCGTTATTGCTATAACACCTCCCACAATAGTCCTTTCCGTACACCGCTGACTTTCTAACTACGTTGACAGAAGAATACACATTAGCTAGCTAAATAAAACAATCTGCTATCCAGTCAGGCTCACCTGCTGTGGCTGAAACGACGTTGACAGTGAAAACATGATGAAATTCAAATGTAGGAGCTTAGAAGGATGCTAGCTGTGTGAGGAGAGAGTCCCTCTATAGAACGAGTCCTCCTGCGAGCGGGGTGTCCTTTTTGTTTTCCTCGTTACACAACTTTCAGCAGATTAGCGTTAGCTAACAAACTGCAAATGGATTCTCCGGCATCTGAGGGTCAAATGGACTACAATATGACGTCATGTCGGGAGTTACCACCGGGTGCATCTTGCGTCATTACATCGTCAATTTCTGGACCCCAAACAGCCAAAGTTTACTCAAATCAGATGAATAAAAAAGATGTTTGACAGAAATATTACTATTGTTACTTATTTAAATGTTTCCGTTATTTATCCTACAGGGATAATAAGCTTGAATGTTACACAATTGTGTGTGTGTTCCTTACTGCCTGATTAAAACGAAAATATAAAAATATGAAGAGATATATATATATATATATATATATATATATATATAGATATATATATATATATATATATCTATATATATATATATATATATATATATATATATATATATATATAGATAGATAGATAGATAGATAGATAGATAGATAGAGCGAGAGAGTATTTGATGAATGAAATACACATGTCAACACACAGCAGCTTGGAGCAAAATAAAATAAACAAAATAAAGAGAAAGCAACAAAATACAATACAAAAATATAAATACAGAAATACTACACAATATCTTTACATACTAGCTACCTTATCTTGATACATTTTAATACATTCAGCAATTCGACGTATACAATGAATAACTGGTACTTAATTACAGCCCACAGCAAGATAATATTAGGATTTGCATACAGGCAAGTAGTTGAACAGCTAAATCGAACGGACGTAGAGGACCCCAAAGAGCAGCGAATTCAAAAAATTTCAAAACAAACCTGAGATTGTTGTTTTAACATGCAAGTGTTTGCTCTGAGCTAGCTGGCTGTTGCAGACGCAACCCAATTCCTCAATTGACAAACGTTTATTCATAAAAATGGACGCCGATGAAAAGCACGACTCTAGTACAAATAATAAGTCGGTGAAGGTTCCTAAACCGCCTTCAATCGAGGATTTCACCGTTTTGAAGCCCATCAGCCGCGGTGCTTTTGGCAAAGTCTACCTTGCACGGAAGAAGTGCAATACGCGATTATATGCCATTAAGGTGAGTTTATTTGGACTTTGACGACTTTGAATTCACGATTCTCATTATAGTTTAAATTACTCTCTCTCTCTCTCTCTCTCTCTCTCTCTCTCTCTCTCTCTATATATATATATATGTATGTATGTATGTATATATGTATATATATATATATATATGTGTGTTTTTTTTTTCTTCTTTTAGATGACGAAGAAAGCAGACATGGTGGACAAAAATATGACGGGCCAGATGAAGGCAGAGAGAGATGCACTTGCTTTGAGCAAAAGCCCCTTCGTGGTTCACCTGTTCTACTCCCTTCAGACAGCCACCAATATCTACCTGGTAACACCAAGAATACCAAATAATGACATTTGCACACAACAAATCAAAAGTAACTACTTGAGTTAAATTTGCATGTGACTTACAGGTGATGGAATACCTCATTGGTGGAGATGTCAAATCTCTGCTTCACATCTATGGGTACTTCGACCAGGATATGTCTGTGAAATACCTGTCAGAGGTTGCATTGGCTTTGGACTACCTCCACCGTCATGGTATAATCCACAGGTACAATTTAATGTCAGTTCATGTGTATAATACTGATTTATCCGCCTGGTGAGATGTATTGTGTGACCCGGACATTTTTTTTTTTAGGGACTTGAAGCCAGACAACATGCTTATATGCAACAAAGGTCACATCAAACTGACCGACTTCGGCCTCTCTAAAGTCAAGCTTGACCACGGTATGAGTCCCAGCAGCTGGACACTTGAACAAATTGTGACTATCCCCGCTTGTAATGTCTGTAACATTTCCTTTATTTCATCTCTATCAGAGCTGAGTCTCATGGATATCCTTACTACTCCATCTTTGGCTCAACCAAGACAAGGTTACTTCCGCACCCCGGGTCAAGTCCTCTCCTTAATCAGCGCCATTGGATTTGTAAGTGAATTAATATAATTCTGCCTGGTGAAATGCATGCTTTATGCATCGCTGTTGAATAATGACTCTTCCTTTTTGCTTGAATCAAACACAGAATACACCTGCAGGAGAAAGCAAGCGTCACTGCAGCGCATCCGCTGTGTCCAGTCCCATGTCCTGTGGCAAAATCAAACACAGGAATAGCTCTCTTGGTTCTCCCTTGATGAGGAAAAAAGATCAGCAGTACTCTCCGGTTCCTTGGAAAACAGGTCATTATAGTTAATCAAGAGATGCACATCTTGGCTTCTTTTTTTTCTCTCTGCCCATTAATTACCGTTGTGGAATGACGAGTTACGCAACAACTGGTTTTTATAAAAGGCGTGTGCGTAGCATTGACTCATGGTGAGAGCTTGGCATTGAAAGTGTGTTGAAACATTGTGTCTGTATTGTCTCTATAGGACCCAACAATATGATGTTCAGCCCTCACAACCTGGCTAAAAACCTGACCCCCTCACTGCTGAAGACCAGGAAGAGGTTTCAGACGATGAGTGCAGGCAGCACCACCGACACTGAAGGTGGCATCAGTCCACTGTGGGAGTGTGTGGAGGTCAGTGATCTTAAACCGATAACTTTATGTTATGTCATTTACAGTCTATTAAACAATGTTATGTTTTGATTAGGGGAGTCCTCACCAGTTTTGTCACCTCAAAATCTTAATTTTATTATGTAGTTTCAAATAGTTTTGTGTAGATGTAAGCAGATACGATTGGATTGGATGCTGATGATCTGCCTTCATTATGTGACTTTAATTTTCCTTTTTATCTTTCGTCTTCAGAAAGAAAATGAACATGCTAATGAACAGAAGGGGAGAAGGCACTCTGAGTCCAAAGGGCCTAAACGGGCGGACATGGCCTTAAAGCTGGCCACCAGCGCTCTCTCGGATCCAGACCATCTCGCAGAAAAGACGCCTCGTGCAAACCAACTGGAGTCTGTTTCCACAGCTCCAGAGGAAATGTGTCCGTCGGCCTCGTCTGCAAAGAGAAAATTTTCCGACGTGGAGAGAAGCCCCGAGCTTTGTGAGATCCAAGCCAAGAAGAGAAACGCCGCTTATGAGAGATGCTACGAGATTCCAGAGGAGGCGGCGAGGTTTCACTCTGGCCTCACTGGAAAATTTTGCACCGTCCAGATGGATGACTTCATGGCCAAGGGGATCGGCTTAGCTGAAGACCGGATCCCGAAGCGCTCCAGCCCGATTGTTGTGGCCAAAAGCCTGTTCGCTGAGCTGGAGGAGCCGACAGAGGAGGTGTTTGAAGACGGAGCCAAAGACCAGTCTCATTCGAGGTCCACGTCGCCACTTGATGAGAACAGGGACATTTGCAGGAGCCTGAGCCTCGGCTCTGACGGGTCCATGCATGAAACGTCGCTCACTATCGACAGCCGGGCATCTGTCAAGCCAAGCAAATGTTCCAAAAACAGGAATGCGGAGCAAGAGGGGAATACAGACACGTCCATCACTGAATCGCTCCCACAAACTCCGTCTGCTGGCAACACCGAAACACCCAAACTCGGTAACGTTGGCCGGATCGGATCTCAGTGCTCCTTTCTCAACCAGCTCCCCGATCAGGTCGCACAGTCGCCGTCGTTCCTCAAGCCGCGGAATATCGTAGCTTTCCGCAGCTACTGCAGCTCCATTGACCGCTCCAACCTGTCGGGGGCGTCCCGGTTTAGCGTCGGTTCTGTCGAGACCATGGATGTCACCACCGCAGCTTCTCACCACTCTGCGTCTGGCATCGCTACGCCAGTGCAGACGAGGCCGAGCTCCAACAGCTCGCTCTATCAGGTGATCATGCAGGGACACCGTTTAGAAGAAGGTTCTGGGCCGGCTGCACAGTTGTAGAACTCCTCGTAAAAATACCAACATTCTCACTCTCACAAAGGTAATTTCTTGAAGGGTTTTTAATTACATTTTTCACATTTCCTTTTCTTTCCTCCTCCCACCAGACTCCTCAGCCCATGTCGTCCTCTCACACCCCGTTCAGGACCCCAAAGAGCGTCAGACGGGGTGCGCTGCCTGTCGTGGGTGCACACATTTTAGGAACTCCCGACTATCTGGCTCCGGAGCTTCTGTTGGGAAAACCGCACGGTAAGATAAGGAAATTCAAAATTCCAAGCACCTCCACAAACACCAAAATAGCCCAACACAGTGTTACGGTACTGACGTTGGATGGATTGTAGTCCTTGTGACCGGCGTTCTCTTTGAGTTTCAGGAAGTTGTCGGTGTGGTAAGTCTATCATGATGTTGCTGTTTGTGCAAGCGAGCTTGCATGTTGCCCCAGCCTGCTGCTACGCTCGAGGGAATGAGCTGATTCCCCTTTGATTGGTGAACGAACTGTGGGCCTGATCAGAGGGAAGGGGGGGCAGCATTTAAAATGTGATTACAAAGGCTTATAAAATGGGATCGTCTTCTAACATCAAGCTAACAACATTAACGGTTGTGGAATCAGGCTGATGTGCTTTTAACTGGACAGAAGGGTCTTTCTGCTCGTATCTTTCTGCAGATTTTGGGTCATCGGGGCACACGGTGAATGTGTTATGGCGCTGGCTTTATTTTTGACATTAAGCAAAATGTCATCTAATAATAACCTATTGATTGCACAAGCTGCTATTCATTCAACACACCGAGGGCAGTGGTTCCTGTCAGCACCATGCCATTTTGTAGCGTGATTGCTGCTCTTTGAATTCGTGAACAGTGAACATGGAGGATCCCGTGTGGCAGCTTTTATTCATCAGCTGTCAAGGGTTTTACAGAAACTCAACAATGGATGGTTGTGATGAATTTAAAATCCTTGAGGCACAATTACTTCTTTAGAACCACAATGCTAGCACACAAATCAAGGTTTATGTGTTAATAACATATCTCATGAAGTGCTTGAGTCTCTGTCCATGACTTCAACCCCTCCATCCTCAACCTAACTCAGTCCCTGCTTCTGCCACCGCAGTACACGTATTAACGGGAATGTGTTGTGTTTAGAGGCAGCAGCTTTATGGAATGTGTCTTTTCTTCGCTTCCGTCCAGACTGCATGGTGGATTGGTGGGCGCTTGGTGTGTGTCTTTTCGAGTTCCTCACAGGCGTGCCACCTTTCAACGACAAGACTCCTCAGCTGGTCTTCCAGAATATTCTCAACAGAGGTGGGTTTGGGTTTCTTTGGCAGACGCATCCAAACATAAAACCGCAAAATCCTCTTGAATATGTAATGAAGCCTGCTCTTGATGAGCAACATGCCGGACGTATTGGTAATGCTTTTGTTGCTTCTTTCACCGTCCACAATGTTTAGATATCCCCTGGCCTGAGGAAGACGAGGAACTGTCTGTAAACTCAAGAAATGCCATTGAAATTCTCCTGACCATGGACATGATGAAACGAGCTGGTCTGAAGGGTGAGGACCACGTTCATCTTTTTACTTCTCTAAATTTAAAGGAGCAGTGTGTAAGAAATACTGGCATCTAGTAGTGAAATATAAATATTGGGTCTTTTTAAGTATTTGTAGTCAGGGAATTGTCACATAATCAAATGCTGATTTTTGTCCTTGGCTTCACCACCTGTTCTCAGTACATCTAATTGTGTGTTCTGATCATTTATGCCAGAACTCAAGCGTCACCCCCTGTTCGAGGGCTCGGACTGGGACAACCTGCAGAACCAGCCGATGCCTTTCATCCCTCAGCCAGAGGACGAGACCGACACCTCGTACTTCGATGCGAGAAACAACGCTCAGCACATCGCCGTGTCCGGCTTCAGTCTGTAGAGTTGCACAGTTTTCTTTTAGTTTTTTTTTTTTTTAACAGCTGAGTTTTATGAAAGCAGCGGTCGACGCGTGAAATTCAGATTTCAAATCCGTTATACAAATAAATACGCAGTAACGATGTGGATTCTGATTTCTCTTCAAGTTATAATATTGTTTTTAAAAACATTTTACTAATGTGCAATCGCCGGTCATCAAACTGAATCTGTTGACTGCTCAGTTAGTGACGAGGATGCGTTGCAGAAACTTCTTTTAAAACTTACGGTAGTATTCTTTTGTCACAGTTATGTCTCTTAAATTAGGATCTTATTCCAGCAGAATAGTATTTGCTCCTTTAGCTTTGATTTCTGTTGCAGTGTTGATTAAATGATAACTTTATATGTACGTTCATGTGGTGTTGAGCCTCAGAGCCGCTCCATGTTTTGCTGCACTGTTCATCATTGTAATGTTCTTCTGCTGATAGCAGACTGGGTGGGCGGGCCCCCTGAATCCCTCTTTAAGGGTACAATACTGCTGAATAACATGGTAATATATTCATGAATAATCTATTTTATATGTAAATCTTGTTAACGTTCTGTGTCATTGTTTTATTCTGGAGTAGAGTACTTTGTGTTGTCATAGAAGTTTGTTTTGCTGCTTTTATGTCACTTGTGTTTGTAATTTCGTCTTTTTCACACTACAAGTTCTTTTCGATAACTTCACAGCTGCTTGTGACATTTTATCTTTATTCTAAGAAAAAATACAAATAAAATCTTGTTTGTAACATGATGTACTTTGTGCCTTTTCTGGTAACTCAAACATCACAGCGGCTTATTTGATACAAATCTAAACTGTCCATGTTTAAGACTTGTTGCAATATTTGCTTTATTACAGAGAGATGAGATCAACAACTCTTACTCTTGTCTAAGTGTCTAAGCTAACTGTCTGCTAGCTGTAGCATGTCTTCTCATCCAGCTCTCACACAGAAAGCGCACAAACAAAGTTTTCCAAAAATATCGAACAAGTTCTTTGAAATAATCTGGACAAATTAAAATATTTAAACTATTTGCGGCTTGGATCATCACATGCAAACACCACTCTGTCCACAGGCAGAGAAGGTGAGAAGCCTCAGCACGTTTCAGTAGGAAGGTAAATTACTTTATTAAAACATAATTGCTCTTGAGAAATATTAGTGTTATTGCAGACGCAAACATTTGTCAATTATATGGTATTCTACATCATTAATACATGGAAATGCAGTTAAAATACTGTATTTTAATCTGAACTGTACAGCTATTGTTTACAATTTACAGACCTCACTGCTTTGCAAACCTTTGATTAATATCACTCACACGAAATCTTTCCACAATATGCTTACAAACATATTACATCACCGATTCAAATCTGGACGGTATAAACAGTGACGAGTGTTAATAATCAGACGAGTGTTGATAATCAGACGGCTGAGATTCTCACGAGGTCGTATGATTAATGTTAATTTGGTCCAGCGCTGGAACAGTTATGCTCCAATCTGTGAATGTAAAACCATAATGCCACCTACAGTATGAATGTGCCTTATGATGTTCAGGCACTTCTTCTATTTTGGAAACGATGATGAACGGACAGCACTTCTGTGACGTAAAGCACAGACTGATGTGCAGCAGGACAGCTGTCAACGCTGTCTGACCTACACGCAACAATTAGCGGCTACTTCAACCTCATTTATACGGCTGGAATCTGGGCCATCAGCGCCTTCATCCTAACCTGCTAAAAGCAATAAATATTAACTTATCAGAATCTCACACATCAATATATTACGACATTCAATCCTCCCTTCTAAACTACACAACAGTTGTATTATAGCAGCATTTTCTGGGCAACTAATGAAAGATAATCGTAAGAATTTATAACCACATCGAGCGTTACGCTCAAAACAACAAAGTATCATCTATTTTATGTGCAACGCCGCCGCCGCCGCCTCAGTTATGGAAGTAACGGAGAAGCTGCTGCAGTTCAGGTTGATCAAAACGCTGACAACATGTGTACGTTTCCCCCCCTCTCAACACAAAGCAGTCGTTACAGAGACAAAGATCCCGGTCACAGGCTGCTCCACACATTCATGTTTCTATTTGATTCCACATCCACAGTACAACACACTGGAGCGGTATCCTCCTCGCACTCATTTCACTCTTCATAGTGCAAAAGCTAATTACGTGGCTGTGAGTCTAAGGCAACCAAAGACATGTGAAGGACTCCTCTTCATCGTCGATGCCCACGGGAGCAGGTTCAGTTGATCCGCCTGTTAAAGAACATTGAAGAAGGAGTTAAAGTGGGAATTGCAGTTTTAAATTCCACATTCAAGCTTTTATTATTCTGTAAAAGAATACCTTCTCCTCCTCTGCAGGTACAGGCGAATAAGCCACTGCACCACGAACGGCCAAACAACAGCGAAGGCCAAGCTGGTGGGAGAAATGTCGAAAGGCCACCAGGACGGTTTCTAGAAACAATCGGCACGATCTCATATCAGACAGGTCTGAATCGGTTTAATTCCCACTGGTGATCGGAAAACCTGAAACATTGTTTTGGTGTCGGATTAAAAAGAAGACAGAAAAGTATCTTCAAAGGTTTACCTGACTCCTCTTATTCACCAGGGGGGACGCATACGTTGGAGGCAGAGACACTGATCTCGCCTGCAGAGAGCAAGAAATAAATTTAGAAAAGAAAAGTCCATAAACTTCTGTCAAAGGTAAAAAACATGAAAGTATGTTTGTCATTATCGGTCCTCAGTGTTTACAAAGTCAAAGTACAAACCCCGTATCTTCTGTCCATAAAACCCTCATCAGCTATTTATAGACCGTGTTCTCTGCCATTCCCTGTGATAAAAACTATTTTATGTATGAAGGATTTTATTCGTGTCGTGTTGATTCAAAATTAAAATAGTGTGGTTGAGACGCGTATATTGCCCTCTCTTTACACAGAACCGAGTCACAAGTAGTTGTTTCAGTGTAAATGTGATGCTTTTGGGCCTGTTGTTGCATGTTCATGGCTTAAGAGGACGGACGGGTCTGACCTGGCTGGCAGTGAGAGCCTCCAGGGTCTGCAGCCTCTCCAGAACGCTCTGCATGTCCTCCTGCAGTCGAGCCAACGCCACCACGATCTGCTCGTTCAGGCTCCCTCCGGGCGTCAGCGCTCCTCCCCAGCGGTCCCCGTCCCCGTCCCCACCACCGTACATGGGCGCCAGAGATTCAAAGCCGCCGCCAAGAGAGCCTGAAAGAGAATTGACACGGGGTGTCCTCTTCAGACTGTTGTATCTGCAGACCACAAAAACACAGTAAGAAGGACAAGCTCACCCCGTCCTCTTCTGACCAGAGAGCCGTCCGGCCGGTCTGTGTTCGGTCTCTGTGACATCGTTCCACCGGTCTCCCCATCTTCTCCTCCACACCTGATGCCCCGCAGTGCGCCGTCAACATCCGTCTGTGGCTCCTCTAGACCCGGCAGGACGTGGTTCTCCTCTTCGTCCAGGTCGTCTAAAGAGCGGTTGTGCTCTGAGCTCTGGGAGGAAAGATGGACATTAATAATGAATCAGTGGCGAGAGCTAAGTCCTCCGCACTAAACCGGGAGCTTTAAGTCGTTAACTTGCCTCTTCTTGTCCGAACTGGTCCACAGAATCACAGTAGACTTCGCTGTCAGAGTCACTGGCCACGTGGCTCGGGCCCGACACTTCATCACCGGGATCTGAGATCAGCACGATGAAAAAAAGCTCAGCATTGTGACACGGAAGAATCCGGGAGCTTCGTGTGCCATTTTAACAGAGACATTCATTAAAAGTGTCCCAGGAGCAGCTGCAGTGTTAAACTGGGAATGGAGCGCAGCAGATTATCTGATCACATGGTGCACTGCTACACCGCAGGCCGTGGGCGAGGCGAGTAGAGTCCTCAGTGACCATTTAAACGTGTTTGCGGCGTTCCTTACCCGCGTGGTGACCATTAAGCAGAGTCTCTCCCTCCTGGGAGTCCCTGGAGTGATTCCCGTTGGTCAGGTGCGTGACCCCGTTGGCCACTTTGCCGTTGGACAGCGGCGCCTCGTGTCTCCTGGCTGAACCCTTCTTCTTCTTCTTATTCGGCTGAGAAGCTGCAGATTTCTTGTCTGAAATAAAACCGCAAGAAAGAAAAAGCACGTCAACGAAACGTTTTTCTGACAATATCTTCTGACACAGTATTTATAACTTTGTTACCTTTTCTGACCTCCCGTATCACTTCTCCCTCCTCCTCCTCCTCCTCCTCCTCCTCCTGCTCCTCCTCCTCCTCTTCCTCCTCCTCTTCCTCCTCCTCTACTTCGAGCCTGGCAGGACGAGTCTCCAGGGTGCCGTTCATTTCCATCGTTCTGACGATGCTCCTCGTGACGCTCTTCGACGTCACTGAATTCAACATCGTGCCAAGCCCTGCGAGAAGAAATGGAACCCAATTATAAAACCACGAATACCAAAACACAACACTTCCTTTAAGGGTCCTCACGTACGTTGTGTGCCACTAATGCGCAACATGACTGCTAATAAGCATTAAAAGCATCTGAGCTACAACACCAGACAAATACCAAACTCTACCACTACACCCAGATATCTACAGATCTACGCAGGGATATACTTGCCTTCCAGTTGTCTAGCAAACCGTGTCAAACGGGCTGAGCATATGACAAGAGGCAAATTATAAGGAAGGTTAAGCTCCGCATGCTGTTTCTTTGACGTCACAAAGTGGAAGGAGGTGCTTGAAACCTACCGGGGCTCAGGTCTGATATCTGTGTGATCTTCTTCTTCTCGTTAATCAGCTCGTAGAACGGGCCGAGCACACGCAAGAGCTCCTCCACCTCGTCCGACATGGGCATCCCCTCCAGGATCTACGCATCACACGGACAAATTGTTATTATTTCTGTACAATAAAACAGATTACTTCCTCTGTAAAAGTTACACACCAGCTTCATTTCATCCACGTAGGCTGCCATCGCTTCTTCTTTAGCCATGTCTCCAAGAGAACTCCATGCGTCCCTGAATCATCAAATTTAACAGAAACTGTATTATTGTTGTTATTATTACTCCTGTCATATCACTTTACTCAAGTCAAGAAGTTTAAAGCGCCTAGATTGGGGTTCAACTTTGTCAAAAAAGGCCAGTTCATGTGAGTTAATCTTTGTTAGAAACGTAACAAATCATTTGTAGCTACAGTTATTCTATGACTACGATTTTTTTTGGTACAATTTCCTGATAAACTTGCAAATCCAACCCCCCCCCCCCCCCCTGTGCAACGGGACCACGAGAGAAACCGTGCAGCAAAGTGGGTAAGAGGTTACATTCCTCGAGTCCAGAGATCACCGAACACAACACGAGAATAAAGGCGGAGGAGCTGTTGGTCAGAAAACTCAGCGGAGGGAATTTGATCTCACTGTGCAAAAACACGACACAGTCAAAGTGGGACAAAAGCAACAGGTTGCGCAATGTGCACACATCAATTTCAACACTGAAGACTGTGGTACTCATGCAACGTGTGCCAATTATTCCTGAAAGTAAGTAATAGAAGAACCACAGAGATCAGTGTGATTAAATACACAAATATGTACACATCTAGGCTACAATTACAACACATTGACTGGTTGTATATTTCCTTTTATTCATTACCATTTTGCTTTGCCAACCGCATCCCAGAAGCCAGGTCGGGGTATATTGCACGCGCCCACAGTGGCCTGTTTATAGTAACTGTAGAACTTGAGCATCATATCATTGGAGGGCTGAAAGGGACCTGAGGGAAATAAAGGACATTTCACACTGACAGTGTGCAAAATAGCCACTTTCTAAGCACTCTTCCTACTGTTGTATACCTCTGTGAAAAGAGACAACACAAGACATTCACAGGTGATTCTGCATTCACCTGTAGACCTGTAGCAGGGAGGAAAAGCTCCCCACACTGCAAGCAAAGTGGATTAGCCCCTTTATTTTTAAATCGCACAAGCTGTTGCACCAGCACTTAGGTCTGACACCGTTCTGATGCCATCAACTGGCTTATCTGGCCTCGTTCCTGAACTCACCATCCGGGGCCAGACTCTTGATCACTCTGACGGCAGCCTCGAACCTCAGCAGGGTCAGACGCCTCTCATCCTTCACGTTGACTCTCTCCACCTCCATGGTGTCACACGGAGGCAGGCAACACAAATAACCTGCAGACAGGAAGTGAACAAAAAAAACACAGACTTTGACAGCGCTCGTGCAACTAGCAACTAGCGTGAGGCAAACTTGCAAGTTGTTGTTGTTGTTGTAGCCACCACTAGGATGTTGTGTATGTAGGACACATCATCTGTTATGCGACACACCTCTAACTACCCCAAATATCTGTGCTGAATACAACATGTAACGGTTGTCCTGTCGACGGAAACCGCTTAAAAACCGACACTTACCGTTAAAGCCAACGACCTAGCTGTTTGTCAGAAGGCGACCCGTCTTTAGCCTTCGACCAGACGCCATGAACAGTGTAATAAAGCCAGACAGAGGTGTCGTAAGGGAGTTGTAGTTTCCTTTCCTACTGCATATCGATATTTCCTACAAGCTCCACAATCCTTCGCGTCCGCCTCAACAGAGATTGACAAATGTGCACTGAATAAATCAGAAAACTATGAAGAAGTGAAACATACACATTTTTGTGGTGCTATATTTCGATGTTATCTCGAATTCATAAGATGAACCCGTCATGGTTACAGATATAAGTAAAACTACACTTCCCATAATCCCTAGTCAGGATCCATGTTTTTTTTTTTTTACAGTTGGAAGGGTGATGGGCAGACGGGGGCAAAAAAGAAAGAGCTCTCACTGTGTCTTTATTTACGAGTACCACAACTCGACAGTCGAATGTCCAAGTTCCAGCTCTCAAATATAAAGGTTTGCTTATATATTTTTGGGGTTTTGGACTGTTGGTCAGACAAAACAAGACTTGAATACATCACTTTGCTCTTGATGATATTGTGATGTGTTTTTCATTATTCTGTGGCATTTAATCATGAATGGATCAGTAACATAATAATAATTGGTAACGGTAGATGTAAAGATACCTCAGGTTTGTTTTGGCCACAATGCAAAGACCAAAAAAGAATTGTATTTCTTAATTTCATGAACATGTATAACTGAAGACAAAAGAAGAAGATAACTTGCTTTCATAAGTAGAGGCCATAATAATTTACAAATATTCATTGGTGACCGTGGCTTTTTTGTTGCTATTTAATCTTTAAAATAAAGTATTTTATGTTCATTGCATGGTTTAAAAAGCAATACAAAGTTTTCAAAAGAGCAACAATCTTGTGGTAGTTCGATCCCCGACTATACTCTCCACATGTACGATGGGTTAAATGCAGAGGTCCAAGTCCATGTATGTAATACTCTCATACAACTTTAATAAACTTTAAGTATTTAGGTATATATGTATAATAATGGCACTTAGGATAAGCATAGACTGGAGGGCAAATGAATACTCAATCATTCACTCAAATGTACAAATTTATTGGCATCAAAATATACTAAAAGTACCAAAGTATAACAGTCACTTTTAGAATTAGGTATTAAATAATGATTTCACATTTACTGTTTTTTACTCTAATGGACCCACCCAGTGAAAATATTTCCCAAGAATGTACTCGTATAACTCATAGACATCTTGAATCCAGCGCTCCAATATGGTCCCACTTTTACACCGCAGAGTGACTCCTCCGCCTCAACACAGACGATCTTCGGGATTGATGTTACGCCAGCGCGAGGGCAGGAATCCCACAATAGCAGGCGGAGGATTTTTCTTCTCTTTTTTTTGAAGCAGAGCTGAGCTGGTTGCCGTTTCAATCACAGGGAAGGCAGCGATAGAGAGAAGGGAGGCTCTGCAGGAGGGATGTAAGAAAGATGGCAGAGCTACAAATGTTGTTAGAGGAAGAGATTCCTGCCGGTAAAAGAGCGCTCGTGGAGAGTTACCAAAACCTCACCAGAGTAGCAGACTACTGCGAAACCAACTATGTGCAGGTAAGAGAGCAACTACCGCCTTTTGTCGCGTAAAACGCCCGGGATTGAATCGGGTTGTTGGGACAGGAAACGTGGATAAAGACGCTGGAATGAGCTCCTCCACCCAAAGGGCTGCAGGAACAGTGTGATGCATTCAAAACCGTGGGACATTTAGACACCTAGTATCTAGTTTGCTCCCATTAATACACATTTATTCCAAGGGTGTGTCTACTTGTTGTATTTATATTTATTTTATTATCACACTGGGTCGGTTTGGAAAACGCCTGTTTTTTTACAGCAGCAAGTTTTAGCTGCTGGAAATGAATTTATTTAATTGTTTAAAAAAAAGACACCAACAAGCAAGTTCCTCCAGTTCTCGCCGACACTGCCTAAATATTTTTTTTAACTACATTAGTGGGGAAACTAAACATCCACATGAATATTATATTAACATTGCAGTCCATTACATTCCATAAGGTCATTAAACTCACCATTTGATACCACAAAAAGTCCCCATTGGGACACTACAGCAGCACTACAGTGGAGGTCTATAGTGTCTACATTATGGGCTTGTAAGCACTCAGTGGACATCCCATAATGTTTATTGTTGCTGCATAATTCTTTAACCATTAAACAACTTGTAATGCCACATTAAAGCAAAATATATGCATGAAATGCCTCTTGTTTTTGCCACTTAATGGAGAGTTAATTTAAAGATAATTCAGGTTTTTGCATTGAGGCCGAGTGAGGAATGCAAAGCCATTGTTAGTCGGTCAATAAAGGTTTGATTTATTGATTTTTCTCAACTTATTGGTGGGAACAGAGCTCATTTTGTCATGTTTTTTTTAGCAGGATTATCTTCATGTGAATGTGTCAAAATGAAACTTCAATGTGGTGTCACAGTGACCACAGAGGATGTGTTTTTGTTATTTTTAGCACAACATATTGGTGGTAAGCCACTTCTAAAAGAAGCCCGAGAACAAGCTGAGTGACACACAAACGGTGTTTTTTTTGAGCAGGAAGACGAGCCACCATATCAGCTCCAGAGAGGGCGTGTCCTCTCCAGCTGTACTCCCAGAGGACTCCCTGTAATTCAGTTCTTCTGGTTCCTCCTCCGGTGATTTGGCTTTGTGAGGCTCTGAAGCTCTGTGTCGTAACCCACGCAAACTAAACCGAGCGGGAAGGTTGTCGTCTTTGTCCCACACGAGCCCTAAAATGAAGGTTTCTTTTATTCATGTATTGATCATGATAGTGACATATGTGCATGTGGGAATCTTTGCTGTGGATCTTGTTTACCACTGCATGCTGGGACATGAGATAAAGGTGTTACACACTGATGTCCCCACCCTGACACTGTGTTGAGATCTCTGTATAAAAGCAGGAACGCTGGAATGTTTACTTTTGAGTCAATCTTTTGCAGCGTGACAGTATTTTGTAAGTTTTGAAGGCCAGCTGCTGATACCGTTGAGTCCCGACCACAGTAGCCAATGTTTGTTGCTGATATTTAGTGTTTTTAAAGCACTGTTGGTAAATAGAAGAGGATCCAAAAATACTATTTCGCTCATAATGAGCTAAAACTCTCCACTAGGACCCAAAATAATGAGATGTAAAATCCATTTGAATGTAGCTGTGGATAAAGATACAGTAGGGATATATACAGTAGTGTTGGCTCTGACTTTTATTCTGTCTCACGAGTCAAACACATTTTAGGATTGTGTTCTGTTTCAGCATCTTGTTTTCAAAGCGCTGACGTAAAAAAAAAATCAGGATTTTAAGCTTTTCGGCACTTTGTGTGAAGCGAGTGTCAGACTAACAGTGCACTTTTCGTAATCCCTGTCTCTCTCTCTCTGTCTCTCTCTCTCTGTCTCTCTCTCTCCCTGTCTCTCTCTCCCTCTCTCTCTCCGTCTGTCTGTCTGTCTGTCTCTCTCCGTCTGTCTGTCTGTCTCTCTCCGTCTGTCTGTCTGTCTCTCTCTTTCTCTGTCTGTCTGTCTGTCTGTGTCTCTCTCTGTCTGTGTCTCTCTCTCTGTCTGTCTGTGTCTCTGTCTGTCTCTCTCTCTGTCTGTCTCTGTCTCTGTATAGAAACACACAACAAATACTGTGCACACTCTGTGAACCGTGCACATATCAACATGCCTCAGCTCGAATCGGCTCGTCCTTTCAGCGCTCCTCCTTCACGTTTTCATCCCCTCTTCTTCTTCTTCTTCTTCTTCTTCTTCTTCTTCTTCTTCTCCTCTCCCGGTTCTTGTCATGGAGGCCGTGGTGTTGTGAGTGTGAGTTTCAGCTCAGCAGATGGCGAAAGCTCTATTTTACCAAAGACAGATCACTGCCCCACTTTCTCAACTTGACAGTGACTTTTGTGTGCGTGTGTGTGTTTTAACGCGTGTGTGTGTGTGTTTTCACGCCTGTGTGTGTGTGTATGTTCTGTGACACGCCGACTGGTCAGAGTTATGTTTCCTGTTGACTCTGAAGAATGACTCCCTGGAAATGCCTTCGCTCTGCGTCAGGAAGTGGCTTCATAACGGAGCCTAGAAACACCCTTTAGATCAGATTAGTCCGAGTAATCCGGGGCTTTGTATTTTAATACGTTTTATGTATTCTTGCCCCTGGAAATTGATTATTCTTTTGGTTTAATTGATGCAAGTTGGTTTGTTTAACCTCTGAGACAAGGACGCATACGCGCTGTATGCAGAGTGGGCCACCTGGTCCTGTTGGCAGCTCACTGAGAGGCTGCAGACTGTATTGTTCAACACAAACACTGTGATTCAGCTTCTATCAGATGTGCCCGAGCTGCATTTCATATTTGTGGAGCTGAAAAAACGATTCAGAAAATCAATTTGCAACGATTTTGAAAATGTATTTCATTTATTTGTTACATCTAGCTGCTGGAGTTTTGGGGATTTGCTGCTTTTCTTTTGTCGTGTGAAAGTAAATATTATATCTTTGGGTTTTGTACTGACAAAGACAAAACAAGCAGTCTGACGATGTCATTGTGGGCTCTGGGAATTTTTTACATTTTGGCATTTTTATCACTTTTTTAACATTTCATTGAGAAAGCAATTACGGTAATTGATAATTTGAAGGTCTAGATATTACATTCTGAAAAGCATCCTCATTTACTTTTAACATATTTATAATTTTAGCGGATTGATATGAATTATTATAATTTTGTGCTGCAATTAATGTTTCATTTTATGATAAGTGAATCGCTCAATGATCATGTAATCTGTTAAAATGTATGGAATAATATTTAGATTTTTTAAATTTAAAATGCCAATTGATTGCTAAATAGTCATAGCCAGGACTTCAGGTTGAATAAACATACAGGAATAGGGAAGTGAAAGTGGCAGACGGAGAGGTCGGATCAGATGCCGTGTTGCAACCTCAGGACATGTGACCTGCTGAGCCAGCACGATGCCCACTTGTGCTTTTGGTTCTGCTCCTCAATGATCCGTCTTTTGAAACGTGTGCTGATGTGTTGGTAGTGAACGCAGGTCGCTCCTGTCCTGTTCGTAGGGCTACCTGTCCTGTTCATACAGCCTGTAGGTCTACCTGTCCTCTGCAGGTTTCTCAGGTGAATTAATGAGAGAGCAGGTGTTTTGTCCTTCCTTGACACAGTTGTGTCTCTCTGGGTTTGTCCTCGTTTCCTATCCTTTTTCTCCTTCTCTCTCTCTCTCTCGCCCACTCTCTTTGCGGAGTGGCCTTGTTTTTCTCCCAGCATCCTTTCTCACCACCTGTCCCTCCTTCCCCCTCAGCTGACCGGGGCTGCACCGGTCCGCACCGGTCGGGCCGATCTGTTACGGAGAATGTCTGCTTGTAGTTGGATTCATACAGAAGTAGTGTTTTCATGCATCGTTCACACTGTTCGTCTTCGTGTAGAATCGTGCGAGTAATCCACCCAAACTCACATCCTGCTGGTGAAGAAACACTGAAAAATAGATTCATGTTTGTGTTTATTTATCAGTTCAGTGTGTTGTTTCAGGTACAGAGCAGCGACCACTGAACGAGTCGCTCCAGAAAGGTCAATTAGTTTCCTCCATGCACCGACTTCCTCTTCGTGTCTCCTCTCTGACCCGCTGAAGGAACTTTTAATTCTGCGCTGACGGTTCTTCAAGGTTAGGTAGACCTCGCGGCCTTTCAGCCGGCCTCCATCTGCCCCGGAGGGATTATGAATTCACGGTGCGTGCCGCTGAGAGTTCGCCGGAGGAAGGGTTGAAGGTTTCTCCTGATTCGCCGCACGTCCCAGAGTCACTTTCACCACCTCGGCCGTCTCCACAGGTGGCTTTGTGTCGGCCATACGTTTCATTTTGAACAGTTTGGATGCTTCCTGAATACGTTGTTGATGAGACGTCGGTTATGTTTTTTAAGATCAATATGTTTTGACAAAGTGTGAAAGCACTGGTTGTGATAACTGTACTGTTAAAGAGAGACTCTGGTGTTTGTCAACCTGGATGTTATTCTCATGTTTTAGTCTTTGTCAGCATCTAACCGATACTGAACATTTGATATATTCATGTTGTATTATTTCTAACATAAACGGATGACATGAACAAACGTTTTTTTGGTCAGGATCCCTTAAATTTAAGGATATAAGATGAGGCGTGTACTAACACCTAACTACCCGTCATAGTGAACCCCAATCAGTATTGTTCTCACCAGCGTATGTCAGCTGGTGAGTAAAATGCCAGCGTCATCATGAACCAAATAAAGGGAACGAGACGCGGGATGACTGATGCTGGTCTTTGTCCTTCCGTGTGATCGTGTCTGATCACATTGCAGTAATAGATGAGTCACCATTGGGTTTTATTTAATATATCACAGTGTTCTATGGCTCTAAGTGACCAAGAAGTAGCTGGAGTTCCACTCCATCAGATCCTAAACGTGTCCTTCTAATCTCACGTTTATCGGTTCTCCACTTAATTCCTCAGTCGGCGTCAGACAGCCACTTCAATGCAACGACCCATAAAGCAGCGGCTCTCCCCTGCCTCCCCCGCCTCCCTTATCTCACGCTGTCCGGTCTGCAGCGGTCGATACGAGGTGCCATGTGAGACCTTCCTGCTGGATTTACTCTCGTTCTGCTCCGGACCGCGTTGGGTACCGCGACGTTCCCCTCCCGTTCTAACCCGACCTGTCAGTCTCACAGGGAAAATGAATCCTCGGCTGCTCCGTTACAGCATGTTTGTTTTTATTCCTCCGTGCGCTGCTGACGCTGTAGCTCTCCAGCAACACTTTGGAGACCTATTACATGTTGAAGGATTCCAAACATTCCTCAACGCTTTTTTGTTTTTTTGTACCGAGAGCATTTCCCCTGCGGACGAGTGGGAGCACATGAACGCAAATGTGCTCGTCAACTGTACAAACCCAGCACAGTAGAAACCCTGCGTGATGTTGTTACATTATCAAATGTTCACACACGGTTGAACTCTTTTCTTTTAATCCCTGAGTAAAGAGGCTGGAGGTTTGTCATGTTCCAAACTTTGGAGGGATGATTCAGAGAGTTTTGATGTCTCACTTCCTCAGATCTTCTCTTAGTCATGTCAGAGAGTCGGGAGGAAAACTCATTCTCTCCGTTTTGCTGTTTGTGCTCCAGCTTCTGGGCGGAGAGGCATCTCCTCTGAGGAAGCCTGGACTTCTCCTTCAGCCGACACCGGAAGTTAGCATCGCCCCGTTTCCCCTCGACATAAAGCCAACGAGATTGTCCCATCGGGTCTTGGATAACGGCAGAAAATAAGACGTTAATGATACTTCCAGCAAGATAAACTTCACAAATAAACACCACTTTTAATGCAGCCATCAGAGGAATGGTAGGCTGCAAACAAACCATGTTGTGGAAGAAGATGTTAAAGCTTGTGTTAACCACAGATCTTATTTCAAGCATTTAACCAAAAAACAAACAAACAATTGACTTCGATACAAGAGAACTTTAAGTATGAAAATGCCGATTCCCTTCTGTGGTTTGAGACTCGATGCACCACTTTGTTTAGGAAAGAAAAAAACATATTTGCATTTCACTTGCGGTTGTTGGCCGTTATCTTGCCAGACTGGATTGGTGACTGAGTGAATTGCAATTCAGCGCTTCAAAAGGTTCCCATGCAACAAAGCAAACCCGTTTACTGCCACTCCCTTCTAGCTCCCCAACGTCACATCCACGCTTCCTTCCAGCGTCTGCAGTCAAACATTTCCACGCTGGCCTGGTATCTTTGCCGTTAGTCAAGCGGCCGTGTGATTACCTTGTCTTCCCTCAGCTCCCACAGCTACATTTTGACTTTGTGTACACGGCCCGTGCATTCCTCTGTACTCCCTTTTTTAACCCAGCTGAGGTGCTGACAGCCTGTCTAATGCTGCCTGGATGTTCTGCGGTGTCTTTCTGTCATTACTCAGCTCAGAAGTATGAGATAAAGTGCCCCCGGGGCACCGAGGCTCTCTGGGAGCTCCCACCTCGTTCCCTCTCCCGCTATGGTACACTACACTCAAGCTCTCCAGCGCTGTTATTTACCTTTTTTTTGTACTGAGCAAGCACTCATTTTGTTGTCGTCGTCCGTCCCCCGTCCCCCCCCCCTGCTCTTGGCGAGTGTCTCAAGCACTGTTTGTTTGAAGATCCAGGCTGACAATGGATGTCATAGGGAGCAAAGATTCTCGGGTAATTGAACAACAAATCGGGTTAGTTTGAGGATTTGTGATGTGTGAACGAGTGAAAGGACGACTGGGGCTTTAACTGGAGCAGACGGCACTAAGACGCCGCCGGAGGCGATGCAACCGAGTGTCTCCTCCATCCTCCCGACTCCCACCGCTGACCTCGCGTCATGTCTCTGGCGGCTCGTGCAGTTCGGATCAGTTTGTCCAGAAAGCGTGTTTATTTTTTAACATGTCGACTCTTTAAGAAAACGTGCAACTGATCGTGCAGACTGAACTCTGGATATGAAGAGTTACACTTTGTATGATCAACACGAGGCTTAAGATTTAACCTTGTGTGAACCAGGAAAGGAAGCCGTCGGGCTTTTCCATTCACTGCGTCTGCTTTCCTGACTAATTAAATGTGATTCATTGTGGCTGCAGTCACTGGGGAAAAACTAACTTTAGTGGTGGGGATGACTGAATAGTCTTTGGTGGCCTAGTTTAACAGCTTCACATTTGAAACTGGTGTTAGCAAATTTTATATGACACAGTGTCATTTTTGACTCAAAATAAAAGACAGTCCGTCTATTTTATAGATAACAAACTATTCACACAGAATGCATGATGGGTTTGAAAAAGGATTGGACACATTTGAAAAACATCAATTGCAGCCATTGAAGAAGTTGGACTAAACGACATCACATGTTGTTCTTTGTGTGGAGGCAAGGACCACCTTGAATGAATGTGTTTGTAAGACATGCAGGACGTGAATTAGTATTTCTGTACACATCACAAATAAGCATTTGTGCGCCGAAAGCATCAATGGTGCTGTTTTGTCAATGCGCTTTTACAGCTGCAAGATATGGACAAAAACAAGTCAATTGTGCAGTTTCTTAGTATTGAAATGTGGTAATTTGCATTGCAAACGTATGTTTACGTTCAGAGTTTCTGCAAATGAATGTGGTTTGCAAATTACTTTTTCTCTACACGTTACAGTTTGTGTGCAGTAGCTGCTGTGTCAATGGTGTCTGCAAGATATTGACAAAACCAAGTTAAAGGATGCACCAGCAGTAAAAAGCGACTGGTTGAAGCTGAATCAGCAGACGCTGAGGTCAACTGAAATTTGTGGCCCTTATAATTGTTCTACAATTACATTTTCTAGGATTTCAAATAGATTCAGAGGGAGGAATAATATTCTAATGCTGAACAATTGTAGTAGTTTTCAGCAACATAAACACAATCTCATATGCAGCTTGATATGTAGGCCAGCAGTTCTGCACAGGCAGGCGTATGTTGTCCAGTAATCTGTTTGGGTAAAAACTGCATCCCGTTGCTATTTAGAAATGGCCGTGATGCATATAAAGCTGTTTGTTTGTTTTGTTTCATACATTTTCCTGCAGCTGTTGCTCCATCTACCACGCTGCGTATTGCAGTGTCACTAGTAGGTGTCTGCGTGTGCACACGAGTGAATGTGCTCTCAGCAGGATGGCCTTTTGCTCCGAGCCCACTGGAGGAATCTCTCCTCCTTCCTCAGGCTGTTATCGCGCAACACATCTGCTGCTCTGATTGCCGCTAAAAGAAACTCGTCTAAACGCTGTCATCTCCGAGGCGAACCGGCACAGCAGCCCTGCGGGGTCAGGAGCTTTTAGCCGTACGGATTGCTTCGGGATTAGTTGCGCGCTCGAATGAGCAATGAGACACACAGTGACACGGTTGTTTCTCGTCGTGTCCGTCCGCTTTCCTCTCTTCTTCATACGGCCAAATGTTCTTCTGTTTAGCCCTCTAACCACTACTACCAGTAATCATCTCCTCCACCAGCACCTACCCCCTGCTACGGCAGCCTGTTATCAAAGCTCAGTGTGGCCCCTCCAGGCAGCGCTCTTTGGGCTCCACTTTATTAGCAAGCAGCGTTGGGAAGAGCCCGCAGAGATCAGACGCGATGGCTCAGTTTGGCTCGGCCTGTTTGATGTGCGGTGGGCCTCATTACCACAGTTTTTCTGGTTTAGCCACTTCTTGTAACTGTCAGTGTGTTGTTGTCCTCTCACACTAATATGGTGCAAGAAAACCAAACTGCCGCATTAGTAAGTCTCAAAGCATTATGGGGTGAAGCTTGTGTCAGCTCAGTCAACCTTAAAAACACTTTGTTTTTGGCCATATTAGCCTGCTTATTAGCCAGCAGGCTAATGAATGAAACCAGCCACTCTGTGTTTTTGTTGCTAATGCTATATGAGCTTCTACTGAATACATTTAAGAAATAATCCACCAAATGTTTTAAGTATTAATCATTCATCAGAAGCACCAAGTACTGTACTTGTGTTAGAAATCAACCTGCTGGCTAGTTAGCTGCCTAGCAAAGCTAACAAACTAACTAAGCTAACTAGCCAGCAAGCTTATTTATTGTCGAAACTACTTATTGCCTTTGATACTAATGTTAGCTTCTACTAAATACATAAAAGATTAGTCCAACAAAACTCATGTTTTGAGTATTAAACAGTTACTAACTGTAGGACTTAAAAAGATGCCCCTCAGTTTCTAGCTACGTTAGCTTAAAGCATTGTAGAAAACGTGAGCCATACTTTTCATAATAGTAACGACAAGGACCGGACTTTTCAATCCACTTCCACTCTATCTATTAAGATGTACAATATGTTTACTTATATTTTCGCCACACTTTGGCTAAATATACATCTTATTTTTGTCGCTAGTGCAGTGAGCTGTTAGCATTTGTCATTTGTGACCAAGCAAACATAGCTAGGTGCTACAAAAGTAATGTGTTTAGTGTACTAGCAATGAACAGAAACTTTTCAGCCAAAATTGTCACTTGCAAAATGATACTTTGTCAGTAAAAACAACAATATTTTGATTAATATCTAAGTATGTTAAATTCTACCAAGCTAGCCAGGTTTTCTTTGTTAAGAGCTGTAGTTAGCTCTTCTCGCTCTGTTCCCAGAGCCTCCAGCATGGCTGCTGCAGGATGAGTTGCATCATCTCACATCCCCCCAGAGAGAGCGTGGTGTCTGGGGAGTGAGAGTTGGGGTGGGAAACGGATGCCGTGGCTGCTCTGTTGGCTCGAATCCACCACAAACCTGACCTGGATAGAAGATAAATGCGAATGTTATGCGATAATAACGTAACTGGGTCCCCATTCAATCTCTTTTATTTATTTATTTTCCTTTCTCTAATCCCTTTTCGTGCACAGGCCCAGGACAAGAGGAAAGCTCTGGAGGAGACCAAAGCCTATACCACCCAGTCCCTGGCCAGCGTGGCCTACCAGATCAATGCCTTAGCCAACAATGTGCTGCAGCTGCTGGACATCCAGGCCTCGCAGCTGCGGCGCATGGAGTCCTCCATCAACCACATCTCCCAGGTCAGAAACGCGCACACACACACACACACACACACACACACACCACAGACCATACAGCTGTGAAGACTGGTGCCCCACACTTCCCACTTCTCCTCTCACTTTCACACAGACTCTGTTATTTTCAAACACAGTACGAGGCCTTCTGTAGTCTCCATGGTTCCTTTTTATTGGTCGGTATTCGGTATCGGTCTTGCACAAGTGTCTGACTGGCTGTGTGTTCGGCGAAATGACTGCCGCTCTGTTTGCCTCTTCCTTTATGCTCTTGTCGACTTAGGAGACGTACAAACATTAAAAAACATCGCGCACAATCACTCTAAACTTGTAATTATTGGTCTGTAATACTCATTACTGAGCAGCACAAACACACAGAGGGCCGTGGTTACATATCTGTCTGGTATAGTATAGTAATATCTGGTATTTAAAAGATAATTTAGTTCTTATTCTGTTAATTCCTCGGCTTATTTGATGGACACAAATACCAGATCCACACATTTGGAAGTTGAATAATACTGGATTAAATAAACCATTTCATGATAAGGATGTTAATAGTATCTTTGCTGAGCAAAGGAAAAGGAATTAAAGACCTGTCCCATAAAGACTCGTTAATAATAAAGGCCTGTTGAGTTCAGTGATTGATGCGAATATAAGCCCGGGCTATTATTTTAGTTTTACGGTGAACCCATCAGGTCATTCATCAGGTTTTTCCTCCCCGAACCTTTTTCTTTGTATAGCATGAGGACTCCTGCCATGTGCAGGTAAATCCATCCGCTCATCCAATGAAGGCATTAAGAGCTCAGACAAATCAAACAAAGAGCTGCAGCCACGTGGCATCTCGTAGATTAGAAGTGGACGACTACAAACCTGGAGCTCGTTCTCATCGTGGTTCAATACAGACTTGTAAAGTCAAAGTTTCTGGTTGTAAACATTCTTTATGCGGTGATGGAGTGATCTCTGATGGAATGGAGGGAGTAGGTCCTCTTTGGTTTTGTCTTTCCCGTGTTCGCTATCTGTGTTTGTCCTCTGACGGTGCTTCACTGAGAGACACAGAAATTCCTTCTGGACACAGTGAAGGTCAGATTCTCAGTCGAATGGAAGGAAAGAGGACTTGAGGGCTTCAGGGAGGGGGGGGGAGAGAGGGGGCTTCAGAGGGAGGGAGAGAGAGAGAGGGGGAGAGAGACACACACAGAGAAGAAAGGCGTCTTATTGCTCCTTCAGGTTTTGAGTCAATATCCTGACTGAAGCATTGAGCCGACAGTCACCAAGGTCCCTCTCTGTCTCTGTCTCTGTCTCAGGGCCACGTCTGAGAAGCGTCTGAGAGGGAGGAGGACATGGTGCTTTAGTTGAGATCATTCATTTTTATATCAGCTCACATTGTTTGACTTCTGTCTGCATCACCGTCTCCTTCCTCTGCTATATTTAAGCCCCAGTTTGTGTACTTTGTGTGCAGCCATGTTGAATATGAACTAGACACGCTGATGGTCAGCAAATAAATGTTTTCCTCTTTCTTTTTTTGTTTAAAAGAAAAATGCAAAAAAAGTGAAGTTAATCTACGAGCACATTTTCTTCTCCTTCAATCTTTCTCATCTTTCTCTAATTTGCATAACTTGAATGATTTAGCAGCTTTGCCTTAATAAGTTAGCAAACGCTGAATGCCTAATGTCCGTCTTCATCTCCGTCGAGCCGTTTTCTTTCTGGTTTAAACAGCAAGAGGAGAGTTCCTAACGTGCTTTAGTAATAAAGAAGCAGAGCTGTGAGCTCTGCAGGACGTGGGTGTGTTTTATTGCCCTCCACTGTCCGGTTCAGAGGTGGATCATTATCACGTCGCCCTTAGCGTTGCATTCTGCTGAATGTGTAATGGAGCCTGCTGCTTGAAATATATATATTTATATATAGTCTACGTTGTTTTAACAGTGGAAAGGAAGTCTTCTCAGGTGAATAACAAGTGAAACACGAGCGCGACTCCTTTTATCCTCGAGACACCGAAAATAAACACGCTGCAGTCCAATTTAATAACTTCAGCTGCTGCAATATTTTAGGCCTCTGTTAATATTCAAACACCTGTAAGGCTGCAACCAATTCCTCCGTGAATACTTTTTGGATCCATACAAATGTTTTCCCAGAGCCCACTGGGACCCAATTACTCGTTTAGACAAAACGAACGGGTCCCAAAAATATTCAAATTACAATGATGTAAAGAAGAGAAAACTAGCAGGATGATCGTCCCATTGTAGAAGTTGGAACCAATGCAGTTTGAATGATGAATCGTCTTTAAAGACAGAAACATGTAGAAGAAATAGTCTAAACACTAATCAAGAGGCCGGTAGAAACTTATGTGCTCGAATTCTAATGTGTTTGAATCTGCGCATGGTGTTTATTAAGTATGCTGCTTATTGATATTCAGTGTACGTCGGGCTGCAGTATCACTTCATAGCCAAACGTGTGTGTGTGCGCGGACTGCGGAGTGACAGATGCACAAATGTTTGTGTGTGTGTGTGTTGACAGGTATTTGTTTGTGTGTCACCTCCCCTGCCGTCATCCACAAGCCGGGGTCTCTCCGCAGCAGTGAGGCAGAAAGGGCTGATGGGAAAGTAGCGTAGCCTGCGGGGCTTCCACCTTGTGCTGCGTGTGAAGTGGCTGCTAAGAGGCTGCGAACAGGGAGCGCTTTGTCTGCCCCGCGGAAGAAAAAGCCCCACATTGAGAACCTCTCTGTGATACCCGAAAAGAGAGGAAAGAGAGGGAGGATAGAGTGTGTGTGTGTGTGTGTTGGGGGGTTCGTGCACAAACAGCCAATGTTCAAGCTGCAGCTCCTCTGTCCTGATTGTTGATATTCAAGTTGTATGGAGACGCTGCACGTGAGATATAATCTGATCTGAACTTGCCATTGTTGCCATAAAAACAAGTACCGGTACACCGTTTGGTGAGGGGAGTGTAAGTGCTGAGACATAACAATGGAATAAAAGCAACTTTGTTTGGAGAAACTCTGACACACTTAAAATGAAGGGCGTTCAGAACAACAGGGAGAGGTACAACAACATAAACTCATTGTTTGTGCATGCAAAGAGGAAACAAACAATACTTCAGCTCACAGTTCAGCCTGATGCACCACACAGCGGTCACGGTTTGATCCGCTGAAGATATTTATAGAAAAGTGAAAATAAACTGACGGTACTTTTATTCCCCTGAGAGGAATAAAGGTAGAGCTAACAAGCATTTTAAGTTCAGTTAATACCGTGAAACACAGTTCAAATACGACCACAAAACAACGATGAAATCATGACTGATGAATTGAGCATGAAGACGTGTGACCTCAAAACAGCCGGCGATGCATTTTAGATGTTTGTTTGCATCCGGTCGAAGCTATTTTCATCACCGCTCTCTTCCCCTGGTTTCAGAGTGAAATCTGTGACTGGAACATTCATAGCACGAATGACCAATGTTTCCGTATCTGTCTCACAGCAACATGTTAGTCAGGGAGGAAATACTGAGTCAAGCTCAGGCAGCAGCTGAGGGGAACTGAGTCTTTAGCTGGTGCTGGTGATATGGCCAAAATCTTTAAGCACAATATAAGTAATTTCATATCTTCATAACAATATATATCACGATGTTTTCTGGGGATTTAATGAATACATAAATAGTCTAATCACATCTGTCTCTGCATTAAATACTTAACAAATGAAAAGTACGAAGTATTTTCTCATGTAATTAAGAACTTAAGTGCAAAATTGTCAGAATTTCGGAGAAATTTGAAATATTTTGCCTTTTATGATTAATTTAGACAATTCAATCACGTATCATGATATTTGATGCATGATTTCATCGTGATATGATTCCATTGAAAGACAATAAACCATCATAACGAATACCCAGCATCAGTAAAATATGATAGAAACTAAATGCAAACATTTATTTTAGTGCAAGGATCAAATGCAAGAAATTTAGAGGGATTTCTTCCTTTTTATTTTAAAAGATGTATTTATTTAAAAATTATACCACAAACTAACCACTCTGTTAATTAATGAAGTGCACATGTGAGTGTCCATATCTTAAAGAGCAGTTTACAGTGGTGATAAAACTACTGTGAGTGTGATTTGTTTAAAATGAATTGTTCAACTCTCTGTTCCTTTAGTGCTGCGTTGTCGTACAGTGATGGTAGATGGCTTGCACTTACATTTGGAGCTTGGCCGGTGTGCTGATTGAACCCAGTGACCACCGTGATGCAGCAGCAGGCTGGATGCAGGAAGCAGCTGACACGTCTACTGTACTCTGCTGGTTCCCACAGCGGTGTGTGTGTCTCTCACTGAGATGCTGTTAACACAGTTAAACAATATTGTTATCTGATCACGAGTCAGGCCCTGTTTGTATTTGTGCTCTCAGCGCGGCGCGCATTTCATTGTTTTGGTTACTTTTTTCATCCCAGTCCTTATTCCCTCGGATGCACAGTCACATGCCGTTACGCTCTGCAGCTATTTTGTTTGTGTGTGTGTGAGTGTGTAAGAGAGAGAACACACACTCATGCAAAGGCTTACGGTTGCGTCTGTGTGCTGCAGTGGTGGCTTTTTGACCTCCCGTCGAGGAAGAATGGCCCTCATCCAAACAGGAAATGAAGGTGTGTGTGTGTGTGTGTGTGCGCGTGTTCTCGTGTTTCCGTGTTTCCTGGTGATCCCACTGCTTGCTGTGCATTTTGCGCTCTCTCCTGCCTCTACTGGTGGTCTCTCCCACTCACCTGGCTGTGAAATGCAGAGCTCCATGCGGAGTTTGTCTGTATTTTCTTTTTTCACTGTTGGATATTTGTCTTCATGCCTCTTTCTGTTTTCAGTGGAGTGTGTGTGTGGCAGAGTCTTTCAAGAGCATCTAAAATCTCAATGTACTTGTACTTCAACAAAACATAATTTTTTTTAATCATATTTTAAGCTTTCTTTTAATGTTTTCTTTCAAGTTATACATAAATGTCATAATAAAGTGACAAATGCTCATCACAATTTCCCAGAAGACCTAAATTTAAGTCAACAAAAAACAAAAAAGTCCAGAACTCAAAGAGGGAAAAAAAATGCAGATCTCCAGGTTTGAAAAGCTGCAACCAGCAAATATCCGTTTTATTAGATTAAATTGTTGTTGATTTGTCTGTCGATTCCTGACTTTCCTGCGGGCTGTGTTTCTGTGTGACTGGATGTGAAGCGTTGCATCACACGCCCGGCTATCAAGCCTCCGCTCTGCGCGAATAGAGGTTAAATGTGAAATGACGGGTGACTGATGTTGTTCAGTGACTCATCAGCTCCTCCTGCTCGGCGTCTCACTTCCTCTCCTGCTCTTCCTTCTCCGCCCTCTTCCTCTTCCCCACTGTAGAGCCTTATTACTAGTGCAGTCTCTCCCACTTAACAACGCGCTGCGATTACATGTAATCATTGCACCTCTGTTCTGCAGTTCCTCCCCCTGTTTAAGGATCCTGTAGGCAATTATTGAACCGCTCTGTATAAGACAAGGCTGATTAGGGAACACTCCTCTCACAGAGGAACCCAAAAAAGCCAGATTGACAAAAGACAGCCGAGGTGTTTCCATATGTGTATCTTTACTTTGTTTTGTTTCCCTTTGCTGGGAGAGACAATCCCTCCAAGGTTTCACACTTCAAATCCTCACACAACCTCTTCTTCTGGCTCCGTCATACCACACACGGGTTGTTTTAACAAGAAGCTGCCAAACGGAGAGCTCCCCACCGGGCGCTTGCCCTCCCGTTTATGCTCCGAGTGTGGATGGACGCTCCGTCATGCTCCGTGCTGCACTAACGGCCCAAACAGGAGGGCCTTTGGACAACTGTATGACTCCGCAGATGAAGGCCTTCAGATGTGCTGGCTGTAGTCACGCTGAGAAACCGAACCGGACAAAGGAGGCGTTCGCTCTGCTGCGACAGCCGTTTTGGCTCAGTGCAGCCGGTGGGAGGGTTGGATTGCACTGCTCCTACGGATGAGGCCGAACACGGTAAGAAGAAGAAGAAGAAGACAGACGACCAAGAGACTGTTAAACAGGCATGTGACCGGAAGTTCACCGGTTCAAATCTCAGTGTCTTGGAGCAGTGGTTTCTGAGGGATGGGGTCACAAGATCAACCTGAGGAGTCACGAGATGATAGAAGAAGACTGTTAAATATGAAACTAACTAGCGTAGCTTAGCACAAACACGGGAAAGAGCTCTGTCCAAAGGAAACAAAATCTGCCGAACAGCATCTCTGAAGCTCACTGGTTCACATGTTATCTCTTTTGTTTACATCCATGAAAAAAAAGTGTTTTAGGGACATTCATGTGCCTTTAATGTTGTCCAAGCAAAGGCATCTGTACATGGCCTACATAACATGGTCAAAAATTGGCAAAATCACGATTTGAATCAGGAACAGTGTTATCAAAATTTAAGCAAACAAGACTATAAATCCGTCTACAAACACATTTCGTCGTCTTTTTGTTACCTTTACTAAACAGTGAGTCAGAAGTCCAATTCAGAGATGCACCAAAAGGAGGATTACACATTAATGCAACAACACCACAAGATGTCTCAATGACGATGATCACATCCTAAAGCTCTACGCCTGTCTACTTATGCACTTCAGCACTTCATCATAAAATAACTGAACACATTGAGCATCACACATTGTTCAAACCTGCTTCCCCGGGGTGAACGTGGGTAACAGTGCGAGCGTGACGCAGGGATTTGCAGAGAAAGATACTTTTCTTTTCCTGTAACGATAATAGTCCTCATCAGGCTGTCTTCACCTGTTCACGGCCCCCGACCGTTGAGATAAATCCTCTCGCACAGTGAGCCTGAAACTGAGGTTGAAATGTGTTTAACAGACGTGTTCTTCGCAGTTATTATCTCCTCGTAATCCTGCAGAACAAGGATTTCCAATTCCTGGACAGCTGTTAAAGACTCAGTCTTCAATAAGACCTCGTGGCACGTCTTATTTCATAATTATGTGTAGCTCTGCTTTATGATATTATGCGGCAGTTAAAAAATGTCTTAATGTTCTTGGAGAGAGAGTACTCAGGGTCTCAGAGGAGCAGGAAGGAGACGCCTCACTGACACATTTCTTCACGCCATCTGCACTCAAACTGTTATCATTAAGCATTAGCACATTGGTCTGGTCTGGTTAGCCACACAGACACATTGGTATGTAGGGTGTTTTTGTCTCCTAGCAGGCTTTTGTTGTTGTGTGTGAGCTCCCTACAGTACATGCTGGGCAGCTTTTCTTTGTTTGTCTGTGCGTTTGTGCATAGCTGGCATTTTATTGAGGATATCATCCGGCGGCCAGTCTGCCAAAATGCTGAAAAGGCTCCTTTTTGGTGTCTTTTCTCCAACATCTGTCGAAGTGAAACCGGCTGTCTCAAGTCCATATCAAAGTCTACCAACATGTTTTCTTATGTGTAGTCTCTTCTTACCTCACCCTCCAGAACGCTGTGTGTTTATCTTGGGGGGGGGGGGGGAGGGAGTTGTCAAGTTACGTTTGCATAAGACTTCGACATTCCTGCCTTTGATTGGCCGTGCAACCGGGCGGAGAGATTTATGGACGCACTCGTGTGACCTGCTCTCCAAATACTTCACCCTGTAGTGTTAATCGGTGTGACGAGGAGAGGCTGGTTCAAGTTAGTCCACTGTGGGAAGAATCGAATTCTCATTCAATACCTTGGTGCCGGATGCAACACATAAAAAAAAATCACCTGCACTCTGTTCTCCGTTACACTTAATTCTGAATTACTGAAATGCTTCTTCCAGTCAGACGGGATGGACGACATTTCCTCCTGCACCAAATCTATCGGAAGACAATTCGAAGAACACGTCATGGATTTGAGATGTGCAGCCGAGGAATTCGCTGACAATACCAGCTCTTTTGTCATCATCTGTGTGGTCTCTTAGTACCGATCCCAGACCGCCCGTGTCGGTGATTCGTCGAGTGACGTCATCAGACTCCTGGGTGTTGGAGTTGGAACATTAACAATGGCCGACCTCGCGTCCCGCTTTGGAGCTGCAGGCTTTCTAAGTGCAGCCGTAACCGAAATGGCAACAAGAAATAAATCACAAATATTTAGCCACTTGTTGCTGCTGACAACACAACAAGAATCTCTCCCCGTGGCAACAACCGCTGCGCTGACTCACTCGTATCCCAAAAAATGGGAAGAACCCCTTCAGTCCAAAGTGGTCTGGACTGGATGTAGTTTGTCTGTCTGGCTTGGATGCGAGGATGACGATGATGGTGTTGGCAGCAGTTCCGATGTGTGACCTAAGTCCTCACAGAAGTCCTATAGGTGGCCGAGTCCTCCCTGGGTGTGGGGAGAATCGGGTGGAATTAAAGGAATGTGGGGAAAAGGATGCAGAGGAAGAATTGAACGGAAAGAGGAGGCCCTTTAAATCCGGCGGGGAAGCCAAACACCAGAGCCAGAACTGCTCAGCGTTCTGGGAGAAACACCCACAAGGCCTCAAACATATGGGTGAAGGTGGTTGAACAACACATGTGAATCATCCACCGTCAAGTAAACACCTTTCAGTGCCAGTTGAAAAGTCAGAGGAAGCATTCAAGGGAGCTATTGGAGCTCCACACCCGGTCAGTCGAAAAGGAGTCGAGCCAGAAGACTCTTTTCGACTGAGACCTTTGCATTCTTGTGTCGGGTCCATTTACGGTCTTTGAATTCACCCCTCTGAGATCATCTTCAGGCCGCTCTGTTACAGCACGGCTATTCTCTCAGCGTACAGGAAGGACATTACCTCACACCACGCCGCCTTCTCACTTCCCCCCTTTTTTCACCAGCTGCGATGATGTTGGTCCACAGGCTGCTCTCTGATAAGGGGAATGTGCTCCGACAAGAACAGATGCTTTCCCAATTTAGATGCAATATTTCAACACCAGTTCTCTCGTTTAGGAGGAGTTTCTATTGGTGGTTTGTGATGGGACTTTTCCTCTTTTATGAGTTTTGGCTGAAAACTGCTTCTTCATCGTGATATCTAATGATAACAATGTCCCATGATTTTACAAGGTCTCTAATAGCCTTTTCCCACCAATATTAGCACATATGCATGTTTTAAAATGGAGGATAGACTCCTTTCCCATTGCCACTCGTGCATGTATAGGTTGCCAGAAGACAATTATGACTTTTTTTGGTGGTTATGTAACAAGAACAAATGCACCGGAAAACAGGGTTAGTAAACAGTGTAAATGTTACGGTGTTTTTTTATTACTTAATCGGGTTCCTCTAAACTCTCACACCAGGGTTTGTGGTCGTTGGAACAGTGGAAAGACTAACAAAGACGGTTTTAATGAGTTTTATTTTGTTGTGTGTTTCACAATGATCGAGGTAAAATGACTTTCTGTCAATGGAGTCTTGTAGCTTTGAGGAGTGTGTGTATAACTGTTTCTTTTCACATCCAACTCTGTAAATTAAGGGTGTATTTGTAACCGTTCCCACTAAAGACAAAAGCCAGATGTTTGTGGGTGTAAGTTAGTTTTCTTTGTCCAGTGGGAAAGAGCCTTAGGAGAGGACGGTGTGTTGGATTCACAGTGAGGTGAAATAAGGATAAAGCCGTATTTTGGAAGTAAAACCAGACTTAGACGGACTGAGCTATTCTCCCTAATCCTCCTTTACTCCTTCGTCTGCTTGGGTCCATCATAACATCACTGTACCCATGCAAATGGAAGGCAAAAAGACTGATTACATTTTGGCCCAGTTGTTTCCAGACGATCGTTATTCATGACCGTTGTCTCTGAGCTGTGTGTGGAGTCACACTATTAGCTTGAATCCAGTCGCAGTGGAGGCGCAACACGCTGGAGTTTGAAGTGTTGCTAAAATGGAATATTTGTGCATCGGTTTGTTCGCCTCATGGGGAAGACTTTGTCACGCAGTTCTTTTTTTTATATTAAGAGCCTCTCATGTTCTGGCAGGCCAGCTCAGGTTAGAAAAGATGACTGTATTAGACGCTGCGCCATCCCCCTTTAATTCAAACAGACACAACAAAGCATTGGAACAGAGCGGATGTTTCCTCTTTGTATGGAGAAGTCTCTGCGGGAGCAATTATGTATGAGCAACTTTTCCTGTTATAAAAAATTGATTCTCATAGACTTCTATACAATCTGACTTCTTTCTGCAACCGGAGGAGTCGCCCCCTACTGTTCAGTAGAGAGAATGCAAGGTTAAGGTTAAGGTTTCACTTCACAGAACCGGAGGTTGCCGTCTGGTAAGAAGTGATGTCTGCTTAGCATCACTCTGCACTGGCTCGTCAGCTCTCGGGTTTTAAAATTACACTTGATGATGTCCAGAGCACTGTACTGGACTACACACGAGTCCACCAGTGTTGTTGACTCCCTCAACTCTGGGATGAGTGATACTCAAATCGACCGTACAGTGAAACAGAGAGGGGGCTCAGTCCAGCTCCAGATCCCTGTGGCATGAAAGGAATCCTCTGTTGGGGCTGGTCCCCCCCATGAGAGACCATCGTTTTACTGCTCTGCCCTCAGCAGACATTGCAGCCTTTCATCTATCAGAGGAAGGGCAGCTGCTCCTGGACTCCTCCCGGCTCAGGGAATGGAAATGTGCGATGGTGCTCAGATCTGGAGGAGATTGGCCGTGTTTGAACGTGATGGTTCATGTTCAACTGGCAGAAAACTAGTCGTTGATTACGCAAAACTGTGAATCATTTTTGGGTTCCATCTTCTTAATTATGTGGATTTATTGCTTTTCTTATAGAAGTGTGAATTGAATATTTCTGGTCCTGGAATTGTTAGTCAGACAAAACAAGCCATTTAAACAACAATGAAGTGTGTTTCACAATGATCAACAAGGTAGTTTAAGGGTTTATTCTGACCAAACCAGAGTTGGTGATTGAAAATACCAGCAAGACGGTTTGAGGAGAGCATAGTAATTGTACAAGTCAATAAATTGTAATTGTCCACATCCCTCTTGATTTTACCGTACTTATTATATATTTACTTCAACGCCTGTCACATAGCATCGCGCTGGAAAAAGGGTTGAAAATGAGTTTGTCCACCCGGTTTGTGGGGGCAATGTTTCATGAATTTCTGACATTTTATGGACCATACAATTAAAATATTAAGATTGAGAAACTGCTGCCTCGTTCAAGCCTCAATGTTCTTTCTGATTAAACCCTGGCTGCAGACATGCACCTTGCAGGGTATGAAGAAGGGAAGCCGTATTTCTGGGTTCAGTTATTTGTGCTAATTGGAGCCAGCTGTATGCAAGGTTTTCCTTATGCATCTTAAAATGAATTGTTTTTTTATAAAAGGGACAGGCTAATTCATGGAACATTGGTGCAATTGGTGGAAAACACTCATAAATAACTCATCACAATTTGGCCCATGAATGTTGCAAAGGGAAGAGACACAATAGACTGAATATGAATGCAGTGCCACACTTCAATCACATTTCAGCACTTTTAATTCCATCTCATCACGATCTTTTGTTGTGTATTTAATAACCTTAGTAATTTGCTGAATTAATTATACTTCATAATCTAGATTCAGGGGGTCAGCGTTGTTGCAAACGTCCAGATGGACACACTCGGGTTATTATTCCGTTCAGGCCCCGGTCTCCAGCGCAATCGATTTTATGAGTGTGCACTGGCTGTCGTAAAAAGATTACAAGCTTGGTGATGAAAAGCGCAGCCTCGTGATTTAATTAAACCTTAATTTGATTAAACCAAAGCTGCTGTATGACGAGTTCATTGTGTCCCAGGGGTCCGTACGTCTCTGTTCCATCGATCTCACCCTCTCTCTCCTGTCTCCTTGTCTTTTACAGACAGTGGACATCCACAAAGAGAAGGTGGCCCGGCGGGAGATCGGGATCCTGACCACCAACAAGAACACCGCGAGGACCCATAAGATCATAGCGCCGGCTAACATGGAGCGGCCTGTCAGGTACATCAGGAAGCCCGTTGACTACAACGTACTGGATGACGTCGGCCACGGCGTTAAGGTGAGTCCTGATTTTTGGGGGATTTTTCCCTCATTTAGATCTGCTCCCCCTGATCAGCTTTCTCAACCCTCAATTAGTTTCTCTGCTTCTGTTCTTCCACGATATCAAGTTTTCTTCCCCTCCCCCTCCTCTCTTTCTTGCCAGAGGTATTCCTATCTCCCTCCCTCTCTTGTCTCGCTCTCTCCCACTTTGACTTGTTTTTCTGGCTCACACTCCATCTCTTGTGCGTTCTCTTTCATCTTCAGAAAAGCACCCCTTCTGACCCGACAGGAATATGCTTCAGTGTGGGTTGGTGGGAACGGGTTGGGGGTGGAGATGAACTAAAAAAGCGATTACATCATATCGCGTTCAGGAAAAACAGCTCTATTCTCAGAGAGTTTGTGAGACGTTTTTTAAAGACACTTCGGCCTCGGACTGCCCTGGTAATCTCGTTCTCCAGTTTCTCTGGAATGATTTTGTTCCAATTAGATTTGTAGTTTATTTTCACGTCGCTACGATCTGAAAGGCGGGAGAGGAGCTGGTTTTCATGTGATCCAAGTGTGACATGTTCACTCCCTCTCTGCCATCACTGGGGGGGGGGGGGGGGGGGGTCACTATAAGGGTCACTGGGTCGTCCCGACAGGGGCGGTAATGACATCATTTCCTGACGGCCGGAGGCTTTTTTGCAATCCCCCCTTGCGAGCATCCTCTGCCCCATCAATCAGCCAATCAATTGCAGCTTTCAGACGTATTGGATTAGAGGCCCGCCATCATAGCGTTACAGGCCTTGATAAAGCAGGATGAAAGCCATTGGGTCGCTCTCAGTTTAGGGAATTACGTTGGACACTTCCGTCATGGCTAATGGGGAGTGGAAGATTTTATTTGGATGCATTTCCCACGCCGGTGACCAGTCCAATAGTCTGGACGTGTTTCATTATTATTGAATTAAGAGTTCTACATTTTTGGATCGCGAATTCACTTTCTTTCCAAGTTTGAGATGATGAATATGAAGCTAGAGGCTGTTAGCTTAACCTAGCATAAAGACAAAGTTATTAACACGTTGCGTCTCATACATGTGCTGTTATTGTTTCTTGGTATAAATTAGTGAACTTTAGGCAGATTTAGAAACTTTGTATAGAGCCTGGCTAGCTGTTTCCCCCTGCTTTCAGTCTTAATGCTAAGCTAAGCTAATTGACACCCGGCTCTATCTAACCCTAAACCACAGTGAGGCCCGTGTGAATCATCCGCTCGTCTGACTTTACTCTCTCCAAATTAGGAGAGCACGACGTCATTGAACAAAAGTCTCAAATTACTGAAACCACAGTGATTCATGGCTGCTTTGAGAGTGTTCGATGCATCTATTTTAGGAACATTACATATTACTCTTGGCCTAATCTCAGTTTATATTCTCTTTAAAATGTCTTTATGAATGCAGCATTTACGTGGTGAATGTGATGGGGAACACACACACACACATACGCTCCTGCATCACTCACCTCCCATCTATGCATGTCACAGCCCAAAGAGCCAATCAATACTCGACATCAATGCTCCATATTTATTCATATAGTATCCGGTGATGGCCGCTGTCAGATGCCCGGCTTGTACAGAATATCTATAGCCACGGTTTACTTACTGACCACAATCAATACTTTATTGGAGTGTAAATCATGTCTATTGCCGCCGGTTACCTGTGAAACCCGCCACATGTGCCCGACTGTGTGCATCGGCCTGAACTGGTTTTTACGGCCTCACGCGTAGATAAACAGATTCTTCTCTGAGCATCATATCAATACCAGCTGGAACAGTTTGCCCCAACGTGTGTGTCATCTTCTTTGGACGATATTTTTCGGGATGTGTCCTTGGCGACTACCATAATAAACTCGGGAAGTCTTTCCTACTGATGGTGGACAGACTCACCCAGCCCTGACAGGCTGCACTGCTCCGGTTTTTAGGACTTGATAATGACCTTAATCTGAACCCGTCGGTTCCATTATTCAACTCGGGACGTTGCCCAAAACGTTTCCCACACTGCCGGTCTGGTTTGTGCAGAAATAAACAGAGATACGGCATTAGCCATGAAGATAAGGGAAGGCAGTCGTGGGCCTTTGCGTGACCTAGATTGTAAAGTGAATCTCGTCTAGCGCTGATAACCTCGGGTGAGTGAAATTTGAATGTGAAATGTACCATTCACAGCTGCACTGAAGGTGTTTTTCTGTTTTTCTAATGATTTTATCAAGTCTTATGGACTTGTGAGAAGCTACAATGCTTTCTGCAAAGGCCACTGGGGAAGCTGCATTATAGATGAGCCACTTGACTCTGCAGTTGTCAATCCCTTCTCACTGCTTCTGTTGGCTCTGTATTCCCTTTGACATCGGTACAAAGGTGGTTTTTATCGTTGCCAGTAATGCAGTCATCGCCAAACTCTCCCAAAAAAGAATCGAATACATGCTCAGTGGACTTAAAAAACATTTGTATGCGGCAGCTTTTTGATGCACAAAGACATTATCCGTGTCGTCTCCTCCTATGACTTCCCTCCAGTCCGACCGTGGCACTGGGTGTGGTGCTGTCGGTCTGCAGCCACAGTGGTTTCCTCTGCTAGAATGACTCGTAACCGCTGACCTGCCCGGGTCTTACTGAATGTTTACTCAGTGTAAATACAAAGAGGAATCATTTTCCTCCTGCTCGCTTGTACTTTGACTTCTTCTGATCCGTTTATGGCCATTTTGACATGCCTTCTTTCTGTCTCTCCCTCTCTCTCTTTTTTTTTCTTGCTTCGCCTTCATAAGTGGCTAAAAGCCAAGGTAAGTCTGGTTTGTCACATGACCCATTTTACCATGATGTATTATTGATAGATTCGTCCAACTCCCTTTCAAAGCAAACCCCTGTGCGTGTCATTATTATTGTCCTTTCCCACGTTATTCCCATTAACAGACTTGTGCTGTAGTCCTCTTAGTATAAGTGCACCCTCCTCGTCAATTTACCAACTGTGTATGTTGTCCCTTACTCTACACGTGTAGTTGTCCATAAATGTGCTGTAGTCCATCCTTATAGGCTCCCCAGACAAAGCATGCGCTCCATATCCTGATTTTTTTACTCAACGGTTATGCGGAATTCGCAATACTTTAAATCCAGGTGTTCAAAGCTTTTAAGTTATCTGGTTTTTTTCGGTGGTTACGTGCTTGTTTTGCAAGAAGCCTTGTTGGAGCAACCCAGAGGTTTGTAACCTGCATTCGGCAAGTTGAACATGAGCTGGGGAGGCGTTGCATAACTGTTCAAATATTAGCAACAGAAATAAACCTCTCTGTCGTCATCTGGGCAGCCTATAACATTTGACGTGTGTGAAGTAATTTGTTTATTGAAAGTGTTCCTCCTTCTTCTTCTAACCACAGCAACATGGAAACAATCAGTCAGTCAGAGGAGGAACACTATCGAGGACCAATCCGCCGACGCAGAAGCCGCCGAGCCCTCCCATGTCAGGGCGCGGCACGCTCGGGTAAAGATTTCTGTTTGAAAAGAAAACTAATCCTCTCATTGAGAAACATTGAATGAGAGAAAGAAAATCAGAGCTCTCATGGGGGCGATACAAGAGCATGCAGTGAAAGTAAATGTCACATTTAATCATATTTTAGATAGAGTTCTTTTTTTAATGAATAAATGTTTGGTGAACAAACACAACCCACTGAGCTAACAGGAGGCCCCAGGACGTCATTTCACATTTGAAATGACAAAACTGAATCCAGGCAAAAGAAAAGTCTGGGAACTTTGTATCTGTTAGTGTCGTCTGACGCGCAGCAGCAGTCGCCGACATTAATCAGATATTAATTCAAACGGTGATGCAGCCTGGAGCCTCCAGCTGAGTAAACCGATAGGATTTACAACGCTCTCGTGAACGCGGCCTCGCTGTTTTGACAGTAGGATTTGCACTGATCGGTCCTGTCCATGATTTAATATTGACTTGCCTTTCCGTCTCCGGCCGCTGCAGACGCAACACGTCCTACAAGACCCTGGAGCCGGTGAAGCCGCCCACGGTGCCCAACGACTACATGACCAGCCCCGCCCGCCTCGGCGCCCAGCACGGCCAGCAGAGCCCCGGACGCACGGCGTCGCTCAACCAGAGGCAACGCACACACAGGTAGATGAGAAGAGTCTCTCTCACACACACACACACACACACACACACACACACACACACCAGAGCAGCTCTGCAGGTTAATAATAGACTCTTGATAATTGATTTATGTGTCACTATTTTCTCTGTTTCATATCGTTGATAATTAAATATCTTTGTTATGTGAGACAAACAACAACAAGGTGCCATGCTGAGCTTTGGGAGCTTTAACGTAATTAACTTCTATTTTTAAACATTTTACAGACCAAACGATTCACCCGTTAATCAGAAAAATAGATAATAAATTAGTCGACAATGGAAAATAATTACTTGCTCGACAAACTGGGACGTTCTTCGCAGGAAAATGTGGACACGTGTATATCGATTAGCTACAGCAGCAGATCAAAACACGCACGCACACACACACACTACTTAAGTCAAGTCAAGTTCAATTATATGAAATAAAAGTCAATAAATGAAATGAGCAGCAAGTACAGAGTAGACAGAAGAAGTAGATTACAGTGTAGAGAGATAAAATGACAGTATACCTCCACGGAACTACAAAGTAGCAACACTGCAAAGTACTTTGAATACACAACAACACAAGTACTTTACAGTATACAAACCAAAGTGGGAGCAGAAACCAATAAGGACGTGATGTGTAGAAAATGTCGCATATAAACAACTTTAAGACGCAACAGCTTACAGTTAAAGATGTTATAATGTGGAGTCAGTATTGATGAAGTTATAGATCTAAAGTTATACAACAAACTTTATGGGTAAAATATCACTTTATTAATAAACTCTACAAAGCTTTTAACAGCGAGCAAGACCGGTACGTCATATTTATTTCATCCATTTTTGGATGCGAGTGGAATTAGTGCTCCAGCTTCACCTTTTAAACGGAGCACTAAGTGTGTACTGTCATGTGAGAAAAGCATCTCCAAACCATGTTCCCCTCTGTGTCGTAGAGTTCTAATCTCCTCTTAGTTCAGCTGTTTTGATCATCTTCTCACCTCTTCCTCCTCTCCTCCACACTAAATCCAGCATGTAGTGTTTGGCAGGGGATTTGTTGCTGCAGCCTGAATCACTTTGATATTAATATCTGTAAAAGCCTCTGATTATGAAGTGCTGAAAAAAAAACCCTGCAGCATGGAAACCCTGGAACACGGCTCTCAAGGATTGTTACCCAGAACTCTCTTTCATCAAATCTGAGTTACGAGCGAGAGAAGTCACCTCATTAGCTAAAAAGCCTGTGATGCTGACTGTGATGCTCATAAATATCACACAAGTATTTTATTTTCCCTTCTGCGGAAACCAACTTCTCTCTCTCGCTCGTGTGTGTTTGCACGAAGAGGCTCGTTCACGCAGAACTTCTTCTTCTGCTTTATCAACTCAAACCAAAGTCCAGGACTTACCGGCCTGTGGTTTACAGCCGCTCTGATGTGCCTTTAACTGACCGATATTGCTGTGGCATCACTATTTGTTTACGCAGGCTTAAAGTCGACTGTGCTTCTTCAGCTCATCGGTCTCTGCCGTGCTCGACTGAGGCCTGAATCCAATATCTGCTGTTGTTATCTTCCATCTTCCTGTGGGGGAAGATCACAGGATTCCTGCTTCGACTATCCAAACTAAACAGGATGCATTTAGGATGCTGAATGTGGAATCAAAATACAATAAAGTCTTTAAACTAATTTTTTTTTTATTGTGCCAGCTGTTCTCCCTCAACTACTATCTACTCGTCCACTTCAATGTTTGTTCATTTTAAACAAACATGATATTTTGACTGAATAATCAGCTGCAATGTGGATGTAGGCAAATAATAATACAGCTAGAACCATCTGGTTCAGAAAATGGCATCAGTGAACTGTAATGCAGCCTTTAAAACCAGAAAAAGACACTTGTGTCATATTACGATATCCAAGATCTTAGATGTCTGGCGTCGTATCATGATATCGATATATTATCGATATGTGGCTCAGTCTATTTTTCCCACCCATGTCTAGCCATCGCGTCACGATGGCTTAGCTCAAACTCTTTTTGGTTCCTTACACAGAGAAAAGTGTTTATTTTCTCTCTCCATTGGCCTCCATTGGGATTTGTTTTTTTGTGAGCGAGTGAGCTGGAACTTTTGAAAAGCCTCGCTGCGTGTTACAGATGGGCGATTTATAAACGGCTGACTGTTTTGAGTGGAGGCTGAATGAGCCAGGCAATGCGGGCAGGAAGGTGGAGAAGATGGAGCCGAGTGCTTTTATATCACAGCGAGCGCTTTGAAACAAAGCAAAAGCCGGGGAGGAGATAAATGGGTTGGCAAAGGAGCTGCAAAGTTATAGGGGGATTAGAAAGGATTAATCCAAAACATGCAGAAGAGGGCAGGGGGGGGGGGGGCGGGGGTACGAAGTGACATTGTTTAGCCTTTATGCCCAGAGACACTTAGCTCCCACCGCCACCAACATCCTTCAGGGGGGCAACCCCTGCTGTTTGTGTCCAGAGAGCCCCGGGGCTCCACTGACATGGATCAGAGAGGGGGAGGGGGGGAGACGGGGATGATGGGGGGGAGATCAAGATATGTGGGGGGAGGTGAGGTTGGGAGCGGGTTCAGAGGGATGGAAGGAATCGGAGGAGACGGAGGTTGAGAGGAAAGAGGCCGATGGATGGTTAGGGGTGAGAGGTAGGGAGAAGGACTGGTGGGTTGGGGGGGGGGGAGAAAAGGGGATGAAAGGGTGAGGTGGGGCTGGAGCTGAGACGAGGATCAAGGACAGGCTGAGAGAGCGAGAGAGGGGGGATTTAGTTTAGGGGCATTGATCTGCGAGCCCCGGGGTCAAACAGGGTGAACAGCGCTTAGACAGGCCGCTGCACAGCTGACATGCATGTTACATTCTCATGTCGTATATCCTCACAGGGGGGAGGAGTTTATTTGTAAACAGTTAATACTTTTGTGGATATAATGGCCAAGTTTAATGTTTATCATGCTACTTAACTATGACTGTGTCTACTGTAGTGCAGCTGTTTAGACCAGAAAACATTTGTACATGAAATCTCTCATATCATGATAATGAAATGGATTACGGTCTGATAATTCTACATTAAACATGAGCACAGATGCAGCAGAGTCCATATATCTGCAGTGTTACCTGCCATGAAGTGTGAGCAGGTCGCCCTGAATAAAACGACGCCCTCTCTCGCTCTCTTCCCCCCCCCCTCCCTCAGTGGAAGCAGCGGGGGTAGCAGCAGCCGGGAGAACAGCGGCGGCAGCAGCATTGGCATTCCCATCGCTGTGCCTACGCCCTCCATCCCCAACTCTGGACCAGGTGAGCTTTGCTAGCTGCACATCATGCAGTGACTGTAACCAGCCTCTCTCCTTACTGATATTGGATGAGGGCAGGAATGCAGTGGAACAGCTTCAGGCATTTTCTTTATTTTAAACCTGTAATAGATCCTGCCCCACCCTGATTTACAGCGCCGCCAACCCGCCGAAGATCTGTGGTACTCTTTCCCATGCTCCAAAAAGTGGCTTGAGTATATAAAAAGAACAAATATCGATTTATAATCCAAAACAAAATCAGTTTCTTGCACTTGGAAGTCTGGTGTGTTCGCCCGGTGTGAAATGAGATAACGTTCTTTAAACATTGACAGGAAATGATGAGAAAGCGACTGCGCTGTTTGCACAGTGCTCCTACCTGTGAGAGGGTTTCCTTCGGTGCAGTAGACAGAGTAGCTGCTGCATAACACTTCATACTACTACATGCCTTTCGTGTACAAATTTAAATACAATACACATGAATGTTCCAATGATGGGCGTTGCTTGACACGTTGTAAATGTAACATGCATGTGCAGATAGTGAGGCCACGCTACACACAAAGCCCATGTTTACCAGACGGGGATTAAGAGTGCCCATTGTGTTCTAAGCACATCTGATTCTCTATTCTACTGTGTGAATAGGCCACGCCGCTTTGGGCCTGCTGCTCTACAGTGGAACAGTCAGGCCGCTGCGTTACACCACGCACACGCCTCAGACACCACTGCGCTTTGACTTGTTTTGAGCTGAACAAGAACTATTTTCGGTTTATGGAGCAGCTTTTTGTAGCTCGGCGCCGGGGATCAGGCCGGCAGCACGGAACTAAGCACAGCTCTGACATTGTCTCCAAGTTGAAAAGGCCTCCCAAGGGGTTCCCTAATGAAGTAGAAGTGTGTTGTGTAACTGAGTCGAGGTGCAGGAGAGCGGCCGAGGACCGACTCTGTCCGGACCTCTGCTTTAAATGGTGACTAATGTCCTTTCAGTCCCGCCCATGTCTGCTCCCCCGGGAGCCCCTCCGCCTCCCCCACCCCCACCTCCTCCTCCTCCTCTTATGGCCGGGTTCGGCCCCCCGCCACCACCACCACCACCACCACCACCTCCACCTCCACCACCTATAGGTGAGACACCTCGACCTCCGAGGCCACTCCTGTGGCCTCTTCTGCCCGGACGCTGGGATAATCATCACGTCTCCTGGGATCTTCTTCTGGTGGAGACGCACAAATAAGGGTGTTGATGGGTTTCTGACTGTTTGTACACACTGCAAGCAAGAGGAAGATTATTTCTGGTTTATGAGTAAACAAAGCTTGGTAAAGACCACTCGTTAGTTCATGAAAATAAGGATTAAAAACGTAATGCTTAACTTTAAACTTGAGTCATGGATGCAACTGTTCTACAAGCTTTTTTATTACCAGTGTCTGAATGTAAAGTTTGAAAACACACGAGGTTTGAATGAAATGTAAATATTTCGGGGATGAGGAAGGCTGTAAATGTGATTGGCTTTTCAGTCGATAAACACGTTGAGCTTCCGCTGGTGGTTCAGCTCTGTAGGAACTGACTTGCTGAGTCGTGCTTGCAGTGTGAACAGACTGCATGTGCTTCTTTTTGGAGACCGGTTGCATACTATGTGATCCTCAGTGGTGGTGGTGCTTCCTTGCTCTTCACTTATCTGCTTTAATTGGCTAATGAAGAAGTCTCGTATCACCTACGGCCTTCAGAATCTCTACAAATTTGACCTCAATCTGCTGCATATCTAGACGGGTCATCCACGCTGACAGACCAGATGATGATTTAACAACATAAATTCAAGCCCTCTAAACTGAGGCACTCACAGAATGTGGGAAGAAAAGTGATGGTGGTTAAAGCTGCATCAGGGAAAATGTCTTTTATTCTCTCTTAAATCATTTCTGGGACTGAAGAAGGCCGATCTGGAGCCGGTTGCACCAGCTGTTGATAAATCCAAACTTAGCCTCGAGTGATAGTTCAAGTGTTTACGAAGTGAATAACTGTATGCATCACTTATTTAAAACAGGTTGCACCACACTCATGAGCTCCATCAGATCCATCTTTATGTTTTATAATATTTACACCCAGTAAATGCAGATGTTGCGTAGCTTACTGAACCAGCTGCCAGAGCTAACGTTAGCTTGCTAACATGTGACCTGTTTAGATTTAGAAGGAAAATAAGATTTTAAATTGCATTTTTTATTTCCTATGAATGCACAACCAACTACAAGCCAACAACCTTACACTAGCTTGCATGTTTGGCTATTTCCCCTTAATTCTAGACTAATAGACTTACTAACTCAACTAAAGCACCATTTCTCCATGTCTGCATATCGAAACAAAGTCATGCCTACATTTACAACGCATCGTCTGTTAATGGTGCAACCTGATTTAGTTAACCGCGACCTTGAAATGAGCTAGGAGTCACTAAGTACAGCCGATAACGCCGTCCCGACACCGCTAGCTCTGTTAGCACAGTTAGCTACGAGCATGCCGGCTCAGGCGTCGCCATGTTGAGAGCCATTGAGAGGCAATCAGAATGCTACCTATCTTTCACCTTTAAGAAGTAATTGCTCCCAAAAAAAACAGGACACTAAAATACAAAACTCAATTCTGTGACTGCTAGACTCACAGCTGATGTCACAAACTATGACTTCTGGGTAATTCAATATTGCCTAATGGAGCTTTAATATATACGTGGGGTATTGATTCTGAAAAACTGAGTGATACTGGTTTTGATTTAGTGTCAGAGCTCTGCAAAGGTGTGTGTGTGTGTGTGTGTGTGTGTGTGTGTGTGTGTGTGTGTGTGTGTGTGTGTGTGTGTGTGTGTGTGTGTGTGTGTGTGTGTGTGTGTGTGTGTGTGTGTGTGTGTGTGTGTGTGTGTGTGTGCTGTAATCTTGAGCAGGATGATCACTTGAAACATGCACTTTTCACCCTCGGAACATCAATGCACATGTTCAGCTATAATTACTTCTGCCGGTGACAGTATGTGGAGAAGTTAGTTTGCTCCTCCGGTTCCACCCTCTCCGATCTGAGAGCGTGTTCTCTCCTGCGTGTTCTCTCCACGTTATCTAGAAATGTGAACAGGAAATACTCCAAAATAAATCTCTTCCTCTTGTTTTCTCACACACATTCGCACTCTTCATCTTCAAATATTTAAATAGATTTAATGTTATAATAATGCTGCTGTCGTCATAGATTATTTGGTTATTCTTGGACACCCGGTGTAAAGATTGACTCAATCATGAAGTCCACCCCGCCCTCCTTGCGATAGCACCCACGTCTTTGACGAGTGTGTGAAGAAGTAGTTTTCTCTGTCTATCCGTGTGAACCTGAAGGGATCCGTCTGTTCTGTTGCAGCTTCTCTTTGCTCACTGGATCGACACTGATGTTACAGTTCTATGTGCAGGATCTATTCAGATGACCTCTGAGGATTCTTGTGTTTTCATTGTACGCCCGTGTAACATCTCTGTGAAACTGTGTCATCATGCATCATATTGACTATTTTCTTTTATCTTAAATGATATTTTCTCTTAACTGTGTTTTTTTTTTGATATTCAGAACATTTCATTGAAATATGTATGCAGGATTTTATATGCAGGCTTCAAATATTTAACAACTTTATTCATCCCCAAAATAAATAGTTGTGCTCCAGATGCTCTTATACATAGAAAAATGAATATATACATAATATAAATGGAATGGAATCACGATCTGTGTTGCTTCCCTATCACACCTGCTTCCTCAAATTGGTTGTTGATTGTCTTTTCATAAGGTGTGGGGCTCTAATCAGTATTTAAAAGCTCAAATAATCTTTTACAACCTTGTTGATTCATGATTTGGGTGCTTCCCCCCCCCCCCCTCCTCGTCCCCTCTCTGTCTCCTCTGTCTAACCCCCCCCCTCCCTTCTCTCTCTGGTCCTCCCTATCTCCTTCCTTCCTTGTCTGTGGGTGTTTCTAGTGGTGGCCCCTGGGCCTGGTCTGGGCCCCGCTCCAATGTCCCTGTTTGGAACCATCTCGCGGCAGATTTCGCGGCACAACCCCTCCAACTCCTCTGTCTCTATGGTTTCGGCCACGGGCACCTACCGCCGGGCGCCGTCGGTCACTTCCCAGTTCTCCTTGCTGCAGCAGCAGCAGCAGCAGCAGCAGCAGCAACAGCTACAGCAGCAGCAGCAGCAGCAGCAGCAGCAACAACAGCAGCCTCATATTAATGGAGGCACTCCTGGCTATGGCCAGAACTCAAGTAAGGCCCGTCTGTCTCCAGTCCCAGCCTGTTTTATAGATCCTCAACTGTCCCCGAAGCACAAAACGTCACATTTTTCCAAATCATGCACAGTCACGAACTAAAGTGAGTTAACCTTTGAAGTCGCCGACCAATATTTCATCTTTGCAAGTGAGTCACTGCTGTCTGAAGGTCCAGATTGACCAGAATTATTGACTTTTTAACGTCCAAAACAACACCCACCTTGTCTGATTTAAAACTTTCCTTTTTTCTAAGCTCTCCACATGCGCAGTAAACAACTTAACAATAAACCACTTACCTTACTTCTCTATTTGTTTCTGGCGAAACACCTGGACTGTATTCTAAAAGCAGAAAATACAAGATGTATATATTTCAAAATGTAGACTTAAAGATTGTAGATTTATAAAGTATATTTTGTACTTCTGACTCACAGTACTTGACCTCCAAAATGATCATTTGTACATTAATTAATCAGCTGGTGTTACCTTGACTTTTTAATGCCTACACGACAAACGTGGAAAAGTAAATGAAGAGCACGTTTAACAACAACAAAACTATCTCAAAACATTCATTTACAAACTCATTAGTCTGTTCACTACTTCCCGAACACATCTTCGCTTAAACCGTAATATATTTAAAACACTAAACGGTCATCTGACGTGTTTTCAACAGATTTTTGCGAAGATGCTCATCATTTTGTGGGTGAGGTACTTCTCTACGTCTGATGGTGCGGGTTAAGGCTTTTTATCTGACTGTGGGATGTCTTTAATATTCATCAAGAGCGCCTCGTCCTTGGACTCGATGTCTGCTTGTAATATAAAGTCACAATATATTCGGTAAGCAATATATGCGAAGTCTGAAACCGTACACTTGGTGTGGTGATGACGTGATCCGTATCTGGATACATTGCAGAGATTAAGACATCTGTTCCGGGGGCCTTTGCTTTTACAACCGTTTTTAAAATGAACAACACTCGTCCGGGCAGAATCCCTCTAATTAATGTCACTTTTTTAAAGAAAAGACTTCTTAGCTTCTGCCGTTACTCAACGCTTTAGAAACCAGCAAGAAGTGCAGTTGAGTGATCTTTCAACTTGCCGGGAGGATATATATTTTTCTTCCCCCTCTTAAGAATGTGGTCACACTGTATGTTATGCATTCACACCTGGCTGAGATCCCATCACAACACCACCTGCCAGACTCCAGATGTGGCCGATCGCGTTCCGGTCACAGTGTGCTCGGCGTGCATTTACACCAGACATGAACACGCCGTTCATGCCGGGTGTGAAGGACGACGTCGTGTCTCATCTCGTGCATTCACAGAAGCACCTGGGTTCGATGTGTTTGATCAGTCTCTGTGGCACTAACTTTGGATTGATCTCATCCTTTTTAAATATAAATTAAGAATTTGAAGTAGGGCTGAACAATATCTAATGAGTCATAATTATTCAGACTTTTATGGAAAAACATATTTAAATCAGAGATCTGTACCAAAGAAAATGTTTTTTTTTGAGTCTGTAGATGCTGTGCAGGTCAGGACGTCTCTGCTGCACAACTTAATTTAATTTAAAATGATATTTTGACACGCACTGAGATTTGAAATTGCAGCAGGCCATAATGTGATCTTGTCAAATAATTTCGATTACTCAGCCGTGATTCAAAGCACTCTGAACAGATCTGAGTTCAGCGGGTTTGCCTGGGATCTGGGTTGAGGTTGAAGGACCTGCAGTGCAAACAGCGCCTCCCTCTGGCCACCAGCACCTCTCACCGTGGGAGCTGTCTGATGGACAGAAATCAAGCCTAATCCTCAGTTTATCCTCTGGCCTCAGTGATCCCCAGATGCCATGTGAATGTGAAATCTCATCGCAGACGTCACTCAACTTCTCAGCATTCGTGTCTGATCTGTGGAGACGCTGCAGCTACAGACCGTTCATTTAATTCATCTGTTGATTCAATAATTGGTCTTTTTTTAATATATATTCTTTAAAAATCAAATTTGGACTTTATTAAATGTCTTTGAGTCGACGGGTGAACTAATTAGACGACGCTGTCACTCTGTTTCTGTTGCACATCACTCTCTCTGTACGACGTGTTCACGCTCACAGTTCTTGCGTCTGTCAGTACTGTTTGCTTGGGATTGAGGTACTTTACACTGTCTTCTTGTCACTGATGGGCTTTCTCTCTTCTTTCTGTGTGCACTCTCTCTCTCACACTCTCTCTCTCTCTGTCTCTGTCTTCCTCTCTGCCTTCCTGTCTTCCTCTCTGCTGGGCTTTCAGTGTCTGTTGCTCCTCCTCCCCCCATGCCACAGCTGACTCCACAGATACCTCTGACTGGCTTTGTGGCCAGGATGCAGGAGAGCAGTAAGTGAAGAGGCCAAGACATACTTTTCCTCCTCATCTGTAGCAACCACTCCCATTTCTAGAACACCCAGCATGCATTGTGCTTGTTCATCCCCCCCCCCCCCCCCCCCCCCCAACACTTCTTCCCTGTCTGTCCTTTTAGCAGCAATGGACCGTCCAAGAATGGGTCTCATTAGAGTGCCGTCATTTTTTCTGCTGTTTGGAGACAGATTTATCTCTTCAGCTACTAAACTGCACTGCTACTGTTTCTAAGTAGCAATAAAGCTACGTCACTGTCATGGCAGTTTTTAAATATGTGCAGTGGAGAAGCCACCAACTGAGATAGTTGAGGCAGCCACCTGTTGTTTTCAGTGATTTGGTCTCATGCAGAGTATTTGATCACTGACTGAAGTGTTTGTACGCTGAACGTAGCTCTGCAGGGTTGAGCTGAGGTGAATGATAATGTTTAGATGGAGCCTGAGGTCCCTGCAAAATACAACCGGAGAAGATTGGACTCTTCACTGCCCCCTGCTGGACAAAACACCCGCATTACATTCAAATATTCAGTTCAGGGAGAATTGGTAACTTGAGATTTCTGCGGTAGATATTTGTTAACAACTAACACATGGATGCTGTCACACAAACCTAACCTACTAATTCAGAGCATGACACAGCATGGAATCATTTAACATCATGCAAGTGTTGATAAATCAAGAGGCTTAAACATACAGCATATAATCTTATTAAGTGAAGTCCTAACTGGTGATGCTGCCTGCTTGATGAATTTAACATTCAAATACCGTCCTTTCATAAACTCGTCATTATTTCTGCATGATTCAGTTGACCGGTGCTCCTCGAGGCTTTTTATAACCTGACAACCCCAAAATAACCTCACTTTTCCCGTCTCTGTCCATCAGTTGCAGATACTCCCACTCCGCCTCCCCCTCCGCCCCCAGACGACATCCCCATGTTCGATGACTCCCCTCCACCCCCGCCGCCTCCTCCAGTGGACTACCAGGAGGAGGAGGACGCGTCCGTGGTGCAGTACAGCGACCCGTACGCCGACGGAGACCCGCAGTGGGCGCCCAAGAGCTACGTGGAGAAAGGTTTGTGCACGCGACCACTTCCCGGATATCAAAAGCACCAAAACATTTAAGATACTCGTCTCTACTTAACAACAAACGTTAGGTACTAGAGATACGAGTCTCGACTTACAAAACAAAGGTTGGATACTAGAGGTACTAGTCTCTACTTAACAACAAATGTTGGGTACTAGAGATACTCGTCTCTACTTAACAACAAACGCTGGATACTAGAGATACTAGTCTCTACTTAACAACAAACGTTGGATACTAGAGATACTAGTCTCGACTTACAAAACAAACGTTGGATACTAGAGGTACTAGTCTCTACTTAACAACAAATGTTGGGTACTAGAGATACTCGTCTCTACTTAACAACAAACGTTGGGTACTAGAGATACTCGTCTCTACTTAACAACAAACGTTGGATACTAGAGATACTAGTCTCTACTTAACAACAAACGTTGGATACTAGAGATACTAGTCTCGACTTACAAAACAAACGTTGGATACTAGAGGTACTAGTCTCTACTTAACAACAAATGTTGGGTACTAGAGATACTCGTCTCTACTTAACAACAAACGTTGGGTACTAGAGATACTTGTCTCTACTTAACAACAAACGTTGGATACTAGAGATACTAGTCTCTACTTAACAACAAACGTTGGATACTAGAGATACTAGTCTCGACTTAACAAACGTTGGGTACTAGAGGTACTAGTCCCGACTCAACAAACGTTGGGTACTAGAGATACTAGTCTCGACTTAACAAACGTTGGGTACTAGAGGTACTAGTCTCGACTTAACAAACGTTGGGTACTAGAGGTACTAGTCTCGACTTAACAAACGTTGTGTACTAGAGGTACTAGTCTCTACTTAACAACAAACGTTGGGTACTAGAGGTACTAGTCTCTACTTAACAACAAACGTTGGGTACTAGAGGTACTAGTCTCGACTTAACAAACGTTGGGTACTAGAGGTACTAGTCTCTACTTAACAACAAACGTTGGATACTAGAGATACTAGTCTCTACTTAACAAACGTTGGATACTAGAGTTACTAGTCTCTACTTAACAACAAACGTTAGATACTTGAGATACTAGTCTCTACTTAGCAACAAACGTTGGGTACTAGAGATACGAGTCTCTACTTAACAAATGTTGGATACTAGAGGTACTAGTCTCTACTTAACAACAAACGTTGGGTACTAGAGATACTAGTCTCTACTTAACAACAAACGTTGGGTACTAGTCTCTACTTAACAACAAACGTTGGGTACTAGAGATACTAGTCTCTACTTAACAAACGTTGGATACTAGAGATACTAGTCTCTACTTAACAACAAACGTTGGGTACTAGTCTCTACTTAACAACAAACGTTGGGTACTAGAGATACTAGTCTCTACCTAACGACAAACGTTGGGTACTAGAGATACTCGTCTCTACTTAACAACAAACGTTGGGTACTAGAGATACTAGTCTCTACTTAACAAACGTTGGGTACTAGAGATACTTGTCTCTACTTAACAACAAATGTTGGATACTAGAGATACTAGTCTCTACTTAACAACAAACGTTGGATACTAGAGATACTAGTCTCGACTTAACAAACGTTGGGTACTAGAGATACTAGACTCGACTTAACAAACGTTGGGTACTAGAGGTACTAGTCCCGACTTAACAAACGTTGGGTACTAGAGGTACTAGTCTCGACTTAACAAACGTTGGGTACTAGAGGTACTAGTCTCGACTTAACAAACGTTGGGTACTAGAGATACTTGTCTCTACTTAACAACAAACGTTGGATACTAGAGATACTAGTCTCTACTTAACAACAAACGTTGGATACTAGAGATACTAGTCTCGACTTAACAAACGTTGGGTACTAGAGGTACTAGTCCCGACTCAACAAACGTTGGGTACTAGAGGTACTAGTCTCGACTTAACAAACGTTGGGTACTAGAGGTACTAGTCCCGACTTAACAAACGTTGGGTACTAGAGGTACTAGTCTCGACTTAACAAACGTTGGGTACGAGAGGTACTAGTCTCTACTTAACAACAAACGTTGGATACTAGAGGTACTAGTCTCTACTTAACAAGCGTCTGACTTCCGGGTTGTTGTTTTTCTTCAGTGGTGGCCGTCTACGACTACAACAGGGACAAGGACGACGAGCTGAGCTTCATGGAGGGGGCGATCATCTACGTCATCAAGAAGAACGACGACGGTTGGTTTGAGGGCGTGTCCGGCGGTGTCACCGGGCTGTTCCCTGGCAACTACGTGGAGTCCATCATGCACTACGTGGACTGAGGAGTAAAGAGTAAAGTCTATTTATTCAGTCGTATCGTAATCCACTGAGAGACTGACCGCCGACATTCTTGACTCCTGAGATAGACGTAACTGTATGATCTCCCCCCTTTTTTTTGATATGACAGAATCTTCTTTCCCTTATCGATTGCAAATAAAATGAAAAGTAATATCTATTGAGTTTATTTTTTGGTGTTATATGGGCGGGTTGGGGACTTTTATGGAATATGTACAAAACAAAATGCTTCTAAAGAATTGGACTGCACGCGTTGAACTCATAAGACGATGGTCACACAGCTGAAGGATGTACGACATCATCTTGCCTGGACAAAAAAAATAAAAAATATTAGCGAGTCAAAGTCCTTTTTTTTTTTTTTGTGAACATGAGATTTGATGGAACAAATAAAACTCCTTCAGTCGAAGTGTTTCTACTGTCAGTTGTACATAACGAGAGCTGCAGCCGCTCGGGGTTTCTGTAATGTGAATTCAGTGAATGTCGATTATATGATTAGAAGTGGCGCCCTCCTCGACCCCCTCATTCGTTAAATAGGATGGCCTGTCAATAACTCACCAATTAAAAGTACAATTACTCCTGAAAATCAGTCTTTGCATTAAAGCATGCAAAATGTTAAGAGATATAATGTAATCTTAAGTTTATTGCCATTCTGCTTCTATTATGTTGTAAATGTATTCACCTTTTATTTTTATTACACTGTTGAAATCACTGAACGTTTTTAGACTGAAGTAAATTCTCAAGCTTCCCCCACATGGTCTCACGCGTCCTAAATGACACTTTGCATTTGGTCTTAAAAAATTTAAACTGAATTTACTTTCTCATCCGTTTGAGGCAGGAGATCACATTCCATTTTAAAAGATTGTCACATCACTGTTATTTTATACTAATCCACATCAAATCCGTGGGATCCATCGGTGACTGTGCTTCTGATAGAACAGCGGATAGATAGCGTGCCCGACACCGCAGATGTAACGTAGACCAATAAACAACTAATGCCTTCACAGACCTGCTCCGGGTTTAAAGGACCTCGTTGAATATGAGATCCTCCGGGCTGCACAGGTGTACATATTTTAAAATCATCAGCTGTCACTCAGGTCTAGAATTCATCGTTCCTGTCGGCCCTCGAACGCACCATCTAACACGACGACTTCTTTTATTTTTTACCATTTCAGGATACTGCAGCTTATGCCTTGATATTTTGCCTGCTTGCTTTAGAAATTTCAAATTAAATGAAAAACAATGTTTCCGGCTCAAGCTCGTGGGTAGAAATATTGAAATCTGTCTCCGTCTGCCCTTCATTTGTACATATAATGTTGATTGAAAAAGTAATGTACAGTCTTTTATAATAAACAATTCTATGTACAACATGCATGGTGTGGTCACTTGGTGGAAATCAAAAAAGCACAGATTGAAAAAACAATTGCAGGTTTATTGATCACACAGTCCTTGACGATGTTAAGGCCTTCGTGTAGACAGGGCACTTCTCATTTAATAACATGTCACAAAGACACGACTGTTTGGCCTCAGGTGTGGACGGATCTTGAAAAATAATAATTTACATCGATCCAAACGAACAGATAACAGTTTGTTTGGATTTACAGATTTCGCAACGCCGCCACGGCTCAACACTAGCATGTAAGAACAAATTCAGTCAGAAGTCTGCGAATTTCAAGTTTCGAGTTGCACTAAAACAAAGTGTATCTATTTATGGTATGTAGCAAACAAGCACCAGGGGTCCTTCCAAACCAATCTCCCGTGGTTTTTAAACGTTTGAGAGTTCAGGGTGAGTCTTTTTTTAGTTTTTCCACAGCCAGCTGCCTGAAGTGCTTCCTGGAGGTTCACTTGTCTCTGGTGAGCACCATCTCAGTGAGCCTGATGAGGGCGTCTCTCTCTGCCGACGGCCGGAGCTTACTGATCTGCCTGATGGCTTCTTGACAGTAGCGCTCAGCCAGGCATTTGGTCTGTTCCACGCCGTCGCTCTAAAAACAGAAGAAGAAATATTGTTTTACTGTTCTATACAAAGTGCAAATAACGACAAGTTAAAAGCCTCCATCACCAACTGAAAGCTTAGCTAAGGTTTTGGTCACAATGTTTACTTAATACAAATTACTTAATTTTTTATATTCATCTACCCCATTTAAAAAGTGTCTCATGCAGGAAGCAGATGTTTTTAAACGTCTAGTTTAGGTAGAAACTTATACCAGGAAGCATTGAATGTACACATTTTACAGTGTGTTGCTGGTCATACCTGCAGGACGTACTGCCAGGCTTGATCTATGTCTCCTTTAGAGCTGAAGCGTCTCATGATCAACGCATGGAGCTCAGGGAACTGGAAAGGGAGAAGGAAATTGATGTAAAGGCTGACTGTGTGTTTCAGTAGCTTCATTTAAATGTAGTTTCTACGACACATGCATGACCGACTCTCACCTGTTGACAAGCGAACAGGACCGGCCCGGTGGCCAAGCCCAGTTTGAGATCTGCAGCCGAGGGCTTCCCCAGGTGGCTGGCTCCTGACGTGAAGTCCAAGACATCATCCACCAGCTACAGGTCAGAGAGGAATTAACCCATAGAATCAGACAGAATTATGTCCTGAATCGATGAGATATCCTTCCAGTAGAGGAGTTTCTTATGTTTTACATGCTTTAGCTTGCAAGGAGTAAAATAAAAAGATTAAAGCAGAAACTAAAGCAGAAATTACCTGAAATGCAATGCCAACGTTCTCCCCATACTTGTAGGCTATTTCATGAACTTTCGGATCAGACGTTACCTGAACGCACACCTTGGATGACACAGAAGAGACAAAGAACATTTGAGTAGAAACAGTCTCTTCTTCTGCGCCGTGATATTTGTGTGAAACAGAACGTACATACTGCTTTACAGCTGTTTGCAATGAGACTCGCCGTCTTCTTGAAGGTTTTCTCCAGGTAGTGTTTGAATCTCTCGTTCTCATTCTCCTTGGAGCCCAGCTGCATGAATTCACCTGGAAGCCCAGAGTTTACAGATTAGGGAGTTTGGTAATGGACGTACTGTACAAGCAGACTTTGGGTTGTGACCCTAAGCTGTATTTAAAGATGGGCGACATGACAGCTCCCCAAAAGTGAAGCCAAAACATCTAGATCGCCCTCTGGTGGCTGGCTGCAGTATAGAATATAAGCTCTACTCCTTCCATGTTAGCAGATGGGACATGAGCCAAACTAAATAAAAAAATCTAAGTACATCTCGAATACATTTCTTCCACAGATGGTTTCTGTCATTTTAGGTAGTTCTTATCATGGTTTTTAATGCTATTTGACTTTAACTTTATTTAAACTGCTTCCAATGTGCTTTAAAAAAGAAAAAAAGAAAAAACTACCAAGTACAGCTTTTATTACTAAGGTGGCACGAACAATGGAATTTCTGTACCTCGCACCAGATCCTCCATCACCTGCGACATCACTTTTACGACTGTGTTGTCCCCAATACGAGCCATGGCCATGGAGGCAGTCGAAAGGATGAAATCTCCAGCCAAGATGGCCTTGAGATAAAAAATAAATATGTATATCCTTAAAATGAAGTAGTATAGAGAAAAATAAATGTTTTCCAGCATATTTATTTTCTCTTACCTTTTTTTCCCCCCACACCTCATTGATGGTTCTCTTTCCCCGTCGTTTATCTGATCCGTCGATGACATCGTCGTGCACCAAGCTGGCAGTGTGGATCATTTCTGCGATCATAGCTATGGTCCTCTGCCCCGGGAGCAAATCTCTACGGAGGACACGGACCGACAGAGGAAATAAAAACCTGGACTGTGCTTTATCACAGGGTGTGGTGCATCCTGGGGTTAACAGTAGCAGTAAATACATAGTAGATCTGGAGGGATCCACAGCTTACCCGGCTCTGTTGCTGTGAGCGTTGAGCGCCCGGGCCATTAGGACAACAATCATCGGTCGTATGGCTTTGCCCTTCCCATCGAAGTAGTAGTCACAGAGCGACTTCAGCTCCTCTCTGGATACAAATAGCTCCTGTGAGGCAGGGGAATAAAATCATTTATAACAAATATCTTGGATGGCTCACTTGTTATGCGTTTCACATGTAGGGACACAATAGTAAGAACGCTCTCTGTATTAGAGAAAGTACCTTTCTGATGTCATCATATAAATTTGTTAAATCTTTCTGTGCTAATGTGAACGGGTCCTTCAGCTTCACGTCAGTGTGTACGTTCTGTCTGCAACAGCAAGACTGTAGTGTTGGATTCAGCAGCCGGGAAGTGTGTCTGGAGACAAAGACAAACAAACTGTCAAATATATATATACAGAAAATAAGGTAATTACTATTTATAGTATTGTTATACCTACAACCGTAGATCCTTGGTACTACAACAATTTCATGTGATATAAATCTTACATTGCTTGAGATTTAACCAAAATTGCTAAGGTATAATGTGCTAATACGGTGACCGTCACATTTATGTGCACAACTGCTGTAAATAGTTGTTGGTTATGATAACTCACCTGGGTAGAGATGTGGTGGAGGTGAAGGTTTTTGGGAGCATCTGTGTCGGTAGAGCCGATGGCTGCCCCTGAAGCAACAGAGGACATGAGACCAAAAAGGATTTTAGACTATTTAAATACTTTAAAGGCCAACAGAGTCAACAGAACAATTGACCCCAAACAGGTGGTGGAAATCTTGTAGTTTTTACTCTTTTTAGCATTTGTACTGTTATTGTTGGAAATCAAAATATGTTTATGTGTATTTGTACACATACTTAACCAATACAGCTCAATGTACTTAGGATGAGGATAGAAATGGACATGGAGCTTAAAAACAACAAGCTGAACAAAAGGTACTGAAACTGTAAACAGATAGACTAACAACATGCAATGTCTTCATAAAAGTCAACACTTAAGTGTTAAGTAGCATGTGGGTCACAAATAAATGACATAAAACATCTAGATGGACGTTGACGTTGGTTCGATTTAAAGTAGACAACTATCAAAGTAAAGGACAGCAGTAGATTCATGTCTGTGCAACATTAGACGCAGGTCCTGACCTTTATGGGTGCTGAAGAAGTTCTGCACATGCCAACAACATACCCAGAAGTCAACATGTCCACATTCATTCAGGACATTCTTACGAAACACGAGACACTCTTGCGAAATAAATAAATGGTTAAAATCGTTGATGTTGCATTGCGTAAAAAGTCAGTGAAGTAACGTTGATACGCCGGTTAGCTAGAAAATGACTACCATTCACTTTTCAAACTGAGAGCTCCGCGGTGACCTTCCTGGATTCTCAGCCGGCCAACTCACCTCGCTCCCCGGCCCGGAGCTCCATGATGTCCGCCGGAGACAGACGGTGGAGAACGTGGGCACGGACCGGCCGTTAAAGTGCCTCAAGGTTTCTAATAGACTCCTGCTCGTACAGTTCGTACTCCACCTCCGGCACTGCCTCAGCCACGGGCACGCCATGTTCCCGGAGCGTCTGGGCGTCAGACGGCAGGTTATATAGTTGCGTCACCGGAACCGGAAGTCCGCAACGGACTAGGAATTAGGTTACTGCTAGCTAGCCATATATGGGAGTTTGAGACAAACATTAATTCATTCCTCGAAGGTTACTTATTTTTAATCAGAAATGCAGCGGTAGATGTAAGCAACGGTTGTTTTCCCTTTAAACCGAAGATATAAAATACGTATTCTTACAGGTCTCCGGGGAAATAGCACGGAAAACTGTAGCGTACTATTAGGGGCTAACGTTAGTAGCTGGCTGTAGCTAGCTGTAGCTCTGGCTAGCCCTAGCTTGCTCTAGCTGACTGATTTTACTGGGGTTTTCAAAACAGTTTATTAAACTATAATCTGGGTAAAGTGTAAATGCCGAATAAACTGACCTTTTCGTTCACACACTGCTGTTAAAAACACATTCAAGGTTGAGTCTTAGTCGTTATTATGTTCGTTATTACTTTAAAACTGATACACATTTCCTTAATTTAGGGTCTTCTAACTTAAGGAGTGTTTTGAATGCAGGGTAGAGTATTTTACACTGTGATATTAATACTTTCACAGCATCAGAGTACTTCTTCCCTCCATTGCTGTGTGCATTACCAGCTGGAAATCCTAATTTACCCATTTTCAGATCTACGACTAACTAACGTTACATCAGTGCTTACAGTCCAGTAGCTTTGAGGCAGTCGCTGTGTCTGCGACATGTGGAGCCCCTTTTTAGTCTTTGCTCTGGCAGCAGCATGCAGCTTCACACCTGTACATGTTCTGGAGTTCTGCACTGACCGTGACTACCACAGTCACGACAACACGGCATCAAACAGCCAGCTGTCCCCAAACACTTTCAAATCCAGGTGGAACATGAGCGTCTCAAACCTCATACAGGACCTGGACCGGTTCAGAGTGTCTTGCAAGAAGCTAATAGGTACAGAAGTGATTTACGTGTATTTTTTCATTAGGTCAGTACAAAATGTGTTCCCCAGTTACTGACAGTGATAATGTCGTGATTCAATCATTTCTGTACTGTGCAGAAGCGTTCCCAATCGATGTAGTCTACGGTAACTTTGCTCGCTCTGTAAAGAACTGCATATTCTCCAAATCCATTCCAACACCACTGAAAGGCCCGCTGAGACTGGCAGCAGCTTCCAAGGTGACGTTACAACACCACCAGCAGCATCACAGAGTCTTTACAGTGAAATGTGAAGACTTCATCATGGCTGAATTTGTCTCGACAGGACGTCATCGAGGGTATTTTAGACTTGGATGTGGCTGTAACCCAGTCGGATGATTTCCTGCATTATGCCAGCGGTGGCAGACTGCCACCAGGGTCAATTCCACTTGCTCACAGATATGGAGGATATCAGGTAATGGTTCATTTGTTTCACTGGCATGCATAGTCACTCATCAACTCAGGAATACATATACCAAAAACAAGTGTATTAGCAAAGTCAAGTAAAGTTGGAGGTCTCTGAATCTTCTGTAAGATAATATCTGCGTACATCTGAGACTAGGTCTTGTCACAGGCGATGACTGTGAAATGTATTGATGAATAAACTATTTCATCATCAGTTTGGCTCCTGGGCAGGTCAGCTGGGTGATGGTCGAGCACATTCCCTTGGTCAATATACCAACAGGTGAAAACGAATTAGGTTTCCTCTTGTATTCAAAGTGTATTCAAGGTGCATCACAGTTCCAACGTTAAACCTGTATTCATTATGAAATGTGCCACAGGAAAGGAGAAGTGTGGGAACTGCAGCTTAAAGGCTCTGGGAAAACCCCTTATTCAAGGTATGTTGGACTCCCTTTACACCTTGAGTTAAAATGTGTCTCGTAATCAGATTGTGTTCATATGATTTAACCTGATTACATTTACACCTGGTGTTACTGTGTCTTAAATGTGATCGAGATCACTCTCTTCTTCCTTGTTTCACTTTTTCACATTTGCCAACAGTAGTGATACCAAATGGCAGCAAGAGGCAACTATCTTTAATCTGTCTGAAATGCCAGATATGAATTTGATAATGTCTGATCCAGGTCGGGAGACGGCCGAGCTGTGATCCGATCCTCTGTACGGGAGTTCCTGTGCAGCGAAGCCATGCATTTCCTGGGTGTTCCGACCAGCCGGGCTGCCAGGTGATGGACGAAAGGCAACAGTGTGAAATGTTACGGAGGAAATCTGAATGTTACTGATGTGATGATTTGCTTTGTTTCAGTCTGATTGTCAGTGACGAGCCGGTGACGAGGGATCAATTCTACGATGGCAACGTGAAGACAGAGAGAGGTGCAGCGGTTCATGCAAACACTGGTTTGAACTATTTTTAGTTTACTGGTTCATCACACTGTATGTTTCACTGTATGTTTCTTTTAATGTTTCCAGGAGCTGTTGTTCTCAGGTTAGCCAGGTCATGGTTTCGGATCGGATCTTTCGAGATTTTGTCTCAAAGTGGAGAGATTGATCTCCTGAGGTGATTATGTTCACGTTATCTCTCAGGCTTTCTCATTCTAAGGCCTCCTGTTGCATAAAGTATACTGCAGCTTATTGTTCTGTTGATTTTAGGAAGCTGTTGATCTTTGTGATTGACGAACATTTTCCTTCAATCAGTTCCGATGACCCAGATAAATATTTGGTCAGTAAGATGAAACAGAAATATGTTTTTTTGCCAACTGAATGCAAGGTTTTACTTCTTAATTTAGTTTATAAAATGATTAATTGGAGGAATTAAACTGTTGTTGTGTTTCTGCATGTTGTGTGTTATTCGTTTTTTATGGAACTTCCTAGTTTAATGCTTTGTATTTGGTTGTATTCCCATTTTTCTAGGTGTTTTATTCCACAGTTGTAAATGAAACAGCACATCTGATTGCCCAGTGGATGTCGATTGGGTTTGCACACGGTGAGAACCTGTTGTGGCGGATCGTTTTACCATACAGTTTGAATCCACATCTGCTGATACATATATGTGTTTCATCACATTCATTTATCATTTTACGTCTCATCACAACAGGTGTGTGCAACACGGACAACTTCAGCCTCCTGTCCATCACCATCGATTACGGACCTTTCGGCTTCATGGAGTCGTATAGCCCCAGTGTGTACGACGACGCACGTCTGCGTTTCTTTAACAATAACGGAATGTCCCGTTCTTGTCAAACGGCAAACAAATGTTTCATTTTTGCAGATTTTGTGCCCAACACTTCTGACGATGAGGGCAGATACAGCATCGGAGCTCAGGCCGACGTGGGACTGTTTAACCTCCAGAAGCTCTTGGTGGCTCTCAGTCCGGTGCTTTCTAAACAGCAGGAGAGCAAGTAAGAACACCGCCATAGCTGCTTATATTAAGGGAACTTTAAGTGAGATTTAGTCAACAAATACAAGACCTTTTGAACTTTACTAACCTGGAATGAGGACCCAGTAATGGTGGTCAGCACCTTGTCAAACTGTTTCCTTTGAAGGAATCATTTTGGACTAACTTGTCGTCTTAATCTTCTTTTTTTCAGGGCTAAACATATTTTAAATGGATACGTTGATATTTACCATAAGAGGTAAGGTCCGTGTGAAATGATGATTTGTCCTTTTATATTGTCCCTAATTCTATCTCCAAGCAGTGACGGTGATAGTATATTATTCGCGAGCTGTGTTCATGCATGTGTTTCAGGATTCATCAGCTATTTAAAGCTAAACTGGGGCTTCTGGAGGAAGAGGAGGATGATGGTTTCCTCATTGCCTTCCTGCTTAAGGCAAGTCGTTGCATTGGTACTGTAATAACATATCGACACTGTTCATCTGCAAACATTATTTTTACTCCTAATCTTGTGATTGTTTCGTCAGATGATGGAGGACACACAATCAGACTTCACCATGGCCTTCAGGCAGCTCAGTGAAGTTTCAGCCCAGCGGCTTCACGACAGGGACTTCACACAGGTAGAGCTGAAGCAGCTTCTCGATCTAGTTGAGGAGTTGGTGGCGTCTTTAACATCTGTATCTGGCATCCTTTGTCATCTTGTTTTGTTTTGTGTTAGTTGTGGGCTCTTGAAGACTTGTCGTCCCACAAGCTCTTTTCTGATTGGCTCAGCGTGTACCAGCTCCGGCTCATCCGGTAAGCAAAGAGATGCAGAGTAATGAGACCTTCCACTTACTTTGGTATCCCACGTTTTTCTGAAATGTTCACTAGGTTGTTGTTTTTTCACTATTTGCTATGCTCTCATTTCTATTTGGTGTCATAATGTTTTAACTTTATCGAAGTGGATTTAAAAGTTTGTTTTCTCTGTTCAGACAACAAAATGACAGTGATTTGGATCGTCAGCAGAGGATGAGAAGTAAGCCACTAAATGTACATATTAGTGTTGATTTGAACGTGTAATATGTAACTTTTTGAAGTCTACCAGGAACAAGTTTGTCTGATTGTGAAATATGTCTTGCAGATGTAAATCCCAGATATGTGCTGAGGAACTGGATGGCGGAGTCTGCTATTAGTAAAGCTGAGATAAATGATTTTTCTGAGGTGTGTATATCTATGACTTGTTTCAACAGCATTTATTCGGACATTTTTACGTCATAATGTATTAGGACCTTTTATGACTTCCCATACTATAACTTTTTTATACCATACTTTATCATGACTTTTTATCTAACTTTTTTTGACGTAATATATGAAGGCTTTTTCGACATAGTAACACTTTTTTCGACACACTGTACTTTTTTTTGACAGGCTACACTGTGACTTTTTTCAACAAACTAAGCTATGACTTTTGTGACTATTTGACATATCATGACTTTTTAAATATTGCTCTGACATACCGTTTTTCATTTGAAGTACTCTCCAAAATCAAAGCAGTGCCCACTACTTTTCTGTTACAAGTTGTTCTGATTGTATTTTTCCCTCACTAGGTGGAGCTGCTTCACCATATTCTGTCGTTCCCCTTTGTTACACAAGAGACTGCAGAGGAGGCGGGCTATGCCTCAAGACCTCCCTTTTGGGCTAAGAGGTTAAAGGTCAGCTGTTCCTCCTGAGAGATTCTTGGATTGCGCAAAAGACACTCGTGAAGAAGATTACAGCATACCTGAGCCTTTATGGTATATTTTAGTAAACTGTTTCATGCTGGTGGAAAAAAAGTGGTCCAAAATGTCAAAGTCATGGCTGTTAAATGTTCTCTTCTACTAAAATGACCCACCATGTTGATACAGTGAACAAAAAAGAGTGCAACAGAGGAATTAACATTTTTTGAATGCCATATTGACGCCTAAATATATTCAAAGATGCTACAGCAGAGGGTGTACTGTTTGTTTTAAGACCTAGGTTCACATACAGTATGACTATTCACCCGATTCATATACTTTATGCACACACCAGAGCCTTCACTTTTCAGATTTCAGCAAGTTGTACTCAATGACAAGAAAACCCAATAAAAAAATGATGTTTACGCATGTCTTATGCCAGGTTTTATTTAGCTTGTTAGTCATTTGAAAACTCATCGTGTACTCTGTATATGGGAATTTTCTTTATAGTATTTACAGCCTTCCATGCAAACATGTCAATATGTACAATTCCATGAAAATGTCTCTTTGAACCGTGATGACCACATTATTCATGTTTTCTCTTCAGCAACGTTACAAACTGTGTACAAAATGAACTGTTTTGGTCTTGAGAATAATTACACTTTCACTTAATTCATGCAAGATTATGTCTTGGATAAGGCATCCATAAAAATGGATGGATGGCCGTCTGTTCTCTGGAAGAGATGGAATGATCTCCACTGGCTTCATTTTGGAGATGTTCAGTATTGTTATGGATGTAACGGAGTGGTGCATTCAAGCTATTTTTAGACTCAGGCTAATGAAGACCACGCTTCTTGTTCATGGCCAGCGCCAGTTCTGACATAAAGTCTCCACCTCCACCTCCAGGCATAGATGGTGTAGTTCTCTTCGGCGGAACCGGAGGCATCTTCTTCACCGAGGCAGAAGGCCGTAGCGCTGGTTTTGGGGCAGGTGGAGGTGGAGGAGGTGGCGGAGGGGGTGGAGGGGGTGCTCCAGCCCCTGTGAACATTGGCTGAGGTGGAGGCGGAGGTAAAAATCCTGGATCTAGTGGTGGAGGAGGCAGCCACTGGTCCACACCTCTGAAACTCACTGGGGGTGGCGGTAGTGGGAGGGAGTTCAACGGTGGTGGAGGAGGAAACAGTGAACCAAAGCCAGCAGCCGGAGGAGGGGGTGGAAGGAAGTCCGGCGGAGCGTCGTCTTTGGGTGGTGGTGGCGGGGGAGGAGGGAGGTTGTCCATTACAGGTGGAGGCGGAGGGAAGGTGGTTGGCAGGTGTCGATGAGGGAGGGCAGGTTTCAAAGAACTCTTGGCAGCCAAAGGAGGCGGTGGAACAGGGCGGAATGGGTCCGGAGGTGGTGGCGGAAGGAAGTCTGCCAATGGTGGAGGTGGAGGTGGGACATGTCCGAAGTCCTGAGAAGACAGAATATATCACAATGATTCAACATGCACCTTTTTATGCCATATTATACTATGACTTCTTGGACATTTTATAGACTGAACAATGATAATCAACAGATAGATTGATCATGATCCCCTAAAGAAGAGTTCTGTACCGTAGAAACAGGTCCTGGTTGGGGCTCCTGAGCGTGTCCATTGGCCTGGTTTGGTGATTTGGCTGGCAGAGAAAGATAAACACGGTGAGGTTTGAACTAATATCACTACATGTGGGTTGTTTCGCATCAGTGAGGGCAGCTGGCGTGTCGTGCTACCTTTGATGGTGGGTGAGGGCGTTGACGGATTGGAGCTCGACGGAGTGCTTCGGTTCGTCCACACAGAGCTGGCAGCAGCCTTCTTCTCTGCGGTTTTATAGTTTTCATACAGCGACGCACCGTACTGGAAGTGCAAGAAACGCATCACGAGAGAGCGTGAGTTCTGTTCAAATGGAGATCTTTTGAATGCAGATGTGGGGAAATGTACCTTTGCAATCCGTATTCCTGTTACCCAAAGGTTCATGGCCCAAGCATCATCGCAGCAGAGGTACTTGATGTACTGAGACTCTTTTTGGATCTGAGGATGCTGTAGAAACAAATCCAAACAGGTTAGTCAAGAACATACAGTTAACAGGAGATTTTTAAGATTTTTTGAGAGAAGTTAAGGTAACATTTAATGACGCGAAGAGTATCGTTCACATTTAATGTGCAATAAGATATTTCTTTGGGCAGCGAAAGACCAAAACACAAACGTTAGCCTCAAGCCTTCTTTAGCTGTTGTCTGTATTTCATTATTACTGAAACACAACATTCCTCGACTCAGAGACTTAACCAACTCATTGATTGAACGATTCAGCATCGCATCTCGATACCATTCTTCCAGATAAAGGATCACAATCAATACTGCAGGACCAGAGCTCTTAATTCAAACCATGCATCCGTCAACATTTTCAAAACCTGCTAAATCAGCGGAGTTCCTCTTTACGGGAGCCACGAGGGGGCAGAGTGAGTCTGGAATCAGAGTGTTAACCGACTCCAGTTAAATGGATGCTATATTTTCAATTCCTGTTGTTTGGAATAGTCCAGTCAGCATTTCTGAACATGAACAAAGTTAGAATGTGTTGAGTACATCCTGTAATCCAGTTTAATTTAGGAAATATGAGATGTTTGTTGCTCAAATCGTCCACCACCCCACCAATCTGTCAAAACACACCCCAAACCAACACTTCGGCAGCCGAAAAAACAGCTTCAGCTATTATTGTGTCGACCACGACCGAGGAAGCTTTTACCGTCATACGGTTTACTGTGCGGTGCCTAAACGTTCCACGTGAAACCTGGCTAGCCTTGACAGGTCCTTGTCCTTTTCCTTTGCCATCAGCACCTTGAGGTCTTTCACTGGGAGCTCATTCAGTGTCTTAGCCTCTCTAAGCTCTTATTGCTTTGATCCTCAACATCTGCTGATTCCAGTAGTTCACAGAGAAGATAGGGGAAAAGAAAGAAAGAGGACTTTCACATCCCTTTAAGACGCACCACCAACTCATCTTATTCTTGTTTTTTTCATGTCAGTCAGCATTTCTTTTCGTCTTAAATGAGTTCTATAGGTACCTCCCATCTCAGTTTGATAGTACTCTCTTAAAGACATGGGGCCTTTACGGTCATTTAAAGAAATAATAGGAACTGCTTAAAAAGTCGTTTTTTTCTCACCACTTTCAGCTTAATTTGGTAAAACTGTCACCTTTCACTTCTTCAATTTCAAGTATTTATTGCATTTCACAGTTCCAGTTAAATAAGCAGCTGTGTGGCTCCACCGTGCAATAATCAACTCTGCATTGACACCTCTTGCACTGCGCGATACATACAGTGTGATGAAAAAGAATGAAACAGCAACAACGACAAGGCACTCAAGAGTCTTACTGTAAATGTGTTCTTCGGTGAGGGGAAGTTGCAGCCTCTATTAGTTCACAGTGAAAGGGTGTGTGGCTTTGAGGCAAACTAGATTAAAAACACATTTAAAGCAAATTTACCTTCAGAAAAAAGCAGAAGTCGGTCGGGGCTTTGTATTTGTTCTTAAAGTCTTTGCCGTAGTAGACGGTCAGGTTGTCAAACTGGACAAAACAGACGAGGTCCCGGGACGACTGCAAGAGACATAAGGGATTATATTACCGTACAAATGAATCTGTATTGTAATTACATTTTCCTTTTCCCTCCTTTTAAATTAACAATCTACACTACAAGTGCAATGCATGAGAGATGCATGTGGCTGATAAAGCAGAAAGACTGGACACTAGGACTATGTAGTCCCAGTGACACATTTTACAAATCAACGTGTCATTCCTAAAGTGTCAGCTGACATTTCAAACGTATCTCTATATCTGCTGGGCTTTAATCTTTCCCCACATGCTTGAGTCCAGCTGAAAGTGTCCTGGATTCGAGCGTTAGCTGTTGTGTGTTTATGGTCTGTCCCCTTTACCTTGGTTTTCCCTTTGGGCACGTAATAAATTCCCGAGGCCCTCAGCTGGAAGAGTCGCGTCTTCCAGGACTTCTTGCCGTCTTCTTTGAGGTGCATCACCCCCTCCAGATCCGGCACGATAATAGAAGTCCCGCAGAAGTTCTCCTGCAGAGGTGAAGAGGGATGAAAGAGGTCACTGCAATGAGGAAGTGTCACCTTAAAAACACTTCACTTCTGGTTTGTGTGCACGAGTTTGTTTACCTGTATTAATAACTCCTTGTCTTTGTCTTTTATCTCTTTCAGGGCTCTCTTATCCTTCTTCCACAGATAAAAGTTCTGCAGGAATGAAACACAAAGCGCATCAATAAATCTCCTGACTTTTTTCTCTTGCGCCACCAGAGGTTTCCAGTAAAATGTCTCAGCAGCTACGAGATGGATCGCCATGAAAGTTTGAACATTTTAGACATTAGTTTGTCCAATACTTTGGTTTATGACCTGCAATACCAATTACTCGCCACTGTACTTCATGTTGAGCCCTAAGTAGCTAATGTTAGCATGCTAACGCGACAAACTAAACATCAGGATGTTGTCATTTTGAATATTGTAGCGTGTACACATTAGCATTCAGCTCAAAGCTACACTTATTTATCAAATGTCTGCTTCCTCAAATATGGATCATTATCCAGATTTTTCTGAATAAATTTGATCTAAATGCAACAAGTGTTTTTTTCTGTCTGGTCAAAAATAAAACTACATCTTCAAGTTCTCTTTCTTTTTCCCGAAAAAGGAAATCAAATATAAGCGTATTAAACAAACCGTCACCGAGCAGAAGAAGACATCACCGGGCAGATTTGTCCCCGTGTGACTGGGCTGGCTTGATTTGATATCGTAGTCTGGGCCGGTGTTTTCATTGTGGTGAGAGAAAGCCCAGCAGGGAATTCTACTTTGGTAGCTCTTGTCAGAAGATGAAACTGTATAGCGATGGGGACATACTGCATGAAAGCAGATCCGGCTTTTGTTGGGGGGATGTGGAAGACATGATGGAGTACTTAAAAAGGAGAATATCTCACCAGTTTTCCAACTCGACTATTTGTCTCTGCCAACAGACCGAATCCATTAAATACGCTGGGTTTATAAAGGGTCCCCATTATATCAACAAACATGCCAAGATATCACAGCCTGAGGCCGTTTTGTCTGATATATTACAGTGAGGACATAAATGTAAGAGGTCATCCTGCATTGGAGGAAAGACGTCTCATAATTCAGACAACGCTTCGACAGTGAAAACAGCCAGATGGCTCTGAGCTGCAACAACGTGGAGACGGATTTGCACAAACCAAGGCCAAGGATACACGAACTGGCCAGTGCTGGACGTTTCCGATCACTCAGTATACGCTTAGAGATGTTATTCAAGCGGTGCGTACAAATGAGACGACCAACCTGTGGGTTTTTGAAAACCTCGTACTTCTCCCCCCGCTCCTGGAAGAGGAGTTGGTTCTCGGTGTCCCTGGTCCACGCCAAGAGAGGCTCCACCAGGTTCTCGTGGTCTTCAAACGCCCGTTCTGTCAAAAGAAAATCAAAGTTGGACGTCAGCAAATTGGTAGCGGCAGCATTTAGATGATCGAGCGAGAGTCATTATGCGTGTGTTCTTCATGCGAATATAGCATCTTTCAAATTACTCTGATGGGACAATGTAAAACTACTCCATAACAAGTCATGGATAAATTACAGAATGGGCCTCACAGGCACAGGCCAAAGGGGTAATGAAGGGGATTTTCCTCCTCCTGCTCACTGCCCGCCCACCCACACACTCGGTGCTATACATCCCCAGAATGCACCGGGCATTTGACTGTAGTTTAGCCGTGGTCCCCAATTCCAGGTCAGCAGCCCAGGCAGAGGTCGGCATGAAATAAATCGCTGCCCGGGTTCCAGTCTATAGTTTGACTGTTACAATCATCAAATGAATGGTGTGACTTTGCTGCTGAGCTATTCGTAGTGCATGGGGAGCACATGGGTGAAGATTTGTTTGAAGACGGTGTCGCTTGTTGAGCTTTGTGGCTGTTTATTCGGCATGACTTTCTGTTGGTAAAGATTACACTCTGGGGAGGTTCAGAGGCATTTAAAACACGAACCGACTCAAATGTCAAGCCGCCGTGACGGCAACACTGCGGATAGTCAGAGATGACACAAAGTCCTGCGCTCCCCCGTGATTACAAGTCAAGGGAGCTAAAGTTTTGCATGGGCGACATGCTGTAAATAAATCTGTGTGTCAGACAGCTAATTTAAACACGAGCTGCCATTTGGTTCAAAATAAACTGTTGACCAAAGGGAAACACGCATTTCCTCATTCATTGTGCGGCGGCAGTTTATCTCGTCTTTCTGAAAAACAGAAGCATTTTAAATATCCAGAAGTAAAAGAGTCAGTACACCTTTTCGGGTTTATCTACAGTACTGATTGTACCGATTAATAACTGTTGTCTGTGTATCCAAAACATCTTATTCCTATGTGCCAAACACCTCTATTACTGTCCAAAAACTATTAAAAACACATGAATGAGATACACCATTGCCCTGAGTGACAGGTTCCTTCATGACAATGAAGATGTGCACTTTGGTTTATTGTACCTTAATGTTATACACACCAATCTGCTGATGAAAATACAAACTTAAGCTGAAAATAGTCCCCAACAATTGCACTATTTCCTCCTGTTTGAGTAACAAACTACAAACTACCGTGTCCAGTTAGTTTTATAGAATAAAACTATATATTCATGATTCATTTTTAAAGACATATGTTTTCAGCAGGACAGGACAGACAGGGCCGGGACTTGTAATGGAACTTGTTGAGCGTATGGAATAATAAATCCAGGCTTATCCTTTAATTTAGAGTTTCACAGCTTAACTAGCTGCATATAAAGTTACTTGAATATAATTATAAAGCAAAACAATATTGACTTACAGTCTATTGCTCACAGAGGTTAACAACTCTACCACCTGTGCCTCATTAAAACAGGCGTGAAATGACTCTCCGTTCATTGGTTCTTTCGAAAATATGAATGATCTCCGTAACAATCTGATAAAAACGTTATAAAACCAAGAAAACAGACGGTGATGAGGCGTCTGAAGTGAATATAGCTCAGAAGGAGGATTGAGATCATAAGGCTTCTATTTCCGTATGACAGAGAGGATGACTGACAGTGTCCGATACAGCAAATTAAGCCCACCTGTCTACACTGAATGTGGCAGAGAGGGAGGGAGAGAGAGAGTATAGGAAAGAGAGGGGGAGGGAGAGAGAGAGATGGAGGAGTGAGTACGGCTGCCATCGCGCCAATAAAAATACAGTTCATCATCTGGACCTGAATGAAATATCTCTCCTCCCTGCACGTTGTGTGTGTTTAGTTGACAATTCATATAAAAACACACGAAAGGCATTTATGTCAAAGTGTATCTGTATGATCACTGCTGTGTTGTTTCTGGTTCTGATGATATATTTGCTGCCAAGCTCACTGCTATGCTGTGGTGTTCCTGCACTAAATGCACCAGAAATCACTTGTCAACAAAGCAGCATCACCACTCGTGTTTTCTCTCTTTTTTCTGTTGAGACAATATAGTTGCTTATTCTAGCAGCCTAGTTCTTTGATGTATTATAAACTGCCGCACAAACAAGATTTTAAATTTCCCCCTCAAGATGCCGAACATGTCATAAGGTGTTTAATAGAGCCAGTCTCTCATAAAATGACCACAGACTGAACCACCATGGAGCAGTATCAACACATTCAAAGCAGCCTGTGAGTACGGACTTCGTTTACCATTCGTCCCTCCCACGTTACAACACTTCCAAATATATTTCTATGCTGATGACAAACATAGTATAGCATGTCGAAAAAAGTCATAGTATAGCATGTCAAAAAAAGTCATGAAAAAGTCACAGTATAGCATGTCGAAAAAAGTCATAGTATAGCATGTCGAAAAAAGTCATAGTATAACATGTCGAAAAAAGTCACAGTATAGCATGTCGAAAAAAGTCACAGTATAGCATGTCGAAAAAAGTCACAGTATAGCATGTCGAAAAAAGTCATAGTATAACATGTCGAAAAAAGTCATAGTATAACATGTCGAAAAAAGTCATAGTATAACATGTCGAAAAAAGTCACAGTATAGCATGTCGAAAAAAGTCATAGTATAGCATGTCGAAAAAAGTCATAGTATAACATGTCGAAAAAAGTCACAGTATAGCATGTCGAAAAAAGTCATAGTATAACATGTCGAAAAAAGTCACAGTATAGCATGTCGAAAAAAGTCATAGTATAACATGTCGAAAAAAGTCACAGTATAGCATGTCGAAAAAAGTCATAGAATAGCATGTCGAAAAAAGTCATAGTATAGCATGTCGAAAAAAGTCATAGTATAGCATGTCGAAAAAAGTCATGAAAAAGTCACAGTATAGCATGTCGAAAAAAGTCATAGTATAGCATGTCGAAAAAAGGCATGAAAAAGTCACAGTATAGCATGTCGAAAAAAGTCATAGTATAGCATGTCGAAAAAAGTCATAGTATAGCATGTCGAAAAAAGTAATAAATAAATCATAGTATAGCGTGTCAAAAAAAGTCAACGTATAGCATGTTGAAAAAAGTCATAAAAAAGTCACAGTATAGCATGTCGAAAAAAGTCATGAAAAAGTCATAGTATATCATGTCGAAAAAAGTCATAGTATATCATGTCGAAAAAAGTCATAGTATAGCATGTCGAAAAAAGTCATAGTATAGCATGTCGAAAAAAGTCATGAAAAAGTCACAGTATAGCATGTCGAAAAAAGTCATAGTATAGCATGTCGAAAAAGTCATGAAAAAGTCACAGTATAGCATGTCGAAAAAAATCATAGTATAGCATGTCGAAAAAAGTCATAGTATAGCATGTCGAAAAAAGTCATGAAAAAGTCACAGTATAGCATGTCGAAAAAGTCATAGTATAGCATGTCGAAAAAAGTCATGAAAAAGTCATAGTATAGCATGTCGAAAAAAGTCATAGAATAGCATGTCGAAAAAAGTCATAGTATAGCATGTCGAAAAAAGTCATAGTATAGCATGTCGAAAAAAGTCATAGTATAGCATGTCGAAAAAAGTCATGAAAAAGTCACAGTATAGCATGTCGAAAAAGTCATAGTATAACATGTCGAAAAAAGTCATAGTATAGCATGTCGAAAAAAGTCATAGTATAGCATGTCGAAAAAAGTCATGAAAAAGTCATAGTATAGCATGTCGAAAAAAGTAATAAATAAATCATAGTATAGCGTGTCAAAAAAGTCAACGTATAGCATGTTGAAAAAAGTCATAAAAAAGTCACAGTATAGCATGTCGAAAAAAGTCATGAAAAAGTCATAGTATAGCATGTCGAAAAAAGTCATAGTATAGCATGTCGAAAAAAGTCATAGAATAGCATGTCGAAAAAAGTCATAGTATAACATGTCGAAAAAAGTCATAGTATAACATGTCGAAAAAAGTCATAGTATAACATGTCGAAAAAGTCACAGTATAGCATGTCGAAAAAAGTCATAGTATAACATGTCGAAAAAAGTCATAGTATAACATGTCGAAAAAAAGTCACAGTATAGCATGTCGAAAAAAGTCACAGTATAGCATGTCGAAAAACGTCATGAAAAAGTCACAGTATAGCATGTCGAAAAAAGTCATAGTATAGCATGTCGAAAAAAGTCATGAAAAAGTCACAGTATAGCATGTCGAAAAAAGTCATAGTATAGCATATCGAAAAAAGTCATGAAAAAGTCACAGTATAGCATGTCGAAAAAAGTCATAGTATAGCATGTCGAAAAAAGTAATAAATAAATCATAGTATAGCGTGTCAAAAAAGTCAACGTATAGCATGTTGAAAAAAGTCATAAAAAAGTCACAGTATAGCATGTCGAAAAAAGTCATGAAAAAGTCACAGTATAGCATGTCGAAAAAAGTCATAGTATAGCATGTCGAAAAAAGTAATAAATAAATCATAGTATAGCGTGTCAAAAAAGTCATAGTATAGCATGTCAAAAAAAGTCATGAAAAAGTCATAGTATAGCATGTCGAAAAAAGTCATAGTATAGCATGTCGAAAAAAGTCATAGAATAGCATGTCGAAAAAAGTCATAGTATAACATGTCGAAAAAAGTCATAGTATAACATGTCGAAAAAAGTCATAGTATAACATGTCGAAAAAAGTCACAGTATAGCATGTCGAAAAAAGTCATAGTATAACATGTCGAAAAAAGTCATAGTATAACATGTCGAAAAAAGTCACAGTATAGCATGTCGAAAAAAGTCACAGTATAGCATGTCGAAAAACGTCATGAAAAAGTCACAGTATAGCATGTCGAAAAAAGTCATAGTATAGCATGTCGAAAAAAGTCATGAAAAAGTCACAGTATAGCATGTCGAAAAAAGTCATAGTATAGCATATCGAAAAAAGTCATGAAAAAGTCACAGTATAGCATGTCGAAAAAAGTCATAGTATAGCATGTCGAAAAAAGTCATGAAAAAGTCATAGTATAGCATGTCGAAAAAAGTCATAGAATAGCATGTCGAAAAAAGTCATAGTATAGCATGTCGAAAAAAGTCATAGTATAGCATGTCGAAAAAAGTCATAGAATAGCATGTCGAAAAAGTCATAGTATAGCATGTCGAAAAAAGTCATAGTATAGCATGTCGAAAAAAGTCATGAAAAAGTCACAGTATAGCATGTCGAAAAAAGTCATAGTATAGCATGTCGAAAAAAGGCATGAAAAAGTCACAGTATAGCATGTCGAAAAAAGTCATAGTATAGCATGTCGAAAAAAGTCATAGTATAGCATGTCGAAAAAAGTCATAGTATAGCATGTCGAAAAAAGTCATAGTATAGCATGTCGAAAAAAGTCATGAAAAAGTCATAGTATAACATGTCGAAAAAAGTCACAGTATAGCATGTCGAAAAAAGTCATAGTATAACATGTCGAAAAAAGTCATAGTATAGCATGTCGAAAAAAGTCATAGTATAGCATGTCGAAAAAAGTCATAGTATAGCATGTCGAAAAAAGTCATGAAAAAGTCATAGTATAGCATGTCGAAAAAAGTAATAAATAAATCATAGTATAGCATGTCGAAAAAAGTCATAGTATAGCATGTCGAAAAAAGTTATAGTATAGCATGTCGAAAAAAGTCATAGTATAGCATGTCGAAAAAAGTCATGAAAAAGTCATAGTATAGCATGTCGAAAAAAGTAATAAATAAATCATAGTATAGCATGTCGAAAAAAGTCATAGTATAGCATGTCGAAAAAAGTCATGAAAAAGTCACAGTATAGCATGTCGAAAAAAGTCATGAAAAAGTCACAGTATAGCATGTCGAAAAAAGTCATAGTATAGCATGTCGAAAAAAGTCATAGTATAGCATGTCGAAAAAGTCATGAAAAAGTCACAGTATAGCATGTCGAAAAAGTCATAGTATAACATGTCGAAAAAAGTCATAGTATAGCATGTCGAAAAAAGTCATAGTATAGCATGTCGAAAAAAGTCATGAAAAAGTCACAGTATAGCATGTCGAAAAAGTCATAGTATAACATGTCGAAAAAAGTCATAGTATAGCATGTCGAAAAAAGTCATAGTATAGCATGTCGAAAAAAGTCATGAAAAAGTCATAGTATAGCATGTCGAAAAAAGTAATAAATAAATCATAGTATAGCGTGTCAAAAAAGTCAACGTATAGCATGTTGAAAAAAGTCATAAAAAAGTCACAGTATAGCATGTCGAAAAAAGTCATGAAAAAGTCATAGTATAGCATGTCGAAAAAAGTCATAGTATAGCATGTCGAAAAAAGTCATAGAATAGCATGTCGAAAAAAGTCATAGTATAACATGTCGAAAAAAGTCATAGTATAACATGTCGAAAAAGTCATAGTATAACATGTCGAAAAAAGTCACAGTATAGCATGTCGAAAAAAGTCATAGTATAACATGTCGAAAAAAGTCATAGTATAACATGTCGAAAAAAGTCATAGTATAGCATGTCGAAAAAAGTCATAGAATAGCATGTCGAAAAAAGTCATAGTATAACATGTCGAAAAAAGTCATAGTATAACATGTCGAAAAAGTCATAGTATAACATGTCGAAAAAAGTCACAGTATAGCATGTCGAAAAAAGTCATAGTATAACATGTCGAAAAAAGTCATAGTATAACATGTCGAAAAAAGTCACAGTATAGCATGTCGAAAAAAGTCACAGTATAGCATGTCGAAAAACGTCATGAAAAAGTCACAGTATAGCATGTCGAAAAAAGTCATAGTATAGCATGTCGAAAAAAGTCATGAAAAAGTCACAGTATAGCATGTCGAAAAAAGTCATAGTATAGCATATCGAAAAAAGTCATGAAAAAGTCACAGTATAGCATGTCGAAAAAAGTCATAGTATAGCATGTCGAAAAAAGTCATGAAAAAGTCATAGTATAGCATGTCGAAAAAAGTCATAGAATAGCATGTCGAAAAAAGTCATAGTATAGCATGTCGAAAAAAGTCATAGAATAGCATGTCGAAAAAGTCATAGTATAGCATGTCGAAAAAAGTCATAGTATAGCATGTCGAAAAAAGTCATGAAAAAGTCATAGTATAACATGTCGAAAAAAGTCACAGTATAGCATGTCGAAAAAAGTCATAGTATAACATGTCGAAAAAAGTCATAGTATAGCATGTCGAAAAAAGTCATAGTATAGCATGTCGAAAAAAGTCATAGTATAGCATGTCGAAAAAAGTCATGAAAAAGTCATAGTATAGCATGTCGAAAAAAGTAATAAATAAATCATAGTATAGCATGTCGAAAAAAGTCATAGTATAGCATGTCGAAAAAAGTTATAGTATAGCATGTCGAAAAAAGTCATAGTATAGCATGTCGAAAAAAGTCATGAAAAAGTCATAGTATAGCATGTCGAAAAAAGTAATAAATAAATCATAGTATAGCATGTCGAAAAAAGTCATAGTATAGCATGTCGAAAAAAGTCATGAAAAAGTCACAGTATAGCATGTCGAAAAAAGTCATGAAAAAGTCACAGTATAGCATGTCGAAAAAAGTCATAGTATAGCATGTCGAAAAAAGTCATAGTATAGCATGTCGAAAAAGTCATGAAAAAGTCACAGTATAGCATGTCGAAAAAGTCATAGTATAACATGTCGAAAAAAGTCATAGTATAGCATGTCGAAAAAAGTCATAGTATAGCATGTCGAAAAAAGTCATGAAAAAGTCACAGTATAGCATGTCGAAAAAGTCATAGTATAACATGTCGAAAAAAGTCATAGTATAGCATGTCGAAAAAAGTCATAGTATAGCATGTCGAAAAAAGTCATGAAAAAGTCATAGTATAGCATGTCGAAAAAAGTAATAAATAAATCATAGTATAGCGTGTCAAAAAAGTCAACGTATAGCATGTTGAAAAAAGTCATAAAAAAGTCACAGTATAGCATGTCGAAAAAAGTCATGAAAAAGTCATAGTATAGCATGTCGAAAAAAGTCATAGTATAGCATGTCGAAAAAAGTCATAGAATAGCATGTCGAAAAAAGTCATAGTATAACATGTCGAAAAAAGTCATAGTATAACATGTCGAAAAAAGTCATAGTATAACATGTCGAAAAAAGTCACAGTATAGCATGTCGAAAAAAGTCATAGTATAACATGTCGAAAAAAGTCATAGTATAACATGTCGAAAAAAGTCACAGTATAGCATGTCGAAAAAAGTCACAGGATAGCATGTCGAAAAACGTCATGAAAAAGTCACAGTATAGCATGTCGAAAAAAGTCATAGTATAGCATGTCGAAAAAAGTCATGAAAAAGTCACAGTATAGCATGTCGAAAAAAGTCATAGTATAGCATATCGAAAAAAGTCATGAAAAAGTCACAGTATAGCATGTCGAAAAAAGTCATAGTATAGCATGTCGAAAAAAGTCATGAAAAAGTCATAGTATAGCATGTCGAAAAAAGTCATAGAATAGCATGTCGAAAAAAGTCATAATATAGCATGTCGAAAAAAGTCATAGTATAGCATGTCGAAAAAAGTCATAGAATAGCATGTCGAAAAAGTCATAGTATAGCATGTCGAAAAAAGTCATAGTATAGCATGTCGAAAAAAGTCATGAAAAAGTCACAGTATAGCATGTCGAAAAAAGTCATAGTATAGCATGTCGAAAAAAGGCATGAAAAAGTCACAGTATAGCATGTCGAAAAAAGTCATAGTATAGCATGTCGAAAAAAGTCATAGTATAGCATGTCGAAAAAAGTCATAGTATAGCATGTCGAAAAAAGTCATAGTATAGCATGTCGAAAAAAGTCATGAAAAAGTCATAGTATAACATGTCGAAAAAAGTCACAGTATAGCATGTCGAAAAAAGTCATCGTATAACATGTCGAAAAAAGTCATAGTATAGCATGTCGAAAAAAGTCATAGTATAACATGTCGAAAAAAGTCATAGTATAGCATGTCGAAAAAAGTCATCGTATAACATGTCGAAAAAAGTCACAGTATAGCATGTCGAAAAAAGTCATAGTATAGCATGTCGAAAAAAGTCATAGTATAGCATGTCGAAAAAAGTCATAGTATAGCATGTCGAAAAAAGTAATAAATAAATCATAGTATAGCGTGTCAAAAAAAGTCAATGTATAGCATGTTGAAAAAAGTCATAAAAACGTCACAGTATAGCATGTCGAAAAAAGTCATGAAAAAGTCATAGTATAGCATGTCGAAAAAAGTCATAGTATAGCATGTCGAAAAAAGTCATAGTATAGCATGTCGAAAAAAGTCATGAAAAAGTCATAGTATAGCATGTCGAAAAAAGTCATAGTATAGCATGTCGAAAAAATTCATGAAAAAGTCATAGTATAGCATGTCGAAAAAAGTAATAAATAAATCATAGTATAGCATGTCGAAAAAAGTCATAGTATAGCATGTCGAAAAAAGTCATGAAAAAGTCACAGTATAGCATGTCGAAAAAAGTAATAAATAATACATAGTATAGCATGTCGAAAAAAGTCATAGTATAGCATGTCGAAAAAAGTCATAGTATAGCATGTCGAAAAAAGTCATAGTATAGCATGTCGAAAAAAGTCATGAAAAAGTCATAGTATAGCATGTCGAAAAAAGTAATAAATAAATCATAGTATAGCATGTCGAAAAAAGTCATAGTATAGCATGTCGAAAAAAGTCATAGTATAGCATGTCGAAAAAAGTCATGAAAAAGTCACAGTATAGCATGTCGAAAAAAGTCATGAAAAAGTCACAGTATAGCATGTCGAAAAAAGTCATAGTATAGCATGTCGAAAAAAGTCATAGTATAGCATGTCGAAAAAGTCATGAAAAAGTCACAGTATAGCATGTCGAAAAAGTCATAGTATAACATGTCGAAAAAAGTCATAGTATAGCATGTCGAAAAAAGTCATAGTATAGCATGTCGAAAAAAGTCATAGTATAGCATGTCGAAAAAAGTCACAGTATAGCATGTCGAAAAAAGTCATGAAAAAGTCACAGTATAGCATGTCGAAAAAGTCATAGTATAACATGTCGAAAAAAGTCACAGTATAGCATGTCGAAAAAAGTCATAGTATAGCATGTCGAAAAAAGTCATAGTATAGCATGTCGAAAAAAGTCATGAAAAAGTCATAGTATAGCATGTCGAAAAAAGTCATAGCATAGCATGTCGAAAAAGTCATAGTATAGCATGTCGAAAAAAGTCATAGTATAGCATGTCGAAAAAAGTCATGAAAAAGTCACAGTATAGCATGTCGAATAAAGTCATAGTATAGCATGTCGAAAAAAGTCATGAAAAAGTCACAGTATAGCATGTCGAAAAAAGTCATAGTATAGCATGTCGAAAAAAGCCATGAAAAAGTCACAGTATAGCATGTCGAAAAAAGTCATAGTATAGCATGTCGAAAAAAGTCATAGTATAGCATGTCGAAAAAAGTCATAGTATAGCATGTCGAAAAAAGTCATGAAAAAGTCACAGTATAACATGTCGAAAAAGTCATAGTATAACATGTCGAAAAAAGTCATAGTATAACATGTCGAAAAAAGTCATAGTATAGCATGTCGAAAAAGTCATGAAAAAGTCACAGTATAGCATGTCGAAAAAAGTCATGAAAAAGTCACAGTATAGCATGTCGAAAAAAGTCATGAAAAAGTCACAGTATAGCATGTCGAAAAAAGTCATAGTGTAGCATGTCGAAAAAAGTCATGAAAAAGTCACAGTATAGCATGTCGAAAAAAGTCATGAAAAAGTCACAGTATAGCATGTCGAAAAAAGTCATGAAAAAGTCACAGTATAGCATGTCGAAAAAAGTCATGAAAAAGTCACAGTATAGCATGTCGAAAAAAGTCATAGTATAGCATGTCGAAAAAAGTCATGAAAAAGTCACAGTATAGCATGTCGAAAAAAGTCATAGTATAGCATGTCGAAAAAAGTCATGAAAAAGTCACAGTATAGCATGTCGAAAAAGTCATAGTATAGCATGTCGAAAAAGTCATAGTATAGCATGTCGAAAAAAGTCATGAAAAAGTCACAGTATAGCATGTCGAAAAAAGTCATAGTATAGCATGTCGAAAAAAGGCATGAAAAAGTCACAGTATAGCATGTCGAAAAAAGTCATAGTATAGCATGTCGAAAAAAGTCATGAAAAAGTCACAGTATAGCATGTCGAAAAAAGTCATAGTATAGCATGTCGAAAAAAGTCATAGTATAGCATGTCGAAAAAAGTCATGAAAAAGTCACAGTATAGCATGTCGAAAAAAGTCATGAAAAAGTCACAGTATAGCATGTCGAAAAAAGTCATAGTATAGCATGTCGAAAAAAGTCATAGTATAGCATGTCGAAAAAAGTCATAGTATAGCATGTCGAAAAAAGTCATGAAAAAGTCACAGTATAGCATGTCGAAAAAAGTCATAGTATAGCATGTCGAAAAAAGGCATGAAAAAGTCACAGTATAGCATGTCGAAAAAAGTCATGAAAAAGTCACAGTATAGCATGTCGAAAAAAGTCATAGTATAGCATGTCGAAAAAAGTCATAGTATAACGTGTCGGAAAAAGTCACAGTATAGCATGTCGAAAAAAGTCATAGTATAGCATATCGAAAAAAAGTCATGAAAAAGTCACAGTATAGCATGTCGAAAAAAGTCATAGTATAGCATGTCGAAAAAAGTCATGAAAAAGTCATAGTATAGCATGTCGAAAAAAGTCATAGAATAGCATGTCGAAAAAAGTCATAGTATAGCATGTCGAAAAAAGTCATAGTATAGCATGTCGAAAAAAGTCATGAAAAAGTCATAGTATAACATGTCGAAAAAAGTCACAGTATAGCATGTCGAAAAAAGTCATAGTATAACATGTCGAAAAAAGTCATAGTATAGCATGTCGAAAAAAGTCATAGTATAGCATGTCGAAAAAAGTCATAGTATAGCATGTCGAAAAAAGTAATAAATAAATCATAGTATAGCGTGTCAAAAAAAGTCAATGTTGAAAAAAGTCATAAAAAAGTCACAGTATAGCATGTCGAAAAAAGTCATGAAAAAGTCATAGTATAGCATGTCGAAAAAAGTCATAGTATAGCATGTCGAAAAAAGTCATAGTATAGCATGTCGAAAAAAGTCATGAAAAAGTCATAGTATAGCATGTCGAAAAAAGTCATAGTATAGCATGTCGAAAAAATTCATAGTATAGCATGTCGAAAAAAGTCATGAAAAAGTCACAGTATAGCATGTCGAAAAAAGTAATAAATAATACATAGTATAGCATGTCGAAAAAAGTCATAGTATAGCATGTCGAAAAAAGTCATAGTATAGCATGTCGAAAAAAGTCATAGTATAGCATGTCGAAAAAAGTAATAAATAAATCATAGTATAGCATGTCGAAAAAAGTCATAGTATAGCATGTCGAAAAAAGTCATAGTATAGCATGTCGAAAAAAGTCATAGTATAGCATGTCGAAAAAAGTCATGAAAAAGTCATAGTATAGCATGTCGAAAAAAGTAATAAATAAATCATAGTATAGCATGTCGAAAAAAGTCATAGTATAGCATGTCGAAAAAAGTCATGAAAAAGTCACAGTATAGCATGTCGAAAAAAGTCATGAAAAAGTCACAGTATAGCATGTCGAAAAAAGTCATAGTATAGCATGTCGAAAAAGTCATGAAAAAGTCACAGTATAGCATGTCGAAAAAGTCATAGTATAACATGTCGAAAAAAGTCATAGTATAGCATGTCGAAAAAAGTCATAGTATAGCATGTCGAAAAAAGTCATAGTATAGCATGTCGAAAAAAGTCATAGTATAGCATGTCGAAAAAAGTCATGAAAAAGTCACAGTATAGCATGTCGAAAAAGTCATAGTATAACATGTCGAAAAAAGTCATAGTATAGCATGTCGAAAAAAGTCATAGTATAGCATGTCGAAAAAAGTCATGAAAAAGTCATAGTATAGCATGTCGAAAAAAGTCATAGTATAGCATGTCGAAAAAAGTCATAGTATAGCATGTCGAAAAAAGTAATAAATAAATCATAGTATAGCGTGTCAAAAAAGTCAACGTATAGCATGTTGAAAAAAGTCATAAAAAAGTCACAGTATAGCATGTCGAAAAAAGTCATTAAAAAGTCATAGTATAGCATGTCGAAAAAAGTCATAGTATAGCATGTCGAAAAAAGTCATAGAATAGCATGTCGAAAAAAGTCATAGAATAGCATGTCGAAAAAGTCATAGTATAGCATGTCGAAAAAAGTCATAGTATAGCATGTCGAAAAAAGTCATGAAAAAGTCACAGTATAGCATGTCGAAAAAAGTCATAGTATAGCATGTCGAAAAAAGGCATGAAAAAGTCACAGTATAGCATGTCGAAAAAAGTCATAGTATAGCATGTCGAAAAAAGTCATAGTATAGCATGTCGAAAAAAGTCATAGTATAGCATGTCGAAAAAAGTCATAGTATAGCATGTCGAAAAAAGTCATGAAAAAGTCATAGTATAACATGTCGAAAAAAGTCACAGTATAGCATGTCGAAAAAAGTCATAGTATAACATGTCGAAAAAAGTCATAGTATAGCATGTCGAAAAAAGTCATAGTATAGCATGTCGAAAAAAGTCATAGTATAGCATGTCGAAAAAAGTAATAAATAAATCATAGTATAGCGTGTCAAAAAAAGTCAATGTATAGCATGTTGAAAAAAGTCATAAAAAAGTCACAGTATAGCATGTCGAAAAAAGTCATGAAAAAGTCATAGTATAGCATGTCGAAAAAAGTCATAGTATAGCATGTCGAAAAAAGTCATAGTATAGCATGTCGAAAAAAGTCATGAAAAAGTCATAGTATAGCATGTCGAAAAAAGTCATAGTATAGCATGTCGAAAAAATTCATAGTATAGCATGTCGAAAAAAGTCATGAAAAAGTCACAGTATAGCATGTCGAAAAAAGTAATAAATAATACATAGTATAGCATGTCGAAAAAAGTCATAGTATAGCATGTCGAAAAAAGTCATAGTATAGCATGTCGAAAAAAGTCATAGTATAGCATGTCGAAAAAAGTCATGAAAAAGTCATAGTATAGCATGTCGAAAAAAGTAATAAATAAATCATAGTATAGCATGTCGAAAAAAGTCATAGTATAGCATGTCGAAAAAAGTCATAGTATAGCATGTCGAAAAAAGTCATGAAAAAGTCACAGTATAGCATGTCGAAAAAAGTCATGAAAAAGTCACAGTATAGCATGTCGAAAAAAGTCATAGTATAGCATGTCGAAAAAAGTCATAGTATCGCATGTCGAAAAAGTCATGAAAAAGTCACAGTATAGCATGTCGAAAAAGTCATAGTATAACATGTCGAAAAAAAGTCATAGTATAGCATGTCGAAAAAAGTCATAGTATAGCATGTCGAAAAAAGTCATAGTATAGCATGTCGAAAAAAGTCATAGTATAGCATGTCGAAAAAAGTCATGAAAAAGTCACAGTATAGCATGTCGAAAAAGTCATAGTATAACATGTCGAAAAAAGTCACAGTATAGCATGTCGAAAAAAGTCATAGTATAGCATGTCGAAAAAAGTCATAGTATAGCATGTCGAAAAAAGTCATGAAAAATTCATAGTATAGCATGTCGAAAAAAGTCATAGAATAGCATGTCGAAAAAGTCATAGTATAGCATGTCGAAAAAAGTCATAGTATAGCATGTCGAAAAAAGTCATGAAAAAGTCACAGTATAGCATGTCGAAAAAAGTCATAGTATAGCATGTCGAATAAAGTCATAGTATAGCATGTCGAAAAAAGTCATGAAAAAGTCACAGTATAGCATGTCGAAAAAAGTCATAGTATAGCATGTCGAAAAAAGTCATGAAAAAGTCACAGTATAGCATGTCGAAAAAAGTCATAGTATAGCATGTCGAAAAAAGTCATAGTATAGCATGTCGAAAAAAGTCATAGTATAGCATGTCGAAAAAAGTCATGAAAAAGTCACAGTATAACATGTCGAAAAAGTCATAGTATAACATGTCGAAAAAAGTCATAGTATAACATGTCGAAAAAAGTCATAGTATAGCATGTCGAAAAAAGTCATAGTATAGCATGTCGAAAAAAGTCATGAAAAAGTCATAGTATAGCATGTCGAAAAAAGTAATAAATAAATCATAGTATAGCGTGTCAAAAAAGTCAACGTATAGCATGTTGAAAAAAGTCATAAAAAAGTCACAGTATAGCATGTCGAAAAAAGTCATGAAAAAGTCATAGTATAGCATGTCGAAAAAAGTCATAGTATAGCATGTCGAAAAAAGTCATAGAATAGCATGTCGAAAAAAGTCATAGTATAACATGTCGAAAAAAGTCATAGTATAACATGTCGAAAAAGTCATAGTATAACATGTCGAAAAAAGTCACAGTATAGCATGTCGAAAAAAGTCATAGTATAACATGTCGAAAAAAGTCATAGTATAACATGTCGAAAAAAGTCATAGTATAGCATGTCGAAAAAAGTCATAGAATAGCATGTCGAAAAAAGTCATAGTATAACATGTCGAAAAAAGTCATAGTATAACATGTCGAAAAAGTCATAGTATAACATGTCGAAAAAAGTCACAGTATAGCATGTCGAAAAAAGTCATAGTATAACATGTCGAAAAAAGTCATAGTATAACATGTCGAAAAAAGTCACAGTATAGCATGTCGAAAAAAGTCACAGTATAGCATGTCGAAAAACGTCATGAAAAAGTCACAGTATAGCATGTCGAAAAAAGTCATAGTATAGCATGTCGAAAAACGTCATGAAAAAGTCACAGTATAGCATGTCGAAAAAAGTCATAGTATAGCATATCGAAAAAAGTCATGAAAAAGTCACAGTATAGCATGTCGAAAAAAGTCATAGTATAGCATGTCGAAAAAAGTCATGAAAAAGTCATAGTATAGCATGTCGAAAAAAGTCATAGAATAGCATGTCGAAAAAAGTCATAGTATAGCATGTCGAAAAAAGTCATAGAATAGCATGTCGAAAAAGTCATAGTATAGCATGTCGAAAAAAGTCATAGTATAGCATGTCGAAAAAAGTCATGAAAAAGTCATAGTATAACATGTCGAAAAAAGTCACAGTATAGCATGTCGAAAAAAGTCATAGTATAACATGTCGAAAAAAGTCATAGTATAGCATGTCGAAAAAAGTCATAGTATAGCATGTCGAAAAAAGTCATAGTATAGCATGTCGAAAAAAGTCATGAAAAAGTCATAGTATAGCATGTCGAAAAAAGTAATAAATAAATCATAGTATAGCATGTCGAAAAAAGTCATAGTATAGCATGTCGAAAAAAGTTATAGTATAGCATGTCGAAAAAAGTCATAGTATAGCATGTCGAAAAAAGTCATGAAAAAGTCATAGTATAGCATGTCGAAAAAAGTAATAAATAAATCATAGTATAGCATGTCGAAAAAAGTCATAGTATAGCATGTCGAAAAAAGTCATGAAAAAGTCACAGTATAGCATGTCGAAAAAAGTCATGAAAAAGTCACAGTATAGCATGTCGAAAAAAGTCATAGTATAGCATGTCGAAAAAAGTCATAGTATAGCATGTCGAAAAAGTCATGAAAAAGTCACAGTATAGCATGTCGAAAAAGTCATAGTATAACATGTCGAAAAAAGTCATAGTATAGCATGTCGAAAAAAGTCATAGTATAGCATGTCGAAAAAAGTCATGAAAAAGTCACAGTATAGCATGTCGAAAAAGTCATAGTATAACATGTCGAAAAAAGTCATAGTATAGCATGTCGAAAAAAGTCATAGTATAGCATGTCGAAAAAAGTCATGAAAAAGTCATAGTATAGCATGTCGAAAAAAGTAATAAATAAATCATAGTATAGCGTGTCAAAAAAGTCAACGTATAGCATGTTGAAAAAAGTCATAAAAAAGTCACAGTATAGCATGTCGAAAAAAGTCATGAAAAAGTCATAGTATAGCATGTCGAAAAAAGTCATAGTATAGCATGTCGAAAAAAGTCATAGAATAGCATGTCGAAAAAAGTCATAGTATAACATGTCGAAAAAAGTCATAGTATAACATGTCGAAAAAAGTCATAGTATAACATGTCGAAAAAAGTCACAGTATAGCATGTCGAAAAAAGTCATAGTATAACATGTCGAAAAAAGTCATAGTATAACATGTCGAAAAAAGTCACAGTATAGCATGTCGAAAAAAGTCACAGGATAGCATGTCGAAAAACGTCATGAAAAAGTCACAGTATAGCATGTCGAAAAAAGTCATAGTATAGCATGTCGAAAAAAGTCATGAAAAAGTCACAGTATAGCATGTCGAAAAAAGTCATAGTATAGCATATCGAAAAAAGTCATGAAAAAGTCACAGTATAGCATGTCGAAAAAAGTCATAGTATAGCATGTCGAAAAAAGTCATGAAAAAGTCATAGTATAGCATGTCGAAAAAAGTCATAGAATAGCATGTCGAAAAAAGTCATAATATAGCATGTCGAAAAAAGTCATAGTATAGCATGTCGAAAAAAGTCATAGAATAGCATGTCGAAAAAGTCATAGTATAGCATGTCGAAAAAAGTCATAGTATAGCATGTCGAAAAAAGTCATGAAAAAGTCACAGTATAGCATGTCGAAAAAAGTCATAGTATAGCATGTCGAAAAAAGGCATGAAAAAGTCACAGTATAGCATGTCGAAAAAAGTCATAGTATAGCATGTCGAAAAAAGTCATAGTATAGCATGTCGAAAAAAGTCATAGTATAGCATGTCGAAAAAAGTCATAGTATAGCATGTCGAAAAAAGTCATGAAAAAGTCATAGTATAACATGTCGAAAAAAGTCACAGTATAGCATGTCGAAAAAAGTCATCGTATAACATGTCGAAAAAAGTCATAGTATAGCATGTCGAAAAAAGTCATAGTATAACATGTCGAAAAAAGTCATAGTATAGCATGTCGAAAAAAGTCATCGTATAACATGTCGAAAAAAGTCACAGTATAGCATGTCGAAAAAAGTCATAGTATAGCATGTCGAAAAAAGTCATAGTATAGCATGTCGAAAAAAGTCATAGTATAGCATGTCGAAAAAAGTAATAAATAAATCATAGTATAGCGTGTCAAAAAAAGTCAATGTATAGCATGTTGAAAAAAGTCATAAAAACGTCACAGTATAGCATGTCGAAAAAAGTCATGAAAAAGTCATAGTATAGCATGTCGAAAAAAGTCATAGTATAGCATGTCGAAAAAAGTCATAGTATAGCATGTCGAAAAAAGTCATGAAAAAGTCATAGTATAGCATGTCGAAAAAAGTCATAGTATAGCATGTCGAAAAAATTCATGAAAAAGTCATAGTATAGCATGTCGAAAAAAGTAATAAATAAATCATAGTATAGCATGTCGAAAAAAGTCATAGTATAGCATGTCGAAAAAAGTCATGAAAAAGTCACAGTATAGCATGTCGAAAAAAGTAATAAATAATACATAGTATAGCATGTCGAAAAAAGTCATAGTATAGCATGTCGAAAAAAGTCATAGTATAGCATGTCGAAAAAAGTCATAGTATAGCATGTCGAAAAAAGTCATGAAAAAGTCATAGTATAGCATGTCGAAAAAAGTAATAAATAAATCATAGTATAGCATGTCGAAAAAAGTCATAGTATAGCATGTCGAAAAAAGTCATAGTATAGCATGTCGAAAAAAGTCATGAAAAAGTCACAGTATAGCATGTCGAAAAAAGTCATGAAAAAGTCACAGTATAGCATGTCGAAAAAAGTCATAGTATAGCATGTCGAAAAAAGTCATAGTATAGCATGTCGAAAAAGTCATGAAAAAGTCACAGTATAGCATGTCGAAAAAGTCATAGTATAACATGTCGAAAAAAGTCATAGTATAGCATGTCGAAAAAAGTCATAGTATAGCATGTCGAAAAAAGTCATAGTATAGCATGTCGAAAAAAGTCATAGTATAGCATGTCGAAAAAAGTCATAGTATAGCATGTCGAAAAAAGTCACAGTATAGCATGTCGAAAAAAGTCATGAAAAAGTCACAGTATAGCATGTCGAAAAAGTCATAGTATAACATGTCGAAAAAAGTCACAGTATAGCATGTCGAAAAAAGTCATAGTATAGCATGTCGAAAAAAGTCATAGTATAGCATGTCGAAAAAAGTCATGAAAAAGTCATAGTATAGCATGTCGAAAAAAGTCATAGCATAGCATGTCGAAAAAGTCATAGTATAGCATGTCGAAAAAAGTCATAGTATAGCATGTCGAAAAAAGTCATGAAAAAGTCACAGTATAGCATGTCGAAAAAAGTCATAGTATAGCATGTCGAATAAAGTCATAGTATAGCATGTCGAAAAAAGTCATGAAAAAGTCACAGTATAGCATGTCGAAAAAAGTCATAGTATAGCATGTCGAAAAAAGCCATGAAAAAGTCACAGTATAGCATGTCGAAAAAAGTCATAGTATAGCATGTCGAAAAAAGTCATAGTATAGCATGTCGAAAAAAGTCATAGTATAGCATGTCGAAAAAAGTCATGAAAAAGTCACAGTATAACATGTCGAAAAAGTCATAGTATAGCATGTCGAAAAAAGTCATGAAAAAGTCATAGTATAACATGTCGAAAAAAGTCATAGTATAACATGTCGAAAAAAGTCATAGTATAGCATGTCGAAAAAGTCATGAAAAAGTCACAGTATAGCATGTCGAAAAAAGTCATGAAAAAGTCACAGTATAGCATGTCGAAAAAAGTCATGAAAAAGTCACAGTATAGCATGTCGAAAAAAGTCATAGTGTAGCATGTCGAAAAAAGTCATGAAAAAGTCACAGTATAGCATGTCGAAAAAAGTCATGAAAAAGTCACAGTATAGCATGTCGAAAAAAGTCATGAAAAAGTCACAGTATAGCATGTCGAAAAAAGTCATGAAAAAGTCACAGTATAGCATGTCGAAAAAAGTCATAGTATAGCATGTCGAAAAAAGTCATGAAAAAGTCACAGTATAGCATGTCGAAAAAAGTCATAGTATAGCATGTCGAAAAAAGTCATGAAAAAGTCACAGTATAGCATGTCGAAAAAGTCATAGTATAGCATGTCGAAAAAGTCATAGTATAGCATGTCGAAAAAAGTCATGAAAAAGTCACAGTATAGCATGTCGAAAAAAGTCATAGTATAGCATGTCGAAAAAAGGCATGAAAAAGTCACAGTATAGCATGTCGAAAAAAGTCATAGTATAGCATGTCGAAAAAAGTCATGAAAAAGTCACAGTATAGCATGTCGAAAAAAGTCATAGTATAGCATGTCGAAAAAAGTCATAGTATAGCATGTCGAAAAAAGTCATGAAAAAGTCACAGTATAGCATGTCGAAAAAAGTCATGAAAAAGTCACAGTATAGCATGTCGAAAAAAGTCATAGTATAGCATGTCGAAAAAAGTCATAGTATAGCATGTCGAAAAAAGTCATAGTATAGCATGTCGAAAAAAGTCATGAAAAAGTCACAGTATAGCATGTCGAAAAAAGTCATAGTATAGCATGTCGAAAAAAGGCATGAAAAAGTCACAGTATAGCATGTCGAAAAAAGTCATGAAAAAGTCACAGTATAGCATGTCGAAAAAAGTCATAGTATAGCATGTCGAAAAAAGGCATGAAAAAGTCACAGTATAGCATGTCGAAAAAAGTCATAGTATAGCATGTCGAAAAAAGTCATGAAAAAGTCACAGTATAGCATGTCGAAAAAAGTCATGAAAAAGTCACAGTATAGCATGTCGAAAAAAGTCATAGTATAGCATGTCGAAAAAAGTCATAGTATAGCATGTCGAAAAAAGGCATGAAAAAGTCACAGTATAGCATGTCGAAAAAAGTCATAGTATAGCATGTCGAAAAAAGTCATGAAAAAGTCACAGTATAGCATGTCGAAAAAAGTCATAGTATAGCATGTCGAAAAAAGTCATAGTATAGCATGTCGAAAAAAGTCATGAAAAAGTCACAGTATAGCATGTCGAAAAAAGTCATGAAAAAGTCACAGTATAGCATGTCGAAAAAAGTCATAGTATAGCATGTCGAAAAAAGTCATAGTATAGCATGTCGAAAAAAGTCATAGTATAGCATGTCGAAAAAAGTCATGAAAAAGTCACAGTATAGCATGTCGAAAAAAGTCATAGTATAGCATGTCGAAAAAAGGCATGAAAAAGTCACAGTATAGCATGTCGAAAAAAGTCATGAAAAAGTCACAGTATAGCATGTCGAAAAAAGTCATAGTATAGCATGTCGAAAAAAGTCATAGTATAACGTGTCGGAAAAAGTCACAGTATAGCATGTCGAAAAAAGTCATAGTATAGCATATCGAAAAAAAGTCATGAAAAAGTCACAGTATAGCATGTCGAAAAAAGTCATAGTATAGCATGTCGAAAAAAGTCATGAAAAAGTCATAGTATAGCATGTCGAAAAAAGTCATAGAATAGCATGTCGAAAAAAGTCATAGTATAGCATGTCGAAAAAAGTCATAGTATAGCATGTCGAAAAAAGTCATGAAAAAGTCATAGTATAACATGTCGAAAAAAGTCACAGTATAGCATGTCGAAAAAAGTCATAGTATAACATGTCGAAAAAAGTCATAGTATAGCATGTCGAAAAAAGTAATAAATAAATCATAGTATAGCGTGTCAAAAAAAGTCAATGTTGAAAAAAGTCATAAAAAAGTCACAGTATAGCATGTCGAAAAAAGTCATGAAAAAGTCATAGTATAGCATGTCGAAAAAAGTCATAGTATAGCATGTCGAAAAAAGTCATAGTATAGCATGTCGAAAAAAGTCATGAAAAAGTCATAGTATAGCATGTCGAAAAAAGTCATAGTATAGCATGTCGAAAAAATTCATAGTATAGCATGTCGAAAAAAGTCATGAAAAAGTCACAGTATAGCATGTCGAAAAAAGTAATAAATAATACATAGTATAGCATGTCGAAAAAAGTCATAGTATAGCATGTCGAAAAAAGTCATAGTATAGCATGTCGAAAAAAGTCATAGTATAGCATGTCGAAAAAAGTAATAAATAAATCATAGTATAGCATGTCGAAAAAAGTCATAGTATAGCATGTCGAAAAAAGTCATAGTATAGCATGTCGAAAAAAGTCATAGTATAGCATGTCGAAAAAAGTCATGAAAAAGTCATAGTATAGCATGTCGAAAAAAGTAATAAATAAATCATAGTATAGCATGTCGAAAAAAGTCATAGTATAGCATGTCGAAAAAAGTCATGAAAAAGTCACAGTATAGCATGTCGAAAAAAGTCATGAAAAAGTCACAGTATAACATGTCGAAAAAAGTCATGAAAAAGTCACAGTATAGCATGTCGAAAAAAGTCATGAAAAAGTCACAGTATAGCATGTCGAAAAAAGTCATAGTGTAGCATGTCGAAAAAAGTCATGAAAAAGTCACAGTATAGCATGTCGAAAAAAGTCATGAAAAAGTCACAGGATAGCATGTCGAAAAAAGTCATGAAAAAGTCACAGTATAGCATGTCGAAAAAAGTCATAGTATAGCATGTCGAAAAAAGTCATGAAAAAGTCACAGTATAGCATGTCGAAAAAAGTCATAGTATAGCATGTCGAAAAAAGTCATGAAAAAGTCACAGTATAGCATGTCGAAAAAAGTCATAGTATAGCATGTCGAAAAAAGTCATGAAAAAGTCACAGTATAGCATGTCGAAAAAAGTCACAGTATAGCATGTCGAAAAAAGTCATAGTATAGCATGTCGAAAAAAGTCATAAAAAAGTCATAGTATAGCATGTCTTCGTTTACCATCCGTCCCTCCCACGTTACAACACTTCCAAATATATTTCTATGCTGACGACAAACAGCTTTTTGTGGCTGTGTCTTCTGATAACACGACACCTACTGATGTTCCTTTAGATATTAGGATGAATTGAAATATGAGTTTTAAGTTCTACAGCTAAGAGAAAATAGCTACACAATTCAATTATTTTTCATATTTTAACATGTGTAACATCTTTCACATTTTACAACAGTTCCGTCTGTGCAGCATCAACCATAGGTACAGTAAACTGGATTCTATATCGCAGTAACTCACCAAGTTGTAGCTCCGGGTTGGTCTCACACAGGCTCCAGTCCACATTGCAGTCACAGTGAGTCTTCTCGAACATGTTGTCCAGAACTTCTCTCACGGTCTGCCTCTCGTCCACCATCAGAGTCTTTGCGCTGCCGTCATTCATCAGCACCTTCACCACCAACTGTCCGAAACAAATACAACTTTATTATAAATAAATGATTCATTTCAGAAGGCAAACCGTCCTCATTTACATTGTGAATGAAATAACTCAATTCATTGATGACCAGATTCAATCTAAATTCAGTTATCAGTTATATGATATAACTTATATACAACTTCCATCAAGCAAATGTTTGTTGCATGAGCGCCCATGTTACCTGTCGGTAATGGGTCTGACTGGGGTAGCTCATGGTTGAAGTTGGTTCAGTTCAGGTGCACACCTGCTGGAAACTTGCTGCTATCTACCCAATAGTCATTGGCTTATCTTACCTTTGACGTTGACTAATGGATCCTTACATTCTTTTAAAAAGATGCATGTTTATTTAATTTCTTTAACTAGTTTTAAGCCTAAACTGCTTTTAAATTTCATGTAACTTGCAAATAAAACATACAGGTGAAGATACTCCGGCTCCTGTGACAGTCTTCTGGCTTTAGGTTCACATATAATGGACAGATATGAAAGTAATATCTATCTTTCCATCAAACTCTCAGCAATAAAGTGCATTTATAAAAATGTCAGTTTTTTGGTTCTAAAATGTTTTTTTTCTGCGTCACCTGCATGACAGAGTGAAGTTAAAACACGTTGTGGACAGAGGCAGGTGTGTCTAAAGTGTGATAAGCACATGCAGCTTTTTTATTATCCCGTTTAATTACCGGCCATGTGCAGTAAATGGCTGTTTCTGTTTCCTAATGTTAGTTCTACTAGTAGAGTTGGAGCATCAGCACTCCTGTCTCTCTATTCTGTTCACCCTCTTTGTCTTTTTTAGTAATTTCCTCCCCATTGTATTCGTCTCCTTTTTGCAGTCTTAGCACCTCCTCGCCCCCCCCCCCCCCAGATTAATTCTGCTCTGGAGCGGCGCACTGCTTTCCTCACAGGCTCATATGGCTTCACACTTCCTCTCATCTGAAACAAATCCAGCTTTTGGGAAGCTGAGGACTTTCACAGAACCCAGGTCAGCCGGTCGCTGAGCTTGTGTCATGAAAAATGTGGGACTCAGAGATGCTGTCACCAGAGGATTCAGCGCGTTAGATCACACGCTCCTCGGTCCCGACCTTTGGAAAACAATGGGTTCGGCACACGGTTGAATGAAATGTCACTGGATATCAAATTATTTTTCCTCTTACGGTTCTTCCTCATGCGAGGCGGGTATCTTTAAAATACATGGTCCGTGTCAAAAGCATGAAACTCGAAACTGCCCACAGACGGTTGTGCTGAAACCACTGAGAGTGCACCTTGCTCTTCTGCGCCTAACAACCCTGGGACAGATGTTCCTGTGAAAGTGGCTAGTAGTCTGTTTTTCCTCAGCATCCACACACACACACACACACACACACACACCAATTTGGAGGAGCTGTTTTCTGCTGGTTTTCTTCAGATTTTTCTCAGAATTTATAATTGCTAACCTATAAGACTGTTATTGCAGCCACACACGTAAATTATAAGACTTGTCAGCCAAGACATGGGTGTAGAAATTGGCCGTCATATCATCAGACTATTATCTATTATAAAACTTTATGCAATTGGCACAAAACCTACGTTTGGTTCTGCGTAAAATTGCACATCCTGCTGTGAAGCTTTGCATGCAAAACCACATGTCTTTGCTTTTGTTGACTGCTTTGAAGATGAGAAAGTGTCCACATATCCTCCGAAGAGGGGAAGCCGTGCATGTCCTGCAGGAAGTTGGCTGGATGAAAGTTAAGTCGTCCATTACTGTGATTGATGTCTCCGCCAAAGGAAGAGAAAGAGCCGTCCTATCTTTGAACATTACGTCTTTTACAGTGATGTCCATGTAGCCTTAATTCACAGCGCCTTTAAAGTTTACTGTTGCCAGTGGATGGGAGATCAGAGGAGGACTCCTCAGTCGTCTCGTCTTACCTTTTTCACTTTAGCTTCCTTCAGCTTCTCAAGAGCCAGCTTGATTTTGTCTGCTTTCATCTGCGCCTCGATTTCCTCCTACAGACAAAGAATATAATGTTTACTTACTGGTGTAAGTGGGATATATATACATACCACAATAATCATTGTGTTGAAGCTTGTTATACTTTGGAAAATGCACAGCAAGAAATCATCTTTGATATCAGCAAACTGTAAACAGCACAATAAAACTAGTGTGAGATCTGGGCGACAGAGATGATTAAATGAAGACCAGATGTGTAAATTATGGACCATGCAGCCGGTTAGCTTAGCTTAGCATAAAGACTGAACATGGGGAAACAGGTAACATGACTCTTTCCAAAATAAACAAAATATGTCGACCCTCCCATCTAAAGTTCAGCAATCAATTTGCTATATCTATATCTGTTGTTTAATCCAATACAAAAAAGTAACTTTTCTGTTTTTCTTCTACTGGCTGTAGCTCCATATTCACTGTACCGGTACATACATGATAGTGGTATCAATATTCTCATCTCACTCTAAAAGCAAAGAAGTTTATCCCCCAAAAATGTGTATCTGTTGCTTAAAAGATGGAGCTAAAGGTAAACGAGGGGAAAATATGTGACTGCTGAGTTCATCTCTGTGGATGCAGCGTATTAAGTGCTGCTCAGGAGCTGCAGTGTTTCATTTGAATTCCATAACTTCTCATATGTGAAGCGTGCATTGAAGAATTTCATGTGGGCCATTAGATCTAATCTACTAAATCTCAATTATCAGGGATACCCTTTACTCTGCCTGATAACTCAACGTGTTTTTACATTAGAATCCTGCCTACAGTGCAGTTCTAATGAACTTGTACCTCTTCAACAATGACACGCTCTCTGCCTCAGCACAGCTGGTGTTTTCACCTCGGAAGGATGAGGTAACAAGCGCTGCTAAAGTAATACCTGTTACTCTTTTCTGCCTCATGTCTGTCTGCGTTTGATCTGTTCCAGACAGACTCACGAGTCTCTGTAACTGTAACAGATGCGTCCGTCCAGGAACAACTTCGCCATGATCTCACCGTCCAACTGTTATAAGAGCAACACCACTCTTCCCAGTTCCACAAAGACAAAAAGGAATCACTAGAAATTCATATGCTGGGGACTAGCCATGCTTTTGTTGTCATACTGTCTTTTCACGCACGGCTCAGGAAGTGCGTTCTCGTGGTCATAGATTGTGACATTATCATTGTCTCTTTCTGCTTCATGTCTCTGTCGTTGGATCTTAGATTTTAAGAGCCTAACAGCATTGTGGCTTTTTCCTGGAAACCAAAATAAACTCTCCATCACTCTGACAGGCCTTAGTTAAAGCTCTCACTTCTTTAATTTTGGACCAGTTCCCAGTAGCAGAGAGCTTAAAAGATATTTGCAGAGATGCTGCTCTCATCTTACGATCGGCACACTGGCTGACTCACCTTTGTGGGCTTTGCAGCCTGAGGGGGCGGAGGTGGTAAAGGGGAGGCGGCGGAGGAGGCCGGTGTGCTAACGTTGCTGCTGGTGCTGCTCGCTGGTGATGTTGGGGAAGGCAAGGAGGAGGCCGGACGGATGCTCAGGCCCTTGGGCGGTGGTGGCGGCAGGTCTGACGGGGGCGGTGACTTCACCTTCAGATCTTCTATTTGTGCTGCAAGTTTCTCTTCCGACTCATTGAGATCAGCCATCAAATCAGCCATGAGCGCATCCAGATCGGTGTCCTCGAGTTCATTGAGGGACTCTGGTGTTAGAGGAAAGTCTGTTTATTTGTTAAGAACTGACCCAAGAACAGTAAGTATATTAAAGCGAAGAGACACATATTTGACATGTTGTCATATAGAGGATACCTCGGTTCCTTTTTTTAAATGACATGAGCTGTTTCTTTCAACATTGAGAACTTTCATTTTCTCAAGAGTTCCTCTTAGTTTCATAATAACAACGAAATTATCTGGTGCAATGCATCAAATGGTAACATTTATGTTTAATAGTATACATGGGCCCTTGCAGATAAAAGAAATCGATAAAATTAAAGCATTTCTTTCATTTCATTCCTCGTTCATCTCCTCTAGTCTTCATTCGTGGTCCCCAGAAGATGCATCCTACCGATTTTGGTGTTCCCCCTGACTTTCCCGCCATAGCGCCACCATGAGGTTGATATTTGCCATCATATCAGAGTGAAAGGTCTCAACTATTGGATGGATTGTTAGGAAATTTGGGGGCATTTCATTTCCTCCTCAAGATGAATCAAAATGACTTTGGTGATCCCCATACGCAGGTTAACAATTTATTATGACCAAAATGGCTGTAAAACGAATGACATGTCCAACACTGTACTTTGTACTGTACTTTGCTAAATGGTAAACATGGCAAACAGTACTCGCTAAACATTAGCATGTTAAGATTGTCATTATGGGCAGATTAGCATTCTGACGTTAGCATTTAGCTCAAAGCACGGCTGAGAGCTGCTTTTCAGTCTTGTTAGGAAAATGATTTATTTTGTGATTGATTGTCGTTCGGTTGAGATTCATGAAGGTTTGTCCTCGTAGCTTAGAGTAATGTGTGGTGAAGTGCTGATGTGACAAGACTGAAGTTGACACTAAAAAAAACAACTGTGAAAGGAAGAGTTCAATGAGAGCGCTAATGCCAACATTCTGCAACCTGGCTTTAACATTAACCTGCTTGTTTTACAGCCCATACGAGCCAAAGGCAAACACTGAGTAATTAGTAGTATTTCCACACGCTTGACGGACAAAATGTGAAGTCACCATTGAGGTCAGTGTAGCCGATGGATAGGTTGACGTTGTCGTAGGTGCTGGGGAGAGACGCAGGAGGGACTGTTTCCTGTCCGAGACTCTGCAGGGAAGAATGAACAAGGCAGCGTGTTTATAAGAGCGTTGATATCATTTCTGTACATTCATCCACAACACATTCTGAAACATAAACTATCCCCAAACAGTATGTAAGAAAGTGATGATGTTTGATGTTTACATGTCTAATGTTACATCTGTTTTTAGGTATTACACCAAACAGAGCTTCTCTGTGTTTCATTCAGCCCGTCTGGCCAAATGGAAGTGATTTAAAATGACTGGTGGGTTAAAAACAACATCAAAGTCATCAGCAGGGGTTTTCACCGAGACACAAATGTGTAATCTCTGGCTGGTTCATGCCATTTGACCTTTTATTTACTGACACAAAAAGGTAAGTTCCTACGGGACTGTTCAAACTAGCCTGTTGGAGTGTAAAGCCCTGTATACTGGTAGTTCTTATCTACCAATTAGTGCAAAACGAAACCCCGAAGATGTGGAGTGAAGTGCTGGAATAAAACTGTACGGCCATAGTTGTCATGACAAACTGTCTTAGTTTACCTGAGTGAGGAGGTCCATCTCCCCCAGCAGGTCACTGAACATGGCGTCGATGTCGTCCATCTGTTTAAAAGCAACAACAAAAGTGTCAGACACAAATAAATACTCCCACATGTTAACTTTTCCACCATGTGACATAAACTGTTGGGACACCGTGTGCGTCATTGTTGTTGATCGGTGCTGCAAGGACGCAAAACATCTCCATTGATTGGACTTGGTTGTCATATGAATGGCAGTGAATGAATGTGTGGAATGAAGAGGTAACTCTAATCTGCTTGGTGAAATGAAACGTTCGTTGATACACATGTCCAGTAGGGCACGATAACATGCGATAACATGCACTAAAAGGCCCAGCCATGTCAACAAAGAACGGAGAAGCTCAGATACCAACATTCACAGAGGGAGAGCGACTTCATTCTCTGCTCGGATAGAGTGCGGCTCCTTGAACCCCGATACAGCTAATCATTTCAGTCTGAAAGTCGTGAAATAGCCCACGACAACAACTCCCGAAGACTCACTTGACATCTGTAATTGTGTACAGTATGCCGTCTCTCACTTTGTGTTATTTGAATCCACATTTCCTCAGAGCAAATGTTATGATGGGCTAGAATGTGCAGTCAAAACAGAGTCCCTGTTTTCTTACAGTGGAACATGACCAGCAGTGGGACGGGTCAGTGGCAGTTCATGCAGTCACAGTGGTGCTTTGATGGGGTTTTAACTTCACTAAATCCAGAACTGTAACATGCTGCTGTGCACCTCCACTGCATGTTAATGGTCCTGTAAACCCAACAGTGACTACAGAGCCTGTACATTAATCTGATTAAGGACAATTCAACATTAAGTGTGGCTGCTGCTGTAACTGCTGAACCAGCCTGGTTACACACTAAAGGCTCGCTTTCTGCCTGTGGCTCTGTGGGTGTTAATGGGTGTCAGGGACAACATTACGCAACAAAACAAAAGTTAGATTGAGGCCACAAAACCACGTAAATAGGTTTTAGAAGACCGCACGAACACTTTGGGACACAGTGTCGAACATCGAGCTCGTGGTTGACGGTCCTGTGTTTGATGGACCCATCCACCTCCCCTGCTGCCCACCTTAACTGGTCCATCGATGTAATACTTCGACACTCTGACCGTTGCACAGTAAAGTGGACGCGTTTAATTTGTGCGTCCACCACGAAAAAGGATCCTTATTGACTTTTCATCGGCGTTGGTTTTGTGCTGAGCGACATGAAAAAAATGGAGAATTTGTGTCCCTGTGCGTGAAACAAATACATTTCGTGACTGTCTGATTCTGGGCCGCATGATGAGGCACAAAGATGTCAGCAAAGGCAAACACAGTTGTTGTTGTTGTTGTATAATACATTGAAATACTTTGTATAAAGCTTAGAACGAAACAAGAAGAAAACAAACTGCTTTTTGTTCATTCGAGACATAATTGCTGTCTTTATTTTTATGGGCTCACCGGCTAACCTAGATATCTTAGTGTGGCTTTACTCATTGTGCAGCACAGAAGCATAAAGATCAAACGTGGTTGTGTTAAGCTGTAAGACGACAGTCATTACATTTGAATAAGAAATAGCTGGGTAGGTGAAGGGTTGGTGTGGTTCAAGTTAAGGTAATAATAAATGGACTTTGACCACTGCACGTCTCAGACCTCAGCGCAGCTACACACTTTGTTTTATCTCTGTTCGTGTGCTGTTTGCCACTCAACAAAAAAAAAAGCTCCACCAACTCTGAATCGTATTGGTTGAACTCAACCACTGACATTTACTCTCCCTCAGTGTAATGTTTGCATTAACCTCCGGTCTTCACTTTTATTTCTGCCGTCACGGTTCATTAGATATGAAAATATTATCTCCAACGAAGTGTAACTCGCTGCCGTTTTCACTCGTCAGTTTGGAATCTGTTCATTACACTTTTAGAGCCAACAAGAAAAAAGAAAAAAGAAAGAAAGAAAGAAAACATTTGCAGAGTTTTAATCAAAAGCAAAGCGAGAGAGTCGAGGCGAACCCCTCAGCCGCACTGCGGAGGAGACAAGAGTGATTGATTGTGTTCCAGGCAAGAGTTCAGACAGTGCTGTGACGTGATGTTTCTCATTTGAATGTGAAATGGATCAACATTGTTCCAACATCTAACAGATGGCGCGTGCTTGTATGGTTGGAAGCTCGACGAAGACGAACCGTATCCGAGACCGCAAATGGTTTTGTGCAGATAACAGATAAAGACTTGTAAAAGCTCTCTGGTTTTGACACCGTTGCACACAAAGTATTTTCCATCATGACTTAACTTCTTTGAGTGTCAGACAATATGTCCCACGTGACCCACTCCTCCACCCTTTTAGCAAGACTGGTTTACGCCCCAGGAGGAAGTGGTACAGGGTGAACTTCCTGCCACTTGCGATGTTGAAATCGTGTTGGAAATGGCGACACGAGCTGCCACCTGCAACCTCAATGCTGTTTCCTTTCACTCACACTGCGCCACATTTTTAGGGTCTGAAAACACAACTTGCATGTGATATTCTGCATCATGGCTCAACCAAACATAAATTTAAGTGATTGCAGACTTAAAAATAAAACACTCTGCAGATAAAAAATCTGCAGCTCTCTGCAGATCTCACTGCAGCGACCACAGTTTTGGTCCAAGTCAGCTCTTTGCTCACAAACAGCCACGCAGAACACGTAAACACTGGGAGCGTCTGATGCCGCTTCCAATGTGCATTTTTAAAGTCACACAAGGAAAATATTAGCGTCAGTAAGGTCAGCTGCTTTCAGAGGCCAAATGCACAAGAGCTCTCACACCGTAAAGAGAAGTCAGAGAGAGTGGAGAAATGCTCAGATCTCAGAAACAAACCGGCGTCTGCTGATGGAGGCAAAACACATTCATGTGATGTTTATAATCACTTAAATGCACGATTGTATTCGTGTCTCACTTCACACGTCAACATTAAACTTAAGAAAGTAGCCCTGGTAGCCTACACTTTTTTTTCATTCGTAGGTGTGAAATTGCAAACAAAACACAAAGGAAGTAGAACCACAGAAAAGGTGTTAGCCTTAAAATAGTGTCAACGGTAGAGGCTAGTTGTTTTACTGAGAAATAAGGGTAGCCCTATTCATTTTTCTGCTGAGAGTCATAGGAGAAGATTGATACCACTTTCATATGTCTGTGGAATGTAGAATGTGAAGCTAGGTCTAATAGGTGATTAGCTTAGCTTAGCATAAATATTAGCCTGGCTCTGTTCAAACATGAATCAGCCGAAAGAATTAAACAAACAAAACATAAGTCAGTGTTAATTAGCTTTAGAGGCTAGCTGTTCCCCCTGTTTTCAGTCTTTATGGTTACGCTAAGCTAAGCTAAGCTAAGCTAAGCTTACTGTCTCCTGGCTTCAGCTTCATATTTTGAGCGGTATCAATCTTATCGAACCTTCAGCAAGAAAGTGAACAGGGTTTCTTTCCTAACTTTAAGACCGCGAATAAAAGAACTGGCTGCAGATATCGGAGGTGACGTGGATCTGTTGTGAAATCATGCAAAAGGTTTTTATCAGCAATATTGGAGAAGCTTCACGTTAGGAAGGGAAACGTTGGCGTGACTAACGCTATCTGACAAAAGCCTGACTGACGCATAAAGTGCTCGGAAGTGAGCTGAGTTTACAATTTTATTCGGACAAACTGATGACAAGTGTAGACAGAAGTGTAAAGTGAGATGGAGAGAGTAATGGGATCATTTCATTTCCCGTCAATATCTGCATTTACTGTAAAACAATGTTTGTATTTGTGCTCCTTCATATTGTGGCCGATGCTGCAGCCTGAAGGAAGACAACCATAAACGTATGTCGCTGTTTCTTTGAACCATTTCTACTTTCTTTCCGCTCTGGAAATATGCGATTCGTCAGCATTTATGAATATTGCTGGAAACACTTGAGCATGGAATCTGGCGCCGCGTCAAACCTCCACAATGCATTGTGAAAACACACCACTCTACGGCTGGGATCCAAAGAAATAATAAGTCAAAGAAATATAGCATGCAAGCGACTTCCACATTCCTAAATAATCTCAAATCTTATTTTATAAATGCACACACGTCGAACTCAAGTTTCTCACTCGACTCAAATATCTGTACTTGAGCTGCCGTGTTTACAGAAGTGGACTTGCTCGACTGTAAAGGAGGCAATAGGGCCGCAGAAAGAGAGAGCTGGAGGGCAGAAAAAAAGAAGAATCATAACGGACATTTCATAACACACCAGATCGTATCTATGTGTGCTGAAGAAGGGAGTCTGGGCTTTTGTGGAAATCAAACATGGACACTAATTTCCACTAAGGTTATCTTTAAAAAATCTTTTTTTTTTCATACATGAAATCCCCTCTGCACATGAGTCATCGGACCGTCTGTGGAACCTCCCTATATTGCAACGTTTTCTGGCTCGACAGCAGTGAAAAGCAGAAAACTGTCAGCTAGAAAGGTTTTCACTCCAGCAGACGCTGGCAATGATACACAGCTTATCAGTAATTCATCTCATCTCAGAGAGCCAAATGTACTAAATGTCCCTGTCATCGGTGACAGCACTATTAGCTTTAAAACAAGAGACCAAGCGGGGATCAGTTTCATGTGGTCACTGAGTCATACAGCAGTCTGGAATTAGAGTCGGGTCCACCCAGTCGGAAAGAGCACATATGACCACCCGTTCCTTTATGTTAGAATAGCGTAATGACGGCCTCATCGCTGGACAGAAAGCTCATTAAAGCCTTATCTCATGAGTACAACATGCTGGGGGACAATACACGTCTTGTACTGTTATAATTTGACAACTTTTAAAAGTCTGTGTCGAGGAGGTTTTAAAATTACAAAATTTGTCTGGCTACATTTTTTTTGTCTGTATTATGAACTTTATCTGTGTTATCCTTCCAGCTGGAGGAGAAAAAATGATTTAATTTGACAGATAAAAAGAACAAAGATTCACAGTCAAAGTCACGAACGCGCTCAGAGGAAAGCAGCTATGTGTTCACCGTTAACTGAAGGTACAACATCTACTTTAGCAGAGGTGCGACTCACCTTTTCAAATGTGTTAATCCTTGTTTCACCAGTTAGTTTCAAGCTTCATGGACCTCAGTTCCACCTCAGCGTTGTATTCTCCAATAAAGCACCAGAAAAAACAGTCACATACAGGCAGATCAGGGTGTGTTGATGTGGATCGCATCTGTCTCTCTTGACTGTTGACTTCTTCCTGCTCAATGCGGAAGTTCAGGTCGAGACCTGCCACTGCATTCCTTCAATAAAAGCCCAACACTTTCACAACAGTCTTGTCTGGGCAACGCCGGGCCGCCCCACTCAACAGTCCTCTCCTATCTGCACTGTATTCATGCAACTTTTTTTCATTCGAGGACAGAGTGGGAGAAAACTGCAGTGGAGTTTGCTGTGACTTCCAATCACGGCTGCTGATTGACAAGCACTTGAGTGGATGGTGGAGTGTTCGGAAGAAAGAAAACAACATAGAAGCGAGGTCTCGAAGGGATCGAGAGAACGGCTGATTCAGCAGGAGGAATGTGACGGCCTCGGTTAATAATTCACCGCACTGAAGCTGATTTACTGCAGGTCTTTAGACAGTAATACTGCACGTCACAGCGGTGAGCACCGGACTCCAGCTGAGCTCCTGTGATCTAAATTCTTATGAAACACACAGCATCACCTTTAGACACATCCATATGCTTTGAAGTTGCTGCACAGCCGTCGAGCCCCGAGACTAAGGCGTACAAAAGTACATTCGAGCTATTTTTCGTCTCTTAAAATCAGGAAGGAGTTCAGACACTGGTGTGGTGCAACAAGCTCACTTATCTTCAGGGGGGGAACCAAGCAGAGCCAAGCTGTCAAGCTATGAATAGCCTCTGGCTCTTATCTGACCAGGCAGATACAGATAGCTCTGTTTATTTGCATTTCTCCTTGAGTCAACCTGGGAGGCCTTGAAATAAAAATAAACTACATTTCACTTCTTTTTTTTTGAATCCCTCTTCAGCCGACAGAGACGTCAAAATATGTGGAAAAGGTCAGAAAGTGGCGAGGAATGTTAAAACGATGCTTAGAAGAACAGCGCTGCCCCGTCTCTCGCCTCATTTTCAACTCTTTAATCTGTTTATGAAGTAAAGTATCCTTGAAAGCGTCCAAGAGCCTTTCGTGACTCGTGATGTATTGAACAAACACTCCGGGTACAGGCATGTGTCCCAACCACCCTCATTTCCTCTCTCAGGGGTTGACAAACAGATGACACCGTATGCAGCCTCCCATTAGCTCCAAGCATCTCCTGAACACGAGCACCCCGGCAGCAAAGAGAGAGAGAGGGTTTTTCTACTTTGTTGTATCTTTGCTGCCAGTGTTCAGTCACTGAAGGTAGTCCAGCAGAGTGTGTACCGATCATGTGTTTTGAACAACGTGCATGCTGCAGCTCATACATCTCGGCACGGAGTCAAGACAAAGAGGATTGTTCTTTTTTAACGCAGATGTTGTGCATGCTCCGAGAGAAAAGGGGGGTGATAATGAAAACCAGTGGGCATTCGTCAAAGGTACTGCAGAGGACAAACTGTCACAATGAGGATGTGAAACGCGATGCATTGGGAGTGTTGTGGTGCCCTCTGTTTGTGCTCTGCTGTATTAAACAGTCAGTGGGTGTAGTGCAGCTCATGCTACCTGCACCACTTACTTTGGCTCATCCCCTCTGCATGGGTACACCAGAAAACTGGTTGACAAGACGGATTGTAGGAGATAATTCTTTAGTTTGATTATTTAATTTTAATTATTTATTATTTTTGTAGACACAAGGGGCACTAAGCACCAGATTGAGCACTTGTTGAGGTAACACATTAAGGATAAAGGGAGCAGGTGAAGCACCAGGAAGGGACATGTTTTTATTTCCAGAGCAAGCGAGAGGCAGCGTGATGAACACTGATTGATTTTGGACTGGAAAATAAGATTCATTAATTATTTAATTCATTAATCGTACACGGACAACAGACTTCTGAACTGAACCCAATTTAAATGGCGCATCAGTGGACTTTTGTTGTTTTTTGAAAGAGATCTTCTTTTGATGATTGGTCACTAAAAAGTAAACATTAGACAATAAGTCTAATTTATGTATTTAAAAATGATGAAATATTAAGTCAACAGGCACTAAAACAATTGTGAGATAGTAAATCAAATGTATTAAGTCAACATAACAAATGTTGGAGGCCAAGCCAAAATTCCAAAAGAATGTTGACATTATGAGAAACCAGGTAAGAAATTTGTCAGAAGTCAGAATGTGGTGGTAATAAGTTATTTTTTGAATTATTAAGTTAAATAACTTTATTATAATGTCTTATTTTTTACATAGTTTTTTCCTCTTTCGTGGCAACAATGAGCTTCCATACTTGCCTGACTTTGAAATCATCAAAACAGAAAATTACATCAGAATCTGCCAAACTACAAACTTCCCACCACACACCAGCCTCAGGCCACCTCCGTCTGGACATGTTGTTGTGCGGGAAGCACTGAAATGAGAGGCTTCAAAAAGCAGCTGTGGGTCTCACATTCCTGACTTCTGTCCCTTCAACAAAAGATTGCCCTCCGTTGGCTCCGTCTGTAAAGAGGTGTTGACAAGGCCAGTCTAACCGGAAGGACACTGGGTTGAAGACCAGCAGCTGTCTCAACATTCTGCCACTTTTTTTCCCCAACGTGGATGGCCATAGGGTCACAGGGAAGTCTTTGTTTGTTTGTTTTCTTTTAACATGAAAATTCGAGCAAATATTTCATTTTAGAAAAAACGTTTCATTCTGCTTTCTTTCACACGCAATGTCCTGCGAGGAGCGCGGGGAAGGTGAAGGGTTAATTCGTGGCCGGGGAAACCTGATGCTAATTAAGTCTTAGGAATGCCACATACTGACATTGTGTTGCAGTGCGCCCTCAGAGTGGCTCGGCCATGGAGAGAGCCAGTGCGTGAGTCTGGTGGTTTTACTCCGTACTGACAGTCTCACCCTGGAGCTGAAGGTAATGCTCTGTGAAGAAGTGCACATCAAGAGTCTCTCATGTCAAGTTTGTGCTTCGTTTCATTTGAAAGGAGAAGATCCGTGATGGACTTTCAGGATCTGTTTTAGTTCAATCAAAGAACAGTTTGGAGATTTTCCCAGATTTGGTGATCAAAAGCTCAACTCGCATTTTCTGTTTCTTTTTTGCAGGCAGAGATTTAAATATATCTGACGCAAAAAAAATGTTTTTAGTAACACCAGTGCTGTTGCTGCTGTTGCCTTGGTTCTCACTGCAAGCTGTGGCAGAGATCTGCCGGGGGCCGTACTGCTACCGCGTGGAAACCGGCGATCCAAGACCGTGCACCGGAGCGCACTGCCCGGGGAGCAGATCCTCCAGACCGCCGCGGCAGTTCAACCCGACGACGCAAGGGAGAGCGGCGCAGATCGTCGCCAGCCAGCACCATGCACACTCGAGCTCTCCAAGAGCAGCGCCGGACGCTTACCCCGCCGTCAAGCCGCTTCGCGTGTGGCACAGCGACGGCGGCGGCGCGCGGATGAGAGCGCCAGAAGTTGTACCTGCAGGATGCACCGATGCGGACTGCGCCCCTGTTGTGAAACATTCTCAGCCCGCTAATGACACCCGAGACTGTAGGGGGATCGAGTGCAGGCTGCCGCTGAGGATACGGCCAAGAGCTCGCGCGAAGTCTTGTGTGGGAGAGGGGTGCAGTTCACAGGAGAGCGCGAGCCAGCTTCCTCCGGTCCATCTGTCCGACAGAGCCGCGCAGTTTCTGGGAGATTTTCCGGAGCTTGGATATCCGTCGTCGGAACTTGGCGGCGCACCTTTGGGTGTCCAGCTCACATGTGACATCAAGCCAGGTCTGCTATTACCATCATCATCATCATCATCATCATCATTGTCATCTAACATTTTAACTGTTGCTTTCAGGCTGATTAACTTCTTCAAAGTGCCCTTTGTGCACAATTGTGCACCAATCTAACCGCTGCCAGACATTTCTGGTTGAGTGACAAGCTTCAAAAGAAGTTGATGAATTCTTAACTTGCTCTGGAAACAGTGTGCCTGTAATGTAACCATGCATGTAACCCTTTATTGGCTTTAACCAACCTTTTTCCACCAGCGATCTGCAAAATGGGATTAAGCTCAAAAAGCAAAGGAAGACCTTGTTGACATTCAGCCCTAAATTATATCTGCACAGCTAGAGCAGCTGAACTGGAAACATGTCTGTGAGTCAGTTGTCCAGAAAATGTTGAGTGCTCTGATGTTGGTCCACAAAGGAAACGTTCATTGCACTTAAAACAGGGTCAATGGGTGTTCAAACTTTATCGCTGCAGTCTTAATCTCTTTTAATCCCTTCCTCCACTGCAGTCTTTAACAACAACAACTTGTCTGATCCCATATTTCATTTTGCATTATTTTCCCCTCAGGGGAGAACGAAGTTCCATCTGAAGATGCCCTCATCTTGCACCTCCAGCTGGCGAAGGGGCAGGAGAAGCTGGTGGAGGCCCTGCGCGCCCAGCAGATCGTCATCCGCGACCTGCAGCAGAAGCTCGCCGACCAACAGGAGGCGCTGCTGTCCCAGCAGAGGGAGATCCTGGACCAGCAGCGGCGCATGTATGACCAGATGGACGTGGTGAAGGCCCAGTACGGCCTCCTGTCGGACACCGTCAAGCAGGTCTCCTTCCAGGGCCTGCAGGGCGAGCTGCAGAGCTACTTCGAGAGCCACCTGGCGGGTCTGCAGAGCCAGGCCCGCAGCCACCTGCAGAAGTCCTACGCCGTGCACAAGATGGACATCGACTCGAAGGGGATGGATGTCGTCGGAGAGGCTCATTTTCCTCAACCTCTGCTGGGTTGCCCTTCACCTTGTGTGGGGGAGGAGTACTGTGATTTTCAGAGGGACCCACCTCAGTGTGAGAAGTGCACCATGTGTCCACCGGGCTTCTTTCTGATCTCGCAATGTTCTCCCACTGCAGACAGGATGTGCCAGGTACTGTCCTTTTAAAATACTGATCTTTTCACACCCGTTTCACTTCATTTAAAACACACTGCTGTCTGTTTGCATGACGGTGAGACTGCTATCTGTACTTATCTGTGATGTGTGAAAACCAACCCACTGCTCACTAAAGTGTGAATGGGTTTCAGCTAACAGTTAAAGCTTGATGTGGTGGAATCAGTCAGTTTTCACACATGTGGCAGCAATGCCCAAACATAATAACAGCTGATTTGGAGGGAAAATGTTCATACTTATTGTATAAATGTATTCACAATGATTATTGTATGAATTGCAGGACAGAGATGAATGCCTTGAAGTACCAAACATTTGTGGAGAGCGAGTGAAGTGCCTTAATACTCCAGGTATGTTTTCGATGGTTAAAGCAATTCATCTCCTAATTGTTGGCAGTGGGGAAAAAACAATATCTCCCTCTTCATATTTTAATTTGAAAACATCTTTTTACTCCTTGGTTTCTCTATTCTCTCTGGTCTTTGACTGCACAGGGGGGTTCAGGTGTCTGGGGGTTTCTGAGAGAGAAGCAGTGATGGGCTTGTGTGGTCCCGACTACTTCTTCAACCAGGAGCTGCAGGAGTGCCAGGCCTGTTCTGACTGTGATGGGGAGTCGGTTTCTGCTCCCTGCACAGCTATCGCTGACTCAGTCTGCGGCCAGCCTTCAGAGAGCCGACTCTCCCAGTCTTGGGGGGCCAGTGTGGGAGTCCCATCCGCCAGGTCTTCTGGCGGCCGCATCTTCCCCGGGCTTCAACTTAACATCCGAGGCAAAGAGAGAATCGATCTGCTGTCCAACGAGGCGGGGCAGGTGACGTTCCTGGAGCACGGCCTCGTGTGGTTGGATCATAACTTTGCGATAAAGCACAGCTGCAGGAACTTCCTCCAGGTGGGGATGAGGCTCAACGGGAGCCAGGAGGAGGAGGGTTGGGACCTCAGTGGTGTTCGCATCGAACAGCCGGATGGGAAGTACTTCCAGGGTGTCAGCGTCAGCAGTGGAGTCGAGGTGGAGCCCAACCACACCTTCACTCTGCGGCTGAAGAGCCCCAATCAACACTGCAACGAGAGCAAGGATCTCCACCTCTACGATATCGCCGCCCCCTCAGTCAGCCTGCTCTGGTTGTCGCATGACACCGGTGCCGTTGCTATGACGGCTCAGATGTCCCTGTTGACGCACTACCAGACCAGCTACCGCCCGACTTTCCGCATTACCTCAGTGTCCGACCCTTACATGATCATTCTAACGCACGACAACCGCGGCGTGCGCTTCACAGAGAGCGGTGTGGTGAAGTTCGTCCTCCAACAGGCGCTTTACTCTATGGGCCACACCTGCATTCGAGAGGGTTTCTCCCTCATTGCCTACACCAACCGCAACGGTACCGGCCAGGAGGCGATGCAAGCCTTCAAGACGGGCGTCAACTACAGGGACACCTCCATCACCCTCTCTGGCGCCGTGAGCGTAGCCGGCGGCGACACGCTGAGCTTTGAGATCACGTCTCCGTCCCAGTGCAACATCCGCTACTTCGGGGACAGCACCGGGATCAGCGTGCTGAGCCTCATCTGGATTCCCTCGGCGGTGTCGTCGGCGCTGACTGCTACTGTGTCCAGGACGGGTCTGCCCTCTGGAGCGGTCAGGAATAAGCCGCTGTCGTTCCAGCAGATCGGCGCCGACACGCCGCAGGTTCGATTGGCCCGCTCCGGCGAGCCAAACAGCCGGAAGAACTTCATATTCCACGAGAAAGGGACGGCGAACATCGCCCTCAACCTGAAGCTGATACACTCCTGCAATATTGTGAAACTCACTTTGCAGCGGGCGGGGGATCAGGGCAAGCAGGCGGGTCCTGTGACTCAGCAGGTGTCTGGACATATGCCGGAAGGGAGCGAGTGGGCCAGCATCGGGCTGAGGGCCTCGTTTCCGGTCCAGAACGGTACGGCGGTCTATGTAACTCTGGACTGCATCCGCGGGCGAGTTAACCAGATAACACACGAGGGCGGCACGAACGTTTCAATCCTCTGGGTTGCAGTGTGATCCAAGAAGCCTTTTTATCGTTAACAAGAAGACAGTTTTGCACAATATTGAATTGCAGAGCAGATTCAACAATTTACCAAATAAAGACAGATGAAAAACAATGTTATTCATCTATTACACATATTTTGTCATATTATTGTTCTAAATGTATGTTTCATCACCTGTTTAGACTTTTATTGTGAAATCTCTTTTGGATATGATTAACATAAGTACTGCTTTTTCTTGAAGTACTTCGGCTGGTTGAGCAGTGACCAATTCTACATGGGATGTGTGTGTGTGTGTGTGTGTGTACATACATGTGCAGTGGTGCTTGTTATGTGTGTGTGTGTGTGTGTGTGTGTGTGTGTGTACATACATGTGCAGTGGTGCTTGTTATGTGTGTGTGTGTGTGTGAATGTGTGTGTGAGTGTTTATGTACACATTGGCATGCCTACCTTTCTAGGAGTCGTTTAATATGTATATCCTTCTGTTCCTGCACATATTTAACTTTTGTACCGTACGTAAAAAACTTTTTCTGTATTATATCACAAGGCATTTAAAAATAGTTTCACATTTTGGCAAAAAGCTGAGAAGAATCAACCTATATTCACGTTCTGAGAAAAGACGTTGCGTGTTTGTGTGACAAAAACAACAGTCCCCCCCCCCCCCCATAAACTGTCTACATGCATTGCCCAAAATGTCAAACGATCCCTTTAATGCTCTGCAGACGAATGACATCGCTCTACACACATGCTAGGTCAACTCTCTCAAGCAGGAGTTGGTGTTTGATGTTGTTCTTGATGATATTTATTTGCCTTTTATAAAACGTGACTTTGTATTTACACTATAGAATATATATTTGTCAGTCATGAGAAAAGCATAAAAATATGTGTATGTGGTAAAAGCGCTGAATAGGCAGTGTTGGTATTCATTAGCACACGCAGCGCGTTTATTTGCACACGTATAGTTTAACATGGTATGATGGAATGTGCAAACATCGTACTTTGTTATTCTTTTGCCTGAATGCTGGTTCCCTGTGAGGAGTTGCCCATGCATATCGTTCATAATTGCCTCTGTGTGTGTTCTGTCTAAACCATTCGGCATAATTAAGTGTTTCAGGGAGTTGGCAACGAAGCCGGCCACGGAAATTCTTCAGATTTATTCTCATTTCATTATGTTTCGTGATTTAAGTTTTAGTTTTCTGTGTTTGGGCTCCCTGCACATGTCAATGCATGCACTCTTCTTCAACACCAAATAAAATGTACATATGTTTAGCCAGAGAATGACTTTAACTCCAGCTTGTTCATATTGTATTCTGTTAATTGTTTTTTCCATCTAGCATAACGTGAAGCATTCCTGTCCAGACACATTTGACATTTAGTTTCTGGCGGATTTTCCATCAAGTTAAAGGGTAAAAGTTTAACATTCAGATGTTACTCATTCCAGTTAATCCCAAACATACTGAACCTCTTTAGAACCGTATTAAACAGCTATCGGTGCCAACATTGCAGAAAGTCATACACTGTATATTTCCTCTCGATTGGTCTGAATCGAGGTTAAATTATTCTTCCATCTATTACCTATAGGAGAGCTGTTCCTTGGTTTCAACATATCAAATAGCCAGTGAGTCAATGAGAGGGAGAGGCGGGAAGAAGAAAAAAGGTCTGGATGTGAAAAACAATCAAATGTTTCTGTCGGCTGCCTGAATTGAAAACATGTGTTTCAGTGGAGCAGTGCTCCAGATGTGTGACGCTGTAGATCAAATGAGACCCACAGCACTTGAAGAGTTTCAGAGACATCAGAGAGAGAACAGAGAAAACGGAGGAGTGTGTGCGTTAGCTCCTCTAATCATTATTTCCTGAGTTAACAATGGTTCAAATGACTAATTGTGATGTTAAAGGGCGAAACTCAGTTGTTCCCCTTAGCACTACGACGCTTCTTTCAGTTAGCCTCAGACGTCAGTTGGCCTTTTAGTTGTGTTTTGGTTGTACGACCAATACATTTCCATTCGGAAATTCAATTTATAAATGCTGTGATGTGAAAACACAAAAATGTGCCATGCTGTTTGACGGGCCGCATACCATTTCTCTCTGGCAAAACAGAGACATCATTCATCACCGCAATGCATCTGTTGTGAGTTTATTTGCATTCTGAGGGTTTCTGTGTTTGGAGTTCCTTCAGAGTCTCTAATGAGTCCAGAACTGTGACCACACAACTTAGAAATCCAGTCCGTCGAATACGAGTCTTTTTTATCTTTGTAAAGTATTTAACTTGATGCTCTAAATGTTCATCTGCGTCATGTATTCATGGGTGCATGTTGGTGTCGAGGTGAACACCCTCCTCACCCAAACGTCTGCTCCGACGTTGACTTAAAAAGGACAAAGCCGGAGACAGGCTTGCTTTAATCAGAAGCGGATGTGACTCTAAGAGAACAAGGCCTCTTGTCTACAGGGACATGTTGAGGCCATGTGGTCGGGTCTGATGCTGAACCCGCCGCAGTGCGTTACACTGGTACTCCACAGTGGATTTATGGGGTGCGGAGAAAGTCTGTAATGATGTGGTTGATTGTTTTTTAAACAGCTTGTTGGGTTCTTTTGAGAATTAATAATATTAAATAATCTAAATACGGAAATTAAGTCCATTTGGGCATTTCAAATGTCTTCAATACTACTTGGAGTTACAGCTGAAAAACACTCGTGCCGCAAAAAGTTACGTTTGAGTTTGGAACCAATTTCTCCGTGTTCAGTTTGGTCTCACCTGCCAAGAATCGCTGACTTGAGACGGGTGTGTTCACAGCACCTTCCAGCGAAAGATACCAGACCTTCCAGAACAACTGAAAACAGAAAAGATCAATTGTTTGCTGGCAGGTTTTGAGGAAACAATTGTAGTCGTAGCCGAGGGACCAGCGAGACGTTTGTCTGGCTAAAAGTCCAATATGTGTCTCACTGTATCAGTGCAAAAGTATTGCATCCACGTCTCTGGGTTTCTCTGTAACTGCTTGCTCTCCATCATCCTCCCTTTCTCGCGCATCCGCTCATCTGTCGCAATCTGCGCCCTCCTGCCTTGGTCCATCTGTGCCGGTGTTGTTCTCCTCATTAGAGGGCAGGTCACAAAAGTGGGATTCATATTAAACCGCCTGTGGAAAGTTTCATGGTGTGACAAAACACCCAAAAACTTGACCATCAAGCTCCTTAAATTACTCATATTTTCTTTGTTGTTGAAGAGTTTCTGCAACATGAGAAACACTCGCTTTCTGTCGGGCATTTTTGAAAAGCTGAAAGCTACACTGACACTGACAATAATCGTGCTGGACATGCTGCATCTCCCTGTTCCAGTCTTGGCGAGGGCTCTGCATAGTTCCCACCAGTGTCTGGTAAAGTCCCCGATCACCAGCAATGCAGCATTTCGTTTTCTCGTTCTTTTGCTGACCTTAATCAAGGGCAACCTGAAACTCCAGAGCCATGGGGATCAGTCTGTTAGTGTGTGTGTGTGTGCAATATGCACATGTTTATGCAACAGGGAGTGAGGCCCGTCTTGCTGTCTTCATGAAGAGGCCATTTAAAGCGCTGATGATGAATAATAGGTTGGCTGAATGCGAGCGAGCGAGTCCCTCCGGTGCATATTTAAATGGCGGAGAGATGCTCTCTCACTCATATCAACTCCCCGGTGGTCCGGGAGGTTAATTGCTTTCTCCGGCAGGCGCTTACAGATTAACTATCTCACTGAATGCATCCATACAAATGACTCAGCGTATACCACAATAAGTTGAGCGGAGGTGTGTGTGTGTGCAGTGCTTTGCAGCAGAACACAGTGTCTGCTTAGGTAGCATGCAGGGTGCACTGCGAGGTCGGAGAAGCTAATGAGTACGACTGACTTTGACCAACAAAGTGGACGTAACGGAGAATCTTATAGCCTTCAGCACAAGCGTGACAGTCCAGCATTTATATTTTTGAGGCAGATGCAACCCAGCGGGTATGGATTTGGTGATTTGCCGAGGAGAATTCAGGTTTCATATACCTTTCGTCTTCTTTTTGTTTTGGTGGCATTATATTTGCAAAAATAACTGCTGAAGATCTGGGAACATGGGGACATTTCTAACGAACCCAGAATCACGCACCTCGTGATTTACGTCCAGTGCCAACGTTCAGTGTTATTGCAGGAGGAGCTGTGGCCTTTATGCGGGGAGGAGGAAAGCAAGAGTGTGGCGGATGGTCATGTATCATGTCAGGCTCTTAATGCTGGGGACTGGAAGGTCGTAACCTGAGGTGCCAGATGGTTTGCTTACACAGAACCATCTGACAAGCCGGTCGTTGGAAACAGTTTGGAAAAGGGCGGTCGCTTTCAAAAGACACTTGGCGGATGATTTGTTGCACCATCAGTCAATGAAACTGAGTGAAAACACATTTTCTGTCGAGAAAAGCCTCCGGTGTTGTTCTTTTTGCTCTTCTTTCTATGAAGAAAAACTCTTCAGGAGCCACCATTGTTGCATCACACACACACACACACACACACCCACGATGCTCGCTTAGCCCACATGTCGGCCCCTCAGGGGGGCTTGCGTGGCGGCGTACAAACACTTCCAGCGCACGCGACGGGGCCGGACCTCCGCCCCCCGTCGGTGTAGTTTGGCTACCTGGTGGATCCTGCCAGTAGCATATGCTTGTCTCAAAGATTAAGCCGTGCAAGTCTAAGTACACACCAAAGTCACGCCACATGCCACATCTGGAAACGATGCCATGAGAGCGGTGAGAGTGACTCAAAACAGTAAAAACCTGAATAACGACCTAAAACACACTGAAACTTCGTCAACAAATCCACGTTTAGCTGCAAACTCCCGGCCCGAGAATAAATAATGCGTCATCTGCTGTCAACCAAGCATGCGGCCTCTCCCCTAAGGTCACCGGGCTTTCATGTGTTCGCCGTGCAGTGTCACCAAAGTGAAACCAAACACGAACGGATGACCCAGCAGCTCCTGGGCTGACATCAGGGCGGAGGCAGAGTTCAGCGGCTCAGAGGACCGTGAGGTGAACGCCACCAATTCCAACAGACACCAACATCTGGCTTGGCTTAGCCGCCACACACACACACTCACACATGGTCTGTTTAGAGGAAAGACTTCAGTCCTTTCAGTCAAAATGCTTTGGTAAGCGCCTCTCGAGCCTTCACTTCACCATCTAGTGTGTTGCTCATAAATCACCGCAACAGTCTGGAAAAAGATTAACTTCTCCGACTTAAACTTCATGACATGTTTGCTACATTTCTCCTGTCTGCAAGCCGTGTGTTTGGACGCTGCAGCTCGTCTCCTCTCTGTGTAATCACACGTGGGATTAGAGCGTCCGGGCTTTACGAGGCCTGTGATGTGCTCCAAACGGTCGGGGGAGCAGATCCTCCAGGAGACGCTGGTGATAAACTGCTCATGTGCGTAGACTGTCATGATCCCCAAAAGATGAATCCTCTAAAGTGTTGTGAGATGCCACCAGAGCAGAGCCCCCATCAGATCAGAACTTCTACTTATTCGTAAAAAGATATATCTCAAAATGTTGAGGGGCAGATTGCATTGAGGTAAAACATCTGGGAACCTTTTACATACTTTGGGATGCATGCTTTCTTTCATTTGGACATAAAAGGATGTTGTAATCAGGAAAGATTCAGAGCAAAAAAAAACACAGCAGCTCAATGAGACAATGAACAGAAAATAAGTTTTATTTGCCAAAAATTCCATCCACATTTGCTGTGCATGTCTGTTGTTAGTAAAGGTTAAATACACTTGCTGCTGCTCCTGGTGACTCACGTGCGGAGCTGCAGTGCCATCTAGGGAGCCTCTCACAAAAATAGCACAAACGGATATTTTTTTGTGCTTATTGTCTCATATTTTATAAAACTTTATATATTTACAATACATTTTCTTTCCTTCATGGATCCTCCCTGCGCAAGCACTTCACACGATTGTACTTCTATAACCAGAGTGACAATAAACATCTTGAATTTTTTACTGGAGTTGCACGAGAAACATGAAATCGCTATGTTTGCATTATTGTCATTATTTTGTGTATATTTTGTATGAAAAGTGTTTGAATCTGTTCTTAATCTATCAGTATCACATTATCAATGTGATACTGCAAAATATCAATCATGTTCACAATGAAACACCATATAACACAATATATGTACAGCATATAAGTAATAAGGAATGATAAATATAAGAAATATCGGACATGTGGTGACGTATTGGGAAACATGATCGGATCTCTTTTCTCAATCACGACACACTCGTGTTTTTAGCCGGCAGACTGAAGCACAACAACACACAGATTCCAATAATCTTTGTTTTGACAATATTTATTTATATTTTCCCAACAGTAACATATAGTTCAGGACAAATGACTGTTTGAGAGAAGCTTGCACAGCAGTTTGCAGAACATACGATTTAAAATCATACGTGAAAGTGAACTGCACTCTGAGCACTCGAGATTTGAATTGTTCAACAAACAATATATTCCTGTAAGCAAGAAACCAGGGTTTATATGTATATGTTTTCTGTACTTGTGTTAAAGGCTAACAACACTTGTATTGGACAAGTTTTTGGACAATCGAGTTTACATCTTATTGATTCTGCTTCTCATACATCTCAAAGGGCCAAGGGCCTTTCGGTGAAACCAAAATAAAATGGCGACGCCATGACACGAGCCAACACACCCGGCACGGAAAAACAACGGAACGACAGCGGGCAGCCGGGAAACGTTGGAGGAAAGCGCGAGGTGACAATGTCACCGCTAGAGGAGGGCGAAGCAGGAAGAGAAAGAGAGAAAAGGTCGAACAGGTGCAGAGCAGAAAAGAGCTTTCAGAGAGACATGCTGAGGGACGACACACACATAGATATAGATAGATAGATAGATAGATAGATAGATAGATAGATAGATAGATAGATAGATAGATAGATAGATAGATAGATAGATAGATAGATAGATAGATAGATAGATAGATAGATAGATAGATAATACTTTACGTTCAGAGCTGCGACAGTCTTCAAGCAGAAGAAGAAAGAGAGGATAGAGATAGTGAGATCAAGCGCGGAGAGGATTACAATGCTAGGCGAGGTTAGCATGCTTGCGGCACGGAGAAACTTTACAGGAAGCCCAAGACACAGAGAATCACACGTAAAGGCTCGAGCGACAGCGCACTAATCTACAGGCTAAAGCTATACGTCGGACACTAAAGCTAATTACAGGAGCTACACATACTGTACATATATATATATATAGAGAGAGAGAAATAGATATATAGGAGATATCGAACAAGCTGGATAGGCAAGGCATCGCATGCACGTGCAAAGGAAGCAAGTCTGGCAGCAGCAGCAAGAGAAGAAACATGTCCGGCTTTCCACGGCCGCCGCGGTGAGATTCCTGCGTCGCTGTAATAAATCTGACGTTGTCCGTGTCACAGTGTTCACGCCAGTTTCTTTTTAAATCTGGGAATTAGGATTCATAAATCGAATCTCTGTTGGGATGTAAAACTTTCATAATGTCTGTAAAATGCAAACAAAAAAGCCCCTCGATGCATGTCGCATTCAGGCCAAGTTACATTTTTTAGCTTTTGTTTTTTAAACATCAATTCATGAACAACGATTGGACATTGCACGTTATCATGTGTATACTCTAAAGTGCACAACCTCCCCTTTTGGAAGAAAACTAGACAATACTGGCAAAGTTATACTAAGGCAACACAGTTACAAACACACTAAGGTACACATTGGCACACACTGTCAAGTATTCACAAAAACACAGGGCTTCAGAGTGAAAAGAGGCTTTTGCATATTCATTTAAAATCAAAACTCCAGAGTCTCTTCGCAAAAGACTCGCAAGTGTTTCGAGGTGAAATCTGTCGGTTTCTTTAAAGCCAGTCCCTGAAACACGTTTTCTTTGAAATAGCAGAAGAGTCACAAACCAAGTCAAGTATCAGACACACACACACACACACACACACACGCACACACACACACACGCACACACACACACACACACACACACACACACACGGGAAAAAAAGCCTTTTGGACAAACAGGATGAAAATACAAGTCATCTATATTGGAGATACAGAAAATATGAATAACTTTACCTCACAAATAGTCTCTGATTATACGTCTTATATACACTCATTTATACACAAAGATATGTACTTAGGACATCTTAAACACTATTTACAACCTATGATCAAAAGTGATTGTTGACCGTGTTGAGCAAATTGTGCTTTTCTAACTTGTTCTCATGAAAATGCGAGTGAAGCGCTGCTCTTCTTCAAAGACTTTCCATCAGCTAACCTGCCTACAGTAAGCATGTTTAACTTACCGTTAACTATCGTACGCTTGAATTAGATTTTTTGTTTTGCAGGGTGTATAGATTGGACCCATACTCAAATATTGCTCGTGAATGAATAAAGAAGAAATCTCAGTTGCAATGCGAAGGGATACTCCTCCTCATTTAGTGCAATAGATGTCAGGTGTGCAGTAGCTGCAAGTCTGGAGAAGTTCCTCTACTCAGACAAAACACCATTATTGTCCCGTTCCCAGTTTTCTTAAAGATCCTTGATCTTTCATTCAGTGCTCATCCAAAAACACCACTGACAAACATAACTTCACTCATTATGGTCCTGTAGATGAGAGGCTTCTTGAAAGTTATAATCCTTAACGATTCATTTTGACAGCAGAAAGTGTGCGACTCGGCGCTGTGTAGTCGTAGTGGCCACAGGCGGTACTGCAGGTCATGTGATTCCCACTGGCCCAACGCGCTTACGTTATCCGCGGGAGGCAATATGCTTTGTCAAACACGGGACTTTCACCCACGAGACCGCTGTTCATGTTTCGTGTGAAACCAAGTTGACGTAAATTTACCGTCGTTTTGTTATGTAACTTCGGCACTTAACTAACGCTAGTTATCGAACAAACTTACTTGTTTTAACCCAAACCACCCTAACCCTAAAGAAATAGTTTTGTTGCGAAAGTTCAAAGCTCCGCCACCAACAATTGAAAGTACTGTAAAGAGAGGAGATTAAAAACTCCAAATACTTTGAATGGCTCCACCAATGTTAATCGTAGCAAAACAATGGGGTTCGAAATAAAGAATGATATTAAGGATTATAACTTAACGTTGCCTCTTCAATGTTGATTATTCTCATTTTAGATCATTACATCATGTAAAGTACACTCAGCACAGCCAAATATACAGCCTGGTTGGAAATGTTGCCCCAATTTGATATGACATCAAACTAAACGAGCCTTTACAACCTCAAATACACCGGAGAGAAGTGCGTATGTAAAATGAGTGTAAAGTGTTGGTGCAACATCAAATAAGCATCGTAAGCTGCAGATCAAACTGTCAGAGGCTGAAGCGCGATGGAGCGACACGCCTTCATAAATGCTTTGCTGTTGTGTCATTTTGATAGAAATGCCTTCTTTTGTACATATTTACTGCCGACGGCCTGCTTCAGTTTGTCTAACGTGTGCTGGTGCTGCTATACATCACCAGTCAGGAGAAAAACGACCAACATCACTGCTTGACGTACTATGTGCAGATGTAAAGGCAGTTGATTAGGCTGAGGTAAGGTGAAGTGCTTTTTTTTTGTTTGTTTTAAACCAGAAGTTTAAATTGTAAAGTTACAATAGAACACGACCACGTTTGGCACTTAACAACATACTCTGCAAATGAGAAATGATCCCAAAAATAAAAAACTCTTCCTCATCGACCTATTGCACAAGCGTTTCATATCACAAAAAGTACAAGTTACATCACTTACTGGGATCTACTACACTGTAGGAAATGCAGACAGAAGCACTTTTACACAGCTTTGGACCAAGTTAGTCCACGGCAAAGCTACAATACATAATATGTGGATATATATATATATCTGTAGATCTTTTTTTCCCCCTCAAATATACTCTTAAATATGTGATGTTTGGAGGAAAGAGAGAGAAAAGAAAAACGTTTACCAGTACATTCACAAACAATTCATCCGTCAAGGGGGAAACGTACGGGAGGATTTGGCGAGGCGAGTCTTATAGGTCATGGCCGAGTCGCTCGATCTCCTCGATAAGAAAGTCGATGTCCTCGAAGGTCGCCGCGGGATTCGAGATCACCATGCGGAAGAAGTTGACCTTGTCTCCTTGCGGTTGGTAGCTGACCATGGTCGTGCCGTACTCCATCATCCTGGCCTTTATCACCGGAGCCACCTGAGAGGGTCAGCACATACAGTGTGAATGAACAGAAGCAGAGAGGAGATCAAACACTGCTTAAACTCTTCATCGTTCCATTGGGTTGGTTCATTTCTATTTACTACCAGGCACAAAACAAGCAATGACAGGAGCTTGTAGGGTTGTGTACATGTATTCAAGTATGCTGCATTACTTAAGTACAATTTGGAGGTACTGGAATACAGTTAAGTACATCCAATTTATGAGAAAATCCACTCAGCTGTACTATCAGGCCGCCCTACTGGCCGGGGGCCTGTTAGACTACGTCAATAGCGGTATAAAACAGGCCATCAAAGGTGTTTCGAGAAAATGTGAGTCACCGCAACCACGAGAGGTCCTTGTTATGCAGCTATGAATGAGCACCCAAAATAATATGCTGTTTGCTGCAGCAGAATGCAAGATTAGCCGCGGACAGACACAGAGGTGCACAATCACTCACAGACGCACACAAGCCACCGGTTGCATGATCCTCCTGGCAGCAATAAGAACTTAACATTACGCTCTAAGGTGCATGAAATCATTCAGGATCTTAAATGACTTAACGCTCTGAAAGGGGACATTTTATATCGTGAGTGTTTTTATATATAAATGTAACATGTACTTTTACCAAAGTAGATTTTCTAATGCAGGACTAACAAGTACTTTTACTTCAGTTAAGGATCTGAGTACTTCTCCCACCACTGGGGTCACAGTATAAAGGCTGCAGATTGCTGTCGAATCAGTCTTTTTGACAATTTTCCAGTTATCCTTCAGACGTAGCCATTAAGTGCAAATCAAGCTCCTCCAGTCTGGACGTTTTCCTCAACATTACATCATCCCTCAATCTGAGTGTCAGAGTCTGCAGGAAAAACAGCGAGCTGTCCAAACACTCGGGTTTCAGCGAGGCGTATCCACTGCGTTCTTTTCAATCAAACTTTGGAACAACAAAAGGAAATCTCTCCGTTTGATGTGCTTTGACAAACGATCTACGGTGGATGGTTTTACAGATGCAGAGAGCTCTTTTTATGGGCCGCACGTCCCCCATTTGTTTGTCCTAATTGTCAATTAGTAGCCCCCCCCCCCCCCCCCCCGCTGCTGTGGGATCCTCTGAGTGGCCGCCGTGAGCTAACTGAACAGCCTCACTCTCTTTAGTCAGGCCTGTGATACCCCTCTGTGAGCAACACTGTCACAATTTACTAAGTACACCTCATGTACGGCAAAGTATAGTTGTTTTAATCCAGAGGATAAGTGGTAGCCATGTTGTCCCTGATGACGGGGGGACATGTGATGGTCAAACCGGATAGGAGTGAAAGGCTTGTAGCGCAAACGAAAGGTGCAGTGAAAGGTGTTTTTGGTAGATATCACAGTCGGGCTTCTTATCTCCGCTCGCCCACCTTGTGCAAGTGTTTCTTTCTCTCCTCGTTGTCCTCCATGTAGCGGATCCCCGGAGGGAGGTACCAGAAGCAGACGTTGGTGTGCTGAGGCTGAGGGAACACACAAGAGGTGAGAGCAATAAACCGCCACCAAAGCAAAACATGCACACAGAAGGATGAGGAATGCTTTTTATTAACACATTTATGGAGGTTTTAGGCCACAAGAATAATTTAGGAGATGCTATAATCCCATAGCACAGAGTGGCTTCAACATTGTAATTAAAAACAAACAATATTAACATAGATGCAGTAGACACACACATTTAACAATCATCTTTGGTGGAAATCCTACAGATGCCACAAAATAAAAAGCTCTGAAAGTAACCGCAGCCCGTCGATTGCTTCAAGCCAGAGCGGATTCTGTTTCCAGGCGTAAGAAACCCATTATGTGTTCCCAGCATCAGACAGGTAGCTGCCTCCTGCTCAGACATCCTCTGTACGTCTGAAAGCCAACGCAGCGCTCTTATTTGTTTGGCATGTGAAGCCTCGCTGGAGCAGCCGAGGTGTAGATCATTCATTACCTACAGCTGACCGGCCATGCACACCAGCCTCGTTTATACGACCCGCTCTGGTTCCGCCGTCGTTTGTTCCACATCAGATTGATGTAACGGCTCGATGGGAGCTACAGACCAGTGAACACCTGGGCCGATGCCCAGAAGACTTGGCTTCTCCCCCTCACCACCCTCTGGGTTATGATGCTCTCAGTCCTTTGTGGCTCAGCGAGGAAACAATAAGCCTTGAAAACATTCAACAGCTTTCACTATAAATGACTCTGGGTGTCCAAGCGCTTCTCCTGTAAAAGGTTTTGTTTTATCTTAATAACCCCATCGTATGTTTGGGCTGTTGCAGAGGATACTTCAGACGCCGCCATTCATATGCATATGAGCAATTACAGGCCGCTGTGCTATTCATGAAACATAATAGCAGCGTATTATACTGGCAGCTAGAGTTAAAAATGGCATTCATCCAACACAAAGCAGGAGCACGCTGCACGTCAATCAAGTCACCCGTAATGACACCGAACACACGGAGGTAAGAGAAGCAACGCGGACCAATGCCGGCTACTCTCCTCTGGTTGTGCGGCTGCGGAAGGATTCTTGTGGAGAGCGGAAGTTAAATGTGGACGTACTTTCCCATTGAAGACCATCTCGTATCCTTCTCTGTCTTTGATCTTGTTGTAGAGGTACTCCGACAGCTCCAGACACTTGTCGATCTGAGACTCAAACCCGATGGTGCCCTGTCGAAGGAAACGTGTCAATCGGTTGGTTTTTAAATGTTGATTTAGTTGACGGGGGTCCAGGGGCAAACGCCTACTTCATTGTATTGTGATGCAAAATGGTAAAGTTTATTTAAATGCTTTTGTCCGTGAACCATTGTCTCTGCCTCTCCATTGTTTCAAACCTCACTCACAGATTATGAAAAATATTTAACAATTTCTGATCCTACATATTTAAAGACCGTGTACAGCAAAAACAGCAATCTATGTCAGAATCTATTAGAAACATCTAGCAAGCCACATCTAACTGACAGCGGGCCAACTGTGGGCATTCCTGACAGCTACGACAGTGTAAATAAGAAGAGACAAATCGTGTTTTTCTGCTGGAAAATTGGATAAGAATGTCCACAATTTGCATTTAATCCAGTGTCTTGACATTGCTGCATCTGTCATGCATACTGTATATAATGTTGCTCTGGTAGAGACCTGTCAATCACAGTAAGCCCGCCCTAAAGCATACTCTGCTTTATGGTCTATTTGACTGTAAATGGACCATAATGTACTAAATGAACATCATGCTGTATTGAAGAAGACTTGAAACTAGAGATTGAGACCATAAACTCATGTTTACAATGTTTACTGAGGGAATAAATCAAGAGAGAAGTAGAGCCACTTTCTCAGTAGAGGAAATGCACGTTTAAGACACTTCTGCATCGGTTTGACTTTACAGAACCGGAGGTTGCCGCCTGGTCGAGGCAGACGTCACACAAAAAAACACTGTATTTCAAAGAGCTGCATGCAAACATGAGCAAGAGAGCAAACTACCTTAGCCCGCCACATGAGCCACAGCTTGAAGATGTCCACGTGGCGTCCGCACTGCATGGCTTTGTCCCCGGTGTCGTAGGAAAGGTCGTAGTGTTTGTCCTGCTGGAACAGGTAGCAGGCGTGCATCTGGTTGCAGTTCTGCATCAGACCCTGCGAAATCACATCCACAGCGGTTATAATCAGCACAAGAAAAGCAAGTACTCACATGCACTGTGTGTGTGTATATGTGTGTGTGTGTGTGTGTGTGAGAGAGACGAAGAGGCCTACCTCCTCTCTGACCAGCAGGGCTGAACACTGCAGAGGGACGGACATCATCTTGTGTGGGTTCCATGTTACTGAATTGGCCCTGCAGTTAAAAACAACCGCCGCGCCTCGTCACTTCAAATGCTCTTTAGCTTCTTGTCAGATTGTGTACACCCCCCCCCCCCCCCCCCCAAATAACGTAACTTGCCTGTCAACTCCATCCAGCTTCCACCTGTGTCTCCGGGACATGAGCAGACTTCCTCCCCACGCACCCTGACGGCACAGACCGACAATCACGATCATGTCACGCTGTAAATACAACTTCAAAGTCCTCAAAGGGACACTGCATTCTTCACTTTCAACATGGGCTCCAATGTCAGCTTTCAAAAAGCTCTTAATGTCAGAAGCATGCATGTTTTTTTACAAGCATCTCTGGATTATCCGGCCTTCAAACACTCTTATTTCTGCATCCACAAATCCACAAATCCCGACAGAAATAGCAGCTACAAAGCAGGATGCTTTTCTTCCTCCATCCCAGCCAGTGACGATAGATCAGGCCATTTATGTCTCTTAATAGAGGTGTCCCCCTGTCAGGACTAAATCACCTTCATTAACAGATAGAGTTCCTTCAGTGAGAGGGCCCAGGATGGCAAAGTCAGTGGAGGAGGTGATTTACAGCCTCTGTTCCAGTTTTTCTAATCCCCAGTGTTAGATAGGAAATGGCTGGCTCCTATCTGGGTCAACCACCAGCAGTTAGAGGCCAGACAGACATAATAGATTTGTCAAAGTCACTGGTGAGCTCAGTATTCCTGTGTATTCCTCCACCGCAGTCCCTCCGGTGGCGAGGTGTATTTGTTAAGCGTATAACAGAGTTTCAAATAAGGCAAGAGGAGACGTTTACGCAGAACTTGTTTCACTCACGTCCACGTGCATCCAGACGTCGTACTTTTTGCAGACGTCAGAAATGGCGATGAGAGGGTCAAAGGCGCCATACACCGTGGTTCCGGCCGTGGCGCTTACAAAGAAGGGAACAAAGCCCTGCAGACGGACAGGAAGTGATCGTACGTGAAAGCAGCTGATAACAATGCCGACGTGTTTCAGTCGACTGAGTGGGAGAAAACGAGGGCTGGTTGAAGTAATATCTGCAGTATTTAGAGCGGTGTTGTCAATGTGTGTCACATTACCTTCTGTTTCGCCTCCAGGATTCTCCTCTCGAGGTCAGCTGGGATCATTTTACCACTGAAAGCCCCACAAAAAAGCAATAATACTACGTTAGAAGTAGAAGTCCTGTAGGAAAAAACCTAATCAATCATGCACTAAGTTACTTTCCACCAGTGGAATTTAACTTCTAATATTTTCCCTTTCAGTTCTCGTGCTTTACCTTTCATCTACTTTGACGCAGATCACGCTCTCCGTCCCGATGCCAAGAGCTGCTGATGCCTTTTTGATTGAGAAATGGCTCTGGAAGATAACGGAGGAGACGCGAGAGAGAGGTCGTGTTTCATTTACTATCTGTGCAACAGCTGATGCGTGGACATTTGTCAAACGGCAGTTTATGTTTGGTTTTTTGCTCACAGCATCTCACAGCAGTCCCCTTCATATTTCACGTTTAAAAACACACAAACAGCCACAACCAAAATGTGCAAAACGACCTGACGTTACTCCTGCACAGAAGAGGAAGGTGTTTGACTTTTCATTTAAAAAGAACCTTCAAATAGTGATAAACGCTCATTATTTGATCCAATATACACACGTTGACAATGTTTATCTGCTGATATGAAACATAAATCCTACATGTTCGGATGTGAAGGCCACCAGTCTGGGAACAGATGACATTCCTTTCTCCTTCACTTCGGGGAACATCTTGAAGCGGGCCAGCAGCATGGCGTACATGTTGGAAATAGCACCACCTGGAGGACAGACAGGGCTCAGTCATTTACAGCCAGTCAGTGTCACAGCAGGAACTGGGAGAGTCTCATGGGAGTGATGCAGGGTTTCAGAGCCGGGTTTAAGAAAATGTCCGTGAACGCTTCAAATAATGAAACAACAACAACATCCTTTGTTTACAGCGTATCGAGAGCGTATAGAGGGATGATACAGCATCCAACTGGCCACAATGTCAAAGCCAATCGCGGCCTTTGTCATCAGATTCCCCAATGGTCGCTCCTCCTCACGTGTCACACAGAAATGCACGAGAGGAATTAGAGATTGGAGGGCGACGAGGTTGGGGCTTGAGTTGGAAAAATCATTTTATGCTAATTGGCTTTTGAAACGAGTTCCATTTATATCATCAAAATGCAAATTGACACATTACAGCACACACACACGCACACACACACACACACACACACACACACACACACACACACACACACACACACACACACACACACACACACACACACACACACACACACACACACACACACACACACACACACAGGCAGTTCCATTTTGAGTGAACTGGAGGGGTGGAGGGGTTGGCGTCGCCGTAACATACCAGGAGAGAAAATGCCGTCTCCTCGCCCATCCGACCAGCCGACGATCTCCCTCATCTTCTTCAGAGTGACGTACTCCAGCAGCACAAAGACAGGAGCCACCTCATAGGTGAACCTGCGTTACACAAGGGACATCACATGGTTGCAGCGGTTACACTCAATGTGCCATATGACTCATCCCCGTACAAAATAGCCAGTAGACGGACATGTTATCCCCCCTGCAGTTTGTGTGTTTCGGGGCATATTTAGAGGTGAAATGACGGCTCTTGCAGGATAAAACACTGAATCAATCAAATACGTGAAGGGTAACAAGATATATTTTGTGTTCAAAACATATAGCATTATTGTGGGTTGCACACGCTTGACCTTCATTTCTAAAAGAGGCAATGTCTTGATTTGCACTCATGCTCTTGAACAAAATGTACTCGCTTTTCTTTTTTCCACATTTCAGAGGCTCAGGGCTCTTTGTTGTACAGAAATCTCACATTTTCATCATCCTTGCTGCACCAAAAAGCACATTTCCTGTATGTTTCTCCTAATGCATGGTGTTAGCTGCAGTCATTTTAACCCCCCACCCCCTTGTGTCAACAGCAGGCGTATTTTGCAGTGGCACACAGTTGCCAAGGCTGACTCAGAGTTTATCACCACAAAAACACACACACACACACCAAAATTAGCTTCAGATTAGTCTGAATTTAATTTCAGGGCTAATTTTCTCCCTTTGAATCCCCATGGAGATCCGAGGTGAGGGGGAGGGATAAAAGGCAGAGGTGGGAGGGGTCCAGGGGGGGAGTAAGGGGGAGGATCAGGCTTTCATTTCACCCTTTTCATTTGCCATGATTGAGTGAAAAAAGAAGAAGCCGCTATCGGCCCGTGCAGACGGCATACAGATGGACCGGAAATGGCATTCATTGTCATTATCACCATTTGAAATCATGATGAAGCACTGGGCCACATACTTACATATTGGTGTTGGCCGTGGACGTCAGCCAATCGGCTGCCAGTCCCACAATGTCCAATCCTGTGGAGAGCTGGTTGAAGTACCTGGGATGGGCTGAGGGGGAAATACAAGCAGCAAAAGGAGAACATGAGAGAGGAAGCGTGCGAGGCCGCTGCAATTTCAACATTTGATCTGGTGTCGGGGGAAATTGAAATACGCTTCCCGTGTGTTTATGCTGAGTTTGTGCAAAAGACACAGAAGCTGTCATCTTCTAAATGCGTTAATTGCAGCTACGAATGCAGCTGCATGCCGTTGTGGATGGTCTGGAGTGACAATGAATGCAGTTGGTGCTGCATCTGTTAGTGTCGGAGTTTAATGGAGGGTGTAAACACCCAAACGGGCTTTTCCCACCTTTGATTTGTAAAACAGAATGCATCACACAGAGCAGATTTGAAACGGAGTCAATTAAATGTGGATTTATTTTTTATATGAAAAAAAAGTAATGTGTCCTAAAAAAGGTGAAGTAAAAGTCTCACTTTAATTTACAACATAAACATACAATGCAGCATTTATAAGCAGTTCATAAATGTTTACTGCAATACACAGTTAATATGATGTAATGGAAATGACAATATAGTAAAAGACAGTTGATAATATAAAGGTGTATTCATAGGAGGGGATAGGATTGCTGACAAATACTGTGCATTAAAAATGTCCTTGTTATATGCGTATTATTGAATGTTTATAAACTGTTAAAAGCAAAATGTTGTTTTGGGGGTGAAATCTGTCTCGTGCTGTAAGTGTTCTCCAGTGTGTCAGCGAGGAGAAAATAATGGACTTGGCCTATGAAGAGCGGTTATTAGCCTATTATCTCCCACTAGGTGAACCAGATTTACTGCGTCACTGCATTTATCGGTCTGGTGGCCAAGAGGAAGAGGGGGAGGAGGATGAGGAGGAGGAGGAGGAGGAGGAGGAGGAAGAGGAGGAGGAGGAGGACCATGACAACTTCCAGATAGATTTTTTTTAAATACCATTTATTTATTCTAAACAAAGATTGTGTTATTCTGTCTGTACTATGCATTTTTGGGAGGATATTCCTTCATAATATGGAGGATAATATTTTGTATTTGCCAATTACTGATTTTCTGGTAGATTTCATCATCTGTTACATATTTGAGTGTAGTAATTTAGGACTTGCACTGACTCTGTGCCATTTATAGTTATTTTCTCTATAAATATATTTTCTAATATTTATGTTTATTGTAAGATATTAAATGTCTGGTGATTTGACATAAAGACAAGCTGCAGGCCGGACTTCAGGCCTATACATACATAAAAAAAAAGTCGGGGAATATTTCCTAACATGCCAAACTGAAACTCTTCAGCGTGTTTGGAAAAAAAGTCAGAAATAAAGCAGGCTATTCATCACGCACGTGCCCAACATTCAGACCTGTTTTGATGGCGTATTTGAGGGTCGCGCGGCAGCTGATCAAGATGTCATCCAGCGAGGCCGGCTCGCCCTGCAGCTCCCAGTTGTTCATCTGGAGCAGCTCGTTCGGGTAATGAAAATCAATAACTTTCGTTTCCCGGTCGAAAGACTCCACGATGTAGGCCAGTAAAATATCCACGACTTCCTGCAGGAAGGTCATTGTTTTGGCGTTGCTGTCCAGGGCAGGTAACAGGTCTGTAGACAGAATAACAGCAGCGTGGGAGACATCTTGTGATTTGTACTGTGGAGAGCAGCCTCGTTCAACGTTTTCATGCAACATTAAGATGCACAAAGTTTAGGCCTTTTTTTTTTTTTTTTTTTTTTTTTTGCTGGTAAATGATCCTGCAGGCCTTTAATCGGGATAAAAAGCCCACGTTTCGTTACATCTTTACAGGTCTAAACATTTAAGGAAGTTTTTGAAGTTTCTGCGACGTTCAACACCTCAAAGCAAGAGATTCTGCTGAAGGTGACCTCTCCAAAAAATATGCAGAAATATGTTATCTTTAACTCGCAGAATATTGTTGATATTTAATATAAATGTAGATATGAGGATGGTGATCCATTTCAAGTTCTGCCATTTATTTACATTATATTTTTCATATGTAGATTTTTTTAATTCACGCTGGGAACAAAGAATGAAGCGGATCACCTCTTGAAAAACCAATAAAATGACGTTTAAATGAACATTATAGACATAAAGTCGATTTACAACGTGTTCATTCATTTATTGCACGATGCTTTTCTTTCATTTAAAATGACGAACTCAACGAGACAGATGTGACAGATGTTTGACGTCCAGGTTTGTACGACATGCTTTTGTACCTGTTGAATAGAGGTCGGAGAAGACCAGGGGAGCTTTGGTGCAGTTGCAGGATTTGTTGCAGCCGCACGAGCCGGCAGCCTCTGTCTCTGTCTCTGTCTCCGGCGGCTGCTTGGTGGCCGGATCGGCGGGTTTCTCCACCTCCGCGACGTTTAGCAGCGCTTTGGACATCACAAAAAAATACAAATATGGACATATTTGTATTAACCTGACGAGGCCGAGCCGTAAATATAATGTTGGAAACAGCGTGCCACCCCCCACCCCGACACACACACACACACACACCCTCCACTTCCTCCGCCAGTGAGCCGACGTACCACATAATTTCGATCCGAGTCCTCCGGATAATTTCTGGGCCGCCGCCTGGCACCAAGCCCTGGCTGGAAGAGAGAATGGATGAATCAAATACGGATGAACAGGCTCTTTGGGGTTTCAGAGTCCAACTTTAAGATTCGAACAAACAAAAAAAAGGCGCCGTGCAAGAAGCAGTAAAATAGCTCAGACTGAATTATTGCATCCTGCAGAAACAATAAAATCAGTAAAAGCAGATGTGACGTCTCAAAGACACAGCAGGCCTGTTTGCATTTTCACCCAATGCATCGAGGCAATGCACTGGAATCAGAGTCTTTGGTCCATCAGAGGTGGTGTGAAGACAACAGAAAAAACAGCCACTCACGCGTGCTGGGGCTCTGACTCCCGGTATTGGCCCCCGCATTATCTGCGCCGAGAGACCAGAAACCCTGTGATGCCATTGTTGCCGGTAGTTAGGAGCTGCTGGAGACGCGGAGACAGACAGAGCCCATCCACACGCGACGACCCGGAGCTGTTCAAAGCTGATGTGGTGCTGAATCTCACCAGACCTCTCCGACTGCTGAAAACCCCGCCGCGCATCCGACAGTCGCTCTATGCTGCAGGAGAGCCCCTAAAAATAAAAAAACACGTATTGTGAAAATAAAAAAAGAAACAGTGAAAAGACGTCCCCGGTGTGCTCTCTATTTTTACAGGCGTCCACAGGTGCACGAGGAATAAAAGCAGCGTCCTCCCAAGAGAGAAAATCCGCAAACACTGGACTCAGTCAGCGCGCGCGCGCGCTCTCCTCACTTCGTGTTACAAATTACAGCGGTAAGAGTTCAGGCGCAAAGAAAACAAACTGCGGTGAAATGTCGGGTTTTTTTGGATGAAAATGTGAACTAAATATAAAATCAAAACGAACTGCAGCCCCCCCCCCCCCCCCCAAAAAAGCGGCGTCAAATAACGCACCTATGCTACAGCTGCTGGTACATATGCAGCACACACGCGACTAATTGCATCCAACCTAAATATCACGTCACTAAACAAGTCCCGTCGTGATGCACTTCAAGTCATGACGAACTGCGTCGTGCGTCGTGACTCCATTGCCCCAAGATTTTGTCCCCTGCACGCGCTGAACTTACCCTCCATACGGACAGCGAATGCCAACTAATCCATCTGCCCGGCAGTTGTAGACCTATTTCTTGGGAGAACGGCTGCTCCAAATTGCGCGCCTCCGGGCGGAGGAAGCGGCGGGGAGGCTTCTTCAGATGCACGAAAGTGCGCACGGGTCCCTCCTCTCTCCTGTAGGGGCTCGTTACTCCAAAAGTATTTATTGCACGCGACTTGTTCACTTGCTTCGGTTTGCTTGTTTCGGGGGAGAATAACTCTCTTAGATTTATTTTTGCACAATATTATCAACACAGTCTTCACATAAAGTATCGAGATAAACGATTCATATCCAATGTTTTCAGCCTACAATGAGATGGACACTGGGTTGTACATTTGGTAAATAAAGATATAGAAATTAAAATAGTATCAGAGCCTAATTCCACAAATTATCAACTTCAAATTACAATCCAACACTGTTTTATTGTCGTTTAAACATGAATGGGAGCAAACGGAGCCTGCGGGGCATGAGAGCTGTAGCCTGAGCCACATCTGTTATGATTCATGAATGCAATCACCAGCAACCATTTAATGACACAAAGGACTCATTAAAATGAACTCAACCCTTTGGCAAAGCCTTGTTGATCCCGTTTTATTGGTGTAAGTGTGATCTCCAAAGAGGCCTTATTGTTTTCATATTTCTATTTTTGTTCATCAACAGCTCTTTTTCTGGAAGTTTTACTTCATTTTTAAAAACAGCAATATTCATTCTTTGTGGAACAATAGTATTTACCCTGGAGTCAGTTGATGCTCCCTTGCTGTCTGTGTTTTATGGATGTTTCTTGGCTGCATGGAGGTGTTTTATTGCCAGTTGTTAGATCCTGGGTACTTCTGGCCCGATCCGGGGCTAATTACTGACTCAGCTCTCTATTAAAAGATTCTCGAGCTGGTGTTCTGGCGAGGGAACTCGCCTGGCTCCGCTAACTGCCTTTACTCCCGACGTCTACCCTGCTTCCTCCGGTCAGAGCGCACTCGGCCGAGAGACCAGTCCTGGCCCCGGGCGCTCCTACCAGTCGCGTCGGTTATGGCAGCTTCCCTCTTATGGATCCGCGCTCTTGGTAAATGCCAGGTTAGGTTTTAACGGCTAGGATTAATTCTTGCTAAAACCGTAAGGGATTGTTAAGTGGATTCTGTCACTAGGATAACCTTTCAGAACTCAGTTGTTAGGCATACAATAGCTTTAACTTTTTACTGTCACGAGGAACTCATTACTACTTCGGCAAATTAATGCACTTGAGGATTTCACTTTAAATGCAGATTAGATATTTATTGCAGGTTATATTTAGTTAGTTTGCAGGGGTCACAGCTACAGCTCACATAAAATGTCACTACACATGATTAGTCAATTTAATTATCTTCTTCGATTATACTCATTAGTTTTAGTTGCCGAGACGGCTCGGTTAGAGCTGGATGTCCAATGGTGCGATGAAAAGAGTTCTTTTGGAGTTGTTAGGAGCGAAGGTCCGGCCGGACCCTCGATCCTCCCGCTCCGCAACGGAGCCCGTTCAGCTGTTCTCAAAACTCAGTACAAAGTCTTTCTCAGGCAGCTGCGGCTTTCTCCGTTGTCCAGATGTTTAGAGGTGAGCGGTGGGGAGAGTTTAGAAACTTCGTCTTTTAATCTCAATGTCCACGAACAGAGGTCTCTTTTCCGTGAACAGAGACGAAGTCCTCCATACATCAGCTGCAGGCTGTAGTATCTTCCTCCGATGCGCTTGGTACGGCATCCGCGATGAAATCCCAGCTTGCTCTTTGCAAGCATGTCCTTATATTCCTCATATGGGCTGTGATCAGCCCCCACCTGTTTGGTCCATTACTCATCCCCCCTCCCTCTGGAAAGGGCGTTAAGCCGAACATTGCCTGTATGACTCAACTATTACATCAGTTTCTAGATCTTTCTCTTGACTACACCCAACATCTGGTCTTGATTACAGCAATGTCATTCTTGCCCAATACTTGCCCAATACATCTATCTCAGCTCCACAGAACACACAGAAACATTCATTACATTTGTTTAAATCACTTCTATGCTGTTAAACATTTGTTACACCATTGATTAGAACATTTCGTTATATTATTCATACATTTTTATCTGTTTGATTACACTTCAACGTTGAATATATGCTTTGCGCTCTTATAGCCTGACTTCTCTCCCTTGAATGTGTCGACATGTTACCGTGGCAGCTCTGAGAGGTCAACTCTTCTTGACACCCCCTTCTTGAGGTCTCAAGCTGCCGCACCGTGCCCCAGATAATCCTCTAGGAACTCGTCGTCGTCCTCGGCGGTGATGATGAGAACGTCATCCTCCGGCTCGGACTCGTGTTGCCAGCTGTCGAGCACCATCAGGCCTTCCAGGCCTGGTGGCTGGAGATCCAGGAGGGCGTTGTCATCTTCCTCGTCATCTATGGCATCCTTCATCTGCTCGTCCAGGCTCAGCACCAGGGCCAACACATTCTGGTTCAGAATGCTGTCTGGGGAGAGGGAGGCCGGAGTACGACAACGCCCTCCTGGATCTCCAGCTGGTTGCTGCTGGTTGCTGCTTTGTCCTCCTCCTTGCTTGGAACTATCAATCCTTCAGGGATTACCTCCACCAGCTCGCCGCAGTCCTCGTCGTATCCCCACATCCCCATTAGATTTGGTACTACTCCTGCGAGCATCGTCTGGCTACCCACGTCTCGGTGTTCCACACCCGTGATGCTTGCCGTGTCGTCGTCTTCTTCTGGAGTTGGTACTGGATACTGCAGGGCGGGCAGGCGTGGTCCAATGACGACGAAGCGGCCATCGGTGAGGTGGGTGCTGGACACCCGGATGCCATCAGGATACGCCCATATTTTTGTGTATACTGGGCAGTATACACCATCAGCATAGAGCAGGACCTCTGGTCGGGTTCTTCCAGCGGAAGTCCACACTGGTTTTGCTTTAGCCTCTAATTCCATACAGTCGACTACATTCATCGCAGGCATATAAGGGGTACTTCCTTTGCAGAAGAGGCCGCTGGCTGCTCCTACCGGGAATTGCCCCAGGTAGCATTGGGTGCACCATAGGGCTTGGTTTACCTCCCACAGGTGTAACATTAGCTCCGGAGGAATCCCACAGCGGACACAGCAGACCTCCTCCTGAATGTTGTTGAACACAAAGACTTCATTAATCATTACATTTTCAGCGCAATTTTTACAAGCCAAGCTTTAGCAAGCAGGGGGTGGTCTTATTTTCATTCTTTTTTAAGGCCCCCTCTCATTATGGGAGCGCTTTGCAGAGCGCCGTTGAGCCAGAGAATGCAGCCATGGAGATGCCAACACCATTGGAGGAGGTGTCAGGCCTGGGCTTGTAGGCCTAACCCTTCTTGGAAACAAAGGCTCATACAGCATGAGCCAGGCTGCTATCCCGATTGATGATTCAGAACCCAACCAGTAGATGGCGACAGTTATGCCCCAACCTATGCCCCAAAGAGCAATGGCGCCGATCTTGTGGAGCCAACGCCCTCTTCCTCTTTCTTTCATAGCCATGGTCATGACCACGAGATACGTCAGGGCCGCAACCGCCAGAAAGGCCTCGACGATTGCCGAGACCAGCTTCAGGGGGTTGTAGAAAACTGCAGCGACGTCGATTACCAGCCAGATGATCACCATTCCACCTTTTACTAGACCGCAGCGAGTAGAGTCGATGTGGATTCTCCCCAGGAGGTATGTAGCGAACCATGTCAGGGTAAGCCACAGTGATCCTCGATAGATGTTTTCAATCGCTGTTTTCAGACACCCTACAACCAGGGCCAGTATTCTTAGCGGCTGATTCATGGACCATTCGCCCATGCAACAGTAGAAGAACCATATGATCTCAAGGACCCAAAAGTCCAGGTCGGTTAAGCGAATAAATGGCCTGCAGCTGCGTGCTGTGTCGGAGGAGTTTTGTAACGCTTCAGTTACACTCATTCCGAAGGTGGTCATGCCTGGAGTTACAATTGTTGTGGTGTTGGTCATACTCACTCCGAAAGTGGTCATGCCTGGGTGAGAAGTGGTGTTCATGCCGGGAGGTGCAAGGGTTGTGGTGTTGGTCACGTTGGTCATCTTGGCTTTCTTAGGTTTATTCGTTCTTATTTCAGTATGAGGCTCTTGGTTCAGGTTCCGGGTCTGCAATGGCTATGGCGCTCCTGTTGTTCACCCTTTATAGGTGGGTGGACTCCTCCTTCCTTCGTGGGAGGAGTCCCTTCTTTACTTCTCCTTTTTCCTTCAACTTCCCCTTAAAGCACGAGGCAACAGTGGCTGCTACCCCGCCCTTAATGGCGGCACAGATTATCAGGCCCAAGATCACAATTCCAACTATCATCAACAAATAAGGCCAAAGCCAGGAGAACAAACTCCCCATCCATCCCTTTATGACCGTGAATCCTTCTCCAATCTTCCCTGCCACTTCTTCCACTACGATGGTTGCGGTTCCGACTATGGAGGCGCCCGTTAGTTCGATCCAACTGCACTCGTGTTCTCGTCGGCCGCTCCCGCAACTCAGCCAGTGTTCTTCTGGCTCGTAGCATGTTCCGTTCCCGTAGAGGCGGTTAGCTCCTACCCATTCAAATCCTTTGTCTTCTTTACCCTCACAGAGGCTTTTCCTGAAGGCGTGGCCCTCAGCTAGAAAGACTGTAGGGTCGGTTACTGGGGGAATGATTTGGCCGTTCACGTTCACTCTGTCTTTCATGCGATGGCCCAGGATTAAGTTGGTACAGCTGCTAGTCAGAGGCCCTGACCGTCGCCATTTCCCGTCTCTAGCCTTCACCCAGGTTACTTCTTGCACGTGGGTTTCATATTCTGCTCCATAGTGGGTCTGGCAATGGTCTTCCCATCCTGGCACAGTCTCACAATGTCCCCCGGCCAGGCTGATGTTGCAGGTCGTGTTTCCTCGATTGCATTCCATCTTCCAGGGCCGCGGGCCCACATATGGTTCTGGTCGGCTCCAAGCACCAGGCCAGATGTCTCTTTCTTTCGAGTACACTGTGGCCAGGTACTGATACTTCACCCAGTAGTTGTCGGTTTGAGTTAGACATGGCACCACCCATTCTAACACTTCATCCTTCTGTAGGCCCCACCAGGTTGAACCGTCGTCCCGGGTGTGGGCCTCTTTCCATGCCTGCAGGGTTCCTTTGATCGTCTTGTTCGTCTTCAGGCCTGTGCAGTCATATAGCCACGTTCCCCAAGCCCGATACCATTCTTGCCAGAGTGTGCATCTCGGGGAGGCGCCGTCGGCTAGATACTCTGTTCCGTTCAGAGCGATGAACATTTTGTTGGTCACACAAGTGTCAATCTTTTGGAAATCCCCTCTTGGGGCTGTCATTAACTCCTCGGGTTTCGGCAGCTTTTGTACATACATGTCGGTCGTCCTTGGTCCCAAAAGGCCGAAGCTGGCTCGGGAGTATCCCTCCGTGAAGGCTCCTTTGAAATGCTTTAGCTCGGTTATCCATATCCACGGCAGGGTGTTGTTGAGCCAGGCCTCGTGCCGGGCATTAGGTTCGGGTAGATAGATGAACTTATGAGCCTGATACTGTGGTTTGTTTACCGGAGTTATTACGAAGTAATTCTGACCTTCGCAATAAAAGAACACATTCCAGAAGCACTTATCTAGGAGAGGGAGCTTGCTGGTTTTACAGTGCTTCGTCCATTTCCTGCTCCGATTTCTCCGAAGACTGTCACTTGACTTGAATACCGGCGGCGGCTGCGGCTGCTCTTCTTTGTCCTCTGAAGCCGTAGGTGTTACTTCCTCTTCTTCTTCTTCCCTCTGCTGCGTGACATTCACGGCTCGGCTGGTGAGGTTGTTCCGCTGGCAGTCGGTGGAGTTTCCTAGTGTGGTGTTACCTAGTGGCCTCACTGGCCTCACTTTAACTTTCACCCGCTGTGGTTTACGCCGCGGTTGTGTGGCCTCACAGGTGAGATTGTAGTGTCCCCAGAACATTCCGTCTGCCGGCAAAATCATCAAACACGTATCATTGCGGTGGCTCGCTGCATAGGTTACCTCGGGTTTCCAGTATCCCTCGTTCCCTTGCTCTGCCCATGAGACACATGCCCATGAACAGTACCAGCCTGGGACACCGTTTTCGGGGTAGATCCAATTACACTGTGCCCGTTTTTCTTCTTGTGCTTTCTTCATCATTACCGTAATCTTCATCTCCGCTCCTAGCGTAGATACTTCATCTATTCTCCATGTCGAATTCTCTATTACCTTCTGGAATTCGCCTGCCCAGTCTGTTTCTTCACCCGTGTCGTTGATTTTCGAATCGTTGATTTTCTGTTCCCAGATAGTCATCCACGCGATGATAGTAGCTGTCAGGTTCGGAGCCGTCCCACCCCCTTCTTGGACTTGACGGGTTGCATTAGAGCCAACCTCAAGGTCCAACCAGGGCGAGGCGCGCATCTGTCCAGCGAGTTGAGAGAGAACGATCGTTCCAGAGTCGACCGTCCAGCATGTCTGGTCGAACTTCTTTGTGGTAGTGTAGGACACCCTCACATGAGTGAGGGCCCATGGGATACTACCATAGTAGTACAGTATAGCCAGGACAGAGCACAGTCCTGCAAGTACTGCAACTACTTTAGCCATTAAGCAAAGCCATAGTCGTTTTCCATTCCGAGGTCGTTCACTTGATTGGTCCAGTCGCTTGCCGGGGCGTCTTAATGAGACGGGGGTAAAGGTTGAGGATCGCCTAAATTCATGAACTCTCCCGTGAAGTAGCGGGAGATCCATGGTCTCGGGTTCTGCAGTGCTCGGGTCGGTAGCACTTCTGGAAGAGGTGCTAGGCATCCGGAGCTGAGGCGCGGGGGAGAGTCAGGATCGCACTGACTAATCCTGCCCTTCAGTAGCTGGTGATATAGCACCGAGGGGTATCTGCCAATGGCTAAGTCCAGCCCCCGCCACACCCATTGGTAATAGGTGACGATTAACGAGGGGGAGCAGGGGGGGGGTCCAAAGCAACCCTCGTTCCCAGCAATTTTTTTGCGCCGCAGCCATGCGTACACCTGTCTGTCCACAAGGTCGATAAGGTTCCGGACTTTGGCAAGAGATGCGTATAACGGCTGGCCGTCGTCCGTCTGGAGCTCCGTTACTTTAGCCCACGCTGCAGCGGGTTCGTGAAGGGCAAGCCTCCAAGTCCGCAATATGGAAGGAGGCAACGCCCTCATGCTCAGGCATGGGTCCGGGTTCGGTGGTCCAAGGCCTGGCAGGCGGTAATGCACCGTACGCAATTGCATGTCCTGGTTCTCAATTACACAGCGCGCGCTGTTTTTCACGTGGAGCGCTATGAGACGCTGCATGACCGGGCTGGTGGTCCAGATCAAATTTTCACCCAGCCAAAGATCAATATAGTCTTCTTGCAAATAATCAGCATAGTTAGGACCCCATCGCAACTTCAGCTGTAGACCCATAACTGTGATGAAAACGGTATTCAGGATCCAGGGGGATTGGTCAGGACAAGGGAGGACTGGCTGCAGCAGCCACGGATTGGTCCAATTGACTATGGCTCTGTCATATTGGAGTTGCCATCCTGTGCGAAAAGCAGTCAGTAATTCCGCCTTCCCGGGTATTGACAGGTCAAACGAGCGCCTATATTCGCCATTGCTGCAGAAATAGGCGCCGGATCCACAGAGGCCTTTTCGGTATGCAAAATCGCGCTGGGGTCTGTCCAAAAAGACACTTTCGTTAGGCAATTGCAGATATGGCCTTCTTTGTGCGAGAAGAGACAGAGAGACTATTGGTAGGTCCCTGCAATCTTTGTTTGGTGGGTTTGGCAGCGACATGTTGACAATCAAGTTCCGTTTTTTCCAGCAGCTATACTTTTCTAAGTGCTGCTACTGCGAGGCTTTCCACCCCGCTGCAGTTTGCGAAATGACTTCCGTGCCCAAGCGGTCAAACCTTTTGCGTCTGCGCGTGGGTTTGGAGGAGGCTCCGCCTCATCCGCTCTGGTCAGCTCCACCCCGACGGAGTACACACCGTCGAATGGAACCATCACGGTTTTCAGCGTCACCATGACGCGCATTGTGCTGGCCTCCCATGTAGGCGTTGGCGCTCTGGTCGCCCAAGAGCCCGGTAGTTGCATAACACCGTCTCTCCGCCACCCCTCTGGGGTGACCGTGAAAATCTTACTCTTTTCTTTGGTCCTGGCACCGGTGTGGTGGAAGGCGTCCAGATCCGTGGTGTTATACTGGAGATTCGTGCCGCGAGCACCAGCCTCTGTTGGCACTGGGGCAAGCTCATGTATTGGCACATCAGGATCACAAAACACCTCTTCGATTAACACGCGCCAGGTTGTTAATTCCCAGGGCCCCATCCACCCTTCTCGTATTACCATTTCCAAGCGGCAATCGGGTAAGGATGCAGCAGTGGCTGCGTAGCCTGGGTCATCAGGGCTGCGATAGACCCTGAAGGCCCCTGGGATCTGTACGGAAGACAGGGGCGGGTTGGCAACCTCGGCCTGGCCTGGGCTGTATGGCCAGTTCCTTTCCACCGACTCCCACCAGGATCTCATGGGGACAGCACTACTGTTTCCACTTGCTTCGTGTGGATCGCCGTCGAGTGGGCTCATAGCTGGTGCCGAGGGTCCTCCAGTCTCCTTGTGTGATAGATCGACAGGAGCGGCAGCACCCTCACCTTCCCACAGGGCGGGTGCCAGGGTTTGTATTGGCTGAAGAAACTTTCTCACCTGCCATCCGTCGGCTGCTCCAGCTTGCACCAGCAGGCCATTCAGCTGGAGTACGGAGCAAGACGCACAGAGGAGCAGCCTGTGTCCATCCCATTGGCAGACACAGTCCTTAAGGTTCAGCTTTGTCCCCCGCAGATCCCACTGGATGACGAAGTGCAACCTTGGTAAAAGCGCTATACGACAAAAACCGCACACATATGCATCCAAAACCTTCACTGGTTTGTGGGTCATACGGTCAAATTCCTTTCTTCTTCCAGAGACCCGGTGTGGTTTCTTGTTTCCGGGTCCCTGCCATGTGAGGTTAAGGGTGGTCGGCAGCAGGCAGACCACACAATCATTCTTGATTTCTTTCCATGTTAAGACTTCATTCTCTTCTGAGAGAAAGCCCTTTTTTGCATACTCCAACTTCTTCATGGCTCTTCCTGCCCAGAGCCCCGTAGTACTCCTTCTCATGTTAACCACCCCTTTGACATTGGCCACTCTGACAAAGGGTGGTAAAGCTTGTATGTTGGTGGCCATTCTTGAGTTCCTGGTTTTCTCCTAGTACGGAACTGGCTTCAGCTGCCCTACTCCTTGGATTCCTTTCTTCTTGAGTTGAACAGTATTACTGTCCAAAATCTTGACAACTATGTCTGATTTATCGTACTTGGCTTTGACTGCAGAGTTAGAAGCACCGACCTGAGCCTTGATCCAGACGCGCTGTCCTACTCGAAGTGGCACTTTTTGCTCAAGCTTGGGCTCTTTATCTTCGGAGCCCCGCCCTACTTCCTGTGATGTGAAGGGGCGGCGCATCAGCTCCTCCGCTGGGGAGGGCCTGTCACTTCGGTAGCGGTCGTTCAGGGTTTTGGCGATTTCCAGGGTCTTAGTGCTCCATTCTCTCGAGTTGGCGTTTTTCCCAATCCAACTTTTCACCAAGCCAATGGTCCTTTCCACCACCCCGTTAGCCTGGGGGGTGTATGGGGGAGAGTAGATCCTCATTACCCCATGCTGTTGGCACCACTGGTCCACTTTAGCGTTGCGAAAATGCGTTCCGTTGTCGGTCCTGAGCTCTTTAGGCAACCCCAAGTAGCCACAGACTTGGTCCAGCATGCTAACAACACTGTTGCCATTAGCTTTTCTTACTGCTTTTGTGGTTACATACCCTGACATGGAGTCCACAAGCACCAACAGGTACTTTTCTCCACATTTACCCGGTACCCCTAAGGGTCCTGCCACATCCATGCAGATAGAACCCCAGGGTACGGTACTTTTAATGGTGAGTCCTCCCACTCTTTGTCCTCTCCTTCCTGCGTTGTATCGACCACACAACTCACAGTCTTGAAGGATTCTGCGGACTTCTTTTTCAGGAATCCAGAGTCGCTGCTTTTCCAGTTCCCTTCGCGTGGGAACGGTGCCTGCATGTCCAAGTGCTCCATGCACTGCTTGCACCACCTCCTTCACGTTCTCCTCTGGGACTACCCGTCCTTTGGGCAAATCTTCCCACTTCTCGATCCCAACAAAGACAATTTGTCTCATCTGGACGAAACGATCCACTTCTTCGTTTCCTTGCCAATGAGTTCCTGCTCGCGTGTGGGCCCTCTGGTGCACCACTTCGAGCTCCAGTGTTAGCCTCAATTCGGCTATTTTTCTCCATAGGTTTTCGTGAGCTACTTTCTTGTTTTTAGCGCTCTCAAAACCATTTTCTTCCCATATGGACAGGTCTTCGTTAAGGGCCTGAGCACAGTAATAACTATCAGTTATGACTCTAGCTCTTTTCACCTTTCTTCGCTCCAACTCGAGCAGACCTTCCAATATCGCTGTCACCTCCCCGGTCTGGGCACTGCCGGGGATTTGGCCTCGTTGTCTGAAGCGCTCCTTCTCTTTGTGCTTGAGAATGAAGCCCCAGTAGGCTTTGTCGTCTTGTCCTTTTCGCGAGCCGTCGGTGTATAGAGTCCACTCTATAGGTTCGGCTGGCTTCTCGTCCTGTGTCGTCTTTTTCTTACTCACGGGTTGTGCAGGGCCGATTTCGAGGTCTGGGTCCAGCAGGATGTCCTCCCAACGTCCCCACCTCGCGTTCGTCGCCTTCGTGCTCTCTACCGTGGCTTTTCTTAGGAATCGATGGACCTGGCTTTGCGTGAGGACCCTGATGCCCTGCCCTTGAGCAAGATCTTTCAGGGTGCTCCAATACCTTGCCAGAACTGCCAACTCCTTCTCTTCTGCTGGATATTTCTTTTCCACGGAGGACAGGGTGTAGCTCCACAAAGTGACTATTCCCCCGCCCTCATTGCACACTTTTACCACTGCGTCGTCGTCGTTGCAACTGACCTCTGCCACCAGCTTGGTTGTAAGGCTTCGTGGCTCCAGCCGCAAAGCGTCTTTAATGGCTGTCCGCAGGTTTTCCAAACTGTTTTGATCCGTTGCGGTCCATTCCCACTTCTTGTGGGCGTCTTCTGGCTTTTCTTTTCGTAGTTTTACATACAGTGGTCTTGCATACTTCTGGTAGCTAGGGACATGGTCCCTAACGTAGTTGCAGAGCCCCAGCACCTGCTGTAGTTCGTTCAGCGAGGTTGGCGGGTCGATCTGCTCCACTTTTTCCCGGAATCCGTCCGAGAGTCCCAGGTCGTTGGAGACCTGGAATCCCAGGTAGTTCACTTGGAATCGTCCAAATTGGCATTTTTTCAGATTCAATTTCAAGCCTGCTGCTGTTAGTCGTTCTACGACTTTTCTCAATTTTTGCAGATGTTCTTCTTCGGTGTCATCGGCAATGAATACATCATCGATGTAGATTGTTGTCTCTAGGCCGTCGAGTATGTCCATTACGGCTGACTGGAAAACATTCGGAGAGTTTTTGTAGCCTTGCGGTAGCCGTTCCCAGACGTACGCTTTACCTTTGTGGGTGAACGCTGTCTTGCCTTGGGAGGCTTTGGCTAGCCTCAACGAGAAAAATCCGTTTGCCAGATCTATACAGGATTTGTACCTTTTTAGTCTTAGTGTCTTCAGCGTCCCTTGTGGGTTGATCAGGCTGGCGCGGTTGGCGACAGTCCTGCGGTTGAGGGCCTTGAAGTTGATAACAGGTCTCCATCCTCCTCCCGATGACTCAGGCTTTTTGACTGCCTGTATTGGGCTGTTTGTGATGGGATTTGGCTCCTCGCGCACCACTCCTAGTTCGCTGAGCTCCGTGACTATTAGGTCCATTTCTGCAACAGCCCCTGGATTCAGGGGGTATTGGCGAACAGGCGGGTGTACCCCCCCTTCTATGGTGTGGGTGTACTTTGCACCCATGTCTCCGCAGTCATTTTTGAACCTAGCCACTCCGGCTTTGGAAAGTATGTCTTCTAGCGTTTCTTTTCCCTCCGGAGAAAGGTCGCTGTCTTCGATTTGTTGCTTGGTCACTTCTGGAATGTTCACAGGTTTGTACCACTCCGGTGATAACGATCCCATCTGGATTAGTTTTGCCCCAAGGACTCTGAGTCGCTGTTGTATTGGGGTTCGATTTCCTGGGCTGCTATGCAGCTCTTTTAAGTCTGTTATTGTCATTAAATTGTAGGGTCCTAGAGCCCATACAACTCCTTTCCAGACGCCAAACGGAATCTTTTTGATGGTTCCGTCGGCTAGTTGAACAGTCAGGTGTCCTTTTGTTTCAAGGCATTTGCGGGTCATCGACACTTCTGCACCAGTATCTACCTGATAGGGGATTCCATCCACGTCGGTGTATATGTCGTCCCCCACCCAGTAGGCATGATCCACTGTGACCCGCGCCCGCTTAGCCATTACTTTCTCTGCCCTTCGCTCCCAGCTTCCAGGCGGGAGGCACGAAGGGCCTGTTTCTGTTCTGTCGTCAGCTTGTTGTAATCCTCGGAAGAGAGAAAACCACTCTTGTTGGCTGGTGGGGGCCGTGGCCCCTCCTGTTGTTGATCCGGCTGGGTCCTGTGGTAAACGCCCTGCCTCTGGAAGCCTTCTTGCCTTGGAGCTCCCTGCTCCCTCTGGTTGCCTTGTGGACCCCTCTGAGGTCCTTGCTCTCGCGGGTAGCCTTGGTAGCCTTGAGAACCCCTCCGGAATCCTGGCTCACGCTCGTAGTTTTGTGGACTCCTCTGGAATCCTCCCGACTGCCTTCTCTGTGTCTGTGAAGGACCGGGTCCCTCGGTGGGCCTTGCGTTGTCATACGAGGGCCTGGGAGCCGGCGGCTTCGGCTGGTTTCCTTTTTCTCTTTTGTCTTCCAAGTGTTTTTTCTTCAAATCCCACTTTCTTACTGTTTCTTGGATTTGCTCTGTGGTACTTTTGTTGATGTTTAGGGTCACAAAATCGATGTCATTCATTAGGCCCTTTGTCAGCTTCCTAAGGACTTGCACACTTCTGTCCGGCGGAATCGCCTGTCGCAAGGCGTACCATGCCTGGGTGAGAGTTTGCCCTTTGTCTAAGCTTTTTCTTGCCTTGTCGATGTGTGACTCCTCGTCTTCGCAGTCTTCCAGCACTAATCTCCGGTAGTGCTGTTCCGCGGTTTCTTCGGGACCCATCGGTTGGTCCGTCACATGAGCCAGCCACAATCTTTTCGCCTCATCGTTTGTGGAACTGGCTTTTACCATAAGCCATTTCTGCGTCAGGTATTCTTGCACCGATTCTTTTGGGTCTCGGTTTGTCACCATCGCCTTGATCTTTTTGAACTCACCAAAGCTCTGGGTGGAAGCCTGCATCTTTGTTATGCAGTCATTTTCTTCAGCGGTGGTGGGGCAGCTGCTTCGTGCGAGGCCCTGCCCTTGAGGTGGCTGTTCGTCTTCGCTGTCCGAGATGTCGTGCTGCCGCGCTTTGTCTTCCTCCGCTGCCAGCTTGTAGGCTGCTTTCTTCAGGCGTCGCAACATGACGTCGTACACGATTGTTACAAAGCCTGTGCGAAAGTTACCCGTCAGCTCCGTGGCTGTTGCGAGGGAGCCGTAGGTCGGGGTCATTAGAAAATTCGCCCATTCTCTTTTTGTCGCGTAGACCATTGTTCCTTTCATTCCTTCGAGGTCGTGCAGCCATATTTCTGGAACATCATAACTTGTTTGACCGACCTCTGGAGCATAGGCTTTTCTTCCGTCTTTGGTGGTCATGGGCCCGTAACGATCGTCTCGGGGGAATTTCAGCGAAGCCGTGCACACTGAAACTAGGGGCAGCGCGTTCTTCTTGCCTTTTCTGCTTCCTATTCTCAGGTCGGTCATTCCTCCCGGAGCCTCGTATTCGATGGAGGTCAGGCTTGGCGCTGTTTCTGCTTCATCTGAACTTACATCTGCGGCTTCTTCTTGCGCCTCTCGTTCTGGTTCTGCTGACGGCGAGGCCGGCTGAACTGGTTCTGGCGTTCTTTGTGGAGCCCTGGGACTTTCCCTGCTCCCGCTGGGACTTTCGAACCTTATCATGGCCGCTTCTCCGCCTCCTGAGTAGCGCATTGTCTGCAGGCCGACGGACTCTGCTGGGCTGAGGATCCTCCGTGGAGGTTTGGTTGGCACGGGGGTTTCCTCTTCTGTCTGCACCGCTACTGTCCGGGGAGAGGGGATTGGAGTTCTTCTTTCCTTTTGTGGTTTTTCCTGGCTTGAGCTGACCTGTGGACGTCGCTCCTCTCGTGCTGAAGGACCGGGTGTTGATTCCTCGTAGCTCCTCTGCTCGGTCCTGGTTTCTTTCTTCAATCTTACTGATTGCGGGAGCCGTGGCAGAACTGCTTTCGCAACTGGGGCGTTCTCGTCCTCGTATTCCGGCGGTCCTGCCCTCCAGTTGTTTGGCCCCTCCGTTTTGAAGAGGGGTCTCAGTATTCTCTCTTTTCTTTCTTGGTATTGGGCCACCGAGGTGACTAACACCAACTCGCGGATGTTGTTCCACCCGTGGGGAGCGTTCATCAGGAGGTGCAGAATCCTCATTGCCGCTTCTTCTGCCACCTCCCATGGTAGGTTGCCGGACCGGGCCCCGTCGTTACATATAACGACTCTTTTGTAGGACAATTCGCTTGCTCGGGTGACACCTTTTTCTAATGCCTCCTCTATGCTGTCCCGATAGGCGTTCTGATCTTCGCTATCTTCATATCTTTCGATCGGTACGTGTAGCACCGCAAAATGGCTTGATGCTCCGCCGCTCGTAACCACCACCTCCTCCTGTCTTTGTCTGCATCCGTGGAGGCGCCCCTCAAGTTCTTCTTTGTAGAGGCTGCCTGCCTCTCTTACCAGACTCTTTCTGAACCGGGAGATATGAGGCTTTAGATGTGAGTTGGTTAAGACAACCAGTCCATGGCTGTCTATGTCCCAAGGCTCTCCGAAGTGGTTATATGCGGTTAACCCTGTCTGGTTTGCATATTTTTTGGTCCCCTCGGGCATTCTTTTCAATTTTTGAAGATGCTCTTCTGGGTTCGGGGAGCGAACGTGTCTTGTCTTACCCTGAGCTTTTTTGTGCCTTCCCGGTACTGGGCCGTTGTAGTCCCGCAGGACCTTTTTTACTGCAGCTGCTGCGGGAGTCCCGATTTGCATGAAGGGCGGGAGCGGTTGGTACGCATCGCTTCTGTCCAGCGTTGAGTCGTCCCTCACTTCGTCCTCCTCTGAGATCTCCCCGTTGCTGCTGCTGTCCTGTTTGTCCCCTATGTCGGATTCCGAGGACGCCCCCGTGGAGGAGTCCGTGTGCACCGAGGTCCCTTGGGCGCTGAGCTGATCTTCGTGGGGAGCCGTGTGGTAACTTGGTTGTTCGGCTATCCATGCCGCTATGGCTTCTCGCTCTTTTTCACTTTCTCTGTAGCGGGGGGTGGCTTTTACACTCTTCTGTATAGTCACTGCCCCCGCTACAATTTCTGCGGCCAGCATCTTTACGACTGAGTCGTAGTCTTTTGACGGGCTGATTACGGTGACTATTTTTCCTTTTATGACTTTCATCACTTCCAGCCACCAACGTAGCCATTCTGTTATCTTCGGTTTGCTTTTCGGCGGTCCTTCACACTCTACTACTGCCACCACCAGTCCTGACTCAAGGGCAAGGGGAGCAAGATAACCCCCCTTATCTTTGCAAATTGCTTTTACTTTTTCCCCCACCTTCGCCTTATCTGCTTCTTCATGCAGCTCGATCGGGTGTTGTTGAACAGATTTGTCCCAGGTGTCCCATCCTCTGCCATTCAGGATGATCTGATGTTGGACTTCGCTTCTGCGTTGTGCCCCTGGATACGGCATCGGTGTCGGTACTCCCGATGTCGCTCCTTGTGGTCCAGCGTCGTCCGTCTGCTGGTCCGGGGTCGATGGCGCTGGCACGTCCTGCTGAGGCGTCGCCGTCGTCTGTGGGCTGCCTCCGTCGCCGTCGGGTCCTCTCTGCTGTCCGGTGGCGCTTCCTCCATCAGGGCCGTTGGCTCGTCCCGCTGGGTCGCCTCCGCCGCTATCGGATCCTCCGGGCGATTCGTCCATCTTGGACTTTGTCTTTGTCTTTGTTGTCTCGAGTCGCCTTCCTCCCAAAGCCTCTCGTCGCGCGTTGAGGAAGGGATGGGATCAGGCTCTGGTCCCTCTACAGGTCGGGCGAGTCTGGTCGATGCTCCCCGTCGCCTGCGGATTCTCCTGTGTTGGCCTGTAAATACCACACACAGCTTCGATTCGTGGATGTCTTCGCAATCGGACTTCTTCGAGGCTTGGGCAGCTTTGCTTTCTACCCCAACGCCTCACCTCAGGTCTTTTCGTACACGAACGACAGCCTCTCTTTAGCTGCCGGGGTTCTTCTTTTGGACTCAACGTACTCCTTTTCCGTCGAGCCCCACGTTGGGCGCCACGTGTTAGATCCTGGGTACTTCTGGCCCGATCCGGGGCTAATTACTGACTCAGCTCTCTATTAAAAGATTCTCGAGCTGGTGTTCTGGCGAGGGAACTCGCCTGGCTCCGCTAACTGCCTTTACTCCCGACGTCTACCCTGCTTCCTCCGGTCAGAGCGCACTCGGCCGAGAGACCAGTCCTGGCCCCGGGCGCTCCTACCAGTCGCGTCGGTTATGGCAGCTTCCCTCTTATGGATCCGCGCTCTTGGTAAATGCCAGGTTAGGTTTTAACGGCTAGGATTAATTCTTGCTAAAACCGTAAGGGATTGTTAAGTGGATTCTGTCACTAGGATAACCTTTCAGAACTCAGTTGTTAGGCATACAATAGCTTTAACTTTTTACTGTCACGAGGAACTCATTACTACTTCGGCAAATTAATGCACTTGAGGATTTCACTTTAAATGCAGATTAGATATTTATTGCAGGTTATATTTAGTTAGTTTGCAGGGGTCACAGCTACAGCTCACATAAAATGTCACTACACATGATTAGTCAATTTAATTATCTTCTTCGATTATACTCATTAGTTTTAGTTGCCGAGACGGCTCGGTTAGAGCTGGATGTCCAATGGTGCGATGAAAAGAGTTCTTTTGGAGTTGTTAGGAGCGAAGGTCCGGCCGGACCCTCGATCCTCCCGCTCCGCAACGGAGCCCGTTCAGCTGTTCTCAAAACTCAGTACAAAGTCTTTCTCAGGCAGCTGCGGCTTTCTCCGTTGTCCAGATGTTTAGAGGTGAGCGGTGGGGAGAGTTTAGAAACTTCGTCTTTTAATCTCAATGTCCACGAACAGAGGTCTCTTTTCCGTGAACAGAGACGAAGTCCTCCATACATCAGCTGCAGGCTGTAGTATCTTCCTCCGATGCGCTTGGTACGGCATCCGCGATGAAATCCCAGCTTGCTCTTTGCAAGCATGTCCTTATATTCCTCATATGGGCTGTGATCAGCCCCCACCTGTTTGGTCCATTACTCATCCCCCCTCCCTCTGGAAAGGGCGTTAAGCCGAACATTGCCTGTATGACTCAACTATTACATCAGTTTCTAGATCTTTCTCTTGACTACACCCAACATCTGGTCTTGATTACAGCAATGTCATTCTTGCCCAATACTTGCCCAATACATCTATCTCAGCTCCACAGAACACACAGAAACATTCATTACATTTGTTTAAATCACTTCTATGCTGTTAAACATTTGTTACACCATTGATTAGAACATTTCGTTATATTATTCATACATTTTTATCTGTTTGATTACACTTCAACGTTGAATATATGCTTTGCGCTCTTATAGCCTGACTTCTCTCCCTTGAATGTGTCGACATGTTACCGTGGCAGCTCTGAGAGGTCAACTCTTCTTGACACAGTGTGTGCAGTCAGCGTGTTGTTGGGGCTTCACTAACTCCCTGTGGGGGGTTCTCCTTTAAAATGTCACATAAAAAGGTCAGTGGTTGAATCTCAAAGAAATTCTCAAGCTAATATGTAAAATACTACATAAAGAGGAATTTACAGAGGCTGGTGTGATATCTACATGACAGGCTGCTTCTGATATCTTGGACCTTTTTCTTTTATCAAAGATCTGCAAAGCTCGGTTATGCATTGAGGAGGATGTACTGCCGACTATCACTACCACGCTCATGTTGCAGCTCTGCTAAATGTAAGGTCAATTAAACATCACAAAGAATTTAATATATTTGACGGTTAAATGAACAAAACACAGATTACAGCAGAGGAGACAATGTACATTTCTTACAATTTGACAACAGTGAAGCAGCTTTTCAGAGAGAGAAACTCATCAAAATGGCTTAAAATGCAAAGTATTGAAGCGTAAGAGGATGGATCTTGTATTTACATGATGTATACATACATGTTTTACAATTCTATTTGGTGTTTAAATGGACACGGACAACCTCGATGTTTGAGCGAAGGAAACTGATGCAGCAAAATGAGCTAAAGTAGCAATGACTAGTTTACAAATCACATAAATAAAACCTGCATTTACAGTTTTAAGGGCAAAGCATTTCATTATTTACATTTACTTTCATCCTGTCTGCATTTAGATCAATACGACTTATAATCAATGCAGTCAGTGCTTTTCATTTACGGAACTTATCAGTTGTTTTCAGAAGCTTTGACCGATAGAATACTTGTGTATTTTATAACATGACATATGATGATACATTGCCACATTCAGAATTTTGATAGATTATGTGCCAAATGGTTAAAAAGTCCAGTTGTGTGGTCAGTGTTAGATGAGCCTTCGTCTCTGGGAGGTCTTCCTCAGCAGATGTCTGAAGTCAAACGGGTTGTCCTCCGTCCGACTCTCTGTGGAGGCAAGTGAGCGTCTGCCAACGCAACACAGGAGACAACAGTGAACGCAAAGACAGAGTGTGAAGTAGCAAGATGATAAAAAAAAAACATAAGCGGTGGTTTGAAAGATTTAAACCAAAAACCAGAGAGGAGACGAAACGATTCACGTTCAGGAGAGATATTTCATATTGTTTATCATCTGCAGCGATCATTTATCATGTGCGTGGGCCGTCTGAGTCAGTGGCCACGCAGGACCGCAAAAACAGATGAAATATCTTCTTGCATTTGTCACTTTGACCAACTGGTCTGAAGAAGGCAAGTGTGGCTTTTTTGTGTGTGTGAAATAAGCTGATGTGTAGAGAAAGAAAGACTGATCCTGATACGTGTGAGGCTGTAATACACAATGTTTGAGGTTCTTCCCTCTGTATCCAGGACATACCTGTCGTTACAGACGGGTCTGGAAGGCTCTGGTTCGGTGACGGCCCTCTCTCTGGTCTGTCTGCTGCCAGCGGCTGGTGTCTGCTCCGGGGACCGCCTGCCGTCCGTGGACCCTCTCCTCTCTACAGTCGGCCTCGTCTCGGGCATGTCCTCTGTGGAGATGCAGGGCTCAGACCTGCTGGAGGACAGCGTCTGGTAGTAGTGGTCATCCACATCCAGCAGCTTCCCTGGACTGGAGCACAAATAGAAGGATGTCAGGAGGACAGACTTTGGTGTCAATCACAGACACACAAGTGCAAATATATCTGCAATCGCTGGTTGAATATTTGTGACATATTGCCCAACCCTACTGGGGTCAACGTATCCTCAAACAACAGTTCGGAAGATATCATGTCTTCACAGGAGAATACTCAGTTGGGTTTCGGCAACAAAACTACTTACGGTAGTTGGGTTTCAGAAAAGATTGTCGTTTGGGTTAAAATAACCACGGAGGTGTCGTTACTGAAGTACGCAAGTTAAGCGACAAATACCTCAACATGGATTCTTGTTTCACACGGGGATCGCACAGCGGTCTCCTGGCTGAAAGACGGCTGGCTGTTCAGCTATTCAGATGAAACAGCCGACATGAAGCGTGAACTGCAGTTTGGCTGAATATTAAAACGAGAGCGTATCTGTTGCATGAGATGTGCGAGGACAAAAACACGGGAATTATTACAGCAGTGGTCGTTGCAGATTCCAGATTAAACAATAAAATGTAGGTTGTATACTGTAGTAAGTGGTTTTGTAAACACACCAACTGGTCCAAAAGACTTGTATTTGCATTTATTTAAAAGAAACTTGAGGGGCCAATTTGTTAACGTGCATCGACAAACACAAAATAATGTAACTGGTGAGTTTCGGAGACTTCGGAGACCTAAAAAGACCCGCTGATGCATTTCAGCCTCTGCCAACTTCTTACAGAGAAACAAACACAGAGGCTTTAAATAGACTCCTCCTGTAGGCAGCTGACTGCAATCAAGACCTGATGGATCCCAGGTGTGTCCTCGCTCAAAGAGACCACATATATTAATGCAAAGCATCTTAAAAGACACGTCAAAGGGAATAAGTGGTACAAGTTACCGGTTATCTTTAAAAAGAAGCTGAGTGGATTCATTATCAGACAACAGCACATAGATGTGCCAGTCTTTCTTCCTTTTTCGGCATTTATTCATTTATGAAGATCATTGTAAAACAAATTTCTTTTTTTGTATCTTTGTTTGAATTCTTCTCATCTGATCTTGGAGACTTAATTTGAAAACATAGTAGAAATAGTGTTTCTTTAAGTCTCTCATTTAGATATTGTCTCACCTGTGATCTGTTTGCATTGATTGCAGCAGTTTGCCTCAGTAGGTGTGGTCTATTTAAAACTTGCATTCTCTCTAGTGGCCATCAGGGGGCGACTCCTCCGGTTTCAGAAAGAAGTCAGATTGTATGGAAGTCTATGAGAAAATGACTCTACTTCTCTCTTGATTTATTCCCTCAGTAAACATTGTAAACATGAGTTTATGGTCTCAATCTCTAGTTTAAAGTCTTCTTCAATACAGCATGATGTTCATTTAGTACATGATGGTCCGTTTAGAGTCAAACGGACCATAAAGCAGAGTATGCTTTAGGGCGGGGCTACTGTGATTGACAGGTCGTTCCTCAGCCGTTCAAATATGGTAACTTCCTTTGACTGGTTGCAAAAAAAGGGCGACGGCCGTAATCCAAGATGTCGGCGGCCAAACCGCTGAACAATTCTTTGTGAAGTCGTGGTAGATGGATTTGTTTCGATCTTACAAGTAGGAATCCCGACTTTGAGCATCGTATAATTCTACGTTTTATCGTTGGAGGTCAGGAATTTGAGCTTTTTTAGATTTGTTAACTGTTGCTTCAGCTGGTTCATCATTGGTTCACGAGTCATGCTCACGTCCTGTTTTTCTTTAATCTGTTTAAGTTCAACAAACTGCTTTTTGCTGCTGTTGGAAACACAAACTACTATTTTCCTGGTACAGAGGAATTTTCCACAGGAACGGCAGCATAGGAAAGCTTTTTTTTTTGTGTTTTTTTGTGTTTTCTTTTTTTTTTATAGTTTTTTTTATGTTTTAACTATGCTTTTTACCATGTTTTACTATGTACTGGCTCTGTGGCACTCTGAGATTTTCTTCTTTTTTTTTTAAATGAAAAGTGCGTTACAAATAAAATACATTATTATTATTATTATTAAAATAACTATTTTGTCAAATCTCTACACAGAGGGTACAAAACAGAAATGTCACAGATCATTGCAATAAAATGAAACATCTGCGGTTCTCTATCACTGTTTCTGATGAACTCTGCCTCCCTAGTTTCGCCTTTACTCCCGTTTACTATCGTCACCTTTGTCTTCTTCAGTTTTCGGTCCTCTTACCACCCAGCCTCCCGTGTCCCAGCCTCCTCTGCTGTCAGCTGCAGCCAGAGACGCTATCTTTCCTGCTGACCTTCTCATCCTCGATGATGCATGTAAACGGCTCCTGTCCATCGCCGGCTTTATTTATCTGCTAACAAATTATAACCCTTGATGTTCAGCGCTGTGTGTGTGTGTCTTCAGACTGCTGTGATGAAGTACCGAGGTCCCTTCTTGTTCAGCACAGCCCTATCGCTCTATCTTCACCCCCTCACTCTGGGCAGTACGCTCACCTTGTGGCCGCTTCTTTCTCTTTTCTTACCTCCACAATAATATTTCTGATGCCTGACATGAAGTGTAAGTATATTTAGCGAATGTACCCGAGGCTAATTAATTTCACAGAGGATGTGCGTGGTTCTGCAGATCATTAAGTTTGGACTCGGACACCGTCCTTATGTTGGCGCTGAGCTGCAGTCATTACTGGGCAGCGGGCCCACCTCTTTATGAAACAGTAGCGATAGCTTGTTAAAATTAGGTTGAAGTAAGAAGTGCCACACTTACTCCTCCTTCCTGGGCTTGCGTTTATCATCCTGGACAGACCGCTGGGTGGAGAGACACAGAGCACAGATAAGTACGTGTCAATCAAACACTCTGAATCTCAGTGTTCAGGGAAAGCAAAAGAAAGTGGTTTTAGAACAGTGGCTCCCAACCTTTTGACTTGATAGTGTTGGCGTTTTAACTCAAAGCACTGTTGTAACTAAGTGCAACTTCAAAGCGCCGCCAGCGTGGCTGAAGAAAAACATGACTCTGTGATGCAGATACTGCATTTATTCTCAGCATATCCTGTTTGACTCACCTGCTCTTCTATGTGACCCCTTGGGGGGTTGTGAACCCATATTGGGAACCACTGTTTGAGACGTTTTGTTGCAGTTATTCATTTGTCAATCAATAAAAGCATTTCTAAAATATGAATTCATTGCCGATAGATTAAAGATCTTGAGTGAATTTGGCTCCAATACATGTGATCAAACAAATAATCATCTGATCAATCATGTTGAGAAACAATAGTGCTTAAAACATGGCAAAACATTACTCTAACAAAAGTTGAATGTCTCCATTATTCATTGATTAAGTTATATAACTAGGTCATCTAAAAAGTAGTGACGGCATTTAACAAACCTTAAGTGCTGCAAAAAGAGATATTTTGTGAGGAGCTATTGCTCGCTGAAACCATGAAACATTGAACATACGTAATTACGTTAGAATAACATTGAATAAGAAGCATAAAAATAACAAACTGCTGAAGAAAATTGTTGGTCAAATGTACAGAAGAAACTCTGGAACATCGTTGTCACAGTCCGGTGTTTCTTTCCTTGGAACATATGAAGCAAAGGGAAATAATTGCCGATCGACGCCGCATTGTGGCAGCCGACAGCTGGGGAAGTAGTCACAACGTCACGCGGCAGCAAAGCTTTGTGACAGAAAGTATCTGACATCGTTCTTCTCTTTGTGACTCACATGAATCAGGTTGTAATAGGTGGAGTCCTCTGGTGTGTTGAGGGTCTTTGGCTGCTGGGTCCTGCGGGGGGTCCTCGACTGTCTCTTGTCAGCTGGAGAGTGACAGAGACCGTTAAAAACATCAGACAAAAGGTATGTTGATCATACTGAGCAGGTACAACCAGACAATATGATTCCTGTAGGAACAGACACTAAAATGAAAACTAAACCTCAAACACACTTTTACACATCTGCAATATTCAGTTTATTATTGCTTTTTACAAAAGTGGTTAGCTGCATCTTCTCATTTCCTACATTTCCCAAAATGCTTTTCAACAACAACTAAGAGGTTTAGAGTCTGTGATCGGCCTGCATGAACTATGGTCAGCTGAGGTTCATGTTTAGGAGGGAAAAGTGTTTTTCTGTGATGGATTTCTCTCGGTGTGAACTAAGAAAAGAACGATGACTACAAACGATGAAACTTCAAAAAAACGATCCGAAGACATGGAACAAATCTCGACGTTTAGAAGCAAGCAAACGGAGAACAAAACAGAGATTTTCGAGATTGTAACTTTTAACAACATGTTCAGTTATCTGGTGATTTCTTTCTTTTACATTGTGATGGAATTTAAAGGACGTCGGGACAAAAGCTACGGGTTAGTATTAGTTTTGTGTCTGACCATCGTGATCAAACAGCAGAGAGAGAGAGAGAGAGAGAGAGAGAGAGAGAGAGAGAGAGAGAGAGAGAGAGACCAGCTGGGCCAGAACCTTCCGTACTGTCGTGGGTGAGTTGCAATCTATCATATTTGTCATGACCGTTACAATATTCCTCCTCGGGCATGTGATCGTAATTGCAATTATTAACATATTACGACGACCTTTGCTTGTTGCCGATTATCAATCACTGTTCATACGAGAAGAAACCACGCGATCCATCACGTGCAGCAGCTCTCAGGTGAAAGAGGCGAAAAGTTTGTAATATCATTGAACAACTTCATCTAAAAAGGTCACCGTGTGTCGCTTAGGACTGTTGATGAAGGGAAATGACCAAAGCGGAATTTAATAGGGAGTTACAGTCGCCGTTGGAAATAACACGGATTATTTATTCTGCTTGACCTCGGGCACCGCGCAGCGCTAGAGAAAAGGCTGTAAAGGGCAAACATGCCCGATGAAATGAACACTGGACTGTACACAGAGAACTCTATGTGGAGTGACGTGTGCATCAGGTTTGACTCTTATGTTTGTCATCAATATAAAATTAGACAGAAGCAGATCTTTAAGCGCAACTGCATGGAAGTGAATTCCACTGAAAGATAGTTGGACATTTTAGGAAACATGCATATTTGCCTTCAGGCCCAGAGTCGGATGAGAAGATCAACATCACTCTCGTGTCTGCTCGGTTCATTTAATTTGAAGCTGGAGCTAGCAGCCAGGAAGCTTAGCTTAGCATAAACACTGGAAACAGGGGGAAACAGCTAGCCTGGCTCTGTTGAAAGTAAAACAAACTCTGCAAACTCTCAATGAATTGTGCTACATGTCAACATCAACAAATAATGTATTTAAATCTGTGCATGGCAACTACAGCATGTTTTAAAGCTGCTGTATGAGAACATTTAGAGCGTATCTAGGATTGAGGAATTGCCTCCTAACGGCGCTCAACATGGTGACGGCTGAGCCGGCGGCTAGCGGCTAACAGTGTCAACAGAGCTAATAGTGCCAACAGCATGAACAATGCAAACAACTGCAACAGAGCTGACGCGGGGGAACCGGAGGGTGAGACTCACATTAACATGCACACACGCCATTTACCAGAATGGCCAAAAGTTCCATGGTCTGGCTTTAAGGTACGGTGAAGTTTAAGGAAGCTAAATCAAGGTTAATATTAAGGAATTGGGCGTAATCAGTGAGCTGCAGACCTGTCCAATATGAACGTAATTCCTAAAGACACTGGACTTCATGAGTTTTCTTTACAAATAATGTCAAAACACAAAGATGCCTACACTCTATATTTTGTAAAAAAACTATAAAAGCCACCGAAGATCAAATGAATGGCATAACACACACAATTACAGCTAACAAAAGGCAATGATTGATATTATTACATAATTATTACATTATCTTCTCAAGACACCTGAACCCCACGGCGACGCTGACATTTTAGCTGCCAGCTCCGTTTTGCTAAGACGGTGAACTTTCAATTTTGCCGTCTCCCCGGCGCTCTCCACCTCGAAAGCAATTACACCGATCACCTGCGCCAATCAAATTTAACTTTTGATGACACATCGGGGAGAGGAGCGCTTCCTGTGTCGGCACTTGACTTTCCCAGGTTTCTAATCGATCTAATCGAGGATCCCGAGGGAGAAGCGAGAACGGCGATAACATCAACTTGTTCTGTGAGAAGACGGCAATAAAACCTCTGCGTCCTCTTTACATAAAGAAAACAAGCGCAGTGTGGACACAGTCCTTCAACTCTGAAATAATAACTACGGAAAAAGCAGCAATTCCTGCCTCAAATCTGGACATTTACAATCAAGGCTTGAGAATAATCATTTATGTTATTTTCAGTGTGGCGGGGGGGTGAAGAGTAGTTAAGGATGGACGGAGCAAAATAATAGATAAATGTCGTCCTCCAGACAGGCAGCCTGTTTTCCTTAATTATCTGACGGCTACAACAACAGAACCAAGAATGCACATTAACCTCGGGTCAAGCGGCGCCAACATTATGAATTATATTTATTGCTTTATAATCTGTTTTTCTCAGAGCCAATCTCGATTATCTTACTCGATTGGTGATTCGGAGGAGCGTAGCTATTGATTGCTTTTCCTCTCATGAACATGCCATTGTTCTCGGGGTTTGATTGATGGGCGTGGATGATCTCATTCAACTTCTGCTGCAGGGCCACGAAGTCCTGAGAAGTCTTTGTGATCTGTTGAAGAGATTTTGAGAAGAGAATATATGAAGGGGGGGGGGAAAGGAGGTGATTGGGAGCAAAAATAAAAAGGTGTTGAAGGATATTACATGTTTGGAGAAGCTCTCCAGTCGTGCAGCTTCTGTCCGCGCTGGTTTCTTGTTGGCCTTCAGCTTCGTTCTGTCCTTGTAGCCTCTGAAGTTGCTCTGGATCTTCACCGCAGCCTGCTCTTCCTCCAGTCTCTCTCTCTCGGCGTCTGTCTCCTCTTTATGTTCTATAATCACGTCCAAGGCCTCCTCCTTGGCCTCCTCTTCGGCCTCCTCTTCGGCCTCCTCTTCTGCATCCTCGGCAGCTTCTTCCTCTGTTTTCTCTTGCGTCTCTCTCTCTGCTTTCAGTTTCTTCCGGTCCCGCTGGCCTCTGAAGTTACTCTGTAGGACTGTCGCGGCTTTTTCCTCGTCCGGCCCCCCCGAGTTCTCCGGCTGGGATTCTGGCACCGATTCTTCTGTCTGTGTTACCCTTTCTTCTTCACTTGGAGGTTCTGGCATTGCTTCTTTCTCCTCCTTCTTCTTCGTCTTCTTCGGGATCGTTCCTTCCTCCTCGAGTTGTTTGCGCTCCTTGTAGCCGCGGAAGTTGCTCTGAAGCACCACAGCTGCTTTGGCCTCGTCTTGGTCTGCTGACTTGACGTCACTTGAAGAAACATCTGCTGCATCTCCAGCTTTCGTTGATTCTTCTTCTGTTTCTGTCGCCTCGTTGGCGACTTCCTCTGCTGGCGTTTGAACTTCGGGCAGCTCTTCCTCACCTGCAGCGCTGCTCGCCGCGGGCACTTCTTCTTCTTCACCAGTGGGACTTTTTGCTTTCTGTCTCTTAGCTGGGATCTTGCCTTCGTCCTGCAACCTCTTCCTCTCTTTGTGACCTCTGAAGTTACTCTGGATGACAGTGGCAGCCTTGGTTTCTTCTTCTACGTTAACAACCTCTCCCCCCGCAGCTTGTTCTTGTCCGTTCTCCTCCTTCTCGTCCTCCGCCGGCTTTGCTTTCCCAGCATCTGCTGCCGCCATCTCCTCTTCATCTGCCACTTCCGTGTGCTCGTCCTCTTCTGCCACCTGTGTGTGATCACTGCCGTCATTCTCCTCCGCTTCATACGTGCTTTCGTCTTCGTCGTCATTCACCTCTTGTTTATCGGCTGGCTTTTGCTCCTCTGGCCCACCTTCTTGCTCCACCTCTGCATTCGGTGGTAACTCCAATTCCCCAGCCATCGTCTTTTTTCTCTCCTTAAACTCTTTCCTCTCTTTGTAGCCCCTGAAGTTGCTCTGCAGAACCACGGCCGCCTTAGTTTCATCTTCCTCGTTAGCCGCTCCGTCGACGGGAGGAGGGGAATTTTCTTCATCGGTGAGCTTCTCGGGTTCAGGAGTCTCTTCCTCTGTTTCTTTGAGGGCCTCCTCTGCTTTCTCTTTCTCTTCCCTACAAACAAAAACATCGTCAAAGAACATTTTTTCTTTCAGTGCTTTATTGTCAAAAATGTCCCGTTTCATACCGTTTCCTTTTGAAGCTTTTCCTTTCCTTGTGGCCTCTGTAGCGAGCCTGAATCTTGGTTGCAGCTTTGTTCTTCTCATCTACCAGCTCCTTGTATTTCTGTTTTGCAAGATAGCTCCTGCAAACTGAAGGAGACGACATGAGTACGTAAACCAACGACAACTTTAGATTGTGTTGGACATCTGATTCCATCTCGGCTTGTTCGTACCAGCCTGAAACCGGACGACGAAGGCCTCAAACTTTGCTTTGCTTTTGTCATCAGCCGCCGTCTTCCGAACTTTATGACCCCTGTAAGCTGGAGAGTGTGAATCGAAAAATTTAAAACATGAATTGGCATGAAAAACATTCGATAACAGAGCGTACGGTTTATTAACCTGACTGCAGCACCAGCGCGCTCTGTTCTCGCTCCTTTAATGTCCGCCGGTATCGTTTGGCTCCCATCCAGCCTCGGACGTAAGCCTGGAGCAGAATGATCCGCTGTGTGGCCTGCTGCACCATCAGGTTCAGATGTTCCACGTGGTAGTACTTGAGGAACACCTGAGAGTCGGGACACATAGTGTTTCTTTACTACTTTGTCAATTTGCATCTGTAAATTTCCCCTGAAGATAATGCCTCATTTGCATTGCTCAGTGACACTTAAATAGAGACTTTTGTTCTTGTGGCATGCTCCATCTAACTGTGCAACACAACATATAACGCCATAGGCTGCAAAGGGGACTTGTTACTGTTGATTGCGAGTTTTGACGCTCTTATTACCAAAGCTCAGCGAACAAAACATGAAGGAAAGCAGCTTCAAATTTGTTGCTTTCGCTGCTTAAAATGAAAATATGGCACGTCATATATAACTAACCTGATGACGGCTTACAAACAACACTTTCAGTGACTCACCTTCGTCTTCCCCATAGCCCAGTTCTCCAGCTTGGCCTTCTCCAGTATTGCGGCGCATGCTTCTTGAGTCACCGGCGGCTCCTCGTGAGCATGGAAAGCCACGATGTAATACCTGCAACAGTCGGGAACACCGCAATCAGCTGGAACACCGAAACACCACACACCGATCTCCACTTGATACAAACAACGTCTGCTTCCTTCTGGTGTCGTTGTGAAGCGTGAAGCCTGCTGACCTCTTCGTGAAGTTAGCAAACAGGATGCGGTGCGAGTAGCCCTGCCGTCTGATCTTGGCGGTCTCCAGCACGCCGGTGTATCGCAGCTGAACCAGGACCTTCTCCCGGTCGAACTTGTTGGCTTGGCGGTCGTTGTTCGGTTTGAGGCAGCGGACGAAGTGAGGCTGCCCCGCCACCATCTTGGACAGCAGGTCCATCAGAGAGTACTAGAAAAGAGTACAAGAAGAGCGCAGTGCTGGAACTAAGTATACATTTGAGGTACTTTTACTTTACTTTATTTCCATCCATCCGTCCATTTTCCTCCGCTTATCCGGGGTCGGGTCGCGGTATGAGTATTGAGTATTTCCATCTTATGTAACTTTATTAGTACTTTTAATAGTTTTAAACAATTTTTAAAAAGCAACAAAATGACAGTAAACAGTAAAAAGACAATAACATTCCATAACTTGCTTACATCTGCAAAAAAAGATGAACCTATAAACGTAAATTTGAAATTTGATATCAGCAGTTGAGAACAGAAACCTACTCTGAAGTAGGAGGCCACCGTCTGTGTTCTCATGTTGGCGGTTTCTCTCGGGTGGTAAGGTGCGTCTCCAGGTTCACCCGGCTGAACAAACAAACACAAAGCTGGTCAAAAAAATCACAATAATTCACGAAGAACTGTTTCTCTACAGACCTAAAAACAACAACACAGAATGCATGAATTTAAATATACAAATGCCACATACATTTGTATGAACCTGCACATATTTCGTAACATTTTAACAAGCTCCACATCTAATTCTCAGCAGTATAACCCCGAGGGAAACCAGTTTATAGCAAGCCATCAGCCCGATGCTGCTTCGATGCTCATTGTGCCTCTTCAGAGCGACGCCTTTGATGAGCTTTTTCACCGTTAACATATGCAGATGAATGGAAATAGATTCAGGAGCTCATCAAACACTGTTCATTAACGTAGCTACTGTCAATTGCTTTTAGGTGAGCAAATCACCTCCAGCATTACGTTTGGCAGCGCAATCGTGCACGAACAGAGTTTAAACATATCCACTCAAGGAAAGGGCTTATTTGCCCGTTGGCAACAATCGGACTGGTTATTGAATGCTTTGAATGCAAAATTAAAAGTTTTGATACTTTCTTAACGAATCGTTTTAAGGCGAGGCACCGCAGGCAAAAACATGGTTTTCATGCACTGGTCAATTTTGAGATGTTTGAGCTATTTCTAGTCTATAGACAAGTGGAAAGACAACATGGAAAATGCACATTGAGGTGTTTATTTTACTCGTTCACCAGTAGTGTCTCTTTGATTCACTAAGTTCTCAGCATGAGGTCTGGAGCTATAAACAGACAATCTACTGCAGCAATGGATACGAGGGAAAGGGTGTAACACACAAACTTCTACATTCAGAGGACTTGATGACGATGGGGAAGCGTTTATGCCTTCAGCATTCTACAGGTTGCACACATGTATGAGCACGACAACACACACACACACACACACACACACACACACACACACACACACATACATTATACATATAGTGAACGTTATAGGGAAGAGTATTAGAGCCAGGCTGCTTTTCTTTTTTCTTGCATTTTGAGTTTAGAATAAAGTAAAAATACCCTTTAAGAGTATGAATGTCAAACCTTTCTGAATAAATGAAACTACGGGCATCAATTCATGAACTGAAATTTCAACTTTATTCTCAAAATTCTAAATAAAAGAGCCTGGCCCGAATACAACTCCGTAGAAAATACCTATTTTTTGCATACACTGTAAAATGAGCATGATCTACACAGGATTTAGTCGTCACTGAGTCTAATAGATATACAAACCACTAAGTCAGTATCCATATGTGCATTTAAAGGAGATCTAGAGTGTCTGCACTGGTCAGATATAACCTCAAACACAAACTACACGGAAACATGGCGATTACCTCGCTGAACGAGAAAGAATTGAATAAGGTCAGCACTCCCATCTTTTACGACAGAAATGCAGAGACAGAGATGTGGAGGAAAAGGAGACAAAAAAAGGTCAGAATAGAAGAAGCTGTGATTACAGTTGAAGCGAAAAGACAAGCGAAGGCAGAATGTTAAATCAAGAGCGGTGTGTGGCTCTGGTCGTGAGAGTGAGACGGTAAACAGAAATAGATGGAACGACTTTTCAGAGGAGAGTCGTTGATGAAGAAGATAATACGGAGGTAATGCAGACGGGGCTGTAAGTACCTTGGCTAAGGTGATGGTGCGTGTCGGGGTGTGCATTGTGTTTATGCCTTTACCCTTTGTGTGGGCAAGGTTACCTGTGACATAAACAAAGAGAGGGTGAGAGTCCGTGAGTTAGTCATACATGTAGGATTCATCCACAGGAACCGCACATTTTTAATCGATGGGATCAATTAATGAGGATAGAGTCCCGTCATACTGAACACGAGTTACTGTTCGGAACGAAACGCTCGATTCGACAGCTTTAAGACTCATTTAAAAAGAGCCATTTTGTGATTATTGGCTTTGTGATTATTGGCTTTGTGACCCGCTCTGCCAACGACAGGATACTCTCGCTGCCGAGGCCAAGCGTATTACAACAAAACTCTGGCAGCCAGGAGAGGAAAGCCTTTTCTAAAACAGGTCACAATAGCCTCTTGTTTCACTGTCAGTCCGTATTCAGTGCTGCTAAACTGTTTTCCAGGGAAAACTTCTTTCCTCTTTACCCGTTTTGGTGAGGGGATGGGTGACGAGTTTGCGCGTGAGCTCGTTTTCCGACGACCTGAGCAGCAGCACGATGTCGGCCGGTAGCATGTCCCTGTTCTTGGCCAAGAAGCCTGCAGCGCTGTAGATCACCTTTGGAGTTCGGTCGAGAGGGAGATACTTATGTGAAGGCCAACGCTCATAGAGTCGCTTCAGGTTAAGATTTAAAAAAAACGTCTGTGCGCACATTGTTAGAGTCAAATATCAGCTGTACCTTTCCAGCGTAGTGGTGGATACCAAAGCTGAGATCAACCCTCTTTGGTCTCCAGAAGCTTTTGGTCTTCAGGTTATCTTCGAATTTCTCTAAAAATGTCCAATAATACAAACGTTAATCATCCCACCAAACCAGTAAGACTAAGATCTCTGAAGTTAAGTATATTATATCTCGTATTAACTTGTCTAAAAGTGATTACAGACCTCTCAATATCAAATAAATCCTTTAAGCGCTAAACATTAAAGCCAATGGAGAGATCATCAGACAAAGAGTGTTGCTTCTCCGTCAACATTTCCCGGACAAATGAAAGGTTTTAACCAGTGAATCCACCTGAAAACCAGCTGACGACCACTCACCTACGAGGGTCTGGTCGGTGGCCTGCGGGAAGCGACTCTCCTCGTCCAGGAGCGAGAGCATCCCCATGGGCTTCTGCAAGAACAGGTCCAGGAGGGGCCGGTTGTCCTCGTACTCGATCATCCGAGAGTCCACCTCCTCGTTCAGGTACTCGTCCTGCACACAAACGACACGGACAAGTTGACTTCCTTCCTTTGACCTTTCGTTGTATTGCACATAGCGACACATAGTGACACAGAGCTCCGAGTGTGACTCAGCAACATCACTGGAGACTTGTATGCAAAGAGGAAAAGGACAATATGGGAACAAACAACGTAAAATCAATATGTAACCGCATGTGTTAAGAGCGATGGAAACGTTCCGGTATATCTGCCCCAAGTAGGTGAAGCGTATTAATGCTATAGCCCACTACACTCCCCCTATACTCTGTATGTACGGTGGCAATATACGACAAATGTATTTCTGGGCCCGGTGCCAACAATACCCAAGAGTGAGATTTTGTCAAACGCTAACTGTCTCCAACTCCTAATTGACCCTCGTTGAGGATGATTTATAGCTCCTCTCCGTGGGTGAGAGCAAATCATTTAACATTAGCAAACCATTCTCTGCCCCCCCCCCCCAAGGAAAAAACACACCCACGAGAGCACAGAGGGGAGAATCGCCAACCTCATTCTCCCGTAAATAAAGACAGCAGCATATTTTACCCTTGCCGTCTCTCTTAAAGCGCAGAGTGACAAATTATGTCATGTCATCACTATTTGGATGGAAATGAGGCAGTGCCACGGTGAAGAACGCACACATGCTTTCCAGGAGGGACTGGAGCACTCGGACAGCGTTTATGCCGGTAGTTGATCGGAGTCTTTACCTGTTCCCAAGCGAATATGTGCTGGTTGAAGTAAAACTGGATCTGCTCGTTGGCGATGTTGATGCAGAGCTGCTCGAAAGAGTTCTTCTTGAAGTTCTCGAAGCCGAAGATGTCCAGGATGCCGATGTTCAGGCCTTTTTCATCCTCTCTGGAGGAGAGGAGAATGAAAAGTGACTTCATTGAAATGCATTTAAATCGTGCTCACAATAACGGTACTAACATGCAAAGCAGTTTCATCGGATGCTGACATGTTACGAACACCACATCACATTTCCGGGCTCCTGATCTCACTCTAGGTGGCTGTCGGGCCGCAGCAGCGCGTTGATGCGGTTGACAATCCAGCTGAAGAGGCGGCCGTAGAGAGCCTTGCCCATGGCGTCCCGCACCTCCGTCGCCTTTTCCACGGTGTTGGGCCTGACGATGGTCTCTCCGCGGGCCACGACGCAGTGGCAGGTCAGGGCTTCCTGGAGCTCGTCCGAGCGGATACACAGCAGCGATGCCACTGGGAGGACATCGGATCAGGAAAGTCAAAGAAATGCAAGGAAATCATGCAGGGTGTGCAAGTGACGAAGAACTCGCTCGCCAATAAACAATAAACTTCATGGACTCGGCTCTGTTAATTACCAGTCAGCAAAGACGTCTATATTTAGAAAATATATTACTGAAGGGAAACGATGTCCTGAAAAATCGAACCGATGCAGATGTGTGTTTGGTAATTATGCCTCTGAAGCCTGTCTGCACTGATGGATAATGTATTTTAGTATAATAGTTTAATGGAGTTTAATGAGGAGTGTGGGAGAGGATATTCAGACTCGGGTTTGGTTTCACGCCTCTCTCTCTCTCTCTCTCTCTCTCTCTCTCTCTCTCTCTCTCTCTCTCTCTCTCTCTCTCTCTCTCTCTCTCTCTCTCTCTCTCTCTCTCTCTCTCTCTCTCTCTCTCTCTCTCTCTCTCTCTCTCTCTCTCTCTCTCTCTCACCGTTCTCCAGGACAGAATTGTTGGAGATGTCGCTCTTGTCCGTCTGGTGCTCCGAGGCCACCGGAGAAAACTCGATGTCGCCGGAGTTGAGGATGGCAGCCAGAGTGCCGTAAACACTGCCCAGCTCCTGCAGAAGGGACAGACAGGGAATTACTGTCGAAAACACCGGCTTTTCAAACAGTGTGATCGTGTTATAGTGCAGTAATGCGGAAGATATTGTTGGTGTCCACAAGTCCCGTTTCTCAAATTCAGCTCGGTTCATTTTTTTTGCTAGCATCTGTTTTCTATTTACATTCAAGCACTGTAATATGAAGTTTAACATATTTAAATTGGACAATCAAATGTCCTTTAGCACATAAATAGACATGCTGGTTAGCTAGCGTGAGCTATGCTAGCTTCTAAAAGTTTAATAGACAAAAAAAACTGCATTTTAACAAAGCTTAATGTTACTGAGAAAAAAAATGCAACCACTGAGCACCAAATATGTCAATAATAGTACGATTTTAAAAGAGTAAAATAAAGTAAAATGTTCATTCATCCGTGTGCTCAACCGATACATTAGTCCTGATACGCAAGAAGAAGTCTCTTAAAGGCCAGCTTCTGTGTGGAAATATCAAAAATAGATAACCTTTCCTCAAAGATCATCTTCATTCACACTCATGCAAGACGAGACGTTCTGTAGGAGAGAAGGTTGTTCCTCCGGTGCTGCCAAGTGATTACAGGATAAGTGCTATTGACACGCAGATCCCAGAGGCAATCAGTTCTTTGGGCCTCATTAGCCTTCACCAGCTGACTGCCTACATGTGCCTGCAGCTTCATGCTCCATCACAAGCCACAAGGAACTACTAACACACTCGTTTTAAATGGCATGCATTGGATTAGTATGCACTTAAACACTGACTTTCATACATTACATGTATAATACAGGAGTGTCTGTATGGATTGTAGGGTCAAGTAATGAATGCAGCAGTGTGTTTACCTCCAGGGTGAATCCGATGACTTTGAAACACTGCTCCACTGCATCAAACTGCTCCTTGTAGAAGGTGTTGCTCACTATGTCAGGCCCTAATTTAACGTGCTCGTTCCACAGATACCTGCAGGTCCAAAAGGAAACGCAGAGATCAGGACTGTGGGTCTCGGGGGGGGCGGGGAAAGTAGGAAGTTTGCAGTGTGAGAAGGAAATAACAGTGTTTTAAGAGAAGGGGCTGAGGAACGTCAAACCTACTTGGGTGTTTTGCTGTCGGAGAGCTTGTAGTGGGCTAGTTTCTTCCTGTCGGCCAGACCAGCGTAGATGTAGTAGAAGATGTGGAAGTTCCTCTCCCCGCTGTGGAGACACACGAAGACGTAGCTCGGATATATTCAGGTCTTAAAAAGCTCAAGGCATGTGGTGTGAGCCACGTTACTCTTGTGATGAATGCCTCTCCTGCTTTGCAAATATATAAGACAATGGAAATAAAACATACTAAAAGCTAAAACAGTGAGAACAGTAATACAATTCATGCATGAATTCAGCTTCTCTATTTCCCCCAAAAGTGTAGCTACACTCGCTGCTTGCAGCCTTCGCTTACATTAGCCAAAAAGACAGAAGGAAAAAAGGGAAATACGTGATATTTACACTGCCTGGTGGATGACCCTGGATTTCTCCAGCAGGTACTCGGATATCTGCGCTCCGACCACCGTTCCCCCGCAGGTGAACTTCATCTCCAGGTACTTGCCGAAGCGGCTGGAGTTGTCATTGATGACGGTGCAGGCGTTTCCAAACGCTTCCACCAGACTGTTGACCAGCAGGATCTTCTCCTGGAGCGTCTCATTATTGGCCTGAATGAAACATTATTCCGGATAAGCGACTGGGAAATGAATGTAAAGCGGAAGTAATAATCCCATCGTCAAGAAATGCCTTTCTGCCATGTGGCTTTCTATTCGTGCTATTTACACCAAAAGTGACACTGCCGCTGCTTATTTTTCGGCTGTGAAAAGAGGGAATTGAAAGCGGGCTTTTTCTTTTCAGCTGGGTTGCTCATCATGACTGGCATCAGCTGGAACCTCAAATCAACTGATCATAGGATGCTCAAATTGACTCAAGTGCGTTTTCATTGAGCTCACATTGGGTTGGAGATGAGCAGGTTCCCGGTTCAGGACCTACATTTGGGTATTTGGGTCTATTTTGGGTAAAAGATGCGCCGGTGGTTTGAGACTCATTCGTACACATTATTTACCACATGAATGAAATGAATGTATTCATGGACTCTTGTGACTCACCTTTCCAAGCACCGTCAGCTGCTGCACCAACAGATGAGCGCTCTCTGTTTTCCCAGCGCCGCTTTCCCCACTGATCACAACGCACTGTCCACAGGAAGTCACAGAGGCCGTCGACATGTTTACAACCTCTAACTGACACGAAAAATAAAATCTGTAACAATAAACAACAACCTAAAAGATGCTACTCATATTAAATCAACCACTATTACAAAGACAACACAGGATTCATCAAAACTAGTTGAGTTAAAAGCACATTTTCAGCACTCGGGATGCTATAAAATAATAACGAGCGCGACATTACCTGGTCTGTGTTATATGACACCATGGCCTGGTAGGCGATATCAGCCACAGCGAAGATGTGTGGTGGGTTAGCGGTACGCTTGGCTCCTATGTACATCTTGGTGTACTATGAAGAGGAGAGGGTAGAGCATTTAAAACGTGCATTATGAAGATATCACGTGGAAGAAAACAACCGTGCTATTTTTCAATACAAGCAAATGGATGTCATTTTATTTTAGTTCTGGGAGGGGGCAGGAGGGAAAATAGCTTTGAACTTGAGGCGAAGGCAAACGTGACTGAGGGGGAAATAGAGTGAGGGAGGTTTGGCAGTGTTTGTGTGCCGGTGAGGCTGGAAGGGATGCAGCCGACTGAAGATCTGCAGAGACTAATGAGGGATGCTGGGGCTACATTCAGTGCGTTATTGAGCACGGGTTTGTGAAGGAGACGCACGGAAACACACCTGAGGAGTGTATATCTCCATCTTATGGAAAGGATTGACTGCGATGAGGATGTCTCCCACGTACGTGTAGATTTGATCTCGTCCATAGCGACTCTGGAGCTGCTCTGTGACCGTGTTCTTAAAAAGGGAAAAGGTTTAAAATGTTCAGCAAACAACATCACATCGTCAGAACCATGTTATTGTCGATAACAAGCCATATTCTGGCTTTTGTCCTGACTCAAGTCCTGTTACGTCAATATATTATCTTCATGTCACACGGTGATTAATTCTCCTGTATTCACGCCGCCAGGACAGGTACATCAACAACAGCAGGGCAGCACTGCCTCCCTTCCTACCAGCAGAGCTCCTCGTCTTGAGGGATGGGTGGAAATATCCGCAGGCAACTGAGACTGATTGTTTCATTCAAAACGTCAATGCAACGCTCATACGTGATAAATTGCTCTCAGTGTTTTTCTCACTCACAGCAGAGGGGATCGGGGGGGAAAAGATGGTGAATGTTTGAGTTAAACGTGGGGGAAAGGCCTTGGATTGTGTCCCCATGAATACTCGACTTTCTCACCTCATCCAGAACCTCCAGGGTGGCGAGGTCGTCCACCTCATCCGTGTCGGTCTGTGTCTTCATGTGGCCTCCTCTTTTAGTGTGGATGCGTTCATGCCTGCAACTCACAGAACCCACAACTTTCACTGAGCAATGTATGTAATGTATACATGACACTCTTAGGTAATCTAAATCCACTGCATTATCAGCACATATCTTCTTGCACGGCGAATGCAGCCGCAGCGAGCTACCTCTCTCTCTCTCGTATACTTCTTTCAGCCAAATCCCTCTCAAATCTACCAGAACATCCTCTGCATTCTGTTTTTGGCATCCCATTTTTCCCAGTTTGCAATACAAGCGTAAAGAAGAGGGTCGTTCTGTTTTTGAGAAATTAGGAAATCCAAAGCTGAAATAGCAGCCTGAAGTTCTGAACGTCAAAGCTGCAAACTTAGCTTTCTAGGTCAATATAGCAAGTAACGAGGAATGTATTGCTTCCATTGACTACATTCACCTTCAACACTGACTGGACATGCACATGAAAATGTTTGTTTTTTACTCGAAAAAGTCATTTTAAACTCGAGCTAAAAGGTTTATGCTTTGGTTGCTAATCAGCATCTTGTTTTCAAAGACGGTGGTTTCTAAGAATACCTGATCACAGTCTACTATTTTGTCACAATAGGTTTTATTACATCTGATTACCAGCCACCATTTGGTGAAAATGTTCCATTGTAATTGGTGCAACTTCATCTGAAAGCTAGCGATCAACGCTGGTGAGGTTTGGAGCTCATCAACCGCTGCGGTTGGTTTTTCAGCAAATGTCGCAACCTCAGTTTCACTACAGCATCAAATGACAAGACGACACAACAAGGCACGGTAGAAAGAAAAAGAAAATGTGACAACACGATTCACAAGACGACAATGTTTACGATGATCAGCCCATGTAGTTGACTTCAAATACATGTGTTTACAACTAATCCTACTGTGGCGTAAAGGTCATATAGGCATGTGTTACCTGTCAATACTCTCTGTGCTTCTGTTTGTCTTTCCATGATGGCTTGAATGACAGAAATAGGATTAACATCGCATCACCGTACGGGCAAAAAACACACTGACTGGGCCGGCAGTTTGACTCATGTGACACACACCGTGCAGCCTGCAGCTGGAGTGAAGCCGGGGCAGGAGGTTGTTTATGCAGAGTGACGGGGCTTGTAAAACATCCAGCAAGGAGGGTCATTTGGATTACACTGTCTGCAAAAGCTGAACTGCAGCCGAGCATATAAACCCCGCTGACAGGGCGGCTTGCAGACCGGAAGTTTTTCTTGAGTTTTATAACTAAATCTATCACAACACTTCGTGGTGTGTGGGTATTCTGCTCGTACTGATAAACAAATAGAAGAGACGGAAATATGTCAGAAATACACAGAGAGATTTTGGAAAGGAAACATACAACTACAGTTCAGACAGTACCTTGTTTTATCAATGACTCCTATTTGTTGGTTGAGATCAATGAGTTCGATCAGTTGTTTCTGCAGTATTTTCTCTCTGCCAACACTGTCTTTGATGAACACATGCTGGAGGAGGTCTATCACATTTGGTCTCAGCTCAAAGTCCTTAATCAGACACCTGAGGGGAGGAAGAAGAACACGCAGAGGAGGAGGAGGAGGAGGAGTGCAATGAATTTCTTGGATTCATACTCAAAGTGTGCCTGGCTCTGTACCGCCAGTGTAAATATTTACTATTCACAGAGGCGTAACAAACACAATGGCATCCGCACTCACTTGCAGATGAAGTCATTAAAGTCGTCGGACCAGAGCTCCGGCTGGTGGAGAGTAGGCGGAGGATTTCTGTTACAGGAGGGAAATGGAAAAGATAAATGGAAAGATAAGCTGAGATGGGATTTACGCCGGAGAACAAAAGGCCGAGGCGCCGAGTGGAACGACGGAGTGAAATCTGAACTATTCATCATCGAGGACATCCAGAGGCGTTCCTGCGGTGGCACGAGGCGCTAACAAATGGCGCTCCACCTGTGCTGCTGGGTGGTATTGACACAGCTGATTTTACGACATAAAAAGCAATAGTCAGAAACACCTGCTGTGAAATATATAGCCAGATGTTAAAAGCTTTAGGTTCCTCTTGTAAAACTCTCATTCAAACAGACACACGTCGTTAAGGGGTCAAGCCTCACAGCCGGCAAACAACGGAGCTAATTGCCGTAATTCCACGTTCTGCTTCGAGCACCTTTTTACAACAGGGTTCTTGGCAAACGGTGGGGAAGACGATGCTGCCTGCTAATGTACCGCGGGCCTCGTTCACGTTGGCTCCGACAGCAATAAATTGGTCTAATGAGAGGACATGCATCTCCTGTTTATCACACAACACACCCAATACAGACGGCAAACGCATCAGACATTCATTTGGAGTTCTGCTAATTCTGTGTTGTTCTTATGGAGGAAAACAAAGTGTTTGGAGGCAAAGAGGCACACTTAGATTACTATAAAGGTTTTCATTCCATGGATACAAATACGAGGATGTATTTTAATACTTGCATCTTCTTTATACACCTCTTACTGAAGTAAACTTTGTATTTGCCCACTGTGTGTCTCTAAGAATTATCTCTGTCGAGTCTGTGAGGCAAATTCAAATCTTCTCTTTTGCACATAATGAAGGATCAAAGCTTAAACCTTTGCACGTGTGCATAATTAGAAGAGCTCTTTTAATCTTTGACCTTCTCCAGAGTCCGGCGCCTTGAGCAGGAATTTGACTTCTGCGCATAGAATTTCATCCCAATCCGTCCCCGTCTCTCTTGACTTGAAGTCTCGTTGGTGAATCCAAACGAATGCAGAGACTATCTGTGTTATGAGACATGTGGACATAGTACTGTAGGACATGTGATTTGTCCAAATGTTTACGACAAAACACTTTGTTAAATATTGTTAAATGCAGCTATTTTAAAGGTTTCAATGTCGAGCAGTGTTTTCTTTTCAACCTAATAGATATACTCTGTGTATATTCAGTGGTGGGAGCATGACAAGCTGCATCCACTACTGTATATAATATACTGTGTATATTGTGTTGTATTGTGTCAGAGAGAGGAGAGGAAGGGAGGAGTGTGAACAGACAGCCTGAAGCTCTGGCTGCAGCAGTCACATCGATTCAGAGGAAGCTGTGTGATGTCTCCTGTGGAGCACGAAGCCCAGAGCAAACACACAGGACCGCCATGTCACAGGAGCTGTCCTGTGTGTGTGTGTGTGTGTGTGTGTGTGTGTGTGTGTGTGTGTGTGTGTGTGTGTGTGTGTGTGTGTGTGTGTGTGTGTGTGTGTGTGTGTGTGTGTGTGTGTGTGTGTGTGTGTGTGTGTGTAGGAGCACACCGTTTCAGGGCAGTGATGGACAAAGTGCCGTGCCGGTAGAATGATAGAGTCTGTAAGTGCTTATGCAGCGCTCACGTTAAGATAAACAATTACTTTTCACCTTCAGTCCACAAAACACACAGATTAGGAAAAGTGCGGCTGTGCGCTCAGCCTCCACACACAGGATGAATGTGAAGAGTGGTTTATGGATAAGAAAAAAAACAGCAAATGAAAATACTTTACAGTGACAGTCTGTTTCGAGAAGAAAATCACTGCGTTGGGGAGCAGGAGGTGGCTCTTCTGCATCGCAGTGTTGCAGCAATACCCCGTCTCTACATTCTTACAATCTGCAAAGGTCAACTTGTTGTAGCTCTGCTGTTGAAAAAAAGGTTGCGCAACTTTAAAGCATTGTCTTTTTTCAGGCTTTTTAACAAAACAGCAGCAGCAGATGTACTTTTACGCCACTTTAAACTTCTACTCTACCACATTTTGGAGGCAATTATTGCTGTTTGTACTCCACCACAGTTATGTGGCAACTTGAATTAATTTAGCAGATTCAGATTGTCAACGCAAGATATAAATCGACAACTAAATGTTGTTATTTGTTTTAGATCAAAGCTACACAGCAGTATCAGGGCGCTGACATGTTCTGCTTTACTGGGTGGTGAGAGGGACAGACAGAAAGAGGAAGAGAGGCGACGACACTCAGCAAACGGCTGTAATTAGGGCGTCGCCACAGTCATGCGCATCGGAGTGAGAAAAACTGGACGTCAACAGGATACAAACACTCGGCCATTCATCTTTTGCCATAAAGACGAGTCATTCAGGAAAACACAAGTTAACTTATTCGCCTAAAGAGACCTTTCAATCGGGGTCAATGATGATGGAGTGTTGCGTAGGTGTGACGGAGGCTCACCTGGGTATTTTGAAAAGGGCTCTCATTGGGTGGAGGTCGGCGAGGGGGGGGTCTCCATCTCCCAGCTCTATGGCGGTGATGCCGAGGGACCAGACATCACAACGAGCATCGTAGGTGGAGTCCAGCTGCTGCTCACACGCTATTACCTACAGCAGACAGACGGGCAGAGGACGAAGTCAGAAAAGCACCGACATGTTCGAACAGAAATACAGAATTTAAGAAGCTACTCAGCAGCATTCAGAGAATCTCTCTCTCTCTATCCCGAAAACAACAAAAGACAGAAAATCCTGCTGGACAAAAGTTGTCCAGTTTGGGCCTACTTCCTGATTGTATTGTAAGACCTCGCATGCACTCCATTCCAAACAAACACGTAAGAGAGCAAAATCGATATGAAAACATCAAAGAAACCCAATAAACAGAGTAACAGAGCTCAGACAAAGCTGCAGTCTCATCATCATCTGCTGTGGGCAATTTAGTGTTCACACACAAACACACACACACACACACACACATAAACACACACACACACGCTCACACACCTACACACACACACATTCACATAAGCACACACGCTCACACACACACACACACACATAAGCACACACGCTCACACACACACACATACACATAAGCACACACGCTCACAGTCAATTATCAATGTCCTTAGGACAACATGGTACCCAATCAACAATAGATTTCATCTTTGAGGGGGAGGTATGTGTACACACACACACACACACACACACACACGTTCACCATTATTGTCAATTGTCAGAAATCAATATAATTTGTATTCCAAATCCCCAATAGGCATGTTCTTATGTACACAGACAAATTATTATCAGATCGCTCATAACACATCCTGAAACACACAAGTGTACCCACACACACACACACACACACACACACACACACACACACTTCTTTATGGAAAACACGACCTCATACCTCTACATACCAAACATGAAAGAAAAAAATCGATGTTAAATCAGGAGAATTTTGGCAAGAAAATTGAACATTAAATGACCAAAATATCCCCAAAAAGTCAAATATATACTCGTAACACTAAAATCATCAGTCAATAAAGATAAAGCTCATCCGAAAAGTATCACATTGTCCAGATGTGACACAACTTACCCCACAACTCAGTTACACGACAGATGTCCTTGAGAACGCAGGTAAGATGCAACACTGTGTACCCAGAGTAAAAACAAACGCTTTTTCTGTAACAACAATCATTTTCTATCGTCGATCCTTGTTTACAAATCCCACTCCTGACATCTATAAACCTTTCGACTGAAGACGTTCTCGTCTCGAGAGTCAACCCGACAAACATTTTACGCAAATGAGATTAAAATGTTGGAGTCCAGACCGAACACGTCACGTTTATTCTGATGCAGAATTTGCACGGCATGCAAACCTCATGTAAAAACATTCATTTTGATTTGACAAGTGAATGTTTAAGGTTTGGCTGTGAACGACAAATCGGGGGACAACATCCACACGTTTGAAGCCCAGAGGAGTAGAACTTTACCCGTCTTATCAGAGGTCGCTCATGGGTCATCTAATCTCATGCTGATCCGCGCGGAGGTGAAGTTAAATTGAGATGAGTGGTCATGGGATGGCAAGGTTTTCCTCGAGTGTTGTGGGTTCAAAGACGTATCGATGAAAGCCATCTGCAACACTTTGTCTGTCGTTACTGTTACAAGGTGTTGCTGAAGTCAGATGAATGAAGAACCTCAAGGTGAAAGACTTCATATTACCCCTTACACAACACAGGGGGACGGTAGCTCCCATAAAAAGTAAAGGACCCTGGGGACGTGAGGGGATCATTTCCTGATGTAATCACGTCTGTGAATAAGAACTGCTAGTGCAGCGAATGATGGACGCCGTCCATTCCATTCTTCTTTTCATGCACATTGTATTTGACAGTGTTATCTCTCTGATGATTATTAACTGTGGCCCACTGGGATCTGCTCCAGGCTAATGTAGTGGAAAGAGACGAGGCCGCGGGGGCTTTTCACTGTACCTCCGGAGCCATCCAGAAGGGAGTTCCCACGGAGGTGTTCCTCCTCAGACGGGTGTTTGTCAGCTGGGCTGAAACACCTGCAGGGAAGAGAACGCACACTTTAGCCTCACTAAAGGACTCTCAGGACCGAGACAACACGCACTCTCTCTGGAACTTCCTCCACATGTGATTGTTTGTCGGACAGGTTTGTAAAAGTGATGGTCTGTGAAGAGGGAAACAGTGAACAGCAAGCAGCGGGGTGCTGCTCAACTGATATGTTCCAGAACGCTTCGCTCCCTCGTGTCCCACTGATAGAGCCGTCACTAAAGTGACAAGGAGGACAAACAAAGCACAGAGAGCCTTCAAATGATAGATCGCTTTGAATTACAAATTTCTGATGTGACTGCAGGCGATTTCGCCGGGCACTTCAAGAACAACATTTGAATACAATTCAGCTGTAAACAGGCTTTGGCAGCTGGAGACGTTTCCCCGTCTCTAAGAACAAGATATTATGAATCGAGTCAAGTTAGCTTTATCGTACATACTTTGTCCTATTTATATATATATAAACAGGACAAAGTCATGCTGTAACAAGTAAGTCAGAGATAAATTCAGCATACATGAGACTGCAGAGAGCCTGGTGGCAATGGTGGCAAAACCATGTAAAGGGATTAGAAACATGTGCAGGAGGGGTTATATACATGTGTATATATATGCATGAGGCTGCACAAACACAGGGACGCTCACATGCTGTCGACAAACCACAAACCCACCACGCAGAAACACTTTTACACCCGCATTAGTGAGAGCAAAAGTCCACCACACCCGTCCGCTACGATACACATAAGGTATATGAGCACGTGAGGATTCAGGAACACAAAGAGACCCCCATTAAAGCCCTCACGGCCCCCCTCTTTCCACTACATTAGCCCGGAGTGCAGCCTGGTGGGCCACACTTAATAATCATCGCAGAGATAACGCCGTCAATTACAATATTCATGAGAGACCCATGAACGAACAGCGCCTCTCTTTCTTCCAATGCTTTTTTTATTTTTGGGAGGTGGGGGGGGGGGGGGGGGGTCGATCTCTTTGCCATTTTGTTTCTCTGCCTGTGATGAGTCACTGCGGGGGCTTTATCTCCTCAGCTGCTTAGTGTAGCGTGCACCCCTCCACATGAAAATCCACTAATCCCAGCGTGACGCAGTGCCGTCGTGCAAGCACCGTTTTCGTCACTATTTCTGAACTACTGCAACGGTTTCACTTTTCCTTTTCTGATACCCGATAGAAATGTCAACTGTCAGCGATGTTGAGGCTCGCAAACGAGCAGTATCAGAAGATGTTCGGCATTTTTGCGCTTCCTCTGTACGCCGGGAGAGATTCCACGGTTTGTCTTTTGCATACTTCCAAAACTATGAAGTCTGCAAAAGACTTAATTGGGAGATAACAGCACAGGGGTCCCATGTCTTATCGGCTCAGTTCGTTGCAACCTTTGTCTCAGATGGATGACTTGACATTTACTTGGTGTCACAGAAAGCTGAGAAATTCTGATCTTTCCGTTGAAATGCAAGTGTTTCACGCCTGATGTTCCAATTTTCTACCAAAACTCCAACTTACTTTGAGCTAAATGCTAACGTCCACATGCTCACAATGGCAACGCTAACAAGCTGATGTTTAACAGGTATGTCATGTTTTTCACCATGTTAGTTTATGGCATAGCATGCTAACAGTTGCTAATTAGAACCAAACACAAAGTGCAGCTCAGGCTGATAGGAATTAGTTTTTCAGCTATTTGGTCGTAAACCAAATTATTGGACAAATTCAAGTTCTGATCCTGTTGTGAACATAAATGTCTTTACCAAAATGTCCAACAGTCTTCAAGATATTTCACTCAAAACTACAAATGTGAACTTCCTGCTGGTGCTGGATAAAAAGTCAGGGCATCACCAAAATCATTATGGTTCATCCTCTGGACACCATGAATATTTGTGCCAAAGTTCATGGAAATCCACACAATAGATTCGTCTAAACAACAAAAATATCGACCTCATTGTGCCGGAGGAAGAATTAGTGGGTCGTATCCTCTGGGGATCACGAATGTATGCACTAAAACGTTGTGTTTCATGAATCAGGAAACGTATCCTGTGAGTGGGTCTGAAGTCCTTGTGGTTAAAGGTAGAGCACGAATCAGGGTGATGATGCTCATGCTGCTTTTGGCGTCATATTGTCACGTCTATTGTTACTCCTCCCGTATCTTTATTGGTGCTCTGTCCACAGTTCATTCACTATTTCGTTCATTTTTCATTATAAAACCCACTGTTTACTGTCACAAAGAGATTGTCTCTTATTTGACTCTCCATCCCGACATGCATTTGTTTTGAACAGCCAGCAGCAAGATAAGAGCGGATCATGAATATGAGAACATGGAAGCAGAAACTTGGTTTGCAGTCGATGTTCTCATCGCTTTACAGCAATTACTCTTCGGTGGTCAAAATGACTGCAGGAATGTCCTTATTGGTGACAATGCAACAATCTTTAATGTTGATACTGTACCCTTCCTATCTTAGAGATTAATTACACGTTTAGCCAGAGAAAAAACGTCTCGATAAGATGCTATGAAGCAAAACAATATCTCTATAACACAGCAGAAGTGGTTCGATGTCCGTGATGCCTCGACGTCACAGATGTGGGATGTCTACGATGTACTTAAAACTGTGATGACAGTGAAAGTTTGTACTCATTATGCAACTTTTTACAAGATTTTTAGTTACATCTTATCTTCAATTTTTCAGATTTGTGTGATGTTTGTGCCCAATTATGTATGCAACTGTATGTAAAACATACTTTATCTGAAAAGCAAAAATTGTGTTGAATTGCTGATTAGATATCTGGGAGAATATCTTAATTTTCCTAGATTATCTGACCCTAATAAAGACTGGTGCTGGACTTGGACCAGCAGATATGTAAGTGCCACTCCTATCAAGAGGGACTTAAAATGCATTACCAGCTCAGTGTCTCGCTCAAGGACTCTTTTGACAGCTCAAGTGAAGAGGCTGTCCATGGACACACTGCCGTAGTGCAGATCCATCCCGTCCACAACCACTAACTGTTCATCAGCAACAACATCAGAGTTTCTGCCGTACGGTCACATTTTGTTTTTCTGCTGAACAGGCCCAATTCACAGCAATATGTCTCTTCAAAGTCCGGCTGAGAACTGGGTTATTCACGAGTACTTCCTCGTTGCCAAATCTGATTGTAAAGTACAATTGAATCTGTGTGTCTGTGGTGTGTTGAGTTTGAACGTGAAGCGATGTGGTTCCTTACCAAAAAAACTGTTTTCCACAGAAAATGAACTCCTTTAATCTCGGAAATTTAGACTCTCTCTCTAAATATTCCCTCCCTCGCCTCCGTAATTTCTCTTTTCTTTTTTTACCTGCAAAGGCCCTAATACGCAGTCATACTTATCACCAGGTGAGACATCAGGAAATATTCATGGAATGTTTTGGAAAGCACAGATAGAACTGCATCTCTCACTTTTTAATTCCTAAAGACCTCAAGGCTTCAATTCTTCAAAAGTGGAGAAATAAACAGGTGTTGAGAATCTCCGACGGCCTCGTACGGAGGAAGAAGCTGCTTTGGAGGCGACGGGCGGCCCTGCTCCGTATTAGCTATACTTCACATTCACATATTAAGTGATTCCATTAATACCTCTCCTCCTCCTCCTCCTCATATAAGAGATGTGCACTTTGCTCTTCATGGTTAGAAAAAGGCTTTTAAGAGAAGCCCACAATTAGCAGACTGAATGCAAACCTACACACATGTTGAGTGGGGGATTGTATGTGTAATGAAAACAGGCAGCTGGTTTTCCCAGCAGGGGTGAGTCATCCCCTGGAAACAGTCAGAATCACTTTGCCCATCGTGAGCCTTCAATCCAAGAACTACACAGCCGGGCTGCATTTGGTTAAGAAAAACCCCAAAAGCAAATCGGGGCAAAAAAAACAAAAACAAAGAGTGAAGAGCAACAATGTCCGCCGCCGTCTCCCGGGGAATGTAAAAAGATGGCTCGTAATGGAAAAACATAACCGTCTGCCACCTTGTCGGGTTGTGTAAACGCATCCCAACCTCTCAAGGAAACTAATTAGCGTCACAATTTATTTGGCAAGCGGCTGAAGGTAATGGCTTTGACCCTCTTCTGTTCAATTGAGCCACGACAGGATTTTCCCTGATTAGAGGAGGATGTGTACAAAAAGAGACTGCGTACCGAAATCCACGAGTTTGACGCCTCCGTGCGTCGTCAACAGGATGTTGTTGCCTTTGACGTCGCGGTGGATGGTCTTGTTGATGTGCAGGTGCTGGAGGCCCTGTGAAGAAGAAACAAAAAAAGATGTTAACAAGCACCTGCCTTCAAAATGGTCCAACTTTAAGCTCTTTTCATCGAAGCAATGTGTTCAGTGGGAGGTTGTTCTATTGAGAGCTCCAGGGTACATCATCGTCTCCCCTCGTGCACATTGAAAAGGCCAGACTCACCATGAGGGCCTCATGCAACATGTAGCCAATAATGGCTTGATCCATTCGGTCTCCCCTCCTCAGCATGCCTTTCGCCAGATCTGTCACAGAGCCACCGTTGCAGAGCTGCAACAGACAAAACCCACAAAAAGAGCTAAAACTCGACATGAGTCAGCACTTATAGATGAGCTTATACAATGTGCTGAAAACAAATCTGGGGCATCTGAGATATTCAGAATTTCACACAAGAGAAAGAAAGTTTCGATCCTGAGATTTCACAGCGAGTAAAGAGATGCTTGGAGGTAATTCTGTCAATCTGCAGCGGCTTATCTTTCCGAGGCAGCTTAGCAGGAGGTGGAGAAAAGACATCCAGGAGGAGAATGTACATTTTGTGTGTGCAGCTGACTAAGCAGGGTAAATATTAAAACATGCACAAATCATCTTCAACAGAGTACATCCTCTTGTGCTTTCAGACAATGGAAACATGTATATCGAGCATTTCATAACTGGAAACAAGATTAAAATCGGCATGAACACTTTTGTCCTGATGGAAAAGAAAACCCACGTTTTACTTCGTGTGTTTGTATTCTCCTCATGGTGTGCTGCGTCTGGATACAAACTCCACCATCAACGGCAATCCCTCTGGGAAAATTGTAGAAAATTACCCCGTAGGTTCCCTTGGCAACAATAATAACCCTTAATTTGGGTCTTTCTTTGAGATGCCGGAGGTAGAGGCCAGAGGTACGCAAGAAAGGAAAAACAAGCTGTAAGACGTCAATCACAGTGCTGGAGGGCTGCTCCCCAAGAGAAAGCATAGATTCTGCATACGAACACTGTAAACACAGACCTCTGCGTGTTAAAAAGATATAATCTAGATATTAAACATACAAACGCCTCTTTTTCCTTTTTCTTTAAATCGCATTTCAACTCACATCTTTAGTCCTAACCGCACGAGAAAAAGGGTTTTGTGTCAGACAGGAAATTCCCTTCGTATCTTTTTATGTCGTAAACACTCGCTCTTGTATAATTACACTAATCTTCCCGCACTTGTACACTGAAAGCTTAATGAGGCAGCAGACATGCAGCGTGTGGTTGTTTAGGATAGGAATCGGCCCCCTGCAGCAATCGCACTAAACATCACGTGTCAGAAACGATGGGGCTCAGAGTGCAATATGTATTTCACTTAAATGGAAACAGAGCTGTACATTTCGACAACAACGTTGCATTATGGCAAAAAAACAATGAATCTGATCTTCCTCTGCAATCCTGAGAAAAAAACATGCTGACTGGTACAAAAGCAGCTTCATAATAGAAGCATTACTATTATTATTATAATTGTAATTATTATATTCGTGGCTGTGTGCCCAAATCTCCAGATAGGGACTCATTTCGTCATTCCATTGTTCTTCCACCCACAGAGCTCGTGCACATATTTCGTAGAAGTGTTTCTTTGCTACGTACTGCGGCTGCGCTCACCGCAGGAAGCTGCACCATTGCTTCTTCCACTTACAGTGAAGCCTTTTTAAAGATCAAAACATTTGATCTTAGAGATGTGAATACATATTACTGTCTCAATTGATTGATTTATAACTGTTTCGTCTATAAACTGTCAGAAAATAGCGAGACATCTCACAATTTGTCAAAGTCCAATATGACATCCTCAAATTGGCTAAACATAAAAAAATATGACACATTTAATTTAGAGTGATAAGAAACAGTTAAAATCAGCAAATCCTCTCATTGGAAACTACTTTGTGGATCTTTGTGGTCATTTTATGCCCCTTTGTGGTGATTATTGTCATCTCTGTAGTAGCTTTGCATCTCTGTATGGTCATTCTGTAAGTCTGATTTGACTTTCAAAGAAGAACATTTTGCAGGAACTTTCATCAGAAACCCAAACCCAGGAGCCATGTGAGCACTTGGGTCCAGGGTAGACCGATAGACCCCCCCCCCCCCCCCCCCTCGTGCATTAGATGCTGAAAGAGAAGCAAGTCTCTGACCTTGACCAAGCAATGGCATAGGTTTTCAACATCGTGCCGAGTGTGCGTTTTCTACCTGCCCATCAGTCCACCTGTCCATCAGGAGCCCAGAGGACTGTTGCGGGATGGATGGCGGGTATCTCAGCTGCCACATGGGGAGCGTAATCCTGCCTCTCTCTGCTACCTGACGTGCAGACGAACCGCAGCTAAGCAGAGAACACCACCCGGGCTCGCAGACAACGTCAGTCCACATCACCGCTGCCATATCACCTGTCATCATTAAATTACACCGGGCAGCCAGACAGATCCGTATTAATGAGAGGCCCCGTGCCCTGGGTTTAGCAGAGCTAAACGTTAGCGCTCTCACCTTAGCCACGGAGGCCACGTCTAGAAAGTGGTGCTCAACGTGAACATTAATTATTTGGGATGTGGTGAAGACTCAAACCTCTGCAGAGTGAAACTGATATATGAAACTTCGGAGCTGGTTTGATTTAAATCTTGTACAGATTGAACCGGATTTCCTCAGCTGCAGATATTTAAACACTTAAAGTTACTGTGAGGGTTGTTTTCTGTAATTTCTCTCGATAAAAAAAGGTCTGTTCAGATCCATGTCTTCCATCTTCATCTTCAACGTCTCCCGAGTTTCCACAATTTTCAAAGAAAAAAACAACTGAATACATTGCCTACTGAGTGGGATATTCTCCATTACAAACGAGGTCGGGTGCTTGTTTAGTCATGTAAATGAAAGTAGACGATCAAAGACGTGTAAAAAGAAGTGGATGAAACAAATGTAAAGATGAAACAAACAGGGCTGCCCCCTGACTCAGCGGGGGGGAACCACAGCGGCCGTTAAAACACACAGCTGCTGACTTTTTAGTCAACCGTCTTTGATGTACGTTTCCTTGCAAATATAAATATGAATTGTGTCTTATCTGCTGCCGGATTATTGGACATACGCAGTTGCATCTGCAGCGTTCAATAATCATGCGTGTGTTCTGTGAGTGTACCTTCATTCATATACATCAAGCAGCCGAAATTTGGTAAACGTTACCGAAATAGAACCAAATACTGCATCATGTGGCCAAAAACCCGGTCTGGACGAGGCCCAGATAACGGGTCAGCTCCGGAGACAAAGACCTGCGTCGCACCGCCCTGACGAGGTGGCGACCGGTCTTTCTCATTCTTATTGTGGAAGACTTTTACCACAATAGATGGAGTCATCTCCCAGTCCTGTGAAAGGTTAAGCTTCCACCACAGAAGCTTCCATTCATCCTTTCCTCAGTCTTGACCAGTTCCCAAATCACAACGCTTCCATTTGCCGTTACAGTCCTCTGTAAGTGCCGTTAGACACACTCTTGAGTGTGCTGTCGTATGGCTTGTTATTCAGCAACGATTCTTTTCAGCCACGCTGCCATAAAGGCGTGTTTAATGTAGTGCTACAGAGACAGTTTAACAAGAGCTTCCATCTCTGCAGACAAGCTGACACTCTTAAAGATGCCAATGCAGCTCTGGTCCTAATAAAAGCCCTTCATGCCCAGTTACTTCTTCTATTTCCCAGTGGCCGAGCCCATTTGCAGACAGTTTTCCTGTGTGTAGCCCTCTGTTAACAGCACAGTCTGTCTCTATAACTCTGATGCACATCAGCTCCAAACGAGGTGTTTCTGTCTTTTAAACATTTAGGAAAAGATGTGTTAAACATTGTGATGATGCTTCAGGTGTGATACCATATTGAAAAAGTTTAAATATATGTTCTGCAAGTCATTCAAATGTTCACACAACAACGAAGCAGGATAAAAATAACTAGCAGCTAAACTCTACAAACAACCATTTTAAGTCAGAACTCAACATGCAATTTCAATTTAGCATTATTTTATTTTTTGCATCTTTAAGATGAGCTTTTAGAGGTTGCACTAATCAGTGGCCTTCATTTTGCGGGGTCCTTGGGTGAAACGCTGCAGCTCCCAAATGACATGCACATCCAAATCAGGTTTTTATTTCCAATTAGAGAATAAAAGTCGCTCCATCGTGGCTCCATCTTTGAAGTCTCTGGGAGCAGAAACAGGCCGTGGTACATGAAAGCTTGCTCGCCTCTGCCCGCATCCGCTCTCATAAAGGACCCGCACTACAGAGGCAAAGCCAAAAGCTTGCAGACCCCAATGAAGAGGCTAACAAAGTAAAGGATGCAATTTGTGTGTATTCTGTTCATAATGAGCGGCCGGCTGTCGGTGCAGAGAAAGGCTCCTCTCAGCAGAGCTAAAGGACGGAAAATTACAGTTCAGAAAGGAGAGGACAGTAACCATGGTGAATGACCGTCTCACTGCCTGCTTTCCTGGCTCTTCACTGCTGAAACCCCATGTGCATCTACTTCAGAGCGCACACACACACACACACACAGGCACTTGCTAAACTGTCGTGCGGTGATTTTCAGCCTCAGGATTAGCCACCAGATTTGGACTGCTGGCTGCAGCTCTTTGCAAGGGAAATTTAGAAAATGGAGCAGACCACAGAGGAAACAGGAAGTAAACAAAGTAGCAAAGCTGAGCGAACTCTCCCAACACCAGATTTGTATTTTTACTCGAAAGAAATGAGTCCCGACAGAACAAAACTATAACTAACTATCACTTCAGTGCAAAATAACAGCCATGTGTATAAAGGTCTTTGTTTTCCTGTAGTAATGATTTTGCATCTTAGATTGTACTGGATATGTGAGGAAAGTAAGAGCGGGGTCGTCTGCGAAGGTCAGGAGGAAGGATACGATGAAAAGGGAAAGAAACACAAGCTGGAGAGCTGTAAACTATCCACTGGGTGAGCTTGGATTACAGGAATATGGACACTCTGTTCTAGCGGCACCGTACCTGATGAAGGAAGAAGGAACAGAACAAAGTGGAACACAGTTGGTAGAGATTTCCTGTTAAGGTGCAGTCAGAATAGTTTTTAAATAAATGCTATTTTATTACAGCGTGTACTGGAATCGTAGACGCTCACGGCTCCACGCTAAAGCTTTTATGCATGTAGCCGCTTTGGATGGTTGTAACAAAGTCAAAGTATCACATTTTGTTTCTCATCAACCCTCCTCATGCTTGTTGACCATGTTTACAGGACCTCTGCAGGTTTGTGCTGCTCTCCGTCAAAGCAGGAACACAAAGTACACGTCAGAAAGTCAAAAGGCAGAGCAACCCCCACACCCCCCACCGCGTTGGGCCCCGCAAACACTCCTCCTCCTCTGAGGTTGACCCCCATTACACGTTTGTTTGGGAGTTGACATTTGAAAAAAAGGTACAGCAGGCAATGAAACATGAAGGATGCAGCGCTGGAGGCTTTTTTTCTGTTTCCAGATGTAAAGAAAGCAGCAGCAAGGTCCCCTTGAACTTTCAAATGGGCTGCAACCGGATCTGAATTTCTGCTGTTGTTTGACCGTTCAATGCGAAGAATCGGCTATTTGAGACAATCCGGCAATCCGGAAATCCATCGGTAGCAACGATTTATGCCGTGTCACAAGCATTCATACTTTTATAACCAATGTGTTTATGATGACATTGTTTACGGAAGCACAATCATGGCGTTAGAATCTTTCTTAAAAAGAAAAAAACAACGGCTCGGATTAGCCGACTCATCAACTTTCAGGGGGCAGCCCCTCACAGCTTCATACCTGCATGTAGCCTTAAAGCAGTCACAAAGTCAACTGTACAGGATCATTGTTGAAAACCGGGTCATTTTGTATTCAGTCACCAAGCAGGTGAATGCTATTTAAGGTCTCTGTGAAATATACGGGTTGTGGCAAAAACATACAGTGGCTTCTCTATGCAAACGCAACACGTGTTCCTACCTCCAGTACCAGCCACAACTGGTCTCCACATTTCACGTCCTTCTTGTAGTACATCCCGTAGAATTTTACGACATTGGTGTGGTCGGAAAGAGCTTTGAGGATGCTGTACTCCGCTTCGATCTCCTCGTCGATATCCTGGAAAAACAAGGACGAAGATCAGTTGAGGCACATTTCGTCGCACGCTTACGTACCGTGTTTCCATTCTGTGACGCTTTATGCCAGAAGATATCAAAAGAAAACCAGCTTTGTTGGTTAAAGAAACTGTTTTAGTTTAGTTTAGTTAAGTTAGTTAGTTGTGAGAAATTGATGAGAAAACTGCTAGCCTGGCTTAAAATGGGTACATAAAGTGTAAGAATTAAAGCATTTTATTGCCCTTTTTCCCCTGGTTACAGTCTTAATGCTAAGCTAAGCTAACCGTCTCTTGGATCCAGCTTCACATTTAACAGTTGTAACAGAAGAATAGATCTTGTCGTCTCAATCCAGTCGGGGACATTAATCAGGACTTCAGCACTCTGTTGCTGCTCTTTGGGACTTAATGAAGTCTCCATCACTGACTCTGGTTTAATGTGGGTGAAAAGGGAAAATCCAGGACATCATAATAACGGCAATTATGGGATGCTAACAAGAAACCAAAGCAACTTTCCCTCAAATTGTTTCCCTGACAACATAAAACACTCTCGTGTTTCACAAGAAAAAGCAAAGCGGGAGGGAAAAGTGAAAAATAAATGATTTAGTGTAAAAGATATATGGCTTTCCAGGTGATTGAAACAATGGTAATGATGGTGCTCACAGGCTAGTGGTCTGTGGATAATCATTTCTCAATGAGAAAGTAACAAACTCACAATAATGAGACGTGTATAAGCATGAAGGCTGAATCTAATGGAGAATGGCTGCTCGTTAGAGCTGCTAAATATGCCATGAAGTTCACTGTACCTTCAAAAATAACCGGAGGAGTTACAATGACACCGTAGCATGAGATCAATGATGAGCAGTGTGGTAATAATAAGTATGGAAGCCTCCATTGCTGATCTTTTATCTGATAATAGTGACCTTACTTGATTTCCGTGCCTCTTGCCACGTAACGTCCCGTAAGTGGTAAATCTCATCACTGTATAAAATAATCTCCGCTTTAAATTTAAGGTACGAGGGGAAATATACTGACTGAGGAACTGAAAACGAAGCATAAAGTTAACAAACTGCAAGAGAAATGATTGTGACCCAGATCTAATCTGTGCTGGTGTCTGCATCTTTAAATATACAGATGCTATAAATGTGACAGGCAAAGGGCCACAACACAGTAACTTGTCGGCCCTGTGGCTCCACCAAAGGCGTAAACACACCACGAGCACTGACTACAACACGTGCACGGCGTGGAGGGAGGACATTACCCAAAATATCAACACGTGAGATGAGAGAAAAGTCAACTTACATGGATGGGGTCCAGTATCTTGACGGCCGCTTTGCTTCCATCAAGTTTGTTGAGCACCTTGTAGACTTTTCCGTAGGTCCCTTTCCCGATTGTCTCGATGATGTCCCAGGCGTCGGTGGGATCTGGGAAGTTGTCGAAGACGATCTTTTTCCCTGGTTGTGGAAACATCTTCAGGAGAGATCTCCTGTGAAAGAAAAAGCACACGAGTCACGGTTCGATAGAGGAAGGTGGCAGCTGGTAGAACCTGCAGTGTGCACCGGCTGGTGTGCTTATTGATGCATAAAAGCTCGGCTGCAGGAGACTTAAAGCCCATTTACAAAGTACATAAAGGAAGACAGAGACTATTGACTGCCATCCAATGGTTACCACTCCTGAATCAGTGATATTTGTTCCTCAAACACACACTTATTACCTTTCTTTAGATTCTAAATACAACACTCAATGCACTTGAGTGTGATAAATCCCTGACGGAGAGCGTTATGTCGCGCTGTATTCTAATACCTACACTTTCAACCCTGTTTTTATCTGAAAGGACTCAATCTGTGCCATACATGACTCGACATAGATTCATTTATGAGACTGTAAAAACATTTAACACACAGTAACTAGGTGCTGGATGCAGGTACATGATACTTCAGAATAAAGTTCTGCAGGAATGAGTCCAAAAAGACTGAAATGACGCAGCATTTTTACACTTCCTGTCCCCTTGTCTTGTAGTCAGTGGGTTTTTTGAATGTTTTTTTTGGTGAGTCTGAAATAAGGTCTGTGGTTAACACAAGCGAAAATTGTGTTTTACAGGGTTTTACGTCTCGCGTGTATTTTTACATGTCTTAAAAAAGACAAGTGGATTTTTGTCAAAGGAAACTAGTACGATGCTAATTTCTTGTTGGCCTACACAAAATAAAGGTCATCCATCAAGTGGTTTTATTATTGGGATACTGATGCATCATAGTATTTAGGAATCATTAGCTTTCTCTTATTTAATAGTTTGTCATTTAAACCATGAGAAGTTGTGTTTTAAAGATGGTAAATCACTTTACATACAATTTCTGATAACTGACAACTGCAGAATTGAGAATTTTACAATCCATACAAGTCTTGATGTACATTTATTTTCCTGCCTCTAACAATTCAAAGCAGAGTGTGTTTCCTACTATCCCCATATTGTTTATCTTTGTGCATTTGGACCATTCATGTAACATTTATCACACAATGGTAAAATCACAACACGATGCTATTAACACTAGGTTAACAAATGCACTAAGAGGAAAAGCAGGATTGTATATTTGCATGAAAACATGCAAGGTAAAGATGCCCGTTGCTCCCCTCACAGTTCCTCATTAACAACTGAATCCACAGAAAACTAAAGCCGGAAACAAAAGCAGAGCAAACGGAAACAAACTTACATTGTTCTCTAACAAGGACTTGAAACATTTTGGAAAAATAGTTCATCCATTTCTGTGCAAAAGGTTAGCATTAGAAGCAGTGGTGGTCCGAGCCCGGCCTACTCTGTGTGTAAACCACAGAGGAGGAGCTAACGCGAGCTAATCTCACTAGCAATCCCCCCCCCCCCCCCCCCTCGTAGAAGATACGATGGGATTAGCAGGAATTACTTTCCCCATATAGACGCCCATTGATACACTAAGGAAAGCTGGTTAGAGGGCCTAAGCGCACAGCACTGCAGAGGGCCGCTCCATTTATTATCGGTGCTCACTTCATTTACCGTACTTTCCGGACTATAGAGCGCACCGGTATATAGGCCGCGCCAGCTGATTTTTAAAAGAAAAAAGAATGTGTACATAGATAAGCCGCACTGGTATATAAGCCGCAGGTGTCCCCGTTGAACAGCAAGATGTTTTTAACAGTGCTAAAGTTGTCTTCTTCTGTGAACATCATAACATGTCGCTAGCTTCTAAGCTAATTTTAACATTACAACAACAATGGGGAAATGCTAACCGCGATTAGCATTCGCGAATATACAATATATCTTTGTACATCTTTTCATGCAGACATGCTTGCATTACAGACTAAGGTCTCTCACGGCTACCAAACGAAAAGCAATGAGGCAATAACTGTTGTTGCTCATAGCTCTGAATAGCTGTTGTGCTAGCAGCAACACAACAGCTAACAGCAGCTTAGAAGCTAGCGAGTCGGACATGTACTGTTAAAAGCATCTTGCCGTTCAACCTTTTTTGTTAACAGTCCTAGTGAGAGGTAGGTCAAAGGTACTTCATCCATATTGTAGCGACCCTGTCAGTAACAGCTGGTAGCAGAGGGGTTGCTGGTAGCAACTGTTCTGTGTCGGGAGCTGGTAAATGTTGTGTTAGACCGGAACCGGAAGTTGCGGTTGTTGTTGTGGCGGAGAAAAGCTACGGAAAAATCCGTATATAAATCGCACCGGACTATAAGCCGATGCCTCAAAGCGTGGGGTAAAAAGTAGCGGCTTATAGTCCGAAAAGTACGGTATGTTCAAGGGAGATCGCCTGTTGGATTCACTTTCCAGCAGTTACTTCTGATTACCACGATATGAATCGGTTTGATCGGGTTACTGTGAATAAATCCCTGCAGAGCAACATAAAACTGGCACACATACATGTAGATAGATATTCTCAGTCGTTATCTATGAAGAACAATTCGACTCCCGTTCATGAGCATCCACGTGTAAGTAATTACACTTGCGTTCGTCCTAATGTACAGCGCCTAAGTAACCTGCAGATGTCTTCAATTATACATCGCTGCCTCTATGTGACACACGAGACAGGAGGGCGAAACCGAAGGACTCACACTGGACACCTCCGACCAGCGAGGAAATGAGCCCTGAGAGGAGACGGTGAGCTAACCTTTGTCCGCCCTGGAGCACTGGCTGCTTGTCACTTTTAGTTAGTTGTTTAGGGTCAGTCTCATGTATTTACTGTGGTTTTGCAAGAAAATATAGTCAAAATCACATTGTTTGCATTGAAAAAACAAAGATGAACTAAATTTTAAAAAGCCCAAAGTGTAGTCTCTGATCTGAGAGATGTGAAGGTGGAGGTCTGGCCACTTGACGCTCTCCAATGAAACAGAAGATCCCTTTGGCCTAAGGGGACACCGACATGGACTAATCTCCGACGCTGACGAGTGGGTTAAAGTTTCGGGTGGACCTCGGCACAAGACTGCAGGTCTACAAGCCAAGATAGTCAGACTCGCTGGAGCAAAGTGAAAAATACTTTCACTTAAAAGAGTGCACGGCGAGATGCAAGTGGCTGCTAATGGAAGATAAAGATCCTGAAGCGAAGTAAAAGACATGTATTTTGTTCAGTTCTTGCTGTAATTAAAGTATTTCCACAACACTCATCACGAGAGGGGAATGGTTCAGGATTCAGGTCGAGGAAATGTAGAAACACCGACACGTATCAGATAAAAACCACAGATCTTACCAGGCAAAGAGTCGCACTACTGCTCAGCAACGATTAATACAACTTACACTGAACATAAGACAATCCTCTGTCCAGAAAATATGATGATTAATACATATAATATTCATATTCACTGACCTTTGATGGCTGATGGTGAGAGGGAAAAAGCACACAGAGACACATGGATGGTGCTCGTAAAGAATAGATTTAGACATGCACACACACACACACACACACACCTGTGCACAGGTAAACACAGCTGCAATGTCCTGAGCCACTCCCAAAGTTTGCAAATAAGGAATCCAAATGAAGCAGAGAAGCCAGTAAAAACATGCACTGAACAAACAAATATTTGTATCCAAGTTTCTGGCAGTAGTAGCATATCTAGTGGCCTAAGAAGGCAAAAGTCATCTTCATACTTACTCTGCCTGCATTTACATGCTTGAGTTCTAGTTCCTGATAGTGTCATAAATTAGCCAACAGGAGCCTGCAGCCTGCAGCGTGCAGCGAGGAGAGAGTCAGGTGCAACAGGCCATGACAGCACTGGAGAGCAGTGTCCCATTACAAGAGGGCCGCTGTGGGGCTGAGCCAGAGCTGGACTGAGAGTTCAGCTTAAGGACTGCCTGGTGGTATCTAAAGCTCGGCTCAAATCAATTCAGCTTGTGGGATTGAGCTTATTACAATATTAATAAATCATATATTAGTGCCACTAATTTTGAAATATTTGTGAAAAAAAAGCATGCGAAACGTGAGATTGTACTAAGCAAACGCACCCTTGGAAGGATTTTCAGCAGGAAGCAGTTCTGGCGTAGAAAGAATAAAACCGACTTGCTGTCTCATCATTTTTTTTTCTTGGTTTTTATTTTTGTAAATTAAAAAAGAAATAAAAAAATATATATTTTTGTACTGATTTTTAATTTTGCTGGCAGAAATGGGCTCCATGAATATCCTGTCTAAAAAATTAATTCAGACCTGGAAAATATCGCTAACTAACGGACACAATTTCTACACCCGTTTAGCTTGCTAACGTATACCGTAAGCTATTTTTAAGCTGTTTAGCTTGCTAGCACACAAGCATTAGCAATCCAAGCCGCCATTAAGCCGCAAGAGAGCTGTTAGCAAGCTAAACGCTAGCTTAACTACTAGCATTATTTCCGCACTAGCTAAACTGCAATTTTAATAACAGCGGTGACAACTGGCGTGTTTACTCATTAAAAGTGAGGGAGTGTTATGCTAAATTAATAAATGAAGGATGACATTATCAAAATGTGTAATTGGATACAACTTACTTCTACTGAGTTTGGCTTCCTATAAACCTAGATTCATAACCACTATAAGCTAATTACATGAAGCTAAAGCTGCAGAATTGATGGCGGTGCATTTCACTGTAAAAATATAACAATGAAAGTAAGTTGTCGTTTTTGTGTATGACTGATTGTTAGTGTTGATCAGAGTTATGGCATATGTAAATATTGAGTTTACATTAATAATACCTCTTATAATATGTTAAAAATGTGCCCAGCACATCCTTTGACAACCTCTCCGTGCTGTGGAAAAGTGAGATTTCATGCAGCTATGACTCTCTCATCAAATTATTGATTCTGCTCAAACTGTCAGAAACGAATTGCTCAACCAGTGAAGCTGTTAATTCATCCTACAGAGTAACAGATGGCACAGTGATTGTTTTACCCTAAACACCCAGAAGCATGTAACTATCAGAGAGAGAGAGAGAGAGAGAAATACCTCTTGTTATCCAACAAAGCATATTAGATTGGTGTATTCACCTCATTGTTGTTTCACCAACTCAATCAATTTAATTCCACATCTAGCCATATATAAACCAAGTAATAACAAAGCTAAAGGTACTTGATGTTATCCTTTAGAATAGCACATTCTGTCTGTCATTAACTACAATAAAACTCCAGTTTAACATCACCAATGTGCAGTTATTATTCGCAGAGCTGCTCGGATCTTCTCGTGTCGAACTGAATGACACTTTATGCTTTGTTGGGATTCAAGAGGGCAAAGAAAGTCCAGTCCCTTCTACTGATATCCAATCCCACCTCGGTCCAGTTGGTCAGTCTGTTGAAGTCGCCTTTCAAGCTCATGTCTGGAACATGACCCCAACTTGCAAGAAAGCACAGCAGTTTGAACTCTTTTGGAGGCCTCTGTAGCTGAAATATTGATGGAACCTGGACTGTGACTGCAGGGCCAACAGGCGGTTATTTTATTGTATTTGTTTGTTAATTTAATCTTTGTCTGGCTCAAACATCTTCAGATACATTCGAAGGTTGTTGTTGACATATAGTGAAACTGCTCTCTCAACTGTAATGAGATGTTTCTCATAATTAACAAGACCTAAAAAGATCAATCATGACAAGAAAGGTCAATGATAATAGCAGGAGAGAGAAAAAAGACTGACTTGTTTTTATTTTCACTGAAATGAAGAAAAGAAAATGACAAGAAGTAGAGGAAGACACCCGACAAAAAAAAGAGGATGACAATTTTCATTGCTCAAAAGAGGAACTGCAATAGGTCCAGTGCTTTGACCGTGTAGGGCCTCATCAATCAGTCGTCTTTAGGGCCCCTGGTAGCCGATAATAAATCTCGGGGCCAGTGATGTCTCTGTCCAGTTCAAACACACTGCGTATCACCGGTCTGCTTCACCTTCACCTCCACCTCCTACCAATGACCCCCCCCGCCCCCACTCTCCGTCTGGGTGGAACCCCGCGTGGCTCCCAGGAGCACGTCCTCCAGGCTTGGGCGACGGCCGTAAACCAACCTCAATTCCTGCTCCGCTGCTTTACAAATGGCTCCTGGAGGCTGAATCAAGACCAAGGATGGGGGTGCACTGATGGTCATAATAGCTGTATGATTAGAGTGGGCAAAGGTCCAGCTCAGTGTGCAGACTGGACTCACCTCCCTACCCCCTGCCCCGATATTTGATCAGTTTCAGAACAGAAAAATACAAAAAAACAAATGATTTTTAATCCTCTTTTTGACATATTTCATGGTAAGCAGCCATTAGTTTAGTCGCGTAATCTATGAAACAAAGATTGTGATTTGTTTTTTTGCTTCTGTAGGTGTTGGTCTTTTTTGCCATGCTTTGCTAATTGCACATATCTTCTCTTATTCGTGGTTTTATGAATGGCAGTGCCGGCCAGTTGGTTGCTCCACCACTTCAGTCCAGACTAGAATACCTCAACAACTATTGGAGGGATTGCCTTGACATTTGTGTCAGATATTCATGGTTTCCAGAGGACAAATTCTAGAGATGTTTGTGATCCCTTGACTTTTTCACTAGCGCCACCATGAGGTTAACATTTGTGAGTTTTTTAGTGATCTATCTGCTACAACTATTGTTGGCATGACATTTGGTGAATAAACATTCCCAGTGCACAGAGGATACACCCTTCGGACTTTGTTGATCCCCTTTGCACAACAGCAGGTACAAGTGTACCATCGGAGTGGAAAATGTTTGTGTTATAATTGAAAATGTGATGCAACAGTAACACTGCAGCAAAAGTTTAATGTCAGGGTTGTGCAAGAACTTACCGATGAGTCCACTTGTCGTTCCAAAAGTCTGCCTCTCTTGCCACTTGTGAAATATTGGATGAGAACCCACGTGCCAAATGTGTGACGTGTTACATAAGCAGTTAATAGGCTTAATTTCCTGACAGGTAACCTACATAGTGCTCTGCTGCACTGCGAGCTTCTCACCCGCTGATCAGCCGCTCGTCTCAACACCGAGACGGATGGTCCTCTCTGACTGACACTGCAACCGTGAGATATCTCATCTTATCAAACACACAAGATGGCTGCACGATCCAATAATCCTTTGCACATACTGTACATAACTGCACGTCCTTCTGCTTTGATGTGCTTATTTTAGTCTTCTCATTTCATGCGTGTTTTGACAGAATAAAAGCACAATAAATATGATTTTAGCCAAATTAAGCTGGAAACTGTTATCCATTTCCACACAATAAAATATGTTCACTGATGATTATCATCTGCAAACACATACTTATGCAATCTCACTGGGTGCGCAAAAGCTGATTTCCTTTCCTCTCCCAGAGCTGCACGGCTTTTGTTTGAATAATTATCCCTCAGATGACCAAAACTACCTGAAGACATGAAACACAACAGCTGAAGCCAGACACTTACACATATAATTAGCTTAAGAAAGATTGAATGAACAAAGTGTCTTACCTGAAATTAAAGTAGCTGTGGTGAGACATGCTTTCAGACCGACTCCGCCGACAAACCATTTATGAAATGTGTTCGGATTCAGAACAGTGTAAGTGGTCGAGGACAATTATGTTGTTGAAAATTAAGTGGCTCGAATGACAAGTCTCTTGCAGCCCACTCACTGAACTCGGCCTGCGTTGTTATTACGAGCATCTCTGCATTGTGACATGAACTCAGGAAGTGAGTCTCCGTGACTTCAGACAGAATAAATCAACATTCTACATGAAAGCATGAACTTGGGCGGTGTAATTGCGTTACACGGCGCAGAGACGTTTACAGTGTGATCGATGCCCGTGTGCGAAACGCCGCAAAGACAAATTCAAGAATCAATTTTTCTTCACATTCACAAGAACGTCGTTGGAATAAAAACTGCATCAGCGGTCCTTCAGCCCGTTGGGTCGCTTTGGAAACGGGATGGGGAATACGTGCGTGTCATCGGAGCGCCTTCGAGAGCGGTTTTGCTGCAGTGGTGACGGACAAGCAGCAGTTCATGAAGGTTGATTGATTGATTGATACGGAAATTGATTAACACAGTCGCTCCCTCTGTGTGTGTGTGTGTGTGCACATGTGGGAATCGATATCAGCCTCGAATCGGCCCACCGACTGGACCCTGCTCTGTCCTGCACCGCCATTACAAGGTTACTTCTAGTCTGCTGAGACCCTCAGCTCCTTTAAATCAAGAGTGAAGACCTTTCTGTTTGCTGCTGCCTTTAATTGAACCACATTCAATTCATATATGAATCAATTTCCTGCATTTCTGCATTTTACGACTGCATTTTATTTCTTGCACTGTTTTTTAATGTTTTAATGAATGTTCTTAATTGTTTTTAAATCTCCTTTTATTTTGCCTTATGTTTTGATGCTTTGTCCGCTTTCGTTTGTAACAATGCTGCTTAAAAAATTCCCACAAAGAAGACAACACGAGGCCACGGCGCCCTTCCTCCCCCTGCACTCATCAAATGGTCATCATGGCACAGTGTCGGGTACAATCAGGCCGGAATCAGAGATCACTTCAAGGAGATTTAAGGAGGCCGGAATCAGAGATCACTTCAAGGAGATTTAAGGAGGCCGGAATCAGAGATCACTTCAAGGAGATTTAAGGAGGCGCGCTGCGATTGTTGATGCCTCTGTGATGCAGATCAGTGGACGGCTGGCTGGCTCTGCAACACCCGAGTCGACTCCCGTCTGCGAGGACTGATTGAATGAGGCTACTGATGAGGCTACTGATGAGGCTATTGTGGCCGTAGGGACGTGGTGTGAATGCCTGACAGGCCCGTGGCTGTCGGCAATGACTGGCTGCCATTGTGGTGATCCACTGGGCCGTGACTTTCCCAGCTGTGGGGTAGAGCACATCATGAGCCACTTAAATGAGTGTATGGATTGCGCAGTTAATAGAAGGATCATTATATCATTGGCACAGCTATACACATGCATGACGCTCCATTTTTTTTTGACCTTACAACCTTGATCATTACAATGTTTATATGAGCATTTTGGGAGTCTTTAGTGGAGGAGTTACATGAAAGCGCTCTCATCCGTCTTCCTTTCTTTCTCAATGTGTGCAGAGGACAATGCAGTCGAAAGCACGTCACCTTGTTTGCTGATTGTTTTTGAAATAAATAACTGTTTGCATAAATTCATTGGTGGGGAGCACGAGCTTGACACATAGCTAATCTCAGTGTGGGGGCACAGCAGCAGCCCACGAGGTTTACGTGTGACGTGAATGCATTCGCTGCAGGTTGTGACGTAAGTCGGCTGAATGACGATGTATTTGATGTACGTAATATGTATTTATAGCAACACAATTTGACGTTCATAATCTTAACACAGCGCTTTCTTTGAGACATGTTCACACTCGCACCCTCTGCAGCTCTGCAGGCGTTGATGTCACCTTTCCAGTGACATTCAGTTTGTGATGAACCGTTTGTGTTTTCTACAAATGTATAAGATTACACATTACAGTAACGGCTGTGTTTATATTGAAGGAATTTCAAATGCCTGTGCTTTGAGCTACATGCTAACATGCTGATGTTTCAAAGGTATACTGTTTACCACGTTCAACATCTTTGCTAATCGGCATTAAACACAAAGTCCAGCTGAAGCTGAGAGGAATGTCATTGGTTTTACAGGTATTTAGTCATAAAATCAATTCTTTACCTGACGATGGTGCTGGATGAGGAATGAAGCGTTCACCAACGTTATGACGAAAGGCCTCTTTCACAGCGGACCTTTTGACTGGTCGTAGTAGGAAAAGCACAGGTGTTACTAATAACACTGACGATGGCTTCAAGTCGACCAGTGAGAGTGACAGTGTGCGTTCAAATACACAGTCCTTTGAGCAGCACATATACCAGCAAGAGTTCAAGGTGCTGCTGTTATGAGGGAGTAGTACGTCCCAATTGAATGCAAATCTGTGGCATATTTCAAGGAACTCTCTGCAATAATTGCCGAGACCTTTTTTACTCAAAACCACAAATGTCAAGCTCAATGTGGTGCAAGAGAAAAATGAAGCGGATCAACAAAGTCATTAGGATGTATCATCTGGGAACCATGAACGTGTTAAGAAAATCTCATGGCAAGCGTCGAGATATTTCAGTCCGGACCAAAGTAGTGGACCGACAATGAGGTTGCATCCATTGCAATGTTTCCATCCAAAGAGCCAGGCCACCTACTGTGTTTAAATCCTCTTGCACAGGTAGTGCATGAAATGCATTAAACACAACATGAACAACAAAGTGCTTCTGACCTTTCCCCGCCCACTCCTCTGCCATCCCACATGAGTACAACCAGCGGGGCACCAACAGTGACTCATCATCAGAGTTTGTCCTCTTTCCCCAGTGGAGAGGAGTTGTGTAACTTGCTGCTCTGAGGCTCTTCAGCACTCGGTCCTCTGCCCAGATGTTATGAGTGCATAATGTCTGTTTGTGTTCATCCTGTCATCCCTGGAAGTCCTCGTAAAAGTTTGTTGTTTTCAAGGGTTCATCAACAGCACTTGCCAAAAATATTTATAAACTATTTGTTAACTTTTAATGCAATCCTTGTGAGTTTCACTTTGAGTTTTGCCTTCCTCAGCTTATTTTCTAGTGCTGGAATTCCCCGATGGAGCAAACATATTGAACACTCTGACAACACCGAATCCGCTTTTGAGCAAGTGCACCCGGCCTTCATGCAGCCATCCCACATGTGGTCACGCCACAATAAAAAAATGCCGTAACACAACAGAGTGCACAGAGTGTTTTGCTAAAAAATAAAACCTCAATGCGTGTTCTGTGATTCTGTGAAAGAGCAGAGGATGCGTGAGAACAACTGGCAGATTCATTGGGAAACCCAGCAGTGTGTAATTAACATCTGTTATCATAATAGAGGTCAAGTAGAAGAGAATACACAGAGAAGCCCAGCGTCCCCTAATCTGGCAGAATCCCTCCTTTCCTAAATGAAAATACAACCAGGCCAGACCTCAGATCTTCAGAGACAGTGTGTGTGTGTGTGTGTGTGTGTGTGTGTGAGTGTGTGTGTGGCGTGAAATCATTTTCCAAAGCACATCTCTCGCTCTCCAAGCTCGGACTTCATCACTACGGCAGATAGGGAAAGCATTTCCCCTCCGGCCAAACATCCCATCTGTCTGTGTTTCCAGATAACATGACAGCTCTGATCGGCGGTTAATGGCCGGTTGCATTCGAGTCATTTCACTCTACCACACTTGCTTTATTTCCTTTACTTTCACTTTCTTCCTGTCATCACCTCGGCTAGAGAGAGAGAGAGAGAGAGAGAGAGAGAGAGAACCCACAGAACTGTGACAGAATCGTCCGAGTCAAACAACCTTCTCATGCTGAAACACGCCAGGAAATAGACACCACCGCTGAGATGATGCCTACTCATGAATACTTTGGTGTTTGGCCGCTCTTCATCACGACGCACGCACTCTCAATCATCCCCGATTGTCAGCAAACATTCTGGAGCACATTGTGAGTCTTTCACACCCTGAGTTGTGTGTCTGCCTGAATCCAGTCCCCTTGGAAAGGATTTTTCTTTTTTTTGTGTGCCAAAGATTTGTCCTGCGTCACTGAGCGGACAACCAACAGGATTTGAGGGTGGGGTTGGGTTCCTTCATGCTGTCATCTTGCGTATTCTTCTGCGTCACATCCCATCATCTCCTCTTTGTCGGTGGTTGACGTCGCCGTCACATGAGTTTGCTGGTTTCTGGGGAGGAGAGAGAGAGAAAAAAACACATATTTTTCACATTTTCACAGGTTGCCTTCTATCTTTGGAGGTTGTGTCCGAAAACAGATTCATAAAATGACCCGACTACCCACAATGCTCCCACTAAATGTACACACGCAACCTTTCGGAGCCCACGGCGTACAATCATGTATCATTTTTTGCTCTTACATCTCCCATGAGGCACCGCTGTCAGTCTGAGGACACCTGGGGGGGGGGGGGGCGCCTCTGACCCTGAAAATAGAGGTTGCACCAGCTTTACATATTTCCAAACAGTGCAAAGAGACGAGGCCATGCAGCTGCTGCACGGAGAAATAGATCCACTTGAGCGCAGAAGCTCAGCGGTTGATTACTGCACTGTTACACGCAACAGCACTTGCTCACGGATGTTGTGGCCGAGTGCAGCCATCTTGTCTCTCCAGGAATAAATATCGAAATAGTGGGCTGTCTTTGCCCAAATGTGCTCAAAGGGGGAGATGAGGTTTGGTTTATAGGGTCCTGTTTGCTGAATTCCCTCAGAATACATTATGCCCCCCCCCCCCCCACCACCCCCACCCTCCTGGCTTTAAGCTTGCGAGACTATTATCCAGCAGCCCCCAGTAAGTTCTTATCAGTGGCAGCCAGATGGAGAGCGCACCAGCAATACCTCAAGACGTGTTGATGGAGCTGCGCTGGCAGCAAGGCTGTCATTGTAGATCCAGATCAGCATCATCTCTATTTTATAATTGCCACGAGGCGTGTCATTAATGATCATTTCACTGGCTTGTGTGGACAGCTTGAAGGGTTTACAAAAAAAACAGCAGGGCAAACATTGTGTCTGAGACGGTTTGCATCCATGTTGTCCATATCCATGTCTTCACATGCATGTTTAAAGAGTCACGCTACACTGTAGTGGGAGCTCGTTACTGTTAACCCATCAGACCAAATCTAATCAGCTGCGCACGGACGGGTGTGTGTGTGTGTGTGCATGATGCGTCCGGCCACAAACAATAGAACATGACGAGAGTGAACTGGATGCACAGAAACAACCCCGTGGTGTCTCGTGCATTAGACAATATATAGTGCGGGGAACAAAAACATGACAAACTATGATTTTGGTTGACAAAAACTGTAGTTGACGTCCCCTCTCTGCAGAAAGAGGACAAGAACAGTCCCCCACCAGTGCGCAGGCGCCGGCCCCCACCTCAATTATACCACAGGGGGAAATACCCACAATGCACTACTTGATGTTTTTGGACCGGCGTCGCGCTGGTGCTCTGACCCACTTCTTTTTCCCGGCAGGTTATTTTAAGATTCCATTAGCAGGAAGACCGAGGGCGGAGGAAAGGTGCAGAGACATGCAGTCACGTCAACTGTCCGTTCATTTTGGGGAATTGGAATCAGTTTGAGTTCTGTGCAGCCGGCCTGACACTAACAGTGTGTGCTTCCAAATGAGTAACTGATGACCACTGCCATGTTGTCAAGTCCTTTAGTTATGAGGCTGTATCACCGAGTCTAGAGCTCGATTCCTGTCACTGCTGTTCAAAAACACCAGACGCACTCTGCAAACTTACTAAAGATGTAAAGCAAAGGAAATTATGAAAAATAATTTGGTTTGTAGCGGAATTAAGAGTTCTACCTGAGATGGCAGCAGTTTAAACACTCTGGTGTTCGTAAATATGAAGCTAGAGCTAGCAGCCAATTAGCACAATAACTAGAAAAGGGGGGAAACAGCTAATCTCTGTTTTTGGACAGGGCCGGGCTAGCTTTTCCCCTTGTATGTGGTGTTGATGCTAAGCTAATAGTACTCTGGCTCCAGCATAGCTCAGCACAAAGAGTGGAAACGAGGAGAAACGGCTAGTTTCAGAAAACACACCAAAAGCTCAGTAAATATCATGTTATATCTAGTTTGTATAAAATCCAATGTGTAAAAAGGACAAGTTGTGGTTTTCGTCATCATCCAGTCCATGTACATCCTTTCAGTATTCATTTATTTGTATTATTTACAACTTACAGAACATGTGATTTTCTTCTCGTTGCATTATTGGTGCTTTTTGTACATATACAATATTTATATTCATCCCTATTTTGTATTGCTTTGTTGTCCTTGTCCCTACAGCTCTTATTTTAATTTCTGTGTAGATACATTGTGCAGGGATTTAAAAACAACTCAGTAAAATCCCTTGTATGTGCATACTTGGCCAATAAAGCTGATTCTAAATATTTTTGAAATTCTTTGTCAAATTAAGGTGACGTAGTAACTGCACCCTGCCAGGTTTGCCTGTTGCTTCCAGTCCTTGTGATAAGCTAAGCTAAGCTAAACACCTCCCCGCTGTAGCTTCATACACATGAGAGTTATCAATCTTCTTATCTAATCCTCGGCAAGAAAGCAAATAAGAATATTTCCCCCAAAACAACAAATCTGCTAAACAATAAGCCGGAGGAGACGCCAACACAACTAGCAACTCAATATCCAGAAATAATCTAAAAAGTGACATGAAACTCAGTGGTTTCCAAGCCGAGAACTATTTTCCCCAGAAAGCATAGAATCAATTGAAGTCTGAGCTCTTTGCCTCGTGATCCTTCACATAATGTGTCTGAGGTGTTCATTACGCAGCAGGTCTGGCCCACACTGACAGAAGAACAAAACATTTGAACCCACCAGGTCAAACACATTTCACTTGCATCATTAAGAGGGTGATTGGTGGTTATTACAGGCCACTCTGTGTGAGAACGTCCAGATGCTCTTTTTGTCAAGGTCAGGATCAAAGCTAGACGAGGAGGAGGAGGGGAGGGGGCCTCCGCAGTGACGAGGCACCTGCAACCAGGAAAGACACAAAATGGAGTCCCAGCTGGCTCCACACACCAGTGTGAGTCAAAAAGGCCGGGGGAGGAGGAGGAGGAGGAGGGAAGGCTTCAGGCTCGATTAGGCCCACATCCTATCTCCATCCTCAGCTCCATCACGCCGAGTCATTAACAACAAATTCACAGCTGCCACGCTGCAGTGTTAGCTTTCCTATTTTTAGGGGTATATGCTGACCACCAGTGTGCAAAGATGAAGTACCGTCATATACCTTGATCCCATCCTGTGCTTTACTCTCAGCGTCCTTTTTTCCCTCCATTTGCAGAAAACCTGCTGTCACATCTGGAGCCGGTGACGAGGCGAGCAGAGCGGGGAAGACGTGAGAGAAACACGCCCACCTCTTTCTCTACCTCACGCTGCCGACAGACCAGCATGCACCTGTCCCCTCTGGCTGCCGGCAGGCCGAGAGGCTGAACTCCACGTCGCCTCTGCTGGTGTGAAATGTTTCCGCACTATCCCAAACCACACCAGCCTGTTGTTGTTGTTGTTTTGGGTGAAACAGAGGAGACAGACAAGAAAAAGCAAGGATGAAGATGAGATGGAGGAGCGATAGGTAATGAGAAATGACTGAATGAGTTCATAACAGAAGAGGGTTGTGGGGGGGGGGGGAGTGAAAGATAAGCAGATAGCCGGCGTGTGAATGGCCGTGACAGTGACAGAGTCCCATGCAAAGATAAACGGCCTGGGTGCAGCCCCTGTTAATGGCTTTGCACGAGTAATTTGTCACTCCGTGTGGAAAGCAAACAGCGGCAACGCTTTGCTCTGACACTCACCGTCGCCCGACGGTGTCTCGGCCAGCTTCTCCATCCGTCTACTCAGCTGGTTATCGGCCCGCTCCTCTGGTCAAGAGACAGAATCGTTTCATGAACGCCGCATTGCATTTTGTCAATCACACGTCGGCTCACAGGAGACAGAAGCGATACGTGTTGGGTGTTGATGCGATGCAGAGGTTTTACTTTCAGGCTCCTGTGACCTGCGACCCCTCTCTCTGAAAGCTTTCATATTCCATAAAAGGTCGTGAATGGTAACATCACATGAAAACACCTGATGAACAGAGAAGCAACACGACTCGCTGAGCAGTGTTTTCATTTGTCGGCAGTTCAGAAACATTTACGCTCGCTTCAATTACAGCTTCAGGAATCACAGGAAAACCATTTCCTATGAGCGGAAAGTTACACCTCCAACATAAAGCAAGGTGCTGGGAAATGGAAATTGACGATCCACCATTTTGGAGTAAAATGACAAGAGGAGTGATCTGTAAACATGATATAATATATGAGTGCCATCTTGTGGGTGTTTCTAACACTACACGCTCCTCTGCTGTTGAACAATAAAAACACATTGGTGACAGCAGCTATTAATCATCTCTTCTGGCTGTCAAGTACAAAATACACATCCTGAATGTGGATCTGTGGATACTGAGATGCATAAACTGGAAATAATTAACATTGTTGTTCCCTTTGAGGCATTCACTTTTTAAAGAAATGCAGAAATGTCACATAAAACATTTGAATCCAGCAGTTCAGGTAAAAACAAACAAAACATATTCTGCGTGAAGGCATTATGTTCCACCCCTCCTCCGTGCAGTGAAATGATGGTCAACCTATTAGAATGCTCTCTGCAGCGCCCCCCAGCTGCTGCAGGTGGGAATGCAGCACCCTGGGCCTTTTCCCTGAGATGGGCAGCAGCTCGCCGTTAGCTTTCATGTGGTCTATTTTCCGGGACAGGTCGACGTCGCTGTCGATGACCAAGGTGCACCTCTGAGCGTAGCTCACCAGAGTCTCTTCTCCTTGGCGGAACAAGCCCACCAGGGGGACCACGTCTTTGCCGGCCAGGTGGAGCTCGGCGATGGAGGCCGTGTTGGCGATGGTGTTGCGGTCGATTCCCAGGTGGCGGAAGGCTTCGCTCATGCTTTTCTTCTTGATGAAGGCCGACAGGACTTGTTTGTAGCGGTGGATGACGTACTGGACACCCGTGGCTGGGTGGAAGGAACGTGACAAGGCATGTTATTACACGGTTATTACAGAAGGGATGACGGATATTTAGTCATTGCGAACACAGAGTCTTGATCAGCATGTGCAAAAGTGAGAAAAACTTTATCTTAAAGGATACCTGTGGTATTTTTCTCACCTGGACTCCACTTTCCCACGTTTTTGTGTTCATGTGACTGTTGGTGACACCAATTTTTGAAAATGTATTTCTTACACGTTTTAAAGAGGGAGGTAATCTACGTGTATCTAACATCACACAACACGGCTGTAGGTAGGCCGGTCACAACAAACACTTTTGTTGGATGATATGTTGTCCTGAAGTATTTTTAGTAACACTGATATACTAGCAGACTGTTAATTCTGTTATCGTGTTGGCTTGAATGTTGGTGACACACATTCAAATATATGTTCCAGCTTTAGACGACAAAGTCCACTCGCCTCTCTTCCTGCTGTAGTCCTTCCCTTTCTTTGATCTCTTCCTGTCCTTGTGGTGTTTCTTCCGTCTGTGCTCACTCGAGGCCACCGAAACCTCCGACGATCCCGACGCTTCGGAGCCGTTGTCGCTGCTGTCGGAGGAACAAGAAGAAGCTCTTTCTCTCTTCCGGGATCTGTTCTCCGAGTGCTGCACTTTGCTGGGTTTCGGAGCTGCGCGTGATCAACAAAAATCGACATAAATAAGAGCATCCAGTTAGATATTATGAGTCAAACACGTCGGACACGGACCTTCAGCGAGTGGACCGGGCGACGCAAAGGTGGGCATGGCTCGGTTACACGTGAGGTTTTCAATCTGGCTCCTCAGGAACTTGCGGTCCTGCATCAGGTCCTCCACCTGTCTCTCCAGAGCGGCGATGCGCTCCTGTTTGCTCTCCAGCATGCACTGCAGCTTGGTGATGGTCAGCAGCACCCGCGGGGGCAGGCTGTCTACATGTGAGGCAGCTGGAGGAAACACAGCATTACAACACACAGCTCGTGGTCCCATTATGTGGAAATAACTCCGTCGCTTTACTTCTCTGGCGTAAATTACGTCTGTAGTGGGGCTGTTGGGTAATAAAAAGGAACTGTACAAAGTATTAAGACATGAGTATAATCATAACAAATATATCATTTGGTCTTTAAAGCCACAACACAAGATTTTACATTATGTGCCAAAAGGGGAAGTCGTGTAAATGCTTTATGACATAAAACAGAACGTGTCGCTGTTCTTGTAACTCAAATAAAGCTGAAACTTGTTTTTGTTTTTCAAGAGACTGGTGTGTTTGAATCCAGACTGTGAACACTGGGCACAACAGGGAACACAGTTCTCTTAAACGGGCTTAAAGGGATAGTCCAGATGTTTTGAAGTGGGGTTGTATGAAGTACTTATCTAATCAGTAGATGAATCAGAAACTGTCCAATCATCACAGAACATTCAGGATATGTTTCAGGACAATGTTGAACCGTGCGTGTAAAAGTATTCTGAAATCACTCACTACATTGACTCTGGATAAGTACCTCATACAACCTCACTTCAAAACACCCGAACTGTCCCTTTAAAGACTGAGACGACACGACCCTGTGAATGTAGGTGCGCTCTCACCCGACATGGCGCTGCTGGGCGTGTTGTCCTGAACGGCGTCGGCTGAGGCTCCCGATTGAAAGTTCTCCCACTTGATGATGCGCAGGTCGTCTTGTTCCTGCTTCAGCCAGACCGGAGACGCGAGTCTGTCTTTGCACCTCACGGAGCTGGAGTCGATCTCCACGCAGGGGGAGTAACCCGAGGGCTCCTGCTGCCACACGGACGCCATCGCTCCACGCCTGAGAGAGGACCAGAGGGGAGTTATGATCAGAGTTCATATCCCAGAGCAAGGCATTGACAATGTCCCCTTTAGATAAAAATACTTTTATTATAAGATACTGGACTTGTATAAAGTAGTCTAATAAAAGCTGCTAGATCAACACTCAAACCTAAACAACGTAATTGTTCTGACACAAGTTTTAACGACTGGTCTTTTACTGGCCAGCATATTTTGAATACTACATATAGTCGGAAAGAATACTGTGAAAATAATACCTATAACAATATACTTTTCCACTGTTTATGAGGAAATAACTACTGTACATGAAAACAACAAATCATTTATGTAAAAACAAGTCAAAATGATTCAGAAAGCAAAACTTAGTTAACGGCAAACATCTCATTGGAAGACATTTATAGATAATTAAGAGATCATAATTATGAGATCTGAATCTTATAATTAAGAGATAAAGATCTCTTTTATGAAATACGGATCTTGTAATTATAAGATGCGGCATCACAATTATAGAGCTGTAGAACTAAAACATGACTCATCGAGCTTTAATGCATGAGTCATGCCTATGTAGGAATATATTTAACTCTTGAATTACTGCGTTATGATTGAATGCCTCGTGTTACGTGAACTGCTGTGACTGGATATTAGAATAATAGAGGCAGTGTGATTATTCATCATGCTATGGAGCCTCAAGAGATGAATATATCGTCGATACTTTCAGACAAGATGTTGTTCTGCTGCTGGAGAGGTTTGTTTTTTCAGATCCACCTACCTGTCAACTTTAAGATGATGACAAAGTATAAAGTAACAGTTACAACACAGGAGAAACTCTTTTACAGGGAACAGAATGTGACGGGTTACAGAATACAGTGCAACACCACAAAGCAAGCTGCATTTCAGATCGACTCATAAACGGACACAGGGACTCATTTAGAGATACTTTCCTTAAGTATGAGATAGAAAGTCCAAATAATGAGAAACAGAAGTCATAACTAACTACTAGATAAGTCTGTGTAAAAGTTTGTGACTTTAATGTACTTTTAAAAACCCTCACAAGTTATGTACCTGTGTTTTCCAGACTCAGTGATATGTATGTTGTTTTTAAAAAGGTTTTAAAAGTTGTATGGCTGCAATGTAGAGACAAACGATGAAAGCTGATATCTGTTATCTTCTGAGAATTCCATTAAAAGATATATAGTGTCATTTATAAACAGCAGTAGTCCACATCAGAATGTGCAAAAACAACATTCATAAAAATGTAAATAGCGATGCTTTTGATTATAAAGGCTCTAGTTTAAGCTTTAAGTAGGTGACGTTAATCTGCATTAATTCATATATTATTTACTTCTGCATGCAAAGCATTACTTCATACATGTGAGACTTTATGAGAAATTAACAGCGACTAATGCACATATATGAATACAAGAATACATTAATGAATGCAAGGACTGAGAGGTTTTATAACATAATTCATATTCAGCATGTTCATGTCCTGCATTTAAATAAACACACCTGTTGAATGTTATAATCGTCATTAGCTGTGTTTCCATGACATGGGCCGGTGTGACCCTCCGGTTAACGTGCTGAACGGTTCATTAATGACGGACTAACACTCCTTTTATTTCTGCAGCTTTCAAAGCTTTCACCTTTTGAACGGAATAACTTAATAAACAAAAGACAAAACTGAATCATTTATGAATCCTGAGCCACATGAGTTCATGACTTATGAAGCAGAAGTGCATTCATTAGAGCGGGATGAATCATGCATTCGTCAGCCATTCATTAAAAATGAGCAGGCAACCAGTTTTTGTGAATTTAATTTAGAACCAGGCTTGCTTCAGAATTTTATTTTCATTTCTTAATGTTCTTTAAGCATTGTTTAAAAATGATTCATTTTCTCATCTTAAAACAAATTGCCCATGTTATAGTCATGCTATTACTGTTCATATATTTATACATCATTCTTTTTATTTTAATTGTGTCTGTGGTTGCACTCTTTTGTCCTATTATTTAGTTTGTTTGAACATTTGCAGGTTGTTTGTTTAGTCATTGTTACTGTGTTGTGTGATATTGTTTATTGCATTGTTGTGTTTTCCATTTGTTTGGTGAGTGTTTGTTTGGGACCCTCTTGAAAACAGCTGCTTCTGTATCAGATGTTGCAGCATGCGGAGACGCGCACCCTGTAATTAGAAACACTTTGAAGAGTTAATTATATTTATTTGTGGGTACCAGTTGCCAGTCAGGGGAGAATAGACGTGTTTATGCATATATAGGTGTAAAAATGTATGAAGTAATGAAGTGAGAAAGTGGGTATTAAACCTGATTGTGACTTGTCACCATTACTTTCTGTCGACGGTTGGGTCAAAATCAAAGCAACAGATGCCAATATATCCTAACATTTAGTCCCTGAGGCTCCAAATACTCTGATCCTTCATTTCCCATCATGCAACAGCATTTATTATTATTATACCCACCCTTATCTTCAGAATTACTTTATGATTTCTTAATAATAAGCAACATTAATTGCTGACACGGAGTTATGCATGTGCACTTTTACCTACACTTGTTAACCTTATATGGTTACTGGCTGCAGAGCATAGGAATAAGAGGTGGTGCGTTCAGGTGCTCGATACCTGGATGCAACATTGCAAACAGCAGAACAGACTAAAGTAGAATAGTTTATCGACTTGTTCACGCATGGAGATGGTGACGGACTCTGCTATTAACATGTGCGAGCTGCAGCACGTAAACACACCATGCTGCAGTGATTAATCCGGCCTCCACACCTGACACAATGAGGCCAACTATGAAGGAATTTAACATTTTCATTGTGAGCACATTAGGTAAAAACTACTAATTAAGTGCGATAATACAGCAGCAAAGTCTGCAGGCCTTTTATCTTTAAATCTATTGATTTACTGCAGGAATATTAAGGTGTTGCATGAATATTAAGGTTTTACATCCTTATATTTAAGCATGGCATGCGTTATAAACCTCACAGCATATAAAGATAACGTGCAGGTTCATGTTTAGCAGGCTAAAGGGACAACCATTTCTCCTTGCAGTGGTTTAATTAGCTTCTACCAAGATGGATGCTAATGACTATAATTACCTGCTAAAACAAGGGGAAAGGAGCAACACACGGGACAACGTACCTTCAGGACAGGCCAGCGGGTAAAACCGGTGTCGGAGGTTCTTCCTGCGTCAGTGTCGCGGTGAGCTCAAGTGTCACTTCGTGCACAATGCTCCGTTTTTCTAAAATATAACATAAACAGAGATGTGTGGAGGAATTGCGCGACTACAGTACAGCGTGCATGTCTGAGGGAGGGGCGGGGCCAGAGAGCTCCGAGTCGACATTAAGATGCCTTCAGGGGAACAACTAAAAATCGTAATTTATTTTTAATACAATCCATGATGGCACAATGAAATTCAGTTGTAGCCCCCTCCTCACGCTACAGACACAGATTCATATATGTGTAATATTAGTATGATACGAGTTAAATGTAAAATATCAGGTTTCCCCTTATTCTTTCCCACTTTTAAGGCATTTTTCCGACTGTACTAAGGCTGCAAAGCAGCGCTGACGGGCTAGATGGGGGCGTGGCGCCTTCCATGGACCGTTAAGTGACGGCGAGAACTTTCCCTTCTACAGTCATCAGTGGTTGTTTAAATGTCCTTTTTGTCAATTACAACTCTATGTATACAGATAAGTTGTTTTTTTATGTGCATTGCTTCCTCAGAGTATCACAGACAGTCAAAGATCAAATAAAACAACAGACATAACGATGTTATAGGGAACTTTATTTGCAGTTAGACTAAAACTCTTTGGCTAGAGAGACAAACACGAGTCCAACTGATGCCCATGTTGCAACTATGTCATGTACATCAGTACACAATAGTGGTATTTTAAACAAATTTCAGCTGCCTTATAGAAACACACAACTGACATCACACTGTCAGATGCTAAATGTTTCTTACAGATTTCTTCTGATATACCCTCTGGCCTAAACAGTACACAAAATAATGTATATTAAAACACTCTACTGTGTTAGTCGTAAAATATAAAACTAAATATATGTATAACGAGGTGAGGTGTATTTTGGAATTGTCAAGTTTTTCTCATTCTCCCAGACAATTCATAACATCCACTCACATAACATATCCTTCTCGACGCCGACTAGGATTCCTTCATTTCAAATGTTGACATTTCTTCATTTAGAAGCACAAACTTCAAGCCTCATGGACTGATTGCATTAGTTGTAACAGCAGTGAAACATAACAGTCACTGAGTTTGGGGCACGGGGGGTGAAAGATATAGAAAAAAAACAAAGAGATTAATACTTATATGATGGCGATAGTGTAACACTCATTACTTTAATACATGCAGCAGCAGCAGAGAGACATACTGGAGCAATAGCTTCACCACAGTGTACAAATATGTTAATATGTTATTATCCTCGGTGTAATGGCGTCAGTGTGACTACAGATGGCTCCTGGAAATGTTTAAGTCTTGGTGCTTGTTAACGGTGACTACAACTGTGTAAATGCTGGTAAATGTGTTTCGAACTGGAGCTCAAAATTGACTAAGAAATTGACAGACACGGAAAGATGATTGATTCCGGTTCAATGTGGAAATTCGTAATTATCGTCTGTGGAAAAAGTTTAAAAAGAGAGCCACCCACACTCACAGTAACTCAAAGACACGAGCCAGGTTAATCATTCTATTACTTCCACCCACATGGAGAGAGTAGCAATTAGTTTGTTAGACAGAAAACAGCAGCGCCCTCAGTGTACTCTGCTGTCTCTGCCTCTGTTGTCCACGTCCAAAACCTGCCAAAATCCAAAAATAAATATACATGACTCGCTAAATAACTTAAAATGTCATTAAATGTATCATATCAAAAATAAAGATCGGCATTAATAAATTGATAAAATGTGATAAATCAATATTTCTGTTTTAATTTGCTTCTGTATTTATTAACCTTTGTATTAATTCCCCTTTATATCTACTCTTCTATTTTTTATTTTATTTAAAAAATATTATTTATAAATGTATTTATTCATGTATTCACTATATGTATAAATATATGTATACATATATAAATGTATATATATATATATATATATATATATATATATATATATATATATATATATATATATATAAATATATATATATATATATATATATATATATGCATCATATAGAGTAAATAAATAAATAAGAAAAATCAATTTGTCACGTTTTATCAATTTATTAATGCCTACATCTATTTTTGATACATTTTTGTATATATTCATGTATTTTTCGAGTCATTTATCAATTTATTTTCTGATTTAGTCAGATTCTGTCCTCCATACCGTCCTGCTTCACTCTCAGACCTTCAGTGGCAGATAGCCAGTAGGAGGCGTTTAAAGTCTCCTCCGCACTCGTCCTTCAGGGCCTCCTTCAGAGACACGTCGTATTTCTCCAGGTACAAGTCTTTGATGGTCTCCAAATCGTACTGTTCACAAGAAGAAGAAGTAATCAGTGCGTTTACAGTCGGTTTCCACAGCTAAATATTTGACTTATAAACATATTAAAAAGGTACAATGAGAAGGATTTGTCAGTACAAACTGATTTCTCCCAGTAACCCAGTAGTCAATAAATCAAATATTGATAAAATAACTTAACGTGGTGGTTAAGAATGAGGTCCAGGCTGTGATGTCATGTCTGCAGTTACCTCAGAGCGACACACAATGATGCGAATCAGGGTGTCCTCTTCGGTGCCCGCTCCTTTCATGGCGTCGTTCAGCCGTCTGGCAAAGTAGAGCTGAGGGTTCTTAGCAACTCTCACTGAGGGGAGGAAAGAAAGGCATCCATTTAAGAACACTGCTGTTTACTGGTACTGCGTAAATATATGTTGAAGTGTCATAACATATATTCACAGCCCAGTTTAGTTTTTTCTGTCAGGTTATGTTTTTTCCTCATTTATTCGGGAAGGTGGTCCTAATAAATTCAGATCACACATTTTGTATTTCATACTAACCGAGAGCTACGTAGCATTTCTTCAGTGTCCCAGAAGTCTCATTCTCGATGGCGTCCAGGATTTCAGTTCCAGAGAGCTACGGAGAGAAAATGACTGGTTGAATCAAAGCACCGGCAATGCCGTTAAGTATAACGTTTAATTCCCCCAAGTCAACACTTCCCTCCTAATCCTATGATTGAAGACGTTCAGGACATTTTAAAGCCCCATGAGAGTCTGTCTGCACGACACTTCTCAAGCGTGATATAAAGACACCGACCCTGATCGATTCCCACGCTCGTCAGGTCATGTAATATCTCTGCAGCTATCTGTGGACGGCGTGACACCCAAAACCTACCTGCTCGTATATCTTGAAGGTGGCCTGGAGCTGCAGGTAGTTTCTGGAGGCCAGGACGTAGTTGAAAGTGGACTCGTCTGTTCCAAAACTACCCTCACCAGCCTGCATCAGAAACAGCAACTATTAATATGGTTCAGCATTAATGAATCTGAGGATATGATGAATTTAATACTGAAACAGTACCTCAAAGAGGCAGGTAGCATCTTGCTCCGCCAGCTCCTCGTCCACCTCGTAACTCTCATCTCTGTTGCCCTGGAGGAGGAAGAGTTAATGACTTTTTGCTGTGTGCTGAGAGCGACTGAGAGGGTGTTTGGACTGTGGCCAGTAAGCGTGTGTGTGCGTGTGTTCATAGGGAATGATTGGGCAAAGGGAGAGTGAGCTCGATTTCAGTCCCAGCCCAGAGCAGACGGGAGGATTTCAGTTACGCGAGTGGAGTAGAAACTAAAGGCCACTTACCTCCAATAGAGCCATGAGCAGGTTTCTTACATCCCCGCTTGTGTCTCCCTCGATATCTGCTTCAAGATCACGCTCATGCACTGAAATATGAAGAGAAAAGGGGTCAAATGAAATTATTAGTCACACTGTTTATTGTACGTCTCAGTGTTTATAGGGGAATTCCACCCCTACAGTAGGCTACTGTTGTACCAGATACAAGTTGGTCATGTCCAGTCTGTTTTTCATTTATAATGAAGTTTTGGGTAAACCCACTTTCCCAGCCTTGAGTTAAAAATTAACCTATTTTGCCCTGATTTCCTTCTTAAAAGTTGTGTGACTGCAGTGTGTTTTAGTTTAAAGACAACACCAGTTAGTATCGTACCCTTTTCAATCATACATTCCTGCCTGTATCACGAAGTATTTTCAGTCTAGAAAGAATCCTTGACCTAGTATTTACACATGAATGAGAATGTTTTTCTACCAAATTTGAAATCTTTAAATGCAAAAAATCTGAAAAGGACAAGATTCCATAAAAGAAGAGTTAGCTAAACCAAAGGTACTGTAAACATGGATTAGTACAGTTACAAGAAAACTGGATTCACAAAAGAAGACTAAAGCTGTGTTCAAAATCACTCTTGTTCACTTATTCACTACTCCCTTGTATAAAGGACACTCAATAGTTTACTCATTAGTGCCAGGATGAGACTATCTCGAGTGAAAGGTCAACATTACTTCCCCCCCAGTCATCCAACATGCTAGCTAACCACAACCAGCTAACAACCTGAGCTAGCTAAATAGCATGTAGCAAGCACAGGCACCTTATATGTTGGTAAGTTAAATCAGTTATCAGCACTGCTCACAGTGAACAGGAAGTTACCAGAAGCTAACAACATGCTAGCTAACCAAAAAAGGTCTCCTGTGCTACCTCGCCCTAGCATGCATCAAGGCTACAAAACATGCTAGCTAGCCACAACCAGCTAACAACCTGATGAGCTAATTAGCATGTAGCAAGCACAGGCATCTTTGCCCCAGTCACTCACAATCGTAGTTCAATTATTAACTTTTTATACAGAAGGCCAGAATTAGAGTATTCCTTCCACACGTGGCTGATGGAAGACTATTGAGTACTGAAAGAATATGTTGATAAATACAATCAGCTATCTGGTGTTGTGAACAGGAAGTTGCAGCAGGATGGTTCTTGACTAAACAAAGCGTGACTGTACATTACGTAGCTGAAGGGACAATAATAGCATAGTATTTCATGAATCCAAGTGAGTCACAATTAGCCATTTCCTCCAGGGTTCATAATACAAGGAAGGGAAATAGTGACATTTGGTAACATAGTGGGTGAGAGGTTTAACTACTGCACAGCATCTGATGGACACAATTAAGTTCATTTTGCGAATGGCTTACCTTGAAAGTAGCATTCCTTGAACATGTGGATGTCCTGTGGGAAACAATTATATACAATGAATACATAAATTGAAAGTATTTCTTACATCAAAAACAAAAGTGTCTGAACTCAATGGCACACAGACTGCTGATGTATAAACTCTTAAGTAATTTAATGCTTTTAAACTTGTGACTGACAGCGTTGGTGGCGGTGCAGAGGATCTCCACCAGGACGTCTTCATCGGTGCCCGCTCCCTTCATGGCCTTCCTCAGCTCCTTCACAGCGAAGATCACGGGCGGGTCCAGCATGGCGAGGATGGCGTTCTCAAAGTTCCCTGACAGCTCCTTCTTCAACACATCCACCAACTCCTGTCACAGAGAGACCGAATTACATTGGGATGGGTGTTGAAAAAGGGCGGAAACAGAATAATCGTTAAAATGGTTGTTGTGGTGAAAAAATAAACAGTATTCAGTGTATTACTGAGTGACACTCACGTCATCATACTTTTCAAAATAAGCGCTTTTAATGTCCTGACGCTGAGCTGCGCTGCGGTTTGCCAGGATGTCAATGATGGCCTGCTCATCAGTTCCTGTAGAGAAGACAACACAAAAACAGATGCATGATAAAACAACGCAACAATACTCACAAGAGCATTAGTTAGAATTCAAATCAACGTTTCCAACTCACCGAACCCTTTGCAGGCTTTGCGGATGGCCTTGACGTCAGCTACGACGTCAAAATCCTCGTAGTGCACGATTGTGGGCTGAGAGAATAACAGAGGATTGTTCTGTAGATGAAGGTAATCATCTGGTTGTATGATCGTTTGTTTAATTAAAATAGTTCAGAGGGGTTCATGATAGCTATGCAGCAGCAGCAGCTGGCTGATGGGGGAGGGGAGGACGATGACACAATGCTTGGCTGGAGGAATTCAGGGACAGAAGTCTTTAGACAAACTTGGTGGGGGCCCCCTTGAAAAAATGGCAAAGTGCGGTCCAGGGGCCAACAGGGGTCTGGGAAAGACTATATCATCCCGAGTAGAATAGTTTAATGCCGCTTGTCTGTTCCATAACAAGAAGAATGTATAGTAAATTAACTTTTACATTGTTTATTATTATTTCTTATATTTAGAATTTTTTAAATAATATTATTATTACATATTAGGAAATATATTTTTTATTAATATTTATAATTATTATTATTGTATTAACTATTAAGTTATATAATTGTATTATTATTATATTTTTTATTAAGTCATATTTTTTATTATTATTTTTATTATTATGTAATAATTTTATTTCATGTTGGAATACCTGCATTTTGAGTTGGATGCTATTTGAAGCGTAAAAGCACTTTTAAAGTACTAACTTTATACAATTATGGATTAAAATAAAGCTTATTTTTACTGATTGGTGTAATTAAAGTTCCCCATTATTATTCTTAATGAAACAAATGAGCACAGAGGCACCCGAAACGACACCCTCCCCCCACTTATGGACCCTTTCATTCATTCAACACACGCACACACGCACACACACACACACACACACACACACACACACACACGCACACACACACATACACACACACACACACACACACACACATATAACGGAACTGTGATGCATTCCGCAGGGGAGTGGCTCTTTCCTCTGCGTAAACCCAGACACGGTTGTCTGTCACACGGTGTCATACTCTCTTATATTTAAAGAAACACCAAAATGTTATGAATCTGACACCATTTACCCTCAATGTCAGCTGAAATAAATACATAGATATAGATATATTTATATGATGTGCGCAGGGATTGACGGAGAACAGAGGCCGATCCATGACGTAACGCAAGGCTACAATAAGTATTAAATACATTTATATCGGGAATGAACCCCCGAAATCGAACGTCACCTCGAACCTATCGCTCACACTTGCAGCATAAGCCCCAAAACAGCTGATTTTTTTTAAATATTTCCCAAATATAAATACATATATCTCTATAAAATCAGTGCGTTTGGAGCGCACCGTTGCAGACAGCGGTACCTACTTGACAGTTGCCCATTTTCGGGATGTTTTTTCCGCGGCAGCAGCTGGTGATCGGTCGGTAAAGAGTCGTGGAGTAGTTTGGGACACTTGTCTCTTCGGCCCGGAGCAGAAAGAAAGCAGCGTCTGACGTCACCACTCAACACGGACCGCCAGTTAACCGTTTACATCCAGGACCAAGTGTGGTATCCCATGATGCACCTGTGCAGACCTACTGTACACTATGGCAGATGCAGTGGTGGAGAGAATAAAAGTACTGCCAATTCAGGGTAGAAATACTCTGTTAAACTGCTATATTTTATTATTTTATTTTACGAAATTATTTTATTTTATTTCTTAGCTTATTTTCATCATATTAATTGGTTTTATTGTTTCGTCTATGGAACTGTACTATCAGGGTTTTAGTTTGTCTTGCTTTGTTGAGCTTTCTGTTGTTTTATTGTCTTGCTTTTGCTGCTTTGTCCGTCAAAGCACTTTGTAAAGTGTTTATGAAAGGTGCTCTATAAATAAAGTTATTATAATAAAAGTCCTGCATTCAAAAGCTTACTGAATCAGAATCAGAAGCGGTTTATTGCCAAGTATGTTACATATACAAGGAATTTGGCTGTAGGCGATCGGTGCAAAAATAAACACATAATATATGAAAATGTACAACAACATATGGTAAACAAACGAGTGAGAGTATGTTAACACAAGTATATTAGTGTCAAGTTTATATTAATGGAGAGGAGTTGTGCAAGGGTGCATGTGTAACTGTGATAAAATGTGTCCCAGTCAGTGGGGGGTCCCGGCCTTTATTGATGAGCCCAACTGCAGAAGGTTTAAGCATCAAAATAAACTTAAAAGTACCGACAATGAAAGTACTCATCGTGCAGAATGTTCCATTTCAGCATAAATATATTTTATACCACTGGATATGATGCACAGATGTGTAAGGATGTGCTCCTGCTCTCATTTCTCCCGCTGTTCAAGCCAAGTTTCCCATGTTTGTAATTCAGTGAATTAAGTCACACACTCCAGATCCTCCACAACACAGACGAGGAAACAAACAAACTCTTCTTTCATCAAATTAAACGACCTTAATTCACACGGAGGAAATTCTAACTTGTTGAACAGTTTCTCTGCTTTTAGTGTACAACATTTGCATCTGATCAACAATGACCCGAAAGGCACAAACCTCGTGTTCTACAGTATAATTACCAGCCTACGCTCTAAGCGTTGGTATTTCACTGTCCCTACATCATCATTACCCACCCACTGAGGAGGAGAGCTGCTGCCCTCCACGCCGAGGCCCCTTTAGCCTATGAGAACTAAATACATGCACACTGTGTCTGAGTAAACCGTTCCAATTAGGAGCTCGCCAACGTCACGCTAACAAAGACGTGCAATTAGACGAGGATGAGTCATCTCCCTTCACTGTGTCATTAAATTACCTGGAGGATCAATCGGGGAAACTTTTTTGGACAAAGTATGTAAGTTAGTTTCTTTATTAGAAGAAGTTCGTATCTAATGCCAAGATGTGACTCACAGTGACCACATATTTCAGAAGGATTCAAATCAGCAGGAAGACAACATTTCTATAGGACGATGTGATCGCAAAACTTTCTAGCAAAGCACTCTCATGGCGAGCCCAAAATTACATAAACACACGAGTCCATTCTTGATGTGCAAAGTGGGAAATGTTGCTGTTTGCAGACACCTGTTCATGCAGCAACACATGCAGTTGTAAAGAGAAGACTTCAGTGATCTCCAGTTGTTCATACTCTCTAAGTTTATTGACAGTCTGTGTTTCTTTTGCCACCATCAGAATTTGCTGCTTGTAACAAATACCCTCGAAGGTCTGCAAAACTAACATAGAAGACAAAAGTCAGAGAGGACTATTTGCCTGGCTCCTCTCAGCGGGCTCAGTTTTGGGGAAGTTATGGTCTTCGTTTCACTGGCGGTGGAAGGGGGTCCCGCTGAAGCCTTTATCACGGATCTGGAAACAAAGACAGCATTCAGAAGCGGCGGCCGTGAAAGAGACAGGCTGTAATGTGAAGCAGGCCCAGGACCCCCGACTCAAGTTTAGACCTCGAACACAACTTGTTTGGAGTCTGACCAGCTCCTACTGTGAAGAACCACAGACAGGTTTGAGTTTCAGCCGCTGCAAAACGACTGCAACGTGTGGAAAGGAGGTCAGAATGGAGTTTTACTTGTAAAAACATTTTTTGGGGCGGCAAAGCTCTACAGGAGGCTCAAGGTTTTAGTTTTTTACTCCTAACTTTCTTGTTGTCAATACTGCAGTACTCTGCACGACACACAATCCTCATTTGTAAGGGAAAGCTTTGGCTGCAGACTCTCTCCGTTTCGTTTCTGTCAGAGCCGATCAGGAGACCTTCTCAGCACACTGGGCTTTTGTTGCATGGAACAATGCTCGGCTGAGAAGACGGTGCTTTGTTCACCTGCTCCTGTGGTAGGATCCCGGCGACGTGGAGGCTCCTGGTCCGCTTCGCTGTGCCCAGGTGGTAGTTTGGGGCGCCGCTTCCCGGCATCCCCCAGATAGTGTGCTGCTCGGTGTCGTGCTGCAGATGATAGGAGAGTTATGACACCTTTAATAAGCATATACGTAATCTACCATCACTCTTATCATTGAAAGTACAGGGTCCTAATTCATACTTTATTACATTCTTCTTATTATGTAACTCACCTTTTGCTCATCAACAGCATTTCTACTTCTCTCCCTTTCCATCTGTTCTTTCCTCTCCTCCACCTGCTGATCAAGGTCTCTGTTATACTGACTTTTGTTTCCCAACAGAAAAACATAAACTTTCTGTTACAACGTCCTGCATCAAATATATTTATATAGTCTTCATGCAGAGGGCAGAAGATAAAGTAAGACCTCTCTGGTGATGGTACGCTTCCTCTTCAACCTTTGGCCTTCACGCTGTGGAGCAGCTGACACTGAAGCTTCTCCCTGGAAGAAACAGACTCTCAGCACAACCTGAACATGCATCACCACCGCCATCTAGTGGTCATATTTACTAACTGCAGTTTAAGTACGCCTTTTTAATATAGTCAACAAATCCAATGAAAAGACAAAACCAACAATGAATTGCAAGGACTATGCCTGTAGAATCTCACAATATACAGCACCTCCAAAAATGATAAAAACACATCAATAAGCCACATTGTTGTACTAATCCTCTGCACAATGTACTCCTGTTTGAGGACTATTGACTGAATCTACAGGGCCCAACTGTTTGTGAAAAATTGTAAACTATTTATCGGTTGTATCCGTCTTCAGTAGGAACCGATGTGTCTGGGGTTGAGCGACTGGTTGGGGAAAGTATTGAGAGACGGACGAACACGTTGTGGTTTTGGCTTTTTGTGGGATTTGTTCACGACAACCTTTCAACCCTTTTAGCCACTAAAGAAAAAAAAAAGAAACACGGCAGCAGTTTGGTGCATTTGCTGTAAAACATACGGTGATGGATGTGTGGCGTGAAAAGCTCCTCGTGGGGTCACAGCTCGACAAACTCACACTCCCTTTGAGTGTCAGGAACGGCAGAGGAGCTGAGGAGAGAAACAGGACACAGTTAAATCAAACTAAAATATTAGGTGTTAAATATATATATATATATTGACATAGTATATACCCTTGTATGTTTGAGAATGTCAAAATTGAGACATAAGATGAAATTATAACAATTTTGACAATCAATAAGTTCATATTTTCATCAAATGTGAGAATTTGCTGTCTTTTTTCCTCGTGAATTAAATATTTTTGGTTTTTTTTTACTGTTGGTCAGACAAAACAAGCAATTTGAAGTCGTCACTTTGGGCTCTCCGACACGTTACCGACCTAAAGACTCATCTAATAATGAAAATAAGAGTTAGCTACAGTCAAACTAGTATCCAGTGTAAATCCAGTGTCGTATGTGAACCATGCATTGCCAATATTTCATTTTATTTCGTGATTCTTTCGCTTGATTTGGTATATTGTGAAATTCAAGCCCTTTGATTTGAACCTAAATTCCTTTTTGGTGAAATGTTTCAAATTCCAGCTCTTAATGGCTCGGCCCGGAGCAAGCGGAGACTCACGTGACACAAATCAATATATCTATTCGGCAACCCAGACAGTCTCCTCCACTCTCTGTGAGTCATCCATTGAGCTCCCACTGGTGAAGCCCACTCATAATAAGTTGTACTATCAGGCTGACTCATGTCCACTCTCCGGCTGCGACTGCATGAGAGTGTGTGTGTGTGTGTGTGTGTGTGTGTGTGTGTGTGTGTGTGTGTGTGTGTAGCAGGGTTGTACTGTCACAAAGGAAAGTCATTACAACAATAAGGAGCCTCAGCCTCATGAGCTGCTTCTGTACTGTGGATTTAATCCCATCTCTGTTCTATGTATTGCAAATTAAAACAGAAAAGAATAATCCTCAGAAAAAAAGACCTTTTATACAGTACACTATTTGGCCATAAATATGTGGACGCTTCGACATTACACCTAAATGTGATTGTTTAACATTTAATTACAAAACAATGGGCTTTAATTTGCTGCCGTAACATCGTCCACTCTTCTGGTTTCATGTTGTCACTTCAGGTACGCAGAACCACCACCGGTTCAGGTCCAGACCCGTCAAGTTCTTTTTACACCAAACTGATAAAAACAACTTCTTCTTCATGTCGTGTCCAGATACTTTTGGCCACATTTGCTCGCCCACATCCCACCGGTTTTAGCGCCTTCCTCTCGCATGCAATAAAGTTTATTTTTCATCTTATTCATCCTCGAGGAATCTTTTCATTTGAGTGTTGTGAAACATCGTGAATGCACCATCGCACACGCACACACGCAGAGGGTGATTCATACATTTCCAGCACAGATGATTGCGAGTGAATGAGTAACAGTGTGCGAGTGATCTCACATGGGTCCCTGAGAGGGGCCGCCTCGCTCCCATCAGTCAGCTGCCTGCATGCTACCTGGAGGCAGAAACAGGGAAGATAAAGCACAGCTACCTTCTGGAAATTGCAGTAATTGGGCGATTAAGACCGATGACGTCAAATGAAAGCTTGCTTTTTTTCTTTCTGAATGAATGAACGTTCACTTAGCCTTCATTCACACACGTCGGTGTGGCTGTGACTCACACACGTCGGTGTGGCTGTGACTCACCGACCTTGGGCTTGGCCTTGGGCTTTGTGCTTGGCGTCTGTGTTTGTGCTGCAGCAGTCGCTGGTGAAAGACAGAGCGGCGGCGGCGGTGGTGGTGAATCAGGAACGCCACTTCTGCTGCTAAAAATCGAAACAAATTGGATTATTAGATGAGTGGACCTGCCTTTGTGCTCCTGTGACGCCTCTGCGTTTGCAAAAAAACAGTGCTGGGTACCCTCATGTGCATCATCACTGTGATGAGCCCTGAAATAATCTATATTCAAGTGCATCTTTAGTGCTGGATGACTTTTGTCACTGTGCGACACACTCACACGCTGGCTGCACGGTCCTCACAGAAACCAGAAGAAAGCTTTCGTGACACTTTGGGTTTGGATGTTTTAACCCCCGTCGTCAGCTCAACCCTCTCGTCGATGGACTCCTCACTGGTCACCGTCCTCCTGCCCTGTGGAGATCACATGGATTATATCATTCACAATGAATGTAATTGATTTACAATGGGATTTTTGCAGCTGCAGCTATTAAATGCAGTGTTTGCGGGCTAGTGTCAATCCGTAACAAGTTAATTTAGTGAATACGAATTTAAAAGAAAGATGAGCTATGGGCCTTTTAAATGTTGATCAATTGTATCGAATAAATATCATTACTGTTTGTTTATTAACGGGTCCCTGACATAGATTCTCATCACATCACATACTTTAAACTGGAATCAAAGTCAGGCAACAGAGTGTATATTTGATTTTTTTTTGTTCTTCCCAGTATATCCTATTGTATATGAATGCAGATGCAATAGTATACAAACCATTGCTGATGCAGCTTGGCACTGAGGACAATGTGATGACTTCCTATTGCAGTCCATGGTTTTCCTGAGATAGATAGTTACAGGTCAACACAGTACATTTAATTGGTTAATTAATGCAACCTTTACTACTTGCATGCATTTGAGCCCATCTTTGGGCTTATTTTTGTGTTTTCATGCACCACATGAGTGACAACCCCCGAAAATAAACGTGACATTTACAAGCAGATTTATATTTTAGGGCTAAATGAGCCCAAAACACGCACAACACGACATGTTGTATTTAACATATTTACCGTTGATGTGATGGTTCAAGTGGAAAAGCTGGACTGGAAAAACAAAAATGAGGCAGATTTGAGCAGAATTCAGTTTGTAAAGATTTAAAAATCAGCAGAATAGATTTACGATTTACGTCAATAGCTCAGGACGTCATGACGTAATGTTCTCCCGCCGCTAGGGGGCGGGGCAGAGCCAGTGTAAATCGCTGGAAAAAATGTTTTTCAATCAATCTATTTAAAAAAAGTTACATTAAATTAATGTATAGTTTTTCTGTTTGTGGGATTATATTTTTTTTTAAAGTACATTTATTTTAACGTTATGTTTTTAACTTCCGCTTTATCTGTATCTTTATCTTACCTTTTGACATTATGACACCAATTTTTGTAAATTTTCCTCTTCTGCTGCGGATACGTGTATCAATAGTTTCATTTATTTGTGAAGTTTTAAACACAGTTATATATTTCAGGGGGCAGCTGAGCTGAAACGGAACCTTTATTCCGGATTCGTGTTTCCTCCGGGTGGTTTTAAAAGTCGTGCAGTATTCCGAGAGGACGGTACATGGATGTTTAAAGAGAACGGTGATCGTTATAATACTCATACTTCATAGCTGACAGGTGGACCGTGATGCAGTGCGGCTGGCCTCTGTTGGGTCCGCTGCAGTGGATGCGTTACGTCAACAAACAGGTGAAAGTGAAGGCGGGAAAAGATGAGGAGCGCCGCGGCTGGCTGCTCACCGTGGACCCGGTCTCCGCTAGTCTGGTCCTGGTGAACTTCGGGGAGGAGGAGGGCAGGGCGTCGGTGCAGGTGGTGATGGGTCACGCCGTGGAGGAGGTAGAGGTCCTGCAGGAGGCGGACGAGGAGACCACGGAGCGTCTCCGGACCTCCTTCCTCCCACCGGAGACCCGCACGCTGGACCCGGCGGAGCTCAGGAGGAGGAGAGGGGGCGTTCGGAGGTGGCTGGAGAAGAACCGGTTCCCCGTGGAGGAGGAGGGGGACGAGCTGAAGGTGGCGGGGGTCCTGACCATCACGGCCCCGTACGGACCCGAAGACTGCTGCAGCTCCAACCAGATCATCCTGGACCGCATCCAGAAATTGATCCAGAATGTGATCCAGCTCCAACCAGACTACCCAGAAACCGATCCAGCCTGATCCAGAGTCTGATCCAGACTGTCCCAGAACACCTGGACACGATTCAGAACTTAAAATGTTGTTCGAAACCTTTCAGGAAGTGAAATCCACCAATCAGAATCCTGCTCTGTGTCTCTCGACCAATGAGAGCGCGACAGCAGCTGTGACTGACAGCTGTTCTGGAACAGTTTGAGTTCAGAGTTCAAGTTTTGTTGTTTGTCATCAGTTTGACTCATTTTGTCCAATAAAAAAAAAAATCAAGAATATTATGGACAATGATTTACATTTGGAAATGTTCAAATTATGAAATTATTTGTTTATTTGAATTTAAATTAAGTTAAAAGTTTCAGTTCTTTTTTTTACATTTGTAGATTTTTGTAAAGTTATCCTGCCTTTATTAAAGTTGGTACAGAATGAAAAGTTGGTGGTTAAATGAGTGTTTATGTTTATAACATTAATGAAAAATAAGGACAATAATCAAAGTCACTTGATCACTTATTCTTCATTTCGTAGTTAATTAAACATGCTCTAGTGGTGTTATAAACCGGCATGAATCTGTTTATTATTATTATTATTATTATAATTCAGTTTGTATTCCTTTAAGGGTCATTGCAACTAATAATAATAATAGTGTCATACTGTAATAGTCGTACCGTGAAAGGGTTGCCAGTGAAATTCAAACCCATGCAGCCATGTTTGGGAGAAAGGCTCTACCTTTTAGTCCAACAAGGGATCGCCAGTGTTTGCACATCGGGAACGTTACCGTAATTAACAAATAATTGTAATCACAGGTAAAGACTGTAAAACTGGTATTCTGCTGGTATCATGTGACTCTTATAAGCAGTTCAGATATAACTTGGCTCATAAATATCTAATGAGTTTGTAGAGGAGGAGCCCAGCGACTAATGACTTCCCCACTTTCAGTCACACTAATAACATCGATTGCTGATAATCACAGAGTTCATCTCCAGAAATACTGCACATGGGTTCTGAGGCTAAAGCCATTAACCGAAGATGGTCATTCAATATCAGAGAGGAGCCACAGCTGACCTCATCCTGTCCACCGGGCTGATAGATTACACTATTAGCCTCTTGAGTTTATCATCTTTTTGTGCAATCAATCACGTTTGTAGGAAATGGAGACTCGTGTTATTTCAGAATTACAAAAGGTCTGTTTCTGTAAAAAAAAAAAAAAAATGGGTCGCAGTAGTTCAATTATTAGTATTTGTATTGGGCTGCAACTGTTTTCATAATTCCCAATTTACACCTATACCACCATAATATTTAGAATGCCAGAAAAATGTTTAGGGCGTCCAAAAGTCATATGTCACATGCAGTATGCCAAAAACAACACCAGGATGTCCAACATCCGGTTACATCTTGCAGAAGCATGCTTTTCTGGCTATTCTAACCCACAATCCTTTGCGAGAGAAGTTCAAGGTGCCATGTTTTGAGGAGTTTGTCCCAATTGAATATACTGGATGCAACAGTGCTTTGTAAGGGCAGCTCCAGGTAAAAAGACAATTCTTTCACATTTTCTCCCTGTTGAGTATTTCGCCCCCAATCCAAATGAAAACCTTTACTGTTGAGAATATCACATTCAGAAGACACTGATCCTTTATAGCTTTTCATTATTGAAATAAGTCTTTTTTATGGAGGTTTTCATGACATCAGTCCTTCATAGATCAGCTGATCCGCCTACATGACAAGGCAGCAGAGTGACGCCAGCTTCAAGGTTTTCATCATTTCATGTGTTTCCAGATGTTCGTCTCTGCAGCAGTCAAACAAGGACATTTTAGCAACGGGGGCAAAGAATTGCTCATCGACAGAACCAGAGTGAGGCTGAGGTCAAACAGTACAAGACGAGGTGCTGCAGTGCATCACGCATCACAGGAGGGGAGAAGTGAAAACAATTCTGGCATGTAATAAAGGACTAGTTCACCTAAAGTCCTGATTAAAACTTTGGTGCGAAAAAACAAACTGATTTCTGGGTATTGAAGTCCTCGGAGTTGTTAGGTGCAATACAAGACAAAGAAAAATCTTCTATACTTGTAGTTATGTTGTGTGGGTTTCCACATGTCTCCCACTAGCTGCAGCTGCCTACATGTTTCTTTATGGACAGACTGCTATCTCACTGTAATGAATATCAAACAGAACATCAATAGTTACCGTAGGTCAGCATCAAGTTATTTCTCACAGTTAACTGTCTTCTTCTCTGACGTCTCTCTATTTGCAGCAGCCCGTATTGATCTTCTATTTGTAAGAAAAGGCTCCGAAAGTGCTCCTGCAAACGGGAATCAATGCTACCATGTTGTACACAATACTCTTTTGCAATACTCTTTCGCATCCCTCCGATATATTCAGAGAGACATAAGCACTTGTGAAACAGCTTCATGTGTTCTGTGTCATTATGCAGAATTTATCGGGATGGAAAAAGTATTTATAGAGCAAGAAATGATTTCCCCCTTTTTGGCTCATATAAATAATATAAATTTGGCCGATAATTATTTTGGGATTTCTGCAGGGGTCTGGAGTCAGCAGTTGAGAGCATCTTGTGTCTCTCGCTTCCTGCAGAGCCTCCATTGATCTCCGCCCAAAAGACCTCATCAAGCCATGAAAGCATTTCAGAGCGGTCGCCGAGACGCGCACATCCTGGAGTGGTCATGATGCACGAGGCTTTTAAAGGGCCGGGGTTTCTCCGCATGAGGAAGAAGCACACAGACCTGAGACAGGGATGATTGCTGAGCACAAATGCATCATGGGAGTGTCTTGAGTCAAGAGAAGCGGTAGATTAAAAATAATGTTCAGAAACACACTGAGCTCACGCTTCGTTTTCATATAAATATTTATTGCAGAGGAGGTATCTTTTATGTACATGCTATCACAATATAACACAATATAAATCTACCAAATATTCCCATATATTGATGCTATAAGCTTGTCATAGAGCAATAGTCATAACAAGCACATAATACAGTGGGTTAGGGACAGTACCACTCACTATACAACTTGTAACAGTCCATAAAAGATCAATTTTTTTCTTTTTTGTTCTATCAAGGGCAGTGAAACATCGGTCCTATTGTTATTATTATTACCATTTTTTTTCTTGAATTCATGCAGAAGCCACAAGAGCAAGATTTACGACGTTACAGCGTTGAATAGTAGTAGCAATAGTAGTAGTTGTGTTTGGTTTGGTCACGAGAGAAGAGAAGTTCAAATGAAAGAAAATGGCGGTTAGCCGACAGAACGCAGCGCGAACGCAAAGATCCGATCGGTGGACGAAGAAGCTACGGGACACTATGTGTCGTCTATGTCGGGACGGTTCGAGAACAACCGGTCTCTGTTTGAGGTTCAAACTCTTCACCGATTCATCGATGATACGGCTAAAGCGCGATGATGATCTCCGAGGAAAACAGACACCGGTTATGTTCACACGAGTTAGCACACAGACGGTTATGGACTGACTCAACCGAGGGACGCTACGGCCAGCTAACTGTCGGAAAATATGCAAATTTAAACAACAAGAGCAGATCGAACCGAGAATGTGACGTATTCCATAGTGTGACGGTGAGATATTGCATTATTGTTACTATTATTATTATCATTATTATTATTATTATTATTATATAATCGTGTTCTATTTGTGCTCCAGCTACCTCTGATCCGGGCCCTGTGTGTAAAAATATACAAATAAATAAATACAGTTTGTTTGTATTTCACCAGAGTCAGAGACTGTACGAGCTCGATAAGGTCGTGTAGATTTTCAAAATGATCACCATGAATTAAACACATCTCCTCATTTACAACAGGACAAAAATAAATAAAATAAGACAGCATATTATTCATCATCCAGGGCAGTAAAAAAAAATCAATGCGGCAGTGATTATAGAGTGAAAGAGGGGAAAAAGGGCTTTTGAAATGTCGTTGTTGTTGGCTCCTGCATCCGCTACCACGGTGCACATGATGGATGACGCCTAACACGTGGTTGATAAAGATCACACAGATCCATCAAATCGTTACAATCAATCCATGCACGTTCGACGGCTCTTCCCGGACGCCGCCTCCTAAAGGAGCTCATGAAGCAGGAGGCGATGAGAAATCACGCGCCGCGAGGCGAAATGCTCCAACGTCGAGATCCCGACAGGTCAGCGGCGGAGGTGTGATTTTTTGTCGGAGATACAAGACGCAGCGTTTAAATCACGTTTATGGAGGCTCGCTGGAGAGTCAAACAAAAAGCTTACAAATATCTGTCACTGGATTGTTTTCGGTTTTTTGCCAATAAAAATTGAAATTGAAGAACTGTGATTAAATAGGACTTTTTTTAAATAATTTTATCACAGTTAGTAAAGACTCCTACCGATCTTGGATATTGAGGAATTTGACAGCAATCATAGATAATTACAATCAGTGACAACATTCAGTAATTCTCACAAGATATAATAAAGTACCGTAGACGCGAAATCGATAGTTTTCCTCACGACTGCAGTTGTTTTAAATTTGAGATTTTCTTTTCTCCCCCACTTTGACAGTTCATGACGAATGTTGAGACATTTTGATACAAAACACTGAACAAATCAAAACCCTTTAAAAGGTTCGGTCGGGTTGTTAATTGATGACCACCATTGCTATGTTCTAAAATGATCGTCTTCATAAATCAACTGGGCGTGTTAAACTGGGAATGACATGCGTTACGCTATACTCGTGAATACTTTCAATCCAGAAACAGAGAGAAAGAACTGATGGCAGTGTAGTGCTAGTAGGAATAGTATTATTTTAAAATGTATAAGGATAGTTTCGCAATATAAAAACGTGGGTTTTAATTTTGTAGTTCTTCTCATTGTTTCTAATAGTTGTGAAAACACTCACCAAAGTAATTTGCTGAGATCTGGAAACAAGGCGAGGTCTCTACAACAAAGTCTGACAGGAAACCCGACTGGTCACATGATCACACAGGCCTGTGTTGTTGTGCCTATGAGCGGCAGCGCCACGTACCCGCTGTAATAATACTATGAGTGAGGAGCGGAGGACCGAGTCCTGCTGCCAGGACGGAGTCATCAGAGTACTGTAAAAAAAAGTATTGCCACCGAGTTTCGGTACCCAACCCTACTACTCACTTAAGGACGTATGTTCCTCACACGGGACACGAACGGCGGTCTCCTGGGTGAAAGTCCTTTGTTTTGACCTCCTCCCTATCGCTCTTAAACCACATTGCCGGTCCTGGCTGATGATCAGGTTACAACCGCAACTTTTTCGTGGGTAAAACTACAAAGAGTGAATGAGAACAGCCTGCTTTATTTTACATTAAAATATAAAATGAGTGCATCTAAAAGGCCAGTTAGAATCCTCAACTAGTTCTCGTTCTTATTCTAGTTCTAGTTAAATTTATGAATAATTTTATTCTGCTGTTTGCCTTTTTCTTGTACGTTTTTTTGGCTCGTGCCATTAGACTTTGTTGTAGTGGAGTTCCAGGTCTCAGCAAGTACAATGTTATACAAATAAAACACAAGTTATGATAAACCAATGTTATCCTTTTAAGCAGCAGCTTCTATCAGCTGCTTTCTTTTCTTCAGTTAAAGGTTAGTTTTGGTGTTTGAGACGGAGCGAGTGAGAGGACAGAAAGCGCTGCCAGGACTTGATCCTGTATGAGACTCCAGAATTACATTTCCACTTTAGATTCTTGATATATTGTTGTCCACACACACACACGCACACACACACACACACAGGATTAATTTCTTCTTCTTCGTCTTTCTTCTTTCTTCTGAACAAAGCTGATCCTGTTATTTTCTATTCCTACTTTTTACAGTGGACATAATGAGACATCTTGACACACATTCATGTTAATGCTGCTCTCATATAATCGTCACCACCCTGAATGAGCTTTTGGAAATATGAAAGCAGGAAAAAGGAGTGTCTCTGGTATTTAAAAAAACGAGTTATATATTCATCAAGACATTAACTGCTGCGTTCACACCGGTCGCGTTGATTTTTTGACGCGCGTCGAGATTACATACAAAGTCTATGCACAGACGCGATGAGACTGGCGCGCCGCGATTTTGCGATGGCGCGTTATTGCAGTGCGGTGGACACGTTGGACGCCGCAAAATCGCCAACGCGCGAGTTGAAAATTTTCAACTTCAGCGACATAATCGCGTGACGCTGTGGCGCGATAGCCTATCAGCGTTGAGTTGCTCCCCCTGTCATCACTGGCTTCCTGCCGTTGTTGAATCAGGAAATAAATCCTGTAGCCGTCTGTGTTCACCCAGAGCGCTACGATACCTCATATCAATAGAGACCGGACCAAACTATGTGTATGCATGCATGTGTGTGTGTAAACCATACGGTACAAACAATGAATAGACGCTGCCGTATTTACGTCTACGTGACGTTATTGAGTGCTGGTGGAGCTGCTACGATGTTAGCATAGCCTAGCACCGATCCATCAGAGCTCCATTGAGAAGACAAGTAGCCTACAAATCGGTATCATTACGTAGTTATTTCGGAGTCCCTTTTTGTCAGAGAAGACAAATACAAATCGGCATCATTATGTAGTTATTTCGGAGTCCCTTTTTGTCGGTTTATTGCCGTTGAATCACAGCCAAATCAGTTTATTTTCTGTTCCTACAGCTGTAGTAAACAGCGACCGGTGGCTTGCTAGACAGTGAATACAGCTCGATACAATCCACGGAGCTCCTCTGAACAATATTATGAACCAGACATGACGGCGTTTGGCATTCCGATGTTTGAGGGACTTCCACAACACGTACAAAGCAGCAATTGTCCTTATTCCTTTCACGGTTGACAGCGGAAAGAAATTGAACGGCTTCCAGGACGATAAACCACGCCCCCTCTCCGGCGCTACGAGATTTTGCGGTGTTTGGTGTGAACACGACCGGCGGCGCGTTGGACGCGATTGTGCGGCGTGTTCGACGCGATTTTGCAGTGCGTCAAAAAATCAACGCGACCGGTGTGAACGCAGCATTAGGGTGCAACTCCTCTCGACACCTGGCTGTGCATGCTGTTTATATAATTCACCGTGTTGGGATCTAAAGGAGCGTGTTTGGGTTATCAGCATTTAAGAAACTGAATTCTTGACATCAATAGAATTATTGATGTATGTAACAATTATTAATGATTATTAATATAAACGGGGCACCACCCTGCGAACAGGGACCAATAACCAAACGATAAAACTAAGTCTCATAATTAGTAGTCACTCATAATGTCAATAGTCTGCGTATGACTATACATTCAGTGACAGTGAAGGTTTTCAAGTTCGAGCACCGGCTACTACATACAGTCTTATCAAATACATATGCACAAGTAATCACAGACGACTGCTCCTGAAAGTATAACAGAGTTTATTGAATCAAAATAATAAATGATCAAATCAATTAATATTGCAACCAACAAACGTTATCATACAATTTTATATGCCTAAACTAAAGAATGAATAAAGTGGATGAGAGTGTATGTCTGTGTGTGTATGTGTATGTGTGTGTGGGTCTGTGGGTGAACAGGAAGGAGTCTTACAGCTACTCGAAAGACTACAAAGATGGCGGCGTCGAGTGACGCTGGCCAAAGGGGAGGGGCCTTAAGAACTACAGCTAAAAACTACAAAGATGGCGGAGTCGAGGGACCCGGACAAAATGGCAGAATGGGGCTGCTGTATGTAATTCACGTGTGCCTGGGCAGCACGTGATGTGAGGCGATCGTTTCAATGGGGTTTCTCCCGGGGCAGAGAGAAGAAAGAGAGAGCAAAGGTGGGGGTCATGAATCAAGCTTCTGCGTGCTGTCCGCGTTGTGGTGATAATGGGGGTGTCTGGCGTATCGTACATAACGTGCCGTTGTCGGTAGAACTGCCAGCAGTTATGTACGATAGCCGAGATTCCACACTTCACTCACAGAGCTGATTTAATGAGCAGAGAATACTACACGAAGTGTCGTAAAACCAATGAAAAGAAATCAAATAAATCCAAGCAAACAGTCACAGTTAATACACATATACAGCGGAGCTTCTCTCGTCCGCGAGGAGTTGCGTAATATCTCGATATCACGCGACAGTAATTTAAACAACAAAAACACGGGAATATCAACATATAAATGAATGGCCTGAATTAAACTTAAGTTAATTTAAGCTAAGCTATGCCCAAATGCCAAGAACCTTACTTGTAGATGCTTCGTTGCAACGTGGAAGTGTTTGTGGCAAAGCTGTCCGTTTTCCTCGTCGGGAAGGGGGACAGGGGGGAGCTTGCGGGTCGGCGCGGCTTTGCAGCGGGCGCTGTGTGTCGCGCGGCGGTGAGCTGGCGCGGCTTCGGTCCGTTAGCGTGGCTCTGGAGCAAACGCAGGTCCGGTCTGTACTCGCTGCAGGGAGAACAGTTAACTTCGGATGAGACGACGTGTCTGCGCGTCTTGCCGGGAATCCTCGGTCACGAGAGGAGCGAGGCTTCGTCGGGCTCCTCTGTGCCGGTTTGTGCACAAAATAAAAAGAAACAAAAAGCAGAGAACGGATCGCTGATGCGGATTCGTTTCGCGGGCTGTTTCGTCCAGCGAAATGGCTCGTGACCTGTCAGGGTTTGAGGGTTTGAGGGCCGTTGTTTCCTCGTGGCCTCGTGCGTGCTGGAGGGGGGAGGAGAGGCCGAGGTGTCTTCATGCGTCCAGGACGAAGGTCCGGGTGAAGAGCGGTTGCGTGCTTCCTAACTCAACCGAGGTCGAAGGGGGAAAAGCTGGTTCTTCTGTGGCCTGGACGGGGGTGTCCGAGCGAAGAGCCTTGTGTGCCTCCTGTTACCCCGGAGGGAGAGTTGGAAAAAGCTGGATTCTCTGTGGCCTGGACGGGGGGGGGGGGGGGGGTCCGGGCGAAGAGAGCGGTTGTGTGCCTCCTAACTCAACCGAGGTCGAAGGGGGAAAGCTGGTTCTTCTGTGGCCTGGACGGGGGGGGGGGTCCGAGCGAAGAGAGCGGTTGTGTGCCTCCTAACTCAACCGAGGTCGAAGGGGAAAGCTATGAGGTGGGGGCAGCAGAGAGTTTTATAGAACATCGGCTGAACCACAGGGGTCCTGGGGTCTCTTGGCTCTCGGCCAATGAGATTGCCGCGGTTACCATGGTTATTTGGGGGGGGGGGGAAATTCACACCCTAGTGTGAAATCCCTTTGCTCTTATCAACTACAAATCAGGATGAACCCTTTGCTCGACAAAGTGAAGGCCTGATTGTCTTTGTCCACAGCACATGTTTAAGCCACATGGTCAGAGCCCAACATCCCCCCTTTGTTCTGAAGAGCGAGGTGTTGGCTTCGGTCTTTAGAGCAAACCAAGGGCTGGCATGTGCATCCATGTGGTGGGGAAACCTGAAGAGGTGAGACAGTCCAAGTGTTCCTGAGACCAAAAGCAGTGGTTAAAACAGGCAGTGTTCATTGTTCATAGAGTTCAAGGCATAGTGGTCAAGTTCATGGTGTTCAAGTTCAGAGTTCATTGGCATCTGGGCAGATGACTAAGGTGGCATCTGGGCAGATGACTTTAACTACTTCTACCTACATCTACTATCATACACAATTCAAATCATAGGTGAGCAAAACATTATTCCCAAATAATTCAATCGCTATTATGATGTTGTGATAATCTAGCATTGCGGCATAGTGTCAAAGAAAGTAACAACCCAAATAAAACAAAACAAAACACAAAAGAGAGAGAAGGAAAAAATAGAAAGACAAGAAGCAGGTGCGGGGCAAACAGTGGTTACTGGTTCAACGCCTAGACAGGACTGGAGTCCGTCGGCGGAGCAGTCGTAGGTTGGCTACGTGGTGTTATGAATAGGAGGGAATCCAGTTAGTCTGTCGCTTCTGGATCTATTAGTACATGATATGTGCGTCTACCTCTCTCTAATCGGTAGATTTAGAGCGAGTCCTGTGTCTAAGTTTTGGAGTCTATCGATATTGGAGTTGCGTTGCCAAGACTATAGGCCAGAGGTACCTGTGAGGGTTGCATAACAGTAGTGGTAGCAGATTTACAGATTTCTTAGCACGGCTAGTGTGACTAGCTAGGCTGGTCTCTCGCTGCTCCAGCTGTTGACAGCTGAGCCTTCTCGGATGAGGTCCTGGGTTAAATCTGACTGCTACGGCAGAGGTTATGTCTTCTCTGGTTACTTCTGGTAGAGTCTATAAAGCATGCAAAGGGTTCTCTATGAGAGTGGAGCATCAGTTTACAGTCACAATGGTTTGTCAGGTCATGCAACTGTTCTGGTTGAAGTTGGATGTGTTCGCGGTTAGTGCATGTCTACAGGGTGAGTTGAAGCATGCAGTTAAACGTTAGTAGTCAATAGTAAGCTGCCATTCTGCCGGTTGGTTTCGGCACTGGCGAGATTAGAGTGTACTTCCTGTGAAGTGCATCTCTCTAAGTTTCTGTTGTCAGAGATCCCACCCCCCCTCGCGCTGTTTGAGTGGCGAGGGCAGATATCCCACGTTACCGTCAGCACTCAGGGAAACGTCGCGAACAGTTTCACTCTGGAGTGTGTCATGACGGGCTGGTGATATCTCCCTCCCCCCACCCTCCTAATTAGAGATGGAGACAGGTCCGGCGCACAGGTCAAGTTCAGTTACCTACGGCACTGGCGACTTGACAGGCCCGGCCGATGACTCGGCTGAAAGAAGGCGGTGGCTTCGTGGAACAAGCTGGAGGTGGCTCATGCTGACAGAGCAGGAGAAGAAGGCTTAGTTGACGAAAGATTTTACGAGCTAGGGTGCTCGAAGGGCCTCTAAGGTTGTGGCACCCTAGAGGTGTATACGAAAAGGTGGGGGAACACATGAGGCTCGTTTCTGACCCGGAGTCGGGTAGAGCAAGAGTGTTATGACCCCCCAGTAAGACTGAAGAATATGTATAGATATATACATAACGGGCATTGCCTTTGCGAACAAGGTCGCCCAAGAAGGTTGAAGAACGAGGTGCGAAATGGGAGTGGTCGTTTCCGGAAGTGTGCTGAGTTCTCTTCCCCCCCCCTACCACGTCGACTTGGCAGCAGGGGGAAAGGTCACTTGGCTTAGTCAGGTGGGCTGCGAGTCAGCGTTACCTGATGGGTTGCCCTTGAGGGCGTCTTTCACCCCCCTGGTTCCGTTGGTCTTTCGACCGCCAGGGTCGTTTGTTCCTCGGGGGTGACCAGGGCTCGCTAGGCCAAGTCCTCTCGTCGTCTTCCAACGCTAGGTCGGAGTCGCTCGACTGTTGGATGCCTAAGACTATGGCGGTGTCTTCGTACCGATTTGTCGGCCGTCCGCGTGTCTCCCATGCAAGTTGCGCGTATTTCCTAATCTCTGGCATGGTGAGGTTACTCGTTCTGCAGTGCATGGTAACATCGTATCTCACGTTGTCGTGGAGATTGTGCAGGAATAGCGACTTGAAGGCATGGTCTTCTTCTAGACCTGGGGCGTTACGTCCTTGGAAGTACGCAGATCTCAAGCGCCTGAAGTAGTCTCTCGGAGACTCTAGCCTTTCCTGGGAAATGGCAAAGGCGCCGAGGGTGGCAGAAGCTGGGTTGGTGTACAGGGAGTACTCCTCCCTAAGGGCGTGACAAAGGGATGAATAGCAGTCGCGGATGCTCGGCTGGAGCGTTTCCACGAAAGCGTGGACGCTTCGCGCAGTGGTTTTCCACACTAGCTTTAGCTTTTCGCGCGATGAGGGGCGCGATAGGTCGAGGAGGCAGCGATCGATCTCCCTTAGGTAGTCATCGATGCTCGAGTCGTGATTATCGGGATTGAAGCGCTCTACGTCTTTTGCCAGAGACTCAATCTGTCGAGTACGCAGGCCTCCAAGGTTGATGGGGCCTGGGCCGTCCGAGTCGTCTGAGTCTCCATACTCGCGATGGTGGTAACGACTATCATCCTCCCTCCCTGAGGGGGATGGGGTCAGTTCTTGTCGCGCGCGTGAACTGCGTGGAGGATTGCGTTCGCCTGAGGTGGTTTTGAAGCCACCTGGGCCGACTAGGACCTGGTGTTGGTCCTCTCTCCTCCTGGTCGGGGATGTCGCTTTCAAGAAATGCAAGGTGGTTCGGGTCTCGGGGAATGAGGGAGCCGAGACCAAGAAATGACTGGGCTGAAAGGCTCGATAGGGGGTAGCAGTACCTACCGGGGTTGCTGGAACACCTTGAAGCGCTTTCAGTTTGTCATCACTCTCTGATGCTTTAGAGAGTTTTAGGTTGACCTCTCTGAGGTCACTGCGCAGGCTACTATTTTCTGACTGTAGGGCTCTACAGTCACGTGACAACTCCTGAACCTCTGTTCGGAGTGTCCAGATCTCGCGTTGCTGCTCGTCGCTCTGTGCCCGGGTTCGGGCAGCTTGCAGCTGCATTTTCTGATGGTAGATGAGCAGTATTTCGCCGATTACGTTCTGAATCAGGCGCTCTCTGTTACCTGCTGGGTTATTTACATAAGCCACCAGCTGCTCTAATTGCTCGTCGCATAGGACAGCAGTGTATTTTGCAAAGTACTCTCTTTCCTTTGCTGTGAGTCCGAGGACATCAGCCACTGCATCTCGTAATGCGGTGTCTTCTGGAGCTACAGCTCCAGGAATGGGGGATTTCTCGTCGCTCATTCTCTCTAATGAGTGCGACTCCCAATGGTTGTTAATTCCCTAGTGTTAGAACGGAAACTGTTAGTGTTTACGGTTCTCAGTGAAATGTCTAGTTCTGTAACTTAGGATTTCAACTGTTAGGTGTTAATTACTGTTAGTGTTACGGTTCATGCAGGCGCACAGTGAAATGTCTAGCTCTGTGACTTACGTTTCTACTGTTGCTGCTCTGAGGTATCACTACTGCTTTGCAGCCAGAGGTGCGAAAATGCTAATGTGGTTTAGCACTTTGGGCCTGTGACAGCTGTGTGTAACTTATTTGGAGGGATTTAAGAAAACAAGCAAGGTATTACAAATAAAACGATCAAATCTACTGCACAGCTGGCTGTTAGTTTAAGAAATGAAACGAATAATTAAACCTGGAAACGAAATAAAATTTCGAGAAGGGAATTAAAGATTAAGATTAAAAATCTGGATTTAAAATCAAAAATTTAATTACAATAAGAAAAGATTTTGAATATCAAAGCCTACCTATTTTGGGAAATAAGTTTCAGGAATTTGGATCATTCAAAAGAAGGAAAAAAAATAATTTTTCGAAAAAAAATATTTTTTTGGAAAATTAATTATTCAAAAATAATTATGGATTACTGTGCATATATACTGTAACAAAACTGGAATAACGTACCCTCACACGGGGCACCATTATGTTGGGATCTAAAGGAGCGTGTTTGGGTTATCAGCATTTAAGAAACTGAATTCTTGACATCAATAGAATTATTGATGTATGTAACAATTATTAATGATTATTAATATAAACGGGGCACCACCCTGCGAACAGGGACCAATAACCAAACGATAAAACTAAGTCTCATAATTAGTAGTCACTCATAATGTCAATAGTCTGCGTATGACTATACATTCAGTGACAGTGAAGGTTTTCAAGTTCGAGCACCGGCTACTACATACAGTCTTATCAAATACATATGCACAAGTAATCACAGACGACTGCTCCTGAAAGTATAACAGAGTTTATTGAATCAAAATAATAAATGATCAAATCAATTAATATTGCAACCAACAAACGTTATCATACAATTTTATATGCCTAAACTAAAGAATGAATAAAGTGGATGAGAGTGTATGTCTGTGTGTGTATGTGTATGTGTGTGTGGGTCTGTGGGTGAACAGGAAGGAGTCTTACAGCTACTCGAAAGACTACAAAGATGGCGGCGTCGAGTGACGCTGGCCAAAGGGGAGGGGCCTTAAGAACTACAGCTAAAAACTACAAAGATGGCGGAGTCGAGGGACCCGGACAAAATGGCAGAATGGGGCTGCTGTATGTAATTCACGTGTGCCTGGGCAGCACGTGATGTGAGGCGATCGTTTCAATGGGGTTTCTCCCGGGGCAGAGAGAAGAAAGAGAGAGCAAAGGTGGGGGTCATGAATCAAGCTTCTGCGTGCTGTCCGCGTTGTGGTGATAATGGGGGTGTCTGGCGTATCGTACATAACGTGCCGTTGTCGGTAGAACTGCCAGCAGTTATGTACGATAGCCGAGATTCCACACTTCACTCACAGAGCTGATTTAATGAGCAGAGAATACTACACGAAGTGTCGTAAAACCAATGAAAAGAAATCAAATAAATCCAAGCAAACAGTCACAGTTAATACACATATACAGCGGAGCTTCTCTCGTCCGCGAGGAGTTGCGTAATATCTCGATATCACGCGACAGTAATTTAAACAACAAAAACACGGGAATATCAACATATAAATGAATGGCCTGAATTAAACTTAAGTTAATTTAAGCTAAGCTATGCCCAAATGCCAAGAACCTTACTTGTAGATGCTTCGTTGCAACGTGGAAGTGTTTGTGGCAAAGCTGTCCGTTTTCCTCGTCGGGAAGGGGGACAGGGGGGAGCTTGCGGGTCGGCGCGGCTTTGCAGCGGGCGCTGTGTGTCGCGCGGCGGTGAGCTGGCGCGGCTTCGGTCCGTTAGCGTGGCTCTGGAGCAAACGCAGGTCCGGTCTGTACTCGCTGCAGGGAGAACAGTTAACTTCGGATGAGACGACGTGTCTGCGCGTCTTGCCGGGAATCCTCGGTCACGAGAGGAGCGAGGCTTCGTCGGGCTCCTCTGTGCCGGTTTGTGCACAAAATAAAAAGAAACAAAAAGCAGAGAACGGATCGCTGATGCGGATTCGTTTCGCGGGCTGTTTCGTCCAGCGAAATGGCTCGTGACCTGTCAGGGTTTGAGGGTTTGAGGGCCGTTGTTTCCTCGTGGCCTCGTGCGTGCTGGAGGGGGGAGGAGAGGCCGAGGTGTCTTCATGCGTCCAGGACGAAGGTCCGGGTGAAGAGCGGTTGCGTGCTTCCTAACTCAACCGAGGTCGAAGGGGGAAAAGCTGGTTCTTCTGTGGCCTGGACGGGGGTGTCCGAGCGAAGAGCCTTGTGTGCCTCCTGTTACCCCGGAGGGAGAGTTGGAAAAAGCTGGATTCTCTGTGGCCTGGACGGGGGGGGGGGGGGGGGTCCGGGCGAAGAGAGCGGTTGTGTGCCTCCTAACTCAACCGAGGTCGAAGGGGGAAAGCTGGTTCTTCTGTGGCCTGGACGGGGGGGGGGGTCCGAGCGAAGAGAGCGGTTGTGTGCCTCCTAACTCAACCGAGGTCGAAGGGGAAAGCTATGAGGTGGGGGCAGCAGAGAGTTTTATAGAACATCGGCTGAACCACAGGGGTCCTGGGGTCTCTTGGCTCTCGGCCAATGAGATTGCCGCGGTTACCATGGTTATTTGGGGGGGGGGGGAAATTCACACCCTAGTGTGAAATCCCTTTGCTCTTATCAACTACAAATCAGGATGAACCCTTTGCTCGACAAAGTGAAGGCCTGATTGTCTTTGTCCACAGCACATGTTTAAGCCACATGGTCAGAGCCCAACAACCGTCACAAAGGGCCGTAGGAGAAGCCACTCGCTTCCCTTCAGACTGATACAAGACAATGCTAGTTAGTTAGGCACATACAGTACATCTCTGCAGACTCGGAAGCAGTTTTAAATCTGCAGAGAACTACAATTAAATAGGTCTAAACAAAAAGAACGTTGGGTCGGTGTGTGATGTCCTGTGTGGTGTCATGCCATGAAGTTGGAAATAAGAGGACGAAATGCTCAAGAAGAACAGAGCCTGGTCTTAATTTATGGTGTTGGCTAAAGTGCTATCGACTGATTTCCTCACTGAGTCCTTCCCTTCGTGCCAAGAGTTAGACACAAACTAATAACTTAATGTTGCCGCCTTAAAATCAACATCCCTCTTCTTCAGATGTTCCCTTAATCTTTGGCTTTCACTTCTGCTGTTTTGTACAACTTTAACTTCCTACTTCTTTTCCCCTCTGAATCCAATCGTCGTGTCATATCTTAAGTCCATTAAGTGATGGTTAATGCACAAAAACAAGAAACATGACAAAAGCAGATTTTTGACATTGCTCATGAAGTGAAAAGGCTGAATCGAAAGTTGCATAATTAGTCTAAAGATTTATCTTCAGGATTTTCCTGTAATAATCTGGAATGCTCGTCACGACTTTGTTTTTTTTTCAAAATAGGTAAAACAGGAACAAAACCTCGGAAAGGAAGGCAACTTGTGGAACTTGAGCAACTTTTCTTCCAAGTCACCGCACTATTAGTAAAAGGTAATATTTAACGATTTCAAAGTGGAAAAAAAAGACATCAACAACTATAACTTCAGTGGTCCATTAAGGTTCGAGTGTCATGCCTTCTTGCTCGATGCGCTATCCTCAAAGTCCCAGGGACAAACGTCGGCCTTTTTTCTGGCGCTTGCAGCTCCGCCTTTAGGATTCGGATTGCTCTGTTTCACCACAGAACCTGTGTCTGTACCTACTTTATCTGATGTATCCTCAAAATCCCACGGACAGACTTCAACCGGCTTCGCTTTGGCTGCTCCGCCGTTTGCGCTTTTCCTTTTTTCCACCACCGGCACTTCCTGATGACTCTCCACATCCCACGGGCACACCTCGGCCATTTTCTCTTGGCTCGCGTGTTTCTCTGAAGATTTACTCTTGTCCTTAGCTTTTGTTCTACTTTTCTCATCATCAGCGTCTTTTGATTTCTCTTTCTCAACTGTTCTCGGGGAAGAGGTATCCTTCTTTTTTGACGGGGATTCCTTAGTTTGGGACGCCCGAGAGTGGGTGTCCTTGGGTGTCCTCTCTGAACTCGGAGATACGGCGGCGCTGTCGTGGTCCCAGGGGCACACGTCAGCTTTCGAAGACGGCGGCTGGAGTGAGCCTCCTGTTTTGGATGGATCTGAAAGGATACTTCTCCCTTTCCCATCCACAGGAGAGGGGCCTTTTCTTTGTGTCGTCAAATCCAGTGAACGCGCCAACTCTGTTGTCTTTTGGGGCTCTTCTAAGTCCCACGGACAGACCTCTACTCGATGTGTTTTGGAGCTCTCTGTGGTAGAATGAGGTTGCTGGGTCTTAGCGGGTTTGCTAGCCTGACTGTATGTTTTTTGCTTGGAGCCTTCCTCTTGGCTGCCCTGACTTTCCCCTCCATCTTCCCACGGACATACATCCGCCCGGACGGCGGTCGTCCTCTGACTTTCCTTTGAAAGCCCGCCACTCGACGGAGATTGATCGGAAGCTTTCTGCTTCGGAGATTTACCTCCCTTGGCGCTGCTACCACCGTGAACCGTCGTGGTTTCCTTCGGCGCGATGGAAACATGCTTTTGGACCTTGTTTTCGGACGGAGTCGGGAGATCCTCCACATCCCAGGGACACACCTCAGAGAGATCGTAGAGGTCTTTTCCCTTGACGGGATCGGAGCAGATTGAAGGCTGGCTGCTGCTCACCGGCTGTTTCATGAGACGGCCCATTGCCGTGGTCTGTTTGTACTCAACCGACTGGCTGATAATCATCTTGGGCTGGCACTCGTTTTCCGGCTCCGCGTTGACCCTCGTGTCCTTGCTCTTTGGCTGACTCTTCTTATTGCTGTCCTCCGTGCTCTGGGTCTTTCCTGTGAAGCCCAAAGTCATCTCTTTGGCACTGGCAATGACACTAAGGGACTTCTGCAGCATGGAGGCTCGAGGGTGAACTGGTTTCTTGTCTGCGCTGAGGTTATGGGCGCTGGCTGACTTGCAGACCAAAGGAACTGATTCCGTGGACTCACTGGGGACACTCATATTCTCACTGGACTGCTTCTTGACCAGCTGCTTGCCCATAAGCGTATCGAGGAGGGAGCCCTCAGCTGGGGTCACCTCCATCTTGTCCGTCGCTGAGCTGTTGGAGTCTTCACTCTGGTCCCGGACGTGGTCGTAGCTGCTGTGGGACTTCTTGAGGGAGAAGACCTTGTTCTTGAGCGTCTCCTCCTTTGCCGGCTTTGACTGGTGAGTCGGATCGAAGGGGTTCTTCTTCAACATGCAGATGCTGTTGCGGTTGCTCCCGTGTTCGCCGGCCTCCTTGTCTTCGCGGCTGCACTGCCGGTGCACCGACTCGGGAATCTCAGTTATGCGCCTCATCAGCGAGCGACCCAACCCTTTCTTGGAGCTCCGCTTCTTCTGGAGGTGAGGGTTGTTTGCCAGCATCTTCTTCCTCTTGTAAATCTCCAGCTGGGAGTAGAGTTTCTTCAGCTCCTCCTACGTATTCACGAGAGGAGCAAGATGGAAGAAAGAAGCAAGGTGATCAGTGGTCTGTTCAGAGCAAATAATAACATTTATGCAGCTTAAAAAAGAGCTTTTCTAATCAAAACACAGAAAAAAGCAGACATTCTACTGAGAACATGCAGAACAAATCCACGACACGTGACTACAAACGGTTGTTAAATGATGTACGACGGAATATCACATGCGTGCTGAAAAACAAAAAGACAGGACAGTCTTGGACAAACAAGGAAACGGAGAGCGTTTTAATGTTAGGTCTGAAACAGCCTCGAAGCTCAGGTCTTTAAATTTCTCGTATTGCTGTCTCTCTGCACATATGATACAGTGAATAACTTCTGGTAAATCTTTTGGTAGAGAGACTTCTTCGGCTCTAACAGACAAACGGAAATCTCTGCTCACGTTGGTACGTTTTTCCCAAAGACTGTTGCAAGACCTTACGCCACAGCCATTAATAGAACTGAGATGGCCCGTTTCCTCTGGTGTCTGCAATAAAAAACTGCCATGGCTCAGTATTTTCAGAGGATTCAAAAGATGTCACCAGGTTATGCAATGGAGAGCGAAAGGTCAAAAGGAAACGCCGCTCACCCGAATGTCCTCGGGATCCAGGCTGTGTTCGCTCCACGCCGACGTGATGCTGCTGTTGAGATACGACCCGGAGCGACCCATGTCCAGCTCGTCCTCGTAGGCCTCGGAGACTATGTCGTCTCTCATGTGGGCGCCAGCAAACAGGAACTGGTGAGGAGGCATACAAAAAGTTATTTCCTACAGCAGCTGACAAAGAGAAGCCAGACTTGTGTTGCAGTTTGTTGAGGGTGTTTACCTTCGGGATGAGCAGTAGACCCAGTGTTACTGTGACAGTTAAGTGGGTGTGGGTGAAGAACAGCAGCAGCATCCAGTCTGGATGGAGCTCTGGAGCGAGAGTGAACCTGTCAGGACGTAAAGAGGAAAGATAAGCAGGACGTGAGAAACAGGGAAGAGACAGAAATATATTGTAGGAATACAAGAGCAGGGATATCCAGATGTTTACCTCGTGTTAAAGTAATGACAGCAAAGATTTTAAAGAAGTGTCTCTGTCTATCGTCGAAGGAGGTAACACAATGGTGACTAAATTATGCTGTGATATTCATAGACGTCGCTCCGTCTGCAGTAAACCTCTTGGATCCAGATGGAGCCGGGAGAGACAGCGACCAGCACAATCATGGGTTTTCAGCCAAAGTAGATTTATACACCGTCTGTCGAGGCGTCAACTCCACCGCCACGTACAATGTTCCACTTGGATGATCCTTTTCGAGCGGCAAGGACACAATATTTTCCCTCATTCTTTCAATTGGATTCACAAAGAGCGACCTTGATCTGGTCACAAGATTCGGCCTATTTATACATCACACAATAATACAGCAGTGTTGGAAAAGGAGAACATCACTGGCGGAAACAACAGCAGTGCTGCAGTCCTTTTTTATTTGAAATGCACTAACAGGCTTCCAGCACAGCGAGGCCTCGTGCGCACTACAGATGTGAAGGTATCACCCGTCAGATGCTAATTCAACCACCAGAGAGCCTCTGTCGAAGCAAATGTCATCTCGCAGGCTCATTACGTTGTTGAAGTTGGCAAATGGCTAATTAAGGAACGGTTATGCGGTAATAGCTTTGGAGATGTGAACGAAGGCAAAGGTCCATCGCATGAAATGTCCCAAAGCTTTGAAGTCTTCCGTCATTCATGTTCCGCGAGGGGTTTCGGTGCCGATGAGGATTTATTAACGCTGGCATGCCGTCTCCTCTCAGCCTGCAGCGTCTCACTGAAACACTTCCCCATCGCTCACGCCTCCAGCTCCAGATGTGACGCTCCCCTTCACTTTCTCTTAGCGTCACACTCACACCTGGACCCGGCTAAAAACCCCGACGACCGTCACGGCAAACGGGGGAAGTCTTAACTGGTCACCGTGGGATCAAACAGCGGGTTCTGTAAGTGAACACAAATGGACGCCAGATGCCTCTAACAAGCGCCGGTGTGCGCTGTGGTCTCTGGAGGCAGCCAGCAGAAATAAATAGCCACACCAGGCTACTTTCCAATTTATTAAGCGTCTCGTTTGGCCGTTTCCTGCAGAGAGAAAAGCCTCACAACAAGGCTGACGAGGCAGATTTAAAGGGTCGGCACGGTAATCACACGGAGCCAGATGTTCAAATACCATCAAAAAGGGGGAAAACTCTTAGTTTTTTCTGGTATAATGGAGGTTAATTTATAACTGAAATATGGCTGCCAATAATCCAAGCTATTATTTTCCATCTTGAAAAAACCCCAACATAAATCATTCCGACACGGTTCATGTGTAAATAATGTGATGGAGCTGAGCTCTCAATTAAGGGGACTCCAGCTAGGACCGGCTGCGGCGGTGTCAGCTGAAAACGCCTCGTTTATAAAGTGCACGCTGCTGCTGTTTGACACGTGCACTCGAGGGAGAAGGACGATTTCACTACAATAAAAAGACACAGATGAACAGAAGGCTTGAGGCTGTATGTGATGGAAATGAGACACGCTACTGGAGGACAGAAGCGTCAACATGACAACAGCGGAGGGCAATCAAAGTCTAAGGTATTAAATATGGAGTGCATTGGGAACGTGACAGCATCTGGATGATAAAGAAGATGCTTTTGGTGGTAATTGTGTTTGTTTATCGTCCGTGGAGCTCCAGATGGGTGGGGGTTACTGCAGCAGGACTATTAAGATGGAGCCTGACGTCTAAGTTTAAAGGAACAATCCACATCATTTTGTTTTTGTTGATGTTTTCAGATACTACGGAAGCCCTGAGAGGCCACTGGGGAAAAAAAGTCTCATCTATATTGTATTTCCTCCTTCTTTTATGTGCTAACAACAGGTTTTGACAGGATAATCTTTTCAGTTACTTACTTCTGTTTCATCAGGGTTTCCATTGATATCTATCTCCACTATTCATGCCCCTGCATACAATGTCATTTTAAGCCACACATACACCCACTAAGCCATCCAGATGAGTGTGAGGAGGAGTTCTCACCTGATGACGTAGAATATCGCCGTCAGGACCAGTTCGTTGTGAACAGCGATGGCCATGTAGCGCGGCTCGTGGAACGCCGACGGCACCGTCCTCACCGCGTAACACAGGTACACCGCCCACAGCAGGAAGAGGAACTCAGCTGCGAGAAAGAGAGAGAGGCAGTGAACACAGTGAACATTTGTAGGCAGTGCAACAACACAGGAGAATGCCCTCATTTGTAACAGCTGTGGTTGTATTCTCTGGACAATAAATGAGTCGCTGTGCACCTCCGTGTAATGTCTCCTCGGCAGCCAAGCAATAAACACGCTGCCCTTATTTTCACATTTATATGTTGTGTCCTTTGCTTGAACTGTGGGGAGCGAATCGCATGTACTCCTCACAACAGGAGCAACTGTGAGCATTTGATGCAATTGGCCACTCACAGAAGAGATATTTGTCACGGTTGTGTGAGGGCATGTGAAGATCAAACTGTCTAAAATGAATGAAAAGCAAAAGAATCCGCAGCTTTCAATTTCCAATTGAGATCCGTTTCTTAGTTTGGCTGGACCGAATATATCAAAGCTTCATTCATGACGTTCAAATTCTAAACAACATTTTAACGACAAAAAATGTAAATTCATAAACCCTTAAATATTAGGGTAAAATCCGACATAATGACTTCAAAAGGACGTTTTTTTACACAGCAACCATAGAAATGCTGGAGGGTCTGCAAGAACATGCGGCAAATGTAATTAAATGGAAAATAATGTTTTAGATTAAATCAACACATCATTGCAACGCTGAAGCTGCAGTTTTCTTGTGCATACTTAATAAAGTGTGCTCAATAATAAATTATTTCTGGTTTGAAATGAGCTTTTTTCAATGTTATGTAAAGCAAAAAATAAGTCAAATGTATTACAGCGTATTAGTGCGGATTTCTAAATCAGAAAGATTTATTGCGTCTCGGTGTTTTTTTGGTAATTTATGAGCTGCATGAAGTGACGTCAGAGCTGACTTGCACGACCCAATTACCGACCGATTTTTACCTCTTAATAAACAGAATGAAAATGTGCCTTCGGTATACAGTATCGCAGCATGACGGCTCTGCTGGGGGTCCATCTGTTTTCCCAGAGTTGCTGCTTTCCTCCGAGCATCTTTGATTTCTCGTCTGCCCTCTCCTCCTCACACAGCACAGGAAAATATCCAAAAAAGTGTAGCACCCGGTGGAGGGGATTAACGTCTAATTTTGGGAAGTGCGAGATCATCGGCAAATGTAGATGGAGGCAAACTGTTTCACTCATCCAGCTTCTCTTTTCTTGTCTCTCTCAAAATGCTTTTCACGTCAAACTAATTACTTCTTGATTTAATGCGACGAGTAACCTCAGATAACCCACTCGCACGCAGAATTCAGTGTGTGTAAGTCAAGGCAGAGGGCTTACCGACAGCCATCATGTAGTCCCAGCGGTCCAGCAGGCACATGCTGAACTGCAGCCCGTCGGGCGTGTAGCCCACGTCGATGAGAGCAAACTTCCTGTCCGGGTTCTGACAGACGGCAGATGTCCAGGCCACCAGGAACCAGCAGACGATGAGCAGGATGATGCCCAGCAGACGCAGCACTCGCCAGCTGGTCATGTAGGGGATCCTCTGGGCGGTACGGGACAGGAACACCTTCAGCACCCTGCGGGGGGGGGGGGGACGAGAAGCTCACTTTGAGACCATCAACAAAAATAATTCCAACACAAAGAGGGTTCACCTTCCATCCCCCTCACCTGAACTCTCCTGAGGCCTACTTCTCTAATCGAGTTCCTACATTTCCCAGAATGCCTTTAGTATGCAGACATAAGAGATGACAGCAAAAGACAAGAGCTGGAGGGAAAGGGATTCAATGCATTATGACCTACTGATGCTACTTCACCGAACTATCTCTCATCATAATGTGTGCTGCTGCCTTTCATTATATAATGCACTGTTTTACTCTGTTACATAACTGTCTTCATCTGTTTTAGCTTGTTTTTATTTCCTTGGCTCTTAAATGACAGCTTTTAAATTGTATTTACATGAATGTGTTTCTTTTGCAGTCCTCTTTTTTATCTTTTGATGTTTTATTTAAAGCTCTTTGAATTGCCTTTTATTATTATTATTATTTCTCCTCCAGGTTCAATGTTTGTCCAGCTCTGAAATGCATCATCATTCACCGCAGTTATTCTCTGCACAAAGACCGTGAAACAGGAATTAAACTCAAACACATGACCAGCCATCGCTATTCTTAGGCTGTGCCCTTCACGCATTGATGAAGTGTCCACTGCTAATGAGCCCCCCATCAAAAATTGATCTGTGAAACATGTTAACTTGCATCTCTGAGGGTTTACTCGACTCCCGCACGCATTAGCCACATCCCCTTCATCAGCATCTTCATTGGGCCTTTTCGACAGCTTCACCTGACAGAAAAACCCTCAGATGAACTATTTTAAGTGCATTTTTTTAAATGCTGTTTCTTGCCAGCCATCATTCAATACTACGTTATGTATGGGGGACCATTTGGGGCCAAAGCACCCCGCGTTGTCTTAATTGCTTTCACTTGGCATTTCCCTCTTCCACTTAATGAGGCAGTGAATTCGACCCTAAACATGTGCGGCGGTGTAGTCTGGTGATGAATTAGAAGAGGAACATGCTGCCCTCCACACTTCACGAGGCGCCTACTTTTACAAAGGCGTAAGACAGCGTAATTGCACTGAAAGAGGTCAACGTCATCTGATTTCCTCGGCTGGATAATGACGTTGGACGAATGGTTTTGTGCAGATGTGTGTGTTACCTGTACAACTTAAGAGTCAGTGTCCCGTAGACGGTAGCGAAGCCCAGCAGTCGAACCCATCGCAGCAGGATGCAGCGGAAAACACTGGGCTGGAAATAGAGAATGCCAACCTGCAAGAGGACAGAAGAAGCCTTCAGTGTCGGGAAGTTGCTGCCTGATTGTGCAGAGGGAATGTGGCAAAGAGCAAATAATGAACAGATGAGTGCTCCGTTGTTCATCTTAAATACATACAGGGTGTTTCATGCTGATGGAGAAGCTTCTAAAACTACATTTTAGAGTTTCCATGGACGCTAAAACTCGTGAGCTCAAAGAAAATATCTAAATAACAATGCCTAACTGCTCCTCAGTGCATTCTTTTATTTATTCATTTTTAAGAAGAGGACCAGGTGCCGATGAAGAGATAGCCGGGCCCGGACGGCGCTGAGCAACTTGCTGACGCACATTTAACTCCGCAGGGACGGAAGAGGGCACCAGAAGGTGAGTAAAAACGCACCGAGGGAAAACACTTTTAGAGCAACTGGAAAACAACATCTGGATCTCTTTCACACGCCACCTAAAGACTGATGTCGTCTGTGACGAGACGGAGAGGGGGAGGTGTTATCTGCTCCCTCCACTCGACTCCAAACCGTCTGAATGAGTCGTCACCAACATCACTGATGCACGGTTAACCCTTACCAGTGATGTTCTAGGTGGTTTCAATCACCCGCTCCTGTCCTGAGCCGTGCACGTCCCATGCCAGTTTGTAAAGTTTCCAGTCAGGATGCTTTCTATTGCTCCTCTGTAAAAGTCAACAAGAACTTGACCCGGGAATTTTGCCTTTTTAAGTTTTCCTTAAGAGTTACAGCCATTCATGAGCTTTCTTCACCAGGATGTGTGAGGACCACGTCAGGTTGTTTGTGATGCTCATTCCCAGGAACTTAAAGCTGTTAACTTGCTCCACCTCAGATATTCAGAAAATATTACAGAATATGACGAGGCTCAAATTCCCGTTACAGCTCACTGTAACAAAACCATCAATCCATTCCCGCGGACTCTCAGCTCTCCCCATGCAGGACATCTGATACAACAAGGTGTGTCCCGTCCGCCCAGTGCTGCTCAGACGAATGCCAATACACATATTCTCGGGCAAAAGTAAGCGTAAGCATTGTCCTCAAACATCGCCATGACCCCTCAGACCAAACAATTCTCAGCAGAAATTCTTTCCACGAGACATGCACTTTCCATCAGTCGGGTTTCTGGGAAGAGATCGGCTGCGAACCCCCCCAGACGTGTTTCTCTTAACGCCAGTGTGCATAAAGAGATCAGTTTCTGCCCCCCTTTTCTTTTCAAACCTTCCATTAATAATCAATGCTAAGTGCTGGGAATCTTAGATTCAGCACTGTGGGAAGGGAAGAGGATCTGGTGCTATGTGTATGAGAGGAGCAGGGTGCTTTATACCTATCTAATGGACATCAATATCGAGGAGACAATTATCAACACACTTACTGCTCTTCTGCCGGCCTCCCCCCTCTTTGTCTCGTCTCAGTTACAGCGTGAGTAAAGGCTCCTGGAAATGCTGAGTGAGCGTCGTTGCCAACGTCTAGCAGCCCTCTCAGCACCCAACATTTAAAATCGGTTTATTATTCTGCATTTCAACAATATCAGAACAGTGTAACAGCAACTGTTTCTGATTTTTTTGGGGGGAATTCAGAGTCAATAGCATTTCCATGCAGTGGTTTTTCCCTTCCCTCCAAAGATGCACTTTATGGTTCCCTCTATAGATCAGTTGACTAAATATCTTGTAAACAAGCTGAGTAATCGTGTTTGATTTCAGATTTATCTTTAGTATTGAGGGGTTGAGTTTTGTTTCATGTACTATATTCTCCTTATTATCTACTCAAGATCTCCCTCAACACCAAAGTATGGTTCATTTTCTCTCGGCTCCAATGGCACCGGTTTCATAACTGGTACCGAGGCCATATTTCAATAGAATATCTCGGGTTTTCGAGGCAGGTGAACACTGTCCCCGACCATCATGTTGACCCGCCGGTCTGGTCTCCGGGCTCCCCAGACACCCGACTCAACACAACCCGGTTCTGCATCTGCCCTCCAAAGCAAAGCTTTGTCAGGTGGAAACCAGCAAACAGAACAGTGCGTTCTACAGACGCACACCTGAGCAGAGAAACATTTAGCTTCCACGGGCAGATGAAAAGTATTTTAACATTGTACCATCAGGTATGTGGGTAATGCCGGATACGTCCATCCATTGTTCCGTCTATCTATTGAGCAATGATCACTGGTTGAATTTGGAGTGACGGAACTCTAAAAGAACAGACAAACGCAACAAGAGCAAGATTCACACGCTCACCCACTTACTCATTCAATCGACACTCAGTCACTTCATTTGCAGTTATATTTCATTCCTAATCATCTCCCATTTCAGCACCCACCAGCTGGCTCCACACACACACTGAGATTCAGCGGGTTGGTTATCCGCTGGAGAGTGTCCCTGTTGACACGGCGGTGACGCAAGACAGCCAGCTGCGGTGCGAGCGGCATCTTTCCAGGGAGCTGTTGTGATGTTGCACAATTCGCTGCGTCTCACCTCTCCTTGTGGCTCATGAGAACACAGAGTCTGGACCTCTGCAGGCGCCGAAGGCTTCATGTGAGGATGGTAGCACACCCACAAACAAAATACGGACGCCCGACTGGATGCACCACGGAGCATCCACAAATCATTTTGTGCTAGACCGCTTTAGATAATTAGCTCTCGCTCGAGGGCAGACAGGAGATATTCAGCAAATAACGCTTAAGAAACATTCTTGTTTCAGACGAATGCAGTTCGAAAAAAAAGAGGATCGAAAAGTAGCAGTTTGTAATTAGCTTGTAATGTGTAGACAATAAAAATGCAAATATGCGTGTGTGCGCACGGGGGGTCGATGAAGACGGGGAAAGCTTCGGGGATTGATCCTCTTTCACGTGAAGGTCAGTGTCCCACAGCGTATCGATCGCGTAGGATGCCAGACCTCTCCCTCGACGCCGTGAAATGAGTTTACCGCACTCAGTGGAGATACCTGTGGTCTGTTGTCATACACACTCTGTCTCTTCCTTCAGACAGTCGGCTGCTGACCTGCTTACGTTTTGTCTGTAGGTGTTCTGCAGACATTGACAATGTACGGATGACCACACGACCGGCGTGGGTAGAGACGGGAATGTAATGCAGCAGACACAGAGCAACATCAGCATTCATTTTCACATGTTGGTGACAAAAAAAAAGACAACTACTGCCTACAGCTGGAAATGAGTTGATGAGAGTAGTAAGAGTGAACTAGAACAGTTCAGTTGGCTCATAAAACCAAAACAAAGAGTTAAAAGATTCTAATTTAGAGCACATTTTTACAACATAGCTACATCTTCCTGTTTGGTGCCATTAAGCAACTTTCCTTTGTGCTGACTTATCAGCAGGAAGCTGCAGTGTAGTCTGGTGAATTGTGGCTGCCAACCCTCTCAGACGTGTTTATATTCATTTGTTAATGTCTCTCAATGAATGTGGTCAGAACTTTAGGAAATTAAGACGCTTAAGGTGCAACCCAAATGGTGTTCATGCCTCTAAATCTTACCTCTGTTAGACTTCGTAGACATTTTAAATCACGTTTTGAATGATGAGTTATTGTTATTATAGTTGGCAGCTGCAACGACTCGAAGAGCAACCTCATACTAACGGAGCACTTCCTGAAATGAAAATGCCAAAATAAAATATCACACATGAGTCACCTGTCAATGACGCAGTATAAACACATCAGATTGTCGATTTTTAATATGACTAAATCTAAAACCGTTCGCCGTTTCCAGTCAAAAGAACAGACGTCGCTGCAATGCAGCATTTTGTTATCGCCGTTTCTCATGAATCTGCTCCGAGCTAAAGGGCTGCAAAATGACTTTGAGCCATTTAGTGTGTCTGCCTCCATGTGAGCAGAGGACGGGATGGTGCAGCCTCGGGAATCGCTCTGTCACAACAAAGCTCTTGTGCTACTTTTACTGCTTTGACATGAAATAAGGACAGACACCCGGGCCGCCCATGGCCTGCTTTGTTTGGTCATCATCTCCTGCTCAAAACACCTTCAATATGAGCAGGTGGGAGGAGGCGGCGGAGGAGAGGTGGGGTTTTGTAACAGCAATGGATCCATTTATATATGAAAGCCGACACCCACTGCCACACGGGAAGGGCATTTTTCTGGAGGCAGGTAATGCTTTCTTCTGCTCCCGCTGCTCCCTGAGGTGGGCCGAGTGTAAATTACATCCAGCTCACACTGCGCAGTCGAGCCCGGGGCTGGCTGGTGCTCGCCTCCCCCAAATCCCTACCCCCCCCCCATCACCAGTGAGATGCTGAGATATTCCCATCTTGCTTGGGCACTAAGGGACATGTCAGAGAGGGAATAGCCTGCCTCTCTTTCGCCTTCCAGTCTCTCACCATTTCTGTCTGTCTGCACATGTAGAAGGAACACTCCAGCTGCAGCTGTGTACCCTCAACTTCAACTTTTTTGTGGGGGGGGGGGGGGGGGGGGGGACTCCACAGCACTTTGCAGAGAGGGGGAGAAGGGAACAGCAACCCTCCAAATCCACTTAAGTCAGATTGAAAGTGTCAGAACAGCTTGGATGGCAGCCCGAGCAGAGAGCACAGGCGGGAACTGGCTGGCAGACTGTGTTTCACGGCCTGTCAGGTCAGGATACATTATCCGCCGGCCGTACCGTTTCTCATTAGCCCCCCGATGTGCTGCGAGGCCCTGCCTGCACGGCGGAGCCCTGAGTTGGGCCGAGGTGGCACCAAAAGGATTTATTGAGCAGGACATGACGCTACTCTGCCCCTAACCCCAAGGGTTGTATCAACATGGGAAAGCAGAGTGATGTCATCCTTCTCAGAGTATTTTCATCATGTTAGGCAGATCCAAAAATGTCCAGGTTGGTACTTTTACAAAGATGTCGTCCTCATCAGAAACTGTGTCGGTCGAGTGGTCGACACTTTAAACAGCCTTAAAACGACGTCATCTTGCCGACAGGAGCACGAGTTCAGAAGACGCTCTCATGGTTTTCAGAAAGTCGCTAAACTATGTATTTGTTGGACGACTTGTTGCCAAATACCTTGAGGTTGAAGTAGTTCCGCTTAGTTTAATATCCTTGAGATACAAAATAATCATATCAAAGTAGAATTCAAGGTAAAACCTGACTAACAAGTCAAGTAACACATCTCTGGGTAGTGCACTGCAAAAACACCGGCATTCAATGCTCAACAAGAAAGGTGTCGTGAAAATTAAAAATAGAAACCTGCAGACTACCACTTTTACATGCGAGTTAACAGTTCTGAATGTGTAAGCGGCAGAGCAGGAGGCGTGACACGCCTCACGGGGGAGGAGAACATGCACGGAGCGGCAACTGCTGTCATCTCTGGAGCAGCCGACGCCGGTGCACACAGATGGGCAGGAAGCAGCAAAGGGGAAATCAGTCTCATACGCTGTGTTCACAACGCTTCTTATACTGTCGTTGCTGTTCCACTACAGTATGTCCTCCCGTTTTCTATATGCATACTCAAATGTATTATCCCTTCGACAAGCTATTGTGTGACACATGAACTGCAAATATCGTTATGACAAGTAAAATCGTGTCTAAATGATTTGCTTTTTTGCATTTGCCCCTATTATAGAAGCACCTTCTGACGAGTTGAGGCCATGTTGCACTACAATGCAGCTCCTCTGATTCAGTAGTCTGTGTGTGTGTGTGTGTGTGTGTGTGTGTGTGTGTGTGTGTGTGTGTGTGTGTGTGTGTCTGTCTCGGCTGAAGGAGGAGATGGTGGAGTCTGAAAAAATAAAACAAGCAAACCAAACTCTGTCACTTTGCTGCCATCTAAGCCTCCCCAGCAGTGAAGTTATTGCATGTGACACACTCAGGAGAGAAAGGGGGTTTTGATGGGAAGGGGGGGGGGGGGGTGTTGCATTCGTCCTCAAAGCCGAATGCCATGGGAGCAGGATAAGATGCATCTCCTGCTGTTTAATAACAGAGGAATTATTTAAAATAGCAGCGGCAGCAGCAGCGGCAGCGGCGGAATATTTCTGAATCTATATTTAGATTGGGAGTGATGCGTCTCACGCTCGCAGCTCATGTGGGTTTCGCACGGGGAGACGTGGAAATGCATCAGGGCGGAGATCAATCCAGCGTGCTGCACAGAGCCATGCAGAGAGATGCTGTTCTCGCACGATCGGGCTGAGATATTTTATCAAAAAAAAAAAAACATTGGTCGTGTGCACAGTGACTGTTTTTAGCACAACGGTACGGAATAACCGAATATAATAATCTAATCTCTAAACAAGGTAGGAGTCATAAGTTCCCTTTGTACTACGTTTTTACAAGCAGTATATTCTTAGCATTTGGTGGCATCACTACACCAGCTGGATACAGGATTATCATCCATTCACAAACCAATAACCTCCAAGTTTGCGTCCAGTCTGCACATTTCAAACATTATTACTTCCCAGGACCCTGTCGCAGCAAATTGCATTGATTAGCCGGCTTTAAATCAGTTGCCGTCAATTACATTTACCCGGCATTGCTTCGGTAAGCATATAGCGCCACATGATTGCAACTAAATTGCAATTAGCCGATGCCCTGAGCACCCAAGAGGAGGACGCGATGGTAGATTTGTGTAAATCAACAGTACGTGGGTGTTGGACAGAGTCTGGTCATGTGCAGGAATACATCTGGATGAATAACGAGGCGCTTCAGAAGCAAACGATGCCACTGTTTATTATTTATAACAAAATTCGATTGATTTTTTGCTGATGCAGATTACAAGAACTGTTATTGTCTCCACATGGTTAAGCTCTTTTACACTGTATGTTCATCCAAAGTTTTCTCAATCTCACAAAAAGCCATTTTCAGTACCAAGACAATACCAAGAAGTCATATGGGGCAAAAAAAAACAATCGAAAAGGTCTGAATGAAGCAGCGCGTGAGGCTGGTCAACAGATGGTGGTGTTGACAGGCTGCTGGCTTCATTGGCCTGCTCCGTGTACATTTAGCAGGGGGTCACCAACAAAGCCCTGGGACATTTGTCTCTGCCAGTCCCGTTTTATCGCACTGTGGCTGTGAAAACGCTGCTCGTCACAGCTCCATGCGGCCGTGAGAAAAGAAAACACGGCAGGTATGATTCATGGACTGAGGTATGCACTGTCTGACAAGGCAAACAATCCCGCTCGGTGCCGCCGATGCAGATACGAAGCTTTTGTTCTGGTTCAGATGAATGAGCGACAGCGGGAACCAAAGGCCAGACTGAATGCCAACCTTCAGTCAAGGAGAAGGTGTTTGTTTTCAGCTCAAAGGAGCTTGGCATGAGGATCACCAACAAACATGTCGAGAAATGAGCACATGAAAGGATACCGACCCACACACACACACACACACACACACACACACACACACAGGAACTAGCGAGTGTCTCAGGCTTACCGGAAAGTAGAGAAGCAGAGCTCCACACAGGATGGCCTCCAGCAGGACTAAACCTGATGCTCGGATACTCTGCAGAAGAAGAAAGACACACCTATTATTACACGTGTCGTTGATGCATCATATACTTAATTAACAGAGTTTTGGCTGCATGGGGCTGGAGCAACAAGCTTTTTGGAGATGTGTTTTTGTCCCCTATTCACTCATCTTTTAGCTCTGCTTTGGTCTCCACCAACTCTTGATTTTTATGTCCAAAATCAATTATAATGTTCACGATGATAATGTTTTTTATATTTCCCACTAAATGGATACAGGACAGTTTGGAATATAACTCTCACATTGCAGCAGGTCTAAACAAGTCTGAACCAGCAGGCGATCATGATATTCCAGGAGGACTTGGAAGCGGATTGGAGCTTTCTTCTTCGTTGGTAGAAAGAGAACAAAGTCCATTGAGACCTCCTGCCTCAAGGACTTTTTACAGAAGGGTTCACCATTTCAGGCTCTTTCTGTGCTCCTATTGTGGACGATATTCGACAAAATATCGTCCTCAAACTGAAGAGACGCCTGAGGGGGCTTTCAAAGAGCATGGGACAACTGAGCCACTCATTTAAGAACACATGCAAAACACAAAGCACTACTCACAGCTATCTAGAGCAGATGAGTGTTTACCTTGTTTGAGATAAATTAAAATCTACAAGCCAAATTCACTGATTTGTTTATGAAAAACATTTAATTTATTGCAAAGTCTGTGAGAAGCTTAAAGCTAAGCTCTTAAACTTTGTTTGATAAGACGAGTGGGGATTACGTAAGCGGTGTTTAAGTGATGACAAAGCCCCTCAAACTTTCATCTGCATTATTCACGGCAGCGACCCTTTGTTGAACTGCGGTTGATATAATGCAGGAGTCTTCAGGTGTGAGGGAGATAGAGCCGCTAGATGTTCCCCTGTCAGCGTTGAGGTGAGTCTTCAGGCTAATCCTCACACGTCCAATGCTCAAAACAAAGCCTTTAATCAAGACGATGAACTGAGAGTAACAACTAGAGCCTCAGAGGATTTCAGAAGTGTGGTCAAAAGTTTACTTGGGTAGAAAGTAAATCGCCACGTCAAAAAAACTCTGGAAACTCTGGAAATCTTTGTATTTGCAGGATGAAATATGGCATTTTTTGGTAGAAACTGCAGCAATTTGTGAAAAAGGAAATAAAGCACCGTGGCCATTTCCTCGAAGATGATTTGAATGATGAGATATTTATCAAAAGTTTGATAAACTATATGCAAATACATTGCTTTGCTAGTTTCGTACGTGCTGTCGATTTAAAATGTTCCCTTCATTTCGAGCGTTCTGCACACCTCATCTTTGTCGTAGCTAAAGGTAGCATGTGGAGACGAGTAATGGCTCCCAATGACGCAATGAGGTTGTTGCTTCAGATTCCTCGATGGCAAAGAGACAATTACATCTGTTAAGGTTTTACACAGCCCTAGAAAGACCAGACTCAGAAAACACTGGTGAGAATTGAATGAAAATGTCACTCTTCAGCGTCCCTGTCGTGTGAGGATACATACCTTGTTCCTGCGAAAGTAGTAGACGAGCACCATGCTAACGAAGCCGATCAGCATGCAGAGGCACTGGAAGGAGACCACGGCCAAGCGCAGAGCTCCGTCCTCTCGCGCCACACAGGGGGTTTCGTCCTTGCAGTAGGCGCAGCCCTGCTGACACGGCAGGCAGTCGCTGGAAGACCCCTCGTCCGCATTGGGACCGCTGTCTGCAGCTTTGCCCTTTCTGCCCCTCCCCCTCCCTGTCACGAAACAAGATGGAGATATAGAGGAGTTAATTCCAAACCAGTTATCGTTCCGTCATCGGATTTGATCGAGCTTCAGTTGTCGTTACTTTTGTTCTCCAAGACAGCGAGTCCTTTACCTTGATTTTGGGAATCATGATTTGGTTATAAAAATTCACCTGTTGATGTAAAACCCGAAAACCATGTGTTGCAATTGACAGTGCCTGAAAAAAACTGGTAAGCAAGCTAAAAGAAACAGATCAATAATAAATACATTCTTTAATGCTTAAAGTGATAATACTTGAAACTGTTAACCAAAAAATAATGGATACATGATTTAAATTAGTAGCTAAAAGTAACATATAAACAGGTGAAATGTTATCTAAAATCAAGCAGATTGCGTCGCAACAACTACCATTTTCTGAAGTTTCCTTGGTCATTGTGTTTTCCTCTGGATATGAGGCCGGTATTGAAAGATAAAGGAGATGAAGTGCTTCTTCGACGGACTGAAGCATCCTGAGTATATATTCTTATCCCTCTCTGACCTTACAAGGATTCATCGACATCGTGTCAACACGAGGGAGACGGATCTATATGTGTGAACATGAAAAGCCAACGCCGCCGCACCTCGTTCAGTCACTGGCATATCCTTCAAGGCTTCCTTAGAAAAAGCCCACAGAGACGCGCCACAACCCGAGTCATTTGTTTAATCCTGACAATGACGGGGATGATTGGGGAGTCTAAAGTCAGGACAGACTGGCTCAAACCATGAGAAAAATATGTGTATTTAAGCTATAGGCACAAGATCTGGGTGGGAAAAGTACACATATTCAAGAATTTCTAACCACTAAATGCTTAAAAAAGAGCTGCTCTGTGGCCAAACCGGACAGCAGCGAATGCTAAAAACCTCCGAGTGGATTGTTGTTGGTGAATCCCCTAAGAGATGCCCGTATGGTTGGAGAGATAACGAATGGTGGACTTATACAGAGCTTTCATGGAGGCTTTATTGGAAACGGCCATTGTCTCAAAGATTTGCAGGGATTTTGCCTCTAAAAAGAAACTGGCCTCTTTCTCAAAGCTGTGACTCTGCACACCATTGATCCCTTCAAAAGGACTACTTATCTCCGTCGGAATGAGTCACATCCTTCAGCTCGCTCCCGTCGGTTCGTCGCTCCGACCAGCTGGCTGACGGTCAGAGGAAGCTAAGTCTCGGCTTCTCCCACATCTTAATGTGCAAGATCCACAGTGGAAGATCACTGGGAGACAAAGGGAAGTGAGTTGCTCTGGTTTCCTCCGCTAAGGAGTGTCAAGGATGTCCCCTCGTGGATTAACCAGGCTTGTTATTGGCCCCTTGGTGGGCCAGACTGCAGCACGACGCCTCGCTAACAGGCTTGCCTCTCCTCTCTATTAGTTTGTGTACACGACAAACGGGCAGAAGCAGACAGCACAGACATCCAGCTCTCTGAGAAAATACATTGTGAAGCGGTTTTTTTGTTTGTTGCTTTTCTGTGCATGAAGGGAAAATGTTTTCGGGTAAAAAAAGACGGTGGAAATGGGTGCGAAAAGGGGGTAAAATTGAGACGGGCACAGAGGAAGACGCTGTACGAGGTTTGTGCGGGATGAGACAGGCGGGAAAGTGGATCGAAATGAAAGAATGAGAGTGATGGAGGGCAGGTGAAAACCACTGGGGGTCTGTGTCTGCAAAAGCTGTTTTTAATTAACTCACAGCAGACAGAATAAACTGGGAAAAGTAACTACCATTAAAAAGATATTTCCCACCTTGAACCTGATTAGCCTCCCCGGGTACCGGGGCTACTTCCATCGTCAGACAGGGCGGCGACACGTGCCTCTTTCATCAGCACAGTTATAACATGAAGACGTTATATAACGACACATATTAAAGGTGAGCTTGCGGTTCTTTTGATAACAGCTGCTGGTCAACACATACACAGAACTGATGAAATGAGCTCACCTGCTATATTTGTACAAAATGAGAAGAAACGGGAGACAAGACTCGTCTCCTCCAAACTGGCTGCTGTGTTGCTATTTTAACCTTTGCTGGAAAATCACTTAAAATAAATGTGATCTCATAAAACGTTGTGATGAGCTCAACGTCTAGAATGCACCTTAAGGTTGTGCTGCATGAAGGGCACAGAACAGGGTGTCCAATAACAACAACAGAGGAAGCAAAAAAGGATGAAGATACAGAATGTCTAAGTTTAGTATGCTGTAATCTGCCAAAACAAACTCCTCTGATGGGTTGAAAGTGACCTGTTAATAAGTCACCGTGCAGGGGCCGAGCATCCTTTATGAGAATACGTGTGAACAGGCGATTGACTCGTCCCTGACTTACCGGTGAAGCCGTTGACAGCCACTCTGTTGGGATGGTAGAAGCCCGTCTTGCAGCGGCACGTGTACTTGTCCAAGATGAACCCGTGGCCGTGGATCGGCGAACACTGCGAAGAGACAAAAAACATGAACATCAGCCACACAGAGAAGACAGCGGATGCAGTTTGAACGGGACTTTCCCTGATAATAAATGAGTCATTAGTCTTCTTGTTATACGGACTTATGAGACACCAAGAAGCAATTACAATATGTCAACACGAGAGCAAAAGTAAAGCCTGTAGCCGGGAATCAGAGAAGAGAACATGGGATCAAATGTCTAATTGTTTAAGTTGTGAGATTCCTCTCTCTGACTAACTGTGCCGTCTCGCCACTCAATAAGGAATTAGTCAAGCGTCTTCCATTCGATTGAAAGTCTGATAGGAAACAGACGGCTGAGAAAAAAGGAGAAGGGCGTCAGGGGGCATCCTTGGCAGACTCGTTGTGCTGTTGGCCAAATTACGAGATATAATTAATATCTAAATTAAGAACAGGCTTGATTAAAAGGAGAAGCATTAATTCTACTTCTTGTGGGAATGCGATTTTCATCCTCTCTTCTGTCTGAACACATTTGGGTCATCAAAAAAAAGCAAAATGATATTTCTCTTGCTCTCGCTCTCTCCCTAAAACGACATAACATCTTATTTTCATAAGATGATAATGACTTATGAGTCCCAGGAAACGACGAGGAGCCCAGAATAGCGACGGTACTTCAGCCGACACTTGACGCGCTATGAAGTGTTTTTTGGCCCCCGACAGCGAGATCCAGAGGCAGGACCAGCGTCGAAATGAAGCGTCAGTCACGGCGACGCTCTTCACAGCGGACTGGACTCTGCAGGTCTTAAGAGGCGGCTATTTCTGACCCGTCTCTCGAGGTACCAATGCTGAGCGTGCGGGCCCTCCGTCAAAGACTCGGAGGGGCCCGGCCAGGGGCTCAGAAGAACAAGGTAATTACCAGGTTACAATTCAGCGAACAAGTGCCATATTGACCAACCCGGCAAGACTGAGAGACGTTTAAGAGTCGAATCTGACGTCCGTAAGTCGTCCTCGCTCTGAATGTGGAGAGCAGTTTTTATTCAGCACATACAGAGTCAAAGTGTACATTTTGTTTGGGTAAATTTGACACATCTCCAGGTTAGATGGTGCTTTATGTTGGTGCCTCTCTTTTATGATTCAGGCTGCCGAGTCGTGTGTTCCTTCATAAAACTGGTGCATCTTTAAATGAGGTCTGTGGCGCAACGTGATTTCCTTTCTCATTCCCCACAGTCGTCTCCTCAGGACAGGTGGAGCGTGCTGCAGCCACTGCTAATATGCCCACCTCACAAAGGCACTATAGGAAACAGCCAGAGACAGGTGTGTGCATGTGTGTGTGTGTGTGAGACAGGGAGAGACAGGAATAGCCCTGTCAGTGCATCCCACTCCTGCCTGCTGCGGTGACTGATGCGGGGACTCGGATGTGGAGTAAGTTGAACGAGGGAAGCGGCCCAGACAACGCAGTCTGGCTACCAGCTACCTGCCATCAGTCACATGGGATCCTAGGGGCCAGACTCATATCAAGGGGCCGTAAAAAGGAGCTTTTGAACCAGAAGTGTAAAGGTCTCCACACAGGCATGAGGAGCTGAGGAGACACCAGGGACGAATGTCAAGGTCTAGGGTGAAGTTATATTCGGATGATTTCTATTCCACCATTTGAAAAGAATTTTTCTCAAAAATATAGATTTAAGAAATCAAATGAAAATCTTTCATTGAATAAGTAGGCAACTTAAAAGGTACCAATGTGTATGTTTTTCACCACTCGTGGCCCTATGAAGCAATGTTCTGATACAAACGTGAACAGGCGTGCTGCTGATGCGACACATACTCCAACTAATGGCGTCACATTATTTTATTGAGTGACAAGTAACAAAGCAAGAAAAAGTGGCAACGCATAAGCACGTAAGAAAAAGACTGCAAGTAACAAACATGTAAACAATGCAAAATTCTATGTTTTTGGTTTTGTTTTTATTCGCTGAGAAATGATTTATGATGAGGGAATTCATTCAAAACATTTTAAAGCCTCTAGGATACAAATAGTATCATCTGAGGTGATGAGGAAGTTCAATTAACTAAACTTAAGCGCTGAAACAATTTGTCGATTAGTTAACAGAAAGAAAATGAATCGGCACCTATTTTAATTGTTCCTTTATCAAGCAAAAATGCCAAGTATTTGCTGGATGCAGCTTCAGAAATATGAGCTTTTCTCTGTCACATATCTCACAGTTAATGAGATATCTTTAGGTTTGGGCTGTTGAAAGAGTCACCTGTTGTTCCATTTCATAGATTCAAATAATCAGTTAATTGAGGAAAATAATTGGCAGATCATACAATACTGAAACATGGAACTAAACTTATTTAACATCACCACCAGACCTATTTTTCAAAATCAATATATCAGTTAAAATCACTTTTCCACATCTTATATGATTACATTATTGTCAAATACACAATATATGTTTAGGGCGAGAGAAACTCGTTGATGCAATTTCTTTGAAGAACATTATTGTATTAAATTTAAGCAATCAAAATGTAGTATTTTTTCTGTTGATCCTTAATAAAAGCAAAATATTTTTTATCCAACTACTCGATCAATAGAATAAATCTGTAGAATACTCGGTTACTAAAACAATCCACAGCTGCAGCCTGCAGCTGTTACACAGCACCATCCTGTTCTAGTGTTTCAAGCAGAGCACACGTAGCACTGACCCACTTCTATATGCACGACAGTTGCTATTTAATTATGTTTGATGGTGTTCTGTTGAAAGCGAGAAACTCAGGCAGCCATGCTGTTCTTTCCATAGTGAGCAGAAGGCGGAAATCACATCACCTGATAATGAATCGATATATGTATATATATATATACGTCCATATGATTGAGAATAATGCGTTTGACTGCACAGAATCTCCAACTGTTGTTTCTGAGAAGATCTATTAAATCTTGAGAACAGTAAATGTGATTGTTCTCTATGACAGCCACATGTGAGAGACACACTAAGAGCTTGTGTTGTCCTTCCGTGCACCATGGTTTCCCCCACCAGCACCGCTCGTTGGTCACATGCCAGCTGTGGCAGCTGTCGATCACACGCACCCTGACATAATTGCCATGGTGACATGTGTGTGACCGCAAGCGAGAGCCTTTTCATCGGTGTGCGTCACGCTGCCATGCCAGCGTGGTCTGCCTTGTGCCGGAGCGCTTATAAAAAGGGCTCAGAAACACACACAACACACACACACACACACACACACACACACACGCTCGGCCTCCTTTTAGTTCTCCCTTTCTTACAATCAGTGGTATTTGTAACGTGGTTGGAATCAATTGAAAACAATCGAAAATCAATTAAACTCATATGAGGCAATAAACAGAAACCACAACTTCGTCTCAGCTCTGACCCGAGGGAAGTAGGCTTGAATACTAAGTGGCCAGAAGTATGTGGTCACTCCAGTCACATAGTTTACTGTTGGTCTGGGGCTATTTCTCATGATTTGGGCCGGACCCTTCGTTCCAGTTTCGGGAAATATTAACGCTACAGCATTACATCATAGTTCAGACACATGATAACCAATTAGGGCTGCAGGACATTGGGGAACATGACATTGCAATATTTTATTTTTCTTCAACTTATATTACAAAAACACAGGAATATTCACCCTACATTATCGAGGCTTGGTGCACTTTGAATGCAAAATGAAGAGGCTACATAAACAATGTTGCGCTCGAGTAAATAGGGATGTTTGAAAGATCGTTTGAGATGTATGAATGTTTTATTTTGTCTTGTATAAACTTGCCTCCTGTAGCTGCGTTTTTGGTCGTCATTGTAAATGAGAACTGGCTCCCTCCTGATTACAGTCATTCAACTCACCTGCCCAGTCAACCCAGCTGGTTTCCATCTACTCATCACCCAACAGTATCTCTTCCCCGGTTCCACATCCACGCTTCGGCAGATCGTTGTACAACCTCAGTGGTATTGTGTTGTCTCTCGGTCACGCAGTTTACTATTTATTCAGACTTCAGAGTCATCCATGTGGTTTCCCTTGTTCTCACCTTGTCTTCCTGTGCCTACAGTTTGGATCACCCTCCCGGTTCCTCAGTCTGCCTTCCCTACCCTACCATGACCTACCCTACACTACCATAACCTACCCTACCCTACCATGACCTACCCTACCCTGCCTTGTCCTGCCCAGTTTTCACCCTCTCGTCCTCGGATTCCCCGCTGTTACTTGACAATTTTCCCGTCGTGTCTTCCCTGAATGAAACACTTCTCACTTAATATTCCCTTGTTATGTCTGCTTTTGGGTCACCACCACACCCTGTGACATTTTTAGATATGTCTATTTTAATTATGACAATAATCAGTTGAAATATAATCTAATAAATTGATTAAAGCCTTTTATAATGACTGCAGTGATGAGATGTTGTTCATCATCATTTGCAATGCATGGAATTTATTTGCGTAGTAACAACAAATTTAGCTCAAAATATCGATGAATCCTGTATTTGTCTAAAATGTTCGTACACACGGTTTAAGCACAGATTTGTGCGACTGTTTGTGAATGATGCCCAGTGTTTTATGTTTTGAATACGTGATCAGATAAGAGGACGGTATTGGATACTTCAGCACCATTAATGCTGGTGCTCAGGAAGCCAGTGAAGACATGAGTAACTTTCAAAATAAACTCTGACTATAAATTCACTGTAATTGCATATCCTCTGTACGTCACTGCATTCCACTCCCTGCATACAAATGTACACTACATACTAGGGCTGTAACGGTTCACAAAACTCACGGTTGGGTTGGGTTCGATACAGTGGAGCCACGGTTCGGTACGTTTCGGTACAGTAGAAAACTATAAATGCCAGAGAAATGTACTTGATTTTAAAATATATTTATTCATTACAACTAACATAAAGTTATTCTTTGACTTTGAACAATGATGGAACTATACCTGAGTGACCCATCTTCTGGGGTGTCTTCTTAGCAACACATAAGCATAAAAAACAAAAACTGCTCCTTAATGTTATGTAGTATTGTTACTTACATCTTCTCCATCATCATTGTAGTTTGAACAATGATGGAACTAAACCTGAGTGAACGTGGCTCTTCATCTCCCATTCAGTGGTCAGGTGATGTCCGTTACGTCATGTGGGTTGCCAGTTTGAGAACAGTGGCTCCACCGAAAACATAATATTTCCCACAATTTAAGCTTCTGCATTTTCCAAATGCACTAGTATTATTATACTATTACTATTATTGTATTATACTAGTATTATAACTTTTAATTTCTTGTAACTTGTCTTGTTCTGTGTTTTTCTGTCTAACTATGTGTTTCTTGTGTTGCTGACTGTCTTGACCAGGTCTCCCTTGCAAAAGCGATTTTTAATCTCAATGGGACCACCTGGTTAAAGAACATGAAGCGGGGGGGAATAAGAACCAACTCTGAGTACAGCACTAATTAATGCGGAGGCCGGTTGTCTTCCACCTGACCAGGAAAACAGGAACTAGCTCAATTCTCAATTCTCTCTTTGAAATAAGCCCACGCTCGTCCGGTCCAGCACGGTGCCAAATCAACCACTAATGGGCCTCTGTAGACATTTGTAATGACGCTACAGAGTACAACGTAAACCCTGAGGAAAGCTCATCGTCCAATAATTACAGACCGAACGATCAAATGCACAGGAAGGAGAATACTTGACTGGAGGGCAATTTACTCTGCTCATGCAGTTACTGAGTTTGCATGTATGTGCTGTAAACTGCCAGTGTGAATGTGAATGAAGGCACTGGGGAAATTAGACGGTTTGCTCTAATGGAAGGATAAAAAACAGGAGTTTCACCTGCTCTGTTACGCAATGAAGTACGTGTTTTGTGGCCCTGGAGGAGCCCTGTCAAGCCTGAGAAAGTAACCACCAGGGTCATGGGCTTGGAGAGGCATTGACCAGGCATGGAGGGTGCTCATGATGAACTGGTCCACATTAAGTTGGAGCAGCAAGCCTGAAAAGTGAACTGCTGGTTGTGTGTAGCTCTGTACATGAGAGAGCAAAGGATACAGAAAGGAGAGAAGGATGAGTTTTGACGTCAATATCGTTGCTTCTGGCCGGCTTCATCCTAAAAAAAAGAAGTGTTTAGCTGTTGGGCATGGACCGGGCTAAATGAATTGGTGCTGGATCTGGCTCAGACCGCAATCTCAAGCCTGAGCATTCGTCTAACTGAGACACACAAAGAGACACTGCTGAGAGCTGGATGTGCTGTGGCTCCGTGCTCAGGGGGACAGACGGCCAGCCAGGCCTTTAAACGAGGTCAACCGGCACAAGTTAGCCGGGGCCGAGCTGCCCGGACAGCGAGGCCTCGTTTTTTTGGGTGCAGTCCAAAGACCGTGAGCCTTTAACACCAGCGAGATAAACACTCTGGCCTGCAGGGAGCTCAGCACTGCCATCAGACTGAGACTGGTAAACACACAACGGACACCGCTGGGATTTTGCCGTCATAATCACATTCACAGCTTACGCAAGTCTCGAAGTGAACCGGGTACATATTTATTCCACGTTCACACGGTAAAATGCACAGTAATGTTGACTCTTGCAACTTGCAACGGACAGTCATGCAAACAGACACACGCACACACACTCGAGTACATGAGCACAAAAAAAAAGGACAGTGAGTACCGAGGGATCAGGCAATCACAAAGCTTTCCGACATCCTCAAAGCAGCCTCCGGGGACAACGGGCACAAATCGCTGCTGTCCACTCGACCGACACTTCAACTCTCCTCATACAGCAACCGCAAAAGTTCTTCCTTGCTCGAACTCCCTGTCATCCTAATTTGTAACTTGAAAGTGATTCAAGATAAGATACCGTCATGTCCTTGGATGACAAGATAGCGCATTTACAAACTGAATCTTGGCAATGTTAAAGAAAATATTCAAAGTATCCTCGAGTATTCTGTACCAGTGTTGGCAGGACATGCCATTGGATGTTTAATTTCCGTGGCGCTATAAAAAACTTTCAGAAAGACTTGTTTTTCTTTCTCCGGCGCGGAAAACTTCTAAAAAGTGTTTCCAAGATGAAGCACTCCTTCCATCTGCCAAGCTGCAGATCTCTGCTCATCCTTAAACCCTTTAATCTTTCCTTCTACAGTGGAAAGAAACTCACATTTATTGCCTTTTTCTCTTCCCTCGTCTCGAGTAGACCTTAATGTCCTGATCTCTCTCTACGACTTTCTTTAATTAAATCACAGCGAAACTGAAGTTTTAGCATTCGCTCCGGACCAGGTCTCTACAAACATCCTCCAGAAACCTGGGCTTCAATTTTGACGACCAAAAATCAAATTCAAGATCTTCCTCCTCATCTATAAGGCTTTGAATAGCCTTGCCACAGAATATGTTGGTGAACTACTAATGCCGTACACTTCAGGTCCTGTAGTTGTACTTCATCCAACACAGAGTGTGTCGCTGTCCGTGGCACTGACAAGGTGCGTCGATTTATAGACCGAGAGACAAGGTTACTGATCCTAGAGAGTGACTGAAGAGAGCGAGCGGCGTTACCGGGAACAAATCAGTGAATGAGAGAAATACAACGTCATTGACCGATTGTATGCCGGCGGGTACGCGACCCACCTCCGCCCCACCCTGCACGAAGGTGCGACGTCACGACAAGCCGCAGGTAGATCCTCGCCTCGCCATCCTTTTGTGAGGAACTTTGTTCCCTGGGTTTTTATAGTTGCTCTGTAAATACAATTTTACTCACTTACTTCACTACAATGCTGCATAATTCACCCAGCAAAAACCTGGATTTGCTCAAATTGAAGGGTGAAGATAAATCTGCTGGTGCACAGCATTATTCAATTTCCTTCTTATCAAGCCCCCTTATCAACTCTGAAGCTTAATCACAGCTTTGGTGAGATCACTGTAGCTAATTACCAATTACCCTATTTGTAGGTCCTTAACATATACTGTAATAGGCAACCTAGTAAGTACTGTAGTTAATTAGGATGCTTCGTGCCCTTTTTCTCCACTCAAATTACCGAAACGAGATCAGCAGGTTAAAACAGGCCGTGGCCTGGAGTGAAACTACTCTTATTATAGCTCCCTTGTGGGAATCCCTGCCCCCACTACGATGCCGTGTTTCTAACAGCAGGGGTATTCCCAAGATGCCAAAAGTCTATTTTTGTCTTGCAATATGCGGCTGGGCGTGCAGATGAAGGGGTAAGCACTTTAGTTGAATGAGTGCAGAGGGAACACCAGGACGGGGGAAGCTGTCAGAGAAACAAGCAGCTAAACGTTACTCGACTCGCGTGAAGCACATTCTCAAAGGGGTTTGGGGAGTTTAACGCAGCACACAGCATGTCGAATGAGCAATCAAGGGCCAGTGAAGAGTGACATATCTGGATGTGATGTAAAACTACGTGCCATCTTCGGAATTTGTCTGTGACTTTCGGTAAAAATATGACCAAGTGAGCCGTTTTCATTTCAAGAAAATAAACTGCTGGTATTGATCATCAGTCATCAAGGATAAAAGCTGATTCTCCTTTTTGTACGCAAAGGTTTCGGAGGTAACGTCAAACCAGAAATCATTGTATCATAGAAGGTTTTCTAACATTTACAATGGCAGGAAACTCATTTTGTCTTAAACCTTCAAAAGCACATTTATAACAGATCGTATTACTGCGTTGTGGGAAACACTGCTACTCCTAAATGATCGACTGGCTAACAAAAGTAAGGTTAATATGAAAACAAAGATTTAATTGCACATGTCGTTGTTTTTTTACGAGTTAATTTCAGCAGTAGAATACTGGATAAACCCCGCAGTTTCATTTACAGCACTTTCGCCATTTGGAATTTCTCGTAGAAAATGATTGCCGACACAAAAGACAGAATGAGGCCTAAAACCTATGCATGCAAATGAAGCAACATTTTTGATTGGCAAATCAATCTTGTTTTTTTGACACTCGCCGATGAATGAATTTCAGTCGGCAATCAGTTTTCAAAGTATTTTAAAGGAATCTCATCAATTCAACCTTCCATACGTCCCTCTGAAGCGAAAAGAATGAACCCGACCAATAAGACCGGCTCTTGTGCACTCGAGTCATTCAAAAGCGTCCATTACACTCTTGTGCTGTGATCCCGGAAATGATTGTTCTTCCGTCGCCGTTCCAGTGCAGATAAAGGACTTGTTACAAGAGCTGCCAATACAATGCGTGGCCTTCGTCACGTCTTTGTACGTTACAGCTGGAAGTAAAGATTACAGGACATGAGTCAGGTAAATCACAGAAACAATGGATGACGTGCATGGCTTGTGTTGTGGGTCATCACCCGGGTTTTAAATCCATCGACAACTACAACAACTCAACTACAGCTGGACTTCAACAGGAATCGAGAGAGGTTTTTGGTTAAGGTTCAAATCCCACTTCGGTTGGAGAAATTGCACAGTCATGCTCTTAACGGAGCTAACAGCTAATGCTAACAGAGGTTATGCATTGTGATGCATTCAATCTCTATTCTGTACAAATGAGTATTGGGATTAACTAAATAATAACACTATCATGACGTGTTCTAATCTTGTAAAATTTAGTTTTTGCAGAGGAAATTAATAAACACAGTGTATGAAGGAATATAAAATAGATATTAGAGAGAGAATTATGACATGTATAACTTCCTAACTCCAGCTCTAAGCAGCTCATAATACATAATTAAAACTAACAATGGCAATACACTTTTTAATCTGACTACGGGACTGTAGAAATTATTTTTCATGACGTTCCAGGAGGGTTGTAAAAAGGTTTGTCTCGAGCCTTGCTGTCTTAGTTCTTAGGTCAGACTTTTAAAAAGTCATAAAGAAATTCCACTTCTTTCAGAATTAAATAAGTATATTTTCTAGGACAGCTGTAACAGCGGCTATGATTCATATTTCTGTATCAACAATGGAACAAATGACTACTTGTATACGACTGCAGCTTCCCTTAAGAGTTTCAGCATCTTTTAGAAAGTCGTGTGGTTTTACGCTCTGCAATGTTCCCGTTTTGATTCACCGTAGCCGCTCTCGCACTAAACTGCCCGGTAACGAGCAGCAGATAAACAAAGCGAAGCTGCTCGCTGGTGAACAGAAAGGAACATTTAGCAGTTAAAGAGCCGAGTGTTCCCTCGGGGGGGTTGGTGGAGACCAAAAATAGAGGTAAAAGAGACAATATTGGACTTAAAGTCATGAACACGACTCTAAATGAGTGACAATGTTGCTCCCTAACTGCAGGTTGTGGAAACTAAATAAGTGTTGTATTCATTGGCCCTTTGTTTCAGCTGCCCCCAAGTAAACAAAAGCCGAATATAAATGCAGAAATATTTTTGACTTGCGAGTCATTTTGCGACATGTTTCTCTTATTAATGTTTTGTTGCTGTTGTTTGCTCTTCATCCTCCTGATGCAAACTAAACATAAAAGCACCATTCTTTGTTTCTTTGTTTCGTTTTGTTTGCTTTGTGTAGCAAATGAGCTACAACTGCATTTCATTCTGTAGCCCTGTGTCGCATGATGACAATAAATGATCCTTGGGCCCTTGAATAACTCGCAAATCGGTTCACGATCTATTCCAGCTCGCATTGATGAAAATAAACAAAAAAGAATGACGGCTCTCCAATTTGAAATGGAGGATGTGGATAGATGACATCGTCTTAAAAATAGCAGAGCACAGAGAGTTTTTTCGTCTTGTCCAAGAGCTCTGCCCACATGTTCCACGGCCTTGAGACCGGCTATTTTTCATCGGCATATAAATGGCCGGGCTATTCTTTCCTCTGCCAAGGCTGAGCATGTTTCCAACTCTCCATCTCCATCATCACGTTCAAATGAAACATATATTTCTTCTTGACCATGTAAACCGACTCTTAAGATTTGGAACAAAGTCCTCATCTCTGTTAGTTGTCCAAAAATAATATTTGTCATATTGGGCCCATCTGTCCACGTAGTTTCACACAAAGTGCAATCTGCAGAACATTGATCTGCTTTGGGAAAAAAGTCAAACTCATACATGCTTTTCGTATCTTAAAGGAGATGTTTCAAATGGACATTTTTATGCACCGAATTGTAAAACAACCTCTCGTGTTTACTTCGGTGGTTGTAACAGTGTCATTAAAGAGGAATTAGATTACTATCCATCACGCGATGTACAGATTTAGCGCTTTTCCATTTATTGCCTCGTTGAGATGTGACTGAATGCGTGTACGTTACAGTTCAGTTCTCCAGAGCGAATCAATCTTCTGTCTGATCCGCCCGTTCGGCACACTCACCTCCATAGTGGTCAGGTTGCATCGATGGGTTCCAGCAAACCATCCGTCAGTAGAGCACTGGTCGATATCAACATCCTGCAGATTGATGTCCACTCGCACCACGCCCCTGCAAGACAGGAGGACACCATTAACCCGGCTCAGTGCGCAGTGAGGAAGACTATTACACCATTACAGGTTGGATTTAGGAACATTTAAATGTTGTCCAGGTTCAGTAGGATGTTAGATCACAGCCCGGGAACACGAGAGCACTTCTTAGTGCTGCAGTGATCACAGTGTTAGTGGAGAGAATTCACACAATGAACATTTATTATTTACCATTTAAAATTGTCTTGTGTTCAAACATGCATGAGGTTGCGTAATTAACAGAGAGTAGTGAAAAAACAACTTTTTTTCACACTTTGAAAACCCTTAATTTTTCATGTACGTAAATGGAGAGTTAATTGTAAATTACATTTTTCAAACCACACACAAAACATACCGGGATATTATGCAAATTCAGAAAAGAATATGTACTGCTGATCGACTGCTTTTGGGAACCACTCCCCTCTCCTCCTGCTCAGCTGAAACTCATATTGACAGCGAGACGATAAAGTGTCAACAGATCGGTTAACACGACAAAACACTCAGCAACGGTCGCTTGAAAGACTCGAGTCTTTGGTGGATTTCGGCCGGCTGAGCCGGGCAGGAACTTCTGGCGGCGATGCTGAGGATTTACACTGACTTAGCTGCTTAGAGCTCGATGAAGAGAAGCTCAGCAGCTCTGATACTGAAGGTCAGTCCTCTGATTTTGACTCACTGGTGGGGCGTGTGTCTTTTCTATCTGACAGCTGCAGCACACAGCACAGACCAATGGCTGGATGCAGTATATAAGGAAAAGGGTGTTGTTAAAAAATCTGTACTGACTTTAAACATTGTGGAGGACATGCTGAAGAGCGATAGCTCTGCAGGGTAAGTGTAACAACACAAAAAAGAGGCATTTCACAAACACATGCAAGACATTTGCATGGAGAACAACTGGCACAAAAAGGAGAAAAACTAGATGTTCTCAAGTAGTTTTCAACAGAAATCCCCAAATAAAAATGGATCAGTATGAATAAAATACACAACTCGTCCGAAGCGAACACCTGAATCCGCGTTTTAATCTGTTCAATCAGGCAGAACCTGGAGCCGCCTCACCGACAACAAACCGGCGACTGCCTTTGTAATCACCTGAAACTGCCGTGATGCTCATGTGAGCATCGACATCCACATTCTTCTTTTAGAGGATTAACAGACAGCAAAGATAAAAGCAGAGTGCAGACACCACTGACTTCGGTCTTCCAATTTCTAGCCTGTGTGTGTGTGTGTGTGTGTTTCTACCAGTGATCACTGGCTAGTACGGCTTTTATTAGAATGCTATGATTTGTATTGTTACTCAGGTGGCAACCTCCGGTTCTGCCGAGTGACGCCAATGCGGAAATGTCTCTCTACTGACCAGCAGGGGGCGCCTCCTTTCGTTGCAAAAAGAACTAGCATATTGTATAGCCGTCTATGAGAAAATGACTCTACTTCTTCAAAACAGCATGTTCATTGAGCACATTACAGTCCCATTTCAAGTACAATAGACGATAAAGCAGAGTACGCTTTAGGGCGGGGCTACCTTGTGACTGACAGGCCGCTACATCCGCCGCTTTGTTTTTATATCATAATACTCTGAGTAGGTCTGCCAGGAGCTGTGCTGCAGATGCATCGAAGCAAACATCAAAATACAAGAAAAACACATGTCACAGTATGTGGCATGAGGATTAAATAGTTGTTCTAGAGTTAAAGATGTCGTGAGCTGCTGTCTAGTCACCTTACTTACAGTGCCAGTGGTCTGTTTCAGAGAGGAAAACACTGAACTCTGTTATTTGCACATACCAGCACACCTCTGAGGGAGCGTAGTGTTACGGCCAAGCGATTTGTGGTAATTTGCTTAAAACAAATGTGTTCAGCTAATTCTGACACAAGTAAACGAGACGGGTGAGATTACAGGACTGAGGTTAAGACCCTGATCGTTTCATTTGATATCGAGCCTTAGTGATTACATATTCCCAAACTCATTTGCAATGAATCAAATTACCACAAACCAACAGACGCTCAATCTTCGATGGTCTCAGGGCCTCGGGTAAAGTGCCCGCTTTGCCTTCTCCGATTGACAATCGAGGCTTGAGTATTGTCACTTATCAGCGGGGTAAGTCAAAGCTCTGTGGCGCAAACAAGCAAAAACTGGAAATTCAATCACGTGGATAACAAATGCGAACCAAAATAAATGTTATCTGTGGTTATACAACTAACAGCTGATTTATTGGGTAGCGCTGACGTCTCACTCTGGCAAAAACACATCTTCAATCCTTTTTAAATATTGACAACACACCTGTTCATATTCAATTCTCCTGTTTGTAATAAGGGTTGGAAAGAGTCCACTGAATCACATGCAGCACAAGAACAGGATGCCGGAGCCGTCAACATGTATGTTTCACTGGCAGCTCAAGCATGAACATTTGCTTTGGTTTTTCTTGTTGAATTGAGTCTTATAATAAAATAGCCTGTTTTCTCACTTTTATTTCCACTCACAATCTTCCGCTTCCAGCCAACGTGGACATATAGCGTGTAAAATAGAACCGTGGGGCTGGATGTCCGCCGAAGATGCGGTCAGAAAGCACAAAAGACGGGGTCGTAATTACAGAGCGGGAACGGGGAAAGTGAAGCAGAAGCATCGTGGTGGCCATCAAGGCCCTCGGGCATAAAGACGGGATTATCACAGAGAGCCGGAGATAGTGGTGCCCCGGGAAACAGAGTGCTCTCCTTTCATCCCCCATTCTTTGTGGGTCTAAAAGGCCAGGACAGTAAAGAGAGGAGCGTCCCACCAGCAGGGGCTCTGGTCTTTCTGACACACCAGTCAGACTGTGCTAATGTTAGCCCCGGCGTCATGCAGCTGACTGTAGATATATCTGGGTAATTGCTTACGGGCTACAAAAGGATATTCACCGAAACATTCTCGCAATGAAGTATCTGATGTATTCATGAATGAACACTGAATGTCAGGCCTTTCGGCTTTCAGCTGAATGTCTATATTCAGGCCCAGAAAATGGACTCTGAGATTCCTTTTGCCCATTTTAGCCACTCTGTGCAGAACTGTGGTTGAAGTCTGAACTGATCAGAGCACAGAAGACACGTTCATACGATTCTTGTCGAAGTTCATTTCACAGTAAACCCATTGCTCCTCACAGAGATGTGGTAAAACCAGCGCAGTGGATAAAGACGAATACCAGATTCAGCGCAGCATAAGAATCTATTCTATTATTAGCTTCTCTCAGCGGGGACTGCAGTGTGATAACATGAGGCGTATATGACCAAGCTAATCACTTTAGTGCTTTACATGTACAATTCATTGATTCAATCAAAACATTACGGTTGAACCTAGCAAACTGTACAGCTCCTCCACTTTAAAAACAGATACAAATATCGTCATTTCTATATATTTATTTCCATATTTTCGACTGTATTTTTTTCTCTATTATGTCTCTTGACTTTTACTGTTTTGTATTTATCATTATGCACCAAATCACAAAGACAAATTCCTTGTAGTAGGTGTAAACCGAACGTTACTTGGCAGTGAAACAGTTTCTGATCCTGTAAATGATTAACAGCAGCAATCACCTGTGTTCACCCTGTCACTTCATGGTGAGGACAGGACTCCTGGCTAAGCTAAAGCTATGCTAGCTGCTGACCAGACTGAGGGTTGCCAGATTGGATCGACAGAAATGAACAGCAGCTTGTTTTATCACAGAGCTTTGACAGAACAATAATGGAATGGGAAAAGTTTCAATTCGGTCGTAATATACTGGAATGACATTTAGTCGTCAAGTTATTGATCATTGCTGGTGGAGCTGAGAGGATTTAGTGCCCTGTAAATCAAAATCATATGACTCATATAAAATGTATTGGAGTGCAGTCTAACTTTTTATTGGTGCATATTGAATTGTACGAAAAAGTAATGATGTCATAGATTTTGTTCTTATTATAAATGCTTTTATTGTTTCTGTTTTTACCATGTAAAGTGTCTTTGAGTGCCTTTTTAAAGCGCTATATAAATAAAATGTATGATTGGTATTATCTTTCAATGAAAGAATTATCCAAAAAGCTATTTTAAGACTTAGTGTGGCATAATCTAATCTGTGACTGTTGAACACATTTTTTTCTATAATATTGTAGATATTTGCACAGGACTGAAGAGCATCTGCATGTTTTTGCTGAAGTGGGAGAATTAAGCGCCGATGTCCGGTGTGTGCAGATAAATAACAATACAAAGGAGAACATGTAAGACCGGCACAAGCTTAAACATGATCCTTTAGCTTCTCCGTGCAGCCGGAAGACGTGCGCGCCCAGATGAACTTGCATGCACATTTCTCCTGCCCCAGAGTGTCTTGACAAGAACACATTGCTGTCCTTTTAGACGGGCACAGTTCGTGCATTATGTCATGGAACAATCGCAATGAGAGAACCGCGCAGCCCTCCAGAGGAACAAAAGAAATGCCTCTTATGTGACGGAAATGCATTAAGCTGACAGGACGAGCAGAAGCTAATGTGAGTGTAGCCGCCGGGCACGATGCTGCTTGTCTACCAGCGTTTCAGTGCGACCCGGGTCATTTCATTGAGTCCTGTCGCCGGTCATCAAAAGAAAAGACACAGGACCCGTGAAGCTGCTGTCACAGAAAGGGAATGACAGACTTTTTTATTCTTTATTTTGAGAGCCGGCACTCCTGGACTCTTGACACTCTTGTCATTAGAAGCACTCCTCTGAAGACCGAACACCACGTCGCTGCTGCTGACAAAAGAAAACCTGACAGTCTGACTCTAGCAGGTGACAATTCACATCAGAATTAAACAGTTCGATTCTGAATGAAAACTAATTATGGCTTTTAATGAACGCCACTTAATCCTCGTTATTTTAAGCCTCATCAGCCCAAAATTGGTAACTTCATCGTACAGGTCACGCAACAAGCAATATTGAACGAACCAACATTATTCTGAAACAGAGTTCACAGACAAGTTGCATTCAAATTCTATATTCTGTCTTTAAACTCAAAATCATACAGTAATGCTGACATCTGCAGGATTAGATGAAACTGTTAAGACCACTCTGTGGAAATAATATAGTAAGACACTTAATGTACAAAAGAAAGCACCTTAGGGTCTTTAACCCCCGCTTGCTTCAGGTTTCACTCAGTGGTGCGCTCAGGATTTCACATCTTTATCGGGTGAGAAATACTTAGCTCAGAGTCTCCACTAATTTTCCTTCTTGGATGCATTTTTTCTTCCTCTCTCTCTCTCTCTCCTGCTCTCTCTCTTTCATCTCAGCTTACCATCATATATTATGGTGTTTAGCCTCGGGTATTGTGGGGTTTCCTTCCTATTTGTTTCTGGATGGTGTGAAGCAGATGCTGCCGGCTCCTCCTGGAGCTCGAGGCTTCCCCACCCTGTCAGAGGAGAGGACCGGCCGTCCCACAGCAGTCCGGGCTTTAGCTGCTTGTGCAGCTTAAATGGGGGCGTTAAGCCAAGCGTAAACGAAGACTATCCTGCCATCTAATTAGAAACTTGGCCTTTGGAGAAATGTGCAGAAAAATTAACATCTGTACAGTTGTTTCACTTTTTAGACCGTTTCAACTATCGGCCTGATCATATTGCTGCTTCAGCCTCAAAGCAACTACGGTCTGTGTTGTGAAAGGTGAGTTTGAAGTACAGTGTGTTCACCTAACACACACACACACACACACCATCTCTTCCTCTTCTGTGCATTCCCACTTTGTAGTTTTTTAGTTTTTTTTTGCATTTGTGTGTCTGTGTGCTGTTACGCGTTTGCGTCTGAAGTTTAGAGTGATCTGCCAATTAGGATGGTTCGGAGCATCCGGAGGAATGTCTCAACCTCCAACAATGACACACACACACACACACACACACACACACACAGGGTTACACACTGCAGGCTTGACAACAGCCAGTCCTCTGTGTGGTCTACGCTGCCTCCCCTGTGCCTCCAGTGCAGCCGAAGAGGCAGACGGGAAGAGAGGAGTCGAAGTGTGAGAGGTGCGATTTCTTGCACCTCCACGGAAAACAAACAGGCCGATCTATCGCAAACACATGTCCACACACTCCCGGTCTAATAAAAGGTTGCACGAGTTGTTTAGCACCTGCGCGTTACAAACAAACAAACAATCGGGACACGCACAAAAACAGCCCCATGTTCTTTTCTTTGATCTATTTCCATATGCCGAACACATAAAAACAAGTCACGATGCGTCTTACATCATCACTCCAAACAGGAAGTGACTGAAGCATTAAAAAGGCTGGAATCAAGATGCAGGGTCGGTGTTCTACATCTTTCATTATTCATTCATTGTTGTATTGATTGTGTATTCATCTGGAGGGGAAGCGGAGGAGCGCTGATGTCTGAGGCGGCTATATTATCCATCCCCTCCTCTCCAGTTTCTTATCTGGCATCGTGCTGAAGCACAGGGAGGACGAGCCGCCCGCTACTTAGATACGAGCGTCTGAGAGATGGCTGTCGAGAAGCAACAAAAGGATGCGTGGCAAAAAGGACGTTTATTTGTGGCCTGAAATATTCCCCGATAACTCTTTCAATCCAGCTATGATTAGCAAGGTTGTTCAGATATGGCAACACGACTGCATGGCTACTCCAATGAATGGCCATGAAAACAGCTACATGTTTGTTGTTAAAGTTTGTAAAAATGTGTAAAAATTTGAGGATCAATATGACAGAAAGAAATGTCATCGTCAGATGTGCAGGTTGGTCATTAAAGTTGTCTTTGGTGATAATGAGCCGTTGATATCTTCATCGGTAGCGTGTTCTCTTCAAGGAGCCGGCCGTCATGTTTCTTCAACATGCTTGGCACACGGAAGAAGTTTTAGTTGGTTGCAATCTGCAACCTCGCCGCTAGATGTCGCCAAATCCTACATACTGGCCCTTTAAGAAAGTTAGACGTTGACAAATGACAAATTGTGGTTTTACTGGAGATTATGTGACAAACTATTTCTTGGCTGTTTCCCTCTGCCTCCAGTATTTATGCTAAGCTAACTGGCGCCTGGTGGTTGCTTCATATCTAACATACAAACACGAGTGTGATAATAAACAGTTGTTTTTGTATATGAGCATATCGAGTTTACTGGTGTGTTTGATGAGTGTGGATATTGCAGTTTATGTGAATTTTTCCCAATTTTGAGCGTCGCTCCCTTCACTTTTACCCCGTTTTTATTATTTTGTTTCCCTGATTGACTTCTGTATCTGTGGAGCTTCCTATATATTTATGACTTGGGAACTATAATTGTGTAATAATTGTGTGTTTCTTTCTGAGCGTTAGACGAGAAGATCGACGCCGCACTCCATGGAAATATGAAGCGCCAACCAGCAGCTCTGTTAGCATAGCTTAGCATGAAGCCTGGAGACGGGAGAAAAATGTTGAATGGTTTCCGTTCCGCATTGGTCTAAATTGTTATCAAGCAATCAAGCACTCGACTTCTACTATCAGATCGCTTCAGTCGACTTTAGACTAAGTGTGAAGCTGCTCTGAGAGGCTTTAGTCCCCACCAGGTAGCTATTATAGCCTATAATCACCGCAGGTTTTGACTCATTTGCAATCCGTGCCTGCCATGTGAGCGACTCCAGTGTATCAATTAAAGATTCATCGAAGGCAGTACACACAGTGATCTGGATTAAATATTCATTGGGGAAGATGTCGGGTCATATATGGAGCCTTAACACCTCACTGTACGTTTATATCCGGACCGGTGGCGGCATAAACGCGGCACATTACACAGGCAGGCTGCAGCAAGGGTGGCTTCAGGACACCCAAACATCAGACATATATTTCATCATTTCTTCATCTGCTCAGCACGACGTGTCTCTCATCTCATGATGACATTTCACAGCCCCCCCCCCTCAAAAAAAAGACACGGGCATGCAACATTTGCTGAGTAGTAAAGCAGCTGAGAGGGTTTTTGATAAATGAATTATAGGGCCTGTAGCCAGAGGTTCCCACCACTGCCACATCCAGTAACATGCAGGGTTATTTTTAGCAGCCAGACTGGAGGAGAGGAGAACCCCCCCCCCCCCACACACACACACGCACACACACACACACTCCTAAGCCCAGTGGGAAGCTGCAGCGTGTTTGGGGAGGAAAGAGAGGCAGGGGTTGAAGATAGTTGGTGGTTTAACCCACCTTTACCTTGACACAATCCTCACTCACACAACTTATAATACAAGTAGAGTAACACAAGAAAATGAGCACTTTTGATGACAAGAAGGCAAAAGTGAGCTTGCTGTTCAGCTTTTAGGCTACTTTACTGTTCAGATTTCTACCATCTGTGTTCCTACCTGAATTCAGGAGACAGGTTGGGCTTCAGGCCATAGAAGGCTGCCGATAAGGTCAGAAGCCAACGGGGGACAAAATTCCCATTTTCACACTCCAGGTAGGGCGCAGACCATTTGACGTGCGTCTTGTCCGGGATGAAACTCTCCCCTCTTTTTAAAGAATTGTCAAGTGACCTGAAATCTTGGCTCAGCACCCTCTTATGGAAGCTGGGCTTCTTCCTGTCTTTGACACCGTGGTACCAGTCCGTGTCTACCGTGCGGTTGTGCAGATGGGGGTGCTCCACTCCGGAGAGGTCTTGGAGGACTATCTCCCCACCGGCCCTGGTGGCTTGGAGGAGCACCGAGGGCCCCTCCGCGGACGAGTCCCCACCAAAAGTGACGACCGCCCGGTGGATCTTGGCGTCTCCCTCCAGCACGCTCCTGACTAAGGCATGGTACCACTCAATGTCTCGCCGCAGGCTCTGCTCCCTGGACCTGTTGACTTGCAGGATCATGTTGAGGAAGTTCGTGGCGTGCAGCACCGTGTCCAGCACGCTGCCCATGGAGTGATGCGGGGTGCCTCGTGACCTTCCGCGCAGAGAGGTGAGCTCGTACCTCCGCGAGCAGTTGGCGCTCTTCAAGGTGGTCGAGTCCCCCGTGTGGAGGAAAGCCGTGACCACCCGGGGGAGGTGCTCCTCCGCTTTCTTCGCGGTCTCCCCGGGAGGAGGATGCTGAGGCGCGCGGAGATGCGCCAGCTGCCGACGGTGCGTCTGAGCGCCGTAAATCGCCTCGCGCGCTCCGGCGTCTTCTCCCCCACGCGCTGACCATTCCGCGTATTCGTGGTTCGATCCGATCACAAATCCCACATGCAGCAGCAGCGACAGCCGGAAAACAGCCATCCTCCCTCCAGAAAAAAAGAAAGCGTCCGCAGATGTTCAGGGGGAGGGGACGGGGGACGGGGGGGGGGGGGGGGGGGAGATTTTGGGCGGGCGTGCTGTAGACGAAAAAAACAAAACACCTATCAAATTGCTCCGCTAAACAAGCGCGAGGAACCCCGTCGCTGTCCTCGCTCAATCCCGTCTTCTTCCTCACAGATGCCTCATACAGCTTGTTGATGTTGAGTATCCGCTTGCAGCTGTTTCCCCCCAGTCTCTCTCTCTCTCTCTCTCTCTCTCTCTCTCTCTCTCTCTCGCTCTCTCTCTCTCTCTCTCCCTCTCCCTCTCCCTCTCTCTCTCTCTCTCTCTCTCTCTCTCTCTCTCTCTCTCTGACTGTCTTGGCTTTGCTGTGCGGTGGACGTTCTCCCTCTGCGTGTATAGGCTACACAGACTGAATCAAAACGAGGGAGGGGTAAAGTGGGCAGGTTATTGTTACATTTATATATTTTTCTTAGGAGGCACCGAGTCAGGGAGCTTTCTCACTTGGATGACACGCGCACTCCGCCCTCTTCCGACCACGGCAAGCATTACAGTTTTTCTCAATTGCTAAAACACTAAAGCCCATTGTTGCCTGAACTCATTCAGCTAATTGTGCAGTCTGTTGTCAATACCTTAAACTATGTCACATGGTAAAACATTAGAACATGTATCACAGAGACAAAGGACACGTTTGTGAGCTGCAGGGTACAGTACTGTAAACATAGGGGTACAAGGAGGAGGAAGAACAAAATAAATTGCAAAGAGCAAAGCACAGTCATTTCTGATCAATTTTGAGCTACTGTTTCGTTTGTTTTGAGATTAAAAATCTACTTCTCCCTGAGAACGATATGTTTTGAACAATGTGTTTTCTCTTTATTGGTGTATTGTTTACTGATGCTTTACTGACGAAAGTTTGCGAAAGTTTCATTTTGGTAGAGATTTTGTTCTCACTTTGGCATTCAGGAGTCGTTTGTTGACTGTTGATCAGTGTGAGAAAATAAAAGAGGATTAATTACAACCGCTTTCATTTCTAGTTGTAAAACAATTTGAGAAATATATTTGAAAACCAAATAGTGTAGGAAAATATACCCATACTTGTTCATGAAGATAGAGACTGAATATAATGTAACGTAGATATGTATGTTTATTAGCACCTTTGGGAGCCAATATTTGTAATAGGTGCCAATAGGCATTCAAGCCCCTTGAATTCAATTAAATCCCCTGAAAAGTCTGTATTACTCGATAGCATTAAATATTCGTGAAAATAAGCATCAAACTAAGTAAAAGAAAAACATTGAAAGATGTTATTTATTGAGAGTTTAACACACAAAAAACTAAGCAGAGTGGCTTTATCACGACTGTTTGAGTGTAATTTGATTGACAGTGACCAAACAACTCATCAAATGTCATCAGATTCTGATTCGGAACATTTTTGCTTCAACAAATTATTTATATTTCGTCGTTGACGATGACTTCCAAATGAAATGTTTTGGAATACCTTTTATATCGTGGGCTCTGCCAGTAAATGCACCTTCTTAACATGCCCACATACGATCAACGCTGTAACTGTGCTCATAGTTTGCTGATCTGCAAACTCTCGTCTAAACTCTCGTCTTTGCCTTCGTCTTTACTTTTATCCGATCCGCATGTAAACTGTGACAGAAATACTGGAATGAAAATGAGGCCGTGAACCATCCCAATAAACATGACAAGAAAGAAGATCTTAAAAAATGTCCTGAATGTGTGAAATTCAGACGTGGCCAACACCGACACCCCTAAAATGGTGGACAGGGTCCCTTGAAGTATGGGGTAGCCCAAACTGGAGAGGGCGTCCACGGCCTTGTCGTCGGGACTCGTCCTCTCGCTGGAGGCGAAGGCGTGAGACACGTGTGCTGAGAAATCCACGGTGAAGCCGATGCAGAGGGTGAAAACGATCATGGATATGGAATCGAGAGTGACGTCCCAAAGCGCCATGAAACCGGTGACCCCGGCGGTCACCGAGCCGATCGAACAAGTCAACCACAAGGCGCAGAGCGGGTCTGGAATCAGCAGGAGAGAGACGACCAGCATCCCAGCCGTGATCACGAAAACGTTCTTAATCGTGCTGCTGACCACCACGTCGTACTGGTCGTAGAAGATGAATTCCTGGTTGTAGACTGATAAAGATGCGGCGCGGCATCTTCCCGCGGTGGTTTTCAGACCTGTAAACATGTGAATTTCCGTGCTGGCGTCGGCGATGTCGACGGTCTGAACGAAGAACCGGGATGCGCGGACGGCGTCCCCGGTGAGGTTCACGTCTTGCTGTAAAAAAGGAAACGAATCAAAAAAGCGAGATAGATTTCTGAGGAAAACGTCCTTATCGTCAAGGTTTAAATGTGTTTCCCGTCCGTATGACAAATAAGAGTCCAGCCAGGACGTAGAGACGTCCTCGTCTACAAACTGGAGCTTTTTAAACTCCTCGATGCATCCCTGAAGTTGGCGCCTCTTGGTTTTATCCCAATATGGGAACTCCTCATTCACAATCACCATCACAGATGGGCCGTAATCGGAAAAATACTGCCTATCCTTCCTATTGAATCTGATAACGTGGGAGTTATCAGCTGCCAGATCATAGAGCTCGATCCCCTGTTCAACGTGGAAACATCCATAAATACTTGCAGCTAAATATACCACGTAAAGGAAGATTACAACCCCCTTGACATAGGGTTTCATCAAAAACGGGCCATAGTAATCCTTAAAGAAATTACTCGCCGGTTGTTTTTTCTCCGCTCCGGTGTTCTTGTCGTAGTCGCCTCCCACACAGCAGATGTTATACACCGCAGAATAATGATCACTGTGGTCTGATGGTATTTTCTTGCAGGTCAGCCAGTGCCTGTTGCTGGCTTCTCGCCTCCCGTTCAGAGCCAGGAAGGCGCCGAACAAGGTGATGGTGTAGATGTAGCAGAACACGATGGAGACGCTGGCGTACAGGCTGAACGACTGCACCGACGGGAAGTCGGACACGACGCCTACGGAGAACTTGAAGACGTCGGTCAGGGCCGTGATGGTGATGGACATGACTGCGTCTTTGTAAGAGTGAGCCATCCGCTCCGGCACCGGGTCTTTCACGTTGGTGTGCTGCCAGTCGGACACCATTACGAACATGTTGTTGAGACCGATTCCTGGAGGAAACAAAATACAGTAGAGGTGTAAAGTTAATGACAGGTTCGAAGTACATTTGTGAGACTTTAAACATTTTACAGGACTTTTACTGTAAACCATAAAATGCTCGTAAAACATGAGGAACCGCTATTGTCTTATTGTCAAGCGGTTAAAATACGGCTCAATTCAATGCTCTGCAAAACACCACAGAGATATCTTTTTCATTGTCACTTTTATGTAAATGCAGCGTATTTCTTGATGGATGTTTCATTCCAAACTACACCCCAAAACTACAGTCTGGAGCAACAACAAACAAAACAAAAAAGACAAGGGTGCTTTTTCTCACCAAGTATTAGGAAAGGAGAGTTGGCGACTGTGATAGCAAACGGCACTCCGATGTAAAGCAGCAAACCAAAAGAGGAGAGAACAGCCAGGCCCGTGGAGAGGACGCCGAAGACGGCCACCCACACCTTGTTCCTCACATTGTCCAATCTGTACAGTCAAATTTAAAATGAGGCTTTGACAAATGACCGACTTATGTTACACTGCCCTCTCTGGTTGAAATGTTCAGGTTTTGTTTGTTCTCATGCACACGTTACACAAGTGGTAGCAATGCAGCAAAGTGGAGGGAAGAAGACTGCTAGCTAGCAAACTACCTACAATATGTTAAGCGTCATGTTCAGGTATTGTTTAACTCTGTATTGTTTTGATCCTGTGTCATTTAAATTAGCAGGTTACTTCCTGTACAGACAAACATGAAATACCTGATAGAAACTAAACGGACTAAAAACTTGAAATCCTCATCTAAAATAACTAGAGACTCAAATGTAAACTAAATTTGAAATTACAATGAAACATCTTGAAATTGCAATAGCTCTGCTTTGGACACATTAATGCTGCTATTGTTTCAACACCGACATGTGAGCTGCGTGTGTTTTTCCTGAATCAGTCGCTTTGATAAACAACATGTCTCTGCGTCTCACACTCGGCTGCCAGTCAGTTAGTCGCTCACGGTGTGACGGTCGCGGATCACTTCTTACCTCAGGCAGGATATCACAGAGAAGGTGATAGCACAGGAATACGTGATGAGGAATAAAGGGACGCCATCTGTGGTGTGACTGTCAATCTCCTCCTGCCTGGATTTGGATGTGTAGTAAGACACCTATAGAGCACAGCAGGAAGACGGCAACCAGAAAACAGTGTTTTACACACAGATGTCGCGACATGACAGGGCAGGATCTAAAACAAAGAAACACAACACAGCATCAAATATTGAAGAGTGTGTGAGAAGAAGCAGCGGTGTGATACGTACGTCGATGTGTTTGCCATCAGTCTCCTCCGATGCCAGTCTTTTAAACGCTCTCAGCCATGCTTTCGAGGCGTCAGCTGTGTTTTCCTTGTCATCTAAGTGGTACAAGAGTTTTACGGCCTGAGCGCTCCTGACTGAGCCGTTGGCTTCTGCGATAACTCCGCCGAGCACCGAGCCCAGGAACACCGAGCCGGACCCGTGCGCTTGTACTGGGAAGGTGATGCTGCTTTGATCAGCCTCACTGGAGACGATCACTTCCAGGAGGACGTTGGAGACACATTCTCCTCTGGCTCTTGCACACAGCTCACTGAATCCCATGCTCCCGTTGAGCACGGTGATATTAAGGACCCTGTTGTTGAGTCTGACGATGTCCTCAACGGCAGGATTTGCCAGTATGTTGGAGCTGCTGGTGGATACGGCGATGAGGGAGGCGAAGCTCCCCTTGTCGTACAGCCGGTCCTTTGAAAACATGGAGTCATTGTAGGGGAAGTGTTCCCTTACAAAGGCCCTCGTTGCCTTCGAGGGTCCTTTCCTGGGCGTAAACTGCCGCTCAAAGTCGTTGTCCGTCCTGTCTTTGAGGAAAGTGAAGCCTCCGCCAAGCGCCGCTGAGAGTATGAGAGGAATCACCAAAAAATACAAAGGGCAGGAGCCCACAAGGGACCCAAGTCTTTCAAAAAGGCCCGACAGAGGCTTCGCCACGCAGTCGGTTCGTCTGCATGTTCGTCCCATCTTCAGACTCGCAGGACAGTTAGCTCAGATGTGGAGGAATTACTGTACATACAGACAAAGCCAGTCTTTACACACCCTTCTTCGGGAGGTTGGAGGCAGTCTCTTTGGCCAATAAAGGCACAGTCATCACTTTTAAACCGGAAAGGAAAAACAGTACTGGGAAGTGTTTGGTGTTACTGGTAATCTCATGCTTCTTTGTGGCCATAAAGCAATACGTGAGGAGCGAGACATATATACGAGACTACAAACTCTACTTCAAAGAAAGAAATGATAAGAGTTCCCAGAATACCAACGTCACTTACAGAATATCTTACAGTACAGCAATCGGTCAACAGCAATCAGTCAACATTTTTTATTGTCTGTTAATTATTAACATCCCTATTACATTCCATTCCTGCAAATATATCCTCTAAATCAGGCATGTCCAAAGTCCGGCCCGCGGGCCAATCACGGCCCGAGGTCAGATTTTATACGGCCCGCGCCTTCTGTCTTAAAATGCATTATTTATGGCCCGCCAGCACAGTCAAAACGGAATGAATAAATCATACAAGTTCAACATGCAATTCCTATTTTTACCTCATGGTGGCAGCACCACTCTATAACTGTCTGGCTGTTTGAAATTGGCTCTGACCCTTGAACTGTCATGGCTACGGCAAGTAAAAAAAGGAAAGTCGATAATGAGGGCCGCCGCTTCCAGGAGAGGTGGAGATCGCAATATTTTTTTCACCGAAAACCGAAACAACTGTGTCTCCCTAATTTGTCATGAGACTGTTGCCTTGTTTAAGGAATATAATGTAAAGAGACACTACGAGACCAAACGTGCTAATGCTACAACAAGCTATCAGAGAGCGTCTGTGCTAGAAAAGTGAAGCAACTCCAAGATAACTTGGCCACACAGCAGCGGTCCCTTTCACATGAAAACATCATCAAAGTAAGCTGCGGAGTGGCCGTGGTAATTGCTAAACATGACAAACCTTTTACGGAATGTGAGTTTATCAAAGACTGTGTTATGAAAATAGCAGAAAACATTTGCCCCGAGAAGAAGACAGAGTTTTCAGCCCAGACTACAACTCTTACCCGGTGGCCAAAAATCCCCCTTTGGTTCAAAAAGCATTTTCCTCAAAGACCACCAATGTAAAGGAGACATCTGTAAAACTGTTGACAAATAAACTCAAGCTGCAAATAATGTCAATTTATGATTCTTCCTATTATGAGTTTTTGATCCATGGAGGTTTTATATTCGTAAAACATTAGATATTAAAATCTGTGACATCATCTCACGGGAACTGAGAACGGTTTCTTTACTTGATTGCTTTAAGTTAATTTGAGATAGCCCTGCTGTAGTTGTATTTGATTGTTTGTAATATCACTGTTTTTTTTTATAAATGTGTATTTGATTATGATCCTGCTCAATTTGAGGCAAAGTATATTTGTAATTTGAGACATGTAAGGAGGCCTCAAATTTCCAGTTCTTACAATAATATAATAATTCATGGTTCCTGAAAGAAGTTGGTGTACATTGACACAGTATATGTTTTATTATATTTCAATTAATAAATTAAAGTAGGCAGAAACAACTATTTCACGTTTTCCTTTCCACAGTGAAACCCTGTAAAGACCACAGTGATGCCATGTGCCAAATACTGTTCACGAAAACCTCAGGTCCAGCACATTGTGGACTGCAACAAACAGAAATACACCGAAGGATCTCGGGAGCAGAAGCTCAAATCAAGCCGTTGGTTTCCTCCTCCCTCCTTTCTGTCTCCCTCTGCTGTGAGAGAGCAGCTTCCATTGTTCCACAGGTTCACATTAAGGAGATGGGAACAGGCTGCTACCTGCAATTATCCTTGCTCACCCAGCCGTGGGCCACTAGGTGCTGAGCAACAGCTGGCTCTCTCTTTCCCTTCACCACACACATGCACCGACACACTACCGTCCTCCCCCCTTTCAGACACTTTACCCACCCATTCCTCACACTCACCTGCCAGGCAGCTTGATTAATAAGGCCAAAGCTCCCAGCGAAGCAAACCACCTACACAGAGGGGAGGAAGGCAGGAAGAACTAGAAAATGCATTTCCTGCTGAAAATGCGTTGGAATGCTGAAAGCTGAAATGAATCTCAAAAACATTGCTGAAAATAGATATCCAATTTTTTTTAAATTGCAAAAAGCTTAATAATTCAAAAAGTTGAAAGATTACAAATATGAAGTCATATCACCCCTCTCCTGAAAGAGCTGAACATTTTGATATTCGAACGGTTTCTGTCGCTTAAAAGAATTCCAGCGGTAGTGATATTTGTTGTAGTAGTAGTAGAAGTTGTAGTGAAGTATTATTAGCAGTACAAGTATTCGTAGCATTTGAATAAGTACTAGCTGTAGCAGTAGTGATATTTGTAGTAGTAGTAGTAGAAGTTGTAGTCGAAGAAATTATTTGGTCACATATTTTTGTAATTCATAGTCATTCCCAACAGCCATAACAGACACAAGAATCCAATGCATCACATTATGTGGTTCAGATACAGCTGCCTGTGATTTTACACTTGGCCAGTAGGTGGTTTCGTGTGCACATGAAGCTTCGAGAAATGAACCCTTTCTCGAACCAATTGGCTGAAGTGGTTCGATGCCTCATGAGGCTTCATCTCGCCATCACTAGTAGAAAGCCATGATTTTGATGCTGAAAGGGGACTCAGGGAGCACCTGACAGCTCTCAGTGCAGTCAGCAAACCCATCGAGGGAACAGCAAATGACAGCAGCCTTTACACAAGAGACATTTAAAATACAGTTCCTTAAAAAAAACCTGTATTATGTAGACTAGCCACCTCGTGTTTTGAAACAGTGCTGCATGCATAGACTGTGTGTAAGTTGTGCAAGTGGCTGCGATAACTTTGCACGTGTTTTGCAGCCAGGACAGTAGTGGCCTGTCATAGTATTATAATGAGCAAGACACTCACGTGTAACGATGTGTTTCCGTACTTATTGACGATTATTTTAGTTAGTTCAGTATTTCGTGTTGTAACGGGGAACAAGCACCATTCTGAACTACACACGCGAAACTGTGCACAAATATCTACGGTCAGCCTGGAGGGACAAAATGTCGAAGTCGAAGGCGCACCAGTTTCCCGTTGCAAAAACAATTAACTTTTTTAAATAAACGTGTTATTGTCTATGCAATCTAACCACGGGATTTCAAACATTACGATCAAATCACTCCAACAACCCTGAATCGAGTTACTTGTGCGAGTGATGTTTGTGCTGCATTCAAATGCTCCTCGGAACGTTGTGCTTCAGTCAGCAGAAATCTGAAAAGTACGAGTAAAAATAGACATGTTACGCTCATTCTTTAAAGTCCACGACATCCAAACAGAGACAGATAAATATCTAAATATATCCTGACACATCTGCTTGTGATGACAGCTGATTATCTGTAGAAATGATGCATCACAGAGCTATGTGTGCAGTAGCAAAACGAGAAGAATAACATGTATTTAGTTGTGAAATTTAAATTTAAAAAAAGAGTTTTGGATGAAGACTGAGTGCTCTAAACCAAGACACATTACTTGTGTTTGTACTTCACATCTGGACCGCTCAGACACCTCAAATGTATCGCTTTACAACTGTCCTAAAACGCAACATTTTATATGACTGTTGCCTAGAAACTAGCTCTGTGTTGTTTAACAAACCCCACGATTTACCCGTGTTAGCTGATGGTAGCTCGGCCAAGTGAACCGTCTAACTGAACTTAATTTCAGTGTCTTTTTAATCCTGAAAGTCCTTCAAGATGTTTGGAGTTGTGACTCCACCAGAGAGCGTCTACAGTCGGCTTACAAAGGAAGAGGTTCATGCTCAAAAACCGAAAAGGTAATTAAGTGTCCAAGGTTTTGCACAAAACAAGACACAGAAAGCAAAATATCACCTCAAGTTGGGTTTAACTTTGTAAATTGTGTGCACATTTTATTTTATTTTGGCATGTAAATAAAGCAAAGTAAGTAATAAAATGAATTGATGGGTATGTGTAATTAATAATACAAGGGTATAGTAAACATAAGAGATTATTTTGGTATGATTTGGCACTGGATAAATTGATGGATTTAATTGAGATTATAAAATGATTTCTTCAATGTCCTGCATCTGAAGGTACATGTCCAAGTACAGGCCGACAGTTGTTCTTGAGGAAAAGTCAACCAAACGTCCCATGAGGACGATGGGACCAGCGAAGGTAGAGGTGCCCTCCCCAGAGAACTTCCTCAAGAAGCATTCAAAAGAGCCCAAAGTACCCGAAAGTGAGTTCTCCTGTAGACTATCTGAGCGTTGCGTGGGTACGTCTTTGAGCAGTGATTCTGTTATTTAACTTCATATTCATATGCGCTTTCAGAAGCACAGTGTTCCACAGAACACACCTGCACCGTGAAGAAACCAGACGTTCCTGCGCAGACGGACAGACCACTTATGGGCATTCACACCAAGAGAGACTTTGTACAGACAGCTACAGCGGTGACAATGAAGGCCCAGTTTACCAGTGTGGACACCCGGCATGGACACAGGCAGCTCCTTGAGACATCAGGACTCGTCCCCAAATACATCAAGAAGAAGGTTTTTCTTTCCACATCACACGAGAACGAATCAAGAAAGACATCTTGCATGCTTACGTCAGATACGTTTAGATAAACAAAGAACATTATATGACAATAGTCCCCTTTTTATTGATGACATCATCTATCTGGGACTTGATTTCATGTCGCATTAGGTCCACCGCATATTGTAAGTGTCCAGTTCCTATTCGCAGCATTACGGAGAAGTACCCGAGTACCTGCAGCAGCGCAAGGAAGACGAGCGGAGAGCTCAGGAGGAGTATGAGGACTTTGTGAAAGAACAGAGGGAGAGGGGAGCCATGAAGCGCCTCTCTGACCAGGAGCGACAAGCCACGCTCGAGGTACTCCAACACGTCGGAATCAAAATCAGAAACGGTTCAGTGCGATCGCACATGCAAGGAATCTGACGTGGTGGCTTAATAATACACACGATACAATAGTATCAAGACATAGACAAAATGAGAAGATGCTTTTTTCCTGACAATGACATTACCAAGCTGATTATATTGTCTAGTGATGGGTGTCCCTGTGTGGGTCCATGCTGCAGGGTCTGCAGAAGACTTGGGATGAGCTGCACCGCGAGTACCAAGGCCTCTCCTTCATCACAGACAACCTGAGGAAGAAGTCCCACAGGGATCAGCTGGAAGTGGCGATGAAGAAGCTGGAGAACGACATGGACCTCTTCAAGAGGTCCAAGACCATCTACATACCCAATAACTGAGACATAAAAACACTGGATTCCATCAGGTGTGCTGTGCTGTGTGTCTCGAGGCCCCCAAACAAAAGTCACATGAGCTTGAGTAAAATAGAATTCTGTATTCGTATGTTCTCTTTGTCATATGAACATTGGAACAAAGATACAACTTTGTTAGATTTTTCAGAATTACCATGGTAGTCTGGCCAGCGGTTGAGATAGTTCACAGTGGACTTTTGCCATTCTTCAGTATACAGTATTGTAGTATTACACTCTTTCTAATTTTAAAGAAACAATTGCAATGTAACGCCTTTGTATGTCTCAAAGATAATACATTTAAAATGTCAGATAATCAAAAACAAGTGTGTCTTTATCCCTTTCTTTCTTTTCACCAATCTGCCTTCTCAATGGAATTTCTTGGAGAACAAAATACTTAAAGAGTGTCCTTTTAAAATCCATGTAATTCTGACTGAATAAAATGTACTGCATTGAAAGTGAGCCAAGTATTTGTCGTCAAACTTTTTTGACTATTCATTTGAAATCCTCTTGCCCTGGCCCATGATGCAGCCACACGCCAGCGTGGCATCACATGCAGCTGATTATCCCTGTAATTGTCCACGACGAAAACTTTTACGCAAATGACTTGAGCGTGATCCCACAGGACCGCGTGGTCTCTCTACACTCGCTCTCTCTTTGTGTCCTGTCCTGAATCTCTACGCCGGTGAACACACCAACAAATGGACAACGCCGAGATGAAAAGGGGAATCGTGGTAAGTTTGTTTTTATCAACAGAGAATGATTGGGGGGGGGGGGGGGGGGGGTTCTGTGTCATTATTTGCTCAGCTGTGTTTGTAATTCTCTGAATGAATTCCTTGAAGTCATCTTTTGATTAATTCAACAGCAGCTTTTAAAGAACCTTGTTATTGAATCTAAACCTAGAGCAATATGATGAGGCTGAAGTCAGTGTAATCATAATAATAGTTTGTTGTTTGAACGGTTACAGATGCTGTGGGCCAACAATCCTTCTGTATATCTCATACACTTTCCATTCAATCTTTATTTATTTGACAATTTAACGACAAACAAATCTATTCACATTTTTTTGGGGGGTCTGCACGTTTCATTAGCTGCTGCTGTGGCTACTTCCAAACTCAATGATACTGTTGTCATATTATCCTTGCTGTAATTACTTTAAAAAAAAGTTAAACTACAACACCAAGCTGCTTTGAATTTGAGTTTTCCAGGTTTTAAAATGCCTCTACATGACTTCCTACAGCAAAATAATACCAGTAACCGTTACGATTACATGTTTCTTACACCTTTGAGATCCACCGGCCTCTCTGGAGCGTGAACAGGTCTCTGTTTTTATTTGACTGCTCGCTCTCATATTGCACGACTGAGCGGTTTAAACACCCACAGCTGTGTACTAACAGTCGGCTGTCTGTCCCAGATAGAAGACGACTGGCCAGGCTACAGTCTGGAGCTGTTCACTTACCCTGAACACCACCATGAAGACATAGAGAGTGTTTACATACCACATGGGGTTATCATGGACAGGTAAAGAACAACAACACATGAACACACCTGACTCTTTAAAATCACTTCCTGGTCATTTGTGTTTGTCTTCATGTGTTTTTTTCCCTGCAGGGTAGAGCGTCTGGCTCGCTACGTCATGGATGACTTCGGGGACAACATCATGGTGCTGTGCGTCTTGAAGGGGGGCTACGAGTTCTGCTCAGACCTGGTGGAGTTCATCAAGGTTCTCGGCCGCAACTCCGACAAGTATCTGGAGACCCGGGTGGAGTTCATCCGTCTGAAGAGCTACCTGGTCGGTGAACTGCACCTAAAACATGACTACATACTGTACAGCAGGCTTTGAATTATGCTCCTTTTTTTGTGTATTTTTATTATTTTATTTATTTCTGGGAGGTTGTTTCAGATTGATTCTTATGTAAAAATATTAAATTTAGCCGTTTTTATTCCCATGTAACAATGACGTTTTGCTGAAATGATTCGTTGATTATTTGGTTCGTCAATCCACTGAAATTGAATTGCCAAAATCAATAATTTTTTGAATTTTCTAATTGCCAAAGTGATTTTTTAATTGTTTCCAGCTTCTGAAGAGTGAGGGTGTCCTCCTATTCTAAGTTGTATAGCTTTGGACTGTTGGAGGCATAAAACAAGCAATTTGAGGACATCAAATTGGGCATTGGGAATTTATGACTCATTATTTCTGCACATTTTATGAAGAAAATTGACGACAGATTTATCAAAAATAACCCTGTAACAGTCCCAACATCCACCCACCACCACGTTTTCCATTTGAAACATCCCAGATGTTGCGTCTGACTTTCGGCTCAGCCACCAGATGTCGCTGTTGTGCATGTTTAGTGAGGAAAGAGCCCGTTCAGACGGGACACCTCGCTGCAGAGCTCAGGTCACGAACACACCAACACTGCTAAGTGGTGCTGTCACCTCTGCCAATGACAGCTTATGACACTGTCTAACACCTGGAATGTATAAAGCGAGTAATGTTTACAATGATGTCGCTTTGCTGCACAGTCACTTATTATGCTTCCGTGTGTTTTGGCACAGAGGACATCCAAAGTGATGTGATTTACATTTCTCTGCATGAGGTCGCATTCCTCCTATCCCTGTGAAGACGGTTGTATGCAGCAGTTTGGAAGAAGAAATAGGAAAATCGCAAAACATTAAAGGCTATGAGTTTAAAAATGATATGTCGAATAATAAATACATTAATAAATAATTGAAAATATCAAAAAGAAACATGTGGTGAGGCTGTAAAAAGCAAGCATAAAAACAATCTTCATAACAACATGTTGTCAACAGCAGCAGCAGCCGCTCGTGGTCAGCGTCTGAGCGATGGAGTCATGTGGCCCGCTCCCCCCCCCCCCCCCCAGGGCCGGGATTTTGTCCATGTCGCTGCTCCTCTTATCCGAGTGATGCATCTGTAGCCGACCAAATCCAACTTCAAAGCCGCTGTCCTTGAAAGCTTCTGCTTTCTGCGTGCTTCACAGGAACAGAGAGAGAGAGAGTCTGGCTTTGTTCATGCTGAGGATGATATTTTACACTCACTGTCCTTCTGCAGTCAATCTCCTTTTGAGAGGTTGTCTCGCATTTGAACTGCAGACAGATGAAACGTACAGTATGCTGTCTCTCAGTCAGTCTGGTGGCTGAAAGGAGCACATCTTGATTTCATGTTAACAGACTGTTGAGGAAGGATAATTGACAAAATCTACACATCATTTTTAGTTGTCGCATAATTTCCATTTTTGTCTTCCTCTCCCCAGAACGACCAATCAACAGAGGAGCTGCACATCATAGGAAGCAGAGATCTGTCTTTCCTGCGTGGAAAGGTGTGTGTAAACACATTTCCCGCCGAGCTAATAGAGATAATGTGGCAATAGGGCAGTATTCTTTGTCAGCATTTTTGATTTATTGTAAGAGAACTGAGAGACTACTTTGTGGTAAAACCTAATATTTCATTCTTGATTAACATGTGACCCTGTTTCAAATATGTTTTATTGCCCCAAAACATGCCCTTGGACCAGACCGAACCCCTGAACTTCAACTTTTACTGCTTTCTCCTCACAACCGTCTTCTATATGTGCACACCTCGTGGGTGTCACTTTGTTCGAGTGGTTTGCCCCCCACCAGTCTGGCCATGAATCAGGCGTTTCAGGAAAAGGAAAAGTTCCCACCGCAAGGCAGATTTACTGAGTGAGCTCTGGCCCGGAGGACTGAGGAGTCTGTACTTCTCCTCCTCGCTGCATTATTCTCTCAGATAGGCATAAGACATAAAGTGTGTTTACACAGCTGAGTGGGTGCTCGAATATGCTCACAAGCGTTTGCATAAAAAAAGACTGATGTCTGAATTCTTGACTGAGGCGTCAGCGTGTGTTTCACTGTGGGTAAAAAGGTCAATGGGAGTAAAAACAGAGTGACCGCCGCCATGCACTGAAAACATGAATCACTCCACTTTGTCTGCGTAGCTAAAGTCGTCTCCTGTTACAACCCTTCACCTCGATGGAAACACTGAACACAGAGTCACAGTTCCGTGGAGGTTATGAGTGTGGTGCTGTGACACTGCTCCTTTTTCCACCTATTAATCTGCTCCGTGATCATGGCGACGTAATGACAGCGTGGACAAAAGTAAATGTTGTGTTGAGGAGGGGGGACGGCATTCTCTCCGCTTTCAGTGAGTTGAAGCCCGGCCAGCAGCGCGGTTGAAAAGCTTTTCACACGATCGTTGCTCACAGTGAATTTATAGCGCTCTGATCATCCAAAGCGTTATAATGGTAATCTGAGTAGGTTTACATGTAGCACAGCTTTATTGCTGCTATTACCCATATTTTTATACTTTAAAATCTTCCCTGAAATGTACATATTCAATTTAAAAATGTTTTGGTTTTGGTATTACACGTGCTAAACAATATTAGCGTTGTCATTTTGAGCATGTTGGCATGCATGCATTAACATAAGTACTAGCATAGGCGCTAGTAGCTTAGGTCCTGATCAGACAGGATGTGTTGCAGGTTGAAAAAGCGAAGCACACCGCCACCAAGTGAGCGCTAACGTTAGCTTAACAGAAAACCATGGACGATACGCCACCTAAAGGTTAATAGTGCCGCCTAAATGGATGAAATCAACTTCAAGTATCGCGTTAATTTGCCTCCCGGCCTGTTGTTTTCTGTTCAGATCATCGGAACTACGTTTGGTATCCAGCTAAAGTCACCACAATGAGAAAAAATGCTGATGACGTCGGGCGCCTTTACGCTCCGAGTTCAAAAACTGTTACTCAAAGCCGAGACGAAGTAAATAAATCTCGTTTTTTTGCCAGAGTCAGGATTGAGATAAAGAAATCCCGTAAAGCCCGTGATCCAGGGATCCACAGGAGAACTATAAATCCCCAAACAATGATGCTTTACACAGTGAAACAACTTTCAATGCACAGTTCTGGCTGTAGACTATGTTTACAGTCTGCAGCACGACAGGTTATGTTTGAGCCTTCTTGTTTTTTACACGTTGGGTTGTGTAACAGCGTTCAGGTGTAGACCGAGAGAACATTGGCCGGGCGCCTGCATTCTCTCCAACCACTCTCCCTAAACCATAGATACTCTCCACTGGTCTCACAAAGAGCCCCATACACCCGGCCCGGGGAACAAGGAGTCATTTGAAACCCTGCAGCAAGGGAAAGCGTGCACCGCCCGGACACTTAGAAGTGACTTCTTGCTCACGATAGACACAGATGTTCATGACTGGCGAGGAGAGAACGAGTTGTTCCGTGTTTTTGTTAAGGCGCCGAAGATGCTGCCAACATTGTTGCCGTCGATACCGTCTGTAAAAAACGTACATTTCACAGAAACAATCCAGCTTTTAGTCCTTGAACTGTGCTCAAATTCAAAAGGGGATGTTTCACTAATGTTTTTCTTCACTTCCACATGTTACCAAGAGTGTGCTCATTGTTGAGGTGAGTGTCTCTCCAAAAACACAAGAAGTCTTTGAGATCATGTTTCATTTGTAAAATACTGAAAGAGGAGGCATTTTCAAATCATGTCACTTTCTGATTCCACAATTTTGCACATAATGTGTTAAATGTGCACTGCATGTACTCACGACTTCTTTGTGAATGTTCATAGAGTTAATCTATAAAAACATGAAGTTCTTCCTCCGATAATCTGCTTATTTCTCTGCCATGTTCCTCCTCTTTCAAAGCATTCCGCGCTCAACATGTCTCCATCCCGCCCTTATCCCCTTGCTCTTCCCTTCCCTAAGGCCATAGTTGACACAGGAAAGACCATGAAGGCCCTTCTGCAGCATGTGGAGACCTTTGAGCCCAAGATGGTCAAGGTTGCAGGGTGAGGCCGTGTTTCTGTGTTTTCCCCACCAGGGGGAAATGCCAAGCGAGTGACGAACTGAAGAAGATATCACTTGTCCACAGCCGCTATCTCGTGCCCTCGATGCAGATAAACGTCTTTCATGGCACATGCTGAAGGTTTTTCCTTTCTTTGTATGTGTGTGACGCTTTTTAAGTGTTAGCATGTTGCATGAATGTAAGTTCTTACTTTGGTAGTTGTTACAGTGACATAATACTTTTGAATACTAGAGATAAGGTCGTGGTTAGTTACTGCAGTTCTGCACTGTTGCATTTTGGAAATGAACTCTACATTTCATGTGTTTCAGTCTGCTGGTGAAGAGGGTTCCTAACATGGCTGAAAAGCTGACAGACTGTAAGTACACCTGGTTTTAATGAAATCCTTTCCTCTCTCATCATTACATTTGTACGGGCTGAATCATCTTTCATTGTCCTACTTCTGGTATGTTTGCCAGACCGCTGCAGGGAATCAGGTGCATTAAAGTCCCTAATTCGATCTCAGCTGGGGAGCTTTGTTAAATGTAATTTTGGTCATAAATGTATGTTTTTACATCATTTTACCTCAAATAAATGTCAGAATTTCCACACATCATGCTCCTCGTTCACATTCCATGTCTGTGTTTGCTCTGACAGATGTTGGATTTGAAATCCCCAACCACTTCGTTGTCGGCTATGCCTTGGACTACAATGAATACTTCCGCGACCTGAATGTAAGTCGCCTGCTGCACACTGCACCTTTTGAAGAGCTGAGAGAAAGAGATGAGGGAGCGGAGGGGGGTAAACACAGCAAATCAAAGAGATGAAACCTAAACTCACCCAACAGGTACACTGCGTGCTTGAGGAGACTTTCCACCGAGGCAAAGCAGCTCAAATCCATTATTTCTGTGTGGATGGTTTCTGCTTATCAACACCATCAAGTCCTTTGGTTGCATAATGTTGTTTTTTTTCAAATTTTCTCCAGATATAGTGATGATATTATTATTGTGAATTATTTTTGTCCACCATATATTGATATTGTGACAGCTCCAGCTGTACTTTGTGTTTAGCACTATTTCGCAAATGTCAGCATGCTAGCACCCTAAGATAAGATGCTAAGCATTAGCACTTTAGCTACGTCATTGCGAGCATGTCGCCATGCCGGCGTTAGCATTTAGCTAGAATTTGAGCCATCATGATAACCTAATGTGGTAAAAGTAAAACGACTAACAGTGCTTAAGACGGACTCACCATTTCCTCTCTTATTTTTACATTTATCCAGCATGCAAAGAAATCCAACCCCCCTTTCCCTCTAGAACAGTATGTGTGGCATTCCTGCCTCTGTCTTTTCTCCTCTGCCCATTCCCCTGGTGCCTTAAACCCATCTACCCATCTTACACCTCTACCCGCTTTGAGTCAGGCGTGCAACCAATCCTCTGTTTTCTTTCTTGCACCCATGACACGTTATTTCATGCCAGACTTTCTCAGTCTGAAAGTAGTAAGTGCAAACTTATGTGAACTTTGTCATTTTTATATCTGTAAAGACTTGTGGCCTCAAATTTACCTCTGACTCATGTGCAACACTAAGCCAAGACCGACTCCCATAGCTTTGTGTGTGTGTGTGTGTGTGTGCTGCATGTAATGTATGTACTGTACGATTGTGTGTGAGTGTGTGCATATTTGAGGAGGTTGGTATTCATTACGAAAGTTTGAAAGGGGGTGGCCTGTGGAATGTGGGGGTTAGGCTCTCATTATCAGGCGGAGTTAAAGCTTCCCCTCTTATCTGTCCTCGTCCTACAGAAGAAATATGAGTTGAACCTCCGGGACGCCCAAAGTTAGATTAATGAGTGTGTCATATCTTTGATTACCTTTCCCTGCTTTTGCAGGCTTCATCTTTTCGTACCGTGTATATATATAGCATATCGAGAACACACTGGAATCCCCCATAGGGCAGGGTGATCTTAAACACATATTTTCCTGTCATCGGATGCCAGGTTTTGGAGAAGATTGAAACATTCTCAAGTGTAATGTAACATTGATATTACACACGCTGATTTGTCTTCCTCTTTCAGCATATCTGTGTCATCAGCGAGACTGGGAAGATGAAGTACAAGGTTTAAGAAGCAACGCACAGTTTTACATTTGCGGCACGAAACCGTCAGCGATAAGTAAAGGCTCATTTTAGTTTTTCTATTTCTGTAACAGCCATTGCACTACTTTGTTTAAATGTGCCACTGTTTATTGTCATTCCAATGTAAATTTAAATTGTAAGTGATTTAAATTGAAAGAACATCCCGCAGGCAAATCATAACTGTTGAGAAGGCCTTTATATAATGTTTTTTAAATAAACAAGTGGTGTAGTTGTTGCCTCATCCTCAATTTTTTAATACATTGTTGCGATTCACGTGGGAACAAAGCAATGGATGAATAAAAGAAGAGAGAACTGCTGGCGTCCAAGAGAGGACTGTTGGTGACAGATGGAGAGAGCTTATGGACGTTGGCATCCCCGTGCCCGGATGACGCCCACTCTGACTCATGGAAAACACACAGTGGGTGCAGCAGAGCGAACAGCGTCTCCTCGCCACACTGTATCCGTTTGTTCCCAACTTTAACCAGGCCTTACTGGAGACCACAACCAAACACATTCGAATTTTGGCAAAACTGACATGTCTGTTGATTATGAACAATTTTTACGTCAAACCTCACAGACGTTCAAAGAGCAATCAGCCATTAAAACAGGCATCTTTGGGTAAATTGCATATTTGATTGATTCTAATTGCACTGACCGACCCTCCACGAGTCGCTGCTGCACCAGTGAGTACAAACGGAATGGAAACAAAACTTTTTGAATGCCAAATTTACTTAAAACCCATAAGTTCTTTCATCAATCAATTCCTGAATTACAATTCCTAATAAAAAATCTCTCCTTTTCAGTGATCACAAGATTCGTTGTGCTGTTACACTCTGAGCCCTTGTGGGGGGGGGGGGGGGGGGGGGGTGTCACAGTAAAGGCTAGATATCATTATAAATACACACACACACACAAGTATTGTGTATGTTCTCTTGAGAGTCAATTGTGCGTGTCGACAAACAGACCAGAACACGCTTCACCTCCCGCAACGTGCACTCGGGGAGTGTTATCACGTGGCTACGCACTCTTGATTCTTAATCACCTGAAACTCCAAACAGCCGCCACATCGAGCAACAGGAACACACACACACACACATACAGGTATTATTCTAACAGCATAAAGATGTGATGGGATACGACATCCACACTGAAAGATGGTGCACTAATCAGTCTCTTATCCCCAAGAGCCCTCCCTGCTCTCCCTGTGCAGACTTTGGTGGTCTAAGAAAAACAAATGAACATTTTCTAAGTTGAACAAAATATATTGACGTTGTTCCAGTCATTTTTGTTCATGCAAACTGTGTGTTTTCCCCACGCTTTCCAAACACGTTTCTAAGCCAAAGTTAATGGTCCAGCTCCGGCTACAAGGCCTCTCCAAGTTAATTGGCCTGACAAACGAGTCGCTATTTGGATGATATGAGTGACTGCAAACACAAGAGAGTTCTGGGAGGTTCGGAGCACTCAGATTCCACGTTGTGCTTTCAAAATGCTCTCAGGTTTCTCGTCTGTGGTCGTAAACAACACTTTCTCTAATACACTTAGAGGAACCCTAAATTCATGTCAGGTTTTATTACTTGTCCTTGGCCCCTTAACATACAGAGATAAGCAAGACAGACGAAACTCCACAAATTGCACAACTTTTTGGTCAGCCACAAAGACGTCCATTGTGCCGCCCGGCTGCAGCCCTGTGTGTCCTTATCATAGAACATCAGCACTTGGCGGTGGTGGTTAACTTAATCCCAGCGCTGATGCCCCCCACACTGCCCTGGGAACCCAGCGGCCATTGTCTTCCACCTTGATGCAGGGTTTTGGTGAAAGCGAGATGGGACAAAAAGCCTGGCAGGTTTCACATGCTGCGGCTTTGTGGTGCTCCGTCAGGGGAACTGAGGACGGGGCCGACCGCAGAAAGTAGGCTACAGGTAGACAGCGCTCGGCACAAAAGGAACAAAAACAGGAATTGTACATTTCAATGGCAACACATTCATGCGTTTGACATATGAAGCCTGTGGTTAGAGACAGAGCCGAGGGGTTTGATTTCACATCACCAGCACATCAGATAGACCACGTTCACTCTAGAAACCTCATTTTATTGTTCTGCGTTTAAAGAAATAGTTTTAACTTTTTGGAAAGGCGCAATTTGCTTTTTTTTTGTGCCAAGAGTCAGCTGAAAAGATGGCTTAGCTTAGCATAAAGACAGGCCCCTTGTTTCCGGTCTTTATGCTAGGCTAAGCTAACCATCGTCTGGCAGTAGCTGTCAAGGGATTGTTTGACGTTTTTGGGAAATACACTGATTTTCTCTCTTGCTGAGAGTTAAAGTTAGATGAGAAGATTGAAAAGGCAAATATGGAGCCAGCAGCCGATTAGCTTAGCTTCACACAAAGAGTGGAAACAGGGGGAAATAGCTCGCCCGGCACCGTCCAAAGGTAACAAAATCATGCCAGACTATTTCTTGGCCGGTGTAGTAAATTCCTGGAGTACTACACTTCTGGCAGATTTTATTTTTTTACTATGGACAGACCCAAGCTAACTGTTTCCCTCTGCTTTCAGTCTTTGTGCTAGGCTAAGCTAACCGTGTCTTAGCCGTTAGCTTTGTCTTAAACGGATAAACATAAATCATCTAACTCTCAGCAAGAAAACAAATACGCATATTTCCCAATTATTTCTTTAGATATTAGACCTCTTCAGTGTCAGAACTCCATCATTTACACATTTTTATGTGCGCTTCTGCTGCATTTGTGATATAAAAATGAACCAGCCCTTCAATTAAAATCGACATTTATTTGAGCAGATTTGAGCGAGCAGATGCCAAACAATTACATTCCCAGGAACTTAATAAATGCTGTTTGACTGACGCATCTCGGTACACAAATAGAAACATCCTCTGCAGTGTTCATTGTGTTCCAATTAGGGACTGGCTGGTTAGAGGGCTTGATAGATTGACTGCTGCTGGGTTTCATCCAGTCATCACACTCAGTGCCAGATCCCCTTATACAACCTGGAGCTGGGAGGGAACCTCATCAACTCTCAACTATCGTTTAAAGAATCCTTTATGATTGAAATATATTTTGTCTCGCATGTTTTGCACGAAGGAGTGTTTAAAACCTGTGTAACGCACCAGGCACGCTGTGCTGCAGAGCCATTTCCACCTTCACCCCAACGCCGCTGGGTTTTGAACTTGGGCTTCATGTGATGTCCTAATCCAGCCAAACATTGTTGCTTCCACGATAGAGATCGTAATCGCTCCTCTGCAGGACATTTGAGTCACTCCGGCTCTGCAACACATTTGGTATGAAGCAATTAGCAATGAATACAAACAACTATTATTGATTATTAGAAACATCTGGATGCAAAACAGTGAAATGGAGTTACAAGCATGCTCCAGAAAGACATTATACAAGGTGACACAACAGAATGTACAACGATACATGCATTTGGTCATTAGATTACAACTCCTCTGTGAGCTTTGTTCACCGCTCATTGATCCGTATCTCCTCACTTTGCCATTCATAAAACCAACACTGCGCTGCATCGGTGTCTCAGTGTTGTGCACAGAGGAGGGTGTAGTAACACAAGTCAGCCAAGGTTTTTTTGTGGGGGGTGAAAATACCACACAAAACAATCACTGTTGGCTCATAAGCTGTTGAACCAGTAAAACATTTTTATAGTTTGCTTGTGAATTTCGATACAAGAATGTAATGCAGAAAAGATTTAGTTGTTTCTGAGGGAAAACATCATCCATGTTGCATTAGCGATAGCTGGGAAAACTTTTTTTTGGTTTGCAATCACGCTTCATGTCAAATCAGGAAAGATGCTCTTGCTGCATTAATAGTGTGCTATGTGTTTAGTAAACAAATTGCATGAAATGAATATGAACCTCATGTACCATCACATAATGCAGAGTCCCACTTACATCAGTTTAAGTTCTCTATTGTCTGGATGAGGGTGCACCGGCTCTTTAGACAATAGCTCCTCTCTGAAACCAGGGAAACCTCGCCACAGTGTGGGTCAAAAGAGTCCTGTTGTCCCATCTTCTATTGTGCTGCAGGAGTAGCCTGCAAACAGAACACTGTCGGCCTTTGTCTTTGTCCGGATCAGCTGTGCAGCCCCCCCTTTTTTTTTGTCATGCTCTGGAGTCCCATGTGGCCGCCATGCCCTACATGTCACCATAATAAAGTTAAGGACACCGCTGTTACAGTTGATAATGGATGGGCAAATACGCTGGACGTTGGGAAATTGGAGAGTTCAGCGTATGTGTTGGGCCTCTGGGCTTTTCCTCGTCCCTCACAATGGTGTCCCTGTCATTTCATTTGCTCACTTTAAAGGTCGGAAAGGCTGAATGACGGAGTGGGAATAAAGTGTTTATCAGCTCGTGGATGGCTGATTATTTAAACGCATTGTGCGAGTGAAAAGTGTGGCCGCTGATCATGTTCCATTCGTGGAAGAAGAAGTACAAATCTTCTGTTACAAGTAAAAGTCACGCATTAAAATTGTACAGAAGGGAAAGTACAGAGTATTAACTGCAAAATATTTAAAGTATTTGCAGAATTGCCTGTTATAGTGTTATTTTATTGTGAAAAAGTACAACATCTCTCTCTCAAATGTAGTGCAGAAATACAAAGTAATAAGAGACATATTGCAGCAAAGTACCAATAGGCTATCTGAACATTGCACAGTACTCGAGTACATGTACTTAGCTACTTTCCACAGTATTACTACACCAACCTTACTGTTGCCGTAGTTTTCCAGGAGAAATGTATTTGCTACTATGAAATAGTATTTCCTCTTATGGGAAGAAACTACCAAATTCTAAAAAAGTAGATTTAGAGGAGAGACAGCAGTAGCTTCAATGAATACATTTATATTCCATAAAAACACAAATGATGTGAACGATGCACCCACTTTAAACAGGGGTGTAAGAAGTATTCAGATCTTCTGGTAAAAGATAAGTCATTTAAAAATACCTTACATTACAAGTATGCCAGTATCGAAGTATAGCGGGGTAATATAAGTACTCAAAATGCAGAATAGTCCTTCAGATGTTGTATTGTCAAATTATAGTATTGGATTAGTATTATGCAAGCAGCATTTTAATGTTGCAGCTGGTGCAACGAGAGCTAATTTTAACCACTATATATCGTGTTGGGCATTTTCATTTTGAACAATGGACCAGTGGGTCAATACAAATGAATACTTATGGTGAAGTAGAAAGTACAATAATGCAATAATTTGTATCCAGCCACTCAATCTGATTATATTGTGTGTTTAAGCTTCTTTCTTTTGTGATTTACTTATTTACTATACCATTATTGTTTGACCATTTATTGTACTATCTTGTCTTATCTAATTTTATCTTAATATTTCTTCCTGAGATGCAGTAGCGTTGCATTAAATGGAAGCACTTAAAAGCTGTACTTTGTACAGTACTTAGAGTAAACGTACGTAGTTACTCTCCACCACCGCTGTGCAATATAAGTACAAAACAAAAGACAAAGTTGCAATGATCCAGTGACCAGCAGGCACCAGCTTCTCCTCTTTATTGAAATTGTTATGTAACAACGCCTCCAATTGGCCCGCTTCAAAATTCCAAATTTAATCCGCCCACCTGATTGGACGACGCCTGGCGAGGGCGGGCAGGCAGAGGGGCGGGGTTTACGCAGAGTCTGGAGATTCGTCAATCTATGTGCAGATTGTCGCGCCGCCAACCGGGCACCACGCAGGAGTACATGTTACTTTCTAACTATTTTGACTGTTTTAGCAGCGAAGCGACGCTCTGAAATGATGCGGAATGAATGAAGAGCAGCGGGTTATTTTGTACCGGAGCTTCCCGACGGAGGAATGCACACTAAAGGGCGTTTTCCGTGTTTTTTCTCCCCTAACACCTCAGCTGGAAAAGGAGACCGAATATCCCGCTTTTGTAATCTCATTTTTTAACCCGTCTCTGGACCGAGCGAGGCTCTTTTTTTTTTTTTTTTTTAACGGAACACCCAAAACTCTTCCCAGAAAACATGGATGTGTTTTGTCTTCGGAGTAGTTTTCGGAATTTGTAAACGGGTATGTTTTGTTCGCAATTAAACGTGATCGCCACAGCAACAACCTGTCGTCCGCCCGGTTAGCTGGTGTTTGTCAGCTGCAACAAGGGGAGTTTCTGCCTCCGAGCGATGGGAAACATGAAGAAAATAGGTCGGTTTTTAAATTGTTTTTGGTGCATGTGTATCACGTCGGAAGAGAGAGTGTTTAGCATCGCAATCCTGGCTGTTTTATATTTAGCGTATGGCTTAATTCATGATGGCTGGATGTGGCGCTTTTACACCGCAATCCTTTTAATGTGCCCTCCCCGAACAGAGAACCATGAATTCCGTTTTTATTTGACATGCAGGTCTCGTTTTTTTTTCCCTCCTCCATGTGTGCGAATATGATTACACAGCTCGTCAGACATTTTTTTTTTATCTAGGTTTGCAGCTCGACTATCCACCTGCCGTTTCCCACTTTAAGCCAAATACACCCTCCGTGTATAGAAACAGAAGTATTAGCTGAATGTTAATTAATTCAGTTCTAGAGAAGCCCTAAAGTCATGCAATCTGAAAAACCTCCATACTATTCCTCTTTGGTCTCTATATTGATCTAATGTGCTGTGTCTTTAAAATATCCTGTAATATCAGTATTTAATGTATTATAAGGGACATTTATATGCTGTAATATCTTAATAGTATTCTTCATTTTGAGTGAGGAGAGTGAAGACGTTGGGCTGTCCTTGGTTAACCAGGCTCATCATATATTTATGGACTTGGCGCTTTCGTGTGACGTTTAGTGGCCGTAGTATTATAAAGAAAATGCCTTTCAGGTTATCTTCTTCTCTTGTACTTCATGTAGCTGTTACTCGGCTACACGTCGCTGAATGGGCTCATTCGTCTGGGTTAGAATCTGGGAAATAGCTGTTGTGTTTGGCACTGTGTCCTGCGTGGGACAGTGTGCCAAAGAGTCTCTCCCTGGGCTGCATTTTCACCAACTTGTGTTCTTTGTGTTTTAGATTCCTGCCACTGATGGACACGAAGAAGGAGGACGGCGTGGATCGGGATCTTTTTTTTTTTTTTTCCTCTTCCCCCTTTTCTTTTAGTTTAGTTTTTTTGGCTTCGTCCTCCTCACCTCAATGTGGTCTCTAAAGGACTTCTTCCTCCTCTGCGGTTCGAAATGAAATGATGGCAGCACGTTGGAGTGATTCACCGCAGGACAGTGGAGCGAGTAAACACACAGCCGTGACTCTGTCTTGCGAGGTAAGACTTTCGCATAGAGATGAGGCTGTCACTCCTCACTGTCTGTTTCTAAGTGCACGCCTGCACAGCTCTGTTGTGGTGGCTTTTCATCTGTAGCCACCATGGTGCATTCACAGTCTCTGTGAATACATATCCAGTAAGTAGACCGTGTGTGGCGGAGGGGAACTATAATCCTGAAATAGTTTGCATTTTTGCCAGATTTCTCTTGCAACAGCTATTTTCTGACACAATAGAGACTTTACACGACTTGACGAGATATGACTGTCACCAGGCTACACGTGAGGCGTCCACGATAACCATCAGACCCCATGGCGACTGTGACTCCATCAGCTCGGCTTCAACGGTGTCCTCGCTCTGGTAAAAGTCGTGACGCGCCGCCAGAAGTTCTCAAAGTGTGTCTGCAGCAGAAACAGAGCCGAGTGTGAGCTAAGTGTTTGCAGCACATGGCGTCTGCCAGCGCTCGGGGGTGACCGAGTTCCTTTCTCGAGCTTGACAACTGTTTACAGTGCACAAAGAAGAGTTTCATACTTTGCAGCGCTAATCTTTTGCAGGGTCTTCTGTGGGTCCGCATGCCAAAGCGCTGACAAATGGTGCATTGTGGAGCTCATCCTTTCCCCTCTGATGAGCGGTAGCTTCAGTGGTTACATAATCATCATCATAGCCCAGCCAGGCTTGATGCATGCGGTAACGGCATTGCGGCGGCGGCATGCCTCTTGGATTAATCCATCATCAGAAAATAACAACGGTGCTCTCTGTGTGCGGCAGTAATCCTCTTACTGTGTCAGAACTAGCCCAGGATGGACGCCATAAATCGTTGGGAATGTGGTAAAGCAGCAACCTCACGGTGCTGGAGTGTTTAGATACGGTAGATGGAGCACGGGGCGCTGATATTTGCTTTAAAAATGTCTTCATGAGAAGTTTGAGATGGAGCGTCGGAAGTGTTAACGGCACAATCTCGGGAGTGAGAAGTTCAAAGAACAACTTTGTTTCTTCTCTGCTGGCTGCTTCTGCGGTGCGGTTGTTCCTCACATCCGTCTCTCTGAGATCTAATGAATATTCCCGTATCATTGCTTAGCTCTCCCTCGCTGAGGGAAACCGCCACATCCTACTGAACCTCCAGCTGTTGAGCAGAAGCATCAAAGCAACACATGAATTACATCTCATCACAAGCTGTGACTGGAGTTGTGGACCCTTTCAGCTGAACTCACAGATGGAGCCTGATTTTTAAAGATTTTCTAGGAGGGCTGTTTCGCTTTATTTATTTATTTTAATGATGGGCACGAGCTGAGTATGCTTCGTGCATAAGGACGGCAGAATAAAAAAAATGAAACAGGACTTTGCAGGTGCACGGTTGCCCACTGAATCTCCTGAAAGTTGATTCCATCAGTTTCCTAATAACCTGAGGACCAGAAGCCGTGCAGAAGATGTGAGTCACCTGTGAGTCAGTACCGCTGCTCATCCTGATGCTTTGCAGCCCGGGGGCTTGACAGACGCATCACGTCAGCTGTTTTTTATTTATTTCTGAATCTACCCGATGCCTCCTACTACACAAACACAATTCTCATCCAACTTTCAAGCTCCAGTGCTTGTGAACGGTTTCTCTCCTCCGTGGGGTCTAATGGGAGTAGAAACCTCCCCTCCAAACCCCTCCCGCCGCCGCCGCATCATCTCGGCTCGCTAATGAGGGAGATTGCGAGGGGTGTTTTTCTCCCCCAACACACACACACACACACACACACACACACACACCACCCTGCTACCGCCTAAACGACGGTAGCAAAGCCGGGGTAATTTAGGCACAGCTGCCCCGATCATTAGGGGAGAAACGGCCCACGTGTGCAGCGTCTGCGTCTCTCTTGGCCTCATTCACGTTCCCAACCTCGGCGGACCTGCTGTCACTCTGACACCCACAGCAGTGAGCAGCTGAGGCTCAGCTCTGTACACCGCAGAGAGAGAAGACGACAAAGTGATGGACGGAGTTACTCCTCTTCTCTTTCTTCATTGTTGATTCATCTGATGATTGTTTTTTCTCCGTGAAGTGTTGGATAATAGAGAAAGTTGTGTGGTTGGCTTCATGGCTGCTTATGATTGTTTAGATTTCATGAGACACCTGCTCCTTTGTCGAGGTCTCTCCGCTGCTGTTTACTATTAAAACAGGATGTTAGCTGTTGGGAAATAATGCAAGGTAAATAAATAGTCCATTAGTCAATGGAGAGGAAATCAATCCACAGCTTATTTTGATCATCGGTTCATCGTTTAAGTAAAAATGAAAAAGCAAGATGACGATTTGCTGTTTTATTTCATCGTGAAGTGAATATCTTTGGATTTGTGGACTGCTGGTCGGACAAACCCGAGACATTTGGCAGACCAGACCAAATGTCAATCAGCAAAACTTGTAATAGTGTCGCCTTGAAAAGAAGAAGCGGATAAAGCCAACGTGAGCGCTAAAGAAAAAACGAACACGGCGGGGAAACGTTCCCCGGCGTACTGATGGCTTCCCTCACTCACGTCGGGCAGATGAGACCGGTGCTGTGAGTGGTGCTGATGCTTCGCTCTAAATATCTATAAATAAAGCCCCTCCCAACGCCATCAACCCCCGCTCTTTATTCCTCCCCTCTCTCCCCCGTCCACATGCTAGTCTTTCACCCGTCCTCTATTCCCGCGTGTTTTTAGTGATGCTATATTTCACCCATGGAAAGATTAATGCCGGAGAGGGAAAAATGGAACCACTGTACTGGAATACCTCCGCTCTCTCCTGAAGGCTTAAAGCAGCGAGTGTGACGGGCGTTGGGTGGGGCGGAGTCATTCTAGGGGTCGGGGGAACGCGACAGTGGTCAGTCTGTGTGAGGTTTTTTCTTTCTTTCTGTGGAAACTAGAGAGACGTACATACACAGCTGGTAACAACTTCCAGTGCCACATCGCAGCCCGAATTAAGCTCACCGTGATCTCACTTTCTGAAAGTCTGATGCTTTATTTTAGTCATTGCAAAAGGGGGGGGGGGGGGGGAAATAAGAAGAGAGATTATAGTGTCTCCAGCAAGGAAGTGACCTCCACGTTTATCAGCGTTCAGAGCCGTTGCTGTTCATCAATCAGAGCGCCGACGCAGCGATTCACATTTGCATACATTTGAAAAGCAAATGTGTCTCGTGCAGCACATCAGGGTTCTTTCCCATTCGGCGACCTGGACGTGACCCGGCTTCTGTCTTAGCACGCACACACACACACACACACACACACACACACACACACACACACACACACACACACACGCAGAGTGCTTTGTGAATTACCAGGAGCTCACCATCTGAAGGGTTTCCTCTCGATCTGCCTCATAGTCACCGCCGTCAAACTGAAACCTGGAGCGTGTGCTTTGGCATCTCTTCTCGGAATTTGTTGCCATTTTTTCCCTGAAAAAGGAAAAAGGGGGAAATCTGTGCACGTGCTGCGTCACACTCGAGCGCAACTCTAAAATCGGTGTGCCGGGCGGGGCCCCCCCCCCCCCCCCCTTTATCTCGTTCCTCTTGTGGAGAGGTGACGTTGGTGCTCGGCATGGCTCCTCTGCATGTCATCCCTCAGTCTAGACGCTCTTATCCTGCTGGCCACGTGCGTGGATGGACGGATGGATGATTGATGGATGGATGGAAAAAAATGCCACCCTCTTTCTTTTTCTTCGAATCTTTTTTTTTTTTTTTTGTTCTCTCTTTTGCCCGATTGGCTCAAAATCCCAGCCTCTTCTGCCTGGATGCCCTCCGTCCCTCTGATACAGGGAGGGCAGAAAGAAGATGGTGAGATGTGGGGGGGGGGGGGGGGTTGCAAACGAAGGCAGACAGGCAGAACAGAACCAGTCTGATGCTCAGCGAGGCTGAGACGCGATCCATTACACATGCTCAAGGCATCTCCGGCAAAACACCCGCCCTCTATCAGGCTCCATCTCTGGCTCCGGGACACGACACACACTGGTGAGGAGCGTGTAGTTGATCTGTGTCGAGCTCATTTCTTTAAGGCGGTGTCATATTTTACATCCTACAGTCTTATATAGACTGCTGCAGCCGTGTAGTATTTTCACACAGGATGTCCACACAGCCCAAGTATATTTGAGTTTCTTTCAGTTTTTCTTTCATGACTCCTGGAAGCACTTTTACTTTATATTTTATATGTAAAACCGTGTGTGTGTGTGTGTGTGTGAGCTTGTATATGTTGTTAATCGGCCCGTATGTGACGGGGTGTTATCAGGACGTATCTTACCCCGCTGTGTTAGTACTTTGAGGTCTTGGCAGGGAACCACATTGCTTCCTGTCAGCGGTGGAAGTGAACAAGGGCCCTGATGAAGGACCGGATTCATGAATGGATGGCAGAGGAGCCGCTGTTTTCTCCAGCTTTGAATTTACAGCAAGTCGTCTATATGACAGTAAATATAATTCCCCCAAATTGACCACAACTGCTTAATTGTAGACCAGCAGTTATTGTTAGAGAACCCACCGGGTTTATGTCATCAACACGCTGTCAGTTAAAACTTTGAAAACATAATCCGACACAGATTTGGGGTTTTAAAATAGATAGATGAGGATTATTTTTAGTGCTAGCTGGACAAAGTATTTCGACAGGTAAGAAGAGTGCCACTTAAAACCAAGTTTCATTCCTAAAACCAACAATTGAGCAAAAACACCTTCGTTAAATGTGAGGATTTACTTCTATATCATTGAGAATTGTAATATGTTTGATGTAGGTTGGACAAAACAAGCACTTTGAAGACGTTACCTTGTATTCTGGAAACTTGTGTTCGGCATGTTAACTGTTCTCTGACTTTTTAAAGACCAGTTAAAAAGAAATGAATCAGCAGATGAATCAATAACGATAATAATCTTCAGTTAGAATCCCAGGTTGAATCGCTTTCACTCTTCACTGACCTGTTTGTGATGGCGAGTGGTCTTCATGAGTGTGTTTATTCCAACATGACATCATTGAGATTAAAGTGAAATGTTAAAGAAAAGCAATCGACGCATGTCCTCTTTTACACTCTGCACCGTTCTAGATTTAATAATCAGATTTCTGTTCAGCTGTTTTCATCTCGCTTTGCGGGCGGTTCGTTGAGGCAGATTTGTGAGATTCCCCCGGCCTGGATATTTAGTGAACAGCGCGTCACGCTTTGCACATCTTGGTTTTGCTCGCATTAGTCTCATCCCTCTGACTTCTTAAGCGTTTGTGAATGTTTTTGTTTGAAGCGTAAGATTTGCAAAACAGGGGACTTGGACGGCTTTGGCTTTGCCAAGAGAAACCTGGCGATCTGCAGACAGCGGGGCTGGTTCTGGTCTCTGGGAATTTGTCTTGGTCGCGTCTTAACATATTTTATCATCTAAGTGATGGATGTAAAAACAAGGTTTTGTTTGGGGGGTTTGTCCTGCTGTGCGATAACAGCCCCAACGTGCTTATTGTTTTACTTTCGGCCTGAGAATAAACACCGTTCAGTGAATCATTCCCACTGGGGGTCCGGCCTCCAACGTTAAGGGGAGCAGGGATGGGGGGGGGGGGTTAAAGATGCCAACTGGTCTGCTGATGGCGTGTTGGGAGGCCATGTCTGGACTTTCTGACCAGACTGTGTGCGTAGCCTCCTGACCTGACGGAGACTCTTGTGTCTGAATTATCACTGAAGTCGTCTTTGCTCGTCTTTTTTGTGATTGATCCATCGCTGATGGACAGTTTTTACATCAGATTTGGTGCACAAAAGGACTGAATGAATGAAGTGTCCAAAGGATGTGGAGCTTTTCCTGATCACTTTGTAATTGAGAGAAGAGGCTGGAGTGACACTTGGTTCTAAAGGGTTCTTATGAATATCTTAAACCCCACCTCAGGCTGCGTCTTTGATTCTAAGTGGTCGCTGCGTTTCTCTTGTGAAGTGAGCTTAGAGCGTCTCACTGATGTCGCAATCGCAACCATCTGGACGTCACGCAGCATCAAAGGCCGCTGAGGAACATAAACAATCCCAGACAACTATTTTGCTGGCATCCAGCAGTTTCATAATTCTCTCTTCGTGCATTTTCCTCCCTCAAAAGCGCGATTTCTTCGACATCCCGGCGCGACAGAAAGTCTTTAACTCAATGTTCATTTACTGCGCGGCGGTGGGGGCTGCGGCACTCCTCTGGCCTTTTGTCGGGGGGGGGGGGGGAGTCTTCTCTCTGCAAAGTAGGGTGAGGATTTATTTTTTTGCAGAGTAATGAAATAAATAACTCAGACGGGATGCGGTCCTGCATTGCCTGCAAAGTGCAGCATCAGGCAGGTTCGGACTAAGAGGCGGAGAGCTTCCTCTGTGTGTGTGTCACAGGATCACAACTTGACGTGTTGCGAGCCTTCGGTGTGCTTCCACTTCAACGAGAGACGGCGGTGGAAGACGAGTCCTCTGGAGAGGGAAAGAGTTGTGTCCTGCACTGCGGGCTCGATGATTTAGAGTGAGGCTTCTGCCGCTCCGATAGTCGGGCTGCCTCAGCCTGGTACGACTGCGGAGACGAGCACGGGGAGGCACGGCCGGCCGGGACGAGACACCGTCACAGGAATCAAAAAGAGAGAGGGGGGGGGGGTTATCAAAACCGCAGAGGCAGATGACAAGGAAGAAGTGCAGTCTGCTCCGTCGTCCTTTAGGCTTCTTCTCGTCCACCGGCCGGTCTGCATTCTCCTGCGCGGCGATAGACAGGTGGACTCGTCTGCTCCGTATTGCTGAGAAGACTTTGCTGCTGCATCCCTCTCTCAGGAAGGCTGTCTTTCTTTCTTTCTTTTTAAAATACATGTATAAGATAATCCCCGGAGTACCTCGCAGCGGGATGCATCATTAGCATACCGCTAATGATGCGCGTCGGATAGGATGCCTGCTGAGTTCGTAGACGGGCCAGAGGATGCACCCTTTTGCCGGCTGCTGAGGATCCTCCCTCCCGCCTCCTCGCCTCCTCGCCTCCTCCTCCTCGTCAAGGCGGCATCGAGGAGCGCCGCTGCGAGCAGCAGGGCGCCGCCGGGGACGGCTGGGTTCGGTACACGCCGCTGAGGGGAAGCTTTTTATTCCATCTGTGAAACGTAAAATGGCTCATCTTAAAGTTCTCGACTGTATGATTAACAACAACTGGAGTCTGATCTGTGATCTGTACTGCGCCTGGAGCGATCAGGTCAGTTTCTCTTCATGTTGAGAGCATTTGACTTATTATTATTATTTTAAAGCATTTCTCTTGATGGTGACGGTAGAGCTCGACATGAAACTTTTGGAGAGGGATGAGAGGGTTGACATGCAACTGCAGCAGGTTTTTTTCTTGGTCACCCGTCCTCACCCTTTTTTTTTTTACGCCTTCCTCTCGGCCCCACATTACTCTCTGGAGTTCTCCAGGAAATCTCGCGTATTAATAGACCAGAATTCATTCAGTGGTGCAACGAGGAACCGGAGCCTCTGGAGCGCCTGGCATGCTGACCTCCGGGTGTCCCCAGACAAGAGTGCCTCGTGCAGCGTCGGGTGGCTCCAGACTAAACTTTGATTTTTAGGAAAATCAATCTCATGAAGTAGTTTAACAAGTGACTTGAAGCTCAACTTCTCTCGGCTCGGCAGGATTTGTTTTGTCGGAAACGGCTTCATTCGGAGATGCGGCAGTCTTTTGGAATCAAAATATCTTGCAACAAGTGTAACTACGTTGAAATGATTCCTACGATTGGACGATCGGGAAGCGCAGTCTTAACTTAAAGGCCAGTGGAAGATGTTCACTGTTCAGAGAATGACGTGTTTTCCTGCGACTCTGATCGTATGAATGTGGACGTTCTCTCCGTCATACAGCGCTCTTTGTCTTTGTCATCCTGTATGTGTCCATTTGTCCCTATGCGCTCAGAAGTCAACTTGGCACCCTTACTAACACTTCATATCTCACACACATGGCCTTTCTGCTTTTTCACTCGAGACTCTTACAGACGGCTGATTGTTTCTTTCCCCGGTTTCATCTGGTCACGGAATGCCCGATGTGGGGAGTAAAGAAGTCTTGCCGTGTCAAGCGTCTCTCCCGGCCCCGTCCCCCTAATTTAATTTTAGCAGCTCTGAAGATTGTTCGCGTCCCGGGCCGAACTGATAGGCCTCTGTTTTCCAGAGAGCCTCTGCTGTCCGAGCCGCTGAAAACGGCCTTTGTGCGCCAGCAGCGATGGCACAGAGGAAGCCTCATGAAATATTTACAGGCCGACACCTGGTGTGAGACGGAGACGGAGGAGCCGGGGAAGCAACAACACCGTCACCAACAACAGCAAGGCCTCAGTGTGCTGGACGGTTTAGCGTCTGATCTTTAGCTTTCTCATGAACATCATCATCTATGTACAGGAGGTCTCAGTGGAACAAAGTATGACAAACCATCACAAAACTATTCAGAGCTACTCAGTTAGTAGTCCATCATTATTTCTATCGATTCATCATTTTGGTTGTTTTATAAAAGGAAACCAAGCCAAGCTCTCTCTGCCGCAAAAGGCCTTTTCACACCGACGGCGTTTTCTGTTTGTGTGATTAATTCACACTTCAACACGCTAATATATTTCAAGCTGTTTTTGTCATTAGAAGCTTCTGAGCGTTCTCGCTGTGAATAAAGACGTCGACCAATCAAGTTGTTCAGAACGGGTTGAGTCGCTCCTATTCATGAAACGGCATCATGGAGGCTCTGTAGTCTGAACCAACGCGGCAACTTTATTATTCCTTTCAACCTTGACAAAGGCAGCACAGACTAGACACACTCCTTCTGTTTTTACCTTTCACAATAAAAGCCCAAGACGGAAGACATTCACACTTCCTTTATTCATCTCGCCTCAACTTCTAAAATGAGCTGCTGCTTTCTCTTCTTTGCCGTACTTTGTTGTAAATTGAATAACTTTAGGTTCCGAGCTTCTGATTTTCAGAGCTCTTTGACACCGAATATTAATCGAAAGTGTAAATAATTGTTTGGTTGCAGCGTTAAAACCAATATTATTACAACAAAGGTTGTATCATTCAAGAGGTGTAAACTATATCTCATGCAGATTTTTGACCAATACATCTCCTGCTACCAATGCCCCCAGGTGATGGCACCATGATTACTGCAGGAGGACGTCCTTCATCAGTCCACCCCTGGTTGTGTCCGGGTGTCCCCACCATGTCTGGAGGAATAGTTGTAACATTAAACAGGAGAGTCTACGTGTCGGAGGGTGCACTGTCGTGACCCCGTCCTGTCAAAAACCTCAAAGAACAACCGGGATTAATAATTCATAGATGAGGAAACCAATTATACAGGGCTGTGCTCGCATCGGGGTGGGGGGGGGGGACCCCGGGGACCCTAATTGGCCCACCTGCTCTCTGTCTCTGAAGGGCCGGGCTGAGGTGGCTGGCTGGATGTGTGTGTGTGTGTGTGTCTTTGTCCACCTCAGCTGACATCCCTGTAGTGATGGACCACACCCACATCACCATGTGACTCTCAATGCTGCTTTTGGACTAATAGACAATTACAAGGCAAGCTAGAACCCCCCCCCCCCCCCCCATCCCTATGTAGTGACATACATAGGGATTGTTTTTATAATATTAAGTTGAATAGCTTTCACTGTTTTCGACTTTTCGAGTTTTGATTTCACTATCGAAGAATCAATGAATGGATTATTGTAAACTAATGTGTGGGTTGATCAATAATGAAACTAATCATTAGTTGCTGTTGTAATTGATCCATCAATACACTTCCAGAAAATTGTAAAAAAAAAAAGCCGACCTACTCGACAACCCCAAAACCCAAAGACATTCATCAATTATCAATCCATCTACTAACAAGCTACCCGCTGGACTGAACGTTTATAATATAAACATCCACTACAATGTATGTTATTATGAATTAATAGTACTTGTAATACAAGAAGCGAAACTCTTCAATTCGGTTTGTTGGAAACGAGACTAGAGCTAAAATAATTACGAGATAAATCAAAAGACGGAGATTTATTATGTAACAAGCGATGAATCATGAAATCCTTTTAAAGGTCTGGAAAATATCGTGTATTCTTTCTGACATTCGACTGAAAATCTGTAGATTTTTATCAGAGAAAATAAGCTTCAAATGCATGTTAAATCATTTGTTTGCAGCCCTAAGCCGAAGTAAACGAGCACAGTGAACACACCATCCACTCGAGTAGAACTGCACCTCTGGGCTCGCTGTCCTCGGGCAGCAGGCGGTGATTTGGGCCTCTGATGTGCATCCGCCTGTCTGTCCCTCTCTGTCCTCTCTCCTTCCATCTCCAGTTCTCCTTTTGTGGAGAGGAATTCCAGGCTGTTGGCCCGCACAATCGCCCGGCCATTAGCATATGAAAGCTGCAGAGGGACGGGGAAAAAGGGAGCGGAACGGGGAGTCATAAAACTTCCAAATCAGTCCCGAGCACACTGCTCCTAATCTGCCTCATGGTGGCACATGTGCCGATATTCTTCTCTCAGTTTTATTCATGGTCGTTGTCCTGCGTTGAACTGCTCCTCCTGGCAGTTAGCAGCTCGTCAGTAATAACTGACAAGCTTAACTTTTCAGCCCCTCCGGCAACAACACTCGTCCTCAACCCCAGATGTGACATCAGCCTGCTCCTTGACTCTCCTCTCAGGCATAAAATCAATCTGAAGGATTCGCCTCGCTCGCCTGAGATCTTAATGTCGTCCCAGATGAGGCCGCGTGGCATTGTAAGGTGGATTAATGCGAGAGGTGCTGAGTGTATTTGACAATGACGGGTGTTTGCTGGCTGTTATTTTCACTGCATTGCTTTCATCGTTTGGTTAGTAGTTGGACTGAACCGGTTGTTCTGAGTCTCAGCAGTTAACACCTCCACACACACACGGTTCTTTCTGTATTCATTGCAGTGAAGCCTCTAGAGCAGGGGTGTCAAACATACGGCCCGCGGGCCGCATCCGGCCCGCCACGTCATTTTATGTGGCCCGCGAATCCGCCAGCAAAAAAATAAATAAATTATTTTTATTATTATTTTTTTTTTTACAAAAATTAAAAGTTAGATGTGAAAATAAAAATATCCCCATGGTCGAAATTATGAGATAGAAAGTCGAAGTGATGAGATAGCATGTTGTCTGTGTGCCGACATTAAAACGATCACAACAGGTGGACAGGAGATGCAACAACCCATAAAGAGGATTTACAACAAGTGATCGTGTCTTTCTCAACATGCGTACTTCTCTGCACTTGTAAACTCGTGGACTTGTGAAACGTCATCAGTCTCAGCCCAAGTACTGTTCCAATTCAAAGTTCACATCGAGCGGAGATGTTTGAGTATAAAAAAACTTTGAGTTGAGCCATTCGCGCCGCCGGTCTCACCGGGGGCTATTTGTGTTCATTCGCACTGGACGCGTCGGAGAGGGGGCGGGGCTTATCGCCCTGAAAGCCGTTCAACTGTCCGCCATTAACCATGGAAAAAATAACCTCTATTTCTGCTTAGTACGTGTTGTGGAAGTCACAGATATCCCGGGAAACTAAACTAAATATGTTAGGAGTGGTTACATTTACAACCGGCCCTTTGAGGGCGACCGTGATGCTGATGTGGCCCCAGAGTGAAAATGAGTTTGACACCCCTGTTCTAGAGCATTTGTTGATGTCATGTTTGTTCCGAATGGTGGTCACATGACTACACTTGGTCACATGACTTCTCCAGACTAAAAAACCTGCAAAATAGAATTACAAAAAGGGATAGGCTACAGAAAATATATTGTATTAATAAAAGGTTTGTCTTCCTCTATAATCTTCCTCTACTCAAACTGACAAAGTTTTACTTTTCAAACTTAATTACAACACTGCAGGCCATCGCTCTCTCTCTCTCTCACATACACACACATCAAATTTGCTTCAAAATGAACACTTACAAATCAAAGTTTACTAGATTCTGGGGCAATACATTTGGTCAACACACATCTCTCACTCGTAGCTCTGGTGACTGGAAGTCCCTGTCATACTGGAGAGTATTTATTTGTGAACTTCACAATAGTTGTGCAGAACAAAATAAGCATTGATAAGAAAAGGAAAGTCCTCCTTTTTGTGTCCTACACCCTCCTCAAAGCCGCAAACCGTGACTTGAAACGTCCGCTCATTGTATATATTTGTGGATTATTTTGTCCAGTCTTTATTTTTTAAAGGAAACACTGAATAAATCATCTCATCCATCATTTACTCTCGTCATCTATTGTTGTTTAAAAAAAATTACCATTTCAAAAAATTGTTACAGGCTAATTGAAATCTAACTCTGCTCTAATAAAAGTAATTGTTTTATACATACAGTATATGTATGCAAAATTGTTAATTGTGATGCACCAGCTGGTATTTTGCTGGTGATTGAAATCAGGACAGTTTAAAGTATGGTCCTGGATGTGTTGACAGCATTGACGTTAACTTAAGGAAGGAAATTAAGAAGCTGGTAGTGCAAAATTGAGTTTTCATGTGATTTGATAGTCATGGTATTGTGAAGGACTTCTTTGGGAACAAAGAGATTCATTTTTTATTAATAATAGCAGAAGAAATATCTAAGTTGTAAAAGTAATAATAAAGATAGAACAGATTGATAAAACTAAATAAAGTATCACGGAATATTTGTACAAAAGTACAAAATATGAAGACTTGTAAACGCTGTAGCTGTTTGAGTTAGGGCGACATAAAGCGTAATGGTACTTTAAGATCACTTTCAAAAGCCGCACTTAAACATAACTCAGGATAATCAAATACTGCCAACTGAGAGCAGATAAAGGCTGAAGGAGCCTTTTCTCTTAACTTTATAGTTTGCATAGAGTTTGCATGTGAAGTCTTCCATCATTTAAATCCTGCAATATTTCATATTTGACCTCTTAAAAATTACAAAATTTGCGCAATGTTAATTATTTAATCGAAAATGTTTTCATAACACAAATGCAAATGTGATTTTGTACATTCAAGCACATGAACATGATAAATCATTTGTAAAATGTGACACTTTTAATGAGCGCAACAGCAAGAAAGCACATGACAAAATGAACAGTAATAATATTAAATATAATAGCACACAAAGTTATTTTGGCAGCAGTTTCAAATTTCCTTTTGTTAGACTGCTGAAGTCATGAAGGATGCCCACCTTCACGTGTGACCAGCAGATCACCACAGAGCGTATACAGTGAATAGTGAAATACACAATACACCTTTGACTTCATCCTTGAAGTTTTTGTTTTTATTAGTTCGTCTATCAACTTCTGACGAGACGACTATCGCCGAGCACGCAGTCCCACAGCCGACCTCTGCACCACAACTGCACACAAGACAGGGTTGAGTGTGTGTGTGTGAGTGTGTGTGTGTGTGTGTGTGTGTGTGCGTGTGTGTGTGTTATTGATACCAGCATGTGTTTGCATGGCTCCTGCTTGGTGAATACAGGGCAAGTGCACAAATGTGGGTCACCCAAGCACACCTAAACAACACGAACAAACGTGGAGTAAGGATACAAAACCTGGTTTTAATGACCTGAGAAGAGAGCAGGAGTTTTGTTTTGAAACAAAATTTTGAACTGAGCCATGTTGGTTTTTAAAAAGCTGACTTTTCAAAATGAAACGGATTAATTTTCTTTCTTCAGGTCAAACGCGCCATAGAGCGTTTGAAAGACTAAATTAAATTGAAATAAAGCAAAATATCTGATAAAAAAAGTAAACAACACTAACTAACAGTTCTTTGCACTACAGGCGCAATTTGATCAGTGGTCAAAAGGTTCTGAAAAGTACCAATTCCAATTATTAGGTACTGCAAAATTTGAAAGATTTAGGAAAAATAATCCATGGTTTTCTCTGACAAATGTTTTTTTCACATTATGTAAGATTCTGTACTTGTTTTCACATCCACTGCAACACATTTCAGGGATAAGTTTTATATAACCTAGTCATATGAATGCAAAATAAATGGCAGTGTTGATGAATATGAATATGTCATGAATATGATGAATATGTCAATGTATAATGTTTGAACCGCTCTTAGTCTGGGCTCTCCCCTGAGACCTGTTTGCCTTGGGAGACCCTACCAGGGTCCCCGGACAACATATAGCTCCCAGGATCACTGAGCCACGCAAACTCCTCCACCACGTTAAGGTGGCGATTCACGGAGGAGTATCAGTGTGTGCCTATGTGTGTGTCTGTGTGTGTGTGTGTGTGCGGGGGGGAGGGGGGGATAGGGTAGAAGTATGTGTGTGTGTGTGTGTGTAGATAGGGTAGAAGTGTGTGTGTGTGTGTGTGTGTGTGTGTGTGTGTAGACAGGATAGAAGTGGGGATAGGATAGAAGTGGGGATGGGTGAAGAGAAGAGAAAGGATGTTGCTTCTCTCTTTTCTACTTCCTCTCCTTCTCTCTCTTCTCCATCAATTTCTTTTCTTTCTTTTGCCTTTTCACTTCCTCCTTTTCTCTTTCCTCATTGTCCTTCTTCTCCTTCTTCTGTCTTTTCAATTCCTCCTTTTCTCTCTTCTTGTTCTCTTCCATCTCTTTCTTCTCCCTCTTCTCCTCCTCCTTCCTCTCCTTCTTCAGCGTATTTTCCGCCTCCTTCCTCTCCTCCTTCAGCGTATTTTCCGCCTCCTTCCTGGCCTTCTTCTCCTCCTTCTTAATCTGCGCCTTCTCCTTGTCAGTTTGTTGGGCGAGCACTTGAAGCCTGAGGTTATCTACCTGGAGGTCAGCGTTTTCTCTCTGGAAGCTCTCCTCCTTTGCAGCAAGTTCGCTTCTCATCCGATCTTCCAGAGCCGTGAGTTTTATTTTCCACTCCGCCTCGCTCCGGATGAGCTCGCTGTCTTTCTGAGTAGCGTAGCTCTCCAGGTCCAGGATGGTCTGCTTCAGCTTCTTCTGCTCCTTTTCAAACTGCTCCTTCTCCTTGTCAGTTTGTTTGGTGAGCTCTCGAAGGCTGATGTTATGTTCCTGGAGGTCAGCGTTTTGCTGTGCCAGGTCCAGGATGGTCTGCTTCAGCAAGTTCTGTTCCTCAGTTTCGAATTTTGCCGCCATGGCCATCATCTCGTTGTTCTCTTTCAAGGACTTTACAACCTGGTTGAACTCGGCATTCTCGTTCTGCTTTTCAAGCAGTCTTTGATTAAGAGAAAGGATAATTTCGTCCTTCTTCTTCTCTGTGACCACCTTTTCTTTTTTTCTAAGCTCTAGCTCTGACTTGAAAGCATCGATTATTTGCTTTTTCTCACGGTTCCAAATGCGCTCTTCTGAGGCCATCCGCTTCTTCACGGCAAGAATTTCTGATTTCTTAACCCTGATTATTTCCAGTTTCTCATTGTCCCAAGTGAGCTCTTTGCTGGCCATCTGCTTCTTCATGTCAACAATTTCTGCTGCCTGCCTTTCACAGAGAACCCTGATTCTTTTCTGTTCCTCACGGTCCAAAATTAGCTCTTTGGCGGCCATTTTCTCCTTCAAGGCAACACTTGTTGATGCCTGCTCGTTGTCTGTCTTTTGAAAGTCCATTTTGGCTGTTCTCAAGTCCTGTATTTTTTCACAATGGTAATGCGCTATTGTTGCTTGAGTGCTACTTTGAGTATGTCTCTCTGATGGATGTCAAATGATAACTAAGTTTCCCAGAGGATTTGAGGTACCTATAGCAACTTCATCAAAGGCGGTTAAAGAATTCCGTGACATCACTAAACATGACATCATCGAAGTGTCATCCTAGAACCTTATTCTAGAACATTCTAGAATGTTATTGACATTTTAGAATGTTATTGACATTCTAGAGCAGGGGTGTCAAACATACGGCCCGCGGGCCGCATCCGGCCCGCCACGTCATTTTATGTGGCCCGCGAATCCGCCAGCAAAAAAAAAAAAAAAAAAAAAAAAAATTATTTTTATTATTATTTTTTTTTTTACAAAAATTAAAAGTTAGATGTGAAAATAAAAATATCCCCATGGTCGAAATTATGAGATAGAAAGTCGAAGTGATGAGATAGCATGTTGTCTGTGTGCCGACATTAAAACGATCACAACAGGTGGACAGGAGATGCAACAACCCATAAAGAGGATTTACAACAAGTGATCGTGTCTTTCTCAACATGCGTACTTCTCTGCACTTGTAAACTCGTGGACTTGTGAAACGTCATCAGTCTCAGCCCAAGTACTGTTCCAATTCAAAGTTCACATCGAGCGGAGATGTTTGAGTATAAAAAAACTTTGAGTTGAGCCATTCGCGCCGCCGGTCTCACCGGGGGCTATTTGTGTTCATTCGCACTGGACGCGTCGGAGAGGGGGCGGGGCTTATCGCCCTGAAAGCCGTTCAACTGTCCGCCATTAACCATGGAAAAAATAACCTCTATTTCTGCTTAGTACGTGTTGTGGAAGTCACAGATATCCCGGGAAACTAAACTAAATATGTTAGGAGTGGTTACATTTACAACCGGCCCTTTGAGGGCGACCGTGATGCTGATGTGGCCCCAGAGTGAAAATGAGTTTGACACCCCTGCTCTAGAGGGAAAGATGCAGACCGTGTGTGTGTGTGTGTGTGTGTGTGTGTGTGTGTGTGAGAGAGTCCGGCTGCAGCGAGGCATTAAACTATGAAGTAATGCCTCCCGCTGAGACCGGTTAATGTTTACACACAGAGGGCAGATTCTGACACCACTAAGCATTTTGATGCAATCAGCTGTTTTTGGAGGCGCACGATTGGATTTAGTTCATTTGTACTTCAAGCAGCTGTTATGAGTGTGGGGCTTCAATAGACATGTTAATAAACGTGTTCATTTATGTGATGTTTGGAGTTTATTGGGACAAAAGTGTCCCGATAATTGACAGAATGCACTCAACTTTAAAAATAGGTCACATTTGATGCCACTATTGCTGCGTCATTGTCCCCCCACACAGCTGCAGACTTCGGGACGGTCTTCGCTCACGTTGTCGGGGCTTTTTCCTCGCTCGTGCTCGTAAACCGTAGTCCTCAGCAGTTTGGCTGCAGCCTGCACACAGACACACAATCCCCGACGACACGCGAGCTCCGTGCTGCAGTGAACGTACAGGGATGCTGGTTGTAAAGGTCCGTCTGTGCATGGCGGGGTTACAGAAGACAAGCTGGAGAACAGTGTGTCCCTGCAGGCTTAGATCAAGACACACCTCGTCCTTAGAGTGGATGGCACATAAAGACGCCATTCTTTTGAGAGAGAGAGAGAGAGAGAGAGAGAGAGAGAGAGAGAGAGAGAGAGAGAGAGAGAGAGAGAGAGAGAGAGAGAGAGAGAGAGAGAGAGAGAGAGAGAGAGAGAGAGAGAGAGAGAGAGAGAGAGAGAGAGAGAGAGAGAGAGGGGACAGCGGAGGATGTCAATAAGAAGTAGCTGGATGCTGCCCGGGTCTCCTTTGCCCGGGATGATGATGAGAGTGTGTGTTGGAAAAGATGCAGCTCTCTTTGGTGCAATGCAGACAGGGCTGGGAGGAGCCATTGTCCAGTGGGCGGAGCTTCGTCTGCACGCAGGAGAGCGTGTGTGGGATGTTTGAGAAGCTGTTGTTCTGTTTTCATCTATAAGTGCTTACACATTTTTGCCCAGCGACACTCCTGAGCCCTGATTTGACAAATCAACGGTGATGAATCTCCATCTGACGGTGTCACAGGAGAGCTCACCAGAGGAAGATGGTGCCAAATTCGCTTTCTCTGCAAATCTGAATACCTCGCCGCCCGCTCTAGAAAGAAGCGATTTCGTTGCCATTGTCTGTCTGTACAACACAAATGACATCCATCTGTTTCTCCCTCGCTGTGTTTTTAAAGGGGCCTCAGCGTGCATGCCAGAGACACCGGCTCACTCCGTTGACTGTTTACTGTGGTGACGGAGAATGCAGCGGACACTCCCTCTGCTCTCTGTTAAATGGGACGCCGAGGATGATTAGAAAAGCAGTCCGATGAAAGGCAGAGAAAAGAAAGAGGGCCGCGCCGCGGGAAAGAGATGCTGGAGTTGTGGGTTTAAAGTGCTGTGAGGTGGACGGTAAATACAGGACAATGGGGAAAGAGGAAGAGATGAGGAGAGCGAGGTTTTTTTTTTATTGTTTCCAGCTGGGCCTGGGTGTGGTCATCATGGACGGGAGACCTGCTGTGTTCAGTTCTGCTCAGTCCTCCCCTCACAGTCTCCACACCCATCTGCCAAATGGCTCCTCTCGTGCGTTGTTTTGTGTCTGCATATGCTGCAGCACGTGCTCCATTTAAGTGGGATTTAATTGTGTTGTGCCATGTTGTTATTTCGCCTTGAAATATCGACATTTTGGGGATTTCTGTGCAAACTGGAGCGCTGCGGGAATCGAACCGTTTCCACTGCAGGATGATTTATTGAAATGGTTGGAAACCCAGCAAGTGGAATATGAGTCTCCAGGCCGTAAATCTAATTGTCATTTTGTATTGTTTGCTGTGACTACCATCAGGTTTTGACATGTTTTATTCTCTGTTGAGGGTCAGCTGAGGTGGTGCCAGCGGTATAACTTAGTCAGCACTTCCTGTCCAGGCTGGCATGCACCCACATAGTCAGCAGGGTCTTCTCTTTCTGGGACTGGGAGACATCTTTTTTGTCATTTTGCATACGAGAGAATCACATAACCGTTTCCCTGAAAAGCAACAAACGCATGCAAATGAATCGGCCCTTAAAGTTACATTGTTAAGGAGACATTCCCTGTTATTGTGTTGCGCCACAGTTTGAATATGATTCAACATGGTGTGTATGGAAAAAGCAACAAATACGTCCAGAACAGCTAAACATCCGAACAGTTACGGGAAGAAAACCGGCTGCCAGATGCACTTTGAAAAGGCTCCATTAGTGAAAACGCCAGTTAACAAGGATTGAATTTGCTTATATTAACCAAACCAAATTATGAAGCAAGGATCTAATTACATGACGCTACACTTCAAACTTTGGCGATCCCATTGATGGATCGAGTGTGACAAAGAGAGGTGACTCGGTCGGTTTAATTTCCCTCCTGCAGGATTTAGTTTGGACACGAATGAGAGATAATGAAAGCGTCGCTGACAGACGTGTAGCCACGGCGCTTATAAAAAGGCCGCTTTTCAAAACCAAAGTTTGTAGCCCTTCACCACACAATCTCCCGCTGGCAGCCTTTTGGTGCAGTCCTCCGTCCGTGTGGTTTTTTCCTCCTCTCTCATCGCTCCATTATTCAATTAAGCAGTAAAACACATGTTAAGCCGAACATTAACCGCACGGACGATCCCCCGTTGGGACGAGAGCTCTTGTATCACGCTCCATCGGCAGCGAAGAGACTCCCAGCCTGGTTTTCATTTGGACAAAGGTGATGCCGCACGTCGGGTGCACCTTGTAAATACCTTCTGGTTCGGAGGGTGAGACTGCGGAGAGCCGGGTTGCCAGGTGTGGGAGCGGATGAGGTGCCAATAGGTGCGCTGAAGAGCCAAGAAAGAGACATTTTAGCCTGAGCGAAGGAGACATTTGGTTTCTACTAGTTGTGATTACTGCAGAAGTTAATGGCAACAATGCTAAACGCTGTCTGTATTCGCCTTTGTGTGTGTGTGTGTGTGTGTGTGTGTTTGTGTACGGAGGCTAATGGGGTCAAGGAGCAGCATCTAGAGCAGTGATTCAGGTGCAGAGATGCTCCAGCCATCCCATCAGTCCCAGTGGGGGCATCCATCAACCGAGCTCCAGGCCCTATTTTCTCTTCTCTTCTCCGATTTGATTGATTGCTAATGACTGGCACGAATGGACACGTGGCTGATCTCTCTCACACACACACACACACACACACACACGAATGGGGTGCATGCAAACACATCGGCGGAGCAGAGTATTGCGTTTGTAGAAAGTCACACTCCTCTCACACACACTTATTCTGGGCCCTTTTCCACAGTCTCCACATTCCACTGGCCGTATCTCACCGAAAAGGCCCCAACTGCTTTTAATCAGTTGGGTCACGAGGCGCTCCAGATGGGCCTCAGCGTTGGGTGGGACGGCCGCGGACGACGTGGTGGAGGAGGAGGAGGGGGCTTGAGCTTGTAATAGTCAACATATTTGTGCCCCCTCTCCTCAGTCCTCAACATCTCCTCCCCTCGCGTCCTGTATTGCGTCACCCTCCTCAGAGACCCGCGCTGGACAGCTTGAGCTACGCTGCCGTATTCAGCGCGTGCATTTCTAAGCCTCCAACTTTTCCAGCGTTTCACCAGCTAACATTTTCCATCGTCAGACTGCATGCTCCGGGTGTTTCTGAAGAGAGCACTGTGTGCTTTTGGAGAGCGCCGGCCCAGGATATGCTTTTACAGTCTGAGGAAAGATGTCGGTCTACACTGCAGTTTTGTTTTCTTTACCCCGATATACAGAATGTCTCGTCTTGCCATGAAGGCCATGAGGCATAATATGTGCAGAATGTGCAGGAACTTCTTATTCCTGCTCTGCCTCGTCAACAGGAATGTCAAGTTACCAGGAATGTAGGAGTCAATACCAATACCGGTTAAGTCTTTTGAGTGAGTCTTTTGTTTGTATACCGTTAGTTTTTAACCTCCCCAATGCTGTAGGAAAACCAGCATTGTCGCATTGTTTAATTGCCACAAAAGCTGGTCTTTGTCAGTTTGAAGCCTCGTTGCTCTGATCCGCTCCGTGTTCAGTCTTTGCTTTGACAGTGTTTACGACCCGTTACCTGGATACCGTAGCACTAATCTCCCCCTTTCCTCTCTCTCGCCCCACTTACTGCCGAGGTCTCGCGTTACAGGGGCTGACGTCGCCTCGTTCCTCAGCGCAGGCCTGCTGAGGTTAATACTCACGGGGCGCTTCACCCCCTTAGGTGAAGGTTCGCAACACATCCGCGCTGCAGGAAACGCCTGGGATACTCTCACATACTCGTATACGCAGCACCGAGTTGTTCCTGAAAGCTCATCCCCAGCAGAGCGCTTCCTGTCCTCGTGTTGACAATGTGGTGTGGTGCCAAAATGTGACACCACCAGCTGCCCCATGATGCTTGACAGGCAGGCCGAGTTAGGACGAGAGAGAGAAGCAGATACAAGAACAAGACGGGGGGGACTTTCCAGTTTCGTGGGCAAAGAGCAAGCTTTAGTCATCTCAGGTTTTTACCTCTTTGGAGACCTCCTAAGAAAAATAACCGTCTCAGCAACTGCCCCGAAACGACACATGAAGTAACAAAGCCCTGCAGCAGAGGAATTGATTCTGATGGGAATCTGGTGACATTGTTGTAGAGCAGGGGTGTCAAACATACGGCCCGCGGGCCGGACCCGGCCCACCACGTCATTTTATGTGGCCCACGAATCCGCCAGCAAAAAAAAAATAATAATAATTTTTTTTTTTTTTTTTTTTACAAAAATTTAAAGTTAGATGTGAAAATAAAAATATCCCCATGGTCGAAATTATGAGATAGAAAGTCGAAGTGATGAGATGGCATGTTGTCTGTGTGCCGACATTAAAACTATCACAACAGGTGGACAGGAGATGCAACAGCCCATAAAGAGGATTTCCAACAAGTTTCTCAACATGCGTACTTCTCTGTACTGAAACGTCATCAGTCTCAGCCCAAGTACTGTTCCAATTCAAAGTTCACATCGAGCCAAGCACGGCCCTAATGCCCGGATGTGGCTCGCTCTGCCCATTTTACCCGGGATGCATCGGAGGTGACTTGTCTGTACTTGGGACAGCCAAATATCCCAGAATGCATTTTGCACCAGCAACAGGAAACAATGGCGGAGGAGAAATCACACAACTGGAAGTACGTGTTGTGGAAGTCACAGATATCCCGGGAAACTAAACTAACTATGTTAGGAGTACCGTAGTTACATTTACACCGTCTTACATTTACAACCGGCCCTTTGAGGGCGACCGTGATGCTGATGTGGCCCCAGAGTGAAAATGAGTTTGACACCCCTGTTGTAGAGCTTAAGTGTCCACATAGGGAAGAGGATGGAGGGGTTTAACACAGAGCTTGTGTCTCGAGGAAACATCGTTGCACGATTGTTTTCGAAAGAAATAGTCTTTTTAACCCAAACCATCATCTTTCCCTCACCAGGTCACTTAAAACCAAATAAACCTTTCTGCCTTTTGAAAGACACGGACAATTTATGTCACCCTGCAGACAGAGACGTCGGATCAGAACATGCCTCCACGTGTGGTTTGATTTGGTGGAAAAAGCAACTTTTTTTTCCCTTTTTGGTTGCAAACGTATCACCGACACGAGTGTTTTGCAGGCAGTTGGAGGCCCCATGCAGAGTGAGCGCCGCCACTATTCCTGGAGCAAGGTTTGCTCTGTTTAGCAGCTGATCTCGGCTCTCCTAAAAGGATTAGGGTGGCTGCACCTATAAGGTGGACGTCGGGCATCCCTCTGATGGTTGCTCCCGTAGCTTAAAGTCGTCTGTGGCCGTTACGGCTGCCAAGCGGCCCCGCACTCTCCGACTCGCTCGATTTGTCCTCCCCAGTTTAGACTGGAAAGGTGTTAAAGTAATGCGCTGTGGATTAAGCTAACCCTCTGCTGCTATCTATCTCTTTCTCTTAGCCGGCTGTTTAATCGTGACTTGTTGCCGTGTCGGCAACCCTGCTGCCCTCCTGGCCACTTCAAAGACGACCCACGGACGATAAATACGATACGAACAACGTGTTTCATCGCTCCAACTACTTTGTTTATCCCGACTATCATTTTCTTTATCTTGGCCTGGGGGGTCAAACAGGTTAAAGCTCTTTACTCTGGTGTCATATTACTTTTTATAGGAGGATACCTTTATAGCTGGAGAGATGTTTGATGTCCACGATAGACCTGATGAAGTGTCTTGTGCTGACGCTTAATCAGTTGCTCCAGCTCTGCCCCACCACCAGCACCACCGCCTTCTCATTGATATGAGATGTGTAAAAGACAATGAATCATGATTCTGAGAGACCGTTATTTCACATTCAAGTTTGGGCCTCCAAAGTGTGTTTGTGTTTGATAGTAGCTCTTTGCTTCGGGGACATATTGTGTTCATTTGTTGTGCATTGCATGTTTATTATGCATGTGTGCTTGATTTTTAATGGCCGCTTAAAGGCAACTTTTCCTGCAAAAATAATTCATAACCGTGTATAATTTCAAATATTTGACTTTGGTGCCTGCAGCAGTTAAATCTTTTAGGATGCTGATACAAGACGTTTTGTTTCCAGCGCTGCTGAGACAATAATTCATAAAATAAACATCTTGGGATCCAGTTGTGCAGCCGTACGAGATGTTTCTCTGCTGACCCTGTGTTCGTCTCCAGCTGCTTTCCTGCCAAGTGTCTGTGTGATTGACACATGCTGTTCAGACTTGTTTGCACATTACACCCCTCTGACTCTACTTCTCTCTTGATTTATTCCCTCAGTAAACATTGTAAACATGAGTTGATGGTCTCAATCTCTAGTTTCAAGTCTTCAATACAGCATGATGTTCATTTCGCAAATTATTTCGTAAAACACGGACAGACAAACGCTCACTCACTCACACAGGGTTCTGATTTGTCATCTTCGGGGTCTCAGCCCCCCCCCCCCCCTGGAAAAAACCCACGGGAGGAACACATTCCAGTGACTCATGGCTGAGCTGCTCCACGCTGCAGGGCTCAACGGTCTTCTTTTCTTCAGCTCATCTGGCCCAGGCCCTCGTTACATAACTGGGTTTGGTTGGACAGACTCCCCGCTAACGGGAGATGCTGCTCGGGTAAACGGTCGGCACTAAAAAGAATGCTTGATATTTGTGTGTCTGGCTACTTGTTAACAGCAGGCGGCCCGTGAGCTATTCTCCACCGAGTGACGTTAGCGCTCAGCTAAAAGACCACATTCTTCTCCCCTCGGCTAATACAGGACGTTACTGTTCGGCCACACCTGCCCCGCCCTGCATATGAACCCCATGTCTGTCTGAACGTCTGCAGCAGGTCACGTGAACTCCGTTGAACCCCGCCCTGGACGGCAGCCCAGGCTGACGTTAGCAGCAGCTACGCACCGTCCAAAAGCATTTAAAAACTGAAACCACTCAGCATCTCTTGGGGGCATCTCTTGAATCATCTGTGTTCCTTTATTTCCCCCCCGACTCCAAGGCCTTATCTCACTCACCAGGCCCGGCGGCCCTTTATTTATGAACACATAGCTTTCATATTCTTCTCCGTTTCCCGTGAAAATTGACACACAATGCTTGCTTTCGTAGGAAAATGCACAAAAAGTAAAGGGGTAACTCTTCGAACCGTTAGTCGAGGATACGTTGAGTCCAGACTCTGCACCGACTTCACTGGGAAGTACCAGCTGGCATTAGAAAGCAGCTCAGACGAGATGTAAAAGACGTTCTCTGATCACAGTCGTGCTGATCCACAGAATCACTCGGGCCATAAATCAGACCTGCATCCTCTCTGAGCTGCAGGAACGCCTTCTCCCTGCTGCAGCACTAAAGACCGACCCGTCAAGTAATTCAACTGTGTGACGCTGTCTCACTGTTCTGGTCGTGTTTTCTTAGGTCGTGACATTTTAGTTTTTCACTTGCCACAACTGATGAGTAGAGCTGCAGCTAAATATTATCTCGGTTCTTGAAATATCTCTAGATTTTTCTACCATACAACGGCTCGTGTTCTTTACGTCCAGGCACCATTGCATTGTGGTCCATTTGATGAGACGCAGCATGATGTCACTAAGTGAGGTTCTGGGCGTGTACGTCAGCGGCTTAATTGATGAACTGGAAGGTCTGATGAAGTGCAGCAAAGGGCGTCTGCAGAAGGGGGGGGGGTGAGAAGACGCACCCATTGGCAGGAAAGTGAAGGATGTAGGGAAGTGGAGAGAGGAGGGCAGATCCACAGGACTGTGTCTGCTCCTCTCAGGCCGTATAGATAGGAAGTCACCAGAGTGTTTTACACGGACCAGCATTCCTCTCACGACGGGCATCCACGATGACTCAGTGCACGTTGTCTTGAATTCTTCCTCTCATTCTCTTCTATTATTTTTTCTCTCCTCCCTCACACTCCTTCTCCCGCTTGGATCATAATAGCGGTGTAATTTACAGCGCTTGGTCAGCTCGGGGCTGTGTGTGTGTGTGTGTGTGTGTGTGCGTGCATGCATGCGCAAAGGGCGTGTCCCACAGTCCTCATCAGTGTTGGCTCTGGTGCAGACCGCCTCTCTGCATTACCAAAACCAGACCTGCCTCACACTGAGTCTCTTACAGTCCTTTACAAAAGCGCTGATTAAAATGTCTTTCAGTGTACGTGCATGCGTTTTTACCTTTTTATGTGGGCAGAATATAAGCAGCGTATCCATAAAAGCACCAAAACCCTGAGGTGTCCAGAAGAGAAATGGAAGATCAGAAAACAATAAAAAACCAAAAGCGATGCCTTGAATTTGCTCTTTTTCGCCGACTCAATAAATTCAATTTATAAGGATATAAAACAGGGTAATGCAGCAAATCCTCGCACTTGAGAAGCTGGAATCAGCAAATATTAGAATTTTAGCTTCAAAAATTGCATAAACATTACTCATGAAAAATAGTTTTTCATAAGTTCTTTCGTCAATTCACTAAGCAACTCTGAGAAAACATGAAAAAGTGGCATTAGCCTGAGAAGTGGGGACACAGCCGCGTGTGTGTGTGTGTGTGTGTGTGTGTGTGTGTGTGTGTGTGTGTGTGTGTGTGTGTGTGTGTGTGTGTGTGTGTGTGTGTGTGTCACCCTCCTGTCATGTGTGACCGGTTTCCACAGAAGTAATCAGGATCAAGAGAACAGCAGCTGCTGCTTCGGCTGCAGAGCTCAGCAGCAGCAGCACATGTTGGAGAAGCTGCAGGTGAGTGAGGTAAACACGGGATCTCCAGACGTGGCGGTAGTTCATATCAAGATGAATGTTTCATGTTCCATCACGCTGCAAGGTGTATTTTTAGAGTCTGGGAGCGTCTCTCCAGTCGCTTTATAAATGTTAAATGTCAGTTGTGAATATTTCACGAGGAGAGGTGACTTTGTTATTTCCTCGTTGGATTCAGTCAAAAGGTGTTTTCGCACTTCGTCTGTTGGACGCATGAGGATGATTAATCTGTCGATTCGTTTTCAATTCATTGAATAATTGTTTATATGTGTTATAAACTGAGAAAAGCGGTTCAACTTTTTGAAATCAAAAAGCTGCAGACTTTTGAATCAGATTCCCACAAATATTAGCTCAATCCTTTCTACATGGTGTTGTATGTTATTATGTGTTATCTAAATATGCTTTGGTACCAGGCTAAATGCTGTAGATTCAATTGAAATATTCTCGCATGTAAAACAGCGTCACAATATCACCGTCATCTCCTCTCAGCGTTGAAAGGGTCTAATCGCAGCAGAGGGCCTCACTCAGTGTGCGCTTCACTTGTTTTCAGACCATGACTTAGGCTCATAATCACGATCATTTTGGGCTTTTGGTTCCAGACAGCCTGGACTACTTTATCTCCTTTCTAATGAATCAACACCTGAATGAATGAGGCTTCATTCTGATGCATGTGTGTAGTAGTCGGCCATGCGTCCCTCCTCCACCATTCAACCTCCAGCAGGCCAACCTCAAACCTCAGCCGAGGGAATTCCAAGATCCACTTACACCGCTGCTATATGGGCTCTTTTACGAGTCACGCGTCGGCTAACGGCAGAGTCACGCTTTCTCAAAGGAGCCCTTTCAGACGCCAGCGACTTGGTTTACATTCGGGGCGGACAGGTTGGTCCATACGTCCCGCGCTGCTGTTTGAGCAGCCCTCGCGTCTTGAATCAGGTGTCTGTCTGCGCGTCTCACCCTCTGATTGATGGTGTCTGTGTGGAGTTTTCCCAGACGTGGGCGGTGAAGCGGTGTTGGATTGGTTCTGGTCTTGTGCAGGGTGAATCCTGCTTTACCTCCGGGGCCACTTTAGCACATAAAGCCCCGTGTCTGGCGGGGTTGAACTTCACCCATTGGTACGTAAAGACTGCTGTCCAATCCCTGGTCCCTCACGCAACACCTGCAACTGCAGTTCAGACCCGGTATCATCAGATTCAGACCGTGTGAATGAAATGGGAGTTCTCATTTGTTTATTTGAGCTCTTAATAAAAGGTAAATACAAGCGCCGACACCATGTCTTCAGTAGATATCTATACATTTCATTGTGGCTATTCTCAATATTTAACATCAGACATCGGTGTGTCAGATATTGCATGTCGACCCACTGATGTCGACCTCAGACACGAGCTGATCTGACGTGACCGTGGCGTTCTGACAGCAGCACCGCCGCGTCTTCATTCGCGCCTCCCGGCGATGTGAGGGGCTCTTCCTCGTGTCACCATGTGGTGATCTCCCCGAGGGGCAACCGTCCGAGCCACGAGGAGAGATGTAATCATCAAATAATGACAGGGAGAGGTTTTTTTTGTTTCATTTATTATTATTATTCGAGAAGGGTTTGACATGGGGTGGGGTTTTTCGGCCTGTCGTCACGAACATATTTTTTTTTCCCGCTGTCTGCGAGCAGCTGCTGGGGAGTGAATGAGCGGACCACTGAATGCCTGATTGGCAGAGGCGTTTGTGTGGAAGTGTCGAGGGACCTCCGGAGACAATTGTCCAGATCGAGCCCCCCCCCACCCCTCCCGGCTCTGGCCTTTTGTCCTCCCTGTTAGTTTTTGTGGGTGAGTTTCCAACCGACAACCTCTCCTCTCTGCAGCCACCGCTCCGTCTTGAAGGAAATGTTGTATTCTTGTTTCTCCTGGACGCGTTTCGTCTCTGCTCTCCACAGATGGTCTCCACAGCAAACCGTGACTTTTGATCGTTGTTTTTGCCAGTGGAAGAGGAGCGATACACTGGCTCATATATATATACACATATATATATATATATATGCTGGGTTTTATGAGGACTTTAACGGTGGCTTTGACATTTCTCGGAAACATGATCTTTTACTTCCGTTAGATGGGGAAAACAGTAGTTCCTCCTTTGGAACTACAATGTAAATGTGTGTGTGTAGTCGGAGCCATTCTAGCTGCTACACCTTTGCCGTACATTATATGACTTAACATTATCTATTTTCTGCATTTAGAAGCAGGATATGTTGCTGCCAAAACAGTATTTTCTACTTTGATAGACCAAAAAACGAAAATGAGTCGACTAAGAGGGGACAGCCCTAAAACCTATTGCTTGAAGCAGACTGTTTAGAATATTCACTCTGAGTATCTTTGTCCTCCTTTACTGTCTCAGTGTCTTCCCTTCCCTCCAGGAAAGAAATGTTTACACCCAGAACACCCCTCCCCCCCTTCCTCGTAGTGTATTGGCACCTGATAATGCATTCAAATTACATTGTGGGACCTCATATGCAGTACCTGCCTCCTCCACTCAGACTGAGACCCTTATCTGAGCCTGAAACCAGATCAAGCTGCTCCAGTATCGGCCTGATCAGCCTGCCGCCTCCCCATGGCAGCTGATTGTGGGGTTCGTATCCCCCCCCCCCCCCCGAGGGCCATATGAAGAAGGACATTATGGGTGCGCGGCGGTGTGGGCGCACAGTGGAAGCAGTCTGTTCCCTCGCCCTCATTAGCCAGCCCTTTGTTACAGTAAGCCTTACCTCGCTGAGCCCAGATGCAGCATGTCCAGATTAGATCTCACACCCGCCAGGAGTCCTGAAAAGCCACCCTGAATCGAGCCTAATCCTCCTGCAAGACTTTCTCTTCTCGCTCTCTGCACCACACACACACACACAGATACTAACACACACACACACACACAGATATATAAAGTTAGTCACACACGAGAACCAATCAGAGGCTTCAAAATGACTTATTGTAGTTTTTAGAGCCCAGTGGGTGGCTTGTGTCTTTAATCCGAGTCCAGAGATCCCGTCAGCTGCTGACCGACCACGGGCCCCTTTCTCCCCCTTTGTTACACAAATCAGAGCTGCAGATAATCATCGAATAAGTCCTGGACTCCACCATTTGAGGGGATTCAAATGAAACAACCTGGTTTCCATTGTGTTGTGTTCTCCAGAAACGTAAACATCTGAAACAAGTTTTACTTCTCAGGGAACACAACTTTGGCTGTTAGGTTTGAGGATTTATTCCTCTGCTCAGTTTTGGCGTACTGCTTTCAGTGTAAATATAAAAGACAGAACAGCATCATATTTCGCTCCTTCAGCTTTTACACACACTGGACTTGTCTGCCGCGGTGTTTCAGCACACCGCTAATGTAATTTCAGCTTCAATAACGCCACACCAGTCTGTGGGAAAAGCTCGTCGATTTCTCCGCCCTCGTCTTTATTTCACCACAGCCGCAGTCTGGATGTTGTCTTTGGCCCCGCGTGTCATGTTGCGTGAAGCCGCGGGGCCATCTCAAGTCGGTCTTATGAGCTGGCCGGCTCCGGTGTTATTTTTAGATTTCATGGGATGGATGGCGTTGTTTACAATTTACACCTCCGTGTGATCTCATTGGTGTCTTCAAAGCCTTTTCCTAGCTGCTGTTAAAGAGCTGTGTCTTTCTGAGTCTGTTCTGTTGTGTGTTTTGAACATGGCCGTCAACCCGTTAACCTGTTGCCGCTGTTGTCTGTTTCATATGGAAGTAAACTGTTGGAAACTCAATTCAGCGTCTTCACTGACTCATTCAGGTTCACACAGATCAACGGTATGATATGATGTGTCGGCGAAGACGTCTCTGCAGTACGACTATTTCATTTGAAACAGTATTTTGACACATATTTCACCTTTGACAAATATTCACCTCCTGCCATTTGAAGATTGCATCAGGCCGTATTGCGATCTTGATAAAATATGTAATAATTGTGCATCCATGCCCTCTCTCTCTCTCTCTCACACACACACACACACACACACACACCATTCAATCGTCGCGCTAATCAGGGATGAGATAAGCACTTCTGTATGAGTTGAAATAGCTTGAGCCTGATTTGTGAGTAACTTTACGGTAGACCAGTGATTGGTCATAAGAGCTGGATATAAGTGGCTATTTCCTCAGATGGCCTCGTGTTCAGGCTCTGATGAATATGGCCGTGACACGCCTCTGTCAACGAAGTCCTTGGGTTGTTTGCAGCAGTTAACTAATTTGCTTATGTCTACGGATGCAATGCACCAGAGATGACCTGGATTATCCCTAAAGCTGTGTCATTGAAACACGATGCAGACGAGTAGCACACAGAGAACATCTGAATCCAGAATCTTTCACTTTGCCGTAGAAAAGCATCCGCAACTCTTAACAAGCAGCTCCTCTGCACCGTGCTCTGGCCTTCGTGGCGCCTTCAGGACACACTGATCAACAAGAAGCGCCCGGCGAGGACACCCCATCAGTCCAGTGGCCGACATTGCTGTGGTGTGGTTCGTTGCCACGGCAACAGCACAATATTTCGGGGCGGCGTGTCTCGTTTTTATGTCCGCATGGCACCAAAATCCACTTCCTAGCCAACAGCAATTCCACTGAGGGAATCGCTCTTTTTTTTTTTTTTTTTTTTTTCTCATCATGTGCTTTAGATTTACAGGAATTCAGAGACGTATATATGATGTGGGCTGAAACCCTATAACAGTGTGCCAGAGGAGGTGAGAGGCATTGTTTGGCTGCAGATCGTGCCTCTAATGGGGACGTGGCTTCTACATATGCAGTAAGGCCATTGTTGTGAGACTTAATCCTTTGTTTTGGCTTCCACGAGTCAAGTGTCTCAGCCGGCCCGCGTTCAGGCGACGTCTATTTCTGCCGTCCTTTCCATCCGGAACACCGCACGCAATGTTGAGCTGAGTGAATGTAGTAACAAGATGCTCACGACGAAACGCTGAGACGGAACATTCCTCCGCTGGGTTCCTCATGTTGTTTTCATCGTCTCGGTACGGCCAATGTTCCCTCAGAATCACAATAAGCCGGTGTTTACGTCTTCCGCCGTTTCAGCGACTCTACGAACCGCAGCGGCTGCAGACGGACGCGCTGTAGCCGGGCTGGAAGTGAGCCAGTGAACTCACAATTATGGGGACAATCTGTGCCACTAATAACTCACCCTGGAGACATGATGAGGTCAGAGACCCACACTGCATGACTCGTTTCAGATAAAGTGTGGAACACACAAACTATAAACACTCCTCAAGTTGATCTGAAAGATCCACATCCCCATAAAAACACCCCTGAAAACAAACACGGAGAACCTCAAGTGAGGTGGGAGCATGCTGGGAGGTGAAAAACTATGACACAATAACAACGATAACGGAGAAAATTGTCCCGCCCTAACCGATGCAACAAAGGAGATGTCAATCAAGCGGTCTGTCATCAGGCAGCAGAGGTGGAGACGCCTGTGTCGGTTCATCAACAAGCTACTTTATAGTTGTAAACTTTATCTGAATTCAGTCGAAAAATCACATTGAAATGTCTTTTTTGTTCATCTAGTGACTAAAATCCTATAAATCTAATTGATTATTGGGGAGTTATGCAAAGCACCAAATCCTGCTAAACCCGATATTCATTCCACAACATGCATTGTGTCACACTTTGTTTTGTTACCAGTCACACAAAGGAAAGGTCCCTGAAATAATCTCTGAAAATCTTAAACTGTATTCCAACACCTGTCATTTTATTTGGCACGTTTCTTAATTAAACTCGACTGTTACACCGTAAAGAAAACCGGTTAAAAGCCTAACCAGGGCGAGGGCTGCAACTACGCTCCTAACTCTATAGATTACATCTGTTGCGCTGCTTATTCTGACGTAACCGCGTTCATCCATATGGACCCTGTTAAATAAACAAATAAACAAATATTCGTGACCGCGTGTTGATGCAACTCCTGGTCGTCTCCCTGACCACACAGCCTGCCGCCCAGGCGTCGGCCCTTTGTAGTTGCCAGATGAGCTGCAGGCATGCAAGGGTGGGTGGGCTCGGCTGTGGATCTTTGTGCCTTATAGTTTTCACAGGACCCACATGCTTCCTTATCTGTATTAGCCCCACTTGACTCCCTCCGCAGGCTGTGAAAACAATCCCAGTTATTCCTGCCCCCCCCCCCGACAGATAGACACCATGTCCCGCTTGTGTTTCCGACTATAAAAACGTTTTTGAATATTCCTCATATTTAACATACCTTTTGACTGTGTGTCTCATCGCCTCCTTTTTTTTCCCGTTCTTATGATTTATTGATCAGCCTCGACACGGAAGTCTGTTGGCGGACGCATTACAGCTAAAACTTTTAGAGGTGGCCAGCGGAAGAGCTGCGTTAGAGAGATGGAGGAGACAGGAAAGGGAGAGAATTCACTTCAGGCCGCCTGGTGTGTGTGTGTGTGTGTGTGTGTGTGTGTGTGCGCATACTTGGGAGAGAGCTTTGTGTGGTGAGTGGGTGGGTGCTCAGTCAGTCGGCTCTCTGCAGTGCACTCAGCCGCTGTGCTCTCCTCTCGGCTGAGTGGAAACATCATGCGTCTGTGGGACGCCCCGTTTCCCCCCAAACTGAGACCAGAATAGACAGTCGGAGACGGACCGCGGGAGGAAGAGGGCGCACAATGGACTCATCCAGAACCTCGGAGTAGACGACGTGGAAAAGGAGGAACCGGATTTTTGAGGATAGTTTTCATCTATTCTGCCATTTGATCGCACCACCTCAAACCTGGCTATGCCATGCTGGCTCAGAGGAACGGGCTACCACCGGGCTGTAAGCCGGTTCCCCTGAAGGATCGGGACGTGGACGTCGGCGCCGAAGGCTGCTGCGCCCTCACTCCGTCCCCGTCGTCTGGAGGGTGTCCCTGGGCTCGGCTGGCCGGGGTGGACGGCTGCCTGTCGGAGCCGTACTGTCTTTGGTTCCAGCTTCTGGCCAGAGCGCACTGGGGGGAGGTGGAACTGGGCCTCACCAGTCCGAACCGCAGCGTGTCCTGGGCTCGGCTCAGAGAAGCCTCCAGGAAGAACTGTGTCCGCTCTCGGGTAAGGACGCTTTTGCATGACAGAGATGGAGAGCATCCTCGTGAATTTGGCATTTTACGGAGTCAAGTTCTGCTCCGGTTTTTGCAGGCTTTTAGGAATTTCCCTGACTCGCTGAAAATATGTGTTGAGGTGATATCAGTGTCTGGCAGAGATGTATAAGGTTACATAGGAAGCATTGGAGAGGTGAGGGGCGGCTACACTCTGTTGTGCTGTCTGAGGAATTTAGTGTGCGTCATCCTGCTCTCCAGCGGTAAGGCTAGTCCTGTTTCACTGACCGATATCTTCTGTAATGTGAGCGTGTCTGTGTCAGCGTGTGTTTGGGTTTAAGGTTTCATTTATTGTTGGACCCTTTTTGGAGTTTCAGAGTGACACTTTGCCGTAAGCTGTCAGAGGGAGACGATGTTTATTTTCCAGCTTTGCTTATTTTAGAATTTCTTCTTCTGCCATTACTTAGCGAGGACTGAAGTCTCCTCCTTCGTGGAGGCGACTGAAGGCATATTTTCCGACTGTATGGTGGACAAGTGTGACCAATGTTAAAGTCTGTGGTCGGAGAGGGAGAGAAGTTTGGAAAGAAAAGGCGAGAGGGAGTGAAAGAGGTAGATCTGTGAGGTCAGACGTCCCAGGGGTGACTCACGCGCTTAAAAAAACAAAACAAAACAAAGAGAAATAGTGAGGAGGAAAGCTGAGTCCACAAGTAACGCCATTCAAATCCACCCCTCTCATATACATAAAGAAGCAGGAGTGGGCATGCAAATGCACCGTCCCGCAGGCCACGGCACCATATGGCAGCACGCAGATCAAACCCTCGGTGTGCACATGATGGAGACTGTTCTGATGAACAGACTGCATGCATAATGAAGTCATATTTATCAGGTTAACTGTGGGAGCGTGCTTGGAGCAGATTTACAGTATCGTGGCTGTAGTTTCCCTCCACACTGTGCCATGCTGCTGCTTCTTGTACCGTATAAAGAGATGGTGTGTGTGTGTGTGGCATTTCAGCCAAATAGCTTAGCGGTTGCATAATACGACGTTACATTTTCAGCATGGAATCAAAACAAACAGCAGAGTCGGGCTGTCGTTGCTCTCCTCTCTGTAACACTGCGGGCCGTGGCTTGCTTCCAGCTCTGCACCGCTGGGTATTGGTGGTGATTTCACCAGTCACACAATTAAGCCCACACCCATCCCACTCCCCGGAGGCCTCTACATCTGCTGCTCCCAGACCGGCGGAGGAGAGGTGTGGACAGAGAAGCCTAGAGGGAGAACGTCTTTGTTTTGGATCCACACCGGAGATGTGTTTTGGTAGGAGGAGAGCCTGCGGAGGGATCCGGGTTGAGGCTGAGACTCTTGGCAGGCTCCCGGAGCCACGATGGCAGCGTTAGCGAGAACCGCAAACGCACGCCCCGCGGTGCAGCGGTGCAGCTCCATCGCTACGTCGACGATAGATGTGACAGAGGTCTCGCCGCTCAGACAGCTCGCAGCAGCGGGAGAGGTCCGAGTGTTTCTCAGTGGTGACGTTGTGATTAAGAGTTATTGCATATTTCCTGCTGTGTGGTTCTGGAAGTTATAAATCTGGGTTGTTATGTTCTTGACTAGGCTTTAGAAATAAAGAATCAGAAAGGAGTTGAAGTCCTGGATAGATTATTCTCAGATTGGTATTGTTGTTCTGTACGTTGGGCTATTGCAACACAAAAAATGTGTTTGTAGGGCGGCAACTATCGATCATTTTAACTGTCATTTATGTTCTTTATTGATTAATTAAAGATGCTAAACTCCAAATTCAGAGCATTAATATGGCAGCAAATGACTATTTGCAGTGTAAAGTGGAGTAATGTGTGTCGAGTGTAGTTGCTCTCCCTTGGTTTTGTTGAGATAGCCGGGCCGGCCATGCCTGTTTTTAGTGCATGTTGGTGCACGTGAGCGTGCACTTTAAACTTTTGGTCTCTAAATTGTCCCAAAATAATAAACGTGCTTGTCAGAATTTCCCAGAGCCCATTGCAACATATTCAAATTGTTTGATTTGTCCAACCAACTACCCTAAACTCTCAGATATTCCAGTTACAAAGCTTCATGAGAAGGAAAAGCAGCAAATAATTACATTTCAGAGGCTACAAATATGTTTTGGGAACTTTTGCGCAAAAAATGACCGGGGAACATAAATGATTATTTTTTTTAAATGCTGATTTACATTTTTTTTTTTTTTGTCCAAGCGATCAACCTACCGAATATTTATAAAACGAAATCATGAAAATAATCTGTAGTTGCACCTCTACATTGTATAATGTAAAAACAATAAAGTTTTGATGTAATTTGTGACCACCCACACCCCCTCTGTTTGTATGTATGTATGTATGTATGTATGTGTGTGTGTGTGTGTGTGTGTGTGTGTGTGTGTGTGTGTGTGTGTATTGTAACATCATCTTCAGGAAAACAGGGTCGTGACTGTAAACTCACTCTGTTTCCAGCTCAGCTACAGTTGGGAGGGAGTCCTCGTAAACACTGTCACAGGACGGTGAAATGCAGAGTTTTGCTGCCGATGTGTAGCGCATGTGCCGTGTTATATAGGCATGAATGTATGTTACTGAAGCTGAGAGCTGCCAGCACTTAAGGCTTGTTTTCATCCCGTGTTAGTCACAGTAGGAATGTAGAAGATAAGTCTGTCATCGTGCAAACACGCCAAATAGCCCCGCAAAGCCCCAACTGTGCAATAACCGAAGCCACATGTACGGCCGTGTGCAGCTCGCGGCAGTACAAATGTGGCTTAAATGACAACCCTGATTATTTCGACAGATATTGTGATCACTGACATGAACCACAACTTAGGAACTCAATTATTATGACTGCATTTTTGGCCTCTGTCACCAACATTTTTAACTGTTTTCATCTGGGGGATGCCAAATGTGCTGAGTGAGATGATTTCTTTCTGTATCTGCAAGAAACTCATGTCTTAATCAACAGCTTCTACTGAATGTGTCACGTTATTTATCTATTCTCACTGTTTAGACGGATCAGCAGCAGCAGAGGAGATCAGTTTGCTGCTATTTGAGGACATTTTTGATTCACTGGTGGCTTTAAGAGTCTGGGGACGTTTTGAGCTCATTGACACTGAATGTACGTGACGATCAAGACAGGAAAATAACAGCTCAGTAGATTAATCCCATGATGAACCAATGATGTCGTGGTGGAAATGAAGGGCTTTGTTTGAAATATGTTGTTTGTATCAATCTGCCTTTGTGTTTGTGAAAAACAGCACATTACGTCGAGCTTCTTGTTAACTCTTTTCTTTCTTATTCTTAAAAGCGTAAACCTCGTCCACAAAAAGACACCTTTGTTGTTGAGCAGCATCAACCCAACGTAGCCCGACGAGTGACATCTATGTCTTGCCGTTGGCTGTTTCATCTGTGAAAACAAACTTTTCTTTGTTTAAGCCGCTTCTCTTTACACAATTACTGAATGCCCAAGTGAACAGAGTGACTGTATTTGTTTATGCGAGTCGGTTCTCAACAGTGAACAGTTTTACTATCAGTGCCTCATTGTTTTCACAACCACATTTGATTGGCCCAAGGGTCCAAAGATACATTTTGGGTTACGCAAGATTATGTATATTTTTTTCCAACTTCTGTCAATTATTTGCATGTTTTCTTGTTAAATACAGGATCCTCTCACCTGATGGGCCTCGACAAGTCCGTTTGAGTTCAAAACAAATCGGAGAAAGAAAAAATATTACTTCAGGAGTAGGCGTTGCTTAAAAACGTCACCAGGTCGAATCTGTATGCTAAATATGAAGCTAAAGCTGCTTCGCTTAGCTTAGCATAAAGACTGGAAACAGAGGGAAACACCTAGCTTGGTTCTGTTCAAATGTAATAAAATCTGCCTATCAGCACCTCTACAGCTCAATTAAAAAGCAAAACAAAGCTGAATCTCTTTTCAGTCTTTATGTTAAGCTAAGCTAACTGGCTTCTTGTAGCTTATATTTACCGTACAAACGTGTGGTATCAATCTTCTCATCTGACTCTCAACAAGATGACTGTATTGCCCTAAGAATTAAGCGCTCTTCCCCTTTCCAGTTTCTTTCTGTGTCAACAGTGCAGTTTTTTTGTCCTAAAGATCAACACTGACGTACTCGTTTGTTTGTGTTCTGTTCAGGCCAAGCAGAAGGATGGGCGCGACCAGAGCGAGGCGTCGGCCGTGGCGTCTCTCGGGGCCGAGGAGGAGCCTTTTTCGTGGCCGGGGCCCAAGACGCTTCACCTGCGCCGAACCTCCCAGGGCTTCGGCTTCACACTGCGACACTTCATCGTCTACCCGCCGGAGTCCGCCGTCCACAACTCTCTGAAGGTGACACAACGTCGTCTCTTGCCCAAAACACAGACACAAAACAACCTTTATGTCACGTAAAGCAGTTCAGGGCTGAGTAAGTGCTGAAAATAAGCACGGAATTGTGACCGTTGAGGTAAGAAAATATACTCCTGTCGCCAAAGTAAAGAGACTTTTGTTGAATGAAGTGACAGAAACCGATCTGAACTGACTTCATTTCGCTTACATTTCTATGTAAACAAGCATCTTCTGCATGTTGAGGTTATTTGAATGGTATCTATAGTAAGTACCGCATGAGCAGAAATATAATGAACATTTAATCTGCTCAAGAAGCTGAGACGACTTGTTTAGTTGTGGCCACGCTGACACGTCATGTCGGTAGTGCACAGCCTCCCTGACTTGTGTCATCCCACCTGGGAAGTGTGCCAGCTGTGGATAACATCAGCACCAATCGGCTCTTTGGTTTTAATCCTGATGTCACAGCACTCCCGGCTCCTCATGGGCACCGACTGACGCACACTAAAGGGCTGTGGCTGAATACCGCGGGGCTTCTTTAACGGTAGAATGTGCCGGTGTTTTGTGTCCGCCTTCTCCAAGCTTATCATGGCCTCCTGACTGTTAGTTTTTGTAAGTGATAATTCAGGATAAGTTGGGTTTACGTTTGTCTGAAGTGTATTTTGACAACCTCTTCAGTTTGCAAAGGAGGATTTCCTCCAAAGTCAGCATAGTTTCTTCTGTTTATATCTTTTGGCTTCTGTTCTGCATGTTGAAAGAGAAACTGTGGCACGACAGTTTGGATTTTCAGACATGTGTGTAACCAAAACAATGGATAGTTTCTCCCAGAGGCCTTCCTGGGTATCACGATGTTGTCCAACGTGGGCCACTACGTGCTCGGTGGTCTTGCCGTAACTATAACAGAAGGAGATGAAAGTTTGTGAAAGAAATCCGGAGCCCAGCGATCTAAGATGTCTCCTGCGTAACAAGTTGGCGTTGGTCTCATTTATTCATGTGTTTAATTCTGAGACATTGATGTTGAGAACTACATTTTGTGTTGACTTTGAGCCGACTGTCTCGAGTCATCTGAGGCCTTCTTATCATAAGACGGGATTCTGGGAAATACTCAAACCGAAGCCTTAAACTTCAATCCGTCAGGTCACACTCACTGTACGCCCGAACCAGTCCTCCCATGACGTAACCCCGTCCTTATACATCCATCACGTTTCATTGTAATTACTTTCAGGGTCTTGGGAGTGGATTAATCACAGTTTGAGGGTATTGGGGTTCGCTTGAAGAGGGTCAGAGCGTCTTAAGGAAAGCCTTGGGAGAGCAGGGAGTCTTTAGGGATGCATGCAGGACATGTGTGTCACTGGGGAGAGGTGCATTAAAGCAGGAGTGTGTGGGTCTCAACTGGGCCTCCGTTAAAATAAACACCAACATGGCTATGAAGTGTTTTTTGGGTTGCTATGTCTATCAGTATGCAGCAGTGTTAAATGATAATAATCTCTGTGGATCATCTAATCCTTTATTCAGTGCTGAGAGATTCCTTCTAGTGTAACCAACTATTATCTTGATTGTCAATGCACTGCTTGGACTATAAAATGTAAGAATAACAACATCTTTTGTGTGGCGTTTTGTTTTTTCATGGGGAAAAAAGGAACAATGTAGCAAATAAAATAGTTAAAGTCTAAAGTGACGTCTTCAACTTGCTTGTTTTGTCCGAACAATTGTTGAAAACACAAATATATAAAATGTAAAGCTATATGGAAAGTAAAAGCTGGACAATGGCACATTTCATGTTTTTATTTATTTGTATTTTTGTTAATGACTGAAATGATTCATCGATTATGAAACTTGATTATGAAAGATGATGTATCTTTATTTGCCATATGAAATAAACAGATATTAAATGTCGTACAGTTAACTGCGGTGCATCTACCCGTGAATATACTGATGCAAAAGATAAATAAAGAGATAATTCCCCCCGAAAAAGGGAATCTGCAGAATGAAATTAAATCACATTTCATCTATTTTCTGCCTTTTTCTCTAACAGGATGAAGACAACGGCAGCCGAGGTAAGTGTTAAAAACAACCTGTTTAATTTTCCCTTTATTTTGAAATCCCTGCATGCATTGGAGATGTGATCTGGGAGCTCAGGTGTCGCAATAAATACGACACAGAACGCATTTACTATTAGCAGTAGCTCCCCAGAATAGAGACCAGATTGGGATTGACAGTCCATCACTCTAATGTGTTCTCTCTCCTCCAGAGAGATCGGTCTGAACATTTCATTGGCGTTGGCCCTTCAGTCCCGTCGATAGCTTGCACTCATTTGGCCCTGGCATGGTAAACAACGCGGTGCAGGTGAAGCAGCGGGCCACGACGTCGCGCTGCACTTTGCTCTTCGGTCGCAGCTTTGCCGTCAGCTTGGCGACGGCCTCGGCATTCCTGAGAGCGTCCGGTATTCCGCTCACGTCTGCAGCCTTCTTAAACTGCTTCCCGTCTGTGCGGCGTACAGCAACACACAGCACGTGTACGTGTGCTCCCATAAACATGCACAAGGGCTGAGCAGCAACAGCCAGGTCTTAAAGGAATAAGCCGTTGTTTAAATAAACATCCACTTTGCTTGACCTCGTTCATGTAAGCGTTTGTGTTTTCTCATCTGAGCTCAGGGTTTTGGTCGATGCCTCTCTGGCAGACGCAGACGGTGTTTTCTGTTTGTAATAAATGGGGGAGAAAAGGGAGAAGATGATCGTCATTGGCCGCTTGTTTGGCTTGTAATGAACCCAAAGCCCCAGCAGGTGTGATTCAGTGAGTTGCTATGGCATGAGTGGGCAGTGAAAGTGAAGAATCCAGGGTGAGCGCAGGGTTTCTGTGAGGATTCTCACTCTGAACCGCCTCTCAACGGGAAATTGAGAGATTCCTGTAAGTGTCCTTCATCATCCCTCTTGGCCCTTGGTGTCACATTCCTTACACTACACCCCCCCCCACCACCCACCCACCCATTTTAACCCCTCCATGTCCACCCGCCTCATTCAACACAGGCTTCAAAACATTAAACAACCCACACACTACGGGCCCTGCTGAGGAGGGAGGAAACCCCGCGGGGAATGTGTGCGGCTGCACATTCTTGAACTTGGATTCCTTTATGTGACTCTACCTGAAAGAAGTCATGTAAAAGCCAGGTGTGATTGTGTGAAGAGGTACGGGGGAAAGAGCATGAGAACCACTCACTGCGAATCCTCCTCTGCCTCTCAGTGGTGATGATGCTGACAGGTAGGAAGGCCACAGCTGACAGCAACAAGGGCAGCAAAGTTGATCAAGATATTAAATCATGTTGTTCAAGTGCACAGTTGTGTGATTTCGACTTTGCTTCTGGCTGTGCAGCTGGATCTTAGTATGAAGAAAAAGGCTCAGATTTGACTTAAAATAACTAAATTGTGTTGCTCAGAGATAAAGACCGATCGATGAAAGTTCTGTTCATCTCGTGCCTACGTCTCTCTGTGTAGTTCAGCCAGCTGTGGCCCTTAATTGTAGGTTTCCCTTTCACCAAACTCTCTCCAAACTGCTGCCGATTGTAATTTGTGTCTTCTGCTCAGCACCACCGATCTAATTCTGGCTCCCAGTGATCACGACTACACACTAAGCTTCCATCCTGTTCATCACACCTCGCTGAAACTAATGCAGTCTAACACAGCAGCAGATACGCATCCCTTTATGGAGGTTCAAACATTTCTGAAGCACTTTCTGTCCGTGTCAGCGAAAAGGTTGAGGTATGAAGTTACTTCTTGACCGTCTCATTGTCTTTCTGTTATGTAGGCAGAGCCTGAGCGGGCGAGAGAAAGAGATCAGTTGTGGGTTTGAACTCGGAGACATTTAGCTTTGGTGTCACATATCTCCCCGACGCCTACAAGTTGTTATTGTTGCTACGTGACCACCCAGCTCACTGCTGGTCACGATCACAGCAAGCAGCCCACGCCCCAAAAACACCCGGAGCAGCGAGGAAAAACAGCGTGAAGACACGCGGACCGAGTCGGACAAAACATCCGACGCGCTCGGCCGTTTTAACGTTTAAAAAAAAAAAATAGAAAGATTCACTCTGCAGCCTTCTCCAGTCTGTGACGTTCCCTGCAGCCTCTGCACTGCAGTTTATTTGCTTGACTCTGAGCTAGTGTGTGATGAGGCTGTTGGTGTTTGGAGGAGGAGGAGGAGGAGGAGGAGGAGGAGGAGGAGGAGGAGGAGGAGGAGGAGGAGGAGCTGCGGACCGCATGTTGACGAGCTGGGTGTTGCCGCTGGAAACACACCAGTAAACATGGACACACACACACACACGCTGACGGAGATACACAGATAAACAGACGTAAACAATGACATCCAGCATGTCGGTGCATAGTGGAAGCGGAGGAATGATGAGCGTGTCAGCTTTGGATCAGTTTGTTTCCTCTCACAGCGGTTGTCTACATACCAAATCTTCCTCCTCTATCTCACTTCCTCTCGTCTTCCTTCCCTCCCTCCTCTCTGTCTCTCTCTCTCTCTCCGTCCAGCTGCATATTTTAGCAGCTTGTCGAAGGGTGAAATCCGAATGAGGCGTTCTGTGCTTATGAATCTGCGGTGCCTCAGCAACACAAGAAAACTGTCTCCATCTGTTTAAATATTTGCTTTTCACTCAACGTGAAACACTTTTCTCTGCAGATACCGGCTTTATTTCCATTTCTCTTTTCGGGTCGGATTTTGAGTCGGTTCCCATAAAGTCTGCAGAGGGAACGTAATGCAGCACAAGCAAACAGAATTCCCCAGTATTCTCCAGTGGGCCTTTCAATGCTCCACCTTCTTTAACAAAGCGGCGTCCAAAGATCTGTTTCTCTTCTTTCTCTCTGCGCTCTAAGCTGCCTGCCTTTCTCTCTCTATCTCTGTCTTCTTACTGCATTTTTATTTCATTTAATTCCGGCTGTAAGTGGAATTCCTGACCAGTTATTTTCATCTTAAGTGTAACGTCCACATAGCAGTTGTTGAACATGAAGACTTGAGTCGTAAAAGCTTTTTTTTAGGCAAATGTCCAAATACAATTGACCGTTTGCTCCCCTCAGTTCGGTTTTCAGAGTCAAGAGTCAGCGGGTGTGACATCACGCAACAAAGGTCCCGAAGCTGGAACCGAACCCGCGACCATGCAGTAATGTTGCATGTAACAGCTCACCAGCGTGTTACGGTGCCAAACATGTAGCGCTCACATGCTGTGTGCACTTTTCAGTTATAGTTACAACAGAGTTACCGGTAGAAATCACTTATTTTGGAAACAATTGGTTCTTGATTTCATTTCTTGCTGGAAAATGTTGCTGAATTTTTTTTTTTTTTAACGTACAGATTTGATCGACTGTAGCTAGTTAAGCTAACTAAAGCTCAATGTCTCAAACTGACTCAATGAGTTGTTTGGACGTGAGCGTCTTGTATTAAATATGCACTCGATGCTGTCACCACGTATACAGTCTGAGGCTGAAGCTGCACCTTCTGTGAAACCTTCCTCACCTGTTGAGCAAATCATCATCATGTGAATCTCAATTGCAGAACTGACGGGAGCAATTTGTGGACCGTCCATCACAAAAACAAGATTCAATCCAAGAGTATGAATCTAAAAGGCAGAAGCGAGAGAAGCGACACCACATTCCACGTTCGCAGCCAGTTGGCTGAAAGCAAGAGACCGTATATTCGGCTCGGATCAGCAGGTTCCAGATGTGTGTCGCTCGTTCCCTCAGTTGAACTTCAACTCCCTCGGTAGATGGTTTGGCTTGATTCACAGAAAGAGAACAAGACACTGAATCAAGTTTATTCTTTACTTCGCCGTGTGGTCTGTATATCCTTTTTTTTGTTTTGGTATTTGGAATTCATAGGAAAAAAAAGGGATGGAAAGTTCTCCACTACCTTCCTGTCTGTGCTGGAAAAAACACCCTGTGTGTGTGTGTGTGTGTGTGTGTGTGTGTGTGTGTGTGTGTGTGTGTGTGTGCGCGTGTGCGTGTGCGTGTGTGTGATGTAGCGGCGGGGTCGGGCATGTCTCTCTCAGGTTAGGAACGCTACAGTCGAGGAAATGACTTATTTTGAAATGATCCTTGCCCTGCAGGAATGTAGCCCTGCTGGGTTTGACACATACTTGTACAGTTCCAAGTTACATATTTTGTGTCCGTGATATCTTCTTCCATCTGTCTCTGGTGAAATAGGAAACAACATTCTGGGACAAAAGCTCTTAATAGCCGTCGTGTTTTTGTCTTTCTTCTGTCGATAATGAACTTTTCTCGCTCAGTTTTCTTTGGTGAGAACGTTTTAATAAGCACATGTGAAGGATCCTCATCAAAAGTGCTCGTTAATATCATGTATGCTAAAAACATGTATAAGCTGGTGTGTACTGGCATCCCGAGTACAAGCTTGGTTCTGGTCTCCAAAAATAGCATCAGTCGGGAGATATAACTCATGTTCTTTGTGCTATTTTACTGAAGTTTGCGTACTTATTTACTTACATGTAAGGACAAACTGCTGACTTGACAGTCTCAGTGATGACGGGGGCTTTCAGGTGTATTGACATGTCCTCCCCAGTGTGTGTGTGTGTGTGTGTGTGTGTGTGAGAGGTTTCTGACTTAAAGCTGTGGCTGTTTACAAAGGGCAGCGATGAGTGAAATGAGACCTGTCCATCTGAGACCGGCACCTACAAGTCGTTTGTGGGTTATTAGGTATTTGAAGGAGGTCAGGAGACGCGGGTTGTTTTCGCTAGAGTTGTGTTTGGACTAGTTAGTGCGTGAACTTCTTCATGGGAACGGGAGAAACAAAGAATCACAGTATTTATTGTCATGACGGCTGCGGCTGCTGTCTTCAAGCGGTCCGGTTTCTTTGAGGAGGAGTTTGACAGCGAACAACTTCTTTTGAAGGCAGTTGGGAGTTTATGGATTTATGTAAAGTGTACTTGTGCTTTGGCCTTCCCACACAATGGGGGGAACACGCTGTGCCAGGATTATGTGCCTCCCTTCTTCATATTCCTCGTGCTGGACGAGACCCGACACAGAACCATCTCAACACATGCACGGTCCTCCTCCGCTTCAGCGTTGGGAAAGTTGGAAAACAAAACAACACTTCTTCTTCTTCTCAGTACCAGATTGCAGAGCAACACATCCGTGTGGCTTTCACTGCGTTTGTGGTGTCAGTAAATGCGAGAGTGACACAAATGGTGAAGAAGAGTGAGCTGGACGGAGAGGTATTACGCGAGGGTTAATGCAGCGAGCGGGCAGCGCGCCCAGCCCTCTGAAGAATGACATTATCGAACCCAAAACACAGCGGGGGGGGGGGGGGGCGACACGACACAACTGGGCCCAGCTGTGCAGCCAGAGAGTCGGCCACTTGTGTTTTACCACAAGTGGTAAAACACTAATGAAACACGTCGGCTTTGTTCCAGAGCTGATGATTGAGGTGGTTTAGGAGTGAGTCATCTCTGTTGAGAGTCACAGCACAGATTAGGCACTCAGGAGAAAACGGCGGCGGGTAAAGTCAGAGTTCACGGACTGAAGCTCAGCTTGAAGCGAGTATTTCATTCATCCTGGAAACAGGGCTTTGTTAACATCTGTACCTTCACCTCGGGTCAGTCATGTCCTACATTGTGTCGCTGACGTTACACATAAATGCATCGGTGCACGTTTTCCCCTCCTGCTCTGCGATGGGCTGCACTAGAGCCACACTGCAGCTCTTACCTTCTCTATACATGTGAAGCTTTTGTCATGCGATCGTGCACCGGATCATCCAGTGATGAAATACAGTCACAGTGTTCCACTGCTCCTCTCTGAGAACGATCACGGCATGTGCTGCACTGCCTTCTGCTGGACGGACAACAAGCCTGCAGCTGTCAAACAGAGTGTGTGTAGAGGAATACTATGACACTTCATGGCACACGTAGACTGTGATGAGTGTCAAACATGTGGTCTTTCATTTTGTAGGAATATATTTCCAGCGCAGGTTTTAGTGATGATGCAATCGGTTTTGGAAGAGTGTCTGTTTAAACTCACTTTGTTGACTTTAAGTTTTATTGGACAGTCAATCTGTGCATCAGTACATTGAATGTCACACATTTAAATAGTTTGCAGTACCATTTTCAGCCACTGGGGGCAGCAGCAGAGTGACTTTGTGACGCCATCACCACAGAAGGACATCTAAGGAGACATGATTACATTTCAATGAAACGTTGGCTTGTTTCCTGCCAACATGAGCCCAAAACATATAGATTCAAGCTGGCAATAGTCAGGATCTGAAGGAAAAGGGTCTTTCAGACTGTCATGGTCCAGGTTTGGATTCCTGAACAGCTCTCACCTCCTCCTCAGCAACACTGTGAACCCACATCTGCTCCGCTCCAGCTGTTCAGGGATCCACACTTGATTACACCGGGTCACAAATGCATCGGTGTAAATGTGAAGCGGGGCCTTCATGGGAATCGTGACAGGAGCATGCGCACTCAGTAACAGTGGGATGCTCTGATGTTTGCGCTTCCTCAAAGCCTGCGGGCTCTACGAGGCGGCCGAGGCCGACTGAGATTGAGGCTTATGGCTCAGGGAAAGCCGATTTCACAGTCTTTTGCTGCCTTAATTAGTCCCTCCCTCTTTATTGCATGCGCATAATTGCTATAAATTGAAATGGTACTGAAGTATTGAATCTTATGTTTAGTAACTTGCACATGTTTTGCATGTTCTTTCTTCAGGTCCATATATATATATAAACTCATATAAACTAAATTCAGGTGCTCATTAGGGCTTCCTCTAACAATCTTTATTGTTAGCGATTAATCTGCTGACCAGTTTCTTAATCAATATATATATGTTTATTATTACATACTGTAAGCTGAGGGAACGTTTGTCATTTTTTTTTTCCTTAAAAACGAATAATAAATGATGAAAATAGTTGCAGAATAGATTTTCTGTGAAGTGTTTGATTAATCGCATAATCGTTTCAGCTCTACCGACAGCTGATATTTTCACTTCATAACCAGTTTGAGTGACAAAAATCAATATAAACCGCAATTAATAACGCAAGCACGTGTTCCTCGTTCCGACTGCGCTGCCTCTCGTCTGCCTCGCTGTGTGCTCGACCAATCGCCTCACTGCATGTGCTCTCTTGTTGCCAGGGCGACAGCGGAACCGTCTGGAGCCAATGGACACCATTTTCGTCAAGCAAGTGAAGGAGGGAGGCCCCGCCCACGGAGCTGGACTCTGTACAGGTACTCACACACACACATGCCAAGATATTTCTTCCCGTTTGTACTGTCGGTGATTCCACTTCCTTGTGACCCGCCAGGCAAAACAGATACGAGTTACAAAATAACAGATGGCTCCTTCGTGGGGGGGTTGAACAAAGTGTAATATGCACTCTGTTATTCCAACCTCTCCTTGATTCTGTCTCCCACTTTGTCTCTGATTGATTCGTGAATCACTTCTGATTTTAAGCAGAAAAAAGAATTCTCAAGCAAACTCCCTTCTGGTGAAAATCAGCTCCTTCCAGCTGAGCAGCTGAAGCTGCGTCAGCGTTATTGCCAGATGAGCACTCTGTGTTACAGGAAATGTAAAGTGGCCTGGACAAGCCCTCTAAACTGTCTGCTTTTATCTGTTGGCTCTCCTCTCCTGGGATGGAGGAGGGCAGTGTTTTCCCACAATTATCTAGTTTCTCCCCTAAACTCACCTCGCCTCTCTTCCTGTAAGATGGCCATCTTCAGAGGGCTTGAATGGACATGGATCTTTCACATCGGGGCCTTCAAATAAACCCGTATTGGTATTCTCCGTTTGATCTAAACATGGATGCGTGTGCTGGAAGGAGCTGCTTCAGAGTGGTTTGTGATGCATCCTCTCATTCTCTCCAGGGGACCGGATAGTGAAGGTGAACGGAGAGAGCATCATTGGGAAGACCTACTCGCAAGTCATAGCTCTGATCCAGAACAGGTACGATATGCCACATTCCACATTTAATGTTCCCATTTATTTAAAGATGGACTCAGACCCGGGTCCCCGTCGATGTCCCCTCACTGCCAACACAGCAAATGAACCGCAGCCATTGTGAAACTTCTTTGGAAAAACACATTCAGTCCATCCAGAGAGAATCATTTCCTTATCGCTGACCAGCACACAGTGTAACTTTCATCCGCATTCATAGAGTCCTGTGTTATAACAGTTTCTCTCTCTCCTTCTCTCACCCTCCCACCCGTCTCTCCATCAGCGATGCTTCACTGGAACTCTGTGTGATGCCAAAGGATGAGGACATTTTGCAGCTGGTAAGCATTCATGAGTATATATTGCAAGTGTGCTTAAAAATGCTTTGCAGTTTATGAAGCAGAAAATCACGCGTTTTTAACACCACACCAGTTAGTCCAATGGCAATTAAAATGTGTTGTTCAACCTGGTCATGAAGGGCGTATGTTGGCTGTGTCTTGTTTGTTTAACCTGTGCATGTACAGAACAATCACAATTTGTGACTTTAGGGAGAGTGGCAGAAACCAGTATATGTGCTGTACCTTTGACTGGAGCTCAGGCTGTCAGATATGTGAGCATGGGCTTTTTGTCTCTGCGCAGGATCAGTGTTACCAAACCTGGCAACCTGGCACTTCCTGGTCACTAATGAACAGTTCCAGCATGTAACACCCACTAAAACCACAACTTGTGACTTTTATGTGCCTGTTTACAGCTCAAACAAAGCAGACACAACATGTTAACTGGCCTACTTTCCTGTTGTTTGTTGGGGTGTTTTTGTACTTTGGACTTTGTACTACCAGATTCCCCCCCCCGTGTTTTCAGGCTAAGCTAAACGAGTCTGACCTCAGCTCTGTACTCAACACAGAGATAAATAATTATCTTCTCCCAAAATGTGAATCTAAACTTTCTATGAAGCGATACTCACCTCTGACTCAGTGTCTGACTCAGTGTCTGACTCCCTCACGAAGAGAGAAAGTGTTGACCAGCGGTCCAAACTAAAACAGACGAGCTTCTAGTGGACGCACACGTGAGTTACTGGACTCAGATTACCAGACAGGACTGTGTTAAAGAGTGGGTGATCTCAAAAACATGGTCACAGTGTGGCCTGATATTTAAAGAGTCTCAGCGTCGATCCATGCAAGAACGGGCACTTTCTAGATAATTCTAATGATGACACACGTTTAGTCTCTCCACCCTCTTGCTCATCCTTCCATTGAATCTCCGATCGTGATCATCGATCGAGTCACAGATGGTCTCATTCTTGGCCTGGTTTCCGAAGAAGCTTACCAGAGAAGTAGCAGAGTAAGACTTCGCGCCACGGCTCGACACCCGCAGACCAGAAACCAGTCGCCACACGTTATTCACCTCCGTTTGGGAAACTCTCTCTTTGGAGCAGAGATCCGAGTCGGCTCCCACTGTGTTGCTAAATTCCACACATAGTTTGTTGGCTTGGCCGGAGCTCACCAAAAAAGCCACAGAAACTTGCTTCTGGCGTTTTTGGAATGAGTCTGAACCCTCACAAGGCTGACGGGTTTCAATGAAGCGATTGTCTCTTTCTCCTCATTCAGGAACAGTTCAACTCAACGCAACCAGGGATTACAGTGCGTTAGGATCTGTCTAACACAGTCTTTTGGGTGTTTTAACTGTTAATTGAAGGAAAGTGGAATACAAGATGTAAATGAGTTATTTCTCAGTCGACATGTATGCGAGAATCACAATCAAGCAGTTTTTTTAAATGTCAGAATACACACATCGATACAAACGCTGACTATGTGACCTTTTTATCCACTTCATACGAGGAGAAGAGATCATTTTGGGCTGTTTCAAGGATGAGTGGACGACGCTCCCGGGGGTGTCTGTAGATGTGTCTGTGTCCATGTTTTTCAATGTGTTCATGTTTGTCTGTTTTGTTTGTTGGGAGACGTTGAGCCCGCTCACTACCAGAGGGGGTGTAGCTGCCGTCAGCTGACTCCTCGCTGCTCGCTGTTTATGGGAGTGAGGGAGGGAAGGAAGGCGAGTGAGGGAGGGAAGGAAGGCGAGTGAGGGAGGGAAAGAGGCTCGTAGTCGTGTGTTTGTAGCGCAGGAGCCGCTGAGCCACCAAGAGAGGGGGAGGGGCGGTACCACAGGGAGCAGTTGAGAGTGACAGAGCGACGGAAAGAAATGCTGAGTATGGAGAGAGAGAGAGAGAGAGAGAGAGAGAGAGAGAGAGAGAGAGAGAGAGAGAGAGAGAGAGAGAGAGAGAGAGAGAGAGAGAGAGAGAGAGAGAGAGAGAGAGAGAGAGAGAGAGAGAGAGAGAGAGAGAGAGAGAGAGAGAGAGAGAGCCAGCAGAACACATTCACCAAATGAAATCTGTAAATGCAGCTGGGTTTGTGGGGTGGAGGAAATAATGGGGATGAAGAGCAACTCAGAAGACATGCAGGTGTGAGAAGGAAAGCAGAAGTTCACCTCTATTCTTCTTTCTTCTTCTTCTTCCACTCCGACTGAAGCCTCTGCTCAGCGAGTATTTTTAGCCCGTGCTGAAGTCAGAGAAGTTGCCCGTCTCGCCTCCATCGATGGCGTCTCGTTTCTCTGTGCTCACCTGTGTACTTCTCTTTCCTCCCTGTTTGTTCTCTCTGCTTGCCCTTCTCTAACCTGTGGACTGCAGTTTTCCAGGGATATCACTGCTCTGGTAAGAAGGGGAACTATACTCACTCATCACTTTCCTTTTCAGTTCACTCTCCATTTGCTTCAGAGCTCTCATGACATGTTTCACCGCCTTTAGAGCTCCTATTTGCACATGTAGACGCTGGCAAATCCCTAAAACCCCAAATATATTCCTCCTCTTTGCAGCATGCGTACTGTTTCGTACATGCAGGTTATTTTCTTGGCGTTTCAGGTGGAGGGAAAGGTGTGTGTACAGGAAAAACAAATAATCTGGCACTTTGCCCTGTGATTTCCCGATTGAGGAAATTGGTTGCAATTTAACTGTATGACTGATGCAAATCCAGAGGGCGGCACGGAGCTGCAGATTTACTGCGGCTGCCTTTGCTGTCGGTACAATCGTAAGCCGACACTTCAGGTAGAGTGCTATCGATTAAAGTCCAACACCACGACTCTCTCCCTTTTCATTTTCTCGAGAGTCGGTGTGCTGAAGGGATGAGGAAATGTGCCGCGTTCAAGTCGTCTCAAGTCGGCCGTCATTCACAGGGTTGTAAATAGCTCATTTTCAGTGTTTCAGTTCAGGTTTTTTAATCGAGGAAAGAACCCTAGTTGCTACAGTGACAGTAGAGTTGTGGAGCCATGCTGACAGAAGTAGCGTTACCTGCCAACGGCAGACAGAGGCGTCCCCCGTTCAGCCTCTCCTCATGCCTCAGGGCTCACTCTCCAGTACCAAAGGTGGGTAAGCCCCTGCCAGCTCAATCCTGGCTCCGCGGGGTTATTCTGGACTTTCCAGCCTTCTTTCTCTACCGATTAGGTTTTCTGGCTATCCTCGCTTTCCCCCACTCTCTCACATCTGTTACTTCTCAGGGCCGTTCATTTGTATCATGGCATGCTGTAACATTTAGTTTGCAGTCTCCAAGGAAATGATTGAGAAACTGTAACTGAAGCAGAGTGTGTTTGTTTAGGAGGGAAAGTACCGCAGCGCTGTGTCTACGTTTAGCATGCTGTTATTTTATTGCTATCGGCGGGCTGGTTTCAGTTCTCTGTCACTTACAGAGTTCTGGAGGGAACTCAGTCACGGGGTTTGTCTTGCTGATAATCTCATCAGTCGCACAGAAACTCTTGTCAAGAAATGGCACTACATTCAATCTCCGCTTTCAAGATGTCAGCAACCACATTGTCGTGGTGCAGTCGATGCTGTAAGATATTGTAGCTAGCTAGACCGGCTAACTAAAACAGTCTTCGTATTTGCTTCTACAACACTCCCTGTCTTCAAGCTAAGTCTAATGTATCCTGTCCGTGGTCGGGTGTGATGTTCTCCCGGGGTTCAATGTGATCTATTTTAGCTTTCCAACCTCGCAGCAACCGAAGTGACATAATGTCCTATAATCTCTTGCAGGCGTATTCCCAGGATGCATATCTCAAAGGAAATGATGCGTACAGCGGAAATGCCCAGAACATCCCCGAGCCCCCTCCCATATGCTACCCTCGGATAGAAGTGAAGGCCGCGGGCATGGCTCAGACATCGGAGCCCGCCGTAGTCAGTGAGACCCCCCCAGGGCCGGCTCAGGGACCAGGAAGAAGAGGGGGGGCCGCGGAAAAGAGCTATCGGGTTGAAATCCCTGTTCCGCCATCTCCTCTGCCCCAACAGACGTCAAAGTCTCAGACTGTGGTTTGTGTCTGTAGTGAGAATGTGAGGACAGCGGCAATGCTTCCCGATCCGGTTGACAGGGAGTCCCGGGTAGCTCGGGCTGGGCCGAGCCACAGGACAGAGGAAAACCGGTACAGTCCTTCAGCAGATTCTGGCTCAGCCAGACCGAGACCGCTTATTCCCTCAGTACCTGGGGGTGCACAGTTGCAGTACCCCTCATCCTGTCCCACAGACAGCCCGGTCTACTCCCCGTCACCAAGACCTGGTCCTATCTATCCTGACACATTGTCTCCAGCTGTACGGGCCACCGCTGCCTCACCGGACAGGTTCTCCAGCGCCATCTCACCCAGCGCCAACCACTACTCACCGTCTCCCACAACCCCCTCCACCTCTCCACACCAGAACATTGACTGGAAAAACTACACCACCTACAAGGACTACATAGACGCCAAGAGGCTGCACACGTATGGTTGCCGCACCATCCAGGAGCGCTTGGACAGCTTGCGTGCGGCTGCCAATTCCAGCTCCGCCTACGCCCAGCAACGTACGCCGCCTCCTCCGAGCACCAGTCAAAGAGGGGCGCTGGGCTCCCAGCACAGACGGAGAAGCACCTCCAACGACCGCGGGGTGGATGCAAGTAGCAAGGGCGCTGCAGTGACTCCATTACGTAGCGTCTCCCAAGAGAGGCTTGGAGGTGGAGCAGAGAGGACACCAATCAGGAACTGGCCTCGGAGTGCTTCCGAGGATGCTCTGCCTTTCTCCAGCCCCACAGGAGTCGCCAAACCTCGGGCGCGGTCTTGCGACTACCTGGGGCAGCAGCCTGGAGAAGCGTTGGCTGTCTTTGCAGACCGGGTGGTGTTGGAGGACAGGCTGATGCTGTGTCGGGGAGAGGACGCCAGGGCTAGCAGGCAGGGAACAGGCCTGAGAGCTTTACCTCATCTGAACAGGAGTCTCACTGGACAGGAGGGAAGTGGATTATCAAACTCTGCTCCTGTGTTTACTAAATTTACGACGGACTCTGTGCTAACATCAAGGACAGACGGTGTCATAATGAGACCGTTGCGCCTGCCTGTTAAAAACGCCATCTCAGACCCTTCACCTGCCTTATCCTCCAGTGGAACCACAGACCCTCTTAAAGACCAAAGAGCTAACATCGTGGGCAACCACCTGGGCTACTCCTCCCCTCTGCACCTGCAGCTCAGAGGCCGGTCTGACAGTCTGAAAATGGAAAGCAGGTCAGATACTGGGTTGGCAGCCAGGTCCTCCTCTTGCTCTGGTAACTCCTCTAAACTGCCCTTGCAGAGACAAAGTGTAGTTGTTGCTGCCTCTTCCTCTGGTTCCTCCACCACTAATGGAGCCGTTACCCAAAAGCCAAAAGTCAGAGAGATCTCCAGTTCTACCAGCGCCCTTGTACGGACTAACGGCGGTCTTGCAGAGGGCGTAGAAGGACCGGATGCGACAGTCGTCGTCCTAAGACGGGGCAAAAACTCTGGGGCTCCCCACATCCGCCCTCCGTCCTATGTGCTAGCTGTTCATGACAACCAGGGAGGAGTGACTCACAAGTCGCCGCCATTAGTGAAGGCAGGCTCTGTGGACGGGGCGATGTGCTGGACGTCTAACGACAGCTTTAGGGAGATGCATCTGAGAAGGCTTGGAGACACACGGCACAAGTCTGGCTCCAACAACTTGGACGACTCCCTGGATTCAATCCCCTTCATAGGTAAGACTGCACTAATCTGCACACCGCCTTCTTGTTAAACTCTTCCTGTTAAACTCTTCCTGTTTCTACAGCAACAAAAAATGATGACACGGCATGCGTTTGTGTGAGTGACAAAGCATGTTTATGCACGAAAGCTTGGCAGACTCTTCAGCCAAGTAGAGATTATACCAAGTGGCACCATGCTTTTAATGAGCCGATAGCAACCGACTTGACCAATCTAGGTCTAATCTTTGTCTTCACACCAAAATAAGTTTTGCTTCAAGTATCCAAGTCGGCATCATATGCTTGGCGAGACATATTGAAGTGGTATTTCCTTATCTGAATCAGGAAAGGCTGTAGACTGTTTTATTGAGGGATGGTGTTTTTACAGCTGCTTGTGCAAAGACAACGATGCATGCGGAGCATGAAGAATTATTTTATTCCTTTCATTGTGGAAAAACAGGTTTATAGTCCTCAATTTGATGAAAAAAGTGTTGTTTTCTATTATGGAAAAACTAAAGTGATGCCCAGTCCTTGTATACAGTAGATAGAAAGTGGGCATTATTTTCATGGGTTAGTGTGATTCTATCAGCGGTTTTACATGCTCAGATAATCATTATCAGGAGAGAAAAGTCAGCTGCAGATGCAAATGAGAGGGTGTGTGTGTGTGTGTCGGTGTGCACTTTGCATATAGCATGTTGGAGGCAGTGAGGGCAGACATACAGAATGCTATTTTCTGCATGCGATGTGGAACTGGTCAGAGTTCACAGTCGTGTATACTCTTAGTTAATAAGATCCACATTTTAAGGTGGCGTATCTGGTGTTCCTGTTTAATATTAGTGGGGACATAAGTGTGGTTGCCCCTCTCTCCATGGGAACCAAATTACCAAAAAACAACCCGAAGCTCCTTTTTTGCTTCAGTACAACATACAATACAATCACAAAACGGCATGAATATCAAGTGTTAGCCCCTGTGGCCTCACTCATCATACTACAAGGACATCTATTGTGTCTTAATGTCTTCGTGAATATACTGTGGATCACCAGAAATAACGGTGGTCTTACAGGGAATACCCCAGACTTTGTCTTTTCCTTAAACGAACACTATTCTACGTAATTTAGTATGTTACCCGTGAAACCACTCGTCCCCGCTTATAAAGGCAGAGGCATTTATTTGAGGCATGATGTACTTTACTCAAGTTACAGTCCCAGCATTATATAGGTATTTGAATGCGTAGATGAATTGGGTCCGAGTGGCATTTTGAGCCCGGGGTGACATGGAGTCAGGTGTGTGATTATGTGACGATGTGACACTGTACTGCAGGCAACCATGACGTATTCAAACCACCCTTTTGGCATCAGAGTAGGGCAGCACACACACACTCGCACACAGAGCTGCTCTTCAACTCGATACTCATATTCCCCCTTGTGTTGTTCAGCAAGAGAAACCCAAGAACGTGGTCCTAATGGACTGTGACATAGCGGAGAAATAAGAGCATTCCTGCGGCTTCAATTAGATTTCGTAGTACGATTCCAAAGAATAAAGGGAACAGCAGCTGGACATTAGGTGTCTGCCAAACACGTTGTAGTGGGAACAGAGCACAAGTGGTCGTGCTAGAGTACGTGCAGAATGTCACCCCCCCCCCCCCCCGATGAGGAGAAATCCTCCTTTTTTTGTGCTTTTCCTCAGAAAACTGAATGCATCACAGTGGAAAATAGAAGCTAAGTATTGTTTTTTCTGTGTTTTTTCACGTCTCTGCCAACTTATCGGCTGACGTAACCAAAACGAGCTTGAACTCGATTTTGCATCCCCAGTTGTGTCGTCAGCGGTGACTCATCACCAGCCAATAAGAGCAGCTCTTGTGTTTTTCTCCGTTCCCCAGAACCTGCAGGTGTTCAATCATCATATCCTCCTCCAGCAGCATTTACCTGTGTGTACACACACACACACACACACCTCAGCTCTCGCTTTTTACTTCTCTACATCTCGATCCAGATTAGATCAGTTTATGATTTCAGCACTTGTTCCGTGTTTGACGCCTGTGATGTGCTGAGAAGGCAAAAACCCGAAAACGTTTTCTTATTTCACACTGATCATGTCAGATGGTTGAAGTTTCATATTTGGACAGACCTAAGAGGAACAGTTTGACATGTTGGGAGATGCATTTATTGCTGAGATATCATGTCTGTGCTTTTATTATAAAGCTACAACCGGCAGCAGGTTAGCTTAGCTTAGCATAAAGACTGAAAGCAGGGGGAAACGGCTAGCCTGGCTCCGTCCAAAGATTATAAAAATCCACCGGCAGCTCACTAACATGTTATGTCTTGTTTGTGTGATACAAAAGCCAACAAGTCATGCTTTTACGGGTGTTACTTTCTAGCTAGCTGCCTCCCTGTGGTTCCGGTCCTTATGCTAAGCTAAGCTTACCGTCTCAAAATGATGTGAGAATAGTATCAGCTCTTTTTATTCATTTCCCAAAATGTGAAGCTATTTGTTTGAATATCTGAATCGTCGGTGTAAAGGCCATCTTGATGTCCATAATAAGATAATCCTTTATTGGTCCCGCAGTGGGGAAATGTACAGGATTTACAACTGATCCCTGTAAAGTATATCGTAATCACACGAGTCAGTCATCGTATTCCCAGAAGCAGGACTGGAGGTAAACGAACAAGTGATTGAATGAATCTGCCGGGATGGGCAGCAGTGAGGTCTGCCGTGTCATGGACGACGTCTTTGAGGTTTTAAGGGTCGGGAGATTTCACAGCAGTCCTCCGTACACAACCAACAAGCAGATCACATGTTTCATATCAAATCTGTTGTGAAAGTTAAAGATTTGTATCAGTGAATTGGCAGGAATTTAATCTTAAAAGAGTGTTAATGTAGGTAGTGCTCCATTAGGTTTCACCTGCATCACCACAGTCGCTGATATGATTCATCGTATACTCTTCATTTGTTTTTAGGGCTTGCCATCCTGCTGATATTGCATATCAGACATTATGACACGGCCGTGTCTGTGATGATGTAATGCTGCTGCTGTGTTTATTTGATAGGGAAGGTGTGGACCGGCTTATCGGAACAGAGACGCAGTCAGCCAGTAGAACGGTGTTTCTGTCTGCGTCGCTTTGCTTCAGACCCGTGCGCCATTATCAGCGTTTTATTGCCGTGTGCTGAAATGTTTATTCAAGTGAAGACGGCAGAGATGGATTAGACTTTGTTTTTGGGTAATTTAATGTGCCAACTATTTCCTGTTGCAGACGACATCTGAATTTATGCCACAGTCTTATAGGAGTTCAGCTGGAATAACAAAGAGCATGCCACACAATTAGAATCTTACACAGTGGATCTGATAGTCGTGAAGGTTTTTATTTATTTTTGTATGCACTGCATGTAACACGACAAACTAACGTAGCTAGCTAGATAAAGATGCGTCTATGGGTTCAGCAACTGCTGTTGGTAGCAAGCTATTTAGCCAAATATCAGAATCCATTCTTTACACTTTTGCATTTGTGTTTTCAGAAGATGATAAAAAAGACACTCTTTAAACTCTTTAAATACCAAGTAAGCTACGATTGGACAATCTCTGTTTGGGGGAGTGGTTTAGCGAACGGTCAGTCTCAACCTAAAATGCTCCGTGTTTGGTCGTCCTGCAGCTAATGGTGCATTCATGTGCTCCTCGGATTCCCATTTCTCAAGTTGGGAAGTTCCCACTTTGGCGTGTTCATGAGCTTTAAGTCGAAACAACACGGACGCCAAAGAGGATTTGTTATCATCTGTCCAAGTATGCTGAAACCGTTTGAAGCTTTACATTCGCCCCAAACGTGTTTCTGCAGCAGTCCGTTCCCTAAAACCACTCAAATATTGCTTCACTTGACTTCTCTATGAGGGTTAACACCAATAAATAAATTCAGTAAATAACCGAGGCGGACAGCATCTAACGGGTACAAGCTAATATGTTACAAATGACTTTGGAGCGACCATCAACGCAGCGTTTAATTTCATCTGCCATGTTTCTGCGTAATATGACGTCAACTCGTATTGATGCAGTTCATTGCTCTCTTCCTGTCCTCAGATGAGCCCTCTAGTCCCAGCACCGACCAGGACTGCACACACATCCCCGCCTCTGCTGTTATATGTGGAACGCCCGTCATCACCACCATCCCACCCAGCCCCACCTCCCTGTCGCCTCTCATTCGACGCCATCTGTCACATGACCAAGGTAATGTTCACGTCAAAGCGGCAACACTAGGCCTTTGACAGCTACTGAGCTTTGTTACGAATAATTGTTTCACCTTCTCTTCACAGATTCTCTCCGTCTCACAGTCATTGAGTCAGATTCCGGTAGTAAAACAGAACGGTCCAAGTCGTATGACGAAGGCCTGGATAACTACCGGGGAGAAGGCATAGGGTGAGTTCTTACACCCACAGCAGCTTCATCATAGATAGGAGGAAAAACAATACCCATTATATCCATCCCGATGAGGAAAACGATCAAATCACCTCAAAGATGACCTCTTCTTCTCCATTCAGGAGGACTTTAATACCTGGTCTGAAGAATCTGAGGAAGGTGAGTTCAATCCCTATTTCTTTGTATCACGCTGCCAGCTGTGTTTGGCTGACTGGCACATCCTGCTGCTTTATCAGCTCGTTAGCTCACACCCAAAAGATAAAACTTCTCGCTTTGAAAGGTGAATATATGATGGTAAACAATAGCAGGTGTAAAAGCAACATCAAGCATTGCTGGTTAATAATTAATTCAGTTTATTTCTCTGTATTTACGTCCTTTGATATCCTTAAATTTGACTACTGTACCATCCTAGATTTTCATCTTAAACGTCTCTCTCTATGTTTTTATTTCTTTGTGTTATTTCCTTGTCCATCACAGGCGGGGGGGGACAGGTCATCCGAAGATTCGGGGTCCAGGAGAGATTCTTCATCAGACGTCTTCTGTGACGCCACCAAGGAGGGTTTGCTTCATTTCAAGCAGCTGAACACGGAGAAGAGCAAGGTGTGGACCGCCTCCACGTACACCAGCCATCGCATCACATCACTCACACACAGGGAGCACATCTTCAAGCATGACGGGACTTTAGAACTGGAGCAGGGCTGCCCTTGTTTCCAGAGTATTTGTGTGAATATTTTATGCCGTTTCACCTGTTGTTTCACTGTACATTTAAATCATTTTGCTGTTAAAACTCGTCTCCTTCTCGTGACCTGTTTTCCGCAGCGTGTCGGAGGAGGTATGCGCCCGTGGAAACAGATGTACGCCGTGTTGAGAGGCCGCTACCTTTGCCTCTACAAAGACAGAAAGGAAGGGCAGGCTCACGCCAACTGCCAAGCGGTAGACGAGCCCCTGCCGATCAGCATCAAGGCGTGTCTGATCGACATCTCGTACAGCGACACCAAGCGCAAGAACGTGCTGCGGCTGACCACGTCGGACTGCGAGTACCTGTTCCAGGCCGAGGACCGGGAGGACATGCTGGCCTGGATCAGAGTCATACAGGAGAACGGCAACCTGGACGAGGAGGTGAGCGCCAAGCGTTCAAGCTCTCATCCTCATTTGTGCATTAGCATTGTGCTGGAACTAATATTTTGACTCACCTGCCAACGGGACCTGTGTCACCTGAGAGCAGCAGGTTATATAAAGATCCGTTAGCGGTGATGGGTGTGAATGTCCCTCTTTCCTTCCTTCCTTTTTAGAACGCGGCCTTCACCAGCCATGACCTCATCAGCAGGAAGATCAAGGAATACAACACCTTGATGAGGTGAGGGGCAAAGGGAGGGGGCGAAGAGAGGGAGGGGGGCGGGCCCCGCTCTTCAGGAGAACTTTTCTTCTGATCTGAAAGCTCATTTTGGGTTCATGTCTCACGCAGCCCGACGGGCAGCAAGGCGGAGTCGTCGCCCAAAACCTCGCGCCAGTCGCTGAGCATCAGGCAGACGCTGCTGGGAGGAAAAGGAGAGAGCAAAGCAACGAGTCCGCTCGCACCCAAAGCTGAGCAGGAGAAGAAGAACGCGCACAAAGGTAGGAAGAGAAGCGTCCCCCATTTCATGTGATTCACTTCTTTCCTTCGCATTTCATGTCTTTTGCAAGAGGAGAGCAACCAGGTCTGTTGTATTTTAAACCAAGAACAACAAATGTGTTCATTGTACTCACCGTATTGTACGTTGCAGATGACACCAGCCCTCCCAAAGACAAAGGGACATGGAGGAAGGGCATCCCGGGGCTGATGAGGAAACCCTTTGAGAGGAAGCCGTCTCCTGGAGTCACGTTTGGAGTGAGGCTGGACGACTGTCCTCCTGCACTCACCAACAAGGTCTGTACTGATGGTTTCATCTGGAATAAAACCCTGTGAAGGACTTTGCATCATACTAAACATTTCAGGGTTTGTGTGGATGTTCCTGTTTAGGATTTCCTTTGATAAGTTCATCTGCTCTTGACCCTTTCTCCTCACAGTAATAATGTACTGCAGGTCCAGTGAGCTAAACTTTTGCTGCGTTTCTCTGCGTTGTAGTTTGTGCCTCTGATTGTGGAGGTCTGTTGTAAGCTGGTGGAGGAGAGGGGGTTGGACTACACGGGCATCTACAGAGTCCCAGGAAACAACGCCGCCATCTCCAACATGCAGGAGGAGCTCAACAACAAGGGCATGAACGACATCGATGTCCAGGACGATGTGAGTGGCACTTTATCGAGCGCTGTTGCTTTAATTAAACCCTCCTTGGAGTTTCACTGTCTACATTGCCGCTCCTAATGTGTTTGGGACTGAAATACTTTTAAAGCTGCAGTGTTATCCAGATGTGTGCGCACATAACAGTTCTGAATACTTGCTCGTGATGGGTCACTGATTTATGATTTAGGGGCGCAGCGGTCAGAGCAACAGCACCTTGTTGGTGGATGCGAGCGTCGCGCATGTTGAATTCACTTTTTGTTTTGTTGCATAACTTCTATTCTGTTCTCGTGTTTTACAGAAATGGAGGGACCTCAATGTGATCAGCAGTTTACTCAAGTCCTTCTTCCGTAAACTTCCAGAGCCGTTGTTCACCAACGGTGAGTTTCAAAGGTTGGTTCTGCCATCTAGTGGCCACAAATGAGAACACGCCGGCTGTATTTCACCTCCAGCCTTTCCCTGATTCTTTTTTCTTTCTGCCTGCAGATAAGTACGCAGATTTTATAGACGCCAACAGAACGGAGGACCCAGTGGAGAGACTCAAAGTGCTCAAGAGGCTGGTGAGTTGCTTTGACAATTCATTTCATCCCTTATTTGTACAATATACTTTGATTTATTTGTTGATATATTTACTTGGTTGTAAAACATTTGGGTTTTCTTTTTTTACAACCTGTAAACAATGGACCAGAGCGCTGAAACCTGATGAAGTTCTTATGAAAAGCAAAAAGAAATTGTAGAATAGAACAGAAGAAACATAACTCTGTGTAACGTCATCTCCGTCTACAGCTTCACGAGTTGCCCGATCATCATTACGAGACCCTCAAGTTCCTCTCGGCTCATCTCAAAACTGTGGCCGACAACTCGGAGAAGAATAAGGTGCGTAACTTGCACGTTTTGCCGAATCAGGTTTTGATCAGAGAAGTTAGAGATGTACAATAAATCTTTTGTTTCTCGTTTGTTAGATGGAACCAAGGAACCTGGCCATCGTGTTCGGCCCCACTCTGGTGCGCACCACCGAGGACAACATGACCCATATGGTGACTCACATGCCCGACCAGTACAGGATAGTGGAGGCCCTCATTCAAAACGTGAGCATCGCATCTTAAACTTCTCACTCAAGATATTATGGTGTCACGTAAAACAACAGAGCAGAATGTAATGCCGTTTGTGTTTCCTCTAGTATCACTGGTTTTTCACTGAAGATGGAAACGGAGATCCAGTGGTGAGTACAGTAAATGATCTGGTCTCTGCCCAGGGTTGACTAAAACCAATTTAATTCGATTAAAACGATTTATGTGTCCCTAAAGTAAATATAACACACAGTGCCTTGCATGACGTTTCTCCTATTTTGTTGCATTATGACCTGGAATTAAATTGTTGTTTATTTGGATTTGATATCATGGACATACACAAAACATTTGAAATTGACAAAGTGAAATGAATAAATTGTGCATATGTAGTCACTGCTTCAAATGTCCCCCTGAATCCGCTCCTTTGCTTCTCTCAGACGATAACTCGTGAGCAGAGCGCCGTGGAGTCTCAGCCCATCCCCAACATCGACCACCTGCTCACCAACATCGGCCGCACCAACACATCGCAGGGTGAAGTATCAGGTAACACGCCGACTCTTTGGTGGGTTCGTCTCTCTCTACCCGTCCTCTGCCGAGCGGCCGCTGTGTGGAGCCGGTAACGAATGTTGATGATAACGCTGCTTCTTCCCCAGGCCAAGCTTCCCCCTTCTCTGCTGCTCTGGCTGTTGCCACTAGATAGACATGTCTATGGCTAACCATGAGGCCAAACGCCTGCGTGAGTTTACTTGCATCACAACAAGTTAAAAGGATGCAATAAATTGTCTCGCTTCTTCATTTGCTTTAAGAGATTTATCCCCCTTCTCGTTATTTGATCAATTTAGACGTCCTTTTCCTTTTTTTCCGCCTCTGCCCTTTGATACCTCGTTTTAGACGAACTCCACACCTGGGCTGTGTTTCCTGCCTCCCTTTATCCCGCCCACTGTTGCACTAACAAGGCATGTTGTTCCTCGCGTCAGAGATAGATGTCTGTACAGTGAAAGGCGACCTGTGATTCCTCTGTCTCTAGTGAGGCTCTGTCGGGTGTCCTAAAGGCTTTCCCAGCATTCACACATACTGATCTTGACACAGGCCAAGTGGGAGGAGTCTGTCACACCATGATGACACTGATGGACTCTATAATGTCCGTGATGGACAGCTGGAACTGTAGGCAGAAGGAGGATTGTTGCCCCCAGTGTAGCTGCCTAGTCTGCAGGAACCCGCAGTTCTTTTAAGTGCACCAAAAAGCCAAAGAGGGAAAAACAAACCAAAAAAAAAAAGGATTAAAGAACGGAAGCGTGACGGAAAGGGGGAAGCGGCTCCACGGTACTGTGCAGGGTCCGGTGTTGTGGGTTGTCGATCAGAGTATACCGAACACGGGCCGGTGCTACTGTCTCAAAGGCTTTCCGCTGTCTCTCCTCACTGTCTCGCAAGCTTGCCAACGGGAGAGATAGCATGGTACGGTTTCTACGTCTCCAGTCAGTGTGCACTTGCATATTGTGCCATCATCTGCATTGTAAGGGGTGTATAGGGGGGCTCGGCTGTCACACAAACAAAACAGAAGCAAATTTTAGCGAGAAGGACGATTACAGAGCAGGCGAGGACTGATTATAGGTTGTCCTCGCTGACTCTCTCTCTCTCTCTCATGTAGCGTCCCCTCTTCTCATATAGCTAGCCCCTCTGTGACCCCCCTGTCACTTCTCTGTTCTTTATTTTTGGTTTCTGCCGTCTCCGTCAGCTCATGTCACCTCACATTGCTTTGTCAGTTCAGGTAAAAAGCATCGCAGTCTATCTGAGGTTGGGTATCAAACCTCATCAGTATCATCCAACATGTGTCTGTAGTGAGCACAGAGAGCTGAGGTTAAATGTCCACACGTGTATGTCAGGTAGCTCATCAGGTACTTACTGACTTACATTCAAAGTTTTGTTCGTTTTAGACGATTTTATTTCGGCAAAGTTCTCTTGAACTTTCGCTTGTGATTAAACCAGAGGTTCCCAACATGAATCAAAGAAATATGAGATAATAACCAGGAAAAAATAACTTTCGTCGACACAACGTTATGTTTACTTTTAGACAGTTTTTATTGTTAAATAGTTTTACATCTTTGTGCCTCTAAAAGTATTAAATAAATGGACTTTGTCTTATCCAATGAACACCATGTTTCTCTGAATTTTGGTGATCCACGTTGAGCAGATTCTACCCAAATAAACCTTTGAAAAACCTGCAAAATATATTCTCACAAAGCTGCGGATGTTCCACTTCAGAGATCTTGTTTTCACAGAGCAGCGATGACGACGGGGTGAAAGTAGAAAAAGTGAGGAACCTCTGGTTTAGACCACATGTAACATTTGAGAACTGTGGCTTCTTTTGATACAAGAACAAATAATTGTTTCGGTATCTGCACTCGCGTTGAACATTCTGAAGCAACACTCAGATGTTTCGCTCACGTCTGCGTATCCTTCTCCATCCTTGTGTTGCACGGCACATTATCAACCTCACTGTTCGCCTGCTGTTTCAACGTACTTGTCGTGTTTGTTGCTGAAGTTGCACTCGGTACCACTAAGGAACGTGAGGGAAGATCAGAACATGTTCCTCCCCTGGCTTGGACTCCATGTTTCGGGCGTGTTGGGGGAAGAACGCTCCCACGCCGTGTCGCTGTGGAGCCGAGTGTAACGCGGCGCTCCTGTCTCGCTGTGAAGCATGGCCTGTTGTCTGCTCATGTATGTGCCCACTTCTCTCGTGCGTTGTGTGTTTCCACGCCACGCGATCCTTCATCATCAACATTGGTCTCTTCATTCCTTTTTTTTCTTTTTTCTCCCTCCCTGATTCATGTTCCCATGTTGCACCTCATCGATGTGTTCATCTGCTTTGTAAAAACATCTGACGTGTCCCTCTCGTCTCTCTTCACCCACAGATTCACCGACGAGTGACTCGGCTAAATCAAAGGTGAGTGCGTGTGAGACAGAAAAAACCGAACATTAGCAAAAGCAGGTGCTTTTCATCACTGCACTGCTGTCATGTGGCTGCCTTCCTCCAGCTTTTCGGCAAGTCATGCCAGAGCTCAGGCTCATGCAGGGACGCTTCAGTTCATGCTGTGCCACTGCTTCTCCTGCTTCTGCCGGCATGGAAACAATACTGTGCTCCCTGTTAATGCTCCTCTCTCTGTCTACTTCTCTGGTTTGTGGTGCTTCACGGCAGCAGGTGGAGTACAGGTTTTAAGTTGTCCAGGCAGGGGGGAAGGGTTGTTTGGTTCTCTTTGATGTGCTCCTTCAGAAATACTCATTTTGGTTTCCTCCTCCTCCTCGTCTGTCCCTCTCTGCAGGGTTCCTGGGGCTCAGGGAAGGATCGGGAGCTCCTAGTCTCCTCCATCTTTGCTGCAGCCAGCCGCAAAAGAAAGAAGTCAAAGGAGAAGCCGCAGCCCAGCAGCTCAGATGATGATCTGGACGCTGTGTTCCTCAAGAAGGAAATCCCTGTTCAGAAGCCGAACCACCACGGCCTCCAGACCGAGGCTCAGAGCGAGACCCGTCCCGGCCCCAACGCAAAACCCAGCGCCAAGCAACCGGTACGTGCAGAGGAGAGGAAGGAGAACGGCAGAACTGTGGAGGTCACACCCAAAGCCAAGAGGGAGCACAGAAACTCCTTATTCCTGAAGGAGAAGACTCCACCCAGACACCCCTCACCTTCCCCCTCCCCAAATATCTCCGTCTACCAAGCTCAGGCGAAATCCTCCTTGTCGGACCCCCCATCCCAGCTTGATGAGAACGCCTCAGACCTCGGGACCATGAGCTCTGGAGCGTCTGTGCCCAGGTCGAGGCCGAAAAAGTGGAGCGGAGCGTCCCCTGATCTTCCTGCAGGAGCGTGTGTCGGGCCGGCGGCGGGTCCAGGGGCATCCGCCGGTGCAGAGGTGAGCTCCATCACCTCGGACTACTCCACCACTTCTTCCATCACCTTCTTGACAGGAGCGGAGTCCAGCGTGCTCAGTCCGGAGCTGCAGGGTGGGGAGGAGGCGGACGACGAACGCAGTGAGCTGATCAGCGAGGGACGACCCATGGAGACGGACAGTGAAAGTGACTTCCCGGTGTTCGCCCCGGGCGGTGGCAGCAGCCAGTCTACACCCTGCCCGGACCAGAGTCTGGACAAGACCGAACTTCGAGGAGGTGGAGCAGCCGAGAGCGGCACCACGCCGAGGATGGAAGCACGACGCCTTTTCCCGTCGCACAGGATGATCGAGTGCGACACCCTCTCCAGAAGGTGGTCCCTGCGACAGAAAACGGACAGCGAGTCATCCGTGGAGGGTGTTTCTGGGAGCACGGAGCGCAGCGAGGGCAGATCGGAGTCGTCCACGCGGCTCTCTCGGGTCGTGGAGGTGATGAAGAAAGGGCGGTCCACGAGCAGCCTCAGCTCGTCCTCCCGCAGCGAGTCGGAGCGTCCCGAACCAGCCTGGCACCTCAAGATCACAGAGCGGCTCAAATTCAGGTTACGCTCATCTGCCGACGATATGTTCACCCAGAAGAACCGAGCCCCGGACGCCCGCGGGAAGAAGAAGAACATCCGCCGCAGGCACACCATGGGCGGGCAGAGGGACTTCGCCGAGCTGGCGGTCATCAACGACTGGAGGGAGCAAGGCGGCGTGGATCAGACCGCCGACCTGTCCGCTCTGGATCGCCTCAAGCCCAGATGTTCCTCTCAGGACTTCTCCATCCGGGACTGGATCACGAGAGAGCGGTGTAGAGGCTCCGATTCCAGCGTTGAAGTTGCACCTGCAGCCGTCTCAGAGGAGGTTCACCCAGAAGCTCAGGACGTAGCCCCCGACAGACCGTCTCCGGGCGCACAGCCGCTAGCAGGGGAGCACGTTAACGGCAGCGGGCTGCAGGGCAAGAACAAAGCCGGCCTCGGGGCGGACGCTCACCCACACAAACTGTCCGGAGCACAGGTCGTCCGCTCGCGGTTCTACCAGTATCTGTGAAACTCGTGTTTGTGAGGATTCAAAGAAACACAAAAAAAACCTGAATGAATGCGTAAATGTACGAATGTGGGTATTTTAGCTAAGGTTACTGCACAATATTTTTTCTACAAAGTATACTTTATGTATCTAATGTACATAATATGTATAGGCTGATGTGATTGACTGGAATAATGCTGAAGAGATGTTTGTGTGTGCGATTCCACTGACTGGAACAGACGTGGACAGAACTCTGACTTCCTCCTGCAGGATGGAACCCGACGAATGCAAGAATGTGAGTGGACGGGACAGAAGTGGACTTTGTGGATTGTTAAACAGCACTAATGAAAAAGGACGGTCAACTTATTACTGAATGCAGGAGGAAGCGTTTCTTTTTTAAAGGAATCATGATTCAGTTCTTCCTATTATCAGCGGTATGAAGAATGTATTACTCTCTCGGACTAACAATAGTTGCTTGTGACAATATTGTCCTTTTCAAAACAATATGTATGTTTTTTGCCTGTACTTGAAGTATATGGATGTAACTGAGGGCTGCTTTCTGAGCTGAGTGCTGTGGGAAGTTTGTTTTTTCACAGTACAGTCATAACAGCCAGATATTAGCTTGGACTGGAGGACTATTGTAGTTTTATCAAATAAAGACTGAAGAAAAACAGCAATGAAATGCTGTTTCTAAAGTATGTGATGATTGGTACAGTGGTTATGTCCAGTTATAGTCCAAAAAGTACGTTTGTGCACATTGTTTTTATCTCAAGAAGAAGAAGTGCCTCTTTTTTCCCCTTTTTTAAGCTGTTCTTACCAGCAGTGGACGAGATGAAACACTTTCAGCAGAGAATAATCTCGCAGGCATTCCAGACATGGTTTTTGTTGTGGGGTCTTTCCTGTTTTTAGTTAAACTCACATCAAAGCATTCACATGTATGTCGGTGTCTGTGTTTCATTAGAGTTTTACCCCCCCCCCCCTCCCCTTTTTATTTTCAAATGCAGTAAAATGCATGGGCGCTTAAAACCTGGGAGAAACAACACGAAGGTATCTTTAAAACTGCATGAGACCGTTTCCTGAACAGTGAACATCTCGCCTGTGTACAGCAAAACAAGGGTGCAATGCCCTCCCTCAACAAACACTGGAAATAAATAATCTTTATTAAGTTTGTGTGTGTGTGTTTGGCCTCATTGTGCGTAGAAATGTGCATTCCTCTCTACAAAGGAATACATTTACCGTGAGGTAAAGGGAGGAGGCGGTGCAGCTGTTGTAAAAGAAGCAGAGCTCCTGAATTCTATATATTTTTTAAAACAACCGCTGAATAAATTAGGACGACAGTTCCTGAGGTGGAAGGCAGAGAAGGCACACTTCCCCAAAGTGTCACCACCGGAGTTACTATGATAAAGATAAGAGACTCGGGCTGCGAGGTGGTGAATGTTGAGATACAGACTGTGGCTCAGGTACAAAAATAAAGGTTTGATATTAAAGTTTAGGTGGAAAAACAGGATAAAAGAAGAAGTCCGCGCAGTTATTTTTTGTAATTATGTGATAATAGTGTCATAAAAATGAAAGACGATCTATGACTTTTTCCGGCATAGATACTATGTCTTCCTAATGAATCCTCATAATAATGAAGCAGTGAATGAGAGTGTGCTTGAAAATAAAACTGGGGAGTCGAACGAATCAAACATGGAACCCGTCTCAGTGCGTGTGCGTCTCCACAACATGGGAATGTGCGCGTGATGACAATTGAGCTGATGAGCCGTGCTGTGGGAGTGATGTAACGTGAACACACTCCCAGTCTGTGTCTGTCTGCAGAGATCACTGATATGTTTCATGAACGCTTGCAGATTCCCCCAGACCTCCACTGACCTCTCGAACCCTCGCACACCGGAGGTAAGAACGTTTTATGGCTGAACTGTATTCAAATGTAGACTGAACAAGACAGAGTTGTTTTCCAACATGGCTCTTTTTTAAAGCAACTGTTTTCCTGCCATTGACAAAAACTTGTTTTCGACTTGGTTTCCTAAATGACATTATAAAATGTGTTCTTGTAGCAAATTGGGACTACAGTCTAAATTTAGTTGTGCAACTCTGTTGTACAATTATAACCTTGTAAATGAGTGTGTTCAACAAGGATGGCCCTTTAATTCCACTGTCAATATTTATCTAGTTTTATTTCACTACTTCAGTAGAATCCACTATTTCTGAGATAAGAGCTACACAAAGAAAAACGTAGGATTGTTTGATTTTGTGACATTTGTTGTACAAGTATAGATGCTTTATTTCTTACAAGATGTAGTATTACACTTCCAATATATTATCAGACTCACAATGGATACTTTTTTTAAACAAAAGGATCAAACTCAATGCAGCAGAACCGGACACATCGTCTTTTTTATTGTACACATTATTGTTCCTTGTCGAAGCCTCGTGCCCGATTAGTCTTTACTAAGGTGCTGTACTTAAGTACAATTTGAATTGTACTTTCCACGAGTATTTGTATTTTCAGGTGGTAATATTCTCCTTTCTACTCCATCACATTTATTGAACAACTTTACAGATTGAAATGTCTGCAGTCTACCTCGTGCTGCTGCTGCTCCCTCTGGTGTCGGCACAGACCGTTCATTGGGGTCCGTGTCCTACTCCCAAGGTGCAGCCCAACTTCAACCTCCCGCAGGTAAACACACCTTAAAAACAGCCATTCATACACGTGGGATGCACTGAACTGTACAGAACTGATGAAACATCTCTGTGAACAGTATCTGGGCAGGTGGTACGAGATCGAGAAGCTGCCCGCTTCCTTCGAGAAAGGAAAGTGCATCGAGGCCAACTATGCCCTGAGGGAAGATGGAACCATTCAGGTCCTGAACTCACAGTTCTAGTGAGTATTGAGGGATTTTGATGATTGACTTTGGATTTGATTTGAAGTTCGGTGTTCGAGGTTCTACCTTGGAAACAAACCCACTAGTCTAGTTGGCTACATCTCTTCCATCAGACTCTGAGGAATACGCTCATCCACCGTCTTACAGAGAGTTAGATGAGAAGATTTATTTAAATTTAAATAAAGTAAAACAACAAAGATGAACTCAAAATAATTTGACTTCATGGGGTCCTCTTGTTCCACCAGAGAGAATGGCACACAGCAACGCTTTGACACTCACGTGTCGGTTGGATCACCGTATAAATATGCAATGAGTAATAATTATTTAAAATATGAATTATTAGTTATGTGTGGACATTGAGCAGATGACTGAAGGCCTTGTGGTGGCACACCTTAGGGTGGAGTATATGCTCATAATTAAACAGAGGAAAGGACTGAATGTACTGTCGACAAACCTGTATGCTGGGAGATGACAGACTATTTATTCTGTCTTTCTGATTGCTGGGATTGGATTCAACTATTGTCAATTACCTCCCTCTCTCTCTCTCTCTCTCTCTCTCTCTCTCTCTCTCTCAGTAAAGAAAAGGTGAGTGTAGCCGAAGGGACTGCAGTGGTTCAGGACCCGAGAGAACCTGCCAGACTTGGAGTCAGCTTCTCGTATTGTGAGCACTCTTCTTCATCCTCATCCTCTTCACATGTTGTTTCTGTCGTCTTTGCTGTTGTCTTCCTCCTCTTCTTGTTCTTTCTAGTTGTCAGTCGATGTCCTTTTTCAGCCAACTTGAGCATGACATCACTGTGACGTTTAGGGGACATTGTTAGCATTGAGCTCCTCCTCACAGGGCTGCTAGCACGGCTATAGACACTTAGTCTTGGGTATACGCTGTTCTGTATCATCAATATGCAGATGATACTTTAATTTATTTATGTGTCTTGCACCTAAAAAAAATCATCGTACCGTTAGTTCTGTATTCGCATGTACAAACTAAATCAAATATTTCCAGTTGAGTTTTGTGTTTTTTCTTCTCGCTCAACAGGGTTTGGATCAAGTTCGTCAATGTTTCAGATCTCGACTATGAGCGAGTAATCCTGTCTCTGTCGTTCTCTTCCCGTTCATTTTGTTTTGAATCTTGCTCAGACGCCTCTGTTTCATAGTACATGTAGTTAATTGGGTTGCATTAGTTTATTTAACAAACTGTTTTATAAACTCTGCTTTACAAACACCTCACTCTCTCTTGCCTCTGTGACTTTTGCTCCCAGTTTCGCCCTACAGCCCTTACTTGGTTGTGAGCACAGACTACAGCAGCTTGTCCATCGTGTACTCCTGCACCAACGTGCTCAACATTTTTCACGTGGACTTCGCCTGGATCCTCAGCCGATCACGCTTCCCTCCTCCGGAGACCGTGAAATACGCCAAAGAGCTGCTGACCAAGGAAGGGATCGACCTGTGTAGGATGAAGCCCACCGATCAGATGGGCTGCCAGGATAAAGGATTCTCCAGTAACTAGTCACAGCCCGGGGCAGGGCTCCATACTGGATCAACAGTATCTCAGTATGGTTTGCTTTGATTCCCAGTACATCACCCAGGCCTCATGTTGTAACTATTCCTCATATGCCGAACAAAAACAAGTTAAATCTGCTTGGTTTACAGATATTAAAACATTTAACGTGTGTTTTATTTTAAATTCTGTCGTAACTGCTCTGTGCTTTAATGACTGAGGGAATGGTATTTTTGTAAACTTATTAATAAACACCAATGCTCAAGAAATTTACAAGTGGAATATTGAATTGTGATGTTAGGACATGTTGCCTAATGTTACATAATAGATAGTGTAGCAATGAAACAAAGCATATTCGTGGTGATGGTGCAAATCTTGTACTCTTTGACCATTAAAGCTCTATTCATGAAGCAGATCATTTGGTCAATCTTTATTTATGTATCGAGTACAACAAGGAGGAGATGGCAGTAATGTAATGTCCAAAAGTTCCACAGTAACTGTAGGAAGAAAACAAATCAGTGGAATATCCTATAAGTAGAGGAAGAGATGTTTCTTTTCTAAAGTCAAGCCTTGTAATTCTGATATGACAAATGTGCATTAATGAATTAATTCTTAATTAGGTGCTAAAACATATAACATTATTGAGAGGGCAATATGTGGACCTCGAGAAAAATGGAAAAGGCTTTGCTGTGTGTGTGTGTGTGTGTGTGTGTGTGTGTGTGTGTGTGTGTGTGTGTGTGTGTGTGTGTGTGTGTGTGTGTGTGTGTGATCCACTGGCTCTTCCTAAAGCTCCCCACACAACAGACCACAGTCAACCAGCAGCTGAACAGCAGCACCTCTTTGCACGGCTTCACAAATCATTTACAGGTAAAACATCTCAATGTCATTTTACTCTCACTAAAAAAGGTTTTTTTGAGGCAATAGGAATTATTATACTGCATGTTGTTATAGACTGACCGGTGGATTAAAACAGAGAGCATCACATGCATTTCTGTTCATTCAGGGGGAAGATGAAGCTGTTGGTCTGTCTCAGTGTTCTCCTCTGCGCTTCTCAACTCACTGGTGAGTTATTTAATCTGTAAATTACGAATTAATTAATATTCACTTGAATGCTCGTTGTAACTGAAGTTAAGTTTGTTTTAATGTAAAAACATGTAGATGTGAAGTAATAAAACCCAATTTGATACATGCATGTATAAATGTGCACAGCTGTGTATAAATCATGTTTAATTCTCCCAGATGTGAAAGTGCTGCATCTGTACGATCTGTTTTTGGTGACTGCATGTGTACAAAGAGGACTCTGTGTAATGGTGAATTCTTTCTGCTTCAGACTGTGCGGGTGTGTGTGTGTTTGTGTGTGTGCGAAATCGTCAGCAATAATATTTGAACGCTCAGTGCAGTTTTCTGCACTTGAATCCCGTCTTTGTGCATGGGAAGCCTTGGAATGCTTGGGAATGTTAATATTCTCTCTCTCTCTCTCCCTCTCCTCACAGAGGCCAGAGTCATCCCAGAAGAAGGTAAAATATATATATACATATAACACATCTCCTTTTAGATGTCTTCATATTTTGCAACAAACACAAAATGCCAGATATTATAGTTTTCCATCTCTTGGCACTGATGACATTCACACAAAGACTTCAAGCTGAAGTGAATGCACACTGCAATAGTCCAATGCTCCAATGGGCAAGTTTAATTTACTTTATTTTGGTTGCTTTAATCTCAGACACACACAACGTATTAAAAAGTACAAAAGTACAGTATACAGTTGTAAAAGATGGAGCTCATTATCAGTATTTAAGATACTGCTGGGCAGCTTAATCCATAATAATACATATTTTATTAGTTGATTTATATTTTGTATTAATAATCTAAATGTTGCCTTCCAAAATGTAGGGGAGTAGATTTTAGTATTACAGAGTATAAAATGGAACTACTGAAGTAAAGTACCATGTCTTTGTACTTGAGTACAGTACACATGTTGAGTGGAGGTAGTTCTCCTTTTCTTCAGTGGATAAACTTGCTCTTCATCTCTTTCACATATATGAGCTACACGTTCACACCCTCTCTCTGAGCGTTGTGTAAAGGCATTCTGGACATTTTTCAAATACACTGACTGAACTAACGGAACCTGACCAGCAGAATATGGAGTATGACAGTACATGAGAGAGGAGTTATGCTTTAAGTTGTCTCCTGTCTTTCCCTGATCTTTAGGGCCTGATGAAGAACCAGCAGCTGTTCCTTACTGGCCCTACTCCACCTCTGACTTCTGGAACTACATTGAATACTTCAGATCCATCGGCGCCTACAACCACATCAACGAGATGGCCCGGACCTTCTTCGCCCACCAGCACCTCGGAGACACGCTGGGATATGAGACCAACGCAGGACACGAACACTGAAATGGGGCTGGATCCAGGAGGAGGAAGAGGCGGGGAAAGAGCTAATGTGACACCCTGCATGAATAAAAAAGGAATGCATTTCTGAGATGGGAAAGATGACGAGGAAATCAGGAAATTAATATGGAGTCATAACATAATGGGGTGAATACTTTGTGATGAAGTATATCACTGTATAGTCATAGTATGTAGCCCTTTTGTAGGTGATTGTGTGTTATCTTAATGTAATGCGCCACAAATAAATAAAACAATTTCCAAATATTTAATGATTTTTTGTTTTTTATTCAAATTCTTCTCAATCAATTCCTCTTTTCTTTAATTTAATTAGTTGTCTTCTTTCCTCTTATATATATTTTTCGGAACTTATGATCAAGTAATCCTAATTCAAGTAATTCACGATCAAATAAATGTTAAATCACTTTTCACGTTGTTCAGCGATATAGCCTAATATATAAGCCACGCCCCTTTCAATGCAATGCATTATATTACTACTTTGTTAGTACAATTCGGTAATATCGCATTACCCTCGATTAAATCAAAATTGTGAATGCATTTTTATTTCAAATTTTCTGATCCAGAAATAATGGCTCACCAACATGAATCTCTTGTAATCAAATAGAAGAAATTTAACTAACGTGAGGATTTAATATTGTAAAATATTGTAATGGTTAATATTAATTTGGTTAACAGTTACGTGGACAGACTGCTCCTCTGTGTTTTGTAACTGCAAAATAAGAGCGGAACGATTGAAACAAGCTAGTTAGACTCGGCCGAGCACAATTGGGTGCTGCACACGTTTGTTTTGTTTACCCCAGCTAGCCACAGCTAGCCACAGCTAGCCGACAGACTCAAAGCCACACACATCTTTGAAGCTGAACTGACACTAGAACACGATGAAGCCCGCAGTGGACGAGATGTTCCCCGAAGGAGCCGGACCGTACGTGGATCTGGACGAGGTGCGTTTATAGATTTGGACTGAAAAACAGCGACATAATCGGGCTAATGCTAGCTAGCTTACTAACGTTAGCGCTGTAATGCTCTAAAAATGTAATGCTTTTAGAGACAGTTGATTTTCAGCCTTTCTGGTAAATAATAATACTCGTGATGATAATGCATTGCTTTTAAATAGCGCGATTTGCACACAACGAGTAATAAATGTTACTTGTCCTACCAGGCTGGATCTGCCAGCATATGTAGCTTTAACTACTTCCATAATGCGCAGTTTCTTCTTCTTCCTCTTCTTTGGGGAATGCACAGTGTTTGCTCTACCCTCGTGTGTGTTATTAGGTGAATGTGGGGAAGTTACTACTTTCCCAGCAAAGGTTATAGTGAGACACACATTCAACCTGCCACTAAACGTATCCCCCTCTCTATAATGTCCCACCACCAGACATGACGTCATAGTCTGTCCCCCAGCAGCGTCTGTATCCCCGTTTACATTTAAACAATGTGTGTGAGATGTGCTAATGCTTTAACACTGGTTGTACTGCTGTGTGTTAACAGGCAGGAGGCAGCAGCGGCCTGCTGATGGACCTGGCAGCCAATGAGAAAGCAGTGCACTCTGACTTCTTTAACGGTCAGCCACACTTTTCTCTCCTTTTTTACCTAAATCATCAAATATGTTCCTCTTAAGTCACCTGTTCTTTAGTATAGCAGTAGCATGTCAGCAGGATGCCATTCAATGAGGAGGAAGCTTGCAGAGTTGAACACAAATCTTCTTTTATTTTGCACTTTTATTCAGGAATAGACTGAAACTCAAACAATCAAAGCTACATGACGTGATGCAAGAAAAGAAGCAGCAAAATACTCCTTTGAGTCTCATATGTGTTGAAGAAGTAAAGCCCCTCTAGTGCACCGTTACAAGTGTTGGTAACTAAAGCGAGTGAACCATTATGTTTTGTTTCTGTCCCGTTGCTTTATTGCCCATATTTGTCAGCAGACACTCACGATTTTAGACGTGAATTTGCTGTGTTTACGTGCATTTAACTTAACTCAACATTCCTGACTTTTGGTAGTTATGTGACATCTGTAACATCATGTAAAGGAGGAACTCTGTTGCCTTTTAATTATCAAGGGATTAACAGAAACCTGTTCACCACACATCAGCTCTGGCTAATAAAGAAACCTTTAAAAGCATCTTATCACCAGGAAAGTTCCCAATGGAACATTAACTTCAATACACTTTTCAGGACGGACATAAAATGGTGAAGAAGAGAAACCAGATTATTGAAGAACTGCATGAACGGGAGTTTTAGTTTCAGCATGTTGACCAGTTTCTTGTCTTAACCTCATTGTCTTCTCAAAGACCCCGTAAACACCCGTTTCACAGTCCTAAACACACACAAGCAGATGCACTTAAACACTAATCTGCTTTCTGTCTTCCTGCGTCGGCTTCAGGCAAAACTATTTGGGCTCAGCGGCACATGACCCAGAGAGAAAAGAGCTGATTGTTAAAAAGGAGGAAAGAAAAGAAAGAGGGAAGCTTAGAGGAGGAGGGTAAAGTGAGTTTTATAGTTACTGTCAGACTGAGACTCAGCGGGACACCTCGCCAGTCAGCTGCTTTAAAAACACACACACACACACACACACACACACACACACACACACACACAGTGAATTCTAAGCTCGTGGCACTAACAGGGAATTGAGTCCTATAAAGAACCCTTCATGCTGTTTAACATGTGCACTCAAAGCCGTGTTTCATCTGAAGATAGACACACAGCTGAACACAACATAAGGACACAGTGTTCAAAATGATGCAACTTAATGGCTCCTCGTTTGCCTTTTCACAAACATCTTCGACGAACACTATTTTGTCGACTAATCGAGTAGTTGATTTAATCGACACCACTTTAAACTTTGTTTATCAGAGATGTGCTCATACGTTTCTGGGAAAGAAGTCATTCGGCATGAAAAATTACTAATCGACGAAAGAAACCTCAGTCGAGATCAAAACAACCGATTAGTTATATCGAAATACTCATTTAACATTCAACAAGAGGTGAGCCAGGATTAGAAAACAGGAAAAGACTTTTTATACAACGAGGGTGATTATTTAAGACCTTTTAATTTGGTTCTTTTATCTTTGATCTAGAAGAAGACTCCCCGTCCCTGCTGCTGCAGTGACTTGTGTTAATAGTTGCAAGGGGTTATGGGTAGCCGAGGGGCAGCTGTTTGACTCGCTGCCTGTCCATTATTAGGCTAAAACAGGAATGTCCTGTTCCTGGGAACCACTCAGACATGAAAGAAAGAGTTTCTCCAACAAAATCACTTTCAGCCGATGGACATTCTGGTAAATGTATAGATATTTAAGATGTTGCTACGCAGCCTACAAACGGCTATATATATATATATATATATATATATATATATATATATATATATATATATATATATATATATATATATATATACACATATACACACACACGTGCAGCTTTTTAGATAACGCTGAAAGATCCTCGCTGCAGACAGCTCAAAGCCCCGCCAGCCAGGTGATTTGTTTTACTGGACTTCATGAATAACGTTGACTTGACTCGAAAGGTCAGAATATAATTTACAGCAACCACAAACTCACAAAAGTGTTTCTCAAACATCACACGAGAAGCGTTCATATTCAGACTTGGAGGCTGTGATTTAAGAAGACATGATGTATTGCATAATTAGCTGAACGTGTAGGCGTTGAGGGGAAACAGCTGGACTCATTCTAACCCTTTTCTCTCCATCCGGTGTTCTTGCTTTTTACGGCCTGCAGACTTCGAGGATCTGTTCGATGACGATGACCTGCAGTGACGCCAGCAACTGACCTCCTGCGTGTTCCTGTGAACGTGTGAAGAAGAAAATAAATCATGAAAATGGGCTTATTCTTAAGTTCTCTCTTATGTGTACAGCCCCCTCCTCCTACATGTCACTCACCACCGTAAAGAAATAAAGATCTTTTTTTTGTCTTGGTGAACCAGGTGTCTGTGAATCCCTCACATTCCAGCGTTGGAGTAAATTATGAGTATGGTTTTGTCGTCGTCGTGTTCGAATCTGCTCCCGTCTGGATTGCAGGTTTGTGGGCTCGGTGAAACACCTGTTAGCAAACTTAATTACAAACGAGATACGGCGTTAACACGGCCGCTAAATGTTCAGCCGTGGCACGGGAAAATGTGGAAATGCTACAAAAGAAAACGCAGAGCAAATAAAGTGTTCATGTGTGGACTTCAAATTACATTTGAATGAATTGAGTTTGGACTTTCCCTGAGGCGACGCAGGCCCACGTAAACCTGCTGCATGTGTCGGCCTGAAGATAAGGAGATGGAGAACTTCACATTAATGTATTCACACCACGCATGTACATTGCAGAATTGACCCCCGGGCAGAGAGCGAGGTTCCGTTTAGGTGCTTACAGTTCATGGCCAAAAGTATGTGGACGCCCCAACGTTACACCAATGCGCCATTGTTGAACATCTCGTTCCTGAGACGTGCACATTACTCTGGAGCGTCCCAGTTCTTCCACACCAAACTAGGAAAAGCATTTGTTTTATGGACCCGACTTGGTGCTCTGGGTTATTGTGGCGTTAAACCAGAGCACGGCCTTCCCCTGACTGCTGCCACACAATTGGAAGCACACTGCATGCTGCGGTACTCCGAACTTAAAGGGCCTGAAAAGACATTTTTTGAATCCATTTTCTTTCTGTGAGCAACAGATTCCTCCACGAACGCAAAATATTTCTGCCAAAATTACGGCAATTTGATCATTTCACATGCAAGATTCCTGTAGTTTTAGTTTTTCTCCTCTGCTCCTGGCTCTGGTTTGAAGTAGGCGGGGCTTGTTGGCACCGACCAGAATTTAACACGTTTTGAACCAAAATGTTTGATAGTTTTGAGTGTTTAAAACTTCTTTTAGGGCATTTCTATGATTTCCCTTAAATTGCAACTGTGGGGCCGAGCACAAACTGTGTGTAATATTGGAGCTGCTTTTTCAAAGTACTTTGACTTCAACAGTGTATCTCATAAAATCGGAAAATAAAGAAGTTTAGCGTCTGTGTCTTGCGTAAGAGCCAACGTTCACAGGGTGACCACTTTCCCAAACTCAGTACATCCAAAAATAATAGAAAGATGTATCTCTTTGAACTTTAAGACAGCGTTTATAAACCTATTGCATCCCCTTCAAACATGATTTATTTTGGGTTTAATGACTTTTGGTGAGAAAGAGCAGATTGCAATTTTGCCTCAAACCTGATAGAATGTCTTCAGAAGCCGGCCTGGACACAAACCTCATAAGACTACAGAGTGTTATAACGGAGTTACAGGCCAATGCTGTCAGATGTGCTGATATTACACATCACAGCCCAGAGACCCAAATCTCCGTGTGTGTGTGTGTGTGTGTGTGTGTGTGTGTGTGTGTGTGTGTGTGTGTGTTACAAGGCTGGCATGCCTGAACACAGTTAAACTGAGGAGGAAACTGTAGATTATCAAATTCCTCATGTGTAGACCAGCTGTCCTGCATGTGTGTGTGTGTGTGTGTGTGTTCAGGTTTAGACAGAAGCTGTGGTTTGGCCCTCTGAGAAGTGCTTATGTGGCACCTCAGCTCCCCTTCATTATTTCCTGATGTTGTGTTTCTTCTGTCTTTTAGGTTTTCTCACTTCGGAGAGATTGTTGCATCAAAAACACACCGTGTTTGATTTCTAACCTTAAACGTGAATTAATAATCAATCGTGTTCAATTGAGAAATGCCACATGAGACCACTTCTCATACCGCTTCCCTCCACGTCTCCATCTCTGCTTCGGGCCCTCCCACCTTCCCTCTCTTCCGGTCTTTAATTACGGTGCCTCCAATTGGCTGAGACCTTCTGACCGGTCTAACCAATCACGCATCTTGTTGAGGTGTCCTGTGACCCCCTCAGGTGGTCCCTGCTTGGGTTTTTTTTCTGCACGAGTGTTAATGAACGGACTTGGTTTAAAACCTTGCCAGATTTCTTCGTCGGGGCAGTCTGTCAGAAAGGCCGGAGGGACCGGGTGCACCAGGAACCTCTACACATACACACTTAGTGTTTGAGCCCAGGTGGACTGAGTCACCTGGTCTGTCGGCTTCATTTGAGTCCACATCTGCATCCGCAGACAGAAGATAAGATAATCAGAGGTAAGAGACTCAACTCAGAATCAGGTAAGAACTAGCACTGGTCTGGGGTTGTAAAACTGACCACCTTGCAACAGTGATTTAGAAGGTTTGTACGAGCCTCTGCTCTCTTGAAGGTAACAAACATCTCTTTGGGCTCTGAATCTGAGAGGATCTGCGTCTGAAGATGCAGCTGTTTAGGGAATTGTTTAAAATAGCGTAACTAGTGGATAACACATCATTTTACTACACCTGACCTAAAATCTGTTGTGTGCTAAGAGTTCAAGGCACAAGACGTGATGAGGGGCAGGTTTTGGTGCAGCAGAGCATCGTTTTGACTGTCGGTGTCTTTGGCAGGAGAGGACGAGGTCAAGTCATGGCTGGAAGGAGGAGAAGCAGTTTCTCCGGCGTGTTCGTCACAACGCTGCTGGCTGTGATTCTGCTGCCTGGTGAGTACAGCAGACTGCAAACATACTCCAGTGAGAGAGTTGAAAATGTTGATAAAGTAAAAGTTTGAAAGTACTCAATGCAGAAAATGAGCTCCATTTTGAAACTTATTTTTACAAGGAGGCCATGATGGCTGCTTAAAAGCTTCACCACATAAACACACAGATAACAGACTTAAAGCTAAATGTTAAAAACAACATTCCCATGAAAGAGAAACTCATCAAAAAGAGGGTTTTACAAGCTCATCATACGTTTCGTATCTTAGCCGGTGCTGGAAAAAGTGTTCAAATTGGAGTAGTATGAAATTTAAAATTGAAATACATTTAATAAATACTGAAGTCAAAATTAAACTTGCGTACTTTACTTTGCATCGCTGGTTTTAGCGGATAGATTTTCCACAAAATAATTTGCTTGATATTCACATTTTATTTCTGTATTTTGTGCCTCTGTTTGCTTTGTTACCTTGATTATTTAAAACTCTTCATAAATCAATTTGACTTGCGATGCAGCTTCACAATCTAACTCAAGGCTGAGGGGTTCGTTAGACTGCAGGGTCTGTGCCCGTCACCGTGCACGCAACTGTTCTTCATGTACATCATCATGTGGCTCTCTAACACAGCCCGTGGTGCTCATAGATCATTATAATGTTTCAACATGAAGACAGGTTTCTCCTTCACCACCTGTTTCCAGTTTGCTCTCTACATGACTGGCATATTTACGAAGGGGCGGGTCCCGTGCGTCCTTTGGAAATGGTTTTTTAAATCGCACTGGTTAAAAGGGGAAAAAGGGAGCAACGGTAGGATCGGTCTCTTTCATGTAAACAACGAGTACCTGTCAGCATCACCTCCTGCTCGGCCCTCTTAAACCTCCAGATGTTTCCAGATGTGCCAGCCAGTTTTTTACAGGCTCGTAAAAACCAAACCTCCTCCTCCTCCTCCTCCTCCTCCTCCTCCTCCTCCTCCTCCTCCTCCTCCTCCTCCTCCTCCTCCTCCTCCTCCTCCTCCTCCTCCTCCTCCTCCTCCTCCTCCTCCTATTAATCCCGTCAAAGGTCATCAGAACTCTTTTTTTGAAGCAGGAGATTGATGTTTTTTCTATTTCCGACACGCGTCACATGACCCTGAATTATCCCCTCTGGATCTTTTAAACCAGTCATCTGTTCCCCTCTTGGTCTTCCTCCTTTCCCTCCTCTTCCTCCTCCTCCTGTAAGGCATTAACACCTTTTCCCTGTGGAGATGAAAGAAACCTGGAGCAGAGCTGACTCTGCTGGTCTCTCAGCCGCACACACACATGTGTGCGCACAGCTCTTTGAAAGCGCACCGTGGGCTGCGATGTTACAGGCTCACCTATAAAATGTACAAAGGGCTGCAGTCGACCAGCGTTTCAGGCACAGCCCATTACCCTATTTAATGAACGCTACCTGCCTCTAAGTGTTTGAGGTGTAATGTCAGACATTATCGCTGATGAATTACAGACACAATTTAAAAAAAGGTCAGAATAGAAAGAGTAAGCAATTTTCAAAACTTAATCTCGACTTCAGCAACTTCTGGAATTTACATCTGTTTTTGATTTTTCTCTGTTTTTTGTAGCATTCTTGTCTGCTGGACCAATTGTGAAAAAGGCGGAAGGGGATGGTAAATATGTGTTTTCTTTACCTCAGCATGTGCTTACACACGTACGTGTTTGTTTCTGCAGAGTGACTTAGCCAGGGGTGAAACCAATATTCTTGACAAGTAAAACGAATTGAGGGCTTAATATGATGTCTAACCCCCAAATATATCAAGTTTGATGTCTTGAATAAGTTGTTATGAACTTTAAAAGTCAGGAGAAAGTCCTTGAACTTGATGTGAGCACAAGAAGCCTCTCAGCAGCGCCTTCACTTCTCTTTCCTCCCCTCAGCGGGAGACGGCATCCAGGAGAGTGCGGCTGATGCAGCGCTTCACAGGAAGCTGATCAGAAACCGCAGGAACATCAGCTGGTATAAACAGAACTCAGACTTCTGGGGCTGGTACAAGTACTTCACTGACAACGGCAACCAGGAGGCAGTAAGTACACACACACACAGACACAGACACCTGCGAAAGAAAAAAGACTTTCCACCTTAAGTCTATCTGTTTAATACCAAAGGATTCTATGTTGTCGAATAAAAGGAGGCTGTTAAAGTTCCCCTTTCATAGATGTTACAATGGATTCCAATCATAAGTGTTGCTCTGAACAATATTTGCATATTAACAATGAGTCAGATAATGTGTAATGTGATAAACCCACAGAGATCTATCACTCATCTCTGTAATTAGCATGGATTTAAGAAGACTACAGCTGCTGTACCATCTTTTAAGATTATTTGACACTAAATACAATTTAGGGTATCACTTCACAAGTATCGTTTCCAAACCGTGCCCATGCATCGCCTGAAACAGCTCACCAATAAACTCATCCTCCCCTCTCAGGTTCAGGAGATGGACCGCATCTACCTGGCCTACCTCCAGAACAAGAACCGTGCTGAGGGGCGTCGCTCCTACAAGGCCTACTTGCGCCACTTGGGGGATGTCTACAAGTCCTGCTCCGATTCTGATGACCCCAACTGCGTGGCTTACTACACCAGCAGGCCCAAACCTAAGCCAGAGGCCCCCAAACCTGCACCTGTGAAAACCTGTGACCCCACCAAGGAGGCATACTGCCTGTACGCTGCTTTGGTCCAGGGAAAGAGCCCCTACCAGCCTCTGGTGCTCCCGGCTGTCGCCCCAGCCCCTCAGTACGCCCGCTCCGCTGCTCCAGCGAAGGACCCACAGTCAGGGTATCACTACCACGCTCCATCCGCAGCATCCTTCCTTTCCAAGGTATGCTTCCACAAAGTGTTTATACTCCAACGTACTGGATAATCCAGTCTCATGGTTAGAAGGATATGATGCATCTGGAACAGAGAAATACAATTCATCACAATCGGACCACAAATATCACAGTGTTCCTCAAGACTACTCTTAATATGACCATGTACATTTAAGGTATTTTAATAGATTAGTAGATTGAGGTTCAGCAATTTACTTAACCTCAGGCTGTTGCAGAGAGTTGCACCTGTGGCAAAGATTTGCATGTTAAAGTGTGTAGGATTTGAACATTTTGGACTTTAGTGCCCCCTGTGGTAGTTTAAGGAGACGCAGTGACCGTGTTTTCCAATATGGGAATGCTGAGAACGAATGGCTGAAAAAAATCGTGCAATCATTTTCACCGCACTTGCCTTAAAGTTTTGACAAAATCCCAAACTATTCTTATCAAAATAAGTTCAATGGTAAAATATCTGCATACAGTGGCCTTAAACCACAAGATGCCTCAATAACATCATTCAACCATCTCTCCCTGTGTCGTTCATGGTTTAGGAGCAGAAGTCTGAGCTGCTGCGTATCTGCGCCTCTGATGATGTGGAGTGCCTGCAGTACCACTTGAAAGCGGCCTACGGGTATTCCCCCTCTGCCGGACCCCTGCCTTCCTACGCCCACCTTGGCTGTGACGCCAGCAAATACCCCAACTGCAAACCCAAACCGGCGCAGAAAGCCCCATCTGGTCTCTACCAGCAGTACCCCAACTGCGATCACCGGGACCCCCGCTGCGCCCACGCTGCCTCCCTTGTGGTATGCTTTAGTTTATTGTCGTCTCATCGGCTGCTTTCCGTGTGTGTTTTCATTTGCATCTGTGCTTTGATTATAACGACTTCTGTTTCTACTGTGATGCGTTTCTCCAGGCGCCTCGTGCCCCCAACCCTCCTGCCGCCGCTGGCCCTGGATCCTGCAACCCTCTTTATGAAGAAGGCTGCAACCCTCTTACCGCCACCAGATTCGCCACTCCCCCTGAGGCATATCAAAATGAGGAAGGAGATGAGGCTGCTGCCATTCGTGCCGCTCCTGTTGCGCAGAACGACCCCTATGCTATGTTCAGGGATGCTTATGCTAACGCTAACAGAGTCAATGATCCCTATGCTATGTACCGCCAGGCTAGTGCCCCAGCTTCTCCTCCAGCTAATGACCCATACGGCATGCTGCGCAAATTCATGGCCCAAGCTCAAGGTGACAACCCATATGCACGCGTGGAAGCTTCTCCACGCATGGAGGCTGCTCCGGAGACCAACCCCAACGATCCTTTCTTCGCAACCCGTGAGGCGGCGGCTGCTATGCATCGCCGCGGCCATCCCTCCGCCAGGCAGCAGTTCCCTTTTCCCAATCATGAGGAGCCTGCCCAGGAGGAGCGCCACCCTCTGGGCCCCCCAGGTAAAACCAAGGAGGGCTATGACTGCTTCATCGGCTACGATCGCGAATGCTACCCCGTGAAGCCCACCGAGCCTCGCGCCGGACTTCACCGCCGCATGCCCTACCCCGCCGAGGCCTACGAGCCCCACCTGAATGCCGACGGCACCCGCAACGGAGTCCTGGAGCCTTCCAACCCACACTGCGACCCCGAGTATGACCGCGACTGCCGCCTGCGCCGCTTCGAGTCTCAGCCCGAGGCCCAGCCTGAGCATCACGCCGAGGAGGACCACAGCCAGGGGGCAGCAGAGAGCGAGCAGCAGCCGGAGCAGCAGGAACAAGAGCAGTACGAGGCGGAGCCCTACCAGAGCGGGCAGGAGGAGCCTCACATGTCCTACCAGCCACAGGGTATGACCAGCCTCCAGGACATACTGAGGCGGTACGAAGACCAGTACCCTGAGCAGGAAGATCACAGAGCCTATGCAGACGACTACCGCAAGAAATAAACATGCTAACAAACACGTGCATGCAGATGGACATGAATACACAGTCCCAAGCATTCTTGTAGCTTAGCCATTGACCGCCTCACGCAGTAAGTCCTACCTGGACCAGATATGGGACACGAGAGAAATCTATGGACCCAATGAGCGAGTACGTGCACGTACAGCCACACACACCTTCCAGCTGTAGGAGCAGAGAGCCGAGGGTATTCCAGCGATGTGTTCGTCTCTTTAGCCGCTTTAGACCTGTTGCTTTGGCCTATCGCTTTCCAGTGTCCACCCCCTCAAACCACTCGAATGTGTAATGACTTCTCAATGCTCAGCTTTACTTCTGCATCTATGCATCTCACATTTTTTGAAACTGTTCGTTACATTTTGTCAGTGATGGATTATGTAAAGAAATTTTCATTTTGAATGTTCTAATAAAAAGCTGTAGAAAGCTGTTTTTGTATTTCATTCATTGGATCTTGACATTTGACTCTTGATTGATTCCCTTGACTCAACGCAACCATACCAGTCCTCTGACACAACCGAATTACAAAGCAAAAAACATGTGTCTATCTACTTCATTGTTAATATCACTTTTAACTGCTAATATCACTTTTATTATTACTCACATTACCATTTCATACTACCGATACCATTAATGCACATTATTGACCTGCTTCTTCACCAGAGTCTCTGTGCTTTCTCGCCTCACAGGTTCCTGTGTATCCGGGTTTACCTGGACCAGGTCTTGCCTCCTGTCGTGGTTGTGTCATACATTGAATGTGCTGTAATGACATTGAATGTGTTGTAATTCACTATCCTGTTCTACACATGACATCATTGCACTTCTGTCCATCCTGGGAGAGGGATCCCTCCTCTGTTGCTCTCCCACAGGTTTCTTCCTCTTTCCTCCCCGTTAAAGGGGTTTGTGGGGAGTTTTTCCTGTTCTGATGTGAGGGTTCCGGGACAAGAGGATGTCAAATGTGTACATATTGTAAAGCCCTCTGAGGCAAATTAGTTTTGTGATTTTGGGCTCTCCAAAAATAAATTGAATTGAATTGTTCTTACATAGGTTGGTGTAGACTCATCGATTTTAAGAAAATAATGAATTGATTCTACAGCCTCTGTGAGGCTGAGCTTGATGCTAATGTCACAATAACATTGTGACCATATAGTATGCAGGTGTAATGTTCACCATGATCACCATCTTAGTTTAGCTTTTTAGCTCGCTAATCTTTTCTAAATAGCAGAAAACAAAGTACAATTGAGGACGAGGGGGATTTCATTAGTTCTGCAAAATGGTTAAATTAGTTAAATAGATTTAGAATTTCAAAAATGTACGAGAATTTGCAACTCTGTTTAGTCTTAAAAAGTTGCTCACATTGTGATTTCTGACACAAGCTGATATTTGGAGCAAACACTTGAACTTACAGAGACTTGACTGCATCTCGTCTTTTTAGAAAGTCTCTGCCTCTCTGCTCCCGTCTCACACTTCGTGTTTTGCCGTGTTGGTTTTCTCAAGCTCCAAACAAACACTGCTCGCCGCGACCCTCCTCATGCTGAGGCTTGATGTCATCGATCCGAGAGCTCTCAGACACAACAGCAGCAGCAGCCATTCAGAGGTCCGAAAGGGAAGATCTTGTTGTGCCGCTGCAGAAAACTTCAGACGTTATTCAGCTGCAGAAGAATTCCCCACATGTATCGGCATCACCATGGGTCCGTCTAGCAAACAAGAAAACATCATTGGCCTAAAGTTACTGACTGTTATATCTAATGTCCCTTTAAATACTTTTGTTCTACATGGAGACCCGTCCACACTGGAGCGAGAGGTCTCTGTAAAATAGGCCCGTATAGTATAATAATATTCATGATATTTAATATGAAGTAGTACCTTGTAGAACCTTAGAGACCCACATACACCCAACATTAGTGATTGAGACCATGAACTCCAGTTTCAGGTCTTCTTCAATACAGCTTTAAATGATGGCATGTGGTCTCATCCCTTTGTGTGTGTGTGTGTGTGTGTGTGTGTGGCTGTGACAGAGAAACAGATTCAGAGCACCTGGTCCCAGTGGTCCCAGTGAATGAAAGCTCTGGTCTCTTACCTGGACTCCTGCCAGCGTCTGCCTGTTTTCTCTTGGTCTGCATTACCAATGTTACTACATTTGGAGCTATTTCTTTACTTGTTTTCTTTATTTTTCCTGGTCTAAGAGCCGGGTTATGACAAAAGTCAGATCGTGTTTTTTGGGATCAGATTTTTCACCCCCTATCGGACACTCAGACCAACAATGATTCATGCCTCCACCTGACGGAAATCTTGAGATTGTGTTCCTTCGGGGAGAAGGACCTCTGCTCCAAGACGTGTGAATCAGCATTTCCAGTACCGTGGAGATGCCAGCATGCATGGACAGGAAGAAACCTGTGCGTCACCCTCAAACAGAGCTGGAAAGATCTTTCTCGACATTGCAAACAAAAGGTGAGAGGTCAGATTGTGTCGTCTGCTGCTATCAGGCTAATTAACGCCGACGGTAGACGTTTTGAATGAGCGGCAAACCGCCAGGACGCAGCGCCATAAACATAACCTGCAAAAATAGATATTCAAATAGTTTGAACCCGGTTATTCAAATAATAATTTATTTAGTTTCTGTTCCCAGTGTAAGGCAAGTGTTTAAAAGTTTTGGAAGGCCATGTTCAAACACACACACACACACACACACACACGCGTGCTCGAGGGCCACGGCTCTGAGGATGTCGCCTGCCGAAAAACTGGCGACAGGTTGTCGTGGCAACCTTTGTGTGATAGATGTCCCCGCCTCCCGCTGTCGTCTTGGCGACGCTCTGGTGTTTATCTTGCCATCCTTCGCCCGGAGGTCTCATTCATCATCCGGCTGCTCAAATATTAATCACTTTTTTAAAAACACTACCAGACGTGTGCGTCCTGGATTTTGTTTTTACTCTTTCATGTCCAGTTTGGTACATTTTTCCAAACTTTGCTTCCATCCAACAGTGAGCAGAAGCAGCGTTTGCTCTCCGTCCCTCTCTGTGCGTCTCCTTTGTCCCATTTACGTAAAGTAAAGTAATGGAACGCTCTGAAAACGTAATCTGAAGGGCCACGACACTGGAGCAGCAGTTTGCCCACATGGTAAGTCCATTCTAATAAAACGTGTTTGAATATGCAGGTGTGTGTGTGTGTGTGTGTGCGTGTGTGCGTGTGTGTGTGTCTCTTTCTGAGTGCGCTTTCTAAACTTTCCATGTTTGGTCATGAAGCTGTGCCATCTGGAGCTACGATGCCTCCGGTTCATGCGTGTGTGTGTACACATCTGAACAACAGCTGGTTAAAAGCAGCAACAGATGGCTCCTCCTCCTCTCTCATCCTCTCTCCTGGGGCCCTTCGCATTCAACCCTTGTTGCAAAGACGAAGTGGAGGCGACGAAAGCAAAAGCAGTAAATATAACTATGTGCCAACATGGCTGTGATTCATTGGAAAATGCTTATGTATGCGCCTGCAGACGTTAGAGCCACAGCGTCTTTGAGGAGAAACAACGTCCCACGCAGCTAGATGCCAGTGTGGTGAATGCAGAAGGATCAAGCTGTGTGCACTCCAGAACCGTGCAAGCCCTGCGCAGCACTTCCACATCCTTGATGCAGCAGCGCCTCATCTCTGCCTGGAGATCCAATGCTTCTCCATGAACTGTGTCACACCACTTAATGAAAGTCATTTAGTCACCGTCACACATCTCATCATACCCGTAATAGGAAGGATCGAGGTAATGGCTACTTAGTACTCGTTCTCCCTGTTGTTGAACTATCCCTTCTCCAGACCCTCAAAACCTGAGGCAGCAGGTGTTTTCCACGAACGCATGGGTAGAAAGCAGAATATACAGTAATTGTCAAAGCCAGATGTGTTGTGCGTAATGAATGTATATGTTACTGAATCTATATTTAGGTTGTCTGTAAAGCGTCCATCGTACATACAAAATGTGCCTCATGCTTGCCTTCATGATACCGATTCTTAAAATCAAAAAGAAATGTAATCCGTTTGCGGTTCTTCTGCTTTACAGGGCTCAATGAAACATGCATGTGTTTTCCCACAGGCCTCACCGGTCTGTCATTGAGATACACGGTATGACGCAGAGTACTGCTTCTGGAAGCTTGTGTTGATCTTTTGCAGATGACTTTACATTTCTAAATGAACCAAAGAGCTGTGGGGTGAGCTGTGGGGTACCACAAGGGTTCATTTTAGGACACTTACTGTTTCTTAAATACATAAACGATCTTTGAGCAGACACAATATTGCCAATATTATTCGCAGATGATGGTAATCTTCTTATCGCTAATACAAATGTGACTCATTAATCAAGCAAACACTGGTATTCTCACATATTCAAAATGGTTTCAGACAAATAAATTGGCATAAAATGTAAAAAAAAATAAAATCTTGTCACGGGGCATGATGGAGGACTCAAGCGCAGACAGTCAGATGCAGTGAGAAAAGGGTTTTAATGAATCACGAACACAACAGGGAATCCAAGGACGAGACAAGAGACGAGGGGGGAAATCCGGCAGGACGAGGCAGGGCAGGCAGGCTGGGAAACCGGGAACAGGACGAGCAAACGGGCGGGTAGGTATGAATGCAAACAATGAGCTGGCCGTGAGTGAGTGAGAGACTTTATAAGTGAGGTTTATAAAGTGGTTTGAACAGCTGAGGGGAGTTGTGCTGATGAGGAGGGAGTGCTTGATTGGAGTCAGGTGAAGGGAGTTAGGCTGATGCTGAGGGAGTGAGGAGGGTGAAGCGACACAAAGACACACAGAACCACACGAGGCAAAGCCTGATCGTGACAAATCTATGTTGATTATATGTGCAGTGAAGTTGTATTGTTATTCGAAATTAGTCTACGGTCATTAATTATTCGAAAAAAGTATATTGACGGTGAAGAAGACATCAACAAGACTTGCTTTTTTCACCGTTTCTTTGCCGAGTGAGCATCATGCGCTCAGTCTCAATTGTGTTATTTTCTGTTCAATGAGAAATTCATGCAGTGGCCCGAAATAATGTAGCAATACAAACATGATCAGGACAGCTAAAAACATGTAGAGTCACAAACATAAACGCAAGCCACCCAGCGGCAAAGGTTTCCAGATAGACAATAAATATTTGTACATTTTAATTATATTTTGCTGTTGCAGCAGCATTGAAGCTGTTTATTTTGTCCTTTTATACGTATTGTTGCCTTCCTGCAAGCACATCTTTTGTTTCCACACCATTTCTGTGTATCCAGTGTAGACACACTGTTACATGACAAGTAAAAACAGAGTGCATTCAGGCACGACACAGATATGTCAAGGACAATGGTGAGGATGTTTTCATGAGGCGAGGATGAGCAGCAGCATTCGTCCCCATCGTCGTGGGCAGCCGCAGGATGGAGAAAATGACAAAAGTGGGAGGGATAATGGAAGGGAGTGAACGGCAGGGCAATAAGCAAGTGCGACGTGTCTCTTTGACCATTACATGAGCATGTGTAGGTCTGTGTGTGTGTGTGATTGAGTGTAATTTGCTGTCACGAGTACTCTCGATACTCAACGTGCCCTTTGACATTCTCCTTTGGGAGCTCATTACGAGCTCCTAAAAACAACGAGGCAAACACTGACTGAATGACAAGAGAATGAATGTGGATGTGTTTGATTCTTGTTTACAGCAAAACATCACGTCACAGCCGACATTACAGATGATCAGCACATGGACACGACAAAACAAAGAGAGGATCGGACAGTAAGACGGAAACATAATAATCATAATAATAATAATAATAATACTACGACTACATTTTATTTATATAGCGCTTTTCATGACACTCAAAGACACTTTACATTAAAATCATCATATATTAAAACAATACACTAAAAACAAAGTACACAATAATAGTCACACGTTAAAAGCAGTTTTGATGAACATGATGACAGAACACACAATTATCTGTTGCTTGAATGGAAACATAGCTCATTGTTGCAACGAAGGAAACATATGGAATATCATCGTTTAGCTCCATCACCTTGAATTTTTATTCAGAATTTGTATGCAAATTATTTTTATCCAACCATTAGTAAATCAAAAAAGGATGACTGATATACTGATATACTATACACAAATATTTTAGATCACTTTCCAATCTTCCAACTCATCACGATTGATGTAAAAATCATTCCAAATAATACAAAATAAAAATAAATAAATACAATCGTCTCCTTATGCTGCGTTCACACCGGTCGCGTTGATTTTTTCAAAATCGCGTCCAACGCGCCGCCGGTCGTGTTCACACCAAAACGCCGCAAAATCTCGTAGCGCCGGAGAGGGGGCGTGGTTTATCGTCCTGGAAGCCGTTCACCTGGCCGCCATTTCTTTCCGCTTTCAACCGTGAAAGGAATAAGGACAATTGCTGCTTTGTACGTGTTGTGGAGGTCCCTCAAACGTCGGAACGCCGTCATGTCTGGTTCATAATATTGTTCAGAGGAGCTCCGTGGATTGTATCGCGCTGTATTCACTGTCTAGCAAGCCACCGGTCGCTGTTTACTACAGCTGTAGGAACACAAAATAAACTGATTTGGCTGTGATTCAACGGCAATAAACCGACAAAAAGGGACTCCGAAATAACTACGTAATGATGCCGATTTGTAGGCTACTTGTCTTCTCAATGGAGCTCTGATGGATCGGTGCTAGGCTATGCTAACATCGTAGCAGCTCCACCAGCACTCAATAACGTCACGTAGACGTAAATACGGCAGCGTCTATTCATTGTTTGTACCGTATGGTTTACACACACACATGTGTACACATAGTTTGGTCCGGTCTCTGTTGATATGAGGTATCGTAGAGCTCTGGGTGAACACAGACGGCTGCAGGAAGCCAGTGATGACAGGGGGAGCAACTCAACGCTGATAGGCTATCGCGCCACAGCGTCACACGATTATGTCGCTGAAGTTGACCGCGTCCACCGCACTGCAATAACGCGTCCAACGCGCCATCGCAAAATCGCGGCGCGCCAGTCTCATCGCGTCTGTGCATAGACTTTGTATGTGATCTCGACAAAAATCAACGCGACCGGTGTGAACGCAGCATTAGAGTAGCCCAAAACAAAGTTCACCAGTGATCAGTTCAAGAACTCTGCAAGTGATATCAAAGCTACACGGACGGTTATCAATAAATAACTGCAAAAGAGAAAAACAGCCACAAAATTCTCTCATAGTTTTCAGACGGAAAAACCATCGATCACAAATCCCTTTGATATCGCTTTGCAAGTTAAACGTAGGAGTCGCCATTTCTAAAAAGATTGGCAACGATATTCCAGCAGATTCTTAGCATTGATACAGTTTCTATTGAAAATCAAGGTTGTTTTTCTGTTTCTAGAGAGCCGAGATAATTCCCTCGCTGTGGATTGAGACCCACCTGTTATAATTGATACATCTAATAATAGTAATTTGAGGTTTGAGGTTTGATATGAGCCTATAATTGTTCATTAGTAACATGTCAAGTAAAGGGAATTTGGTCATGATGCTCCACAGAGGAAGCACATTTATATATCCTTTATAATTTCTCGGACAGAATACGTTGCTTTTTCCAAACAATTGTCATGGATGCAAATAAAACTAAGAGGGAATTTCAGTGTGCTTAATGTAAAATGGGATTTAGAGAATGCAGAAGCTCAGATCCCGATTTTAATAAAAATCAGGTCAATCTATTCAGCTTGTACTCTCGCGCAAGTAATTTATTTTAATGATGTCCTTCCACATGACAGGGTAGCTTATTAAAACACTAGCAAAGCTGTGATCGTCATGACAGCATTTTAGCTTCATCTCCATGTTCATTTATTTTACAAGCTCAAACCACAACATAACTTACAGCCCTTACAATTATCATGTTAACATGCTCTCATAGTGCACGGCCCAATTTTAAACAGACCACTGCAGATTATCTGTAATATTTAAATTGAGTTGTCATTGCGGGAGTTTAAATTCTGGCTTTAGTGTTATTCTAAGGTTTTGCTATTCTTAAAAGGACTGACATGTGGTGGTGGAAGCAGCAGACACTGTTTGCAGGTCTTAATGTGGATTTGGTTCACCGAAAGTCGTCGATTCAAGCGACCATAACTTCATTTAAAAAAGAAATAAAATCTTAAAATCAAGATGTTAGGGTTCCCCTGCTCTCAGATAACATTTAACCACCATTGCCTAAATCCTGAGCTTCAATACCATTTGGACTATACCATTAACACCAGCTGGAGGGAAGGATCGATCCATGAAAGGTAAATGTAAATGTCACTTCAGTGACAGCTGAATTCATGAAATCTTTTTCACAGATTACTTATCTTTCAAAACTTCAGTATTTCATGATAGGAGATAAAAAGCAGAAAATAGAGAACAAATAAATAAACAAACACACGGTCGAACTCGCCTTCCAATTCAACCCACTTGATTGAGTCCAATAAGTCTAACGAGCTGCAGCTGCCACACTTTGGGCACCTGGTTGATTACACTGCAGCTCACCTGGACTCAATTAAGTAGTGGACCTCAAAGAAAAAAGATCATGTGTAAAAGGATCCAAAAGAGGTCGTTGAAAAACAATTGATTTGACTGAAGCAGGAACTCAGGTGGCATTGCAGCACACAGTCTCTCCATAAACATACAATATATTCGCGTACATATACTGTCAAACCAGGTAACATTCAGTAACACACACTCGTGAATATTGCATGATGCCCTACACCAAAATATTGCACATTCCCATAATAAAAGCTACAACAGGCCTGTTCGGCATCTTCCACTCGACTCTGACTACATTCTGCACATCACAAAACCAATTTGAAAATCCCTCTTTTTGTCAAGCTGCTGATGAGGATGCATGTAGTGATTTCTTTTGTGGAGAATTTTCCAATATGACTTCTGGTAGGATTGGATCTGGTCCAGTTACAAATGAGACAGCGATGTGACGAGAGGACATTTCTATCTCAATCTAATTATAAGTGAGTCAGATGAGGGACACGCTAAGGACATGTCACACAATCAATTATTAATAATGGAAAGAGGGACACTGTAAATAAGCTCATCCTACTCATCTTCAGCGTGTGGGTAAAAGTGAATCTACATTTGTTGTAAGCTGTGTGGTCACACTAATGGTCCTTGGAGTTAAATTAATGAATTTAAGCGACTTATTAATATTAAAAAAGACTATTTGATCGACACTTATAGGGCCCGGGGGCAACAATTTGCCTTTGGGCGACAGCTGCATGCATTAAATATCACAACCTGTTAATATTAAACTTTTTTCTTTATAAAGGCTCTAACTTTTATGGCTGGTAACACTAAAAACTCTCGTTGCCATGTTGATAATTATCCTGCTCCGAACCCATCATGTGTTACCTCATCAACTGGATCCTTCAGGCGGAACGGGGTCCAGCCATGCGTGACAAATCATTTCCTGCAAAAAATACACTCGGCCATGCTTCAAAAACACACAAACCTGAACATAAGCAAGTCAGAACACGCATGCAGAGCAATTTTGAGTTTACTAAACCAGAGACATGAGCAGAGTCAGCTGTTTGTTCAAGAAATACAATTACAGGATTTTTTTTTTTTCTGTGTACTGCTGCGACATGTTTGTTGGAAAAATGATGGCGTGCCTAAAATATACAAAACATGACATAACCAGCTGTCTGCTACTTGCCTGCAAATCTGACAAAAATCGGAACACTGTGTCCTGACATCCCATCATTATAATTAATTATACAATATCACATAAAGGGTACGGCTGCTCGTTTGAATCTCTGGAACCGAGTCAGTCCATGGTTCACTCTTTAGTGTTTTGAATTGCACCCTTGTCAGATAGACTCAAGCACACACACACATGCGCTGTTGACTTTTTGCCTGTGTGTGTGTGTGTGTGTGTGTGTGTGTGTGTGTGTGTGTGTGTTTGCAGCCCCGCAGCTCATTATTCATTCATGGCCGTCAGTTGTGATATTCTACTCCAACTGCTGTTTATTTTTCACCGAGACGAAGGCTGTTATGTAGAGCATTAATCTGTTCGCCTCCCTGTAAATAATGACCGTGTTAATAATTCATGGATTAATCAACATCTGGAGGAAGAAGAGCAATATCAAAATTGACACAGAGCTCCAGTTTCTGAAGGACAGACACACACACACACACACACTGAGACAAAGAAAAAGGATGGAGACAGTCATATCTGTTTGTGACATGATTTAATTTGTGTAACATAAGCAAATGAAAATACATTGGGAGACAACACAAAACTATGTTTCCACTAAACAAGGAGAAACGGCAGATTTAGAAACATCACGATAATGTCCCTCATAACACAGTGAAATGTCCCTTTTTATGGCTTTCAGCATCGACGACACAGGGCCTATTTGCAGCAAAGTGCATAATAATAATAATAAGGCATAATAAAAATCTTCTCGGTTCTAAATTACATACAATTGTTCAACACATCTTTAATACTCTGTGTCAAATCCTCAAACATCAGGCATGGAAATGGGGTCCGGACAAAAAATGCTTACCCAGTTCTTCAACCGAATTATCGCAGAAAAAAAGAGAGAATAATCCTGCTAACAGTAGCTACACGCTTGAGCCGACAAAATATCTCATTGCCGCCGTTTATTGAATTGAATTCTCCACCACAGAACGCTGTGCTTCTCCAAATTGTTCCTGAATAGTTTCTCAGATTTAAGAAGGAGCATTATTTAGCAACGATACTTCATCAAGCAAATCCTGCACAAAGCGTGACCGATATTTCTGTGGGGTTATCTGAAGATGAAGCACTATCTGTAGCCCTATTCGTCTATACAGGGCCTCTGGTGATTGGTTTGTGAATTGGAGACGTGCGCCCTGCTCGTCACTTTACTTTCCGTAAACCTTCAGCTTCATGTTGTTGTTGTTGTTGTTGTTGTTCCTCTGTTTCTATTCCCTGTAGTGATCCACCAGAATCAGTTTGGGTTTGGGGGTGTCAGCAGAGCGTCGATACGATATAGATGGCGTTGGGGTCGGAGACACGTGATTGGCTCACCTTTGGACGGAGTTGGCCGTGAGCAAGACGGAGGAGGGGGCGGGAGCCGACACGCGGCGTTCTTTCTCCCGGCGGCCGGTGCGGAGCGTCTCGGTCGGCCGTGAAAATGTCTTTACGGTGGAGCCTCGCTCAGGTGTGGAGCAGCTAAGGAACGCCCTGAAACACCCGTAGAACTACACACAAACAGGATTACTGGCACTAGTACGTGTGCAGTATTAATAGCAGTTAGTATTAGTCGATAATGGGATTAATAGAAGACACCTGGTTGTAAAAGCCAAGAAATACGCCTTACGTCAACATGAATAAACGCTTTTAAAGGAGACTTGACCAGTAAATCAGATGAAAGTAAAGAGGTAGGATGCTATCAATAGTTCATCATTGTTGCATCATGATTATGTATGAGTACTTTGGTTCCACTGACATCCTTCTTCCCTCCTCCGTGTTGGGAGTCCAGCAGACAGCGTGCTCCCCTGGATAAACGTAGTGTACTTAGTATACTCTCTGGTTCCACACGTATACTTTAAGTCTACTACATTTCTCCAGGGCGCCGCAGTTCAAACGGGCGTGAAACGCGACACCTCGGTGCATCTCATTACATCGTCGGAGTGTTTCCTCCCAGAGATTGATGTGACAAATGAGACCAGTTGATGCTGCCTTTGAGCTGAGATACTTTAGCGGTTGGCTGAAGTATCATGTATGAGCCAATTCATTTTTTGTTACCCCGAGGAAATTATGCATTAGCAGCATTAGCACTCTGTTTTTAATCTTCCAGTGTCCCAAATCCCAACGTATTAATAGCCTTGAGAGCTGCACTTGGACGGGAAGAAAGCTGTTGATTTAGTGGAAGTAGAACCCCAGGGGAAGGAAAAGGAGTAGGTGTGTGACGAGAGGGGCGTTGGAAGGAGACAGGGATGTCTATGGTGAAAAAAAGAATCAAAAACAGAAGAATCGAGAAACAACAGGACAAACTGACGTCATGACGACACAAACCGGGATCTTAGAACTGAGGAGTGACCGAATCCTCACCTGCCAAATCTGTGTGTGTCTTTAAGGCAAACCGACACGTGTGTGTGCAATAATATGTGCTTGTGTATCCGTGACTCTCGTCAAAGTCCAAAAAAGCCGCCTGGTGATATTTGTCAAAGGTTTGTTTACGTTTACATTTTATTCTGGCAGGAAAAAGAGAAAACGTTGCAAAAGAAAAGCTTTTGGTTCTGATCGGCACGCCAGTTTTTCAGATAATATCATATTTAATAAATTGCTCATTTGTTTTGCTTGTAAAACCTTAATATGTATCGTAACCCAAGCTGTAGTACAGTAATAAAGTACAATACTTTCCTTTCCCTGTCATGATACATTTAGAAGTACGTAGATAAATGTACGAAGCGACTTTTCAACGCTGCAAAACATGAACATGACCACTCTGAAGTTCAACATTCATTCACAGAGAGATACCAGCATGTTCATGGCAGTGAAGGTGTGATTCCCATGACGACAGCTGAGGTGCGGAGCATGAATCCGCGCAGCGCTTGAAGTCTTCAACTCGCCTCAACACACTGCTGCCATAGTTATGGGCTGGGAGGAACTGAAGACTGAAAGTGCCACACAGTGCGGCTTCCTGTTCGTTTATCTGTGGCCCTGACAGCTCAGTTAGCAGCTCAGTTAGCAGCTCAATCATCATCTCACACACACACACACACACACACACACGCACGCACGCACGCACGCACACACACACGCAGAAAGGCTTCCCGTCCGTCATCATCAAAGAAAGTTAAATGTCTCCTGATCTCAAAAGTGACAAAGAGGAGACGGACTGAGGTAGAAGCAGATAAAAGAGTGTGAGACGAAGGAAAGGTCACCGTAACACGAATCTAAATCAGAGCCGCGTTACCTTTTGGAGATTATAAAGAACTTTCCTCCTCGTCTCTCTCGTCCCGCCCGTCATTGTTCTCCGGCTCTACCTGTCTTTCGTCTGATGTGTCTGTTTCTTTCATTCATTCATTGCTTCTTTAACTGCAATTTTCTATATTTTATTCCGTCTTTTTTTAATTTGCCCCTCTTTTCCATTTTCCTTCTCTTTGTCACTGCTTCGTTCTTACTTTCCAACTTCTCATGACTCTTTCCTCCTCCCTTTCCCCTTTCCGTTCTTTCATTCTTTGTTCCGGTCTTTCTTCCATCATCCTTCTTTATTTCTTGTCCCTTCTTTTCTTTCCTCCTTCCTCCCTCTCTCTCTCTCTCTTTCTTTTTTACTTCATTTTTATTTCTTACCCCCTTCCTTCACTGACTTTTCTTTCTTTCTCCCTTTCTTCCCATCATGCCTCATCTTACCTTCATATTTCTGCTTCTTTTTTCCTTCCCCATCCCTCCTCTTCCCTTCTTCTTCTTTTTTGAGTCATCCTATCCTCCCTTTTCTTTCTTCCTTTTACTTACATCACTTTTTCCCTCCTCGTCTTCACTTTACGCTATTATTTTAGGAATTGGTGGTTAACTGAAAGACTACAAAAGTCACGAGAACTACAAATAAACACTCCCAGTACTCATTGCACACTGTTTTACTGTTCTGTTTATTATTATTATTAATAATATTATCATGTACATGAAGCATAGAATCATGCAGGAGCTGTCTGCTCTGTGATGCTTCTATCTGTTTGCTGTTATTAATTAAGCCAGTCTCATAATGACTGTGGGAATGACTTATTGAAGGTGAAATGGTGCCCAGAGCACCTTGAAGGTTTGCTCTGCTGTCAATTAGGACGGCTGGTGGCATCAAACCTCCTCTTTCATTCTGTTTCAAAAAAGTGATACCTCACCTGTTTTTCATGCATATATGGATAAAAGGGTCGATGACAGTGGAGAACTTGGCCAGCAGCGACGGCGCGATGGTCGCCTCCGGTGTCAAAAGGTCTCGGGGGCCGATTGTTGCGAGCAGAGCAGCCACTCCGTAGGGCAGCCAGCAGACCAGGTAGCACACCACCATCACGACGACCGTCACCAGCACGCTGCTCCCTGTGGCGCGTCACCGCTGAGCTCACACCGCGCACCTGCCGGAGGAAGAAAAACAACTTCATTCGTGCAGTTTCAACAGCTTGAACTCTAGTTCATTCAGCCTGAAAGTTCAGGAGACACTCTGTCAGTGTGCTCTGCAGCTGGGGCCAGTTTAAATAAAATACTACAACCACCATACAAGGTGTAACTCCTGCTGTGTGCGTCGTGTCTCTACAACAATCAGCAACGGTTAAGTCTAAACGTCAGTCTCGCAATGAAGTAGAAGTCTCCCTGCCTCCCCCCCCCCCCCGTGGTTCTTCAATCATGCTGGAGAGGCGACACTCTTTAGGTGATGCAGTCAAATTACCGCTCCCATAGGGAGCCTTCAAGCATGAACAGAAGCTGTTTCCCCTTCTTATCTTGCTCTCTGTAACTAGTCCAGCCTGCAAAACCCCGATGATGGAACGGTCCGAGCAGAAGTCACCATTTATTGGTCTCACACTGCAGTATAAGTCATTTGCAAAAAAAAAAGGCGACAGACTCCCTATGTCTCCGTCTGCTAGGGACAGAAGCTCGTTATAACCAAACACCTGACTGAGAGGAGAGACGCACACAATCAATACATCATTCAATACATCGACAGAGAGATCCGACGACAACAACACAACTGAATCTCGTCACGTTTTCATTTCAAGGAGCTGCAATTTAAAGCCAAACCATCACGCCCTCCTCTGCCAACATACATATTGAATTAGGAAAGTTAAATACTCGTAAAATAAGGCAATATAATAATATTAATGAAACTAAAGTCGGTCCAAATTCTTATTGTCTGATAACGGTTAGACTGTTAATTATTAAAATCCTTACAGTCCCTGACGTTGGCTTTGATTGGGAACATGGCCCACGATGATTCCCCACCATGCCTGTTGATAGGTTTTTCACCCGAGGCTTGATTCTTCTTCACCCTGCTCCAGAGTGGTGCGGAATAGATTTATGGGAAATGAATGACCCAATGTCCTACGCCAGAGTCAGCACGGGAGCTAATCATCTTTCATTGTCTCCCACTTTGCTCTTCTCTCTCGCTCTCTAAATTTGTATTGCCCTCTTCCTCCCTGCGTTAGTCTCCCCCTCACCTCGGTCTCCGTCTTTGCTTCTTTCTTTAACATTTGTGCCAAATCAGACCTTTTCTCACCAAATATTACTGCACGCTCAGAAAAACCTCCAGCACACAAAGAGAGCGTTTCACACGCACTGACTGCAAGTAACGAGATGAATCTTGTCATATAGCATCTTAAAACTCCTGCATATAATTGGAGGCGATTGGTGAAACCAACTAGTTAGATTAGTCGTGGAGAACGATGATCTTTCAGGTTTCTAATTCATTTTTTTACTTTTTCACGTCTGCACAACAAAAGGGAAAGTATCGAGTGACGGGTGGGGAAATGCCCTAAAGCATGTCATCATGACATTGATTTTCTTTGTGTTTTGGACTGTTGATCGGGGGACATTCAGCGGTCTGCAATGACGGAACGGAGAAAAGCAATTTGAGTCTCATTGGAGTAGAGGGAAGTCAATGCCACTTCTGTCAATGTACAGATCAATGTAACCGTTGCAGCTCGACACGAAGCAATGCATCCTTGGATTCAAAATGACACGGAGTATCCTCTTCATGTCGGAATGAGTTGGTTTTCACAGCTGAGAAGCCGACTATTTATGAAAGTAAGGCATATGCTGTGAGGGAAACTGTCTTGTGTTACTAATACACTTACTCCCTGTAGATGTAAATGTAAATGCTCCCTGCTTAATTTCATGCCAGTTAACTGAATGAATTTTATGATCACATCTTATTGTTATAAACAGAAAAAAAGTACGCAAGAAAACATGATATAATATCAAATAACTCTCGGCCGTATTGTCCCTACTATCCATCAAACTGGTTTTTTTTGTCCATTAATCCATCTTCCACTTACATATCGGATATTCCAGACATCCCTTGCTCCAGCAACGTTTCCAGGCTTCCTGGGGAACCCCAAGGCATTCCCAGGCCAGACGAGATACATATTTCCTCCAGCGTGTTCAGAGCCATCCTCAGAAGAAAGCTTAATTTGGCTGCTGGTATCCGCGATCTCATTGTTATGGTCACTACCCCAAGCTTACAAGCGTGGGTGTTGGTCGAAACTTGGATGTAGTAAATCGAGAGCTTTGCCTTATGAATGTTTTCCCTCTTTTCCACAATAGTCCAGTACAATTCCCACATAACTGCTGACACCGCATCAAACCGCCTGCCCATCTCACCATCCATTTACCATCACTTGTGAATAAGACCCAGCGATACCTTAACTCCTTTGCTTGGGGCAGTGACTCGCTCCCAACCCAGAGGGTGCAATCCACCATGTTTGTCTTTGTGTACAGTATATGGACAAAACTACATACAAGGACCAGATGGCAACAACTCCGGTACCCCATATTCCCTCAATACCCCCCCCCCCCCACTTAAGTTAGCTACGAAGAGAAAATCATCTGTTCAGTGAGAGCATGAAAACGCTGACAAACATAGCAGGATCACCCCCCGATCAGCTCTCTTCTGGTTGTCTTCGCTCCAATGGCTAGAAAATTAGGATCCGAGTTTCTTGAACATTAATCAAGACATGGCAGTAATTATAGGGAGACTGTCCTGAAACTGAGAGGTCACAGGTTTGATTCCCAGCACTGGTGAAGAGCTCTGTCAACAATCCTGTATGCACACATTTTAAAATCAGACACAACCCCTAAGGATCAAGACAAGAACCGAACAAGATCAGAATCATTATGTCATACTATCAGAAATGCTTTTTCCATGTTTTGTGATTTTTCTGTTGTTGTTGTTGTGTCCATCTGTTCTGCATCTCTCCTCTTCCCTAAAAAAAGTAAATTTAGCTCTGTGACCAAGTTCGAACTATGACATTACAATATTATTTATGTCTGCAGGAATACATAATGAACAGCGCGTTACCTTCACAACGTAATAGGACTGTAATTGAAATAAATGTCACATCGAAATTGGTTGAGAGGATTTTAATCATACTGCTCATCTGCTGCAGGCAATGACATTTCTTCATGCTGCTACAGCAACATATGTCATAGAAACTCTACAGTAACCGATTTAATTATAAGGGAACGTGCTGCTGCTTAGCCTTACAATCATGAAACGCTCTGACTTGTGCTTCCTCTCTCGTTTTGGATAGAAATGCATGGTGTGCAGAATGGTCATATTGAAAAAGAAAGACATTAGAGGGACCAGATTGTCACACTTTTAGCAACATTTAAAGTTCATGTTTGAGAAAAGAAGGCAGTGTCCAAAACTACACAAAGGCTCTTTCTGACCTTTTTTCAACGCTTAAAAATGAGATTTAAGTCGTCAATAAGTAACGTTAGTGTGTTTCTTTGATAGTGACACACACCAAAGAAAATGAAAACAGTTGCTTACCTAAACATGCGTTAACGAACCCGTACCAAATGCACCCAGCGCGTCCGATCAGCCACCGCCCCAGCATGCTGACCAGCAGGTCGCTCGCAGAGATGCTCACCAGCAGGAGGTTCATGGGCGTGCGCAGAGCCCGGTACCGGCAGAACAGCGTGAGCACGAGGAAGTTACTGAGGAACCCAAAGGTGCCGATGAAGCCGAGGCACACCGCCACCACCAGGTGCCCCTTCGGGCTCAGGGTCGGAGGAGGGAGAGAACCGGACGCCTCCTCGTACGCGTCCGTCGCGGTGCCACCGGCTCCTCCCCCGGGCCAGTGCACACAGCTCAGGCTCACGTTGCAAACCATCATACCGGGCTGAGCCGCGAAGTTTGCACCAGCCCGAAGTTTGCACCACAGGACGGAACCATCCGGTCTCGGTGCTGTGGACTCCACTGACCCATTTGGAGAGGCGAAGGCGCACGGGGGGGTTCTCTGTTGCACCGTGCGCGCATGTGGCAGCTTTTAATAAAGGAAGAACTAATAAACGGTGGGCTGTCAAGTCCAAAACAGCTTCTTGGCGATTGAGTGAGGCTTCAGACAGCAGATGCCGGGGTCATGTTAGATCCGCCCCTCCGCCGAGCGTCCCGGGTCCAGAGAGGAGCGCTCCTTTTCTTGCGCGGCGACCGGTGGAGCGCCTGAGCTTTTCTCACTCAAAGCACCTTTTAACGCGCTGGGGGGGACGAAAACCCTCAACACGAGGCAGCGAGCTGGTGCGTGTATGTGCGTGTATCTTTGAGGATGCATGTGTGATGTTCTCAGACTGTCAATGAAAGCATTGGATGACAGAATTCGCCGGGATAGAAACACTGATAATTAAGGAACACTTAGTGGAAGGATGTGTGACAGCAAGACTCCACTTTTCATCACATCAATTAAACCTTCATGATCGATCCAAACTCCACTGAGCATGCATCTAATTAGAATACATCAGATTCTTCCTCAACAGGAGATAATAAGGTGCCTGCAAGGATCAGCCTGTCGTAGCCAAAGCGACAAGGACTGAATTCATCCGCTCATTTGAAATACTATGGAGGCCAATCCTTATTTCAAACCAAGTAAATCAGTTGATATATGAAATATATTCTCCAGCATCAGAGGGAATTATCGGCTTATAGGGTTACAGCTTGATGTAAGGGGTCAAGAAATGTAATTATAATTATATAAATGTATAGTAATGCATCGATGGTATTAGCTCAATCCCTGCCCTTGTGCATTGATTGATTGATTGATTGATTGATTGATTGATTGATTGATTGATTTGTGTATTTGAGTGTCCTGCCTCAGATGGTGTCCAGCCCGCATGGACTTGCAAGACTGGACAACAACAACGACCAGGATGAACACATGACTGTCATAGCGATACATTTTCTCCACAACTATTTATGTTTCATACATACAGTGTTCTCTGTCTTTGTTTCAAAGCATTTTCTAGAAATCTTGCCGACAGCAAAAAACATCTGCTCATAAAAAAGCCAACTCAACATGCTACATTCAGACAACCAAAACAAATCCGGCTTGCTCAACTGAATTTTTCCAATCAAATGATTCCCAGAGACGATAGAAAACACACCGCTGCTCTTCAGGAATACCTTTTACATCTGCGTTCCTCCATTGCCAGCGTTTAGGTAGCACACAGAGACCTCTGCCCTCTCTGTAAATTACATTTATATAATGTTCCGTGAAGTCGTCCTCTTTGATTTAAACATAGTTCCTGAGCTTTGGCTTATTTCAAATCTCATCCTTCCATTGGTCCTAATGGATCATTTCAGCTCTAGTTGTAGGTGGTGGAGGAAACAGAAATGATTCAAACCCAGTTGCCAGACATGAACGTCAGTATTGGATGATGCAGTATTGGACTTTTTGTTTTGTATGTCAACTCTTCTTGCAAACTGCTTTTTTCTACACTATCTGCATATGGCAATGAGAACGCCTTCACTTTGCATCCAAGTATACCACGCTGAGTCATCAGGAAAGCATCGACATAAGTCTTTTGACAATTTCAATAAAGCACCTATTATGCTGTTATTCTGGTGGGAGCAGTCAGATGAAATGACCGGCCTTGTGGAGTTATTATGCAGGTAATGTACTGAAACACATGTACTTATAATACACACACACGTTGCTCCCCCGCTTTCTCATTTGTACTTTCCTTTTCCTTTGATTTCAAAGGTCACCTTTGAAAAAGTTGCACTCTTACACCTCTAGTGAGAAATTAATTATTAACATTAAATTCAATGAAATTTGCTTTGTAAAAAATGTAGCAGTGTTCATGAAAACTTAAGTATAGGACACATTTCCGAGTACCTTTGTCTCTCAACAGACTAATATCCCTTTGATTAAGAATATGTCATTTTCACCAATGCATTATACATACAGCTGTGCAATTGGGGTTACACAATATCAGAGGCTTAATTCTCTTTTCTTTAAAACTTTGTTCAAGTTTTTATGCTCTTTACAATCACGTGGATCCACAAACCAATGGGTGACAACATGACTCAACAAACAAAACCTCCATTTGTTCCTGGAATGTGTTAATACTTTTGGGGACAATCAATGGGTAGGTTTTTAGTTACCTCCTGCAATTATACATAGACTTGCCCACCTTGGAAGTCAATATTCATCGTTATAATACACATGTATATCACTTTGTATGACAATACCATTATATTCACTTCCTGGAAGAGGGTGTAGTGTTTAAGTTGTGCTCTTCTAATGGCCAAAGGCCTCAAAAATACAAAACAAAACACGTTCAAATTGATTCATGGTAACAGCTGGTTAAGACCAGAAATAGAGTTGTTTCAGTTTTCAGTGCCACTAAGTGCAGAGAAAATACAGGCAATGAAACCAGATGGAGATAACCATGAGTGCAGCCACAGGAGGCTCATCACTTGTACTTCTCGGTCAAGTGGAGACATGAAGTGATGGGAATTCATTAAATGTGATCGCTATAAAGAGAGACTTCGCAATTATAATTTGGAACTTAGAAATGCAAGGCAGAATTTTCTTCAATTAAACAAAGATAAAACAGAAGTAATTGTTTTTGGTACCAAGGACGAACAATTGAAAGTCAGCGCTCAGCTTCAGTCACTGATGTTAAAACCCACAAACCAAGCCAGAAATCTAGGTGTAGTTATGGATTCAGATCTCAACCTGAACAGCCATATCAAGACAATTACAAAATCAGCCGACTATCACCTGAAGAATATATCAAGGATTAGAGGATTTATGTCTCAACAGGATTTGGAAAAACTTGTCCATGCATTCATCTTCAGCAGACTGGACTACTGTAACGGTGTGTTTACAGGTCTCTGTAAAAAATCAGTCAGAAAGCTGCAGCTGATTCAGAACGCTGCAGCTCGAGTCCTCACTAAGACCAGGAGGGTGGATCACGTCACTCCAGTTCTGAGGTCTTTGCACTGGCTTCCTGTCCAACAAAGAATTGACTTTAAAATCCTGCTGTTGGTTTACAAAGCACTGAATGGTTTAGGGCCAAAATACATCTCTGATCTGCTGCTACCTTATGAACCATCCCGACCCCTCAGGTCGTCTGGGACCGGTCTACTTTCTGTTCCCAGAGTCAGAACTAAACATGGAGAAGCAGCGTTCAGTTTTTCTGCTCCACATATCTGGAACAAAGTCCCAGAAAGCTGCAGGTCTGCTGAGACCCTCAGCTCATTTAAATCAAGATTGAAGACTTTTCTATTTGCTGCTGCCTTTAATTGAACCACATTCAATTCATATATTAATCAATTTCCTGCATTTTACTACTGTATTTTATTTCTTACACTGTTCTTAATTGCTGTTAAATCTCCTTTTCTTTTGCCTTATGTTTTGATGCTTTTAATGGTTTTTAAAGGACTGCACAATATGTCGCCATTTCCTCCGGGACCGAGTTCGTGCAAGGCGTACACTATGAAACGCAGATCGGCAGAGATCTTTTCCAGACGTGGTTTGTGTGCGAGTAATTGCAGAATTGCGGCAGTGTATGGTTGATTGCGTGCAGCGTAATGTCTCAGGGAGACATCGATTATTGTTTCAATGTATGTTTTAAATCTCCTTTACTTTTGCCTTTATGCTTTTAATGGTTTCATGTGAAGCACTTTGAATTACCTTGTTGTTGAAATGTGCTATACAAATAAACTTGCCTTGCCTGAATCACTCAAATATCACCTCAACATGTGGTGTAACTCATCAAAGTAAGATGAGAGTAGATATATGGATGGAATATTGATGTATTGCGTTTTGCAAGATTTGACACATTCACGCAGAACTGCATTTGTAGACAAATTGTCAACAACGTTCATGAACAGAGAGTCGTGCTGTCAAGGTGCATGAGGCGAAGTGAGGCTGGAACGCAGGAGCGATAAAAAAAAAAGCTTATTGCAGGATCGCAGATGGAGAGTGAAAAAAGGTCAACGTGTAAAAGGCCGGCCTTGAGAGGATTTATTGCAAAAAGCTTGTCGTCATCTCGGTTTTCCATTTGTGCATCATGTGCCGTAATGAGAAGGCAGCAGTTGCCATGTAAACAGGTATTTGTTTCTACGGCTACCGAGAGTAATTTGGCAGCCATATTGTTTTCATGGCAAGCCCTACGGCATGAATGCAGTGCGCTGCTTTATTTCTGAACGGAAAATTAGATTGTGTGTGTGTGTGTGTGTGTGTGTAGGAGACACACAATGTGGATTCACTGTAGCATTAATTATTTCAAAATCTAAGCTTTGACATGCAAATGTGTCACATTAATAATATAGAATGGGCTTTATTGTAAAACAAATCATTTGTTTGATGTTCCCGGTGCTTCGGGATGTATACGATGTGTGTGTGTGTGTGTGTGTGTGTGTGTTGATGGAAGACAGCGTGTTAGGTTGTAGTTACAAAAAAAAGACGACAATGTCCAATTTCTACTTTTGCTCTTCTCTTCTTCATCAACCCTACAGCTGCATGTGTTAAGTTAGACGTTGACTGTTTTTTGCTCTAAATTATTTTTCCAAATATTATTTATTTATATTTATTACATCCTTCACAATCGGAATCCGGTTTACTGCTGCTAGGTTTTGCTTTTATTTCAGCTATAACTCATTGTAATTTGAATTTGTCACATTTTATTATATTATATTGGACCATTTAACCTACCAGTTGGAAAAGCAAACCCCCGTTGAGTGTTTTAAAGAATGTTTATTTCCATATTATTGTATGCATAACATTTCGATCAATAACGGAAAAATGCAACACTTAAAATATGCAAAGCACGTCCTCAGCGGATGGATCCTATCATCTCGCACACTGCCAGCATCAAACTGAGAATGACCAAAGACGCTTTCCATCAGAGAGTTCAAAGTGAAAAGCTTTTGGTTGGAGAGAAAATGACGGAGGGAGATGAAAGTCAGTTGTGTTTACTTCTGCTTTCTCTCTCTTCTTCTCGGGTCTCTCAGTGTGTCAGGGGACTCATTTGACCGTGAGTGAGTGGCTGAGTTGGGAAAAGCATCAGTGTCCATTAATCCACACCATTACCCGCATCAACCACCGCCGTGACGCTTTCACCTCTGGCAAGTGCTGTCTTGTGATTACAGGAGAGCAGAAGAGGAGGACGACAGAGACACAGCATAATGTTGTTTCGGGGAAAAAGTACTAAAAAGATGGTTATTTCAGTTTGTAATCTCCTTTGTAATCATTTCTTTCTCAGAATTAGTCATAGAAATCGCAAAATAAAGCTTTATTTATTTTTACTATTTATATCTTCTCTCCAAAAATTCTGATAAATGGATCAAAAGTATTTTTCCCATTTTTAAATGCATTTTATTACGTGATTGCTAAATACGAAGCACTAAACGAGTTGTTTCCAAAAGCCTCATAACCTGCAAGTGCTGATGCCGTTATATCTGCGCTACAGTCAGATGCAGCGAGAAAATCCGTCGTTGCTCCTTTTCCACATTTGGGTTTTTCCTCGGTCAGATAGGTGTTCAATCCTTTACAGTAAGTTGTGATGTGGAAGATATGGAACAATTTTTAAACCACTTCAACTTTTCCCAACTTTTCAATGTGTATTTTTGATCAGAAAATAAATTGAGTTTGCAGGTATACACATTTATACTTCATGTGTGTTTCTGCACCTTTGGGTGATTTTGTGATTTTCCTTCTTGCACCTCCTGCCTCCACTCTGTCCTTTACTCCTTTTACCTCTCCTCGGGGAGAACACATTTTCCTCTCGGTATGACACAATCGATTTCAGCCCAGTTCAAGGATAAGTCATTTTCACCCTCTGCCTCTCCTCTCTCTCTTTCTCTGTTAATATTTATATCACTGTCCAATTACTTCCTTCCTTCAATTCAATCCAATCACATCATATGAAATCGAATTTCCGTGCACCGTGCTTGTGTCCTACACGCAGACAATGTTGGCGCTGGAAGAAATGTACGCTGTCAACATCATGTCGCTAATACGATTAAAGTGGAGCAGGTGGCAGAAAGTCTTTGACACTGTAGCTCTTCTTCACTGCAAGTTTCCACCTCGCTGCTTTCTCACACCGATAGAACAACATCTTCTATTTGTCAAACAACTCTGATTTAAAGAACAAAAACACCCACGGCAAGAGAAATGCACTCTGCAACCCTGACATGTGCTTCTGAAGAAATGCCATCAAGAGAAATTAAATGTAGTTCTTGTTATTTGAAGGATGCATTCAACAAAAGTGCCTCTTGTACCAGAGCCGTGTCTACATGCGTACTAACACATCGTGCTCTGAGAGGCCTCCCTATATGGTGATTGAAATCACACTCCCTTTTAGTGGGAGATGTTTATGTGCTTTGATCAAGGAAAGTATATGAGGTGTCAATCACCCCATTGAGAAAAGTGCCAGAAAAATTGATGGATTTATTTTCCACAGAGTACGGCAGCCGCATGAGCTTCGACTTGAATAACAAGAGACTTACAATGTTGAAAAAGCATCAAAATTAAAAGTAAAACATCTTCAAAATCCGAGTTTTTGTCATCAAAGAACCAGAAGAACGCCGTGAGGATCGACAATAAAGAATGGACGTTGAAGAGCTTGTGCTTACTTTAAGCAAAGCCAGTTAGTTTGTATAACGTTCATGGACTCTTTATCACCGGCATGTGAACATTGGCAGAACAATTCAACTTACCAAATCGTGAATGAGAACCCTGCCGTCACTAAATCTATGAATATGAGCCATGCTGTGAAGATATAAAGACAGACGGCCTTCTTTTATCCAGGTGGCGCGAAAGTATTTGAAGAGTTGGACGTGAGAACGGGCTGAGTTGTTAAAAAAGTTTCTTTGTCGATGATTGTTTTTGCCTTTGTTTGCCGCATTCGTTCGCAAGCGGGCGAACAAAGGCACCTTTCAGGCCTGCAGAGATACTGTCATTTAGGGTTGGTGATTTGGGAGCACTTAGTGTGTCTCTTCCTACAAATGTGCAATTAATCAGCTTCTAATTGAAGTTATGAGGGCGTGTGTGTGTGTGTGTGTGTGTGTGTGTGTTTTGTGTCTGGCTTGCTAATTTTCTCTAAGATGTTGGCCCTTTCCAGTACGCTCATTAGAGCACTAGTCAGGCATGGTTGCCTATGTTTGTTGTGCTTTGGCAGGAGCACACACAGACTGGGAGCCCCGTTTGCCTCCGAGTTGTCTGCCCTCGAAGTCGCAGTTCAAAAACAACCAAACACAATGAGAGGATGGTGTTTCAGGCTGTCAAAAAGAGTTGAGATCCCAGGACCAGCCTTAAAAGAGGAATACATGGTAGGCCTGTAAATGAGGTTAAAGGGACACAAAGCGTAAAATTAAGAGTTAAAAGATGAAATAGAATAATTATTTTAAAGCAAGCATGTATTACATAACAAATGTCAACCTGATAATAATAATGATAGGTGTATCTGAGTAAGGGTGCAGACTGTGTGAGTGTAAAAGTGCTGAAATAGAGGAAGTGAGCAGAGAAGGGCCTGAAAAGATGTGGAAATATCGGCCGTTGAGAAGAAAAGAAAAGAAAGAATAAGGAAAAAAAGCATAATAATGAGGAAGGATGAAATCAATGACTATTTTATAAGCAAGCGTGTGCTAAATAAACTGATTATAACAACTGCAACTGATTATAACAACGGCAACTGATTATAACAACTGCAACTGATTATAACAACTGTAACTGATTATAACAACTGTAACCGTGATGATGACCAATCTGAGTTAGAAATGTGAGCGTGTGAGAAAAGAGGAAGTGAGCTGGGTGCAGGCCCGAAAGGATGTGGAAATAACTGCTGCAGAGAGAGAAGAAGAGGAAATCGAATAATTATTTTAAAAGCAAGCGTGTGCTGAATAAACTGATTATAACAACTGCAACTGATTATAACAACTGCAACTAATTATAACAATTGTAACTGTGATTAAGATAACCAGTCTGTTAGAAATGTGTGTGTGTGTAAGAAAAGTGAGAAAAATGCAGATACGTCGGGATTGCAAAGTCAGGCCTAACGAAAGGCAAGTTGATTTCCACACGTCCACAGCACAAGCGCACACACATTATGATGAGGAATGGATCAGGTGCCGAGTGAGAGAAAGGAGGGGGGTCAAGATAACCCAAAGGTGTTATAAAAGAAGCGACACGCTGACAGACGAGAGGATAACGTCGTAAGAGCCATTCGAGTGCTCCACCTGAGAGGACCCTGGACTTCCCTCTACAGACGCAGCGGTGGACTTCGTCTCTGCTCAAGAATGAAGAAAAGAAAGAAGAAGAGTATAACCAAAGAATTGAAAGGAAGAAATCATGTGTAGTATTATTATTTTATGTGAGCTGAAGCTTTGCCCTTGCTAAATATATTTTGCAATAAATATCTAACCTGCATTTAAAGTAAAATTCTCAATTGCATTAATTTAGCTTACGTAGTAAATGTTCCTCGTGGTAGTAAAAAGTTAAATCTATGTGTGTCTAACAACTGAGTTCTGAACGGTTATCCTAATATCCACTTAACAATCCCTTACGGCCTTATAAGTAATGCTTCTTATTCAAACCCGACTGAACATGGAAACAGCGAGGAAACAAACTGAAACTAGAAAACACAAAAAGGCTGCAAAACCTGCTGAACGTGTTCTATAATGATGAAAATAACTATAATTAGTTTAACCTGTAACTGCAGTAAAATGCACATCGTTCATCATTCGTTAAAATCACAAACAAACACGGCGGGTGAGATTAACACCCTACGATGACTATTGACACCCGTCAGTCTTAAACACAAGCATGAATTACAAAAACATCCATAATCCCACACAAAAACACTTTGTACATCCATCACATGAAGTGAAGCACGGACATCGTGACACCTCGTCTCCATATGTGTGTGTGAGACACAAAAGGTGCATGTGTGTGTGTGTGTGTGTGTGTGTGTTCATCAGTGAAGGTGACAGAGTGCTTACTGCTGTAGCAAAGAAGTGCAGAGCGAGTGTCTGGGGCAGTCCAGGGGTCACGCTGAGCAATAGGACCACAATGCACTGCAGCTGCGATCAATTTAGGAAGCGAGGGAGTGTGTGAGTGAGTGAGGGAATAGGAGGTGGGGGGGCCTAGAGGTCCCATAATGGAAAGGTCACAGGTTTGATCCCTGAGGAAGCAGAGACACGACTTCCATTAGAGAAGGAACTCCTGCACTGTTTGACCCTGTTGCTCTGCTCAGTTTTAGGAATCACGTTTAGACTTGAGCTTCCTGTGGAAAACAATAAATAGCAGTGACGATGTTCCAATCACTTCCATTTTATGTTTATTCGTCAAAGTGATCAAAGCAAAAAATGCAGATGTGAATATTTGTTTTTCTTCATTTCCTCTGATTACATTTTCAAGGTGTTCGGAGTTATGTAGATCAAAAACGTACTTATTAAAGAGAAAAGCAAATTAAGAAATAACTGCAGGAAAGTAAATGGGGAAATAAATCAAAAAATGTATTTAAATGAATAAGTTAAAACATCTTTTATAAAAAGGCATTCATAAAATAAGTTTGTAAAGATTTTAAGATGAATTCAATAGAAATGAAAAATGAATTGTGTAAAAACAGAAAATCCAAAAGAGTTGTTACTTTATCATTATTCTTCTTTAATTGGATTTATTTCTCCTCAGTATAATTTGCTTTCACCTGCTGTACTGTTTTGACATTTTAAAACGATAAGAAAATAAAAAACCTGATTTATTTTCACTCTATCAATCTAATTATAGGGCATCAAACAAACCCTCTGAGATATTGCATCTTTATTCACTTGTTTATCTCCAGTTTATTTGACCATAGTATTCTTCAGTTATCAGACACCTTTGGTCTTCTATACCCTGTGGAATAGCTGCTGATGAAGTGCAGGTGGGGGGAACGAGGTGATGAGGCGGGAGAACCGGCAGGGAGCTGATTGTCTGGCAGCAACTGAAGAGGCTGATTCAGAGCAGGTGGGTAGATGAGCAAAGGAGGAAAAAACAACTAAATCCAGTCTGCGTGACACAGTGACGGACTTTAACATTCATGAAACAGAGAACACAAACGAGAGGGACTCAAATTTCACTTTATTATAAAACATCGGAGGGCATATTTCATGAATAAGCTGCTCTATAACGTATAATGCGTTCAGCGTCACATACAGCAGAGTGACGCACTCTTACATGCAGAGTAGCAGCAACAACAGACAATCTGTCATCCGTTCCGATCCGTTTACCGCTTGTAATTAATCAGCGACGACGTTCATCACCACCTGCAGCGCTAAGCACACATGCACACACTCGACACGGAGCAGTCGCCGACTCATTCAGGTGAATGAGTGTGGAATGTGTTTATGATTATCATGCAGCTGTCATTTTACATTTAAAAGGGTATTTAAATAACTAACTTGTGGAGGTTCATATCGGCGCCTAACACCCTGTGTTCATGAGGTGGTTGTAGATATCTTCACATTTCTGTTTTGGAATCTTATTGCTGACAATAAGATCAAATTCCCCCCTTTGAAAAAGCCTAAAAAGCTTTGTTTACAACACGAAAGGTACGTTGATAATACTTGTATCTTATTCACTTTGCTAACTAGATAAATCTTGTTCTGACCAGCAGTCAATGTGTCCTCAAAAATATGCACACTCAGTTTTATGCTGTATACAATACAGCATCTTATCGGTACATTTTCATAAAAACATACATCATTTGCTGACATGTCCCTTTGTTAACAGCAGAAAGGCATGGGCACACACACACACACATGGACATGCACACATTCACAGCACACACACACACACACAGTAAAGGTTTGCAGTAGCTACCAGCGGAAGCATAACGTCTCATTCACGTAATAATAATAAAACAAAAATACATAAATAGCAACTGTTCAGTAACAGTAACACATTGAACTAGCTGCTCTGTTAGCGTATGATGATCATGCGTGTGTATGACGCAGGTAAGAGCAGGAATTGACAGTACAGTGAGGCACGTACTCTGCTTCATGTTGCTCCCTTCATTAGACTGCATCGCGGTGGCTCGAGTGCTTGGAGCGGTGAGTTCTGGCGCGTTGATCCGAATGACATCAGGAGCTCGTCAGTGGTTCGTTACCATGAGGTTGTCCTCCGGCTGTCACTTCCTGTGAGACAGAGAGAGAGACAGAGAGAGAAACAGAGAGAGAGACGGAGAGACGGCGCATGAATCTATAATGTAATTAAAAATCTTCTGCTGAGATGTTTGAGGAAAAGTTAAAATTCCAATTTTTTTCCACCTAAATTTAAAACACTGTAAAAGATGAAACTTGAAGCTGCACTAAAAACAATTTTTTACAAATATAATATAGAACAAATTACTACATTTTAATGTGCGCACAGAAAATGATCACTCAACTCTGTGGTTCCTTTCAGAGTTTTTAAATCACATTTAGGTCACTGTTTTGGTTACTTTTACCATTGTGATGTGTTCAAGCTCTACTTGAAAAATAAGTATTGAGCAAAAGTAAATTATAACGCTATTACAGAGAGGGTTCTGTAACTATCACTGCATCTAAACTCAGAAAACACACTGGCGTATACATTACAGAGAGAGAACAGCTGCCATATACTGCCATAACAGCCATTAAATAATATATCTTAAATAACAGCCATTACACAGCGGACAGCTGTTTTTTTTGTTTTTCTTTCTGATGTAACTTTCTACCTGTTTCGATGCGGCCCGTACGTGTCCAGCATGAGCGTGCTGGCCTGTTCCAGGTTCAGCTGGCAGCGCTGCAGAAGCTCCTCGCACTCGGCTCTGGAGCGCAGGCCCAGACGAAACAGCTGCTCCACCTACGACACGGACGACGCGAGGAGGCGTTTTAGGCGGGCAGGTCGGCAAGGTGTGGGCTGGACTTGTGTTGCATGCATTTCTGATCGTGTTGATATTATTCTACTTCAAGCACAGCTGAGCTCAGGGACATTCTGTGTGTCGAGTGGCACGTGAGCAGAGCCACACCGCCACAATCAAATGCATATTGCTGCAATAAATGGTTCAAACCTCATCAGTCTGGATTGCCTGATTGCTTCTTCTCTATTTTTTTGGATCAGCATGTGTACTGTAAGTTTGTACTTGGGGATTTGAGATACTGGTATTTCCTGGGAATTTCTGCCTAAAACTACTTACTGTGATCACAATTTTCCAGTAAAAGAGTGCAAACATTAAAATCTAGAGAAATTGACATGTATTTTATATGTTAACTTTTTGGCAAAGCCTATTCTTGTACCTGGTAAACACCTGCACTCAAGGACACAACAGATGTGTAGACAGATGTGTATCGGTTTACCTTCAGATGATTTATGGCCTGAAGGATGCTCCAGTTGTGAATCTGCAGAGCAGCCTGACACTCCTCCAGCGTGAGGCCGTGCACTGCTCCTTGGACCTGTCAATGATAACGTGAATGTGTCATGAATGAAGGATTAAAGTTTAAAGAAACATGACTGGATCTATGGTTTCTTTGTATTTCAAACAGTAACTTCCATATCAGGAAAAGGACTTTATTTTGAAATAATCCTCTAAACTGTAAACATTTACAAAGCCTTGAAACGTATATGTTAATAATTTAACATAAAAAACAACTTTGCTCAGTCACTTGTACAATTAATCAAATTTGCAATTCATCAAGTTCAACATATTTTTCTAATTTCCCGAAAACACTTTGAAGTTTACAGTCAAACTCACACAAACTGTTGTGAAACTACAATAAACTTTATGATAATCCTAAATTAACATTAAAACAATCATCCATCCAGACAGTGGAGGAGCAGGAGATCAAGTCTGACTATGAGATCTGCTGCTTTGTCAGCATAAAATTAATAATCAACACAGGGACTTTTAAATGTTCTTAAAAAGTCACGTGAAGATAAAGCAATGAGGAGGAAAGGAGAAGATAAAAACATTTCCTTTTCCTCTCCTTTACCTGTGCGACGCTCTGCTCCTGTTGCATGCTGGGAGCTGCAGTTCGCCCGTTGTTGTTGTTGTAGGAGGAGTTTGGTTTGGCTCCGCTGGGATGCTGAATCATGGGTTTGACAGCCGCCATATTGGCTGTTCCATATCTGACACAACATATGGAGACATTTTTCATAATTAGGTATGAATCAATGACATAATGTTTATTTCATTTATATACTGACTCAAAGCTTGTATGACAAATATTTTACAATTAAATGAATCACATGCATCTCATATTTCATTCATATATATCCATTATTTTGCCAATAAACATGAAATGATATGATCAAAAGCTCCATAACGACTACGAACTCGACCTTAAGGATCAATATTCTTGTCAGTTGTTTGGTTGTTTTGAAGGTTAATATTGAATTTTAAAACTCAATTTAAAAGTATTTTAGTCAAACGAATGAAAGCAATATAAAAGACAAAAAATTGTAATAAAAACGTCTGTTAATGCCAATACGTGTTCTAAAAGTGAAGCAGAATCAAACTTAAGAGGACTATAATATCAAAATTAATTTAAAATTTTGCATCTCACACAAAAACTGCAAGATAAAACAGTTTAAATGTGCATCAAACTCCACTTTGGTCACTTTTAAGAACAGTGTTCCTCATTGTGGCTACGAAACCTCTTTTAATCAGTATTTGCCGTTCCGATTGTTACATTTTTATGCTTTCTTTTAGTTTTTTTACATCTCTTATCTATATCTCTTGTTGTGTAAAGAGCTTATGTGAAATATGTCATTATATTGCGAGTAAAACAGGAAGATTGGGAACAGATGGAATTCAAATAAACTCGATAAATGCTTGAGTGAGCAACACAAATGCAGCTCCGTGAGGCCGTCAGTCAGACAGCGTTTTCTTCCTCCGCATTGAGTGACGGCTGCGATTTAATAGAGCGAGCCTCGCCTTCTGTATCAACTTGAATTTTAAGATGTTTTGACAGTTACACACACTCGTCTCTGGAAAGGTCTGGTGTTGTACGATAGCAGATGCAACCAACTGAAACTTCTCCCACGGTGGCCGACGCAATAACGTGAAAACACTGATTATAATATGTTGTTATATTGCTGGTTAACCAAGATAGTTGGACAGTGTTTGATATCAGAAACACACCTTTCCAGAAAAGCTGGTCGCTCTGGCAGCGGGGCGGGAGTAGAGCTGTCAACCAGTGAGGAAAGGCCACGCCCCTCACTGAAGGCGAGGGGATCCAGTAAGGAGCCACGAGCTGCGAGCCGTGATGTAGCTTGAGCAGTGGAGGAGGACGAGTTGGAGGACAGAAGGGGACCCAGGTGTCCGGACGCCCTTCGTGGGGAGATGGAGAGGGGAGGAGGAGGCAGGGCCATGGGGTAGGAGGACAGAGGCGGAACCAGTGGGAGGGGGGACGAGGAGCGGGAGCCCGGCTGAGAGAATGCGTGGTCTCTGGGTGGGATCTGAGGGGGCGTGTCTTCCCCTTCGCCCACGGAGATGGAGCTGGAGCGCGGCTGCGGGTGGGTGGTGCGGGCGGCGAGGTTGCGCTTGGAGGGACGCAGCGGGGGGACGGGGCTGCGGGGAGGCAGCACCGGCCGGTCCTCGAAGCAGCAGGAGAAGGAGGACGTGGAGGTGGGGGAGGGAGGAGGCAGGTAGATCTGCCGGTGGGGGCCCAACGGAGCCAGAGGCATGGGGAGCGGGGAGGAGGGGAGGGAGCGGCCCGTTGACATCGGAACCTGCAGCTTCACCATCACCTGCAGCCAGACAGAAACATTCATACATGTCTGTTTGTGTGTATCAATCAAAGATTACTTTGAAGACTACACGTTCATTACTTCTCTCTGTAGTTCTTGGAAGAGGTCGGCGGACTGCGACTCGCTCCTGGTCGCCATAGTGCCGCAGGGCGTGGCCGCGGCCTCCTCGGTAAACCCCGTGTTGATAGACCGCACCTCCTGGTCCTCCGATTGGTCCTCGAGCTCCGTCGCGACCACGTCGTAAGACGGCTGAGGGAGAGGCCAGTCCAAGATGGACGGAGTGTCCTGAGGATGAGAATGATGGGCAATGAAGTAAAAAAAGTGATGCACAGGTTAAGTTCAGCGGTGGTTATACATATGGATCCAAAGTGGAAGTAGAACGTCTTGCATCGTTTCCATTTGTAACAATTCTTACAACAAAACATCCAGCCTTGGCTCTCTTCACATGTCTAGGTAAAGAAGCTAGTTTTACAAAAAGCAATCTGTTATCGTTGTTTATTTAATATTTCTCGTTCTTAGCGGACTTTAACGAACACCATTTCCCATAAGCCCTCGACCTTTATGCTCAACTCCTAAACGACTTCACAAAAGGCGAAGATGACGACATGTCTATGTTGTAAACATGTTAGACAACGTATGAAAACTCCACCATGAATTCCAGCTTTGAAGGGAGCCATAAGATTAGAGGAAGATGAAACATTCCTTTGAAACCCAAAGTAAACCGCTACAATGCACACGATCAATCGCTGAGCATGAATCCATCACACTGAAGGAGTCCAGACATTTCTCAGCCAGAGGCCGACGTCTGGACTTTCTTTTGAGAGCGCAGACGGTGTGGGCTTGTCTTTGACTTCAGGGTTACGTGATGCCGGAGCACAATTGCTTTGTGTTTGTGTTGGCGTGCGATGGGAGAACCAAAAGGCCAAGAGGTAGCTGAAATCCCCAGATAGGGAATCATGTGCGAAAAACGTAAAAGCGATCCCTGTCAGCTGAATGAATGAATCAGTATGTGCTGCTCCAGAAAAATGCATCACATCATCCTTCACATCGACTTCAGCGAGATAAACGGTGACACGGAGCAGAAAACGGCTGTTACGAACGGGGCTAACCGAGCTAGCACGACAGCTACAGCGAGCTAATCTGCTAGCGTCTGTACAACCGGCTGCGCTAGCTGTTGTAACGCTGCCGCATACAGACCACACAGTGTTGTTTCACGTGGTTTTATGTTGCAGTGGATATATTTCACCAGGAATCTGTGTTAAAAAAAAAACTTTTCTAACCGTTTATTCTACAATCTATATTTATTTGAGTATTATTCTGTACGTTACTCTGCACTTCACTGCTGTTTGCTCTTCTGGTTCGATAATAAACGACATTATTTTCTCAGTATTATACTCTGTGCAGTGACAATAAAGATGACTCTTATCTAATATATTTAAGTCTTTGAATATTTCTGCATGAATCATTTTATTATTCATGCCTGTGTACTGTATGCGTCTGCTTTGCATGTTTCAATCGGTGCAATTTTTTACAAATTTTGTTCAATAATTCGTTTTTTGATTTTGTTAAATCTGTCCAGGGGCTATGGATGAAAAACAGCCTTTTGATAAACTCAGGTGGTTTAACAATGTTTATAAATGTGCACTATCCCTGTTAAACAAACCAGCAAATAGAAAACATTTGAACCTAAGTTATGACGCTTCACCGTCTTTTAATTGCTTACATGTGTAGCATTTACCCTCCTTCATTCTTCAAACTCACAGCAAATTATTCTCGCATCCGACTGCTCTCCACTCTCTAACTGCACCTTCAGCGTGTCCTCATCCGGCTGCCGCGTCTCAGCGAGCGGCGAGGGCGTGGTCGAGCTGAAGCTGTCATCGGTGAAGTCGATGAGCGACACCTCGCTCTTGGCCGGGCGCACGCCGGACCCCTCCCGCGGTCGCAGCTTCAGCCCCAGGGACACTCCCAGCCTCTTCAGCCCCGAGGAGGCGCTGCTGTCGTCGCCGTCGTCGTCGTAGTCGTCCATCACGAAGTCGTAGAACGGCTCTGCACACACACACACACACGCACACACTCCAGAGTCAGGAAACATGTATTTAAAAGGACAGACTGTAGACGACAGACTGCAGAGGGCAAGAAGAGAAACACTTACTCTTCAGCTGGACGGCAGGTTGAGGCGGACGAGGAGGAGGTTGCTCTGACAAAGAGAGTTTTAGACATTTAGTCTGCGTTCACTCAGCGAGTTAAAACCACTCTGAAAGAAGAATGAGCTCAGTTTCCTAAAAGAGAAGCGCGTACAACAAAAGCCACATAGTATAAGCAGTGGTGGAAGAAGTTTACTCAAGTAAAAGTATTCCTTCACCGTCCCTTTTACTGCGGTAGCTGTTTAGTTTTGTGCTGATTTGTACTAAACTGTTGGGTTGTTTAATCTACAGCGATGCATCATATTCTATGAGATCATCATCACTTGTAGCGTCGCTGTCCTGTGAGAACCACGCACCTCGACGTAAACTTCTCATGAGCTCGGAAAAAAAGCCGTTGGCAGCTTTGTGACGATGCATTTTCATCATCCAAGAGGCTTTTATTCAGTCGTTGATTCAGCTTAAAGAAGTCGGAGAATTTTCTGAGCACTCGAAAGAAAACTTCATCCTTCAGTTTATCAGAAAAAAGTACCTCAAATTTGAATTTAAGTACAGTACATGTACGTAGTTTCGTTCCACCACTGTGCGTTTAAATGATGAGATGGATTTACTCTTGGAGCGGTTGGGGAGTTTGGTGGGCCGGGCGGTGCTCGGGTCCATCCCGAGGACGTCAGGAGGGTCCATGGGGTTCCCCAAATACAGACTGAAAGGGAGCGGACAAGTAAATCACATTCAAAGAACGCTGCCGCCGCACATTCATTCAGCATCAGTTACTAACAACATGAAATGTGATTGATGACAGTAAGAGCTGGACACACTTTGCTGCTGTAATCACTGCCAGTTCAAATGTCGAGCAGAGCATTGAGGCTTTTTACTGTTCTTGGATCAGTTGCTCTGGATTTGAGCTCGGTCTTAAAGCAGCTTAACAAGTGCATCATGTGAACTGATGCACTGCTGCACTCCAGTGGAGAACAAGCATTGCTGCAAAACATGGTTCAAGCTTGACAGCATTAATATTATATCAGGTGTGCCAATCTTTTATAATTTATGCAACTTATTTGTTGCTTACATTTGCATTATTTTATACATTTGCACAGCTTGTGTTTCATGCTGTCTTGTGTGTATTGTTTGTACCTGTACTGTACTCGGGAGGAAGCAAAGACACATTTCCACTAACCGTGGACAATGAAGTCATTCTAATGTAATACTTTATTTAGTTTACTGGTCTCCAATGTATCAAAGGGAAATCTGTGGTTTTAGATAAAGATAAATTCGTCAAGGATTAGAAAAGCAGTTTGCTACTCTTACAAAATGCGGTGTTTATCTATTCTGGCTTGTAAAATATTGGATTCTCTCCCCTGAGGGGCTGAGAGTTCATGACTACACAAACAACCGGCATGAACATGTGGAAAGATAAACCTAAAATATCTGTTATTGTGATGAAACGGGGTTCAACATGGACCACACTGGACGTTTTCCCCCCAATTCATCGTGTTTTAGTTGCACATTTAGCGTTTTTTTTCCCTACTGGACGAAAACCTTTCATTGACATTATATGAATAAAACGAATGTTTTATGAACGAGTGAGTATTATTAACCTGTCGATGCGATCTGCATGCCCCCAGCTCCTGTGAGGGTCCGTGTCTCCGTGTCCGGTGTGGATGAAGGAGTGTTTGAGCGGCCGGCTGATGTCGTGGGCGGACAGACCGGCGACCGACGTCACCACGTGACGAGGGAACTGACCGACACGCAGCGTCCCCTTGTTCTGACCTCGCCACCAGTAGTGCTCCGCCCTGAAAACACACACACACACACACACACACACGGACACATGAGCACAACAAAGAGAATAGCTTCTACTCTGTTTACCACATGACATGTTGACTGATTTGTATAATCTGCATCCTCATATTCAACATCATTTCCTAATAACGGGAGTTTCCCGAGTGCAACAAATTGTCTCTGTCACATGATGAATGTACCAATGGCAGCAAATCAAGCAAAAATAATTGCTGACTTGTGGGTTTTCATTAGGGCAGCTACACACACACAGAAGCCACAATATGTCTATAATGAGCCAGTAACAGGACAGTAATTACAATAATTTCCCACAATTCAAGGAATCCAATGCCAACAGAAGATGCATTTGTTGTCTTGAAAGGATGATGTTCATTCTGCACTGACACACACAAGCAAGACTTTCAAAAAAACAGTCATTTCGTTAAAATACTGCTTTTGTGGACGCAAATTCAATTGACATTCTTCTTGGGTATACGGCACCTTGTTGCACATCCAACTGACCTTCCCTCTATGATGGTGATGACGTCGTTCATTTTAATCTGGAGCTTGTCTTCCTCCTCAAAGTCCTGCAGCGCTTTCATATCCGTCGGCATGGTCTGCAGAGCACAAACACGCACTTACGGTTTGAGCAAACTGCTCCACAAGTCTCATGATTTATCACTCGGATCAGAAGACACAGAACACCTCATGTCGTCTTGAATAACGTGATTTATTCCTTTGCTTGTATTGTCCTTTGTTTGCCTGGAGTATAACTTCTGTGTAACATCTATTGATATATATATTGAAAGCAGGACTTTTGCTTGTAACACAGTATTTTGAGAGTGATACTGCGTTTACATCAGTAAATGATCTGAACGCTACCTCGAGCAGGAAGTCTCTGAGGGCGATGAAAGTCGGTCTGTCCTCAGGTTTGGGGCTCCAGCACTGCAGCGTGACGTTGTAAATATCCTGTGGACAGTCGTCTGGCTTACACAGCCGCTCGGCGTCCACGTCCACCTTGTGGAGAATCTGCAAGCGGACGCAATAACAGAACGCCGACGGGTCATTATTACCCGCTGAATGGTTATTTTTATCCAAAACATGAATTTCTTCCTCCCGTGAACTTTTACGGCAAACTAGAAGAGATGTGGGCACCTGGCTCCCATTAAGGCCCAGCCACGGCTCCTGTCCGTGGGTGAACATCTCCCACAGAGTGACCCCGAACATCCAGGTGTCGGACGAATGAGAGAAAGTACGAGACTTCAGAGACTCCGGGGCGCACCTGCAGAGAGACGAGGACGAAGACGGAGAAAGAAAACGTCAGCGGTTTGAAGCACCGGATGATGTGGAGTGAACCAGGACGCTCTTCTCACCACGGGAAAGGGATCTTGTGGCCCTCCTCCATGATGTATTGGTCGGTGTGTGATGGCAGTGCTCTCATCAGGCCAAAGTCTCCGATCTTCACCGTTTCATTGGTGGACAGCAGGACGTTGCGGGCGGCCAGGTCCCTGTGGAGGAAACGTCTCTGCTCCAGGTAGGCCATGCCGCACGCCACCTATACACCGACAGAGACAGTGCTGAACATCAGCAGGTACTTGAGGTACTTGTACTTTACTTTTTGTATTTTCCATTTTATGTAACTTTATACTCTTTACGCCACTACATTTGTCTGAGCGTATGATCTTATAGAATATGATCTATTGCTGTAGATTAAACCACCCAACAGAATATAAAAGAGTTAAAATGACCACAACCTATAACATCTACAGCAGTTAAAATGCAACATAGACATTAATGCAGCAGTAATATAACCCAGAAACACAATAGTAACAGGGCACAATAAGTACTTCTACTTTGATACTTTTACTACATTTTGCTGATAATACTTACATACTTTTACTGGAGTATGGCTCTGAAATCAGGACGATTTATTGTAGTGGAGTATCTTGAATGTGTAGTGTCAGTACGTAAGTACAGGATTGGAACATATCCTTCATTGTTAAGAAACATTTTTGCTGACATATGGAGTAAAACGTTTGTACTTATTGTTCATGTTTCAGAACAAAACTTCATGTTGTGCCGGATGCACTAGAATATTTACATTTGCTGCACGATAATTATTTGTTTCTCAGTATTTTCTCAGTATTTTACATCCAGTGGGAGAAACGCCTCTGAAGCACAGACGTCGTGGAAGTTTGCTGGCTTGTTGGGAATAAACCAGCCATACATGAACACCGGATGGATTTGAGGGTTCCAGTTGCTCTCGTGTGCGTTTCATCGTTCTGCTGTTTCACTGACCTGCACGGCGTAGTTACACAGAGAGGAGATGAGGATGTGACCCTGCCGCTTTCTCAGACGATCCAACAGGGAACCCAGCGGGGCCAGCTCAGCCACCTGCACACACAACACTGCTCATCAGTATCTACACACCTTATTGTGACTCAGGTGTCTACTTTTGCATGAACAATGAGAGTGTGTGTGTGTGTGTGTGTGTCTTACCATCTTCATGGGCTGTGTGAGGACGATGCCGTACAGCCGGATGAGGTTCTGGTGGCTCAGTGAGTGCATGGCGTTCACCTCCCTGATGAAGTCGTCCAGACCGTCCGAGTCCAACACCCCGGCCTTCAGACACTTCACCGCCACGGACAACTGTTTGACAGAGAGGGAGAGACGATAACCTCACACGTTCTGCACACTGTGCATCCCGTGATGTTTTCCTTTCTCACCACTCTGCCGTTGGGTCCGGTCCACTCCCCTCTCCGCACCACCCCGAACGTGCCGTCTCCCAGCCGCTCTAACAGCTGCAGCTCCGACTCTCTGATCAGGCAGGTGAGCGAGGCCCCCGGCTCGCTGCTGGCTGGTGCCGCGCCGGACGACGCCCCCTGAGGGAGGGGCTGCTGGGGGTCGGCGTCGGGCCGTTTAACCGGAAACACCTACGAGCCCCAGCATTATTTCACTCTTTATGAACATACAACATTCTGCAAACATGTGAGCTTTTTGTCAGCCTTGGAAATCAGTTATCTAATAGAAGGAATTTGTTAAAAGTTAGAATGTTGCTTATCTCATTTGGCATTCAAGCTTTTGTTCAGCTGCTGGTTTAAATCGTGGTCACAGAGTCAGAGCGTAAACGTTACCAAATACAAGAGTGTGTGTGTGTGTGTGTGAGCACCTTGCTCATCCAGGACTTGCGTTTATAAAGGGCTCTTCTCCTCTTGACTGCCTCCCAAAGCCTCCTCTGACCTGCACCAAAAAAACAACCACAAACACTGAAAACATTTCACAGACGGGACTTACCATAAGCACAACTTGACTTGAATGTCGTATTATTTAAACATGTAATAAGGAGACGAACCCGGGCGTCCCATGCCGATCTTCTCCAGGTCTTCATTCTTGACGTAGTCGAAGTGGGAGAGCCGCGTGACGTTGAGCTCGTCACGGATCCGCAGGAAGTACTGCTGCAGCTGCACATCTGTCAGCAACTCCAGCAGCCACTCTGTCCCCTCCTCACACTGCATCTGCACACACACACACACACACACACACACGTGTACCTTGTGTTACCATACATGTGAGGACGCATTGACAGAGCGCCACAGGTGCATAACTGTGTTTTTAGTATGAAGCTAAAACGTGTGTGCATGAATTGAGTTGTTGAGTGTGACGTTAATGAACACGCTGTGATGTGCAGTGGAAATGGAGCAGCAATTCTGAGCTACAAAATCAACATTAAAAAAGTTTTCCCGCTCAAACCCCCATAAAACCACAACTTCTTTAGTTTTAGACACTTGGATTAAATCGGTGTTGCGTGTTAATTCGTGAGCTTTAAAGGTGCAGTGATTTGGACGGAACCAGGCTCGCTGTTCCCCCGTTTCCAGTCTTTATGCTAAGCTAAGCTAAATGAATTTTGTTGGTATTTCTTTGTCTGCAAATACTGATATCAACATTTAAGATTTAAAGTCTTGACATAAACAAACATTGTCCATAAGGATCTCTTACATTTGTGACATTTTATTGAAAAACAAACGTGTCAGTGCTCTCTGGTGGACAAACGATGTCACTGAGACGACGTAGAACACAATGACATCCGTTACAATGCAGAAACACATAAAATAAGCCCAATAATGTGCTGCCCCGGTGCATGCTGGGAGGATTCGCAACATACCTACGTCTTGTAGCTGCAATCGCATGAGCAGCAGCCCTCAAACGATCATATTAACACTGACTGGTTTTCAACTGCTCGTTAAGCCTTTCATTCAAACTAAGAGCGCGCTGTTGCTCGAGATAACTTCATCCAGGATTAACAAAGCAAACTGCTTTCAGAGAACCAAATCAGATTAGATGACAAATAAACAGGATTGTTTTAGTCAGATAACAGCATGAAAAGCCTGAATTAGTGAAGAACAGGGCCCGGCAGGTTGGGAACCACGGGATTCAATGACATTAGAATCAAATGGAGAATAGTCTGTCGTCAATCATCAACACATTCACAAACACACTTGCATCCTCTCTGTAACACACACACACACACACATACGCCCACTCTTTATCTCACACTGCCTCTACACACATACTGTTATCACAGAAGAACCACTGCCATGTCCACCCACAACCTCACATTTTACCATTTGTGCCCCGACGCTCTCTCTGATCCTCCCGTCTCTCTCCTCTTCGTCCTCATCCTCGCCCTCCTCCTCTCCTCTGGCGTAGGGGAGTCGCTGGTACACATAGCTCTCCCCCATAGTGTACGCAGCTCCTCTCGTCCTCTGCTTGTCCCTCTCTCTCCCTCTCCCTCTCTCTCTCTCTCCCTCCCTCTCTCTCCCTCTCTCTCTCTCTCCCTCCCTCTCTCTCTCTCCCTCCCTCTCTCTCTCTCTCTCTCTCTCTCTCTCTCTAGCTGCTATTCAGAGGCGGCGTTAGCTGCGACTCTAGTTTGCTAATCTCCTCTCGGCTCCATGACCTTCTCTGCTAAATCGCTAGGCGCATGCACGCACACGTTCACGAACACACCGGGGGGCATTTGACGCCTCTCTCTCCAGTCGTATCACCTAAAGCTATCTATGAACTCCCTCCGTCCTTCCTCCCACTGGGTCTTTCTCTCCCTGCTGACGCACGGCTCCCTGCAGCGTGGGACACCTCCGTGCCTCCCTTTCTCTCCCTTTCTCTCCCCATCTCTCCCTCGCTCTATAGCCCGCCGCCTCCTTCTGGCTCAGACGCCCGAGCCGCACCCTCTGACGATAAATAATTCAGCAGCTCCAACGAGAGGATGAGAGGGAGGGAGAGGGAGCGATCTTGGGAGGAGAGGAGGGGAGAGAATGTAGATGCAAATAGGTGGACAGATTGACGGGTGAATGGATGAATGGCCAGGCCAAAGAGAAATAACAGGGAGACTCTTCCCAGCATGCATCTGATGGATGCAGACATGCAGCTGGTACAGCAGCTTTGCTTCACATCAACCAAAAACCATGAAGCCAGATGAAAATATGACGTGGTACGTTTGGAAAAATCTGCTATGAACTGATCTTATGAAAATAAATGGTTTCATTCAATTATACTTGTTTTAAAAAACAAGCAACATTAAGACATAATTCTGAGATCTGTGAAATGATGACATTTTCTATTATTTTCTGGCCTTTTTTAGAATAAACAATCGATCAATTAATTGAAAACAAATACCGAAACATGATAATAAATCAATAAATTAGTTTCAAGCCTAAAGCCACTGTTTAAGACATTTATCAAGGAACAATACATTTCAAATGTGAGTTTTTTTAGGGGGGAAAAAGGGTTTTAAACATTTAGACCATGATTTAAAGTGATAATATTTTTAGAAAAAATTGACGTCAGTATTTTTTAAATCCAGACTACAACCCCAAGATTCAACACCGTGTTTGGGTAATGATTGCAACATCTGTAGTCGTCCACACTGTATTTGATGTTAGTGATATCTCTCTGCAGGCTCTATAATAATGTCTCAATACTTCAAAATATCCGTCTTTTCTACGTTTATAATGGATGACAGCTTTTACACCTCGTATATTCACCTCAGCAGTGCACAGGAAAATACTACCTTCACTGAATTGTTTTCTTGAATATTAATTCCACAGATTGTTGCAGCCGAAGCACACAATCTATACAACATCAAGGAATAAATGAGTTCATGTCGGTATGTTTGGTAAAAGCTCATTCACTGAGCTTTCCTGTGAGCTTCAATCAAAATACAATAAACTCAACTGTAACAAATAATATTTAAATGATATATTATGAGCTTCATCTCTGTGTGCGTGTGAGCTTTTATCTCACACGCACAAATTATTACAAATATATGTTGAAAGATGTAATATTGCACATATGTTCCTCTTTCTAATGAAATTGTAATTTGCTGAAACAAGGGAGAAAAAGAGGAAGTTTTGGAGCAGCTGCGAACACGTTCCTCTCTAATCTCAACCCGTGTGTGAGTTTAATGGTCTCACCCTGCAGACGTCTTCTGGAGGATCAGGAGCTTAAAGCTGCAGTCAGGAGAGACTGAGGTCACCTGGAGTTTACCTGGAGGAGGCCAGGGATGGAGAGACCCCACATCTACACACACACGCACACACACACACACACACACACACACACACAAAGAGGAGCAGAGAGTCTGCTTTTATTCCAGAAAGAAAGAATGTAAAAGTATATAAATGAGATAAACTGTCGTGTAAAACCCAGAGCACAAACTCAATTATTTTCACTTAAATTGCTAAGAAACCAAAAGTATATGGTCAGTGTCTTCATAATCACATTCCAGGTGTGAATGCCCTCCATTAACATGCTTTTTAAGCTGGTTTTGAAACTGTGTCACTTTTACACCAACACAAAACAAATCAGGGATTTTGTTTTATCTTGAGCACACAACTTATCTTTTCTGAACTTTGGGAGCTTTGTTGGATTCCCCCATGAGAACTTGTGTGTGCAGAAGACTCCACACAAGCTCCATGTTGCGAAATAAAACACAATTTAATTGAACAATTAACCGAATAAACAAAATAGACTTTATTTCTGTGTGTGTGTGTCAGGTGGTTAAACATCTCCTGGGGGTGGAAATGGGAAAATTTCAAAAATTCTGGCGGTAGTCTGGCACAACAATGCTTTCGATGCGATTCCAGGTCAGCTCTGAGAAGTGAATGCATGCAGAGCTACCAGTAGTTTGTTTATTACCATGTTAATTGATCAGGCTGCTGCTAAAGCTGCTAAGCCTCAGTCACGTTAAGTCACACCTGCCTGTCCGTCAGTAAACATCTCACCGTGACAGTGTCACTCAACACATTCACTTTATTTCATTCATTCATTTATTGTGTTTTGGTGTAACATGTCGCATTTTGCACATTAAGAGAGGAACAAGGTGCCAAAAAGAAGAAATAAATAACTCCGGTATACCAACCTGTGAAGACGCGCTTGGCGGGAGACCAGCCCCTCTTCCTCCGGTCAGTCCTCCGCCTCTCACCTGCAGGAGCCCCGCGGGGAGCCGCGCTGTTTATCCGGGAATCGGTTAAATTCAGCGGTAATCAGTTATCGCTCTTCTCTCTCCTCCGTTAATTCCGGGACGCTCCTCAGTGCGCCTGTGTCGGGATGTGTGAGCGTCACCGTGCGTAAAAGCAACGCGCGGAAAGAGCGGCTGGCTCGGATACTTCCCGTTTGCAGGTTCAGGCTTCAAAATAAAAGCTCAGGTTTAACGTGATCATTAAGCGTGTAATTTAATAAAAATATATTTATTTTTTATAATTATTAATAGATATCGCACCCTTTGTATTTTTGTTTCATGTGTTTAAATAAGTTTAATTACAGTTAATAATTAATTTCAGTTAATAATTACTTTAAAGTTGTTTTATTTTTAAAGGAGATACATGTGTTCGATACTTGTGAAGCATTTAAATAAAATTGACTTTAGATGGGGCACACAGTTATTTATATTCTAGATTTAGTGAAGCCCAGTACATGTAGACTTATGCAAAACTACACGTTCTCTGTTGGTTGGAAAACAACCATTGGATGCAAATTATGCATTTAATCTGAAACGCAGAGCACCAGAATAAAAAAAAATGTTGCTTAATTGAAGAGTGGCACTCATGGACTGCTGTTGCCACATCTGCTTGAAGATCCAGGCTGAATCACCGTCATTACATTCCTTATTGAACCGTTTAAAAGAGGAAGGATACAAGCTCTTGATTTAAAAAATAAAATAACTTTCAGACAAGAATGCATTGAATGAGAAATAAGGGATTTGATTTCCCTTCCTTCAACATGATACACAATCAGACAGATTTACTGGATGCTAAGCCAAAAGGTTTTATTACACTTTTCTACTGAACATGGAGCTCACAGAAATATGATTTCAAGAACAGGTTTTGAAACAGTGTTTAAGTTACACAGTCAGCAGAAAATCTATTTTCTAACCTCCCAGTTCCCCGTCTCAGGATTAAGTAACATTTAACTGTGGTAGGAAAATAAAAGCGGGCTGTAACAGTATCGAGCACAACAGAAGTGACACCAGGAGAGGACTTTATGTACTCAAACATGGAATAATGTAAAATATGAAACATTGTTTGGTCTCAAGTGCATGTTCAAATAAAGAAAGTGGATTTTAAAGTTATCCTGGAGTTCATCATATGGTTTAAACTGGGTTGAAACTGTTCTTTTAACACGTTTACGGGGGGGGGGGGGAAACAAACAAACCCAGAACACATTAGTTTCACCCTAATCCCTTTGAAAAGTTTATAATCTGGTCCGAGTGTGTTGACATTGAAGAGACAGTAACGTGCAGTGAAGAGGAAACGCATGCAAAGACAGTCGTGCATGTTTGTATCTTTACAGTCACGAACACAAGGTGTTTCTAACTCTAATGGATATAATGAGCGTTCACATGCAATATTCTTATGTGTGTTTGAGTATTCGGTCGATTGATCGGATGCACAAACAAAACTGAAATCTAATAAATTGAGTCGTAGCATGATACAGGAAGCAAAAATACAGAAAAAACAAATGAGAAGCACACGCGCATAATCAAAAATGATGACAAAACGAAAATGTCAAGTATAAAACTCTGGGAAACACTGTCCCCGACAAGTTGTTCCACTCTTCCAAGTGAAATATGAGAGACACTGCTCCCGATAAATACACACACACACATACACTGGTAGGCAAAAACTACCATCACTGCTTGTCGTTATGGAAGACGCTGCTCCCGATAACGTGTCGTCGTTATGGAAGACGCTGCTCCCGATAACGTGTCGTCGTTATGGAAGACGCTGCTCCCGATAACGTGTCGTCGTTATGGAAGACGCTGCTCCCGATAACGTGTCGTCGTTATGGAAGACGCTGCTCCCGATAACGTGTCGTCATTAAGAGAATAAAGGCCTTACATATCTTTTATCAGGGGCTCCATTTAGTCAGCAACAGTTGAGGAGTCATTTGTGTAGCAGATGCTGCCGGAGGATTAGACGGTATAACCGTCATAATTATGGAAGACACTGCTTCCGATAACGTCGTATAAAAAGACAAACGATAACTTTATAGTGGACACTGCCACTGATAAATAAATAAGTATAAATAAGGTTTCCCAGTGTTTTGGCGAGAGGTCGCAGCCATGTTGAGGAGGCAGATTGGTCAGTTGCGTACATTTTTCTTCAAGTGATTAAAGTGTACTTTATAAGACGCTGCTCCCGATAACGTGTCGTCGTTATGGAAGACACTGCTCCCGATAACGTGTCGTCGTTATGGAAGACGCTGCTCCCGATAACGTGTCGTCGTTATGGAAGACGCTGCTCCCGATAACGTGTCGTCGTTATGGAAGACGCTGCTCCCGATAACGTGTCGTCGTTATCGAAGACGCTGCTCCCGATAACGTGTCGTCGTTATGGAAGACACTGCTCCCGATAACGTGTTGTCATTATGGAAGACACTGCTCCCGATAACTGTATCGTACTGTAAACTGCCCCAGAGTACACTGTGCAACATAAATGGCTTTCTTGCAAATCATGGAACCAATCAGCTCAGTTTTCTGCTAAAAGAGAAGGGGGTTTAATAAGGTTTTTATTCTTTATTCTGCCATCAAGTGCAGATTAAATCAACTCTTAATTTCTGGGCTTGTTGGAGTATTTCCAAATATCCTAAAAACCCTTTTCTACTCTTTATTTTAAATATAGATTACGGTGACAGATTATATGCCATTTTCTTGTGAAATAATTTCAGAAAACTCTCCACACAGAAGAGAATAAAGGCCTTACATATCTTTTATCAGGGGCTCCATTTAGTCAGCAACAGTTGAGGAGTCATTTGTGTAGCAGATGCTGCCGGAGGATTAGACGGTATAACCGTCATAATTATGGAAGACACTGCTTCCGATAACGTCGTATAAAAAGACAAACGATAACTTTATAGTGGACACTGCCACTGATAAATAAATAAGTATAAATAAGGTTTCCCAGTGTTTTGGCTAGAGGTCGCAGCCATGTTGAGGAGGCAGATTGGTCAGTTGCGTACATTTTTCTTCAAGTGATTAAAGTGTACTTTATACTTTCTATCTCCTCCTGGATCTTTGTGGGCGGGGCTTCGACCTCTGATTGACAGCTTGTGCTTAAGTGCTGATATTAGAGCTCCTCCCTCCGCTTACCTCGGATTGACCGGCAACACACACACACACACACACACACCCACACCTCCCCCGGCTCGTCTTCAGATCTGCTCGTCGATGTCCCAGATGTTTCCCACCATGGCGTTGGCGCACCCCTGCAGGTTCCAGGTGGCCAGGGCCAGCTGTGTGCGGAGCTGCTCCATGTCGGTGATCTCGGCGATGGACGCCAAAGTGTGGGCGCCCCGACCCAGCAGGAGGTGACGGAAGGGAGTCTCAACGGGGGACACGTACGGAGAGAGGAGGGTGTGCTCAACCTGGAACCAAAAACGCAGAGCATCACACATCTGAGCGGTGATGAAAACATTCCAACGATTGAATGAATATGCATGTGACGACGTAGAGGTGTCAGTGTGCGTCTTACACTCATGATCCTGTCGTTGAGGATGCGACAGGCCTCTTTGTCGTTGACGTCGGTGTTGAGGATGTCGGTGTTGATGCTGCGGGCGGCGCGATTGAAGGAGCCGCGTGCTCGGTTCAGCCAGTTGGGATTCACTCCCTTCAGCTGCCCAGACTACAGAACGAAGAGTCGAACAAACGTGAACACAAACATATTTATAAGAGGAAACATTCTGGTCTTAACAGCTGGATGTCAAAACATAATAGGACCGGAAACAAACGGTGTTTAGATGTGAAACCGACCTTTAGGTGCTTGTTGATGCTTCCGTAGACTCGGAACACGCCGTTGGTGATGATGCCGCTGTACCGGCTCACATCCAGGTGGAGCAGGTGGTCGTGGACCAGCCGCAGAGCCATCTGGCCGGCAAACTGTGCCGCCACCGCCGCCATGTCACCGGTGTGATGGTTGGTTTGGTAATCCAGGTGCTCCATGGTGTCCAGGTTGGTGCCGTAGTAAGTGTAGGACTCGGTCTTTAGACGCAAATTCAATAAAATGTGCACAAAAACAGCACAAATATGTGGATTAACTGACTGTTCTGTGATCAGAATTTAGGACATTTTTGCATTTCACATGTGAATGTTTTGAGCAAACGAGGAAAAATGATGGAGGTTGTGTACATCTTATCATAACTGCTGATTGGTTTGCATGGAGACTCACGTTAGGAGAGATGAAGTGGAAAGAGATGGAGGGAATTCCAGAGAAGGCCAGGAAGGGATAGGCGGGGTCGTCCATTGACATTGGCCTCAGTCTGCACATAAAACAACTTATTTTATTCTACAGCAAAAAGATGGATGATCAAACCGATTAGATATTATTTATGTTGCTTTGTGCTTCTTTGCGAGCATGCTGTACTAGTTTAGTCCTCCCTTCTCTTTAAACAGGGTTACCACGGATCATAGGAACGTCTTAAATATCCTTTTCAGAACTATTTCCCCACAGGATTCTGGAGTTGTTCATTTAAAGATGGTTACTTTGTACACATTTCTCTTCGATGGTTAATGATGCTGGTTGTTTACTCACGTTTCGGCCTCCCAGTTACTCCTCCCCCCCATATCGTACACAGTGCCAGAACCGAGAGGGCTCTTCACCTGCATGGACGAGGCAAATCAAAATGAATGCAAACACCTCGGGGTTTGTACAGAAGTTGATCAGATTTAAGTTGTTGTGTCGTTACCCCTTTCATCGTGTTCTCCAGGAGGCTGTAGAGCAGCGGACTTGCCGACGCCATAAAGCTCCCACGCCCTTTAGAGGAGATAGTCAGCCACTGGAAACCTTAAAACATGCGATGTAATGAAGGCGTGTCCTGTACTTACCCATGACCGCTCCATCCAGGCTTATGTAGCTGATAACATGTTTGTCAATAGAGGACATATAACCCTAAGAACACACACATACCAGAGAACATAAGTAGTGCAGGAGAGAGAGATTTTTGTTGTCAGTCTAGCTCTTGTTATTTCAGTTCTCACCTCCAACCACTCGGTGGCGCCAACACTTCCGTACTCTCCAGCGCTCCAGCTTGCAAACACCAGGCTTCTCCTGGGTCTGAACCCATCTGGAAAACAGAAAACACATCATTGACGTCATGCAGGAGAAGAAGCAACTCTGTAACGGAGAGTCCATGGTAATCTGCAACCACAAGAGTCCTACACACTGTCCCTTTAAGAGGTTACATCCGTGTGCGTTGTATTCGTTACCGTTCTCCACCATCTCGTGAACGGCCTTGGCCAGCTCCATCAATATGGAGGTGCCAACGGTAGCTTTGGCGTACCCGGTCTCCCAGGTGTCTCTCTGCGCTCCCAGTACAACGTAGCGATCTGCAGATTCACAAACAGACACCAAAGCGTTACCCTACATGTACGATGGAGATAAGATGATCCCACTGTGGCCGACGACAGAGAGAGGTACCAGGATCAGTGAATCCTTTGATGACTCCAAACACGTTGTGGATCTCCTTGTTGACCAGAACGTTGTTCACCTCAACGGTGATGTTCTCGCTGCCTCCCAGCCTGTAACTCACTGACAGCAGGTTGCCTTGAAAACCGCTGCTTGCATCCGGTTCAGGACCTTCGATATTCCTAAAGAGAGCGATATACACGATTAATTACTTAGTAAACATTATAGTCAGGGTTAATACTTCATGATAATGCTTCACCAGGCGCTCTATGAACAGCTGTTCCCCTCAGTGTGTGTGTGTCCTTACTTTAGAAGAGCCAAAGCCATGTTGGCGGTGATGGTCTGGGCTGGGATTTTGGGGAGACCGGAGGACTTGGTCGGGGGGAACTGTGTGTGGTTGAAGGAGGGGAATCCTGGGGTGTAGGGGTCGCCTGAACCCAGATGGACCTGCATGAGGACAGACACAAAGTCAATGCACAATACTGTACTTGCTGCATTGGCTAATGACGGCACGCTACACAACTAGTAGGTGCAGACTTACATGCCCGTAGAGGGCCGTGTTCGCTACATAGTCTGTAGTGTCGGGGTAGATCAGAACAGCAGCGGCTCCTTTGGTAGCAGCATTATCCACCTGAAGCAACACAGTCAGTGTCAACAAGCTTTTCGTAGAAGAGACAGAAACAATACTAGGCAGAAGAAGCTGTCAAAATCTGCAGTCACCTGCTCTGCAAAACTGATATCTCCGGCTCGGAGCAGCAACACACACTCTCTCAGTTCAACTTTCTTTCTTTGCAGAACATCCAGATCCTCCTGACGGCCGTAGTTGCCATACACCAGCTTGCCCTACGAACACAGACAGCTGTAAGCTAAAAAAAGGCAACAAAGCCCCAGTTTACTGAGCCTTAAAAGACTTTGAATTGAAGTTGATTATTTAAGGAAGACTCACATGAACTCTGCCAGTCTCACTGTAGGCCAGATACCCTGTAGGCTCGAAGACATGGGAACCGAACTCAACACGGTTTGGACGCTCTCTGCAGATAGGAAGTCAAAAGCTTGTTACAGTTCCATGAATCTGTTTTTAGAAGTGTTTCCTACGGCAGCTTATTTTCCATAAGCTCCCTGCCTTTTATTTTTATTACCCGCACCCACTCGACCTGTTCCAACCCGCAGAAATATACATTAATAAACCATATCGTAATACTTTAATTAAGATGTACCATCCTCCCACCATTTCAAAGATATATATCCCTCAAATAAGAAATACCTGTCTGGCGTCTGCAGCTGAACGTAGTGGATGTCAGTCCAGGGATCCATCTCCACTTCCTTGAATTGATCAAAGATGCGGCTCGCCAGCTGATTGTCTTCTGCACTTCCTGCCGAACGTCTGGGCAAATCAAAGTCACTGCGGAGACACAAATGGCCTGAAATGACTCTTCATGCCCGTCTTAGATACACATCTGCTGCTTCTTCTTCTTCAACAGAGCCTTTTACAAAAACAGTGTCATAGTGAGTCACAATATCTTGCAGTGGTAGTTCAGCATTGTACGAGTTTACCCTTCCTGCACTTTGTGTGACGATTCAAATCATGAACAGTTGAGCAGCTTGAGAACTCGGCTGTGGGTGCTTCTTTGGTATCAGCGTCATCCATTAGTCACGCAGCTTGTTGGGTGTCATCCCTCACATGATCACTGTAACCTTCCTCTGTCTCATTTGTATTCTCTAAAAATAAAGTGCCACCCGATCCCTCTCTTCCAGTTCATTCATATGGATTATTCCTCTCCCCCCTCACAGGAAGTCGAAGGCTGTTGAGACTCACAAACCATCACCACATTAACACAAGATTTACTTTTGAAGGACTCAGTGTACCGTAAAGTTTCGTGAAAAGCCTGGCGGGTGAGTTTCTGCGCGAGGAGTTGGGTGACGTCCTCCCAGTCCATCTGAGCATCCGGAACCGGTGCAACCGGTGTAGCAGCAGCAGTTGGCGTTACTGCCAGAGGAGCGTCCGTCTCCGTCTCTTTGCCACAGATCACTTGCTGCACCTGAGTTTCACGGTGGCCGAGGTAACCAAGCAAGTAGCCTGGACGACGAACATGACAGAGACACGAGGAGCGGATTAAAAGAAAGTTTTAGAGCAGCTTTCTAACTCTACGGGTTCTCAGATGTTAGCACCGGTCTGCTGTGCGTTTTCAAATTTGTGTGCGAGCGGTTAAGCCTTTATTTTTGCTTCCTTACTGCCGTGTTGCTGGAAGGTGCTTTATTATAAACCTCCTTTACAAATATAGAGATCATTCAATCAAGTTGTATTATTATTATTATTATTATAATAGCACCATATAGAAATGTTTGGCAAATGATCGACAATACAAAAAACAGATACAAATGGAGAGAAGCTAAAGATTTGCAGTATTTTCCTTAGTTTCTCCCCTAATATATTCATAGTCATCTATTGTATGATTCAGACGATGACGATGATGATGAGCGTGTCTTACCGATGACAAATATCAGCAGGGTCCCCAGAGCCAGGTAGCAGACGGTAGTGCGGCTCTTACGTGGAGGAGCCGGTCTGAAGCTCGGGGATCCCCCCGAAGGGTCCTCCGGCTCAGAGGCCTCGTCCGACAGTTTCACCTCAATGTGTCTCTCTCCGTCTCGAGCCGGCTGCAGAGTGAACCTGCTGTAGCGCTCGCTCTTGATCTAGAGGCAGGAGAAGACGAGAGACCCACCAGACCAGTGTTAAAACACAGACTCTGTCTGGTCTCCACATGTGACTTTGATGCCGCGTCATCACCAGTCATATTCCAGTGGACGTCCTGCATTCACGTAAAGAAGGTAACAAGTAGCAACCTCTTACCATGCCGTTGAACGCAGACCTCACTCGATTCATCGCTGCTGCTGCTGTTACAAAGACATAGCGTGGGAGACGAGGTGAGGTTGTGAGAGACAAATTAGAACCACAAAAGCAGAAAGTAGAGAGGGAGGGGACAGGATGTGGAGTGAGTTGGGTTTATAACAGAGTTTTTATTCCGATCAGATGATGCGTTCTCTGGAAACAGGCATTTTGTTCTTCACTGAAACCAACACAAGGCCAGATAATAGAAGTGACCTTCAGTCATTGTTTCCACATCACAACGGCGATACCGGTGATACCGGTTCATTTATAAACGTGTCAGACGCAAACTACACAAAAGGAGTCAGTCAGAGCTTAAGAATAAGTGTCTGTTCCAACTGACAGAAACATGTGGTGTTACATACATCTTCTTCCTCCTCCTCACAGGGACTGGTGCAACATGTTTATCGGGTTAACTCACTTCCTCATTACTGAGCTGAAGCAGGAAATAGCAGCTACTTTTAATTACCAATTATTCTGGCAGTTTCTTTTTTTATATATTTTCTGGATTATTCAGTTGGTAGTTTATTTTACTAAATGTCATAAAAACTAAAATATCAGTTAATTGTCATCAGCAACATTTTGAAGTTTGCTTGAAACATAACTACAATTATCAACGAATTATCAAAATGTTTGCAGATTCATTTCCTGACACGATGTTAGGAGGAAGCCTCATTTAAATGTTTGCTGCATGTTGTTATTGTATCAGTTCATGAGAATATCGACCCAATCATTTAGTTATTAGCATCAGCTTCCAGTTGTTTTAATTAAATTGAATAAACACGGATACATGTGAACGTGGAGTGTAAAGAACCCGTTTGGGAGTGGTCACAGAAGGTTGCATCACATCTAAACTCCTCTTTACTTCCTCATCACAGAACAGGTGACATTTGTAAGGTAAGGTAAATTTATTTGTATAGCACATTTCAACAACAAGGTAATTCAAAGTGCTTCACATAAAACCATTAAAAGCATCAAAACATAAGGCAAAAGAAAAGGAGATTTAAAAACAATTAAGAACATTAAAAAAAAACAGTGCAAGAAATAAAATGCAGTAGTAAAATGCAGAAATGCAGGAAATTGTAGCATCATTTGTAAGTTAAGCTTGTTAGCTTTACGTTTTGTGTCCTCCATTTTTATTTCGTTTGAGCTGGAGTCACGTAAACAGGCAATGCAACTCAACAACTAGTTGACTTTGTAACGCATACATTGATAAAAATGTCTGTTAATGTCAGTTGTCTCACCTTATTTCCGCTCAGACACCTTGCGTCTCCTTGATTGTGAGCTCCTGTCACTGCTTTTCATGAACCGCTCTGTCGCGCAGTGATGAGTATCAGGACAGCCTATTGGTCAGGCCATATGACGCGAACCAATCAGGTTACCAGTACTCGGTAAGCATCGACGCCTGGCCAATCCTAGCGCTTGATAGCTCCAGAGGGCGGGCCTTAGTAAGAAGATCAGCCTAACGGCGTCATTATTTATTCTTCTTCGTCTATAATAGTTCAAAGTTCAAAGTTCAAACTTCAAAGTTCACTTTATTGTCAAAGTTTCCACATGTGTTATGCATACAGAAAATTCGAAATGCCGTTTCTTGCAGTCCCACAGTGTAATATAGACATGAACATATAACATATAATAGAATAAAATAGAATAAAATAGGAAAAAAAAGAAGTTAAGAACATAAGGGCCTAGATAAGGATTAACAAGTAGCAGCAGAGAATATAATATAGTGAGTATAAACCAACATTTAAGGTTTAATCCGCCATCTACTGTACCGGAAGATGTAGTATCATGGCTTTATGACAGTTTTGTAATTTAATAAAGAAAATAATATTGTGATGAAAATAAAATAAAATAAAATAAAATAAAATAAAATAAAATAAAATAAAATAAAATAAAATAAAATAAAATAAAATAAAATAAAATAAAATAAATTGTTTAGTCTTTATTTATTTAAACACTAAACAAAGACACAACATAGGGTTGAATTATTTCAGGCTTTGTGACTTTCTTGACTATATTGGGGTGGTGCCACCTTTGAGTGTTTCCCAAACCAATCAGTAACTGTCCATGAATTCTTTATGGGCTGAACGAGTCAATAGCATTTCCATTAATGTGTTTTTTGCCCAAAGATGCACTTCATGGTTCCCTCTTTAGATCAGCCTCAGCTAAATATCTTGTAAACAAGCTCCAGTAATGGTGTTTGATTTTAATCATCTTTAGTATACAGGGTTTGATTTAAATTTTGTTTCATATTTATTCTCATTGTTGTATACCCAGATCTCCCTCATTGTCAGTGTTTTGGTACATTTTATAAAAAGACAAACAACGAATGAAATCTTAAGTAAAGAGGTAAAAATGAAACACCAAAGTCATGCATTTTGTTCAGTTATGTACATTTAACTTGGATGTGTCTGAAGTTGTTCTTCGTCAGTGAAGGAGGCTCTTTTACAGTGAAGCTGGTCTGTATGAATAATCAGAGACTTACAGTAATATGATCTCACTCTGCAGTGTCATCACAGATGGTTTCTCACCAATCAGCACATAGCAGGGCTTCAATGTAACACTTTAAAATGTGGGACATGTGGGCACTAGGAAGCTAATCGTCTCATAATAGGCATGTAAGCGAAAACTTCATTTTCAATTTAAATTAATGATTATTTTTTCATTGCTAAATCTATAGCCATCCATTGTCTTGAACTTATCCTTCTCCAGGTCAAGTTCATTTAATTAATTAAATAATTAGGAATCATTGCTTAATATTGATATAATGATCATTGTAAGTCACATCTGGTTTTCATCATACTTTCATACAAATAGTTAAATTTAATGTATTGAATTACATTTTGTGAGCAGCTCCATCAAACAAGAAGAAAGTTTAATGAAATACTCAGAGAAAACTGCATTTTATGTTGTGTTTTATTTTAGGCATGCGTGTTACCATTATCTTTCTTAACCGAATATAACCATAAAGAGGGTCTTACTTTCTTAAAAAGTCAAACATAAGGTTCTGCCCCATTTATTTTCATTCAGTCCCTAAATGCAACATTTCAGATGCCAAAATGAATATATCCAAGGAAGGGTTTGAGGCGCGTGCCAGTACTGCTGAGGCTTCTCAGCGTGTGTGGTTGCGTGTTTTTCCACATGTACAGTAGGTGGCAAAATTTAATTGAGGCTGAGCACATCGTGCAGTAGCAACGCAGTCCCAGACGGTGTCACCTCAGAGCTTGGTGTTAAAACTACCTCTCATCTCCGGAGACATTAACCTCCATCTCTGGATGAGGAAACTATTTGTCTCCCTCAAGGCAAGCTGCACGCAGCAGCAGCACAGATGGTGATGTTTGTTACTCCTTAGATAAACCACCTATTTTACATTTCAGGCAACCATTTACATTTCAAAGTGGGTTGTTGTGCTCGTTAGGAGCCAGGTTGGATGAATGGATTCGTTGGCTGTTGTGGGACAGTTTGGTGACAGGATGGTCTCTCACTGTGCAACCGAATTGCGCAAGAATAACACAAGCAACCGAAAACAACTCTTATTTGAGATGCTGTTATATGATACTGATTATGATGGTACATTTACAGCTTTTACACAACACAGGAGAGCTTTTTTTTCTTTAGCATTGAACAATGAGTCACCTTATGCAGTATATATCATAATGCAGTCCATACAAATCATTTACACATTCATGTCAAGGTCTGATCATCTCTCTTGCGTCACAGATAAATGAGATGCATTCACAAAACCGGTCGGTCATGTGAATGACATTTTCTCTGCTCTCTGCAGTAGTTAATCATATCAGATCATATCAGATCATATCAGATCTTCTTCATTGTCTGCACAGCAGCTTGTTCTGTCACTGCACCCAAGTGACAGCTGTTTGTGAAGAATAATTGAAATTCCTCGTCTCTTTACTATCGCTGCATCATTCTGCTGCTGCCAGCACATTCATTCTGCCCTGCATGTAATCAGATCCATAGGGGACAATAACACTGCAGGGCGTAGCATGGTGTGTGTGTGTGTGTGTGTGTGTGTGTGTGTGTGTGTGTTTATCATGTGTTTGATAGGGTGTCTGTTTATTTAAACTATCTTTTCGTGAGATCTACCTGAAACTATGAGATTCCACTGATTATACAAATGCCATAGTCGATTTGAGTTCATCATATGAGCTATAATCCCCTCTCAGTGCAACGCTGGGGTATACTGCGTGTGAAGACTTTGTTATCGCGAGATTTGGGCCACAGGTGCGAGGCTATGAGCTTAGAAGGATGCTACCTTCAAATGCTGTTGGCAATATTGGTGTTCTTAATGAAACGCTCATGAACAACCCTGAAAAACTGATAGAAGTTAGAAGATACTGAATTCACTTGTCTATTATTTGAAGAATATAGAGCAGAATAAACATAATGAACTCTATCATATATACAGTATAATTAAAGTAAATTACAATTCCTTTAATTGGATTGAAACATAAAAGGGGCGTTGTATTAAGTCTATTTTAGCTATTTTCTAAAATAAAACTATATTTGCAAGATATATTGTCACTATTTCTTACCGAGAAGTGTTTTTATTACTTACTTTGCATCCTGTGTTTTGTATTTTCATATGGTTTGTATTATTATATTTGTCGTTTCTAATATATGACTCAATCTTGATTAATACCTAATTTTCCTGCATGTACATGTAGCTACCTCACTATATACATGTGTATACCAACCTGTTAATTAATTGTGTGATGACTTGTCAATAAACCAATTAGTCGATTTAATCATTGTTTTTGTCATTTTTTTAAACAGATATTCTCCAATTTGATTTGATGAGTATTTTTCAACATGCATGATAATCAACTCGATATATTAAGTTTTTGAACTTGTTTGTAGACATTTGTAGACTTTTAGCTGTGGGATACTATAATGGGCAACTTTCACTGTTCAAAATAATCGAATTTAATGACCATGTTGTAGCATGCCGGGTGAAATCCCCAATTTCTCTTATGAAACAGATCATTTTGAGTCACCACCATCTGCTCTGAGTGCATCACGGATTCAACAAATCGCGTCACATTGCTCCCAATTCTTGCTGTGGTGAAAAATGCAAATAGTGAAGTCGGAAATTACGCGGTGCACCTGAAGGCAACGTGAGAGAGAGAGCAAGCGCGAGAGAGAGAGGAAGGAATATGGTTTCATCAGACGCTCCTCCCGTTTCAGCGCTGCTTTAGCGGAGCTATACGACCAGGAGGTTGGGGCTCGGTCCGGCACAAACCTCTCACAACCACCGTTCCCCGTTACCGACCAGCCTGCAGGAGCACTACCGGCACACCGGGACACATAAATGGGTGAGATGCGGCACTTTTTATTTTTTGGTGTGCTCTTAATTTAGAGAATGCGCCCAAAAATAGCATCCGGCGCCTCTGCGCATCTGGATGGGCAGGAATAAACGCCCGGTCCAGATGCGCGCGGGGTTCAGCCTTCTCTCCGTCCTTCCTCACCTCACCTCCACTCTGACGTCGCTTCACGACATCGCCGAGCTGTTTGCAAGAGACCGCGCGGGTCTTCTTTTTGGCGTTTCTCAGCGTTGCCGATGCTTTTTATTCATGGTCAGAAAGCTGCGCGTGGGTGTGCAGCGCCTCGGCCGCGCGGGTGCGATTTTAGGAAATCGGCGGGTCACATTGATGAGTTGCAGATGTTGACACGTTTACAGTCACAGTGTGTCTGTCTTGCCCATTGTGTTGCACAGTGTTTGACTCTCTCTCTCTCTCTCTGTGAATCAAACAGGCCTGACTGTGACATTCCTCTCATCCTCCATCATTTCCACCGCGCTGCTGCACACAATGCATGACACTTACGGTAACTGATAGCAGCAGGTTTTGCAGGGCGAGTAATCAATCAATTAAGTGCATGTTCATATGTGCTCAGTATTTCCCAGTTAGCCATGACAGGGCCGGCGGGGGGTGGGAGGCTACTTCCCTTTCTTTGTCATGCTACTTTTTCCATCTGTGATCCATTCCTTTGATTGACAATTAAGAGAATGTTCTACAACATAATGAAGTCAGCTTCTGTATGCACATACTTTGGCCTCTGTCTCTGCTGCATGTAAACAAACAATGCACAGCAAGAGTCTAGGGAAACACACACACACACACACACACAATTATAAACAACCGTCAAGGCTGGATGACCAACTGGGAGAAGCAGGCGATTCCCCCATGGGCCTATAGCAAATTCACTGTGTGGCTGCTGTGGCTGCTTAATTAATTCCATAATTGGCTGTAATATGCACCACTAATGAGAGCTGGAATGGAAATTACAAGGGCCTTTAAACGGGCCTTAGCTTCACCTGGTTTCAGTCATACGTCACAGTCACAGAGTTCATATCCCTTTATGAATCTAAAGGGTTATGCAATGCAGGAGGGTGGTGGTGGTGGTGTCAGTGGGGGCCCCCCAAAGTGTGTTAATCCATCCATGACATTTGTAGATGGAAGAAGTTGTCTAATTCAAGATGTTCCCTCAGTGACCACTTTATTAGGTACACCTGTACAATCTAAACACAATAGTTCTGCTGTAGATTCCACCTTTAGACATTTTTATAATGTTCAGTTTTGGGCGTCCATCAGGGGGCGACTCATCTGGTTGCAAATAGAAGTCAGATTGTGTCGAAGTCGATGAGAGAATGACTCTTCTCTCTTGATTTGTGACTTCAGTGAACATGAGTTCATGGTCTCAATCTCGAGTTTCAAGTCTTCTTCCATGCAGCACGATGTTCAAAGTTTGGTTGTACTTAGCTCGCCCCTCTTGGAGAACTTCTGCTTGCAAAGAAAAACAAGATGTCGACCGCAAGAAATGCAGAACTCGAGGCTGCAAAACAGCCGACAAACCAAATGAGTGACGTCGTGGAGACTCTACGGCCACTTCTTACATGCAGTCAATGGCAGAAAGGGACAAGGCTTAACGTTTGGTTCCTGCAACAACCCTTAGCGGCTCTTCAAACTCTTCAAACAATGTTTGCGAACAGCGGCCTCCTGGGTGAAAGTCCTGTGTTAGTTTTTCTACCACCCCTCCCATCTTGTGACTTTCTTTTTTTGTTATACGCAATATTATACCGCGCAACTGTCTAACGGTTGCTCACTATATTGCTCTGTGTCGCTTGTTGTAATGAATCACTTGTGCAAAGTGATTTAGTGTAAATAATTGAAATACTGGGAGATAAGAGTGCTGGGAATTAGAAATATTCAATGCAGGTCGAGGGAGTACAAACACTTTGTCACAAAGTGTGCAACAGGGCGATGAGCTGAGCAGAGAATCGTTGGTATGTTCCTCTTTAATGTGGGAGAATTGGCTGAAGTCTGTGATCCGATCCGGAGTGGGAGTGGGTGGCTTTGTCTCCCAGAGGACTCCAGTCCAGCCTGAATGTTTGACAGACAGAAAACACGCAGCTGCTCTTGACGTCATCAGCGACGGCACAGAAACAAACTCACAAACTAAACCCGGGTCTGCTGCAAAAGCAGTGAAACGTCAGCGTGGCTTTGCAGAGCTCGCTGTGTCTGTCTGTGTAGTTTCCTCTTATCTAAACTCACTGCAGCTGCTCGAGGACGCCGCGGGTCCATCTCAGTTCCTGTATGCGGGTTCGCTTCTCGACCACTTGAGTGGGAGTTTGGTTTTGTCTGCAGGCTTTTGAGATATTTGGTCTTTTGTCTTCTCAAGGCCCCTTCAAGCCTTTCACACAGTGTTTCAGTGTGTGTGACCAACAGTTCAAAAACATATATGTATATGTATATATATATATATATATATATATATATATGTCCCATCATGTATGCTATGACACAAAGCCCCAAATCATCATATTTGAGATGCTTTTTGTGTGTAAAATGACTCAAACAATAGATTACTGCGCAAAATAAAAGCCGATTTCTTTCTTTCGAATGACAGGACTTTGTGCAACTTTGGTGAAGCATGAAGTTGGTTTGACATTAGTTCGCGCAGACAGAGTCTTTATTAAATTTGATTGAACTAAAATACATATCTTTGTAGACTGTACTTTGAGCTATAGTGTGATCAGACCTCAACGTGCAATGTGGTGCTTGTGCACTAACCGTTGCACGTTTATTCCAGCCGTAAATGCAGCGACTCCCTTATTTGCTAACGTTCCTCAAACAGGAGTAAACAATGTATTTGTTGGGGGCTAATTCCAGCTGTGTAATTTGGTGCTCGGGTGAGTATTTATTTAAAGCAGCAGGACACCGTGCATGTGGAATTGAGTCAAAATAAAGTACAGCGTGTGTGCTCGTGGTAATGAGTGCAACAGAGTGGCTCACTGATGCGTTTTAAATAGCTTGTGGATCAGAATGGAGGGAGCTATATCAGGCTTTGGATGCACAGACAGCAGATGTTTTTCAGGATAAATTCATTGATGGTTTTGGTGCTTTCATGGGAAAAATATCAATTCATTTTCACACCGTTGCTGTTTTTTTTGTAAGAGTTTGCAGTGAGTCTCATATTGCTCTGTTGTGCATCGCTGGTTCACATCTATTCCTTCATCATCTAAACAATGAAGGCTGTTTGCTTTTGTCAAATCGTATCCGCAGAGCTCCGATCCCCCTCTTCCTGCGTCGCTTCACACCAGACCGAGCTCCACTCCGGAGCCTGTTTGCCGTTAACTTTGTGTCACTTTTAACTTGCACCCGTCTTTGCACTCGGCTCTGTGCAGAGCCACAAGCTGTCGTCTTCTTCAGTGGTGTATGTGCTGTTGACTGACGTGGACGGGTGGGTGGACCGCAGCGTGTTTGTCCCGTGCTGCCACTCAGACGACTGCCACAAGCTATCAATTCCCTGCACACACTTCTCCTCACTAAAGAAACAACTCCTTACATGAGATGTGCCACTTCCCACTTCCCCTGAAACTGTGTTTGTGCCACGTCGCTGTCTCATCTGCGGCGAATCTTTCTCAGTTATCTCACGCCAGATCCATGTCCTCCCCATCTGCGCACCAGGGCAAACACATAAACGGTGTCTATGCAAACACTCAGCGACGCCCTTCCACTTCAACTGCGTTCACAAGAAGTGTGGTCTTGTGGTCAATTGTGCCCAGTTTCCTCATTTGGCCTGTTGGCGTGTGTATGTTACAGTATGCATACGTGAATGAGGGGAGGAAGCCGGTGTCTCTGACTCATAGCTACCCCCTTTTTAGGCTGTTGTTCCCATGGTTACCCCACCCCCGAAACTCCCCCGCATTCATCCCCCTCCCCCCCCTTTAGCTGCCCACACAGTTTAGACACAGAGGCCGATGTGTGTGTGTGTGTGTGTGTGTGTGTGTGAGAATGTTTGTATGCGTGACGTTTCTAACATATGTTACATTGAATCACTTCCAGCGGCTCGTAAAGGGAATGATAACTCTCTTTCCTGTTCGATTTAAAATGACAGACTGTACATTTTTATCTACCTCGAGCAGCAACCGTATATACAGTTATATGCTCGATCACTTTTAGTAATTATCATCATCAGAACTACACTAGAGTTAGCACAACATATGTCAAGATGTTTATTTACATCTTGTTATTACCCAAGAAAGAAGTCTAGGAATTTGCGAACGAGAGACAAGAAGAGGAGAAGACTGCAAGTCAGCAAACGTGGATGTAAAGTATGTAAGATGTTATGTTCAAAACAAAAAATAGGGATTGTAAGTCCAAATTCAAACGGAAAAATATGTGGTCTGTCGTTACAAATCCCGGGGGAACTGTGATTAAGGATTGGTTAGGTCGTGGTCCGGGTTAAAAGAAACCAAATGTTGATCGCGGCTGGAAACGAACAGCGGCCTCTTTTTCCCTCCATAAGAAGAACGTCGCGTGACGTCATCGGGGGTGATGGCTGAAAGCACCGACGCCGAATGTAAACACGACCTTCGCTTTTAATAAGTGAGAGAAAAGCTGCGATCGACGAGTCCAACGTGACTTTATGTTGTACTGATGGAATGACTGCAGTGGGAAATGTCCATGATGATGAATTTACCGTTCGACTTGTGACAGCACAGGGAAGTCCAACTTCCCCTTTTTCTTGCCCTTTATTTGTTTGTGATGTATTTGAGGAAAGGAAAACACTCATCAGAATGAGAGCGGCCGCAGAGAGGAATTAAATACAGTTTACTTCAACTCCGCAAGATAAACGCACACTCCTACAACAACAGAATGCAAGTCACTCTGACTTGCATTCTGCTGTTGTAGGAGTGTGTGTTTATCGGCGAGGTGTTTGTCTTTCACTTTCACATTTGAATAAATAAAAAGAAAACCGGCAGAATCATCACACTGTAAACCACTGTACCAGAGAGTAAATACAGAACAATGTGACACCTTTGCTGTTTTGACCTTTTATATATTGCGGTTTATTGACAACACACTTACTCTCTCTCTCTCTCTCGGTCTGTCTTCCAGTGGAGGCCGTGGTGGAGTTCGACTATGAGGCTCAGCAGGACGATGAGTTGGGCCTGACGGTGGGCGACATCGTCGTGAACATACGGCGGGACGATGGAGGATGGTGGGAGGGCGAGCTGGGCGGACGCAGGGGCCTGTTCCCGGATAACTTCGTCAGGGTGAGTTGTCGCAATATATTTCCTCCGCTCGTTCTCACCCGCTGCGTAAAAGCCACGAGAGGCGCTCCATAAATAGCAGCAGACTAAACATGCGGTTTCCAGTGTGCCACTGCAGGATGGCTGCTGCATGGGGCGTTTGTGATTGTGCTCTGAAACTCTATCAGACGTGAGAGTTTGACGTCTTTTCATGCTTTTGTTTTTGTGAAGTTTGAGATCGGACAAAAGAGATAAAGTTATGTTAAGGTTGAGTTTGTGGTCAGATTTGAACTTGGACAAGATTGAACTGCATGAGGTGGGTGTGAATGTGGGATTGATGTTTTCAGAGATTGTTGAACGCAGACCCACGCGATTTCCGATGTCGTAAACTGCTGCGAGGAGGGAGTTTTCAGAAGCCGTTTGTCCATCTGACAAGCACTTCTAATGAACATGTTTTGATGCTTTTATGATAAAAAACCCAACATTTTTCTCATGCAGTCTGTCTGAAAATTCCTGTTTTCATCCTCGGTCTCAAACGCAGCGTTTTAAGCCGACGGTCGGGGGGGGAATCTGGTCCTGGACCTTGGTTGGTACAGATTTTGGGTCCAGACTTTCTGCTGATGTGAGGCGTTTTACAGCACCACCCCGATAGTTTCAAACATGTTTGATATTTACAGCGGCTATAACCACAATAGCCAATGAAAGAGACGAGCCGGAGCAGCTGACGTGTTTCCGCAGCATCGGTTAATGTTCAAGCCCTTGAGGCTAACGCTAGCTAGCATGCTACTTTTGATGGACATTAAAACTGAACTCTAAAAATCTAAAATCTCACCTGAAAAAAATCTGACTTTATTTTTACAACATGGGAACTTTAAGAGTTAGGGTGCATTGAGAGGCTATCATTAGTTGGCAGCAATAGAAACAACAATACTTTTAACAAGAGGCTAAAAATGTCAGACTTGTTAATTCCGCACATCTCATGACTTCCTCTTTCTCTCCCCTCTAACTTTACGTTTGTGTCTTTGGTACACCGAGCTGACTGATCAGACTACAGCTATGACTGCACTTCGGTTTTTATTCTAAATTATTTGCTGCACAAATCAGAGCTAAAATAATAAGCAGCAATTTGGACAATCGATTTGAAGTAGTTATTGAAGCAAAATTGCTAAAATGGGAGTACATGCTGGTTTTCTGTATCTTCTTTGACAGAGAACCGAATACACATAAGCTTTGGGTGATTGATCGGACAAAACAAGACATTTGAAGATGACACATTGGGCTCTGGGAGCATGTAATGGACCATTTCCTCACATGGAAATGGTGTCCTCGGGTGATGGGGACAGTCAGGGCGAACCTCCCCGGTTCCTTCCAGTGTTTCTGGTGGCTCAAAGTAAGTGAGACGTGTAGGTGTCAGAGAGAAGATTCGGCTTCTAGTACGAGTAGTAAAACGGTGTTCTCTGCGGTAATGAGAAAGGGGGAAGTGTCTTGTTCACTGTACCATGAGTGGGAAGTAGAAAAGTGTGCTGCAAGGGCAGGACATTTCGACAGCGCCGCTGAAGAAGCCAGTCTGTCGTCAGGTTTGTGCTGACTGAATGTCGCAGCTCTCGTTAACTGTCAGGGAGCCGGACAATGGGCCCGTGAAGTCCCACCGACGGTGTGTGTGTGTGTGTGTGTGTGTGAGAGAGGCTGTGAGTAATGCAGTAATGCCAGACTGGTGTGTCACAAGACTGCAGTTATGGGAATCAGCGACATTAAGCTTTGCCAGGCTGATGAATGTGTGTGTGTGTGAAGTGGGGGGGATGTGGACAGACAGTTTGAAAAGGGAGACGGGAAGCAATGGTATGCACGCAACCCCCCTCCCCCTCCCCCCTCTGGTGCCGTCATGGCTGACAACCGGCACAACACAGATTATTAAGGTGAAGGTCAATGAATTACGTTTTAAAGATGTTTTTTGTTTCGTTTTTTAGGTCAGCTCAGGTTAACAAACTGCTAATTGAGGACTTGGCGGTTAATTCAGCGACGCCACCGATGTTACGGAGAGTCATGAGACTTATTGAGGACGGATTGGTTTGTGTGTTTTTCTCAAAGCCTGAAGCAGTTATCAGCTGTCCAACGAGCTCAACAGATTTTTATCTTAAAACCAGATTTGAGTGCTCAGCTCTCAACGTTAAAGAAATATCAGCAGAGATACTTTCTCGATAGCTGCTCAAGGATCAAGGACCTCCAATGTGCACAGAACACTTTTTAGAGGCTGTGATCGATTCGTCAAGCAGATTCATATTTTAACTCTTTCAGCTCTGATGTGAACCATAAAGGCTCACGAGATCTGGAGAGAGAGAGAGAGAGAGAGAGAGAGAGAGAGAGAGAGAGAGAGAGAGAGAGAGAGAGAGAGAGAGAGAGAGAGAGAGAGAGAGAGAGAGAGAGAGAGAGAGAGAGAGAGAGAGAGAGAGAGAGAGAGAGAGAGAGAGAGAGAGAGAGAGCTGCAGTGTGGATTCTGCAGGTGTTTCCTCCTCAGATATGATGAATCACGTCGCCTTCCTCTCCTATTTTCAGCTGGCTTTCCTCTGACTCTCTGTTACCTCCGTATCCCCGCAGGAGGAGTTGCAGCAGAGCATGATTGCAGTCCAAGTCGTAACAAAGGCCTCCGAGTGCAGCGCAGTTACTTGGCCTTGATTTCCTTTTTGCAGAACCGTGCAGCCATTGTTCTCCTGTTCCACAACTCAGATGTATCAATGATTTAACACAAGCCGCCTTAACAGATAGCAGATGGATTTAAGAATGTCTGTCTGTTGCTTTTCTTGAAGCATAAAGCCAAACAGCTTCTCCTCCACCACTCGTTTAAAAAAGAAAAAAGCTGCTGGCCAACGAATGGCGCAGCGTTTTTTGTGTGTTTGTTTTGCGTGGGTTGGCTTGTGTCTCCGAGTTCAAAGTGTTTTTGTTTTTTTCACAAGTTAGTCTGTGCGTCTGTGCAGGAGAGTTTCTGAATGAATGAATGTGTGTGTGTGTGTGTGACTGCAGAATCAGTCTGTCTTTCTAAGCTCTCGTACATCAGCACTGCATTAGCCTCCTTAACCAATGCAAGCACCACGTGGAAAGATGAGTGTGAATGACCTCAGAGCAGAAATAAGGAAACATGGCAGTTTAAAAAGGAACCTCTGAGTCGCACAGCTCTCTGTCGTTTCACTGAAAATGCTCCAATAAACGGAACTTACATTAACTTGCTTGTTGTTGTTGTTGTTGCTCGTAGTAAGATGAGAAGATTTACACCACTCTCATGTCAACGCTGTGTCCGCCGTGTCTATAGCTTCTTCTTGGATGTGTGCTTATTGTCTGGCACCTGGTCGCTATGTTTTTATAGAGGTTCACACCCACATCCTGAACACAACAGAAATCAGAAAATGCAGGCGGAGGGCCAGGCCTCCACAGATACAGACCACGCTGCACACTTCTAGTGGGGCTTAAGTGATGATTTACAGAGATTGTTTTGTTTTAATTTACTCCTTGTGCCTTTTTTAAGTTTCAATTATTCACTTCCTGTTGGAAGAAGAGGGCACACACCACATGTCAGAATTGAATTGGCCTTTCATCTCTTCTCTGCCAAATGAGTTTGCTTCTTTTTTTAACACAAAAGCCACACTTCCTCCAGCGCCATGTCCAGTCTCCAACCTGGGCCGCTCCTAAAATGGCTCTTAGCCCAAGATGATCTTCGGCTGTTGTCTAGGAAACGTCTTCTCTTGCTGGTATTTTTGGATCTCAGAGGCTCATTAAGGCTTTTTTTTTTTTCCACACCAGGCCATACACATGTTTGAAGTGTGAGTCAGTGTACCAGCACGCTCCACTGAGCCGCGTTGGCCACAGGGCCCGGGGCTTATGAAACAGTGTCATGATGAATGTGGTGGGGAGATGTGAGACGCCACGTCTACTTCTTCTGGGTCTCTGTGCGCGAGCGTCACCCCCGCGCGCGCGTGTGTCGTCTCCCCATCTGGCCGCTTGTTGATTCGTCTGTCGCGCGGCGTATTTGTTTGCCCGTTCCCTGGATCAGTTTGGCGCGCCGTCTCGCGATTCTTCACGCGAGTGAAAGTCGTGCTGACGGTTGCGTTTTTGTTTGTGCAAGCTGAAGGTAAACACGAGGCTCACCTGCGTTACTGACATCTAATACTGCAGCGCAGCAGGGTGAAGAGAAAATACACCGCAGTTGCATTTATTGATAAGCAAGTTTATCGCACAACAAATAACCGTTATTATTTTTAGTATCCAACAGTTGTTGTATTTAATTTTAAGATTTTATTCAAAATGTGGTGCATCAGTGTCATTTCAAATGTAGATGATTGTATGTTTGTGCTTGATTAAAAAGTTCATGTCTTATATTGTTTTTGTAATAAAGTTGCCATTTAGACAAACACACATTTGCAGCTTTAAAGCTTTCGTTCCCCTCTTTCTTTCTCTGTCCTGTCTTGATTCATTCGTGCCGTATTTTTGTTTCTGTAACTTTAACTTTCTCATCTGAACCGACGTTTTTGTTCGTGCTTCCTCACCTCCTCTTCCTCCCCCACTAATCGTCTCCTGCTCCTCTCTCTTCGTAGGAGATCAAGAAAGAGGCGAAGAGGGACGGAGGACAGGCGAGCGTGATCAGATCTGACCTCTCCAATGGGAGAGCCAGTCCCGTGTCCGACCCCGGCGTACGATCGGGCAGGAAAGGTGCTCAACTCTCTCTCACACACACTCATACTCATACTCATACTCATACTCATACACTCACACTCACACTCATACTCATACTCATACTCACACTCACACTCACACACTCACACTCACACTCACACTCATACTCACACTCACACTCACACTCACACTCACACACTCACACTCACACTCATCATCAGCAGCAGACAGGTTTAAGTCTTCAGTCTCAAACATGGATCCTATTAGTGTGACGAAGGATTTGGGTCAAGTATTCCTTGTACACACACTCGGTATACACACGTGGTCGAATGCAAATACTAATTTGAGGTACTTCTACTACTTCTCATGCCACTTTATACTTCTACTCCAACAGTTCAGAGGAATGTTGTACTTATCTAATTTACCTGGCAACATTTGTACAACAGTCACGGCGGTACGTTTTTTACTTTTAATACTTTAAGCACCTTTTCCTGATTATTGTCTTTTAGATTTAACTTGCAATGTAGTATTTTAACAACGTGGTATTAGTGCATTTACTTAAGTAAAGGATCTGAAGTATTCAGACCACCACTTACTTCTTATACACTGAATACTTATTGCTCTAATATTTATATATGTTTGTATTGTTACTCTTATTGTTTTTTCTTATTCTTATCTTGTAATATTTGATCAATCTCTGGCACAGGAATAAATATCTTATCTGATACTGTACATGCATACACTGCGCTACATTTCACATGAGGGGGGACACCTTGTGGACAGAAGAGGAATCGCAGGGCTTCGTCTGCCCCATCTGGTGTGGAATGAGTCAAGAGTAATGAGCAGACGAATGAGTGTAAGACAAACAACTCAAAGGCCGGTGGGAAGCGTTTGGTAAGACTCTAATTGAAAGGTCAGAGGTCGGCGTTACAGTCTTCAGCCACGAGGGCTTTTAATAAGTCCGAGAACACCTGTCTCTCACACTAAGTCTTGGATTATGGATAAGTGTGGGAGCCAATTATATCACATGTATGCCTAAAATATGTCTGTATGTGCTCTTGTGGTGTGTGTGTGTGTGTGTTTGCAGTAGAGCAGATCCGTAAGCGGAGATGTAAAGCGGCGTTCAGCTACGCGCCTCAGCATGAAGACGAGCTCGAGTTGAAAATAGGCGATGTCATCGACATCATATCAGAGGTAAGACTGATCACTGGACCCACAGTGAATCACAAATACACTTTATGAAGGCCAGTCTGCAGAAATACGCCTCCATCAAACACACAAGCAAGTGTCCTATTCAGCACATTTCTCGCTTGTTTTATAAAGAGATATGTTGGGAGTAAACATTAGGCCACACACATGTGATGAGAGATGACAATGTTGTGTTTGTTTAACCAGAGAGCATTGACAAGTTCAAATTCTTTAATCCAAATACCAAGTATAAGGAGCTCAGGTTTGTTTTTTGTGTGTGTTTTTCTTATGTAGCACAATGAGACTACAGACTGCATTTGGTTGTGCGACCCGGTTGTACAATGACAATAAATGAATTTTCTAGCGTGTGTATATACGGCTGAATTAAAGCTGCTACAGCTCTGCTAACTGAAAGGTTTCCAGGAGCCGAATGCAGTAAGACATCCTGGTATTTTTTGCCGTACTGCTTTTGACATACTTTGTATTGGGACATCTGGTACATCTTGGTGCTGTAGGCACAGATTGTTTGCGAAATTAGTGTCCGATGCTCTTCTGGTTTTCTCGGCTGCCACTGAAAAAGAACCTTAAAACTGAAACACAAGCTCTTCCTCTTTGGAGAGTCGGTGCCCGTGTAGATATCTGTGTAAACCTTTGCTCTGGTTTCTCTGTGTGTGTGTGTGTGTGTGTGTGTAGGTGGAGGAGGGCTGGTGGGAGGGATTTGTAAATGGGAAGACTGGAATGTTCCCCTCCAATTTCACCAAAGTTGTCCAGACGGAGTCGGAAACGTCCTCCTTGGACACATCGCAGGAGGAGCTGCACAGCACACGCACCAGTGAGTCTCAGCCAATCGGATGGTGGAAAGGCCGTCGCATATTAAAAAAACATAAGCCACTGGCTCTGGTTGTTGTATAAATAACTTTGGATGTTTTGAATTACCATGACATTTACTTCTAAATGATGAAAATGATTCTACTGACTCTACATTTGCAGAAGTGATGAAGCGCGCATGTAATATCTATTCCGTGTGTGTGTGTGTGTGTGTGTGTGTAGGTAAGGACAGCCCAGGCAGTGAGAGTGATGGAGGCGACAGTCGGTCAGAGATGGGGTCAGGAGAAATCCAGCCCAAGAAGGTAATCCATGTTGTACAGTTCTACGTTGCTCTGCACTTCGTCTAAACACCAAAACACACTGGTCTTAGGACCATCATCATCATCTAAACATCATCTAAAACCCAAATCTTCATGCCCTGCAGCGCACACTGTGAGCCTCACACACGGCCGGATCACGTTTTTAAGTGTCATACGGAGCGAATGTTGGCTCCTTGATTTCAAGCAGTTGCAACAGCGTCTCAGTTGTGCAGGGAAAGTAGAACTAATAAAATGTCTGTACTCGCCCCCTCTCCTCTATCCACCCGTATGCTCAGAACTTTCTCAAATACACACGTTTTTGACGAAATATGTCGAAAAACACATCTTCTACACGTCTTGTGGTTTATTTTTAAAGGAACCGTTCAACCCAAAACCAAGAAATACACATTTTGTTACTCTTACCTTGTAGTCTAGATTGTTTTGGTGTGCGTTGCCTAGTTTTGGAGACATTGAGAGATATTTTCTTTAATGTATTCATTTGGTTTGTGGTGCTTAAAGCGCCAAAAAAAGTCAACCGCAATGTCTCTTTCAAAAAACCCTGACCCGGTTGCTCAAGACCATCCACAGACCTCGTTGTGAGCAGTTTCATGGAGGAACTACTTTCTTTCAACCATAGTTCCTGCAAGACACCGCTCACAACAAAGTCTGTGGCTGAAAAGAGGAAATGGAAAAATATCTATTTTTGTTTTGGGGGTGAACTGTCCCTTTTTAAAGCAACTTGTATTATTGGGACCAATCAGAGCTTAGGAGGCGGGGTTAGGAATGGAGATATCGCTACCTATCTACATTAATTACTGCAGGGGTGAAGTAATTGTGCGGACCAACAGGAAGTTATCAGCACAAAAAGCCAATAACATTTTTCCATTTGTATTTTTGCAGAAGATAAACTCTGTGGCAAATCAACGTTTATGATCCGTACATGTGTTGTTCAACAAAGATAAGCTTCGCATATAAACTCCGCTTTTATGATTTTTGGAGCGTGAATACCGTACAAAGTCAACGTTAGGCTATAAACGAACTACACCACAGTCACATGAGCGCGAGTGTAAATGACAAAGTTATGAGAGGACTATTTACTGACGCATTTTAGACGTCGTAAAACAAAAACCTTAAAATCGCTTAACCTCGTGTTAACAGACTTTATTTCAGACATCTAACCAGAAACGCATAAAAAAACCAAAATATTGACTTCAAGACGAGGGAACTGGGAGTGCACAAAGTGCTGACTCAGTTCCTGGTTTTAGGACTCATTCCTGCAGCACTCTATTCATGAAATTGATGCAGATATAGAAAAACAACTCCTACATCTATTTTGATCAGTGTGAAAACCGTGAGCTGCTTCTCTCTCCTGATTGGTCGGGGCAAAAAGAGATCAGCAAACATTGAATGTCACTGTTCGGGTGACAGAGCGACGTGAAATAAAAATAAAAAAGTCAGTGTGACAATCGGATCAAAAACATGGCTGAACTCCCAGCTTGTGTGACTGCCAGGGACAGATGTTTTGGGAACAATGTGAACATTCAGATCATGCTGCGGTGGACGTGGCGACGCATTGAAATCCACTGAAACAGCTGCTGCCTCCCACAAGGCTTCACACGTTCAGGGCCACCAGGGGTCAGTGTGTGAAACCCAAACCTCAGATTTTCCTTTTCAGCGACGTGTTCCTTTTAAATATTGTGTTTAAATTCCAGTGTTTCACCTCTTTTTTTTTTTCCTGCTTCCTGTAGGTCCGAGGGTTTGGCTTTGGTGACATCTTCAGAGACCAGCCCATCAGGCTCAGACCTCGCTCCATGGACGTGGACTCAGAGGGGGACAAGGTGAGACACACACACACACACACACACACACACACACACACACTTAGTTCATACATGTTTGATACTGTGATCATTGTATTCTGTGAAGCTAAGGAAGGAAGTCCCGGCCTTGGCTCCTCCCCTTCCTCTGTTTCAGTTTTACAGCACAGGAAGTGGTTTTATGTTGACTGACACACACACACACACACACACACACACATCCTGCAGGGATTTGACAAGCAAAGCAGAAGTGAGAGCTCGGCAGGGCAGAGAGAGAGAGAGAGGGAGGAGGGGAGGTTTTACAGTTTTTCACTGACGTTTACACATTCACACACACTGTCTCCTGCTGCCGGCGCTGATGTAGCAAAGCTCTGTCTGTGTTTGACTGGAACCAGAGGAGAGGATGGTAAGGTCATGTTTTCTCTATTTCTGTTCCTCTCTCTCGTTTGTCCCCCATTTGATTTGTTTTATTTCCATCCTCTGTCCGTCACGTTCTTCTTCTCTTACCCTTTCAATGTGCGCTGTTTCACGTGAGATTGAACAGCGTTTCAAGTGTTGTGGTTTAGCTGCGGTGGACTTTCAGGTTTGGGGAAGTCGGTGGAGTCAGCCTTATGTTAACTGGTACATCATGCAGAAAGTGTAGATTACACATTAAATGTGTCTGTTGATGATCAAAGTACCATTTCAAAGGCTGTGTCTCTGCCAGGAATGCATTGTTTGGGGGAACTGCTAAATCCGCTACTCTTTTTGGCATGAAAATAGTCAAATTCGTGGATTAAATGACCAAATGACAAAGAAATTTAAAAACATACTTACTTACTCCCATTGGTTTCTGGCGATGCAGATACTTTTGGTTTGATTTGCAGATCTTTTTAAAAAGGGGTATCGGAAAAAAAGGGTCAGAAATAAAAAATGTAGATGAAAAGTTCTGCAAATGAAAATGTAAATTATCTGCATTGCTGGAAACCACCAGGAGGAAGAAAGTGTGGGTTTGGTAATTGTGGTGAACTGACCCTTAAATTCCAAATCTATGACTTTGACAAAAAGTTTTAAAAAGGTGTTCATGTTTCCCATTAAACGTTAATCGTGGAAGGTTTTTAAAAGCACATTTCACCCATCAGGAGACATTCAACTTTAGATTTATTTTCTCCTTTATTTTGTAATCTAAACCTGCATGAGGAACATGTCATCCTCTGAGTAGCTGAACTGAGACTAATAGATGAAGAAAGTGAGAGACGCGGGATGGAAACACATTAAATTAAGAAGGTAAAGAAGAAAAAGAAGCAGAATGTAAAGAGACTTTTAGAAGCCAGAGAGGCGATCGAACCTTCCTGCAGCTCCTCCAGACATCTGAAGGATGTGTGTCAGCCTGGAGGCCGTCATGTTGCTTCATGGTGAGACATGTCTCTCTAATGAGGCTTTGAAGGAGGTGACAGCAGAGGGGGGGGGGGGGTATAACTGAACTAGAAGGTCAGCTGCTCTTAAAGTGGGTGAAGTCCTAATGTGCTGCATCACACAGAGTGTTTTACTAGCTGATGATGAGTTCGATTATTTTTGTGCCAGTATTCAACATCGTTCAGCTCTGATTCTGACCAGAGGGGAAGTGTTTCATCCAGACTGTGTTTCACCCCCCCCCCCCCCCCCCCCCCGCACGTTATCAGTCATGGGAGGTTTATATTTAGTCTGAGCTCTTCTCTCTGTCCTTCAAGGGCGACATCAACTCTTTCCTCGTCAAATCACTTGTTGCGCAAATCAAAACATGTACATTCAAGAAATCTGTTGTGGATTTATTAAACTTGGCCCCAAAAGAGAGATTATTTCCTGTTTGTACTTAATACTGTAGAGAGGTGACTGGAGACAAGAAACGGGCAGAAGACTTTAAGCCGCTACAATAAATCACCTTTTTATTTTATCAATGGATGAATGGACTGTGTACAATGTGGGGGAAAGAGTGTATTTCAGTGTCTTTTAGCTCATTGTTTTGGTTTCTAAGCCTTCAACTTCACTGTTTTGGTTCATTCTCACCACTTTCATCAGCGTCGTTTCATGGATGTGGGCAGTTGTACAGCAAACCACCTAAAAACACATGAAAAGTCCCCTCCAGAGGCCGGACACGTCAGCATATGTCATATAAAAACATTCGCTGAGTCATTAATGCCACATTAGGGTCGTTCAAATGGACTCACTTGAAATCCCGAGGCCACACGGTGCAGCTCAACACTTTACTTATGGTTGGTGATGTTTACTTAATTCTCACCGTGTGTCATTTGACAGTAGAGTAAGAAAACTGACGGCTTTATACGCGTCTTTGAAATTCCTCCGGTCACACTTTGGTTTACAACGTCGCGGCTCTGAAGCAGCCAGATGTGCAGTACAGTAAATGCAGCTGTTGGGTCATGTGAGGTTTCTCCTGCGCTAAATAAGAAAATAGTTCCTTTTTTTTCCTTGTTGAAACTAACTTCAATACATGACACTTCTACTCCACTGAATTTATATTAAAGCAATAATTTCTGTTATTTTTTACAAACCAAGATTTACATACAAAATATATAAAGAACATTTAAAACATGACTCATTGTCATAAATTAAAACTACCCAGTATTTAAAAATTGAGGCTAAACTATGAGTCAATTCATCAATTAGCTAATTAAAAAAGTTATCAAAAAATCAGCTGTTTTGATATTTCTCATGAAGCACAATATATATCATTCAACATGTATAAAATTAGCTTCACCTCAACTAAAATACTACATACAGTCAATGATCATTTCTCTCTATTAAGTACTTTTACTTTTGATTCTTTGAGTACATTATCCTGATCATAAATACATATTTTAACTTAAATGTCTGGTGTGTAGGATTTGGCGGCATCCAGTGGTGAGGTTGCAGATTGCAACCAACTGAAACTTCTACCGTGTGTTCAGGCTGAAGGAAATCTTCAAAGTCAGTGTTTGGTTTGTCCGTTCTGGGCTTCTGTAGAAACATGGCGGACTCTCAGGACCCACTCCTTATAAAGATATGAACTGCTCATTGTAAGGTAACAAAACAACTCTTACTTATAGGTTAATATTATATCCCATGTCGGCCAATAGATCCCCCTAAATGCTGCAGACTGTCCTTTTAATCAACACAGTATTTTCAGTGTATTATTAGTACTTTTATTTGAGTAAAGGATCAGAATACTTCCTCGGTCTGTCTGTAAGAGGCCCAGAAACATGTGATACTTGGACATGGAAGCGTCTCTGTGATGTTGTAATGATGTCTCAATGCTTGTGGCACCACATGGGTCTCATTAGAGAGGGAGGGGGGAGAGAGAGAGGCTGGCGGGGGAGGCGCTGTGTTCCGAACAGAACAGAGCTGTGTGTGTGTTCGGGACAGACCGGGTCTTGTGAATGTGTGTATTTGTGTGTTTTCCTGTGGAAGAGCCACCCTGGTTCCACAAACACTGTCGAGGGATCCACTCCAGCCAGAAAACAACGGCTCCTTTAATAACCGACACCACACGCACACACACACACACACACACGCACACACACACACACACACACGCACTGCATAAATCCGATCTCATCCTCTCTAATTAGATGGGAGCTGTGGGACATTGCTGTCCGCTGGAGGAAAGTGATTCCTTCAATTTAATTCTTTATCCTTCAGTTTATGATTTTTCAGCCTCTCAAATATGGATTTTTTTCTTTTTTCCCCTGTTTAATTAAGATCACATTAAACTCAATATCTTTGGGTGTAGGACTGAACAAGTTAATAACCGGTAGATGAATCGATGCGTTCGTTAGTTGCAGCCCTGCATTCATTGAGGAGTGAACCACAGCTCAGTCAAACCAGGTCACGATCGTTTCTAGAGACGTCGGGCAAACTAACCCTGGCATGAACAGGAAGTCCAGACCGAGTGGTTACACACACTGAAATAAGACCGAGATTACACCGCTGGTTGCAAAACGATGATATCTGCTGAAGATCTCTGCTTTGATGTGAAGCTAACGGTTTTCTCCCATCTGTCCTCCTTCCAGGTGAACGAGGGGAAAGCAGCGAGCGTTCAGCCGGAGACCATGAAGACTGAACCTGATGGCAAAGCCAAAGGTGAGACAGCTGAACTAAATCCAACACAAACAAACGATATAATCTGATGCGACAAAGAAACATTCGACCATTTTCTAAAGCATCCTGAAGTTTTTCACGTAGAAGCTTTCTTTAGCCACCGCCTTGTAAATACCTCCTGACTGATGTGTTCAGGTGCTTGTGGAGAACTCCGACATCAAGCTTTTGGGAAAGCTAAAGTATTGCATTAACAAGCTGTGTAGAAAAATCCACATGACAAAACAATACGCAAACATGATTGTTGTTGGAGAGATGAACCTTTTTTTCATGTAAATTCCGCTTTATTGTCGTCGTACATCACGGGACTGGACAATGAAGTGCAATGAAAACCTCCACTCGCTTGTTTTTCGACTCTTATTTCTTCTTGATTGGCAGGGCGGGAGCTATGCAAAGTCCTCTTTCCATATGAAGGACAAAACGAAGACGAGCTGTCACTAAAAGAGGGCGAAATCATCAACATCATCAGCAAGGTAATTCAGAACGTGTGTGTGTTTATACGGCTGCTTTTATTCTTGCATCGTTTGGCTGCTTTGATTTGCATCCAGGTGCACGTTAAATACGCCGAGCAAGCGTTTAAGGTGCAGCTCGGGCCAAACGCACTTTGCGGTCTTTTGTGCAGGAGTGCGCCGACGCGGGCTGGTGGAAGGGGGAGATCGGGGGCCGGCAAGGTGTCTTCCCAGATAACTTTGTCAAGCTGCTAGACGTGGATAAAGAGGTGATCTTTTTGGAGCGAGGAAACATGCAGGAGTTGTTAGAAGGCAGGAAAGCCTCAAAGACACGATGCGTGATTAACATGTTTTTATGTTTCTGTGCGTTTCCAGAGACCAAAGAAACCGCCTCCTCCCAGTGCACCTTCAGCTAAACACACCACAGGTACAGTAACGCCGAATGTCTTTCCTCTCTGGTGTTTCCATGTTCTGAGAAAAAGAGAGAGAAACCTGTAAAAACTCTGACCTGTAGAGAGAAAGTCGGAGGTCAAGAAGGTTCCTCCCGAGCGACCTGAGCACCTGCCGCAGAGAGACCAGGATCGAGGTACAGTCCAGACCACTTCGGCTCGGCCCGCCTTCAGCCTGCAACTTTCTACTGATCCGTTCAGCTGGCAATGGACGGATCACTAACTAACACGCTTCATATTAATAATCCGGCATTTGATTTGCTGGAAAGGGTCTCCTTGTGTCGTATTATTACAGCACAAACAGACAAATTATGAATTGGGGACATCGCTCTCTGATTGAACTGCTTACAACTCGCACACACACAATATCTGAAACTTGTGGCGATGGGCCTCAAGAAGAAGCTATTCTGTAAAAGTATACGGCTGTTAGGTAAATGAAGTAAAAAGTACTTCATATTGGCCTGTGAAATGTAGTGGAGTAGAAGTATAAAGTTGCTATTTCTAGTTATTTGTCAAATAAGTCCCTTACTAAATCTCATGCGCACTCATAAACCAAAATCAACTGATGGTCTCTGGTTATTTCCTTGCTTGTTCTGTTTTTCCCTCCCAGCCTGGGGCGACTCCAGACCTTTCTTCTCCTTCAGTTTTAATCTTTAACAACCTTCTCTGGCTTTGCATCACTTGTACTCCTACCTTGCCCTCACCTTATTATGCATGCATGCTTGTGAGTGTACATGTGTGTATTTATGCCGTACAATACGTTTGTTTTCTTTCCCTTTACCTTTGAACGTGTGTGCGTGTGTGTGTGTGTGTTTGTGTGTGTAGTTGAAGAAGTGAAGCTTGGAGACATCCCCAAGCCCTCCCTCCCATCTCCCCTTCCCAAGAAACCCCTCCCCCCAAAGACAAGCACCTCCTCTTCCTCCCAACCCCCGCGGCGTCCTGAGAGACCGCCCACTCTAGCGTCAGTACACACACACACACACACACACACACACATACACACGGGCTCTTACGAAAAAGAAAGAAATCCCAAATACTCCTGAGCGTATACAGCCTAATGTTGTTGTATGGTTTACCTGCTCAGGTGTGAAAGCCCCAAGTCAGAGGGCGGGGCTTCGACACCAGATTCTGCCCCTGACAGGTCACATGACGCTGGTGAGTTTGAGTGACAGGCGCATCGACCCGCTGAGATCAAGATATGGTGCCTTAGTAACTGTCGGAGCACTCTCTCTGTCTCTGTCTCTCTGTCTCTCTCTGTCTCTCTCTGTCTCTGTCTCTGTCTCGTGTCAAACAGCTGATGATCAGCTGTTGTTTGTGTTTCAGATGTGGACCTCAACGTCGTGGTGGCGTCAACGGAGAAGCTGAGTCATCCGACGGCGACGCGGCCGAGAGTCACCGACCGCCGGCCTCGATCACAGATCATCACACCAGTGAGTGTCTCTAATCGGCCCACCGGGAAGACGTGTTGCTGTACACCACTGTGTCACCAACAGGGTGGAAGAAGCACTCGCATCACTTGACGTAAACGTAACAATACCACAGTGTAGAAATACTCTGCTCCAAGAAAAGTACTTTAAGTTTACGAAAGTAAAACTACAAAAGTAGTAACATCAAAATATACTCTATTAATGTATATATTAATAGTTCATTTATTAACAACTAAAAACTATTAGTACTGATCAATACAAAGGTTAGTGTTGAGTCACGGTGCAACAACAAGAAACTTACGTGTTTTCTTTTCCTTTTGAGCATTGAGAAGTGGAGCCGTTCATATGGATTATGACTGTATTTAAATTTCATATTTCTGATAACAGTGTCTGTAGAGTGCTTCAGAAAGCCTCTGACTTTGCACTGACTAGATGTCTGTCTTGCAGTCTTCCCTGTCCAGTATGGACCTGGACTCCCCGACAGTGATGGACAGGAAGCAGAAGGAGGAGCCGGAGTCGGTCCCCTGCAGACCTGTCGAAGTTTCCACGAGGAAAGGAGTCCCCGCCGTCCCTGTATGACCACATTCATTATCACTATTTATTCCATCCAGCAGAGGGCGCCACGCCACATATTTTCATGTTTCTCAGCAGTGTGTAAAAAGTTTTGAAAGGTGGATGTCTTTCAGTTGCCAAAAACAATCTTGTTTGTTACGATTTCCATTTTTCTCAGCACTTTATGGACATATTTTCTGTCAAGGGCTCACCACCAAATCATACATATTTACTGTCATCTGGATTCCTAACTACCAGCTTATATTTTAGATGGAAGAATTCCTGAATTCATAATATCCTCTCTGATCTGTGTTTACATTTCCTTTCAGGCACCCGACAGTAAAGCCCCACCGCCCACCAAGCCCTCTGTCCTGACCCTGCCGAACGCCGGCCATCGCCCCGCCTCCCCGTCTTCCTCCTCGGGTCTGAGCCCCTCCCCCGAGCTCAGGCATTCACCTCTGACCCCCCCGACACTGGAGGAACTCAGGAACCAGCTGAGGGACCTGAGGTCCGCCGTAGAACTGCTGAAGAGCCAGCACAGGTACGTTAAACCTGGAATCTTTTAAAACTTCTTAAATCACAAAACAAACCTCATGGGTTAAGTTCCAACACATTGATTTATCTGTGTTGTTTTTATTGTGGGTGTTTTATTTCCGTTTATTAACTTTTATTTGCTGTCCTGTAATGTTTTAATCCTGGTTCACCCAATGTAAAGCACTTTAAAATAAAGTGGATTATTATACCTGTGTGTGTGTGTGTGTGTGTGTGTGTGTGTGTATATTGGAGTCATGGTGTATTTGTGTGTATTTCAGGCAAGAGATGAAGCAGTTGACCAACGCGCTGGATGACGAGAGGAAGATTCGTGTTAGTTTACAGGTGAGACGAAACAAACAAACAAAGCAGGTTCTGAAATGAATGGCATTAGAAATCTCAGTATACAGTAATAATATGTATGTACTGTATATATTGGGTGTAAATTGGTTCATTTAGAGTTCATTGTTGAGCCTTTTAGAAGAAATGCCACAGGAAGTATAAAAAAATCAAGAAATACCGGATATAGGACACACACGTTATGAAAAATGCTGTGATCATTGGATGCAATCGTACTCATACTTTCTGGTTTTGGTCAGGACAAAAAACAAGCGATGTAACCCATTTTGTAGATTAGATAATAAAGTGATGAATTAAATGTGAAAACCACTCGTTGTCGAGTAACACTGGCGTACTCTCATCCAGAAAGGATTTTAAGAGCAGCAGCGAAATGACTTTAACCGCACGATGAATGAAACCACAACACGCGTGTCTTTGTTTGACAGATGGAAGTCGAGCACATAAGGAAGAGCCTGTCGAAATGAAGACTGAAGCGTCCTCTTCTCGCCACATCGGAGGTCAACATTTGAACATTCTCACTGTTTGCCGAGACACTTCAGCCAAAACAAAGTTTGTGCCAAATGATCGTCGGGATCAACATCAGCGACAATACAGTACCATGGAACCATCCACCTTCCTTCCCCCTCCTCTGATGTCGCTTTATCCAGCGTTTACTTCTTTATTTGTTTGTTTTTTATTTTAAAGAGGCTTCTCTTCTTAAGTTCACTGCTATCTTGTCAAAGCTTGCTGTGCCACCGGTACTCGGAACGATGACACAGAGGCTTCCGTGGCGACCTCGCTGGTACTTCTGGAGACTCGACCTTCGTAGCCCGGTTGGTTCAGACGACCTCTGTGCTGGTCTGTGTCCACTCTGTGGCCTTCACCTCCTATCTGTGTGTGTGTGTGTGTGTGTGAGAGAGAGAGAGCGTTTTGGTTTTCCATCCATATGGGGACCAACAGTCAGATTGGGGACATCTTTGTAAAGTGAGGCTGTTTTGGCCCGACCATTAATTCTTCAACGGGCAAGATTATGGTTCAGATTTAGGTTGATCAAAGCCTTTATTTTGAGACACATCATTCGCATTATGGTTGCATTGTTTTATACACTGAGCCTGATGTTTCTATGGTACACTGCAGGCGGAGGATTTTTCGAAACATCAGCCATTAACAGCCCTGACCTTTTTCTTCTTGATGTCCTAACTTTATAACTTGCAGTCAAATATTCCACCTGTTGGGAGGCTAAAACTATAAGCACATCATGATTCTTCTCCCTTTCAATTTAATTCAGTCTTATCAACATGACAAGTGCTGATACTATCGGTGCTAATTAGAAGAATAGTTGGACATGTTGGGAACTAGACTTATTTGCTTTATTGATGGGAGTTAGATGAGTAAATCAATGCCACTTTATACGCTAAATGTGAAGCTACAGCCAGCAGCTAATTAGCTTAGCATAAAGACTGGAAACAGGAGAACAGCTAGCCTAGTTCTAAAATCCAAGCTCTGAAAACAGAGCTTTAAAAAAGACAATTTGTGGTTTTTCGATGGCAGACAGTCACTGCTTCCACTGCTCTTTGTTTTTTTATATGTAGGAAACAAAAACATGATATTTATTCTTTACAGAAGCTGGTGCAGCTTAATGCTATGCTAAGCGTCTCGTGGTATCAATCTTCTCATCTAACTCGGCGAGAAAGCAAAGAAGCGCATTCCCAACAATGTCAAACTATGTCTTTGACAAAATCCAAAACTGCCCTGTGATATTTGGCTGCAAACCAATGCGGGGGAAAAAAAGCACATGCCACTGCACGAACACTCTTATTCAAGACGTCTGTCATGTGAAGAGCATTGCCTTCTGGACCAAAACATGTTTCACCTTGTTTTGCTTTTGCACTTTTGCACCACGATTCCAAAAATCCCCCCCCCCCCCCCCCCCCCCCAAGAAACAGACAGGGTTGGAGGAATGTAGTCGGTGAAAGGACCTTACAGGTAAAACAAGATAAAAGTGTGTGTGTGTGTGTGGTAGCATGTATGGCTGTTTGCCTCCCTTCCTTATGCACAGAATCTATGGCAACCCATCAGTGTGGCCTTCCTGTTCTTGACTCCAAATCTTTCTTTTTCTTTCTGTCTTTCTTTCGTATGACAACAAGAAAACTGCTACAACTGAGTCTACAAGTTGTTTTCTTGACTTGGTCCTTTCTCTCCAGGATAGTGATAAATATATATACTTTTTATATTTCAGTGTAATAAAGATGCTATTATGTACTGTACATGTGCATATTTAGTTTGTCTTAAAAAAAAATACCAAATGTTTAAATTGTCTGCTGGTAAAATGTGTAATATACAGTATTATATGAAGGAGCATTTTGTTACATTCAAGCAAGTGCTGCTCTTTCACAGATTGCTTTCATAGGTCGGTGTTTTTGTGCAGATGACTGATGTAAACAGGACATCTAAGTGAACAAAACGAGAAGTGAAAGTCTCGATTCAGCATCAGCTGCAGTGAAACCACCGCATTTATTCAGATGCAACTGAAAAAACATGAAATTCCTGAAAATGTTTAAAAGACACCATGTCAATGAACTGCACTATTGGAGTTTACAATAGTGTTTAGATGTCTAATGGTTTGTTAGTGAAAACGTCTTTGTTGGGGGATTAATTGTAGGAAAACTTTTATATTTTCCCAACAGTATAAAATGCAAGGTGTACAGCAGCATGAGCCAATAGTGAACATTAACGCATTTTACTGCAAAGGTCTGCAGTGAAAATAAAAAAGATGACGTTAAATGCAACCCAAAAGGAAAATAACTACAAGAACAAAACAAAGAAAAACAACAATTAATATATAAATACAAATGCAGTCAAAGTGAGTCCAGATATTGCAAAAAGACAAATTCCTAATTTATGTTGACATTTAAAATGATTAGTTTGCAGTTTCTCCATGTTTGTGCAGCCAACTGAAGCATGAAGTCTTTGAAAATATATATTTGTTGCTAGAACCATGTCCTTCAAAAGAGCTGTTTTAATAATGTAAGAAGGGATAATAAAAGAGAGCGAGAGAGAGATTTCAGATTCACTGTTGCCAGGGCAGCTGGACTTGTTCTCATCTAATAAGTTTGAGGCACTTAAATATAGGAGCTGCTGTTGTTGGCCGTAGTCCAGTCCATTTACTTACAAACCTATTTCGGAATCAAATGAGATAATTACTGTAAATATTCTACTCATGTCTCCTCGAAAAGACACCAACATAGAAAATGATAATCTTGTTGTGGTTCTTTAGGAAACACTGGAACCTTTCCAGAGAAGGACAAATGACACTGACCCCATTCGGGAACACGTGGACCTCGTGTTCCTTCCGTCAGTGTGTGATTTATTGACCACTCGCTGTCAGCACAGTCCGGTATTAACACGTGCCACCGGTGCGTAACGGATCCAGACTGTTTGAAGGGAGTGGGTTCCAATGTTCAGCCTTGAAAAACGTTGGAAAACAATATTACACTTGATCGACAACAATGAATAACTGATGAGGAACAACTTAAATCATATGAGCCACGTGCTGATTGGGGTGAATGTGAGAATAACTTTGCTGCAGCGAGGGGAGCAGAGGGACACACCGTTTTATATTTAGACAACCGGAGAGACGCGATAACGTGTCATATACTGGACAGCACGGACCTGATCCATCAAAGCGTATTCTACTGAAGCCAAACGAGCCAAAGTTAACATCTGGATGCCTTTATGATCATCCCCTCTCTCCACGTCCTCTCCCTTTCGGATCTGGTCGGATCCAGTCTGGGTGAAGCGAACTTCTTGGTGCGAGATAATCGGCAGATGATGTGAGTTAATGAGGCGCAGATGCGTGGGGACAAACTCAGATGCGCTCCTCTCCAGCGACGACAGGTGCGCAACAAGTGAGCGAGAGGAGGACGAGACGGACAGAATAAAGGAAGTAACGGGAGGGAGCGGCGGAAAGTAGAAGGAAGGAGATAAAGCAGAAACACCTCCTGGGTTTCCCCGTTATGGATACGGGCCAGAGCGCGCAGGCTGCCGACATGGGAGGAGAGCACTCCTCCGTGGTGGACCGAGAGAGGGGCGAGGTGTCCAGCCCTTGCCCACCGACCAAGCAGCGGCCCCTGCGGGTGGTGTACGTCCTGAACGACGGGCTGAAGTCGGTGATGGCCAGCAGCCCCGAATCCGGAGCGCTGCAGTGTCTGCAGAGAGCCTGCGACTCGGAGAGCGCGCTGCTCACCACCGTCACCTTCGGACGGCTGGACTTTGGAGAAACATCAGTGCTTGACAGTTTCTACGATGCAGGTGCGTGTTACTTTAAAAACGTGGTTCAACATTTAAGTCGTTCAGGTTAGAAATGGGAAATGCATTTTTTGAATGCATGTTTTATGCGCATAGGTTGCGTATAAGTTGCTTCTACTGCATGATGAAAAGTCACCGAAATGCTGTTGAAACAACGGATATACTTTGTGCAACTTATATGTCTTTATAAGTCAATTCAATATTATAAGGGCAGTATTTGTTTATTCGAACTCACTCATTTTACATTATAAATGCGTAAATAGAAAACATGAGAAGTCATAACGTGATACAATATAAAAGGCTTTTATGACCTCTGGGGCTCTATGTCTGATGTTAATACTTAATATAATATGACATCGATAACTGACTCTTTTTGTGGTTTATTATTGGGGACAACCTTTTGACAAACTAAAGGGTCTCATTAGTTGAAACCTCAATGAACGATGGAGTCAAAGAGTCAAAGAGTTAAAACATTTCAACATTCATTTAGAACAACAGAAGATAAGGACGATGCATGACTGTGCACAACAATCAGGACTGTTGTTGAACAGCAGTAATACAAAAGTCATGCCCATCAACATCAACAACAGAGGAACAGTTCTTAGACTGGCGGCAACCTTCAGTCTTCAAAAGTGAAGTCATTGCGAAAGTTGCTTAAACTTGCATTCTTTCTGGTGGCCTCTGGTTGTAAAAAATAACTCTGATTGAGAGAAGACGTCTATGAGAAAATGACTCTACTTCTCACTTGATTTATTCCCTCAGTAAACATTGTGAACTAAGTTTATGGTCTCAATCGTTTCAAGTCTTCTTCAATACAGCATGATGTCATACCTTGTGATGGACAGGTCGATACCGCTACCAGAGCCATATACAGCGTTTCTTCGCCACTCCTCCACCGTCCAAATATGGTCAAAAAACCAAGATGGCGACGGCCAAAATGCTGAACTCAAGCCTTCAAAATCGCAGTCCACTAACCAATGGATGACGTCACGATGACTATCCACTTCTTATATAATAATTTCACGTACCTAAGCACCATTTACCATAACATGGGGTACACGCCAAGATACTCAAACCGGATCAACCTTCATCAGACTTTAACAAACCTAAAAAGTCCAACCAACACGGCACCAAAACCAAACCCTCAAAAGTGTGTATTATCAACAGCGCAGGTACAATACACACTCAAACTATCCATGTTCCAAAAATCATGCCAATAGGATCTTGCATATATTCTGGCCAAAGACCATCTCCAAAATCGCAGAGCAAGACAATATACACGATACTTTAAGAGTGGACCTGGATTGGCCATGTGCAATCAGGGGCAATCCCAAGAGTCGCATTACACTGGACCCCAGAAGGAAAGGGAGGCCCAAAATAACATGGCCCAGGACGATAGGGAACGAACTCCAACACCGAGTTGGGAGACCTTTTTGCCCTATGTGCCAGTTGGCACAATGAGGATCAATCAGTGAGTGAGTATCGGTACTTTCACTTAAGTGAAGGATCTGAGTTCGTCCTCTACCACTGCTGACTAAAACTCTGAAAAGCAAGACTTACTCGGGCCCAGTACTTCTTCCACCACCAATGCTTACAGCTAAAAACCTTCTGTTTTAATCGGGTAAGAAGAAATGGGTGTCTTATTCAAGGGCTGATGGATTTCAGCATGAGCTTTGAGAATGTTTTTGTTGTTGTCCCCATCTTTATGTGCATCGACATCGTCGGCGCCTCTTCTACCTCGATCCATCCAGACATCGCGGTTGTGGACATGAGCGATGTGTTTCGGCAGCCCTCCTTGTTTTACCATCTGGGCGTGAGGGAGAGCTTCGACATGGCCAACAACGTCATCCTGTACCACGACACTGACCCTGACACGGCCCAGTCACTGAAGGTACTCCCACGCATGCACCTCTATGAATCTCCTGTAGGTGTATTTAGTTCATGGATGCCATTCCGTTGGCAGCGCCTTAGAACAAAGTGGTCCACTATGATATTTGCAGACAGTATGCACTGTGTTGCCAAGGGCCAGCCGTTTGAAGTAGTAATGTGGCAGTACAACAAGAGTACACAGGAATACACACTGTTGCTCTGCTGTCCAGTCTTTAAAATCCATTCTGATGCTATTCTTTTCTTACAGGACATGGTGGCGCAGAAAAACACAGTAAGTGTATCTGTGTGTGTGTTACAGAGTGATTCATGAGTACACACTGTCTCGTGCTATTCGTGGAATAATATTCGTGACAAATGCCGTTCTTCCTCTGACGTACAAGTGCATTCAGGAATGCATATCTACATGCTCTCACTCTCACTCTCTCTCTCTCACACACACACACACACACTGATTCTTAAAGTATGTATTGTGTTTCTGTGTGTGTGTGGAGAAGGCCACTCGTCCGCCAGTGTTAGGTTTTCCCTTGGTTCAGTTGCCTCCAGAATACAGAGGCTCTGGATTGCGTAATAAAGTAGGTACCATGCTGCACTAGGGCATGCTGGGAGATTTTTTCACAGTCTAATGATAATAAACGTGGTGGAAGGGCAAACACTGACCTCGGCATGAGATGTTGTGTGAACTTAAACTTCCTAACAACAGCGTTAGATAATTTAATACCATGCAACCTTCTTTAGTTTCCCTTTTGTACCTCAGCTCAGCGTGAAGGATGTTGTTGACAACTTTTTGAAATGCAACCAATTGATCGGATTATCGATCTGGTAACTCCAACACTTGGATTAAGAATCACTTGTGGCTTAAACAGAATTCTGCATGAAAGGGCGGAAATTAATTACATCAAATTATGCCCTATTGTGCAGTGATTTTACATGGTGCCACCATCAGTTACATCCATAGACTGTATGTAAAAAGTGGACGTAGTCAATCGTGACGTCACCCATTGGTGTGTGGACTGCCGTTTTGAAGCCTCGAGTACAATTACGGCGGTCGCCATCTTGGCTTTTTGCAAGATCGGTCAACGGTGGAGTGACTTGGAGACGCCGTATGAGGCTCTGTTAGCGACCTGTCAATCACAGTAAACCTGCCCAAAAGCACACTTCATGGTCTATTTTACTCTAAATGGACCATCATTTACGAAATTGACTTCAAGACACTGAAAGAAAGAAAGAAAAAGAAACCTACGAAGCTGTTGTTGCAGTGTGTATTTGTGTGCATTAGTTCTTGCTGTATCTGGATATTTAACAGCCACTTGAGCCTCATTATCGAGCTTACCTTTGCTGCTGTCTTCATGATCCTACCAAACAATCTCAGTCGTGCACTGATCCTCTGCTTAGTTAATAATCCCTCTATAATCCCCATCTGTCCATCACTTCCTCTCCCTGGACTCATAAGCATCCTGGATGTCTTTCCGTCTGATACTGTGTTGTATTGAATCATTTCTGGTACTCGCACCCAAATCTGAATCATTGAATTTCCTCTTTCTCTTTCCAGGCATCCAGTGGTAACTACTACTTCATCCCCTACATAGTGACTCCTAACCACGAGTACATGTGCTGTGAGAGTGACGCCCAGCGCAGGGCCAGCGAGTACATGCAGCCCAGCTGGGACAACCTGCTGGGGCCGCTCTGCGTCCCCCTGACTGACCGCTTCACCAGCCTGCTGAAGGACATCCACGTCACATCCTGGTGAGACATAAACGTGATCATAAACGTGATCATACACAAGTTGTCTTGTCTTATACTTGCGTATTGATGGGTAGGTTCAAAGGCCCCAACATGCAGAGAGCCGAGACCTCGACTCTCTCGTGAAGACAAATGGATTAAAAAAAACTACAGAAGTGGCGTTATTTAAGTACGAAGTTACACGTTGAATAAATCAATGTTGACTTCTTGTTTCACACGTGGCATGAACACTTCCAGGTGGTGGTTGCCGACTTAACCAGCAACTCATTTGTGTCTTCCTATATTTCTTTCTCTTCACCTTGTATTCAATATTTTATGATCTGATTCATCCCAAGAGGATATAATTTAGTGTGATAGACAAAACATTTTTAATGTGTGGGGGAGACAAAAACTGTGAGACAATTGGTTGCTTCTCATCTCCATTTGCTAATTAATTACCTATTTCCTCTCTTCTACTTGTCTTTGCTTTTACTCATCCGTCGTCTGCAGTGCTTCTTTTAAGGACACCCTGCTGAATGACATCAGGAAGGCCAGAGAGAAGTACCAGGGAGAGGAGCTGGCCAAGGAGCTTTCCCGCATCAAACTCCGAATCGACAACACGGAAGTTCTCACCCAGGACATCGTCATGAACCTGCTGTTTTCTTACAGAGACATACAGGTACAAACACACAATGTTTGGAAACGTATGTGCTAAACAAATATGTGCATCATATTAATGTGAAAGGCAAGAAATAAGTTTGCCTTTTCTCACCACCAGGACTACGATGCCATGGTGAAGCTGGTGCAGACTCTGGAGATGCTGCCGACTTGTGATCTGGCAACGCAGCCCATGATCCAGTTCCACTACGCATTCGCCCTCAACAGGTGGAGTCAAGCTCGGGCTTAGAGAAGAGTCCACGCATAGTGTGCCAAAAGAAGCTTTTACTGCCAATCATTAAGCCTTAAACTGAAGAGATCAAATCAAATGTAATCTATCAGCTAGACCTTTGCTAAAGCTTAGCTAAATCTACATAAAAAATGTTTTCTAGCTGTAAGTTTAATTGGAAAAATAGCCAATTTGATGAACCTGTCAATTAAGTGTATTGGTCCATAAACCAACTGAGGTGTGACCAAATCCATTCATGGTGGAAAGAAACCCGGCTAACATTTCACCCTGGCTAACGGTGACTAACTCGCACTTTAGCAATGGCTGCCAAGTCAGCTTTTGACTCTAGTGGAGTTCTTGCAATGTGGAGATGTTAAGCTGTCTTTAAATATATTTATGTATTAAATTGTGGATTTTGTTTAACATCAATTCTCATGTGTGCAGGAGGAACAGTCCTGGTGACAGGGAGCAGGCTCTCGGAGTGATGCTGCAGGTGTTGCAGTCGTGCGAACATCCAGCGCCCGACATGTTCTGCCTCTGTGGACGGATATACAAAGACATCTTCCTGGACTCGGACTGCAAAGACATGATAAACAGGGACAACGCTATACAGTGGTGAGAACACGCACTCGAATGCGTATACATCCCTTCCACATGCTTTCATGAAAAATACATCATCTGCATCTAATTATTTACATTTGTGCAGGTACAGAAAGGGGTTTGAGCTGCAGCCAACTCTCTACTCTGGCATCAACCTGGCTGTCCTCCTCATAGTTGCTGGCCAACAGTTTGAGAGCTCCATTGAACTTAGGAAAATAGGTGAGAGGAGGACCCTGAACCTGCCACCCCCTTTGATGAAGCCAGCACAAAATGCATAAATCAAGCTGAAACCGCCCGATACAAAGCAGTTACAAAGTTCTCAAATGTGTCAGTTGCTCTCGATAGCTTAATTTGTTGCTGACTTATGTCTCTCAGAATATAAACGCGTGGTAAAATTGTGTCATTGAGGTTCAGCAAAGTAATTGTAAGGGTAATTAATAAACTGATACAGTAACTAAACTACGCATCTAACAGAAACCAAAGTAAATATAAACAAAGCTAGCTAGGCTACTGAAGTATGCGGTAGTAGCCTCAGCAAAAAAATTCTTCGGTTCTTCTTTGCTGTCTCAAATGAAGCTCAATGGTATTTCATAAATATTCCACAATGTTTTCATACTTTTAATCTGATGTCTTTAGGTGTGAGGTTGAACAGTCTGCTGGGGCGCAAAGGTTCCCTGGAAAAAATGAATAACTACTGGGACGTGGGCCAGTTCTTCACCGTTAGCATGCTAGCTAACGACATCCCTAAAGCTACTCAGGCAGCCGAGAAGCTCTTCAAACTCAAGCCGCCTCTCTGGTAGGTATTCACAGTCACAATAAATACCACTTATATACTATGTTGTCAGTGCTTTTATGGTACAGTATCAGAAAAATTTAGCTTTTTGTCGTCTGAAAACTCGACTTTTATGTTTTAAGCGACTTTATTTCCACAGGATAATGACAGTAAAGGAAATAGACTCAATGAAATACGTGTTAATAATCAAAATAACTGTTTTAGTCGGTGTTATATTCTGCATTTTCAATTATATTATTTCCTGTGACTTGTTTCATGTGTATTGTCTTCCAGGTATTTGCGGTCAGTGGTGCAGAACCTGCAGCTGATCCTGAGGTTTAAGAAGCAGTCGGTGGAACATTCTCCACAGCGGGAGAGACTCAACTTCTGGATGGACATCATCGTCGAGGCCACGCAGGGCACCACCAATCGACTGCGGTTTCCGGTACAAACGGCCATACGCGAACACGCTCGATCAGATTATCAAAGAGTCATGCTAACATGTTTGTTAATCTTTTTCTCTTTGTGTAACAGGTGTTAATCCTGGAGCCAACTAAGGTTTACCAGCCCTCGTATGTGTCCATTAACAACGAGGCTGAGGAGAAGAACGTCTCTATCTGGCATGTTTCTCCTGCCGAAACGGTAAGAACATTGTCCTTCTTTACCACCTAACCCTCTTTCTCGTTACCGCATCATTTCATTGCATTGCACCATTGACAATTAACTGTCAAAGTGCGTTACATCCACCTGTTTTTATACTCTGGTCAGTATGCCAAAAAACAATAAGCTTGGTTGAGAGGTTGATCACTTTGGAAAGAAACCTGCATAAATTAACATTTTCTTTTGTTAATTTTCAGGAAGTTCAGTTCAAATTTCCACTACCTTTGAATAGAAACCCAACTATCTTGTCTAGAAGAAACAGCACATGCTATGTGCTTCTGTTCCTTATCCATTTAAAAAAAATTGACTTTGAATGGTTTAATATAATACCATTCTCAGCAAATTTGAACTTAATTCACTCTCATTACAGAAAGGGATCCATGAGTGGAACTTCACTGCGATCTCCATCAAAGGCATAAGGTATGAATGTAAATGTGGCATGTTGGATTTTATGCAGCTAAGAGACAAAATGTGTCAGTTTATTTGGGTTTATTACTACAATCGCGAGGCAAAATGTTTGCCGAAACACCTTGTTTTCACCTGTACAGTAAAACTTTTAAGAGTACTTTTAGGTATGTTTTAAAGATCTTTCATCGACTCTTAACTGTCCCGTCTGCAGCATCAGTAAGTTTGATGAGCGGTGCTGCTTCCTCTACGTCCACGATAACTCTGATGATTTCCAGATCTACTTCTCCACTGAGGAACAGTGCGGTCGGTGAGGACACACACCTCTAGATGTGTCTGTGTAGGTGTGTGTGTTTGTCTGCGTTTGTGCTCGTACAGTACGTATGTGCGATTGTATTGAAACGTGGCCGTGAACAGGACATGGTGACGTTATAATGTCGTGCTCCAGGTTCTGCTCCATGGTGAAAGAGATGATATCAGATGGTACGGGGAACGCTGTGGAGCTGGAGGGGGAAGGAGACGGAGATACGCTGGAGGTCTTAAATATAGCCATTACTTTTTTAGTAAATGCATATTATAGCTCCAGTTTGTGATCACTGATTAACAATATGTGTGTGTTACAGTATGAGTATGACACCGATGAGACCGGGGACAGGGTGGTGTTGGGGCGGGGCACCTATGGAGTGGTGTACGCAGGGAGAGACGTCAGCAACCAGGTCCGGATCGCCATCAAAGAGATCCCTGAGAGAGACAGCAGGTAGGCACGTTTGGGTCGAAACAGTGACCCGGATCAAAGTTTACCACCTCTAACATAAAAAATTGGTATTTTATTGTCTCACAGTTTGTAATCAACCCTTTCAAAGTCCCGCTACCCCTTTTTTTTTGCAAAATTGCCGCCATCTTGGATTTTTGAATGGCCAATCGAGCAGATAATTTGTTGTGCAAATATAATATGAAGCCAGATATGAAATACAAGCAAACTTTATCTGAATAAATTAAAGGCATTTTTGGTCTTTTTTTCTCTCTCTCTCTCTCTCTCTCTCTCTCTCTCTCTCTCTGTAAATCAGATACTCCCAGCCCCTTCATGAAGAGATTGCGCTCCACAAGTACCTGAAGCACAGGAACATTGTTCAGTATTTGGGCTCCGTTTCTGAGAACGGATACATCAAGATCTTCATGGAACAAGTGCCTGGAGGTGCGTTTGTGTGCGAGAGAGAGAGAGAGATAGTAAAACACAGTTGTGTGAACTACGACGAGATCCTTAGAAACTCTGGCTGCGTCCGAAATCGCATACTACACACTACAAACTCAATATGTGTACTATCGTTCAACATGCCTTGTGCTTTACTGATAATTTGATCCGGTGCAGGCAGCCAGATGTTCTTGATTCATGTCGGAAAAAATGTTCTATTTAAGAGATCGATGCTTGTGACCTCTCGGTTACTGGGCGGTCTCTCTAACTGCTTGGTCATCTTCCCGTTTCATGATAGGTTTTGGACACTCCTTCTCTTCCTTTCTCCAGGAAGCCTGTCTGCGTTGCTGCGGTCTAAATGGGGCCCGCTGAAGGAGGCGACTATAATCTTCTACACCAGACAGATCCTGGAGGGGCTCCGGTACCTGCACGAGAACCAGATCGTCCACCGAGACATCAAGGTACGAGGCAGCAACGCAGTCTGTGGTTTGACCAAGAGTAACATCCAGGGTGCGAGTTTATAATGCAGACAACAATGAAATCAGAAATGGACTTTCACTGCAGTGCTCATCCTCAAGGGACAATAGAGGTGACACCCTGGTAAGAACACCTTGGTCATTTGATAGTAACCTGCTGCTGTTTCTCCATTAGGGTGATAATGTGTTGGTGAACACCTACAGCGGTGTGTTGAAGATCTCAGACTTTGGTACCTCGAAGCGGTTGGCGGGGGTCAACCCCTGCACGGAGACTTTCACCGGTAACTTCTTCTTCTCCTCAATCTGTACACAAAAACATACATTCAGTTTTATTTGTAACCGACATGTCCCCAAATCCCCAGATTACATTTAGGAATACTTCACCCACAAAATAACCATTTGTAGATCAGTTACTCACCAACTATTTAAAAGACTTCCGCATAAACAGTCACGTTTTCACTTGTTGAGGAATGTGAGAAATACAGAGTTTCCTGAAAGAATTAAAGGTTTCATGGGCTGAGTAATTGAGTCATTTTTGTGGGTGAAGTATTCCTTTAAATTAAAGTGCAAGTTAAAAAGTTGTTGAAGTATTAGACTTCAACAAGGGTTTCCTTGAACCTGGGTTTAATAAATGATGACGTCCATCTATTCATGTCTTCTACTGAGGAACTTTCAGGTGTAAACAAGATAAATTATTCACATTAAAATGATCTACTGTCAACTAAATTACACAAAAAAAGAAACTGTGAAAGTAATGACTGAGAGAGAAAGAAACTGCACCCATCATAAGTGGGTAATTCGGTTCTGGACAGCATGAATGGAGTCGTAGAAACGTTGAAGTATAAATATGAAAATGACGAGAGCCACTATCAGCCTCTATGGAAACGCTCAGACACACGAGCGTACACGAGCGTGCACGAACCTGCGCGCACGCGTACGAACATTCACATTCATCGGCCATCTGGCCTCCTCCAGCTGCCAGCGAGGTGTGTGATTAGGTTAGCTAATCAAGCAGAGGCAGAAGGGTGTTTACCTTTCATTAGCAGGTGTGTGCGTGTGTCTGTCCTTATCTGTCTCTCCTGTCTCCATCTTTGTAGAGCTCTGTCTGTCGCTCACTGTTTACATCAGTATATAGAGCACACCACAAATGCCAAATATGCTCAGACTGACTGACTGCAGACCAAATGCTCAGAGATAGAATGAAGCAAAAAGGATCGTGCTTTTGTGTCCAGAAACGTTCATTTCAGAATCTCCTCTTCAGTTTGTGAGTCAATTAGTTGTCTCTGATGCTAGCTGATTGCCTCTCGTTACCTCGTAGAGATAATTGGTCCAGCTTACCATCTGCCTCTCTGTGTGCAGGTACTCTGCAGTACATGGCTCCAGAAATTATTGATAAGGGCCCTCGAGGGTACGGGGCCCCGGCTGACATCTGGTCCCTGGGATGCACCATTATAGAAATGGCCACTGGGAAACCGCCCTTTCATGAGTTGGGAGAACCACAGGCGGCCATGTTTAAGGTAGGACTCTGTGTACATGTGTATTCCATTACATCCATCAGATGAACACATGTCCGGGCCCTGATTCTTCTGAGTAAATGTGGTTTTAGGTGGGCATGTTTAAGATCCACCCAGAGATCCCAGAGTCCTTGTCTGTGGAGGCCAATTCGTTCATCTTGCGCTGCTTTGAGCCGGACCCTCACAAGAGAGCCATCACCTCGGACCTCCTCAGAGACATGTTCGTCAGACAAAACACCAAGGGCAAGAAGAGCAAGATCGCCTTCAAGCCATCAGGTCAACTCACACACACACAATGCACATAGAACACACATTGGACGTGTTGTAGAATAACTCCCCCCCCCACACACTTACATACATGTTACAGTAACATTTACTGTTGCTTTTGTAGACTACATCCACAACGTGTCGCTGCCGGTCCAGTTGCAGTGCGAGGCCACCGGGAGCAGCAGCAGCGAACCCGGTTCCATGAGCCCAGACTGCGACTCCAAACACGACGTTTTCTTCGTAAAGAAGAAAAGCCCCGGCTCCCAGAACCTCCTCAAACCCCCCAACTCCAACTACCTGAGGTGTGTACGTCGGCTTTCACGTGAGCTCGATCTCTACAGGACTTTGAGAGCCAAAATCCAGATTTATTTGAGCTCTTTTGCAGGATAATACTGATGTTTACCTGCACATTTCATTTGGATGGCATCAGAATAGCCTCTTTTTACCAGTCATGCTGATTCTAAATGCAAAAATAACATATTACATACTCGTACAACATTGTCACTGCAGACACAATCCTGCTGGGACACAGTACACGTCATGTGAGAAGATGTGAATGAATGTGTGTGAGTGTGTGTGTGTGTGTGTGTGTGTGTTTTGGTGGCAGGTGGCCTTATTGTGCCCACAGCATGCTCCGCTGCCTTTTACGACACTGATATAATGAGGTCTGATAACTTTACGAGCTTCAGCTGGCAGGCTGAGCACACACGCACCATCACACGGTCATCCACGCGCACGGACACGCGTGTGTGCGTACGTGCGCGCGCGACCCTGGCGCGCTGACTCATGCTGCCTCTGCACTTTCCTGGGCACACACAGTCGCCAGGAGAGGCTTGTATCTGTAAATAAACCGGACGGCGCGTCACGCCGCTGTAAATCAATTGCGTGCTTCATGTTTTATTTTATATTGCGGTGAGATCACTGTGTGTGTGTGTGTGTGCGTGCGTCGCAGTGTTCCAGATGAGGGTTCGGTGTCGGACGACCGCAGTGCACCCCCCTCCCCCGAGGACAGGGACGGCGGTCTGTTCCTGCTGAAGAAGGACAGCGAGAGACGGGCCATTCTGTTCAAGGTCCTCAATGACGACCAGGCTAAAGTCATCTCCAACCTCAAGGAGAACCACATCCAGGTGTGTCTGTGACAGCAGTTAAAGCGAGAAAAGTTGTAATTTCTATAAAGAAACATGAATCAAAATCGTTTTTTTTAGCCTATTAGTACAAACTTTTGAAGCATTTAAGAAAAGAAGCATGCATTTTCTGATGCTACCACTGGGGGGCGCACATGTTTTAAAATCCTACAAATCGTCTCTTTGATGACGTCGAAGAGGCTTTGTAGCATTATTAGTTGTACCTCAGAGTTTGTCTTTATTCAGGATGTGTAGTGTCTGTATCTTCATAGTCAGCTTTCTGTTATACAATATCATAAAACAGGGAAGTCCTTTAAAAAGATGTAAACCCCCACGGTAACATAAATCTTCATCACTGATAGACTTTACATTTGGGACATTTATACTTACCGTATGAGCGCTGTAATCTTAAATCAGTGTTTTGATGAAGTGCTACTACATTTCTGTATGCTTGATGTGCGTGTGTGTGTGTGTGTGTGTGTTTGTGTGTGTGTGTGCAGGGCAGTGAAGAGCTCCAGCTGTCTGTCGAACACATCAAGCAGATCATCTGCATCCTCCGAGACTTCATCCATTCCCCAGAGAGGCGCGTCATGGCGGCCACCATCTCCAAGCTCAAGCTGGACCTGGACTTCGACTCCACCTCCATCAACCAGATCCAGCTGGTGCTCTTTGGCTTCCAGGACTCGGTCAGCACACACACACACACACACACACACACACACACACACACACACACACACACACACACACACACACACACACACACACACACACACACACACACACACACACACACACACACACACACACACACACACACACACACACACACACACACACACACACACACACACACACACACACACACACACACACACACACACACACACACACACACACACACACACACACACACACACACACACACACACGCAAGATATGCAAGCTGTTATACCAGAGATTTTGTCTTTTTTAATTGCTGCTGGCACATAACAAAACAAATGAACTGTAATAACTCATCCTAGGTGTGAATATGTGTCCTCGTTTGTTGGTTTGTCTGATGTTCTCAGGTAAACAAGGTCCTGAGGAACCATCACATCAAACCTCACTGGATGTTTGCGATGGATAACATCATCCGCCGAGCTGTGCAGGCAGCCATCACCATCCTCATTCCAGGTCAGAAGCCTGGCCTGAGCTTTTACCGCCATCAAGTGGACACATGCGTGACATTCTGTCCTGAACTAAACATGAGCAGATCAATATTCACATGATGTTACAAGAAATGAATTGACGCATCTCTTTAACAGAGCTGCAGACCCACTTTGGCCCGGCGTCGGAGTGCGAGGGAGCGGAGAAGGAGGACGAAGTGGACGAAGAGGAGGCGGAGTTCGGTCCCGTTTTAGCTCCTCACGCCGACGACCCCGGGACGACAGCTGACCCCGCCCACCCCGTGGCCAGCACGCCAAACCCCGCCCACTCGCAGGAGCATCAGCGCTCGCATTATCAACTGGGAGTACAGCTGGGGCGGCTCAAACAAGGGACCAACAGGTACACACAAAGAAGAGCTTTATTCTCAGCCAAGAACAAAGTGTCAATAAAGTTTTACGGTGCAACTTTTTTTTCTTTTGATGTGGTTACATGCGGTGACAAAGAGCCATTCAAATATTTCAACCCATACAGTCAACAACACACGCACACACCCACATGGGAAAAACTGCTGCAGGCACATTGTGTGAATGAATGGAGCTCATGATGATAAATCCTACTCGAAGCAAACCTGTGATAAGAAGTGGAGGAGATGGAAAGAATGTGCACACACCCATAATGTGCAAACACACACACCCGATGCATGTCGCGGACACATTAGCTGCAGGGCTGCGTGATCTGTCACTTGACCCCACAGGGTGACGACACACAGCACGGACATAACAAGAGAAGTAAAAGAGCTCCACACACACAACCTGAACACTGATATAACATCTAAACGTAAATAATGACAAACTGAAAGATTGTTTTGCATTAAAACATTTGTGTGTTTTAGGTGTGGCAATAAAGACAAAGCTGCAGTACGATGCGAAAGCTCAGAGATTATTCAACGTTTAGAAAAGGTGAAGCAAGAGAAAGACAAATTATTGTTAAAGTGTCTCAGCAAAAACAACCAATTGCTTTGGTTGAGACATTTTAAAACTTAAGCTGTCATCTGTGAAAGGTTTGAGACAACATGAGGCCATTTTATGCATTTCAGATTGTGTTACAACAGGCCCAACATTCATAATAACTTTATGTTTTCTTGCCAACCGAGAAAACCGCGACCGAAAGTTAATGTGGGCGACAAGAAATAGTGAACATACCAAAGCCTTCACTGACACCAACAACACAAATGTGGTGTTAACACATCTGTCTTTGAACACCTGGAATGTCTCTGACTTTATGTTGCCAGGACTAAAGAGAAACCAAATGAGAACATTGCTGACCATAAAAATGCTGAGAATGAGGAAAATCGCAGAACAGGAAGAGCATGATAGAAGTACACCTCCACAACAGATCTCTGAGTCAATCAGAGAGAGAAGGACTGAAACAGATTGACTTCAGAGGGAAGAGTTTTTTGCAAAGTTTTTTGTTTTATAATCATAACTATCAATGTCCTTTTGAATTTACAATTCATTTTGCAGCCCCGCTTTGCTCTTGGCTCACATCCACACACGCTGGATCTGTCTTTGTTTCTTGTTTGCATTTCTGTTGATTGTTATTTTGAGTTCATTGCACCGCTGAGGGGCCAGGACAGAGAACAGCCCTGACCGGGTCGATCGGCCGCGGGGACGTCTGAGCGACGGGGCAACCGGTCGCCCCGAGGCAGCAGAGCGAAGTGGTCGGGCGGGGGTGTGGGGCTTGACCATAGCCTGTTCCTTTCACTGCCCTGTAGGCGAGCACCAGTCTTAACCTGGATGCTCTTACAGGGAGCCAGTGTAGAGAACGGAGAAGGGAAGTTGAGTGGGAGAACTCGGGGCGATTGAACACCAGACGAGCTGCAGTCCTTTCAAAGTATTCCAAGAGTATTCTTCTCTCTCTGTACAGGTGTGGTAAGGGGGCTTTTGCGTGGCTTTGATACTTGTTGTGGCAACATTACATGTTTTTGCAAGTGCTAAAACACTTTTTTTGAAGCAAGGGCCCTCTTTTGCGAAACTCTAAAAACATTTACACAAAACATTTCATTCAAAACTATGTAAGCCCATCAATAAAGTTATATTGCATCACCATTTTACACACAAACACCAAATAAAAAGCTCTTTACACATTACCAACTGCACTCTGATGAATCTTTGGCATTTTCAAACCAAAACCTGTAAATTGGCGAGTTCTGTTGCAGTGTTTTATTACAAAACCCGTTTTCTGACAGGAAGTTGGACTAACCAGTAGTTTTATGAGGGCCACACAAAGTGTTGAGTTTTGGGAGGTGCGCGTGGGCTTCTTCTTCACTCCCCTTCATCCTACTGTCGCCCATTGCTGCCTACGTTTCTGTCTGTTGCGACAGCTTTCTGGTTAGACCATGCCGCTATTCATCTGTGCCCTCCATGCTGTGCGCCTGTGAGATTTATTGGCTATCATAACAGATGTCCCTGTCGCTGCAGGCTGCTGGAGGAGCTGCTGCAGAAGGAGAAGGAGTACCAGCAGGTCCTGAAGGCCACGCTGCAGCAGAGAACACACGACATGGAGCTGGTCAGAGCCCGACACAGACCACTAGGTAAACACACTGATGGATTATTCTTCTGTCTGTGCTTCTCTTCCGCCCTAACGCTCTTGTTTTCTCTGAACAGACATTTTACCTCCATCCATCTTCAAAATCCCAGCAGACCACGAACCAGACAAGCAGCTCACTGATTGGCTTAAAGAGCAGGGGGCGGACGCTGACACCATAGATAAGGTTGAGTGTCTGTCGGCTTTTGAACATCTGTCCCTAAGCAGCTGAAACACCGTACGTTTAGTTTTAATTTGATTGTGTTGTGTTGTAGTTTGTGCTGGAGGAGTACACACTGGCCGACGTTCTCACTGAAGTTACCAAAGATGACCTCCACTGTCTACGTCTACGGTATCTACTCTTCATATCATGATGGATTCTGTCAGCAGGGAGCATGAAATCAAGCTACTCTTGCCGGCTGACATTTGTTATTCAAAAAATAGTGGTACGATAAAACAAATCCTCCAACAAAGTTATAATTCTTTAAAAAAGAACATCTACAGGTTTTAAGATGCATCGTCTCCTTGACATTTCAATTTCAAATAAAATGAAATGAATGAAACAAGACTGATATCATTTAAATGAGCTTCCAAGAGTAGCTGAAGTAGGTCTTCCTCTTTGAAAGATACCCTTTGACGCCATCATAAGCCAGTCTGTCGTGATTAACCCTCGCTCCCCTCAGGGGCGGCGTCCTCTGCCGCATCTGGCGGGCCATCCAGCGGCACCGAGAGCGAGAGAGGCTGAGGCCCGACGAACGCTCGGAAGATGATGCATGATGGGACACACGGACGACGGCTCTGGAGGACTCTGATCGGCAGTGCCACAGTGCCTTTTCTCGATGTCGTCACTGCGTCGTACGTACTGAATCCCGAAGTTTGACTCTACATCTCCACACACTGTCAGATTTGACCAGGCCAAAGCGCTCTAGTGCAGGCGTTACTCTACGTATCTGTGCGTGCATTTAAATGCCACAATGTGTTTGTTCTTGAAAGAAAAATGCATCCTAGCAAACATGGAAACAGATTAAAGTGACACTCCACTCAGGATCCTTCCCAAAATGTCTGTAATGTAGCTTGTTCAGTGGCGTCCAATGAAAGTCTCGCTATATCTACAGCATATTGCCAAAACGTGGTTGCATTGCTTCCGTCTTAAGCTTTGTTTGTACTCAAGCTTGGCACCAAACCTCCAACCTCCACAATGACGAGACAGGATTGTAATTATCTGTAGACTCATATCTCATATTCATGAACTACTTTATTGTCTTTGTACAAGCCCTGTAAAGAAACAAGTCAAGCGTTAAATGCATGATATAGAAACAAAAGGTTGAATATCCTGTAAACAATTTGATTTGAAGAACTCCTCTAAAGACCAATTGGCCTTCTTTGTGTCATCCCTAGACATGTTAATAGTGCTTTTATCAACTATTTGTGACAGTGCGCCAACACCAAAATTCAGAGGTGCACGACTAAGCGCTGCAACCCTGGCGCCGGCTTCACTGCGGCGGGTATGAACTAAGCTTCACCGCTCACACATGAGGAAGTTCCTCCATCGGTCAGATCTGCTCTGTTCATGCGCATTCTGAGCATTCTGAGCACAGCACAAAGTGGATTGACGAGTTTCTGTAAAATGCTAAATATCTAGATAATGCACAACTGTGCAATGGTGGATATATAAACTAACGCACACAAGTTTTAAGTCGAAATGTTTAAGGTTTGTAACATAAGCATCATGTAGCCACGTTGAGGTCACATCATAAGTGCCACCACGTCACTGCCTTTACATTTATACGCATTAATGTTTCCTTGATATTTTGAATGAAGTTACTTTTCTTTTCTCCTGTGTTTTGTGTATTTAAATGTTATTTTTTTATTATTCCAACTTTGTTGCATGTACGTGCTCGTCTGTTCCATTGATTGCTTTAAAACTGCAATAAACCCGGAAATAATGAAATCGTTGCCCGCTTTGTTTTTCGATGTTTAAGTTGTCAGATATTGGTCATTTTCCTTGCAGTATATTCACATTCTGTGCCTAAATAGATGCTTGTGTCATTTCGTTTCCAACTCTTTCTAAAAATACTCTTTAGTACAAATCCGCCCTCGAATGACCCCACAGGGATAACTACTGCTGTTCTTTGTGCTTGAGTGAATGGATGCGTTACGTGGCTGAACCCTGTTTGCCTACTAACCTGACATATCCTCTCTAAACGGTTTAGATGTTGAGTAATCAAGTGACGTCACGGAGCATGCTCCCTTTTACCAACCCAACAGGTTTACTTCTTCAGGCTACAAGGAACACAAAAACAAAAGCTGGAAGAGATCTTGCTTTTCTGTTCTGACGTTTTTTAAAAGCATGCTCATCGTTCCTGCAGCTTTTAAGTCATCATACAAAACTACTATATACAGTGTTAACTGATCAGCTTGGAAAGAACCTCCACTATCTGAATGAATTCTTTTAGTTTTTTAGCTGACCTATCCCAAGAGTTTTCTTCCTCGTTTGTGTGTGCGTAGGTGCTTGTGTGTTGTTATTAGAACCAGGTGAAAACATTGAGGAAACAAGTTAAAAAAATACTTCAAGAGTCTATGAAACTTTAAATTTCAAATGACATTTTACTTGAATGTAAGCAATACAGAAACTGTTGTAACATGCATATTTTGGAATAAAACATTTGAAATGTACAGATTTGAAACACAACACTCAACTTAATGCTTGCAGATTTTAAAGGAATCATTTGAGTCGGATGAACAGTTGATACCACTTTCACATCTGTCGGGTAAACATAAGGCTAGCTAGCAGCCTGTTAGCTTAGCTTAGCGTAAATACTGGAAACGGAGGGAAACAGCTAGCCTGATCTATCGAAAGGTAAATGCATACCAGAACCTCTGAAGGTCACTAACATGTGAGTCAGGAGCACGGATGTGTAAAGACAACTGGCTACAGCGTTGGAGTCGCCGTTCATTCCCATGAAAGTTGTTCAGTGGCGCATGAACTAAAAAAAGCTTGACTTCCGAGTATTAAATTAATCAGATCTTTCACATCCACTGGACCGTGGAGCAAGCGCACTAGCTTTTCCTTTCATTCCGTGCTCAGTCACATGAACGGAGGAAGGACAATAACTCTGTATTTAGCTATTTGTACATTAGGACCTAATGATTGAAATAAGGGCTATTTAAGTGTTTGTATTAGGAAGTTGATTTACCGAACAAATTATAAGTGTATCTTTCCCAATGTAAGTCTTTGGGGAAAAGCAGGCGGCAACCTCTGGTTCTGAAGTGAAGCCAATGTGGAAGTGTCTCAAACCTGCATTCTGTCGAATGGCCATCAGGGGGCGACTTCTCTAGTTGCAAAGAAGTGAGATTGTATAGAAGTCTATTCAAAAATGACTTCTCACTTGATTTATTACCTCGGTAAACATGAGTCGCTACTATCAAGTCTTCTTCATTACATCATTGTCATTTAGTTTACAAAAACACGTTTTTTGTGCCGTACCTCTTTAAATCATTTACATCGAATGACAGATTTCTTTTCCCTTGTTGTACTGGTTGTCCTACCTTTTGCTACATATTACCAACATTAACTTTCCACGCTCTGCAGCTGTCAGAGGTATGCATTTCATCATCACACGTCAAGTACGTGCATGATGGCAGAACTTGATACAAAACAAAGGGGAAACCACCGTTTCCTGCTCTACAATGCCATCAGAGGTCAAAATAAGATGCCTTTCACTCAGAACATGTCCTCTTACATCACTGCATAATTTCAGCATGAAGACAATTAATGACAGCTGTTTCAATTGTGTTTGAATGAATGTCTTTACCCCAACGCCTTTGAGTGTTCTTTGTCATGTACGTCACGACGGTACAATCATTCCACCCAATCAAGATGGCTTTGGTGACTCAAGTGGCTTTGATTGTGAGAGTGCCAATGCTCACTTGGATGACGACAACAGAAGTAATAGTTGGAATGCTGTTAAGCATTCCAACTATTGAAGGTGTGAGGTGTTGAGGCTTGTGAGGTGTTGAGGCCACGCACACTTGGCGACGCTTCCACTTCATGACACTTGGAGGAGAAACAGAAACAACAAAAAGTTGCGGAACTCTTAGGTAGTGATTCAGTCGTCTCACTTTGAAAACTGGTGAGTATAAATGTGAGAAAGTCTTGCAGAAATGGGAGGTGATGGGAAATTTTTTACTTGCAAACAAGGCTGGAGTTAATCTTTAATAGAAGCTGAGGAAATTGAGGGAAAGAAAACATAGCCAGAAGGAGTTCAAGGAGTCGTACTTTGTATCACATACACAAGTATCAAATAAAAGGACAAAGCAGGCAATGTAATCTTTACACTGCATTAATGCTGCACCCTTCTGTGATACCCTGCCAATGGCACTGCACCGCATCTGCCCTTTTAAGAATGGATTTCACAGCATGGACTTCGGAGAAAGCCGTACAGCAACTATGATGCCCTGCACAAACACAAAGGCAGAATAGTTCTATTATACATGAATCAAACTGTTTTTTTTGGCAGGCGACTTCAAATACTTTCTCTTCTTTGCTCAAACTACTTTTGTGGGGTTTGTGTTCATTGTTGTCGGGGCCTTCCTGTGTTTTGGATGGACGCCATATCAAATACCGTGTGACATCTTGAAACCTTCATTAAAGTCATGAATCTTGCAAGCTCGGCTTTCACAACAAGAGCCAAGAATTCGTGCTGACACCTGATTCGGACGACTAAAAAAACTAGATGACGATCATACAAATTAAAGCATGTTTTTACATGTTTCTGCATGGGAGATTTGGGGAAAAAATGTTTCACGACTTGGGTGCAGAGTGGCAAACTGTAAACACAACGTTGACATATTCGCTGATATGGCTAAAACGTTAGCATATTTAACCACATGCACCAGGACAACATTAGCATTCAGTTGCTATCTGGATCTTTAGCAGCTAAATGTTCAGAGGCTTGTTGCCAACTTTGCAGGTACAGTATGTATTACAGCGTGTTTATCCATTTTTTTTGGCCAGAAATAACGACCTGCTGCGGCCCAAATTAATTCTGACAAGACTCCTTTCGCATCGTCATTCTGATCCATGTGAAAACATTCAAAAGTGCAGCTTCAAACAAATCTGCAGCTGTAATCTACTTTATATTCTCAGCACATGGCTGTTGCAGCCGTGTTGAACAATTGAGAATTCTCTTCAAATTCCTGCAAGAGTTGACATTTTGCAGATTTGTAGCGATCAACAACCGTCTCTGGTGCAAGAGAGCAACACTGCTAAGTCGTAGCATGCAGTTTGACTCTCAACATGAAGACAGGCAAAGTAATGAGACGCATCAGAAGAAGAAGAAACATTGGGCCATGGCATTCTGCAACCATTGTAATCTGGATTGTTCTGCAAACAATGACTTACCTGCTGCCTGAATGGCCACCCAAAGAAGAGCCGGCGTCAGAATAGAAAGCAGCGTCATTTCTCCTGAGATGAGAAGATGTGGATCTTGAGTTTGGATATGCGTGTGAAGGTGAAGTGGTTGAGTATTGTTTGGGACACCGGTGGGATTCACTGCCGGGAATAGAGATCTCAGAGGGAGGGTGGGACTAACGGTACTTTCTTTTTTCTGTGTGAGTGTGTATTCAGTTACACAACAAGTGCTTTCCCCAGAATAGACTGGATTGTTTGACAGCAGATTTTTTTGGTTTCTGAGCAGGTTAAATTTCAGACAAACATTTCATCCCAGACTGCATTAACTCACTCGCCATTAACTGCTAGCTGACCTCAATTCTCTGTCAGCCGGGCAATCAAGGCCAACAAACAAAAAGCAAAGTTCATTTTTCCCGCCTGGTGTAATTCACAGCTATACCTTTAGGTTCGAGCTCCTGTACGTCAGAGCTTTTCTTTGTCTGGTGATGAATTGTAGCGGCAGCTGTGGAGATCAAACCAAGTTCACTTCTCTTTGATGATATCTTATCTTTAATGGCTGCAACATTCCTGCAAATTAAGAGCAGAGTAGTCTTGGGAATCATTTCATGTTTTCACCCAAAATTGTCCCTCACGTATTTGTTTATTTTTTTAGAAACTTTGGGATCTTCACAAAGTTCTGTAGGTTTCAACTGCTTGGATGCAAACTATTTGAGTTTGAAGTGAGGTATTGAGCTGAAATAGTAAATATTTGTTGCCACTTGGGGGTAGCAGAGCAAGCTGTGTACATAAAGTTATTGACAATCCTTAAGTTGTATTAGCAAAAATTGCTTTCACTTAATTAAGGCAAACACAAAACAACATAAGCATAAATCTGGAGTTCTGTTTTTTTGAACCAATAAATATAAGGCTGATATTCAATTGCCTTTCAGCAAATGTTTGGTCTCCAAAAAGCCTAATGCTTCACAGTTTAGTACTTGACGATTTATAAGAATCATTTTTCTGCTGCTGCTACAAACAAAGTTGATGAGAGCTGAAATCGCAGGTCGCAAAAAAAAAAGAAGAAATTAGCTAAAATAGCTTAAAAATCTCTACAGCTAAGGGCTTATTACGAGGGTTGTTATTTTTCGGTCCTAATAGGACCTACAGTGCCGGAGTGTCACACTCACTGTACAAAGTTGCTGTGCTGATAACATTCATTGCCATTCAGCCGTGACGAAAGCTAAGGTTACAGCTACCGTTGAATGAAAACCACAAGGCTGCAAAGTTAAACCTCAACATGAAGTGGTGGCATGTTTTCACCCCTGTTGTACCACAGCACCTCTATTATCTCTCTATTATGGAAACAAGGAAATAGCAGCTCACACGTCAGCATGATGTGCATACGTTCCTGGAGAGTCCCACGTCTGTTACTATTTTACTCACGCTTGCTATTTTTAGCTGCTCAAAGGCTGCGGTATATAAATAGATTGCAAACTCTCCAACCTTGAGCAAGAAGGGTTAACGAGAACATCACGTCATGACGTTTATCGGTGGTTGGTTTTCTATCAGGAGTTGATTATTAACTGGTGATTTTAAAAAATAGTTCTCCTTGAAATAAATTGTGAAATTCTATGTAAAATACACAATTTGGTGCACGTAAAGCTAAATCTGAGGCTTCTGAGGTAATGAAGCTTTTGTCCAAGAAAAGTATAGTTGTGCTGTCAAATATTATATTGGCGATAGTATTGCCACATCTCAAATGTAACTCATAAACTGCACTGTAAGCACACTCATTCCCAGACTGAATTCAGAGGAAAGGTAGAGCTATTTTTAGAAAGGCTGAAGTCCACAAAGAATGTGACGCTTACTGTTATCTCCTGCGCCATCGTTGTTAAAGTTTATGACTCGAACCTTCGATATCAAAGCCTGTCTTCCTGCAGTAAAACCATCGTGGTACTTCAGCAAATGATGTAATAGCATCTGCCCTGTAATCACATGCAAGGCATTTTAATTGTACCTATGAAGCAATTCATCTTTTATCCGAGTTATAGACAGTCTCATCACTGCAGCTCCTCAATAAACACCATGGCCCGATTATAATTTGTAACTTGTTTAAGCAACATACGATTTTATAAAGTCGAACATTGAAGCACAATATATACCAAAATGATGAAGGCCTCCAGACTAATAATACGAGTGCTGCGTCATTCAAGTCTATAATGACGTTTTGTGGTGCAAACAGTGTTAACAAACAAATGTGCAGTTGAGCAAATTACCACAAACTAGTTTCCACACATCCCCAGGGCAGTGGCCCACATTACCTCGATGGTAATCCAGTTCAGTATTGATTTGAATACCAAAAGTGTTAAATGTGGGCCTAATTCATTCGACAATGCATTTGTAATTCGACTTATGGTTTGGACCAGCTTCGCAGTAATATAGATGATAATACTTTTCAAGACAATCAAAGATGAGAAGTTAAATAAAGTTTCTAGAAACACATAATGGAAGTTGTACTAGTTAAGGTTTGGTTGGATTTTAAACAAGGACTAATCTCCACGTTTGCAAAGTGAAGCTAATGCTGAAGTGCCTTAGTGTCATTTGGTTACAACAAGCTCCACCACAACACAACTTCGTAAAAGGTTGATGGGTAAAAGATCATGGTTTGTGTTCAAATAAGTATCATTGTAGAAGTTTGGGATCAAAAGTCTACTTACACATGAAGGTTAGGAGAGCTGTGTTGTGATGGTGACAAGAATAACCACATGGTTGAGGTTAGGGGACGAACGTGGTCAACAGATATACACCAACATTGACTTTCCACTTCACCAATTCTGTTTTCCTTCTAATGATTAATGAATCGAGAGGAAGAACAACTTTGATAAACAAGTTAATTAAGGACCACACAGCAGCGAATGACCTGTCAACAAGAATGGCATATGTCAGCAAGAATCACTAGTGACGCAACGTTTTCTGCAGGTTAAACAGCAGCCGCATACCTCTGATAATTACAGCCTTTGGATCTCAATATCACTCTGAAACACTTCGAATGACATCTGACAGGAGTTGAGGGACTTTCTGCGCAATAAAAGTCGTCTGTTTGTCTTTCTGAACACATCGCTATTTGAAAGTGCCCCTGAGAACACTTCCTCACCTTTCAAACTGTCGTTCAACTTGTCACACCATTCACATGTGGACAGGTCACTTTTAGAGTCAGTCCTCTTCTCCAAATGTTCACACTGGAGTCGTCACTATCTTGAGGTTATCTGACCCGTAGACATCGGTGTGTGTCTTTCTAAGTTGATAAAAAGATGCACGTACGCACACACGCACGTACGCACGCACACACACACACACACACAGATACTAATGTAGCACACACAATGAGTAAATTCCTTTCGTGCTGCTGCAAGGGAGGTGGTTATTGAATAACTTGTCAGGGGAAGTTGTGGGGGAAGTTTAGGAAAGTGTACTCGTGCTGTGAGAGCTTAACTCCATGGATGCTTTTTAACTGATTTAACTGAAAATGATCATTAACCAAACTGAGGTTTTGCAATATTTTCTCATGTTTGACAATTTACGTGATATTCAAATCCTTGCCAGGTTATCAGTCCTTAAAAAATGTCCTTGCTACTATTTCCAGCAAACATTAGCATTAGGTCAATGTGTATTGTCTTTCAATCTCTTTTTAATGTAACAAAGTCGTTGTTTTTTTAAATACCTTTTTTAAGAATTAGTCATTTCACTCATTTCACGTTGAGTTTATATTATCTTTACATCTCTGTGTTGGCTGCCTTGATGATGCTTTATTCTGCATCTTATTTTATTCCTCTTGTTTAACAATGCTTATTTACTGTCTGTTGTTTTTGTTCAATCATATGAGTTTTGTCCTCTTTTCTGGTTATTTCTAGTGGTGCTACACTGATAAAGGTGGTTGGACATTGATAATCACTTCCACAGGCTACAAATGCCAATTTTCTAAAACACTTCCTGGTCCCATGCGGAGGTGAGAACCAGGAGGTTTTCTGGCTCACTTCCACATTCTGAAACAATCTCATGCGTTACACAATCCTGCCAAACACGGGAAAATCCCAGAGACGGCCTACTTAAGCAGTGAGCAGGGCCGTCTCTGTCACACTCTCACTAAATCCCTCCAGGCGCTTTACTTTACTCTGAACCTCGACATCAACAAACTGAGAGCGGTACAGCCAGCACTCCCACCATAAGAAACAATGGCAAGCAGCAAAGTTTGTCTCCTGGCAGTTCTGTGCTCCCTCGTCATCCTCACTACCTTTATCGGCAGCACACACTCAGGTAAGTCTTCACTGCAAATCTTAAAGCTCTAACAAACAGTGGGAAAGTAGATTTAAGATTGTGTGGTTCAGAGTTAAAAAATAAGCAACATTAACATATTTGTCAAAAACTATATTTGTTAATGCTGTGTTCCCAGAATCAAAATGACGTGGTTCTCTGTATTTATTTGTTTTTTTTACAATTTTTGCAGCGAGCTGCTGCATGATGTACACCTCACGCCAGCTGTCATGCCAGCGTCTGATGGGCTACACCATTCAGACCATCGTCAACTCCTGCGACATCAACGCCGTGATGTGAGTAAACGAGTTGATCTCATGCAATTCTGAAAATTCAGTAGTAACAGCAACACATGGAGCCGGCTGTAGCGGGTAGATCCAGGTGGAAATATTAAGAAAGAAACAACAAATGTTTACTCAAGATGACTAGAAAGAGACACAAAACAACCACAATGAGACTCAAGATGACTAGTAAGAGACACAAAAAAACACAATGACACTCAAGATGACTAGTAAGAGACACAACAAACCACAATGAGACTCAAGATGACTAGAAAGAGACACAAAACAACCACAATGAGACTCAAGATGACTAGAAAGAGACACAAAACAACCATAATGAGACTCAAGATGACTAGTAAGAGACACAAAACAACCACAATGAGACTCAAGATGACTAGAAAGAGACACAAAACAACCACAATGAGACTCAAGATGACTAGAAAGAGACACAAAACAACCATAATGAGACTCAAGATGACTAGAAAGAGACACAAAACAACCACAATGAGACTCAAGATGACTAGTAAGAGACACAAAACAACCACAATGAGACTCAAGATGACTAGTAAGAGACACAAAACAACCACAATGAGACTCAAGATGACTAGTAAGAGACACAAAACAACCACAATGAGACTCAAGATGACTAGTAAGAGACACAAAACAACCACAATGAGACTCAAGATGACCACAAGCAGACATATGGCAACAACACAGACACTCAAAAAATTACAAAGTGACACAAAACAACTACAAAGACACATTAAAAGGACCCCAAAGAGACACTATTCCACGACAAAAAGAGGCTAAACAACTATAAAGTGTGTGCCTTGCTCTTGTATAGGAGAGGTGGCTGCAGGACTCTGTGGACTGTCACTGTAGTAAATATGCCTGAGAGACTCTGTGGGGTGAATACACAAACTAGAATGAGACCACAGGGAGGAACTCTTCCTCTCGCGTAATGGAGCACATTAATGTGTCTCATATTTCATAATTTCTTAACCGTGTCCTGTTTTCACACAGATTCCACCTTCCAGGCAGGTTCGTGTGTGCTAACCCTTCAGCCAAGTGGACTCAGAGACAGATGAAATGCCTCGAGTGAGTACACTCATGTCCCTTTAGGGTGCTTAATAATGCCGTCTTTCTGTGCAATATTTTTCATTTGATGCTCTAACCATGCACTAAACGAAATTAATGTTGTGTTTCCATTTTCCTGTGTAGTGAGAGGAGGAGGAAGAACAGTCAGATCACCGCGAAGAACAACACCACGTCAGCATAAGCTCTACAGAGCAGTTCATATCTGCAGCACATGACTCTATTTCGTATGCACCCAAGAACCCTGATAGTCACTGTAATTTGATTTATGTAAATTATTATCTTATATCTTATTATATTTGTTCTGTTTTATAAACAGCAAAGTGTAGTACATAGTATACACAGTAAACGGTACGTTGTAGCAACAGATCACCAACAAAACAATTATGAAAACATTGTTTTTGAGAAGTATATACTGCATATGTATGCATATTATATATTTATGTGTTATGTATTGCGTGGTGCTGAACTCTGATATTTTGGGTCAGAGAAATGAAGTATGGAAGTTGGAAGTTTTGCTTGTAATTTATATTTTCAAAGAATGTATTAAAATAGATGTTTGATAATACATGTGTATGTCTATATGTCCACACATTTTATACTTTCAATACAACCTTTTCATTTATTATATTTTAAAAATGACTTGAAATTAATTATTGAGAGTTTACCTTTATCTACTGTATATAGAACAAGTATTTTAAAAAAGGAAATACAATCATCATATCTGCTAACATTGCAAATTTGATCGTACTTTACATTGATTAGTCAATAAAAGTCAGTAAAACTCTAAATCAGCACGATCAAATATGCAGTCGACTCAATATAATGGTAATAATATTACGAAGACGAGGATACAATTGAAAAATTCTGCATTTGATATTAGACATTTGTCACAAAGTTTTTACCCAGAAGAAGACAATGTTATCCCGCTGATGATGGATAATGTAATAAAAATAACAATAATTCCAAAAAGCAGATTCAAAAGTGTCCAGGGACAACAGATGAAACACCAAGTTTAACATTTACAAGATAAAAAAGATTAAAATAACAAGATTGTGTGCTGCTGGTTACATAATAATACAGACTGTATGATTTTCCCCCATAATCAATGTAAAACCTTTCAGATTATACATTTATTTTCACAAATTTATTTTGCCGGTTTTCCAAGCGACATTTTTACTGATTACCAGCCAGTTGCTTCATTTCTAAATAATGTAAATGACCATATATACAGTACGTTATCGTGACAATGATGCAACATGTTTTGAGCGAAATGAAACTGTACATATGTCAATCTGTTGCAGGTTAGAAGATTGGTAGTATCATTCAACAAATTCCAAGAAGACTCCAACGAAGTCCACTGTCTGTGAACCTCGAAGGATTGTATTTCCTTTCCATCACGGTCCGGCCACCACATTGAGGAGGAACCGGTCCTCACCAAGGTCTTCTCCAGTCTTCAGAGCCTGGCGGAGTTTCTCCCAGAACAGCTCGGGGTGCTCTTCGGCTCGAGGCCAGCTCAGGTAGGTCCGCCTCTTCAGCAGCTTCCTCATGCGGTAGTAAGGAGACAGCTGAGCGATGGGGATGTCCTCCAGAAACACCATGATCAGCACGTCCTTCTGCTCGTCGAACAGACGGAAACTACAAAGGAAGGAATCGACTGATCAGTCACACAAACTGGCTTCATACAGTTATTGGGGTGTTGAACTGCCGTGTGTTGGCTGACATGTTTACCTGGCCACCTGGATCTCTCTGGAGCACCACTCGCTCTCGAGGTATCTGCGACTGATCACACAGATGGTCTTCCTGCTTCTGTAGATAGCATCTGTGATGTTGTCTATGATGGGTTTACCTGAGGAAGCGAGAAGGAAAAAGGTGAAGAAAAGTCTGGATTCGCCTCATTAGTTCCTCTGATGGTGCAGTACAAAGAGTACTATGGTGACACCCTCTGGAGTATAGATGAAAGTACAAAGCAACACACAAAAGTAACATGCGCCTCAGGATATTAATTGCCAGAATACATTTTTGCCAAGTGTACACACTCAAATCAGACTGTTTGCTTGAAAATTGTGTTTGATTGTTTGTGTTTCATTCCCCAATCACCCTTTCAGTACATAATCCAACCCCTTTACCCCAGCCAGTTGCCAGATTATCAATGTTGCTTGCTCTCCAAAAACTGAACCCAAACCTGAACCCTGCCATTGTTTCTGAACCAACCAACCGGCAGACATTGCTAGACCAAAAGCCAATCCACAAGCATAGCTAAACATGTTGTTCAATGCCAGGTCTCACCTGGCTCGAAGTCTCGATGGTGCAGACACAATCTCCAGTCCTGTTCCCCTTCCAGTTTTGGCAACAGCTCCCTGATGACCCACGGCTCATCATGGGCGTTGTAGGAGACGAAGGCGTCGTACTGATTGGCAGCTTGCTTGTTTTTAAGCTTCGTGTCAAAGAGCAAAGCCAGAAAGAGGTAATAGGCGTAGGCCAGCTGCCACCTCAGGAAATGGTAGGTGAAGGACACCAACATAAACAGGAGGATCATGCATGTGGTGCAGATAAAGTAGATGAACTCTATGTCCACTGTGCAGGACCGGACGTTTAGGTCCAACAGTTTCATACCCTTAAGGTTTGGAGGATAGTTGCACGTAAAGTTGTAGGCGTCATAAACTTGTGTTTGCTTGTCGTCAACTGCCCAACTTTGGAACCAGGCGTTATCGCAGTCACAGGTGAAGCTATTGCCTTGAAGATCGAGGTAAACGAGGGCCGGTAAGGACTTTATATCTTTCTCACTGACGACTGAATATTGATTCCTTCTTGCCTGCAGGAATTCCAGTTTAGTAAGGTTGGCTTCTATAAGGAAATATAGAGATTGGAGGCTTGTTCTAGATATTGAGAGGCTTAGAAGGCCTTGGATTGGGTAAAACAACTCGGGGGAGAGATCCGTGAGGTCATTTGCGCTAATGTCAAGTGTTTGCAGTTGAGGCGTGTAAGTAAACGTGTCTTTGTGCAAGGATAGAAGTTGAGTATTCCTGGCATTGAAATCCAAAAGATGAGTCAAACCTTGAAGGAAGTTGGAAGGCAGCAAGGACTTCCCCCTACGGTTATTTCCAAGAAACACCAACTTCTGCAGACGGGACAGCTTAGAAAATGGTGGATCAGGCAAAGCTACGCTCTCAAAGTATTTAATTTTATTGTCCCTCAAATCCAATGCTTTCAAATTGATCAGATCATGGAAAAAACCTTTGCGTAGCCCCTTTTCATCTATTTTATTCGCGTTCAGCTGCATATCGGTAAGATTCCTTAATCCGAGAAAAGACCCATTTTCAAGTATATTGATTTGATTATCATTTAATGACAAGTTCTGGAGTGACTGCAAGCCTGCAAATTCTCCGTGTTTAATGGCGGTGAGTTCATTCAGATTCAAACGCAGTTGTTTTAGATTTGGCAGGTATATTTTAAAAGCACCTTCTAATTTGGAGATTTTGTTGTTCTGCAGCTTTAAAACTTCCAATCGTATCAAATCCTTGAAGACGCACTCCTTGAGAGCTGAGATTGAATTTTGATGAAGGCTGAGCTGTCTGAGCTTTGTCAGGTTGGTGAAATCGTTGCATTCGAGTGTTTCGATCTTATTCTTGCTGAGATCCAGCTTTTGGAGAGTTGGTAGATTCCTTATGGCAGCTGGAACACATGGAAGTTTGTTTTGAGTCAGACTCAAGATCTTTAACCCTCGCAGAGATCTGAAGGCCTCTTCACTGATATTCTGTATGTTATTGCTGGCTAAATCTATCTCTGTTATGTTAATACACAACTGGAAGAATTGCGCATTAACATAGAGTAGGTTGTTACGTCTGAGTTGGAGTGTAGACACTGTTGGGATGGTGCAGGAAACGTTGACTAGTGCTGTAAGGCGTGTATGTTTCATTTCATTCATCCTCAGAGAAGTCAGTGAGGGGTTGAAGTTCTCTCGTAACGTTTTCATGGCATCATTATCGATTTTAAGCCCACTAATATCAAGAGTAGACACTCGACTAAGAAAAGTCTTGTTACGAATGTCCCATTTCATCTGTGTCTTTTTAGAAGAATGGAGGCCGATGTTTAACCAGGTGAGATTTGGAAAAACATCCGCGGTGATCCTGAAGACAGCAATAGGATTTTGAGACAAATCAAGGGAAGTGAGTTTTAGCGAGCTGTTTGTCAGTTCCCACGAATAAAAAGTGGTTAGATCGTTCTTTTCCACTGACAGCTCCCGTAGATTTGGCAGGTGCTGTAATATAGTGTGAACTTTTGTCAAGTGGTACAGTTTGTTGTTGGAGATGTCCAAAAACGTCAAGCTTGTCAAGGCCTTAAAAGAGGTGGATGACACGGACTTGATGCGATTATCTTGGAGTCTGAGCTCTGTGAGGTTGCTCAAACCCTGAAAAAGATCATCTCCAAGTACAACAAGTCTGTTATTGTTTAAATTTAATTTCTTGAGGGAAATCAGATCGGCAAAGGCGTCTCGTTGTATTTGCGAAATGTAGTTGCGTTTCAGGTCTAACTGCGTCAAAATGGAAAGATTTTTAAAATTTGATGGTTTTAGGATTGAAATTTTGTTCTCAGCCAAGTAAAAACCTTGCACCGTTGAGGGAATATCTCGAGGAACCGCGTGGAGGTTACTCTTGGTACATATGACATTGTTGTTACTGATATGGCAAGACTTCATATAAAATCCTGTGACTGGAACAACAAAACTGCTGATATTCAGTAAGAGAAAAACAAAACTCAGTTTAAAACATTCGGATCCTCTTTTCTGCATTGTTTTGTCCTCTTTCCCTCCAGGAGCCATTTTTACATCTTTTTTAAATCAAGGAATTGCAATCTCTCAATGTAAAGTCCATCTGGAGATCCTGAAAATCCAATAAAACAAACCATCAAGGACAGTAACAAACAAAAGATCCTCAAAATTAGAACACTATGGTAAATGTATGTCATCTGAACATTATTAAACCTTATTATCAATGACTCAATAATGGTTTCTGATACTCACTGTCACACAAAGAAGAGCTGATTAATCACGGATGTCATATCCACGGGATCTTGTAATTTAATGATCCTCCTTTGTTTGAATGAAATGCTCCTCTCAGATGAAAAGAATGGAAATGATATCTCTCACCATGTAATAGACAGTGAACATGAGAAACATGCTCGTCTCGATCGTAAACTTCATCCTGTCGTCGCTGACCTCCTTTGTGCGGATCATGTGATGAAGTGAGGGTTGAAGGCAGGTCCTTCAGGAAAATGGGCAGGGCCTTCAGAAAAAAGGCTTTTTTGAGCAAAATTTGTCTTTCTCTCGTTTTTCATGTAGAATATATTATGTACGAAAACACATACATTAACACATTTCTGAGCAGAATTTTAAAGATCTTCCATACATCTTAGATGTTGATGTTTATTCCTTTTATTCAAACTGGTACACTGTCCTCCCACTTTTACTTACCGGTATTTTTTAGGAAGTTGTTGTTTTACTCACTTCCTCAAAAAAAGTGATCCATGAAGTGTGAGTGTCAAAACGAAGAACCAGCACTTCCTCTTCTCTGCTTCCTGGTAGATAGTGTTTTCATCAGTCAGAGAAAATGATGTCTGTTGAGGCAGCTCATTTTACAGCTCAAATTATTTAAAACAGCATGAGATAGAGACTTGGTGCATCAGTAAACAGGTGTAGAGGGGGACTATGTGTGAGCTGCTAAGTATATGTTTAATGCTGAAGAGAGTGGTTTCAGGCATGAATTAAAATGTATTTTATTTGACATAAATAAGAATTGCAAAATAAATTATCAGCATTTAAAGTGAAAATAAATGTTGTTGTGGTAACCAGTGGTGGAATAAGTATAGTGAGATATTTTACAGAAGTAAATGTAGCAGCACCGAAGGGCCGAAATACTCTGTAACAGGTAAAAGTCCTGCATTCAAAAGTAGAAGTCCAGCAGCATTACTTATTGAGCTGAACGGCTGAACGGGGTGCACGTCCTAAAAAGTTTGGGAACCGCTGGTCTAGAGGATCCAGATCTGGGAAGTGGAGCAGTGGATCCCAGTTTTGGAGTCAACAACCGCACACAATACAGCACAGAGGGTGAGTTGACTTTGGTTCATGAGATGACAAGCGTGTACATTTAATACACACATCTGAATACTCCTAGGCTGCATAATGTTTACATTCAAGAGGCAGAGAAGGGAGTTTGAAGAACTGGTAAGAAAACTAAAATGTGAAGTGAGAGGAGTAGAAGAACTGGTAGGAAGACTAAAATGTGAATTCACAGAAGTAGAACGTATCAGAAAAGATCTGCAACAGCAGATTTGGTTCTCTCTCCGCTCTGTTCTTAAGGCCTATGAAAAGCTAAAGCTAACTGGCTGCTTGTAGCTTCACATTTAACCAAATATAGTATCAACTCTTCTCATCTACTTCTCATCTATCGTTAACCCAAATGAGAGGTAAAAAGTTGATTGGAAAGTGCTTTAGAGGTGCTGGTAGGTGGATTTTGTTGCCTTAGGACAGAGCCAGGCTTGCAGTTTCCTCCTGCTTCCAGTCTTTGTGCTAAGCTAAGCTAACTGGCTGCTGGTGGTGGCTTCATATTTAACAGACAGTCGAATCAGTCTTTTCATCTACCGCTCATCTATCTTTTACACTTTTTGAAGAGAGAAACAAATGATATATGACAAGTTAAGTGAGGAGAGGTTAGCCAGACTTGCTGTTTTCCCTTGCTTCCAGTATTTGTGCTAAGCTAACTGGCTGCTGGCAGTAGCTGCATATTTAGCTTACCAACATGAGAGCGGTATCACTCTTCTCAGCTATCTACCGTAAGAAAGTGAATAAACTAATTTTACAAAGTGTTGAAAATTGCTTAAAGTAGTTGTGGTTGCTTAAAGTGACAATGCTAACATGCTGAAGTTTAACAGGTACAGTAAAACGTTTACCCGAAGAGTCCACAGCCACGCAAGCAGCTCTGTGAGGCTGTTCTTTGAGTTAAAACGCTAACATGCCTACAGTGAAGAAAAGAACAGTGTCATGTTTTCCCTGTTGTTATTACTGAGTTTGCATGCTAAGATTTGATAATCAGCACAAAACACACGACTTACAGTTGGCAATAGATGAACAGTCGATCTGTACTCATGGCAATCTATCTGATAGTCATTTAGATCAAATGAACAGCTCAAAAAGGGAAACAGAGGGGGATCACCAAAATAAGTTGGTTTCATCTTCAGCCAAGCAAAACATAGCAAGAACAACATGTTTTAAATCCAGCCATGTCCCAATAAAGACAGAAATGAATACAGGTTGCCAGCTCTCATGTCTCTATATATAACAGCTTCCAGTGTGAGTTTAGCTTTAGTTTCTCTGTATGTGACCAGCAGAGGTCTCAGTTGGAAAAGGAAACTGCAGTCGACCTCGCTCTGCTCACTGCTTTACAGCCTCTATATTATCTGAGCATACATCCGCCTCCAGCTGCTGCTGCTGCTGCTGCTGCAATGACCTCAAATCAAATCTGATCAGATCTGATTTTACCTCCTGTGCTTGTTGTATCTTTTGCCTTTCGAAGAACTGAATTGTGTGTGTGCAATGTACTGTGATGTAATATGTGTGTGTGATGCTTGAAAGGTGAGTAGATTCTCCTTCAACACACACACACACACACACACACACACACACACACACAGATACTAATGTAGCAATGAATCTTTAATGATTTGATTAAATTGAATAATGTTTTAATCAAACTTTCATTACATGATCGCACTGACTCAGATTACTACAATGTGTTATCTTAACATCCCACTGGTAAACATTAATATGTATAAGAATTCATTTAGTGGGACTCAGAAGAGCTTTGCTCATTAATAGAGGAAACAAGTAGTGCTGCAGCGAAAAGGAAATGTTTGCGTTGAGTTAAACAGAATGGGGATATTGTAAACGTTAAAATCAGGATGTAGGCCGTAAGATTTAAGGTTTAGTCAGTGAAAAGATCTCAAAGGGCTCAATCAACCAAATTTCAAAAACAACATTGCTGTTTGCTGGCACCTTTAGCTACAATCAATCGACTCAAAAAATCATGTTGCTGTTGAAAAAGCAGTTTTCCAATGATGGAGGAAAAATGATACAGGTGGAATTAGGTGAACAAACACTTTAATACTGTATTTTTCTTGTGAACTGTTTCTCATTTTCCTGATCCAAAGGGTTTGTGCAACCCCAGGAGGCTCCACCCTCACCTGCCCTCTCTCTTTGCTTTGGATCACTGTGTTAGCTAACTGGGAACACTGGGAACACTGGGAACACCTGCGCTTCGTCTATTATGACGACGTCCGCTGTCAAAAACGTCCTGTTGCATTGATTGTACGTCACACACGCGACTGTCAGATTTTTCAGAGATTTGTCACAAGAGAGTTGAGAGAGAGAGATATTTCCTCTGATGACGATCTTATGTGACTCACAGTTGGAGCACTTTTATGGCTTTTATCCCAGTTTATTCACTGGCACAAATGAGCCGAATGAAAAACAACATATATGCACATAGACAGCTGCAATGCACTGAGGGGGGAAATGTCAATGGTGGGGTTGAGGTCTCATATATGCCTAAACACATGGTATTTCACCCGTTTTGCTTCGGCGAGCTTTGTGACCGTCTCAGCCTGTGCGATTAATATGATAAACCTGCATGCACCTCTTGTAAGAATCACGAAAATATATACTGAATTATTTTGGTTTGATGCAAATGAGAAGTTGGACGAAGTGGCAAAGTATAGTTTTTATTTCTAAAGCTTGGACAAATATGCAAACTAGCTGAATAATACATGACATTGATATGAGATCAGCATATTCGATGCATGTCAAGTATAAAGGCATATGGAATATACTATTCATGTTTTGGCATCACTTGGGTATTTGGTCTCACACTTATGTTCATGGAAATTGATAGTCTGCCTTGTAAGTCTGTTTGATGTGGACATATATTGATGCAAGATACTAGTAGTAGTTATTTTATTGAAACAAAAAGATAAAACATTTGGGTCCAAACTAAATAAAAATAACACAACTACATTGATATCAGATTACAGACAGATTACAGATTAAAATCGCCTCCCCTCAACTTTATATCAACCTTTGGCTCATTGTTTCGCTGTCCGGCAACTTTACTGTTTTGGTTCAGTGTGGTTTTTGGCCACAGCAGGCAGCTGTACTAGACACTATGAGACACTAGCTGGCGAACATAGTGGAGCATTTAGCAGCTAAAGAGCCTGAGTGCGTGGAGACCAAAAACAGAGATAAAAGAGGGTGAATATCGGACTTAACATTCATGTGTCACGGGAGTTCACAGGTAGGACCCAAACGCAAGACCACAGGAGACAGAAGTTAATGGAAACAGGTTTTATTTAGCCTGACTAAGACAGGAAGGTGTGGAGCCCGTGGTCCGACACCCGAGTGGCAGATCGACGGTGTGAGGCCCGTGGCTCGACACCGGAGGGCTGGCAGCTTGACGGCGTGTGTAGTCCGTGTAACACAAGGAGGGCAGAGGATGCCACGGGGTTGAAGCGGGTGAAAGACGGTACGACCTGACAACCCCAGACTGCAGGACCAGAGTTTATATCGAGACAGGGGAATCATTAGTGGGCCCTGAGTCTGGTGTGTCAGGCTGCAGGAGGTGATCGGCTGGAGTGTCCTCAGCTGTGCACACTCAAGGGTGTGGCCATGGGAGGTGTCTCCAGGCAGAGGACAAACACAGAGCACATGGCACACAATAACAAACAGGGGAATGACAGGACACATGAGGAGAGGAGATCAGGGGAAACACACAACGGGTCAGACAGGGATCCTGGATCCTGACGTCATCAAATGGACGCAAATACCACTCCTGTTGAATGATCATGTTGCTCCTTAATGCTGGATTTGTAAACAGGCAAATGTTTGCTATCACGATGACCATATCATCTTGCTTACACCGCCCCCAAGTGGCCCAAAAAAAACAATCCTATGTCATTATTGCAGGTTTAAGGAGAATGTTGTAACATGTGAAAACAGGTGAACCCTCAACATCTGTCATTAAAAAAAGAAAGAATGAAATGGTTTGAGGGTGCAAATGTATTATCTGTGGCGGTGGAGAGGTCAGCTGAACATTCATTAAGTTTTCTCACAAAGCAGCTGAGGCAGAAGGTGCAGGGTACCCCCCCCCCCCCCAACACACACACACACACACACACACACACACACACACACACACAAGCACTTTGTTCATGCACTCATGAGGCCTGATTAAACATCTGCTCAGTATATCTTTTCCCCCTCATATCTGCATGATTCTATCGCTCCAGAGGGAAATTTACTGATATGTGCGCGCGGAGCCACCCACGGGGCGCGTGCACGGTTTAATCATATCGGGAGAGAGAGAGAGAGAGGGAGCGATAAAGAGAGAGACCGAGAGATGC